>NC_137894.1:4550521-5750521 GCF_963455335.1 Martes martes
TCCAGTTACTTCTTAGAAACAGTGACAGGGCTATTCACTTCTGTGGTTTGTTTTTCTACATATGTCACAATGTCTTTTTTTTTTTTAATTTTTTTAAATTTTATTTATTTATTTGACAGACAGAGATCACAAGTAGGCAGAGAGGCAGGCAGAGAGAGAGGAGGAAGCAGGCTCCTGGCTGAGCAGAGAGCCCGATGCTGGGCTCAATCCATAGTTAGCATGATGTTGCCAAATGGTAGGAGGTTAGGTAGCCACCACCTTATTTCTGCTAATACCAGAAAGAGACAGCCCTTTTTGTGATCATGTATATTCATGAGTCTTCAGATGTAGTAGTAAAGAAAGGAGGAGCCGGGGAGGCCATGTGTTTGTCTTCTGAGTAGACTGTTGGTAGGAAAAAAGGGGGAAAAGAAAGGAAGAAGAATATGACATTTTTCAGACTTTTGCAGTATTTGTTTCAGCAAATAGTGTGCTTCTGTCTAGGTTTTGGCTCACAGACTGACTTAGCAGTGTGCAGGTAGGCACATTTTAAGGAATATACCGGGTATACACAGCGGGGGACTTTAAACCTCTTTCTCACTAAGAAGAATGATGGGGGTGATTTTGGTGATTAGATACATTTCACAACAATGACTCTATAGTGAAAGGTAGTATTACCAGTCTGAGGGAGAAGAGAAGGCTAATTATGGGGAGAATAGTGACCTCCTTGCAGGGACCTGGGAAGTTGTAATTTTTGTCTCTCGTTTTTCTTTTAAAGAATAGTTATTAGGTATCCCACACCTGTTCTGAGAATGCTACCTTGGTACCCTTCTGAAAATGGAAAGATTTTCATCAATGAAACAGACCTGAATTGATATACCTGTGGCTATTTTTAGATTTCATTTATTTCAGTGTGAATTTTTAATGTTTTGCTGCAGAAATATTAACACGGTTGATTATGGGATATTGCCATATACCCTGTCAGGGATGTTATGTAAATATGTACATGTAAGGGTTACCTTTTCAAAATCTGGCCAGTTTTGAAATAAGAAACCTGTCTGACCCCCAGGTGAGGAATCGTGGAGCTATATTTTATATTTGGTAGTTGATGTGGAATCTCACAGCCCTTCCCCCAGAGACTTAGGGGTGGGGTGCAGATTTTGCTGTTCTAACCAATACTGTAGGTGATTTTTCAGGATCATAAGTTTGGAAAGTAGGGCCTTTAGCTGAATTCCTGTCTGTTTATCCACTCGTTAGCCAGAATTACTTCTTAGAAATTAGCTTTCTTGCTTCTAACTCTCCCACTCCACTTCCTCAATTCTGTTTTCTGAGCGAAAGGACCTTTTTTTTTTTTTTTTTTGGATCTTTTAAAAAGGTGTACCATCTTGAAGAGGTAGAATTTAGGAGACGTGCGTTCTGATGGTTGCTGCTTTGCCTGCCAATAGCTGTGCAGCTGTGAGCATACCACTTAGCCTCTCTGTGCCTCAGTTTCCTTCCCTGTGAATGGGAAGAAATGTCCCCAGTTGGGAATGTCAAACTAGGTATCAGATTATACCTGTATGCTCCTATTATTCCATTATTCACAGAATAGGAAATATTTTGTGTCTGTTAGAAAGTGTTCATATTTTCGTCTAGGGCAACTAAAATAGGAGTAAAATTAGTTTTTAGGAGCATGAGGATAAATAACGCAAGAAACCGTTAAAAGAGACAACAATGATTGTTGGGGTGGCCTCCCATGACCAGGATAATGGCTGGTTTTTAAATTATATTTTGATAGAAATAAAAATTGTAAAAGTAGAAAATATAGATAAACAAAATGACACCAACTGGGCTAGTATTGTAGCCCCAGATGTAACCACTCAAATATTTATGTTCTTCCAGTTTTGTATACCTTTGTTTGTTTGTTTATTTGTTTTTTAAGATTTCGTTTATTTATTTGACAGAGAGAGAGGAGAGAGAGAGCGGACAAGCGGGGGCGGGAGGGCAGAGGGAGAGGGAGAAGCCGGCTCCATGCTGAGCAAGCAGCCCAATTCAGGGCTTAATCCCAGGACCCCAGGATCATGACCTGAGCCAAACGCAGCCGCTTAACGACTGAGCTACCCAGGTGCCCCTATACCTTTGTTTCAAGAAAAATCGAAAGACCTAACCTCCTTCCCCTGCCAGAAGGGGCTGTTATGTGAGGCAGTGGATGTGTTCCCCCTCCATGGGGGAACCCTTTTACAGGGTATACATATATCAGATCCTCATGTCTATCTTTTTTTTTTTTTAAAGATCCACTTATGCAGGGTGGGGAGGGAGGGGAAAAGGAAGAGGAAGAGAGAGAATCCCAAGCAGGCTCCATGCCCAGCACGGAGCCTAGTGTGGGGCTCAAAACCAGGACCCTGAGATCATGACCTTAGCTGAAATCAGGAGTCAAACATTTAATCAGCTGAGCCACCCAGACGCTCCCTCATGTTATACACTTGAAATATCTTATACTTTGGAGGCACCTGGCTGGCTTAGTTGGTAGAGCATGCAACTCTTGATCTCAGGGTTTTGAGTTCAAGCCCACTTGGGACATGTATCCTACTTTAAAAAAAAAACTTACATTTTAATTTGTCAATTATATCTCAATAAGGCTGAAAAAAATTGAAAGACTAGTACACAAACACCTGTAAGCTACCACATCGATTCAGCAGTTGTTAGCATTTTGCCATACTTGCTCCATGTGTACTTATGTGTGCATATAATTTTTTTTTCTGAATCGTTTGAAACGGATTGCAGATATGACAGTTCACCCCCAACTACTCCTGTTGGCTAACTACGACTAGCATTCAGTATCCTACATAACCATAATACTATTGTCATACCTAAGAAAATTAACACTAATTTCCTAGTATCATTTCATGTTTGAGTTTCCCCAACCGACCCCAAAACATCTCCTATTTTTTTTTTAAGTAGTCCCTACGGCCAGTGTGGGGCTTGAACTGGCGACCCCGAGGTCAGTAGTTGCTTGCTCTACCAACTAAGCCAGCCAGGCACCCCCAAAATGTCTTCAATAGTTGGGAATTTTTTCTTATATGCATTTTGTCCTTTTGAACCAAGATCCAGTCAAAGTTTGTGCATTACATTTGGTTATGTCTCTGTAGTCCTTTTTGATCTAGAACAGTCTCCTACCTTTATTTTCATGACATTGAATTTTTGAAGACTAGAACAGTTGTCTTGCAGAGTGTCCACATGCACGTATATATATTTTTTTAATTTTATTTATTTATTTGACACACAGATTGAGAGAGAGAGAGATCTCAAGTAGGCAGATAGGCAGGCAGAGAGAGGGGGAAGCAGGCTCCCTGCTGAGCAGAGAGCCCGATGTGGGGCTCGATCCCAGGACCCTGAGATCATGACCTGAGCCGAAGGCAGAGGCTTAACCCACTGAGCCACCCAGGTGCCCCGCACGTATATTTTTTAAAATAACAAAAAATGAGTCAATCATCCTCTTACTCAGCCTTAGTCCAACACAGTAAGCTCCCATTATTTCTCTCGCCTGAAATGCCTTTCTGGTGTCATATCTGCTTTTTGAGGCAGAATCTTACAATTTGTCAAGTAGTGGAAATTTAGTAAGACAGAAAAGGCTGGCTTTCAAGTCCTAATTATGTGACTGATCTGCTGTATGACTTTGGCGAAGTCATTTTCTCTGTCTGAGACTAAGCTTCCTCAACTGTAAGATGAGGAGGGGAGTTAAATCCCATGGAATAGCCCATTGTTGTCAAGGGATAAACACTGTAGAAAAGTAAGTCCCAGAGGAGTTGAGAAACAGTGGTAGGTATCACAGATGTGAGTGAACTTAAGGTGAATTGTGGTGAAACCTAAATGAAATAACATCTATGAAGAGTTTTGAACACAAGTTGTTATGTAATGGTAACACATTGAGCGACCAAACGGGAGAAGGGTTATTGGGTGTTAAGGGTTATTGGCTGTGCTGGATGCCGACGGTGTAATTATTACAGTATTTTAAAGAATGTTGTAGAACTTCAGCTGCCTTAATAGTACTACCTGAAACATTTTCTTTGTTAAACTTTTAAATCGATACTACTCTGTTACTTTCTTGAGTGGGGATAATTATGGATCTCCTTTCTTCTCTTTTGTTCTTACAGCTGTATTATCAAGTCCTAAATTTTGGAATGATTGTCTCGTCGGCACTAATGATCTGGAAGGGGCTAATGGTCATAACTGGAAGTGAAAGTCCAATTGTAGTGGTGCTCAGGTAACGATTAATTTTTCTTTTCAAGGCATGGAATTGCATGGCATTACTTGAGGAAAAAATTGAGAAATTGGATAACTATTGTATTTTTTGGGAAACCATGCTTTCGGGCCTGAGAGAAAATCAGTTACCATTTTTCAACTGTGAGAAATGCGCAGCCTTGTTAGTCACTTAGGATTCAGACCCCAACGGGCTCATGACTTTTCTCCAAAACGTTTACTATGTGAGTTTTATTTTTGGTACATCTTGTAAGAAAGTGTTCTAATGTGCTGTATTTTCCTGAGATAATTCTGTCTTCTTCTATTCCTCATTTTGATGCATTGGGCTGGCTATTAGTTGTTAGTTTGCTAGATTAGGTATCATCTCGACAAATTAATTAAGAGTTTTTCTGCAGCATGTTCTCAGTGTCAGTACCGAAGCATCACTAATTATTTCCAGGTTTCCTGCTGACCTTTAAATATCACTTCTAAACAGACTTCTGGAATTTTGAAGACATTAATGCTGCCTCTTAAAGTGACAGTACTGAATCTTTGCCCACCGTACTTCCTTCTCTACCCTTGAACTCATACTCTAGTGATTTAAAAACCAGATTTAGTAACTAACTCCTTTTTGGATAATTACCACTTGGTTGTGTAATTGAATCATTATAGTTTCATCTAATTTGGGGCTTACTTATACAAGCTATTTCAGATCTTTTCTGGAGATAGCTGTGTATAAATATAAAATAATCATTAATGTCATCTACAGCATAGATAACAGTACTTTGCCCTTAACAAGATCAGTTTGGTTTCTTCATTGTCATCTTGGGATTTGCATACATCGGCATCAAGTGCTTCCCCAGCAAGGCACTGGCTCTCCAGCGTCTTACTCTTACCTTACGCCTACTCTTACTCATACCTTTGTTCTGTGTTTATTAGTGAACATGTCCAGCTGTGACTTTACACATCCAAAGGCGTGTATGTGTTTTATAAGCTGGGAAAGCATTTAATGTACTACTCTGGGAGTACAGAGACGTGGCCCCAAGTTGCCAGACAGTTTTAAATTCAGTGGAGAGCTTTGGCTTTAAACACTGACAGAAGGAGAAGCCACACTAATTGGCACTGTGGGGAAAAGGTGGAGAGAGCGAGGGCCTAGGGGAGGCTTCTTTTAGGGATTCTTCTGGGATTATTTCAGATTGAGTTCCCTTCAGTGGAGATGCTTAAGGACAGTCTAATAGCCTGTAAGCTGGGGATGTTGGAGTGAGCAGGGGATTCGGCTGAGGACCTGTTCAACACGGTGGTCCTGAAAACAGTTCACTTCTGCTGCGGCTGGAAATTGGGGCTTAAAAGTGGTGTTTGTACAAGTTATTTCGCAGGGAGGTTTGTTTGTATACTAAGTTTTTCTGATTACCAATGTGGAATAAAGAAAGGAAAATTTAAAGAGACCAGGTCCTAGTGGGAGGGAATCTGGTTAAGACTAGAAGGAGCAGTCATTAGAGAAAGGTAATGTGCGTGACTGGGTGACCGAGTAAAACCAGGCGGCCTGGGTTTCATTAATTTCGAGGAATATAATAATTACCTGGAACTGAATATGCCTCAGAGGGTTCAGGTTAACTGAGAATCCACTTTTAGGACTTTTGTGAAGTCACTGGGGATAAAGACAAATAACTTTTTAAAAAATACATATTTATTTTTTAAATTCCAATATTTAACACATAGTGTTATATTAGTTCCAGGTGAAGGCAAATACTTTATTTATTTTTCTAACTGGAGTTTCAGTGAACGTTCAAAACTTTTTTTTTCTCCTTTGTAGAGCTGAAGTCAGTTTAAAAATATTTAAGTGGTCTATGTATAGCTTCTTATAAAATTTACAATTGATGTATTCATTTTAAAATTTTAGTCAGGCAGTGGTAAAAAGTTTACTAATAATTTAACGTTTAAAAAGTGTCCCCCAGTGTATTTCTTTAATGGTCCTCTCACTGTACACTGTTTTGTTTTTGTTTTTAAGATTTCTTTTTTCTTTTTTTTTTAAGATTTTATTTATTTATTTGACAGAGAGAGAGATCACAAGTAGGCAGAGAGGCAGAGAGAGGGGGAAGCAGGCTCCCCGCTGAGCAGAGAGCCCGATGCAGGGCTCGATCCCAGGACCCTGAGATCATGACCTAAGCTGAAGGCGGACGCTTAACCCACTGAGCCACCCAGGCGCCCTGTTTTTAAGATTGATTTATTGGGGTACCTGGGTGGCTCAGTTGGTTAAGATGAGTGATTACCTTTAGCTGAGAACCCAATGAGGGGCTCGATCCCAGGACCCTGAAATGACCTGAGCTGAAGGCAGTGCTTAACCCACTGATACAGATACAGGCACCCCTGTATCTGAATTTTTAAATCTTTTTATTTCTTATCCAGCTTTCTTCCCTGAAATCTAGACTCTTGTTTTCTCCCTACACTGGACATCATCTGAATGTTGACGGGGCACTTGAAACTCCATGTTATGGGACCGCCTGGGTGGCTCAGTCATTAAACATCTGCTTCAGTTAGGTCACGGTCTCAGGGTCCTGGGGTCGAGCCCCGCATCAGGCTCCTTGCTCGGCACGAAGTCTGCTTCTCCCTCTCTCACTCCCCCTGCTTGTGTTCCCTTTCTTACTGTGACTCTCTCTGTCAAATAAATAAATAAAATAAAATAAAAAGAAACTCCATGTAATAAAAGTAAAATTCATCTCCTTTTCCCACACACCTGTTCTCCTTCCTCCTTTTTCTGTGACGGTCATTGCCATCTGCTCCATCGCCATTGTTAAAAATCCAGGAGTCATCCTTGATCACCCCTTCCTGTCCTATCCGATTGACCATCAGATTTTGTTATTTTCGTTGTCTCTTCTACTTTATAGTTGTCTTCTCTACTGTTGTTCTATTTCAGGCCCTCCTCATTTCCTGCCTGGGTTGTTGTAGTGACCTTTAAAAATATGCTTTTATAATCTGAAAAAGTTAATATATTTTTGTTATATGAAATATTGAAAACATAGAAAAAAATCTAAATGAAATGAAGTTTCCCATAGTTCTGGGATATAATCACTACTAACATTTTAGTCTCTTTTTTCATGTCTATTACTTCTTACGTGATTGGCGTAATTCTGTATGTGCGTCCTTTTCTTTATGTGTCTCCTTACGATTCTCCTGTGTCCATATTTTTAATAACACAATTAATGATTGCCAAGAATTCAATTATAAGTAATAGCCTGGACAGCTGGTCTCCCAGTCTACCTTCTGATCTTTTCTGGTTTACTCATTAATTTGATAGTTACTTAGATGTCCTCTACATACTCTATATCTTCTGAAGTGATGAATCTTAAATGTAAATGTGATTATGAAATTCCCTGCTGAAAACTCTAGAGCGGCTTAAGAGTCAGGTGACTCTTAAGAGTGAGAGTGGATTCTGTTCAAATCTTACCTTTAACATTTTTTTTTTATTTATAACCTTACAACTTTCTAAGCCTCAATCTCCTTGTCCATAAAGTTGGGATAATAAGAGTATCTACATCATAGAGTTCTGAAGATTATTTAAAAAAAAACAACTTAGAATGGCACTTTGTACTCAGTAAGTGCTCAATAAAAATGAGCCATTAAACAATAGCTGCTCAGCTTGGTTTTTTTTATATTTTATATTTTTATATTTATATTTTTATATTATATTTTTATATTTATATTTTATATTTTATATTTTTATATTTTATATTGTTTATATCTATTTTATTGATATAATTTTCAAGCAAGGTTTTATTTAAACAAAGGATGTCACTGATTTTAAAAGTCAAAGGAAAAACTTGAAAACCACAGGTCTCAAATACTTTCTCTAATATTTTCACCAAACACATGTCCTATTTTCAGAACAACTTCTAAAAAAGGGAACTCACTGTACCCTGAAGAATCTTAACAAAAGTTTTAAGAATAAACATGTACTGAAAATCCATGTCCCCAGGGGTTTCCTATATACTGCTATATATTGGAGTCACCTGGGGTCTTTACAAAATACTGATGTCTGCCTTCCATCCCCAGGCATTCTGATGTAAATGGCTGGAGCTATGACCTAGACAGCGGGATTTTTATTTTTATTTATTTATTTTTTTAAGTTCCCTGGGTGATTCTAGTAAGTTTGGGAATGACTGCCATATTCTCTTATGTTGAGGTACCAGGGTCTTATATGGAAATGTTTGGACTTCTTCGTTATTCCTATATTGGATTTAAACCCTTATCTATTTTTCTCTTAGTAAATCTATTACTGAAAACTAGAGCTTGAGTTTCAGAAAACAATACTGTTGGGCTACTTCTTCATAGCAAGAAAAGGTTCATTAATTAGTGCAAATATCTTGGACTCTTTGAAGAACTTGGTATAGGGTAGAACAGGGGAGAGGTGAGAAAACACTCTAGAAGTTTGTCCTCATTACCATGGAATTGAAGCCTTTCCTCGTTTCTGAAATTCTTAAACAAAAATCTCTGCATTTTTTCTGATTTTCTTTCTTGTGTTTCTTTTTAAAATAAGTAAGTTATTAACAGAAGTTTTATCTCTGTAGCTGACTAGTCTTTGACTTGATGAACTGTTTTTCCTTCTTCAAATCAAAACTGTAAGGTCATCTTGGTCTGTATCTTTATAAATGGCAGAAGGCGATCCAGCTCTCATTTGAATATTTGAATGTGTTTAGTGTTTTCAGATGAGGTGAGAATAAGGGCAGTGATTATAAAGTTCATTCTTTTATATTCCATTTGTCACTTGAAATTCTAAAAGGTTAAGGAATTAGTAACACTGCCCTTTTCAAGATTTAAGCTCCTTTGAATAGTAATGCTTGAAACAGATCTAGTCAGTAAAGGCTAAAAACTAAAGAAACTTTTGTATAACTCATTAGTCTGTGGAAACCATGTTTTGGGAACAACACACGTCAATGCTGATACATTTGTTAAAGTATTGAGTATACTCCAAGGGTGATACTTACGATTGTTTTGTTGAGTATCTGATTTTGAAAGTAAATTTAATCTCACAGTTTTTGTTTTCTATTCTTCTCTCCCTCCTAGTGGCAGCATGGAGCCAGCATTTCATAGAGGAGATCTTCTCTTTCTAACAAATCGAGTTGAAGATCCCATCCGAGTGGGAGAAATTGTTGTTTTTAGGATAGAAGGACGAGAGATTCCTATAGTTCACCGAGTCTTGAAGATTCATGAAAAGTATGTGCAGACTGTATCTTCTCTGTTTTTAGATCTTTACATGTTTTAGTGTTTGCAGTGTTTAATTTTGATAACCTGAAGAATAAGAAGAGTGGGAAATGTGTAGTCCTTCTTCCAATCCATTTTTATGAATATCTGAAGGTTTGGTGAACATTTGGAAAACTAAATAGTTGTTCATTAATTCATTTCTCTGAAACTTTTTCTGGAAGTTTTTCTTGGTTTCCTTTTACTTCCCAGTGAGATCCATAGCCCTGTGTATCACCCCCAAAAAACTACATGAAGGTTGATTCCAAACAGAATCTTTTAAGTGTAATTGATGAGGTAGCCCTACCTAATCCTTAAAAAAAAAACAACAACAAAAAGCTGTATGGCAATCTGACAGACATATCCAATAAGAATAAATTTACCAACTTTTTCAAATTCTAAAGAAAAATTCTTTTTCTTTTAAAATTTTATGTAATCTCTACACCCAGCATGGGACTCAAACTCACAACCTCAAGGTCAAGAGTTGCACACTCCACTGACTGAGTGCAGGGAATTTCTAAATTCCAAAGAAAATTTCTAAAATCTGGGCGCCTGGGTGGCTCAGTTAGTTAAGCATCTGCCTTTGGCTCAGGTCATGATTCCAGGGTACTGGGATTGAGCCCTGAGTCAGGCTCTGTGCTCAGCAGGCAGCCTGCTTCTCTCTCTCTCCCTCTGCTTGTATTCTCTCTCTCTGCTTGTATTCTCTCTCTCTGTCAAATAAATGAATAAAATCTTTAAAAAAGAAAGAAAGAAAATGTTTAAAATCTAAGTTATTCTTTTGAACATAAACTCTTGCATTTTAGAGTTGGAAGGGACATATGCAAAACCTTTAGAATCACCTGGAGGTGGAGGTGGGGCGTAACAATGAGCAAAAAATCTCCCCTCTCTGGGTCTGTTTCCTTATCTGCAATATTAAGAGCTTTGGGAAGGTGAATTATAAGATCTGTGAGTTCAGAGCCTATGCTTTCCTGTCCAGCTCCATATTCCTTACTCCCTCCCTTACAATTCTGTAGTATTTCTAGTTAAAGAAAACATTCAGGAGGGAAGGAAGGAAAGAAATGAAGGAAAAGCTAAGTGTCCCGGAGGACACCCAGAGGGGAAGGAAAACAGTGAGGCGGTGATTTCACTTCTTGAGAATGAGGGAGCCCTGAATAAACAGTATCTTATTCTTACCCCACCCTCTAAAGTAATTTATTTTCTCCACTTAGAGAAGAGGGAACTGTCAACTGTTGCTTTTTTTTTTTTTTTTTTTTTTAGGTTTTATTTATTTATTTGAGAGAGAGAGAGAGAGCACAAGCAGAGGGAGTGGCAGTCAGAGGGAGGAGCAGGCTCCCCGGAGAGCAGGGAGCACTACTGATTTAGGGTTTTTGGTGATTTCATTTCAGACTCTTGAGATGCCTTCAACTTGAAGGTCTGCTTAGATAACAGATGCAGTTAATATTCTCAAGCTTCCAATTTCCGTTTTGCTTTTGGGGGGACTAAATTTCCTGATTGTGAATATCATTTGATTTAGTAGTGTTAACAGTGTTCTTAAGTATGAGACTAAGTAATGACCAGAATGGAGGAAGTGCTTTAGTAAATGTGCCCTGAACATCTTCAGGCCGATTTTTGCACTGTTAACTCATTTCTTTCATCTGAACATTGTCTTAAGAAATAAAATCCTGAACTCTGAGAAGAAGAAAGGTGAATCATTCAGCTGACCTCTCTCTTTGGTCTCATTCCTCCCTTCCTTCTCCACCTGCTTCTTATGTCCAGTGCCTTTGTAAATTTGTAAATATCAGAAAAAGGTCATTTTTTCATATATTGACTCTCCATCTTGTAATAGTCTTATTATACAGCATATAATAAGATGCTATATAAAATTGGTAGGGCGCCTGGGTGGCTCAGTGGGTTAAGCCTCTGCCTTCGGCTCAGGTCATGATCCCAGGGTCCTGGGATCAAGTCCTGCATCAGGCTCTCTGCTGAGCCTCTCTCTCTGCCTGTCTCTCTGCCTACTTGTGATCTCTCTCACTCTGTAAAATAAATAAATAAAATCTTAAAAAAAAATTGGTAAATATAGCAACTAGAAATCACATGCAACCTTAACACCCAGAGAAAATGTTAAATTTTGGGTAATTCTCTCTTTGTTTTATAAATATCCATCCCCCCCCCCCCGTATAACACTGGGATCTACTCAATACAATTATTGGTAATATGCTTATCTCATGAACATATGGTAGAATATACCTGGTATTACCACATAAGCAAAGAATCCCTAAACTAAAAGATCAGCTTGCCAAGTGCTACTTAATATGTTGGTAATGGGCCCATGAGTTTGAATCCAGTCTTTGCACCGAGCGTGGTCATCCCCTCATCCCACCTGTTCTCCACAGGATACACGCTATACTCTGAATTGTCTGACCAAGCAGTGGGAAAGCACACGTCATCCAGGGTTAGCTCTAGTGCACTACTGAGCTCAGGCAAAATACTCTATAAGGGACATTAAGAAACTTCCAGTATTTGTAATAGGAGGTAGTTTGGAGGAGTAAGTAGTACATCGAGAAAAAGCGGTCAATGGTATTTTTCAGAAAGGCTCAACCACCTCCTGCATTTATTGTAGTCTAGTTACTGTGGTTTTAATTTAGTAAAAAAAAGGGGGGGGGTGAGGGTAGTTATTATTCCTGGCTCCTCCAAGAGGGCTGTGAGACACACCACCAGCAGGCAAGGTCACACATGCTCCGGCAGACGGCGGAACATCTCTGAGTCCTTCTCCCCCTACCTGCTCTCTTGTTTTCCATTTTCTTCCAACAGAAACGAGTCAGGAAAGAGCTAGGACGTAGCGAGATTTGTGTTTTCACTTAAGAGACGGCATCACTCTGAAATATTATCAGTTGACTTAATTCTCATGGGTAGTTCCTCACATTAGCCTGCTAGTCAAGTCCCTCTTAATGATGACGCTTTTCCCACATACAAATTCCTGCTTGATTTTATAGTCCTCTCTGAGGGGCACTTAGTAAATTCCTATTATGGTTTGATGATAGTGAACACTGGCATGTGGTCAAATATTTGGCAGGAGAAAATTTGCAGTTGGGATGACTTAGTCCTCGGCTTTGCTCTTTCTGGGCGGAGAGAGTGTGTTTTGCACCCATTTAGCTTTTTGGGTCTTACTTTTTCTTACCTAGAAAGTGATTCATTCTTCCCTGCTAACATCACGGTATTGTGATGGTTGCATTAAACTGCAAGCACACAGAGCTCCTTGGAGGTGGATGGTATTGAATATTTGGTCCCCGTGGTAGCTGGGGGAACGCCCCTCGTGCGTGGGTCATCAGTCCGTGTTGGGGCGGTGAGCGGTGAAATGCTGGGGTAGGTTTGACAGCGGCTCCAAGAGGAGCCCGTGCCGCCGCTCCCTTTCGTAGACGGAGACCCTGCCTTTTCACCAGCTCTAGTGGTGTCTCCTGACACCGTCCCGGATCAGGGAGCTTGGGTGTGTGTGTGTGTGTGCACACGTGTGTGTCTGCCTTGTTGGCAAATCAAGTCTTTGAGGAGAGCCCCAGCCTCCTGGAGCATCCCTGTCCTTTCCTGGGGAGCTTCTCCACCCCCCCATTTCCTTCCGTGAAATCTGACGTTCCTGTTCTGCTTCCGTGGGCTCGCTGTCGTTGTCCTGGTCGAGCGCACTCTTCCTTCCTGTGCTCCTGCCTTTTGCTCCTCCCGCTTGGCACCTGCCCTCTTCTACTCTCCTGAAGTTCTCAGCCACTCTTTCCCTCACTGAGTTGTCAGCTAAGGATTATTTTTCTCTGTATATATTTGCATTTTTTTCTAACTAGAATCTCATTTTTAATGTGACTCTTTGCACTTAACTGTTTTTGGTGTTTGCAAAACCTTCCAATTTAGTTTCATCTGCACATTTCATGTCTCGTGAACCAGTTTCTGGCTTAGAATCTAAGTGGATGTTAGTCAGTAGGAGTCTGAGGCTAACTTTCTTCTTTGTATAGTACTTAACCCAAACGCACTTGAATTAGTTTTAAGAGTCTTTATCAAACAGTAAAATGTACTCTGCTTTCAATTAGATTTTAAAATTACTAGAAACTTCCTGTTTTTTTTTTTTTTTTAAGATTTTATTTATTTATTTGACAGAGATCACAAGTAGGCAGAGAGGCAGGCAGGCGGCGGGGGGTGGGGGGCAAGCAGGCTCTCTGAAATTCGGAGCTCTATCCCAGGACCCTGAGATCATGACCTGAGCCGAAGGCAGAGGCTTAACCCACTGAGCCACCCAGGTGCCCCAACCTCCTGTTCTTTAGCAGAATTAAACTGATAATTTCCTGATCAAGTAAACTGCTTTTCCTAAAAATCCTGGCATGTAAAAGCAATGTATGGTTTTTGAAGAAAAAGATTAGAAGTAAAGAGAAAAGTTAGAAGCTAAAGAAAGCCATAGATGGCCACTATTTATACTTTGGTCTATCACTTTAGATCTTTTTCACTATCTTATTTTTTCTTTTATTTTTTAAAGATTTTATTATTTGTCAGAGAGAGCGCACGCATAAGCAGGGGGAGCAGCAGGCAAAGGTAGCAGCAGGCCCCCTCTGCGCAAGAATCCTGTTGTGGAACTTGATCCTAGGACCCCAGGATCATGACCTGAGCTGAAGGTAGACACTTAACTGACTGAGCCACCCAGGTGTCCCTCATTTTATTTTTTAAATATGGAGAATTTCTGGGGTGCCTGGCTGGCTTAGTCAGTGGAGTCTGCAACTTACGATCTCAGAGACATGTTAAGTGCCATGTTGGCCAACTTAAAAATAAAATAAAATATAAATAAATGAATAGAATTTCTAATGTGCATAGAAGTACACAGAACTGTATAATGAACTCCCATGTGCTCTCACCCAGTCCCAGTAATTATGAATTTATGGCCAGTTCTGCCACACTTCGACTACCACCTCTTTCCACTCTCCCTCCTGTATTATTTGGGTCAGATCCTAGATATCATGTCATATGTAAATATTAGTAAATATCTATGTAGCATAAGCAATGAGCTTTTAAAAAACATATAACTACAGTTAGTATGCTTACACCCCAAAAAAGAACAACCATGCCTTTGTATTATTATGTTTCCAATCTTTGTTCAAATTCCCAATTGTGTCATAGCTTTTTTTTTTTAACAGTTTGTTTGAATCTAGATTCACTTAAAGTCCTTGGTTGCAGTTGGTTGATAAGGCTTTATAATCTTTTTGACTTAAGCTGTAAATTCTTCTTCCAACTTTCTTTGTTCCTCACAATTTGTTGGTTGAAGAAACTAAGTTATTCTGTCATTTCCTTAGTATCTGTTTTGGATTATATCATGTGGGGTAGTTTAATGTGTTCCTTTGCTCTTTTGTATTTACAGAAAATCGGTGGTCTGTATTTGTCTTAAGTTTTTCTTCACTTAATAAATGTGTATTATCTTCCAGCGTCACTTAACTATTCTTCTGTGACATTGTCCTCAATGCTTACATATTTCAACTCCTGAATGTTAGACTTTCAGCTTGTTTCTGGTTTTTCCCTAGTATAAACACAGCTGGGAACATCCTCTTAGCTAAGTAGATAATCATTTTGATATTCGGAATGATGATAAAATACACAGTGCCACAGCATTTTTGGTGCTGTGGAAATTTCGTGCTTGATGACTTGACTTTCCCTCACTTTTATTTCCCCTTGCTCTTTTAAGGCAAAATGGACATATCAAGTTTTTGACCAAAGGAGATAATAATGCCGTTGATGACAGAGGCCTCTATAAACAAGGACAACACTGGTTAGAGAAGAAAGATGTCGTGGGGAGAGCAAGGGGGTAAGTATAAAGGGGAGCATTTACTGAGCTCTTCCGTGGCACGGGAAATGTGGCCCCCAGTCATATCGTTTGATCACACACAATTAAATATGATGTTTTGGCCCTGGTTTTACCAAATCACCTCGTGTCCTTTGAAAAAGCTTCTTAAAATGCATCAAAAACCAGAGGGATACTGCTCCAGAGGGGAGGAAATGGGGTTCAGCAAAAGAGTAAAATATTAGTGATGAGATGATGGATCGGAGTGACAATTTTAAAAATTCGTTTATTTAATTCATTCAAGAAATGTTATTAGGGGAAGAAAAAAGGAAATGTTATTGGGCACCCTCTTGTACCCTTGAGTCTAAACCGTGCTGGTTTGGGGGTCTAGACCAGTTATTGATCCTGCTCCTTGAAATGTATTTCTTAAGTAGTTACTGAATCAGCAACTGAAAGTATTCATCTAAATCAATTTTACCGTGTTTATTTCATACTGTTTTTCTTTCTAGCCTTAAAATTATTGGGGTCAAATGATTTAAAAGTTATATTAAGCCTGTTTATTTCAGATTTTATCAGGAGAACAGATCAGTGGAGGACAGGAATTGTAAGTTACTGACATGAGGACGTAATAGAATTGTTACTACCTTCATGTTATTAATAGTATTAACAATAACTCACATTTACCAGGGCTTCCTGTGTGCCAGAGACTCATTCTAAATTCTTCACAAGTATTACCTCATTTTAACCACAAAACAACCCTAATATTTCCATTCTACAGATGAGGAAACGCGAGGTAGGTTGCTTATTTAAGGCCACACTGAAGATGGTAGATGGTAAGTGGCCGGCCGACCCTGGAGCCCACCCTTACTTAACCATCTTGCCAGAGTTACTGGTATCATACTTCTGAAAGTGCAGAGCTGCTGGTTTTCACTATTCAGATGTCTCACAGGCTCTCACCCCCGTCAGAACATCTGCTCCTTCTATAGACACAGTATTCAGAGTGATTCTGCTAGAGATCAGGCCACTGCCCTGAGCAGTTCTCCTCCCACAGAGAAGTCAGTGTGTGGTACTGAGTAGAAGCTGCTTCAGTTACGGCATGAGAGATGCTGGTTTGGGGCCAGAGAGGTTGGATCAGAACAAGCACCGGTGTGTTTTGTCTCTTCTTTTGTGTGCATACCTCCTATGTTGAAGCTAAACGTACTTTTTACATTTATTTTTAAGTAATGTCTACACCCAACACCGGGCTCAAGCTTACAACCCTGAGATCAAGAGTCACATACTCCACCGACCAAGCCAGCAGGTGCCCCAGACACACTTTTATAATACAAACCAGATCATCAGTGCTTCTGAGAAATGATGCTTCCATCTCCCACAGTGCCCAAGATGCTGCTAATGTGATTATTCAGACTCGTCAGTCTCGTTGAGTCTTTTTGTTTTTCTTTTAATTGTAATGTAGAGATTCATGTAGAAACATAAATAACAGTCATCTAAAAGTAAAAGAGCATTTGGATGGTGCAGTCAGTTAAGCATCTGATTTGGTTTCAGCTCTGGTCATGGGATTGAGCCCTGTGTTAGTCTCTGAGCTCAGCAGGGAGTAGTCTTGAGTTTCTCTTTCTTTCTCTCTCTAAAATAAATCTTTTTTTTTTAAGATTTTATTTATTGGGCGCCTCGGTGGCTCAGTGGGTTAAGACTCTGCCTTCGGCTCAGGTCATGATCTCAGGGTCCTGGGATCGAGTCCCACATTGGGCTCTCTGCTCGGCAGGGAGCCTGCTTCGTCCTCTCTCTCTCTCTGCCTACTTGTGATCTCTCTCTGTCAAATAAGTAAATAAAATAAAATCTTTAAAAAAAAAAAGATTTTATTTATTTATTTGACAGACCACAAGGAGGCAGAGAGGCAGGCAGATAGAGAGGAGGAAGCAGGCTCCCTGCTGAGCAGAGAGCCCGATTTGGGGCTTGATCCCAGGACCCTGGGATCATGACCCGAGCTGAAGGCAGAGGCTTTAACCCACTGAGCCACCCAGGTACCCCAAAATCTTTTTTTTTTTTTTTAAGGCAAAGTCACAGCTCTCCTTCCCCTCCCCCTCTGTAACTTTTTGGTTTAGGTTCTTTTAGTCTTTATGTAAAGGATGCAGATAACATATGTATGTATATATACAGAAACACATTTTATGTGTGAGGAGAGATAGTCACGCTGTTTATAACACTTTTATATCCCCAAAGTTTTCAGTATTTTTACAAATTGAAAGACGTATCTCCGTATCATCATTTTCATAGCTATATGCTATTCCATAGAATGGATAGACCATATTTTTATTTAGCTGGTCTCTTATAGGTAGATGCTTTGACTGTTTCTGTGTGTGTGTATGTGTGTGTGTGAATAATGTTATAATGAACATCTTACATCTCAGTGCCTCTTCCCAGTGATCATTTCTTCAGTAAATTCACAGAAGTGGAATTACTGGGTGAAACCTATGCGTACTTTAAGGCTTTTGTTAAATTTTGCCGTATGTTTTTATTTATACTATAACCAGTATAACAGAGTGTCCCTTTATGTGGATCTTGATTCTTAGGTATTTAATTCAGTTCTGTCCGCTCACTCTGGCCCCCTGTTTGGGTAGAAGATGCATCATGGGTAGAGGAGCCAGGCTTTCACTCAAGTAACTTGTCTTTCTGAAGAATTTTTTTTTTTTTTTATCTCAAACTACATACAATATTATTTCTAAAATCCCAGCATTGAGGGGCATCTGGCTAGCTCAGTCTCAGGGGGGTGAGTTGGAGCTCCACATTAGGTGTAGAGATTACTTAAAAATAAAATCTTTACAAATATAAAATCCCGACATTGAAAATATAGGTCTTTTTGTGGCTTTTAGTTTATGGAAAAAAAAAAAAAAAAGCAGTGGCCTTGTACTCTCTGAGTTAAGTAACTTCCCGTGAAGTAGAAACATCTGGGACATCCATAGCCACCCATGGCGCTGGCTCTTACCTGGGCAGCTCTGCGTTGATCATATGCCTCTTACCTGGACACGTAGTGGGGCACAGCACTGCCTTTGGCGGAGATTGCGTTTATAAAGCACAACCTGGTAATTCCAAGTCAGACTGTATCCACACCTTGAGGACAGCTTTTCTGCAGACCGGTCTGTGACTGCGGTACAAGTGTCTTCACACGATAAAAAAAACAGATTTTTTTTTTCCTAAACAGTTGCAAACTAAAAAATTTTACACCGAGGAAAAAAAATATATATATACACATTGAGGCCTAAGGCCCTAAGTAAAAACAAGCTAAAACAAGTCTGTTGAGATAAACTTCACATATATTAGGAGATAAAATTCACCATTTAAAAGTGTACAGTTCTGTGGGTTTTATTATATCCACAAGGTTACCAAGCCGTCAGCACTGTCTAATTTCAGAGCACGTCCACACCCCAAAAAGAAAACTCCATACTCATTTGCAGTCGCTCCCCATCCCCTTTTCCCTGCAGCCCCTGGCAACCACTCATCATCTCCTTTCTGTCTCTAGACATGTTATCTAAACGGAATCTCACAACATGTGGTCTTAATTTACGTCTGGCTTCTTTCACCTGGCATCTTGTCCTCAACTTTTGTTCATGTCGCAGTGTGTAACAAAAACAGTGTTAGAAAATGAAACTGATACTGAACCAGCTACGTATTGAAGAAGGGGTGATTCTTCTTCCGTTGAGAAGGTTGAAAACACAGGAGGAGCTGCTAGTGACAGAAAAGGAGCAAGAGGCGAAGAGAGTGGGAGACGGGCGGGAGGCTGGGAACAGAGAATATTGACCAAGAAGAGAGACGTGCAGGAGAAGGAAGAAGTAGAGTCATTGAGCTCTCTGGGGACTAAGACCAGTTTTATGGATGAGGCTTTTAAAATGTGCCTTTTACTTACCTTGAAACCGATTATTCTGGGGTAGAAACAATGATCCTTTTCCAGTCAGCTCCCCGGGGCGCAGGCTTCCCAGATAGAGGCCCCTTCGACTTCTGACCACATTATTTTCTCCAAACATCAGCAGGTGGTTCTTCCAGCAGAGGCCCATGCCTCACCAGCCCCTCCCAGGGGCATGTGTTCCTCCGCACTCGGCCTTCTAGATGTTCACTGGGCCCGGGCTGCTGTTGGAGCTGCCTTTGTGGGCGGCGTGTTTGACTTCTTTTAAACCTTCTTGTGCTTACTGTCAACTCGCCTTTAGCAGACTTTCTCCAAGCAGAGTAGGAAAAAAGTGCAGCTGATCTGAATTGAAGGTGACTGATGATGGCAGCGTCACGTACTCGATAAGCAGCCTTTTGCTGTCTCTGTCCGCGGAGGGAAACAGTGAGACAAATCATTAAATCTCTTCTTTGACTTTGGACTGCCTGTCCTATTATTCGCTTACATTCCTCCTAAAGACCCAGCTGCTTCCATTTCTCTTACAGTGGGGCAAGGGAAAGCCAAGCTTAGAAGGGAAAATGTCTCCATGGGTAACTCATGACCAGGCTTTGTGATCACGGGGAGCTCAAGGTTCTCGGAGCATGGGTACTGCGTGGAGGCAACAGCGAAAAGTCTCTCTCTGTGAGAGTGGCTGCTGGTTGATCATCACACCAGAATCAGCAGCCTGATAGTGTTTTAGTAGAAATCACAGATACTTTTATAGCTTTTAGTCTGCATCTTACCGTGAGGCATCTGCCTTCACCTTCTTAAATTAGATGACTTACGATCACTGAAAGCTACTGCTTTTATGAAGATCTTATAAGAGAGACAAATAAGTTCTTGTATTACAAAGAAAAAATACGTATTTAAAAACACAGAAAGCCCCCATCTACCCTCCTAGAGCTTAGCTCTGCCATCCCGTAGAGACTGTCATTTTGCAGCTCTTAGAGGTTGCAGGGGCTGAAACCAAAGCATGGGTCCTAGGAGGGGATATTATTTGCCACCACGTGCCTGCTGCAGGCATCCCCCAGCCAGAACTGAGCTGCTGGTGCTGTCGTGTGCAGAAGCATTGTTTGGGCCCCACTTCCACAGATGCGCTGACTCGGTGAACGTGAGGAAGATAACAGCAGTCTGCATTTGTAACAGGCTCTCCGAGTGATTCTGACAAAGGAGGCCTGGTTTTAGGAAACATCAGCTTACAGAATGGAGGTTTGGGGATGCGGAGAGGTGGTTGGTGGCGGGGAGGGGATGGCCTGGTAATGCTGCCGGAGGGAGAGGGGCAGGACGGGGTGAGGACAGGAGACAGGAAGTAAGAGGAGTTCTTCAAAGGAAGGAAGTGCACCGAAGACAAAATTTCTGTTTTTCAAGCTTGCCTAAGGCTTTGATGGTGGAGGTGTTACGTGGGAGGTGATTTCTGTTTGTGCACCTTTGGGATGATGGTGCACAGGTTGTGGATGCCCTGAATAGAAATATCTGGGCTATTTTAAAGTACGCGAAGTTCCGTCTTCGCCTCAGCCCAACCTCCCTCCTCTAGGACAAGCTCTAGGTCGGCATCGTTGGGCCCGTTCTAGAGTCCAGCAGGAAAAGAGGGGGAGAAAGCAGGAAGTTGTGCATTTGCTAACTGCCATTTCCTCCCACAGTGCCGGTACCCTGCTAACCTTTCCTTTCTCCCCTGAATTCTTGCGAGGTCGAGGAGTGTTTTCTGTTGGGGGGGAGAAGTGAAATGCAGGAGTAAATGAGATCTCCAAGGGAAAGGAAGAGAAGAGGCCTGGACATCCAGACATGCTGTCGGGCAGTGTTTACCAGAGGTCTGCCATGTGCAGGGTTACACCAAGCCTTGAGGATACAGTGGGAGCAAGACTGGTGTCGTCTTTGCCCGTATGGAGCTTAGAGTTGAGTCAGAGGGACAGACACTGAGCAGCTAGTTTTGCAACCAATTACGCAATTTTAAAAAATGTGATAAAGACTCCAAAGGAAATATATCTGGTGTATGAGATTATTTAACAGATAGTTTTATCTTTATCGAGTTTAAGGGGATAAACTTTAGGGGCAAGGAGAAAGAAAGAGCTAGCGAAAAACACAAAGAGACAGCAGCCAAGAGGTGGGTGGAGAAATAGATTTGTGGGGTGTTCGAGAAACCAAGGAGGGAAGGGATTTCAAGGGAAGTTTGTGGTCCTCAAAGTCAAATTCTGCAGAGATGAAAAGGAAGACAGGAGGCGAGACTGGTCTACTGCATGCGGCGATTTAAAGTGTTCCGGAAGTTTGGGATCAGGAGAGCCAGAGCCAGATTACAGGTGGCTAAGAAATGAGAGGGTAGTGAAATCTTAAGTACTGTACGGAGCTCTTACGCTCACTTCTTAGACACTTAACATGAAGTACCTTGTAATGACCGGGCTGTGTTTGCCTTGTTGCCCCAGCTACATTGCCCGCTCCTGGAAGGTTATGACAACAAACCCAGCCGCGAGCACTGAATCCGTGTGTAGCCTGAGAGTCCCCATCTGGAGGCCCAAGACCTTAGGTCTGGTACTGGTCCTCCTGCACCGAAACCATGTACCTCGGGCACGAGCATCTGTTTCCTCATCTGTACAGTGGTGATATTCCTAACTTCCCTGCCACATGAGTGGTTGAAAGGACCTATTAGGAGAGTCTGCACTAATGGACTCGGTAGACTGCAAATCAGTTTCCGCTGGAAGACACTGAGACTGTTCGGTACATGAAACTGGCTACAGGGGAGTTCTGTGATGACCCATTTTCTGTTTGCTTGTCTGTTTAGATTTGTTCCTTATATTGGGATTGTGACGATCCTCATGAATGATTATCCGAAATTTAAGGTAAGAGCCTACACTATACGGTTCATTAAACATGCGCTCCTTTGGGGCACCTGGGTGGCTCAGTGGGTTAAAGCCTCTGCCTTCGGCTTGGGTCGTGATCTCAGGGTCCTGGGATCGAGCCCCGCGTTGGGCTCTCTGCTCACCGGGGAGCCTGCTTCCCTTCCTCTCTCTCTGCCTGCCTCTCTGCCTACTTGTGATCTCTGTTAAATAAATAAAATCTTAAAAAAAAAAAAAATGCGCTCCTTTGCTTCCTTTTGGAAACTGTCACATGGGTTACAGACGGATCTGTTAGTTTAGTAATTGGTCACGGTCACAAGAGCCAGCTCATGACTGAACTCTGAGGACTTGGACACTTCGAAAAGCTTCCCTGACCTGCATTCTCTGTTTGTTTTCTAGTATGCAGTACTCTTCTTGCTGGGTTTATTCGTGCTGGTCCACCGTGAGTAAGACGTCTGCGTCGCTGTTCCTGGAAGATGCTGTACTTTTCGTTCCTGAATGTTTGGCGTAGATACTGGGCTGTGATCGGTGGAGTGCAGCTTGCACCTGTCGGCGCTTCTGGGTAGCAACGTTTGCATTAGTTTGTGTTTCCACGCCAGGGCCCGTGTGGGCAGGTGCACAGGCACCGCGGCGCACACTCGAGGGGACTCTCAATCACAGGATTTCATATGTTGTCATTGTCACCCTTTCACATTTTTGTACATCAGTGAATTTTTTATATTAAAAGGTTGAGCCAAAGCCCCCAGTGTTTGTATTTTGAAGCCAAGCTTCACCTCTAAAGTGCCTACAGAGTTCTGGAAATGGAAAACGCAGCTCTGCACGAGTTTGGAACCGTCATTCCTCCGTATAAGATGGGAATGGCATATACGGAGGTGGTCGTAAGTCTTAACTTTTCAAATTTTAAATAAAAGACTTTGCATATCGAACCCCTTATCCCTGACTTGTGTTTGTCGGGAAAGCTTTGCCTTCTGCTGGTTCTTAGCACCCTTGGGGGGAGATAAAGGCTTTGATGTGTGCAGTCCTTCAGCTAAGAACGTTGTCCTCATACTAACAACTGTTTTTTGTTGGTCTCTTGTTTTTGTGGAGCAGAAATGGCCGTTGGCATTCATAGGAAATCTCTTAGCCATAAAATGGATTCTTTGCCAGGGTGCGACTGAGATGTGTTAGTGTTAGTGTTGCTGAAAGGTTCAGAAAACCTCACTGTGCTATAAAGGCTTCTCTCCTTTTCTGCACTTGAGACACTCTCAGTCCTTTCTACACGATGGCAGTGGTTTTCGGCATATGGAGGAAGCAGGAGGAAGGTGCTAGAAGGCGAGCGAGCTACTTGCTTTTTAAAAAACTCTCATTTGCCAAAGCCTGTTCTCTTAAGTGCCTGGCTTCACTTTTCTCTCGTGCAGACTTGGAGGAGGAAAAGTTTAAAGTAGTGAATGCAAAACCCAGCTGTGTCTTTCTTCCTCTCATATTGAGGCAGTTAGGGAAAGGGCCAGTGTAGGGCAAGCCAGTGTGTTTTAAGTACAAAATACTCAGGATTCTTTTTGTTCTCTTCTTGTATTTAATGTGAAACCTGAAGGTAAGCAGATTTTCTGTGTTGGGCTGAATGAGCAGCTTCTGGTACTTGTTCAGCTGAGTGAAGTCAGCTGAAGCGGACATCGGTCCGCACTTGAACGCTGAGGGAATCAGCATTAAAAAATGGAGACAGTTTACAGCTAAGAACAGTTAGTCTTACGAAGCTCTCCCACGCAGAGAATAGTGCCATCCGACATCCCTTAACTAGGCTTTAGCCTTTAAATTCTGGATGTGGGCTCCGAATGACCTCAACTGAGTAAGGAACTTGGCCCATTAGGCTAGCAAGTGCTTCTTTGAACCTGCCTGTGAGGCTTGTACTGTACCGAGATTTTCTCAGAGCCGCGGAGTGTGGAAGCAGTCCCCTGTGCATAGAATGGCAGAAAATTGCTACTCTTTCCATGTTTTCCCTCCTAATCACCTGCAGAGGGTGGGGCTAACCGCTTGGCCTAACCATCCTCGCTCTGCTTTTGCAGCAACCTTTCTGGGGCTTGTCCAGAGAAGTCGTGTGCTTCGCTGCCTGGTGTTGGGATCCTCGGGGTCTTTGTGATTCTAGCTTGCCCGACCTGTACTTGTATCTTCAGCCGTCCACATTTCTCCTCCATATACACTTGAAACATTAAATATTTTCCTCATTTGCATATTTTCACACCCAGTTTTGGTTTTCCTCCTTTGCTGGATGCTCTCATTGGAAGCAACAGCTAAATTTTTCTGAGAAGTAATCAAATTATTCAGAAATATTTGAATTTCTCTCTTAGCCAAAAATAAAGATTATTTTGGGAGAGAGGTTTTATGTTGTCAGTTTTTATATTGTCTGGTTTAGTGCTGAAACCTAAGACTTACAGCTGGGCAGTTTTTTATTAGTGAATGTAATGTGTTTTAAAAGCTCTTAGAGAATGTAAGACATGCCAGAGATGTTCGATTTGGTGTGGGATGGAATTATAAGCTGAGATTTGGCTGGGCCAGTGGGAAGTTGGGAGTGTCACTGTGAGGGTCGGGGATTGAGGAGAATGAGGACTGATAAAACTTCAAGTGAGCATTTGATCATCGCATTGTCTCTGGGCTGTGACTCTTCCGCTGTCCTCACTCCCAGCGAGTAAGTCTCTGCGAGTTGTTTGCAAATGCCTGTCCTCGCTCCGTCTCTGTCTCTCTGTTCTCTCCGGACACTTCGACTTGATTGTGCCCTCTTTCAACTGACGCTCGTGGCAGTTCCTGCAAATGAACCCTCGCGATTGCCCCTCTTCTCTGAAGGAGTAGTCACCTCGATTTTCTCATTTTCCCACCGTATTTAGTCACTTACAAGCCCTCCATTCGCCCCTGTCGAATATTCCATTGCTCATGGCCATCCCCTGAAGCCAGAAACAAAGTCAGTGGTTCCCTTTGCTGAGGTGACCGGACGCCTTTTTCTCTGCAGCCAGCCAGTCTGAGCCTACTGGAGATCAGTCTCACTTGTTCATTAATTTTAGTGCCCTGTTTACTTTCAGAAGTGTCTCTTTTTGGACCGTAAATGTTGTGTTGGCCTGGTATTACCTACGTGGGAGGTTCGGACTTTGAATTCATCCGGCATTAAGCACCCTTGTGGTAAACTGCTATACCGTCACTTACGTTGTCTTACACTCTCATGTCTGCTTGTCTGAGTGTCCCTTTCTGCACAGAGTAACTGTCCTTCTTCAACTCTCAGCATGTGCAGCCTTATGCTGTTTGTGTAAGTTCGTGGATATGGCCTCAAGTTCTCCCATCAAATGGCAAAAACCCCTCCTATGCAGGGGCCCGTTCTGTAGCCACCGTACTCTCTTGTCCCAGAGCGTCTTGTCGCACATGCTACATGTTCTGTATAACCAGAGGCAGTAACTTAGGCGGGTGTTATTTTTTTAAAGATTTTGTTTATTTATCTGAGAGAGAGAGAGAGAGCACAAGTACAGGTAGAGGCAGAGGGAAAAGCAGACTCCCTGCTGACCAGGGAGCCCGACCCGGACTCGATCCTAGGACCCCGAGGTCCTGACCTGAGCCAAAGGCAGACGCGTAACCGACTGAGCCCCCCAGGCGCCCCAGTACTTAGGGGAGCATTGTTGTTGAGCTCTCATGCAGGGGCAGAGCATATGAATCATTAAAGTGATTTGCCCTTTCCTGGCATTTAGTAAGTACATTATCTTGGTCTAGCCAAGGGTGATTCTGAAAACTTTCTCTCCCTGTGGTTCCATTTAAACAGTGTGTTCTCTTTCTAGAATTTTTCGTGTTAACTCTGTTTTCTTCCTTTTTATGTGTGTCCTTGGACTCTTCCTGCCTTCTCTTTTTCAGTGAGAGAAGTATTGGTGTTTGTCACTTTTCTTGGGCAGTCCCAGGTTTCTCCGAGAACTAGGCTTAAAATAAACGCTCTCTGGGGCATCTTGGTGGCTCAGTTAGTTAAGTGTCTGACTCTTGATTGTGGCTCAGGTCATGATCTCAGGGTGGTGGGATCGAGCCCCGCATTGGGCCCAGCAAGGAGTTGGCCAGAGATTCTCTCTCTCTCTCCCTCTCTGCCCCTCCCCCCACTCACTCGCTCTCTTTGTCTCTCTCTTTCAAATAAATAAATATTTAAAAATAAATAAATAAAGGCCATTGGTCATTTGCTTTAGTGTGTTACCAAGTCCATACGGCTCCTAAGAACAACGTGTCGGGGCTCTCTCAGCAGCTGAGGGCACCCTTCTTAGACATTTATCACTCTGTTGAGCTTCCGGAATGATCCAGAGGATTCTGGGTGACTAAACAGATTGTCTCCCTTCCTCAAGCTGCTCCTTCAGTAGGAATGGCCTATTCAGACTGTTTTCTGGCAAGGTAGACCTTTGTTACTATTCTCCCTTACTAGAACTTTTAAGTAATGCCAGTAGACTTTTAGAAATAAACAGCAAATACGACCCTTTGCACACAAGTGTTGGTGTGGAAGGAATTCTGTGTGACCAAGATGTGTTAATTAAAGGCTAGAATATGTAGGATTTACACCCCCCCCCCAAAATAGTGAGGACACTGCCTTCTAAGTCTCCTGTAGCATTCTAGGCCCTCAGGACTTTTCCCAGCCTCAGCTCTCTGCAGACCCCACATTCTCATCCCCTTAACATTGGTCTCACTATACAGACGCCGAGTCTTCGCTTATGCTGGTCACTCTGCCTGGAGTGTGTGCTCACTTCTGTACCTGCTGAAAGCTTTCTTATCCTACAGACACTTACTGAGCATCTCCTCGGTGCCAGATTCTGAACTAGCCCCTGGGGGACAAAGATAAGGAAGGCACAGAACTGCTGTGAACTCAGTGCCTTAATCGGGGCAGCATGTAAACAGTTTTTTTCCACGTAGGGTCCTAAGTGGAGTGACAGATGCACAGGGAGCTCGGAAGACAAGGGTGTTTATTCTCAGCTGAGCTCTCCAGTATATGGCGCTTCCCGTGGGGTGCTGTCAGGACTTTGTTCGTGACTCTTGAACAGCGTCCTCGGAGTGGTCTGTCTCCTGCAGGGCCCATACCCCTACCGGCTCCTTGAAGGCGTCAAGACACGGCCAACTCTGGTTCAGGCTTGTATATCCTCTAGATCCTATCCCAGTGCTTGGCCCATTTTAGATTTATTTATTAGCAAATAAATAGTTCCAGAAAAGGATTTGGAGCAGCTCACAAAGATACATCTAGTACTCTGAGATAAGATATAAAATAATTGAAGAATCTAAGGTTGAAGTAAGTTTGGGAGGAAAAAAGAATGAAGTCAACGGTGAGGTTAGCGCCCACAAGACACATCAAAGTTCTGCGTCTGCTGGAGGAGATCCATAGTGTTGATTTTCAACTCCTTAGGGGCTAACGTGAAGAGGGAACCCATCACATCTATGCCTTATGGAGTGGGCCTAAAATGGAATTAACAAAAACCTTATAATGATACCGAAGGACCAAGAAATTTCTCTCCTGGGACCTCATTGCAAGGGCACTGTGTGATGTCATGCCGTAATCTCTGTATTAAGTAGCCTGATGATTTTCATAGATTTCCAGGAAGGTTCCTTTAGTGTCGGTGTAGCTTGGCAGCTGCTGCAGAGCACCACCTCACACAGCCCAGCTACCCATCTGTTCACGCAGGAACCGCCAAACACCTGTCCTGTAGGAGTGTGTGTTTGTTTCAGATTTTTAAAAAAAAATGTACTGATCTGATTTCTACATTTAAAAAATGTAAAGAATCTGTACTCGGGCTTTATGTCAGGCAAGGAAGTAAATCACTAGCATGAGCCTTGATCAAAGCAGTCAGCCTGACAACTTACATAAGTGGAAGAAGACCAGAATTTGTTTCTTGAATTGGGCAAAAGTTGAGGCAGATCTGCGGGCCTTTTAGTCTGTCCAGCAACTCCCAGTGTGACGGGCATTTTGCTGAGTGTTGTATCAACACCGCAGCTTTAGCGACTGTCCAGGGAGCCTTTTCTTCCCCTGGTAATGGGCTTTCAATTGAAAGCGAGCTTTGCGTTTCCCAGGACCCAGCTCGTAATACCGAATACTTAGAATTTGCCACATGCTTCACTAAGTGCTTTTGAATTCATGACAGATTTTTATTTTCTCTTATTGAGCCTTCAAAATAAACTCCATTTCACAAAAAGGAAACCACAAGTTAAGAGATTTGCCCAAGATCTGGCCCGTGAAAGGCACGGCCACAACTCCAAGTCTGTTGCTTTTCTCATGTCACGATGTTGGGTGTCATAACCCAATCCTTGTACCTTTATAATATCTAATGAGACTCTTTTATTTGGCATAAATGCCATGACCCTTGGGAACTCTTTCGAGACTCTAGGTGGTTCTTCTGTGGACTCACTCAGATTAGCAAATCTCTTAGAAATAGGTTCTCCGGCAGATTTGAAACCTCTTTGGAGTTTAATTTGGAGTATTAATTTGAGTTACTGAATGTCCCCTGAAATACATGACTGTTCCACCCAAATAATTACGAATGCTGGGCCTGGGGCTCATCCCTTTATTGGGTTTTTTAAGTTCCTTGAGCACCTGTGCCATTGAGCGGAGCAGTGGCTGCTTAGCTCCCTTAGCCACTAGTGCGATTGTCCTTACTTTCTTGTTAGATGTAGGTGTTTTCTCTCTCTTTTTTAACATTGCCTTAAAAAAATATTTTGTGTTTTGGCAGTTTCCGTTTCTGGTACATTTCCTGACTAATGGTGAATGTTCTGATTTTCTAACTAATTCTTACGTGTTCCCTCTGACTCTGGGAAATTGTATCCTCTATCCCTGACTCTCTTCTTGAAGATTCTGCTGTTGTCCTGATTGTCCAGTCCTTTCACACTCGGAAACTCAAGAGCAAGACCTGTTTCTCTCATCCTCCCAGACCATACGGGTGGAGATCTGTGCTCAAAGGTTTGCCGGGGGAGTGATTTTATACCATCCTTTCCTGAGCAGTTCTACATTTGTTGTCATTCCTTTTCACCAGACTCACATATGTCTAATTTATATTTCTGCTTTTCGCTTCCTCTGTTGTCCTCTGCACCTTTCATGTCCATTAAGTCCACTCTGGTTTCCTCCATTTGTGTAGTAGCTTCTCTGCAACTAACTTGCTTTGTACTTGAATTAACTCATCTGTGAAATAGGGATAATGCTAGTCGTTACTACATCAAAATAGTGTTGGTGATCAAAGGAGCATGCATGTAAGTACTTGTGAAAAGATGTTACTTATAATCAATTCCAGTTCGGTGAAAATGTAGCAAATAGTAACACACATGTCCTTTATTTCAAGCAATCTTTGATTAAAAACCATGGTGTAGTTCAGATGTTTTGTTGGTGTTGGTTGTAACAGGAGTTGCCATGTATCTTTTACCCCTTCATCGTCTCTAGGATTGTCTTGTGAAGCCTGTGTAGGTTTCCCGGGGCTGTCCTTGAAGGCTGTAGAAACCTGAGAAGGGCCCAGTGTGAGTGCTGAAGAGCTTCCCGGGGGCCCCCCACCGGCCTCACTGTCAGTCTTCCCAGTGGGATGGAGGCCCTTAGACTTCCCTTGCCATCACAGTACACCTGGGGAGTGGGCAGTGGACAGCTGAGGTCTCACTGTAAACTCAGAGCCTGGCACACTCCCTGAGACATCAAGTCTGGAAGTGCTGTCTTGAGCCAGCCGCCCTCTCTGCTGGGCCTAATGCTTCTTATTCCCGGCACATGTTTCCTGGCGGCCGTGGAGCTGCTACCCTGCTTCTTTCTCCAGGGTCCCTAGAGGCCCTTGCTTGCTGTGCTAGCCTGACAGATAAAATGATCCCGCTGGGGGCACCTGAGGTCAGTCTTGGAGCTGTGAATGCAGGCCTGACTGGTCAGAATGGAACCCCCAGCCCCAGGGTCCCCTGCAGAAGTGAGGGCAAACTCTAAATCCAGTGCCCGCTCCCCTTCTCCCCTGAGAAATCTAAACCAGCTCGGTGTTTACACTGGTGATGACAAAACGGGAGTGGGTGTGGTTTAGGGAAATAGCGTCCACCCTGTATGACTTTGGGAACCTGACAGAGTGCTCCAAGCCGACCTGAAGGCTGATTGGAGTGTGACATCTGGGCGAGTGACTCAACCTCTGAGCCTGTTTCAGTTACAAAATGAGAGAGAAACCTACCAAATAAGGTTCCTTCAAGCATTGAAGTGAAGCAGCACTCAATTAATACCAGCTCCCGTGTGTTCCCATTAATGTCTACAACCATGGGCCAGAGGAGAGGAAGGGGGTCACGGAGAGAATGGTTATTATGGGGAGGTGAAAAGAGCTATATCTGTACACCAGGGCTGAGCAGTGACGAGAATGCAGAGAGGTGTAAACGCTAGGGAGGGGGATGAGAAGCAAGGAGACTGGGGAAAAAGCCAGGGCCAGAAATGGAGTGTCCCTGTCCTGTGTGCCATGCTCCTGGGAACTCAGCATGACATCCAGCCTCTGCTCTATACTTCCCCTTTTAGAGCAGTGACCCGCAGAGCTAGCTGGCCTTGCCGCACTAGATACATGCAGGGGCAATCCCAAGTACCATTACTGAGCCAGACTGGGGAGTGGGGTCTGTCCCAGCCGCCCAGTGCAGAGCCCCAAATCCCGGGGTGGGTCTGCACCCCACGCCTCCATCATTCACTCCTTTGGCACTCTGTTTCTCCAATGAGATGGCAAATTCCTTTGTCTCCCTCCTCCCATGCCTAGCATGGTGCTCCTGAACATTGGTGTTTAGTAATCATTTGTGCAATAATAAATGTATTATTCTGGAGCACAGGGTTTTTACTCATTAAGTGTTGGCGCTGACCCAAAAGTTCTTTCCAAGACAAGGATGGACTTGGGAGAAGGAGAGTACTGGGTGTGAGAGGCCAGTCCTATAGGACTGCTCCTTCCTGCCACAAAATAACTGCTAAAAAAAATGTAAAATTATCACAAGTAGGGCAACACAGTTATTACTATTTTATAGTTGAAGAAAGTGAGGTTCATTGAGGTCACAGTTTATGTATGAATTCTTGGTCCGGTGCTCTTTCCACTTCCTGACCCAGAGATCTGCCTCCTACCCAAGGGACAGGCCAGGCTCCCCCCAGTACAGCGTCCATTCTTGGGGTGGGGGGTGCTCCCTCTCCCCACCCATCACTCTTTGCTGCCAGCCCGAGCACCTGCTGTGGTTTCTGCAGCACCTGGGGAGCGCTGGCCGGGAGAGGGCAGGGAGCGGGGTGAACACGGTCTCATTCCCTAAGAGGGAGGGGCTGGCAGGCATTTTATGGTTCGGCTGGTGCCTGGCACTTTGCTGGACACGGTAGCGTCACCCCCGCTTTCACCCTTGTAAAGAGAGGTTCCGAGGCAAAGTAACCACTCGTGGGCGGCAAGCGTGTGGGAGCCTCGAGGCGGCCGCCAGGGAAGCGGGCTTTGCCCGGGGTCAGGGTCCTCTGCTGGCGGGTGGTGCGCACGGACGCCAACGCCCTGCGGCGGCGATGCCCATGTGGGTGCGGGAGCGCAAGCGCCCAGCCCGGCGGGGGGATCCTGCCCAGCCCCGCGTCCTGAGGGGGCGGGGCCCGGGCGGCGGGGAGCGCGCCGGGGCCGGGCTCCTCGGGACAGGCTCCGCCCCCAGGGGCGAGGGTTTAAAAGGAGGGAAGGCGGCTGCCCAGGCTTCAGCCGCCGCGAAGCGCGCCGGGGCAGAGGAGCGGCGAGGGTACAGCCATGACCCTGCGGGCGGGGGGTTCTCGGCTGCTCGGCGGACTCCTGCTCTTCGCTCTGCTCGCTGCGGGCGCCGCGCCGCTCAGCTGGGATCCCCCAGAGCCCCGCAGCCGGGCCGGCAAGATCCGAGTGCACCCTCGGGGCAACCTCTGGGCCACCGGTAAGTCTTCGGGACCCGGGCAAGCGCCCCTCACCCTGCTCTGATCCCATTTTTCTTGTCAGGCGGTTCCTCAGCCAGGGACACTCGTGTCCACGCTGGTGAGGACCCTAGAACTCGTCTAATTTAATAGATGGGAAACTTGAGACCCAGACAGTTCAGTGACTTGGCTAAGATCACTCAGCCAGTTAAAGCGGAGCTGGGGCTGGACCCTAGATCTGCCTGCCCGCCGGAGCCCCTCGCCCTGGGCAGGCGTCTGCTGAACCTTATTCTGACCCTGGGGTGTCTTCTCTTTGCACCTCCACCTTCCAGACACCTCTTCATTCCCCCACTTTCCTCCTCGCCTTCTCCTGTCCCTCCTGTAAGCAGGCAGCACAACTGGCAGAGTTTCTCCCTGGCCATGTGCCATCCTCTCTGCCATCTCCACCTGTTCAGGAACAGCCGAAGGACAGGCCTTTCCGCCCTGTGGGGGCATTTGTGTCTCCGTGGTGAGGAGGAGGAGGAAGACACTGACCTCGGATCTTGCTGTCATGAGAACTGAAAGTTAAGAGAGATGGGGAGCTTTCCCACTGGGATAGGATCCTCCCTCCCCAACTTCCTTGTGCCTTGGCGCCTCCTTTCTAGGTCACTTCATGGGTAAGAAGAGTCTGGAAACCCCCAGCCCATTCCTCTTGGGGACAGCTCCCCAGATCTCCCTGAGGGACCAGAGACTCCAGCTGAGTCATGATCTTCCCAGGATCCTCCTGCTAAAGAAGGTTCTGGGCATGAGCCTTAGCAGCCCAGCACCTCACCCCCAGGTGAGCCAAGCTCCTACCTCAGGCCCAGGAGAGACCTAGCCAGGGCTGCTGCTGGTTCCAGCATTGGGCATCGGGTGTGACAGACCCCCAACGTGTGATGGGCCCCAGAAAGCCAGGGATTCCGGGCTCTCCTTGTGATCCAGAGCCAAAGGGAGAAGACTTCAAAGAAACTGACCTTTCCAACAAACCTCACAGAGCAAGAAGTAGGAAAGAAATTTCCCCTCACCGAGTCCCCAGTCTGAAGTCACAGCCTAGGAGTAATTAACGAGCCTCTTGCAGCAGGATATCCCCCGCCCCAGACTTGCCCTACCCCAGCTCTCCACCTTTGCTGTGCCTCGTTTGTACTTGTGGCTACAGTTGGGACTCTGAGACCCAGAAAGGAGAAGAGTCAGCACTCAGGACAGAGTCCAGACCTTGTTCAACTTGACCAGTGCTCTTCCCAGTCGCTCATCTGCCTCAGTGACCTTCAGTGCAGGGTTTCTCAACCTCAGCACTCCTGACATTCTGGGCTGGATAATTCTTTGTTGTGGGGGCTGCCCTGTGCTTTGGAGGAAGTTTAGTAGTATCCCTTGTCTCTACCCACTGGAGCATTCTCCCCCCCACCCCATTTGTGACAACCACAAAAAAATGCCTCCAGACATTGCCAGAGCTCCCATGAGGGGAAAGAGGTAGGAACCCAAATTACCCCTGGTTGTAGATCACGGAGCTAAGACATCCAAGACCCCTACGCTAGGTCTTGTGTTTTGGCAGTTTCCGTTTCTGGTACATTTCCTGACTAATGGTGAATGTTCTGATTCTGCCCCTCTACCAGACTACAGACTGAAGCCAGGACAGCTTCAGTATGTAGTCTGGTAGAAGGGCAGCTCCTCCATTTCCTGCTCCTGGTGGCGTCCCCAGCCCACACCACCTTCCCTCGTACTTTGTTACTGTGCCCAGAAGGCCGTGTAGTGTGGTGGAATATGGCTTCTGGTGACAGTGAGCTAAGCTTGTAACCTAGCTATTTAGCAGCTGTGGGACCTCAAAGACTTCATCTTCCTCATTTATAAAATGGGGATGATTGAGGATAGCGCCCATCTTGTATTAAATGAGACCATTTGTGTCATGTGCTCAGCGTGGTGCCTGGCACGTAGAAAGCACTTAGTAAGTAAGCACCTGTCACAGACTCACCTTCATATCCCCCACTGTGCCTAGCATACAGTGCATACATTTTGAAAGAAGGGAGGGGAATTTCCTAGAGAAGGCCCAACTCCAGCCCCAGTCGACCTCCTGGGCTCTCCTCCTGCATAGAACCACAGCCCCTGGGGACCTCAGAAGTGAGGGCCAGAAGCTTGGGCTGGCTGAGTCTGAAGGGAGATGATGTCACCTCGGGGGCTAGCGATGTCACCAACTAGCGAACCTCCGAGGAAGCAGTACCTGGGACTGGGGGATGGGGCTTCAGAAGTGGGATCTGGGGCAGAGCTGGGGCCAGGGAGAGAAAACACCGATGCTGGCCCAGGGCCAGGCACATAACAGGGACTTCGCTTCCATGATCTCCTTGTCTGTCATGACCACTTTGGGAAAACCACTGACCAACCCTTCCCAGGTCCTTCTTCAGGGAGAAAGGTGCCAGGGGGGCCTGCCTGAGCCTAAGAGCCTACCCCCCACCTACCTCTTTGGATGCCTAGCACTTAGGAATGGCAGGACGCTCCTGTCCTGTACCCCCTCTGCCCAGATCAATTCTGTGTGTTCCCGTTCAGTACAGGAGGCTGCTGGCGCAGATGCTGCAGAAGGGGTGCCCCTAATGAGGAAGAGACGCCGACGTGACTTAGACTGCGCCCACCCAGGGAAGGTGCTGAGCGGGACCCTGGTGGCAGCCCCATCTGGATGTAAAACCTGGGCTCAAATGTCTGTTACTCCGTTACTGTGATTTCCGGTTGTGTCGTCGGGAATACTGTCCATGAGACACAAATTATGTCCCTGCTGTATTTCTTGCTTCTGTGTTGAAGTCGTGAATAAAACCCTGCTCTTTACATAGACTGTCTGGGCCTCTCCTTCCAGCTGCGTTTGAGGGCGCGGGAGGGAAAGGGGGCTGCGGGGGGGCTTGTTCAATGAGATAGAGCTGGCTTCAAAAAGTCAAGAGAACTTCAGGACACCGGCCTACTCGGGACTCCCATTCAGTCGCTCATTCAGCAAGCAGGTGCCTGTTGGATACGCCTGGGTTCTTACTCTCACCTCTGCCACCTACTGGCACAGGCAAGTCTCTCCTGTTTCCTCGCCTGGACGAGGGAGCTGCCCTCCACTACAAGATGGGGTTTTGCTTACCCTATTCCGTTTCATCCCTATGCCAAGCTTTGAGGGGAGTGCCCAGGGCATACAAGGGAGTGAGCCGGGCTAGGATCCAGACCTCGCTGTCTGCTTACTCTCTTCTCTGGCCTTGGGTAGGGCTGCCAGATTTAGCAAGTAAAAATACAGGACACTCACTTAAATGCTCATTTCACATAAACAATGAATAGGTTTTTCGTATGAGATGTCCTAAGCATTGCATGGACACACCCGAAAAAATTATTCGTTAGTTTACCTAAAATTCGAATTTAACCAAGCATCCTGTATTTTATCTGGGCTTGACCCTCTGATCTGCAAATATTCGGTCATGAAACGGGCGGGTATTTGGCCCCCGAGGCCCCGCCCGGAACTGACATCCTGGGAACCCCTGATTTTACGTCATTTTCCCCGGAGCTTTTGCCAGGAGAATCCCGGACCCAGCCCGGTGAGGGCACTGCGCGCCGGTGAAGGCGCTCAGTCTCCTCTCGGCCCCGCCCCCTGGCGTGGGACCACGCCTCCCAGCCAGAGCCGGCCGCGCCCGCTCCTCGCGAGAGGGCCGCGCCTGCCGAGGAAGGTTCCCAGAGGCGGAAGTGGGGCGGCGGAAGTGGGGTACCGGAAGCGGCGTTGCCATGGAGTCCGCGGAGGACTGGCTGGTGGAATCCTTGCGCTTGTAAATCTTGTGGGCCCGGGACGTGGGCTCTGGGCCTGGAGCCGGCGGGGCGGGCGGACGCGCGCGGGGTGGAGCGCGCAGGGAACCCCGGTGTGGGCTGGGCAGGCCTGGCCATGGGGCGGGGCCCGGCATCTGGGAAGAGGCACCTCCCCGTGTGCGTGGCCTGTGTGTGGTGCCAGGAGGAGCGGTGGTCGTGGAAGATGATAATCACCCAGGTGACCCGTTACTTTGTGCCAGCCTGAGCGAGACCTTGAGCAAAAGGTCTCAGTGATCCCTCACATCAGCCTTGGGAAGCCCGGGATCTCTGGGAGTTGCGTTTTACAGATGAGGACGGAGGCTCAGGGATAACTGTGATCGTCCTGGTCCCAGTCACACGGGGGCTATGATGTGCAACGAGACCTGCTCCCAGGTCTGCTTTGCGCCAGAGCCTGGGCCCCCACCGACCGAACCATGCTGCTGTCTCAGAGTTTTAACAGCTGTAGGGCTAGGCACCGTGTGACGTTGTGTCTTTATCATGCAGGTACCAAGATTTCCATGCATTCGACCTTTCAGGAGCCACTCGAGTCCTCGAATGGATTGGTGACAAAGGTGATCTGCCCTGCCTGGCTCTGAAGGAGATGGACTCTTACTCCTCAGGCTGGACCTCTTATTGCTGGCCCAGCCGGAAGGGACCCAACCCACACTTCTGGGAGTCTGAGGCCTCCTCTCGGTCTTGTAGAAATTTCCGCCCTGTGGGCACTTAACATTCCCTTAGTACGATCTAGATCCCTTCCATTCCCCAATACAAGGCTGCATACCAGTAGTGGAGGAATTTATCTTTGCTTTGGAGGTTTTGGTGAAATTTCTGGGCCCAGCTACGGTCCAGGATCTTTCTAGCAGTTTGGCACAGCTACTTCTGCTTCTTTTTCCAGGAGTCTTCGTTGCTGGCTATGAAAGCCTGAAAAAAAATGAGATTCTTCATCTCATACTACCTCTCAGACTTTCTGTAAAAGAAAACCAGGTAACTTGAAATATAAACACTGAGTATATGCATCTACTTTTTGTTCATTTATTAAACCTTTAGAGAGTTTCTCCGCCTACTAGGTATCGTCCTGGATACTAGACAGAGAGAGGGACAAGCCCTGGTCCTGCCTGCTTGTGTCACAGGGAGGCAGGGATGCACAGAGATAAGTGCTACAGGATGTCTGAGGTTTACAGAGGGCTCCTAGAAGAAGGGGTCAGTTTTACTTTATCAAAGATAGATTTAGGGAGTCATTGGCGTATAGAGGGTGGCTGAGACCCTTAGAATGGTTAACATCACCTAGGATGACAGTGTCGTGTATAAGGAGTAAAAGAAGACAATGTGTTAAGAGCAAATCTCAGGAATGGTTAGAGGAAGAGGAATCCACAACAAGTACTAAGAAGGAAGAATCTTTGAAGTAGGAGTCTCAGAAAAGGGCAATGTTTCAGAAGCCAAGAGAAGAGAATGTGTGAAGAAAAAAAGAGTGAGTAGCTGCGTGAGGTTGCTGTAAAATCACTCACACTCATCTGAGGACAGCCTGGCCTCTGTGGCCCTGGGGGGAATTTCCTGCCTAGTGCTCTTGACCTTCCCCAGTCCCCACCACTGAGGCTTGAGCCAGAAGCTCACTCACCCAGACTGAGCCTTGAGGAGACACCTTATTTACCTCCTACCTCTCACCGCTGGCTTTTCCTCTTCTTTCTTGTGGCTACCTCCTTTCCTTCTGCTTCCAGTCCCTCCCATGGAGAGAGTGGAGTCTAGTGGCTGAGAGCATGAACTTTGGTTAGACAGACTTGGGTTCAGATCCACAACATAATCCCTGTGTGACCTTAGAAAAGTTGCTGAAATTTCCTGTGCTTTTGTCATTTTAGAATAGGGGTCATTATGGTACGTACAGGACAGGGCCGTTATAAGAATTCAATGTGATAAAGTAGATCAAGCCCTGAACACAGAGCCTGATGCAGTGAACACTGGATAACTGGTGGCTGCTGCATTTTTATTGCTAGAAGAACCCACCTGACTTTCAGTGGGAGCTGGGGAGGAATGGGGATAGGGTAGTTGACTGATACATTCCAGCTGTCTAGGATGAAGCTATGAAGCTTTGGTGACTCCTCTAAGAAGGCCTGTGCTGTAGTGAAAGGGCCCGGGGAAGGGTTAGGAAAAGGGTTTTGGATATGCAGGAAGCCAGGAAGGCTGTGTAGGCAGCTGAGACCAACATTTACCAGTAGCAGCACACGGAGGCCTGGCGGGGAGAAGCATCTGTTGCCAGCGAGGGGCTTCGTGCCGGCGTCTGACCCAGAGCTCGTTGGAGGTGCGTCTTTGGAAAGCAGGCTCTCTGATGCTCCACCCCTTTGTATTTTAGGGCTTATGCCCAGAAAGAGATTTCAAGGTGTGCCACGGAGGGTTTTCAGACACGTCTGTCTTTGAGCTGAAGCACGTGCCAGACACCAGGTATGGTCAACTCTGTGACCCTGACCTTCCCTTCAGGGTGGAGTGGCTGGAGCTGTCAGGGGTGTCCTGCCTCTTTAGCACCGCCTTGACCCCTACCCCCTCAGCATGCAGGCACACACACACACACACACACACACACACACCCCCGGCTTTGGAACTTTAAAAAAAAAAAAAACCATTGGTAGCTTGATGGTCCCTCCCAGACCACAGACCTTTGAACTAATGTAACCCGCAGGTCGCTGGAGTTGTCCCAAGGAATACAGAGTAGAAGGATGCCCTTAGTTTCTTAAGGAACTGGTGGTGGGGAGTTGGGACTAATCCTCCCAGCTGGCGGAGATGGAGAGTCTCCGGGTTAGGGTTGTGTGTTCAGGCTCCATGCTTGTGTCCTCTTGCGGATACGTCATGCTCTGGGGATGCCTGGGCTCAGTCCCACGACCCTCCATGAGCTCTGGGTCTGTCCCTCAAGTGCAGGAAACTGCTCCTCGGCTGTGAAATGAGGGCGACTGGTCTTGATGATCTCTCCCTGCAGTAAGCTTTCCTGGTATGGGGAGTGTAGGGACCCCAAGCTGAGCAGGCCAGGAAGGAAAAGGCCAGCGGGTATGTGGGTGAGCTCCCCACTCGCTTGACTAATCCTTCTGTCTGTTATGAATAGGTTGCTGGTAACCGCTGGTCTTCCGGGTTCTTACCTGCATGTGTGGCAGGTCGCAGAGGACAGTGGTGAGTGAATTTGACTTGGTGGGGCTGGGTTGTGCGAAAGCCTGATGCCCATACACCCCTGCCCCTAATCTAGGCCAGTTAAGAAGTAGTCACAGAGCCAGGTGGGAATTAAAATGCAGTATCTAATTGAACGTGGGCAAAGATGAGTGGGCAGAGCTCCCCGATGGAGTTTCCTGTAACTTGCTTCAGGAGTTCAGTTCCCCTCCCCAGTCGTAGGCCGAGCACCTGGCCTACTCTGTGCCTCTCCCCAAGCCAGGGCAGAGGCGAGGGCAGAGCTGGGACCACTCAGGCGAGCTCACCTCTGGGAGGAGGAGGAGGTGGCGGTGGCAAGGAGGTCACAGGGATGGAAAATAATGAGGGAGCAAGAGGCGCAGCCTACCAGTCTCCCTCTTCATGAAGTCACTCTACTCCCTAATGGGAACAGGAAAAGGAGCCGGAAGTGTTAATCCTGTTCCCTTTGGGGGGAAGAGGAGCTCATTCATGCGGAATAGCCTTCCCTCCAGCAGTGGGTGTGCAGGTTCCCCTGCCAGGCAGGCACCAAGAGCGGGCAGCCCTGATTCAGCCCCTTCTGTCCCTCCTCCAGTTAGAGCATTGTTGGCCAGAACAGAATTGTGCCTCGGAGGCACAGGCCACTGTTCTTGGAACTGCCTCTTCGCTTGTGTGATGCTCCGCCCCTGGTCCTGCACGGCCTCCCTTGGCTACTTCCCAGACCTCGGCTGGTCGCTGCTGGCTTCTCCCCAGGATGTGCTGGTCCAGAAAGGCGGTCCTTGTGCTTTTGCAAGATCACAGACTCAGGGCTTTCCTTCGTCGTGTCCTCTTTGTCACTTGTCTAATGCTGTAGCGTCCACTTTGTATCATTGACTTGCAATTATGATTACTTTCTTAAATTTTATTGAAATTCACACATTTTAAGTGTTCAATTCAGTGATTTCTAGTATATTTAACTAGTTGCGCAACTATCACTATAAGTCCGTTTTAGAACATTTTCATGACCCGAGTGAGATCTGTTTTGCCACTTCCTGTTACTCCCCATTCCCACACCCTGCCCCACTAATCTACTTTCTGCCCCTGTAATAGATTTGCCTCTTCTGAACATTTCATATCATATGATGTGTGGTCTCTTGTATGTGGCTTCTTTCACTCAGCATAACACTTTGAGGTCTGTCCTGTCGTACCCCGGGAGGGCATCTGGTTCCCCAGGCACGGTCAGGACGAAAGGCAGGGACCCAGCATGCAGCACTAGTTCCTTTTTATGGCTGAATAATATTCCAGTGCATGGGTGCACTGCGCTTGCCTATCTGTCCATCAGCTGTTGGCTGTTACGGTGTACGAGTCTCCGTGTGGACATGTTTTCATTTCCCTTGGACAGACACTTGGGAGTGAAATTGCTGCATCATGTGGTGAATTTATGTTTGATTTTTTTAAAGACACTTCCAAACTGTTTTCCAGAATGGCTTCATTATTTACATTTTAATCATTGATCTCAGTGCAGGTGTAGGGGCTCTGAAGAAAAGGTGGTAGGGTATTTACTGGGCAGCAGTGGGGTCTGTGCCTCCATTTTGCTTGGAGCTGGTTCCTGGAGGCAGATCTGTCAATGATAGGGAACATTTATGGGCTGGCTGCTCGGTAGAGCCTGGGACGCTTGATCTGGGGGACGTGAGTTTGAGCCCCACACTGGGTGTGGAGCCTATTTTAAAAAAAGAAAAAATTATTCTTACTATGATCTGTAGCAGTAGTTAACATCTCATTCATTCAAAGATACTCACTGTATGCTTCTGATGTGTCAGGCAATGGGGAAGGTTCTGGGGATTAGAGCAGCAAGCAGAAACCTAGATGCTCCTTTTTTCTTGGTGCTCACATTTGAGCACATATTTTGCTCATTTTTTGATTGGCTTTTTCTTCTTTAAGAGTCCTCCATACATTCTAGATTTGTCCTATACGTGTTTTTAAAATTTTATTTTATTTAAATTCAATTAATTAACACATAATGTATTCCCAGTTTCAGAGGTAGAGTTCGGTGATTCATCATTTGCATGTAACACCCAGTGCGCATTACATCACGTGCCCTCCTCAATGCCCCCAGTTACCCCTTCCCCCCACCCAGCTTCCCTCCAGCAACTCTGTTTGTTTCCTAAAGTCAAGAGTCAAGTTTCTCTCTCTCTCTGATTTCATCTTGTTTTATTTTTCCCTCCCTTCCCCTATGATCCTGTATTTTGTTTCTTAAATTCCACATATGAGTGGAATCATCTGATAATTGTCTTTCTCTGGTTGACTTATTTCACTTAGCATAATACCCTCTAGTTCTATCCATGTCATGGGAAATGTTAAGATTTCATTTTTCTGATGGCTGCATAATAGTCCATTGTATATATATACACACCATATCTTTATCCATTCATCTGTCCATGGACGTCTGGGCTCTTTCCATAGTTTGGCTGTTGTGGACATTGCTGCTGTGAACATTGGGGTGCAGGTGCCCTTTCAGATCACTACATTTGTATCTTTGGGATAAATACCCAGTAGCGCGATTGCTGGGTCATAGAGTAGCTCTGTTTTTAATCCTATGTATGTTTTGCTAACATTTTCACCCAGTCTGTTACTTGTCTTTTCGTTTTCTTAATAGTGTCTTCTGAAGCATAAAAGTTCTACATTTTGGTGAGATCTGATTTGTCAGTGTTTTCTCTTAAGGACTGTACTCTTGGTGTCATATTTAAGAAATCTTTACCTAACCCACAGATTTTTTTCCTCTATGCATTGTTTTATTTTCCCCCCAAAGTTTTATTGTTTTCATGCCAGCATTTAAGCCTGTGCTCTCTTTAGAGTTCCCCTTTGTGTACAGTGTGAAGTCACCTTTTTGCCTGTAAATATCCAATTGTCTCAGTGCCATTTGTCAAATAGCCTTATCTTTCTCCATTGATTTGCCTTGCTGCTTTTGTTGAAAGATGGTTGCTTAACCATAAATATAAGGATTTATTTCTGGACTCTCAGTTCTCTTCCATTGATCTTCATGTCTGTCCTTAGCCTAGTAACTTGTAGTTTTTTATCTTGGCCTAAAAATAGGCTATATGAGACAGTAGTTGTTTAAAGATGAGAGGGAGAGGAGTCTCACTAGCCATGTGGAGGCACCCGGAGCTGCCTTCTGTGCTGCCTTTTGTCCTGACGGTGCCTGGGGTACCAGGTGCTGTATAGAACCTCTAGCCCTAGGCTCAGGGGAGCTAATGGCCCAGTGGGGCTAGCTTTGACACTCCTATGGGAATAGCAAATCAGATCAAGAGTTCTCTTTCCTGGGGCGCCTGGGTGGCTCAGTGGGTTAAGCCTCTGCCTTTAGCTCGGGTCATGATCTCAGGGTCCTGGGATCGAGCCCCACATCGGGCTCTCTGCTCAGCAGGGAGTCTGCTTCCCCCTGCCTCTCTGCCTACTTGTGATCTGTGTGTGTGTGTGTGTGTGTGTCAAATAAATAAATAAATCTTTAAAAAAAAAAAAAAGTTCTCTTTCCCTCGATACTAGTGCAGAATAAATAGTCCAGAGCCCAGGGAAGGTCAGTCAGCTGTTTTTCTAGAAGCCAGAATTTTCCAAAGTCCAGGTGCTGACCCACAGTTTTGATGTCTCAAAAACACGATTTTGTTAGCACATCCTAAACGAATGTGTTTATAGAGGCAGACACACTCACCAGACTCACAAGACTCCTATAGAAACCGGAATGCAGTTTTATGAGTTCATAAATGAAAAAATAAGTATCCCTGAAATTAGACTATTCTAGATCTTTGATTCTTTGCCTATAGAAGACTTGACCTCACCAAAGACTGCGTGATAAACAAAACCATAACAAGAGGAATCAGCTCAGAGGTTTCCAAATTGTGTTTTCACACGCGGTCTTCGGCACAAAGTATAAAGCTTGTGAAGTCAGTGCTGCTCAGACCTCGTGCCGTCCAGGCCCCTGGAATAGCATCTGAGGCCTTTTCTCTCCTCAGTGGGGCTTTGGAAGCCTTTGAGTTAGACGAATACATATCTGAAGGTCTCAGCTGAATGTCGCCTGCCGTAGCCACTTTGAAGTTCAATGCTCAGTCTGGTGTGGCTCCCTCCGCCCTGGACAGGCCTCAGTGTTTTCTTTGCCTCCGTGGCTGGGCAGCCCCCTCTCTCAAGGACACCACCATCCTTTAGCTGTGTTAAGGCGTTTGCTCACTCTTGCAGGCGTGGGCACTGTTCGGTTCCGTAGGGAGTGTGCCTACCTCTGACCTGTTCTGTGTTGGTGAATCCTCAGACACAACCTTCTTTTATGGCCAAGTTCTTAGAGGTGCCTCGCTGGGTCTTTTGCTTTGGTTTCCTAGTTGTTTCCATTTTCCCTTTGAGGCTGGTTTGCTAAATGTGGTATGGATTCCCTGGAGGAGGGCAGTTTACCACAGGCTCGAGAGAGGAGGAGGAGGAGACCTTCAGGAGGCTCTGAACTTTTCCACTGCATCTTTGAAATAAGTCTCTGAAGGCTTTCCCTTGGCCTCCTCCTTTCGTCCGTCAGAGGACAGATTGTATCTGAGACCCATGCTCTGGCTCAGAGCAGTAGGTCTCGGGGAATCTGTTCCAGGCTCCTCAGAGTGTGTGGAAAGGGAAGAGGGAGCCGCTCACGTGCCGCCCAGGAGGGGCAGGCATGCTGTGCCGAGGCAGGTTTGACTCACAGCCTCACCGGCACTCCCCAGACTCGGATCCCGAGTTCGGCTGTCGTGTCTACTCCAAACCTCCGCAGCCTGTGTGGAAGGAGCGGTTGAATTCAGCAAGTCCGGATCAAGGGCACTGAGAGCCCGTGGGCCTTTGGAGGAACACCCAAGGGCCTTCGGCATTCTAGCCCAGCGGATGCCTCCTCGGATGGGAACCATTTCAAGGGACTCGTTGCCTTGTGCCTGCTTGCCAAGCCATGCTAGTATTCCTTCTCGTCTCTTCCTTCCTCATTCTGACTTTCACCTGTGCTCTAGAACCAGAAAGATAGTCCGTTTTCTTCAGAGAAGTGGTGACCAAATAATGAGCCTCTCTTGGAGCCAGAAAATACAAAATGGAAATATGCATCTACCGCAAAGTAGTTTGTGCAGCAAATGACTTGTTCCGAGCTCTGCTCTAAATGGCTGCCACGAAGAGAAGTCTCCAGAACACAGCAGCGAGAACCAAGCAGGCTGAGCAGACACATGTGTCCTTGCTCCTGCCTGATGCAACAGTGCCATGGAACCCCCCGCCCCGTCTCCATTTGAAGACATCAGCCTCGTGACTTTCTCCTGCTTGGCGTCTGCAGGTCGCTTGAGGCCATGGAACATGTGTTTGAAGAAATACTATTAGTTCATGAACTCTGTACCTGTTATTTTCACTTAAGGTGTCAGTGACATCCTCAGTGCATTCTTTGCTTTTTTCTATCTTTATGTATCCTTTGTAAAACTATAAAAAGCCAGACTGCTTTTGGGGTTTTGAGATGGCTGCTGTGATTCATTAGCTCCCGTTTGCAAAACTGTTTCTATAGGACAAATTATGAAGGAATTAAAGTGCTACTGACAGTTTCAGTTTTAGAAATGTGGACGTAATCCAGGGCATTTATATCTCATGTCCTCTCTTGGCAGCTGTCAGCCCCCTTTCTTCCTTGACCTAAATGTACAAGGGAAGGCTGCTGGCTGGCCTTCACCTTGTAATATTTCAGGCCTTCATCAGCACCCCGGATTTTAGCCTCTTGTGCTTTCCCCCAGATGTCATTCAAGCTGTCAGCACCATTGCTGTGCCGGAGAAGGAGGGCGGTCTCTGGCCCAGGGTGGCCATCTTCTCTTCGATGGCACCCGGAGTCCTCCACGGGGTGAGGCTCCGAGGTCTGAAGGTCGTGGATCTGGAATCCCAGAAGACCACATACACCTCAGGTACCGCTTCCGTTCACCCCTTGCCGGCATCTCCTGCTCACTCCCATCCTCCTCAGCCACATGAAGAAGTGAGCTCAGCCACCTGGCCAGCGGCTGGGGGAACCGGCTGGACGCGAGGCAGGCCCTGGCCTCAAGGGGCTCCCGTTCTGGGGCTGGACGAGGCAGTCCCAGGGACCACCACCATCCCACCTGGGTGGAGCGTGGCGAGGTGCTGGGGGTTGGTGGGAAGCTTCCAGAGGAAGGGGAGTGTGACCGGCAGACTCCTGTGACTCCAGCAGCTCTTCTCTGTCACCCTCCTTGTCTTCCAGGGGTCAGTGACAGTGAGGAGCTAAGCAGCCTACAGGTCCTGGCTGCAGACACCTTTGCCTTCTGCTGCGCCTCAGGCCGCCTGGGGCTTGTTGACATCCGCCAGAAGTGGGCGCCGTCGGAGACCATCAGCCCCAGTAGTGGGGCTGCTGGAGAGAGATGGTGTGCTGAAGTTGGGGGCCGGGGCCCTGGGCCGAGCATTGCCAGCCTTGGCTCAAACGGGCAGCTCTGTCTCCTTGATCCCCGGGATCTCAGCCATCCTGTGAGCTCCGTCCAGTGCTCGGTGTCTGCACCCAGCCCTGACCCAGAGCTGCTGCGAGTGACTTGGGCTCCACGCCTGGACAACTGCTTGGCCATTTCAGGTACCACTGAGCGGTATTTGGTGTCTGTCACTTACCTCCCAGGGGACCATACGGTGCTCAGGAAGGAGACTGCAGCCCCATAATAAACTTGGCCCCAGAAGTGACAGTCGCTCCCAGAGAAGCTCCAGACCAATAGTCCAGGTTCTTCCAGGGCAGGCCCTTCCCCGTTCTAGCTACTCAACTTTCACGTGGGTAGCAGACCTTTCCTACCTGAGCAGGAATTCGGTGCTGAGGTTGGTCAAGAGGCCTGCAAACAGTGAGGCACTAGGACGGTCACGGGGCTGGGCCAGCAAGAGGTGAGAGGATCACAGAGGTGCTTCTTGGACTGCTTGCTTCTCGAATTCCAGCAAGCTGCTAGGTCAGCAGGCTCCTGGGTCTGGCCTGGCAGTTTCTAGCTGAGTGAGGGTGTCTAATAATGAGGCTATCTAAGAGTCCATGGGAAGGACCTGTGGAAGGGGAGAGGTTGAAAGAATAGTCGAGAGAGCAAGAAAAGATCATTGATAATGGCAGGATCCAAAAAGAGCAGAAGGACAGAACCAGGCTCGGTGGAGGAGCTGTCTCTTTGGTAGCAAGAAGACAGCAGGATGGAGTGCGTGTGGGTATAGCTAGGTCATGGGGGGACATGTGGGCACTCCTCTGTAAAGGCTTCTGTTTCCCCCATCTAGCTGGAGGCAAGGCCATCTGCCCAGAGGGATCTGGATGCAGAGGATTAGGCTTTGAAGCAAGTGGAGAAGGTTTGAAAGAGTCTCTTAAGCCTCAGTTTCCTGGGGAGAATAATAGTACCTGTTTCATACAGCGGTGAGGATTAAAAGAATGCATGTCCGGGGTTGGCCTCGGGCCTGTTACTTCACAGATGAACAAAAGAATTATACCATCACCGCCCTAGGGAGTCATCAGCTGCTGACATCAGGGGCAGAGCTTACACCCCCTTCAGCTGGCCTTACCTATCCTTTTCTTTTTTAAGTAATTGCCACCCAACGTGGGGCTCAAATTCATGACCTCAAGATCAAGAGTCAGATGCTCTACTGACTGAGCCAGCTGGGCACCCCTGGCCTTAAGCATCTTGTTACTATTTGATTTCTCATCCTATAGCCTGTTTTGGTGCCAGAGAGCAAACTCTTAAAAATTAGGGATACCTAGCTGGCTCGGTCAGAGTGTGGACTCTTGATCTCAGGGTCGTGTGTTCAAGCCCCATATTGGGCAGAGAGATAAATAATAAACAATAAAAATTACTTTTCAGGGCCGCCTGGGTGGGTCAGTCATTAAGCGTGGGCCTTTAGCTCAGTTCATGATCCCAAGGTCCTGGTATCGAGCCCTGCTTCAGGCCCCCTGCTCAGCAGGAAGCCTGCTTCTCCCTCTCCCATCCCCCTGCTTGTGTTCCATCTCTTGTTGTGTCTCTCTCTGTCAGATAAATAAACAAAATCTTTTTTTTTTTTTAAGATTTTATTTATTTGACAGACAGAGATCACAAGTAGGCAGAGAGGCAGGCAGAGAGGGAAGCAGGCTCCCTGCTGAGCAGAGAGCCTGATGCAGGGCTCAATCCCAGGACCCTGAGACCACGACCTGAGCTGAAAGCAGAGGCTTTAACCCACTGAGCCACCCAGGCGGCCCTAAACAAAACCTTTTTTAAAAAATTACTTTTCAGTGTCAATCCTCTCTTTTCTCGTTCTTCCTTAGGTTTTGATGGGACAGTCCAGGTCTATGATGCCACATCTTGGGATGGAGCAGGGAGCCAAGTAGAACCTCTCTTCACTCACAGAGGTCACATCTTCCTGGAGGACAATCAGACAGACACTGCTCCATTGGTCACCACCCACACGTGGCACCCCCACAAGCCACGGACTCTGTTATCGGCAGCGAGCGACGCCTCCCTGCACGTGTGGGACTGGGTGGACCTCCGTGCCGCCTGCTGACTCCAGCATCTTCCTACCCAGGCCTGGAAGAAGAGGAGGAGCTGCTGTAGAGCCAAGGTACTGACTTAGGTCCCTGTTACCAGCCGAGTGGCCTTGGGCAAGTCAGCCAGCTTCTCTTACCCTCAGGTAAAATAAGAATAGTAAGAGCTACCTCTTCTCTGCCTTGTTGGGAAAGTTAGAAGTGATGGATTAAAAAACAGGATGCCTAGCACAATAAATATTTGGTAGCTCCTGTTAGATCTGGGAGCCCCATTTCCCCCCAAGTGTAGAATGACAGTGTTTATCCCTGTCTATATTCACAATATCAGGTGAAGATTGAAAAAAAAAAACAGCCAATGTTATAAACATGTTTTGTGAACTTTTTACAGAACTCAAAATGTACAAGGGCCAATAAACATGAAAAAAGAAGTCAACTTCAGTAGGAATGATGGAAATAACAATTAAAACAAGATGATGTGCTTTTTTACCTACCAAGTTGCCAGATTGTCGAACAGTGCTTCGGACAGCTGATGGAGGGGCCCTGATGACCCAGCTCAGGGGGCACGAAGCAGCAGTGTGGTTCCTGCTCCCAGCGGTACACGGCAGCCACGTCCAGTCGAACCTGAATTTGTATGTCCAGTCTCCTGTTAAATGGCAGTTAAAATTTTCTAATCTTTCGCTGTTACAAATAGTGTGAACAATGTTTGTACCCATGGACAAAAGCCTGTAGGATAAATTTCTAAAGTGAAAATTGCTGAGGCAGAGGATGTGCGCATTTTTAGGTTCTGTAAATCCTGCTGGTGTGCCCTCCCTGGGGGCCGTGTGCTTTGTGAAGGCAGCAGTGATGGGTGTCTTTCTCTGCCCTCCCCAGCCAAGTGGCCCTAGCGGCTGCCTTTGCCGGTCTGATCAATGAAAAATCCTTACTTGTAGTTTTTGTCTATACGTCTTGGATGTGTGAAATTGAGACGCCTTGTGTAGTTAAACATTCAGAGGCAAAGATTTCTAAGGATGAGAACAGCCGGGATGGGGGGATAGGCATTCTCAAGAGTACGCCTTGTGGCAGAGACCGGACCAGGTGGTTTGCACTGGGACACACCTGGCCCCGGGTCGTGCTTTCCCATGCCTGCCCCCAGTCTCTCAGGGGAATAGACCCAAGGGCCATTTCTTTTTGGTAGCAAATATTAAAGTGTACGTGCATTCCTATTAATAGAATTTCTCACTGGCACATCTGTTAAGGAATTTCCAGCAAGTTACCTTTTGAAATTACTTGATTACTCATCAGTTTGGGCTCTGAGTTCTTAAAAAAGAATTTTATTGAGATATAATTCACATACCATACATATAATTCACGCATTATACAATTCACCCATTGAAAGTATTCTATTTGGTGGTATATTACTAATGTTTAAAGATTGTGGTAAAATATACGTCACAGTTTGCCAGTCTTCTTCATTTTTAAGTATACAGGTCCATAGAATTAACTACATTCACCATGTTGCACAACCATCACTACTTCTAATTCCAAAACTTTTTTGTCACCCCAGACAAGCTCTGTGACCTTCATGGGCTCTGGTTTGCTGGCCGTCAGTGGGCACACTTGTATTCATCAGCTCGGGCCGCCCTAATGGAACACCACAGACTGGGGGCTCACACAACAGGCACTCTCTGCTCACAGTCCTGGAGGCTGGAAGTCCAAGATGCAGGGCCCAGCACGTTTCCTTCTGAGGCCTCGTCTCCTGGCTTCTAAGAGCCACCATGGCTGTGTGCGCACGGGGCCCCTTTGTGTCCTTGAAGAGAGTGGTCTGGTCTCTGTTCCTCTCACAAGGACACCAGCCCTTTCAGATTAGGGCCTCACCCTCATGACCTCATTTAACCTTACTTACCTCTTAAAAGGCTGTGTCTCCAAATACTGTCACTTTGGGGGTTAGGGTTTCCACGTAAGAATATGGGGCAGGGGCTGAAGTTAATACAAAGCACTTAGGAATTATTTTGAAGTGAGAAAAACCTAAGAAATTTTCAAATGAAATGATTTCTTAATTAAACAATGAAGCTGAGGGAGTGTTATGTACTGGAGAAGTTTAATTTAAAATATTCAGTTTCAAGATGTCATTTTTACCATTTTCTGGAGTCTTCCTTCTCTACTTTCTCCCCACCCCCCAATTCCCCTATGAGAGCTGATCCTGTAGATCTCTTCTCAGCTATTGGTGACGTCACACTGATGGTTGAAATTGGCCATGATGGAAATACTTAACTCCACAGAAATTGGCAAATACTACAGCATACTGGTGGCTAAGCTACATTATCCACCAAGTAAAAGCAGAAATGAGTCATTTAGAAAATAGTAGAGCTGATGGACGAATTCAAAAGCTGCTTTGCTGAAAAATAGTGATAAAATTTCTGTCAGTCAAGGTCCAGCCAGAAAGACTGAACCCACGCTGAGTAATTCAGCTGCAGGAATTCAGTTTTGAGGCATCTGGAAGAGGATGCAGGGGAAGGTGTGGCCCATGAGAGAAGCAGAGCAGCAGGAAGTTACCCAGAGGGACAAAGGGGTGGGGTGGGGTATGACAAGAGCTGAGCAGTGGGGCCTCCCAGCGGGAAAGGGAGCACAGCAATCCTGCTGGCGAGGGCTGGGACCCTGGAGCGGGGCCTGGGACTGCAGAAGACACAGCCGGAGACTGCCGAAGTCCAGAGACAAGTCCCCTGGCTTGCCAGCAGGGGAGCCCAGGAGGCATAGTGAGCCGGAGTCTGCACCTGCAGTACCAAGCAGAGGGGACAGAACCGTGACAGATCTGAGAACAGACTGATAGGCACCGTGTCTAAACCTCTACGAATTAAGCCAGAAAAAGGAAAAAAAATGAAGATTATAAGAACAATGCATAAAATTATATGTTAATTTGAAAGGCTCAAGACAGTTAATTTTCTTAAAAACTGTTATTTGTAAACTACTTTTTAGTAGAAAATCTGAGTTCTCCAATACTTAAGAAAGAAAAACCTGAAGGAGGAGCACCAAAAAGGATGTTGGGGGTGGGGCAATTTTGTGGGTACACTTTTTTTCAAACTTTTAAAGAACAGCAATTCCCATGCTAGAGACATTTTCTTTCTGGTTTTGTTGGGTTTTTTTTAAGGTTTTACTTATTTGAGAAAGAAAGAGCACGAGTAGGGAGAGAGGCAGATGGAGAGGGAAACTCAGAGTCCCCACTGAGCGCAGAGCTTGATGCAGGGCTCTATCCCAGGACCCTGAGCCAAAGTCAGAGGCTTAACTAAGTCACCCAGGTGTCCCAACTAGAGACATTTTCATTTAAAAAAATCAGGGAAACTAGTCAATTCCTAATATAATACCAAAATGTGGCCCAGAAACTGTGTGCTCATAGACACACACACACACACACACACACTCGCTCAAGCTCAGTTACTAATCCAAGACGGTGGGCCTCACACCGTCAGCCCCAACATGCCTTCTGTGAACACCCCTTTACTATCCTGAAACAAAATTTTACAGGGAAAATGGATTTCTTACAAACAAGTTCAAAACCAGTATAAATACAAACGAGTATGTATTTCCATACATGAAAGTTCACACTTATCCAAAGGGATGTAATCAGATGCTTGTGCTGTGTGCTGTATTTGTGACACACACCAGAGAGTTGATGACATGTTTTTTCTGAACAGGTGAGGGGTGCCTGCCTGGTGCGGTTGGTAGAGCGTGTGACTGGATCTTGGGGTCATGAGTTTGAGCCCCATGTCAGGGTAGAGTTTACTTAAATGCGCTTAAAAACAGCAACAACACCACTTTGGAACATTCTGAACAAAAGAATGTGCACTTTCCTCCAGTTTTATATAGTAGCCAAGTTTCTGGGAAATTTGTGTATATTAAAACTGTCCTCATATAGGGGCACCTGGGTGGCTCGGTGGGTTAAAGCCTCTGCCTTCAGCTCGGGTCATGATCCAGGGTCCTGGGATCGAGCCCCGCTTCGGGCTCTCTGCTCAGCGGGGAGTCTGCTTCCTCCTCTCTCTCTCTGCCTGCCTCTCTGCCTACTTGTGCTGTCTCTCTGTCAAATAAGTAAATAAAATCTTAAAAAAAAAAACTGTCCTCATATAGATATAAAAAGGTAGATTCTAGGCCCATGTAACTGTAAAAAGTTTTCCTCGATCAGCGGTTCTCAAACTCCCACACGCGTCAGGACACCCAGAGGACTGGTGAGAACAGACAGCGGAGCAGCAGCTGGAAAGGGAAGGTGGATGGAAGCGGGGGAGCCAGGACCAGCTGGGACGGGTCAGTTCTCACTGTCTGCAGTCCTGGTGCGCGGGTCTCCTGCAGGAGCCGCTAGCAGCCTTCGCCACGGGGCCGAACACACCTGTGGCCGAGGAGCGGCAGCAGCTGAAGAGCTCGCGGGAAGACAGACCCGCTGCACGCAGACAGGCGCCAGAGCGAGCTACAAAAGCACCGGGGCCCAAGCGCCAAAAAAAAAAAAAAAAAAAATGGCTGTCCCTTCACTTCCTCCAGATCTCACCCCGGAACGACTCTTGTGGCTCACTCTACCTGGAAACGCACAGGCGAATGACTTCTGGGGGAATGTGGCCAAGGCACCGCATTGGAAAGCCACCTCACCTTTGAGGTGCAGCTCGAGAGTCTGCGTCTGGAGGAGGCGCCCAGGTGCTGCTGGGGCTGGGAGCACGTGACCCGGCCCGCGCGGCCCCGCCTCCGCGCAGGCGCAGTAGCGCTGGTTGTGCTGCGCGGGCTCCACAATCGCGTTCCGGCCGTGTGGCCCGTGTCACCACACGCCCGCCGAGCTTCCAGTGTGGGCGACAGCTACAAATCCTCACCTCCAGTTTCCAGAAGGCTCCTTTGGGAACCTGCACAGTGCCCGGGGAGGAACACCCGGGGTTCCCTCAGCTCCTCCAGGAAGAAGCCCCAAAGAACCCAGAGAGGGACCCGAAGACCGTCCGCGACTCGCACGTCGCGGTGAGCACAGGGTCCCCGTCCGCGACGCACATCGCCATGAGCACGGGGTCCGCTCCAGTCCAGCTCTGGGCAAAGACGGTGGAGACTCCGCACGGAAGGGGGAGAGCGTTCAGGAACTGTTCCGGCCTCACGGAGATTCACAATACAAGAGCGAGACTTGGAGAGATTAAAAAGGAGGAAGCAAGAAATACAGCGAAGAGCCAAGGAGCGGAGGTGAGTAACGCGGCTGCGGGCAGCCGTCGCGCGTGTGAGCGCGCAGAAGCGTGTGTTCCGGAGCACCGTGTGCCGTGGTCCAGAAGGAGGTGACAGGCCGCAGGAGGAGGCGGGTCCCCGGGAGTAAGGGGTGTTCTCAAAGGCCGCGGGGGCGGAGGGGTGCTCAGCCCCAGCCCATTCTCCGGCGCTGCCTCCCACTCCCTCCTCCTCTGGACCAGTGGGTCCGCCAGCGCCCTCGGGGGCAGACGTGTGACCCAGGGGCCCAGATCCGTTCTGCACTTCTCTCCTGAGCGTCCGACAGGGAGAGCAGAGTCCGTGCCGAGGTCAGCCCCACGGGTGTGAGGTTGGGCTTCTGCGGAGCGGGGGCAAGGGTCCGGAAGGAGCCCAGGCACGGAGCGCAGGTGCGGAGGAAACCCGCAGCCCCGAGACCCGTGGACAGCGACGTGCTGTGAAGTTTGCGGGAATGAAGGAAACGCGAACGGTCCCGCCATGTGATGGCTGTGACTGGTTGTTGTCAGCCGGTGCAGGCACTGGGGTGAGGGAGGGAAGCGGGTGTGGCACGGCCCTGGCAGAAGGAGGGGCGGCTGGAGGTTCTGGTTCTCTGGGCCAGCTCTTCTCCAGCATCGTCCTGGTGGCTGCCAGGCTATGAGGTCAGAGGGGTACAACGCGGCCCCACGGTGGGGGAGCTGAGGGAACCACTGGTTGGGGGAAGGGGGTCGTGTGATCTGGGAGGACAGAGGGCTGAGCCCCCCGGGGTGATCAGGAGAGGGGCTATTTGAGCTGTGTCCTTCCCTCGGGGGGAAGGGGAGGGTGGGGTGCTCCAGGCAGAGGGAAGCACCTGGGAAAAGACAGAAGTGCGAAAGGGCAAGGCCCCAGTCTGGGGAGAAAGCAAGTTGGAAATAAGACTGAGAAAGGGGGCTGTGGCCAGGTCCTGACCAATGTGCGATGTCAGAATGAGGGGCTGCGGGCCTCCTCCAGGCAGGAAGAGTGCGCCGGCCTGACCAGTGCCCACATTGGTGGCCGTCTCTCTATCTGTGCTCGTTTGTGGTTGGCACTACGTTTCCTCTGGGAAGCAAGACAGGTCAGCGAGATGGTTCAGAGTCTCTCTGCCCAGCGCCGCCCCTTGGACTTGGGCAGAACAGGTGCGGGGAGGTAAGCCAGAGGCAAAGATGCTGCTTCCCCGAGGGCCCAAAAACAGACCAGTTGGCTGCAACAGGAAGTGGAATAGTGGTGGCCGGGGGCTGGGGCAGGGGCATTAGGAGTTCCTGTGGGATGGATACACTTCCAGTTTGGGACAATGAAAAAATTTTGGTATTGGAGGGTGGCGATAACTGAACAGAAACGCAGATGTACTTTATGCCCCCAAATTGTGCACTTAAACATGGGGAGAGGGCACATTTTATGCCCAGCCCCATCCAGCCCTCCTCTAGCTGTGCCCTTCCCCCGGGTTGAGAAGACCACGGGCCATGGCTGTGTGCCCACAGAGCCTGCATCCCTCCACCAGGCCATCTTCTAGGGACCCAGACCCAGAAGGTCCTGTCTGAATGGCCAGAGTCTGCTTTCAGAGCCTGCACGCCCTCTTCCATTCTGTCCTCTCAAGGGCAGGCTGTGCAGATGGCATATGCATGCTGGGCTTGAGAGGAGGCTGGAGTGGCCATGGCAGGGAGTGTGGCCAGAGGCTGCGGGCACACACCGGGGTCTTACCTGGCTCAGAGCAGGTGGGGCAGGGCTGCAGCTCCTCCCGCACCGCCCCCTGCCATCCTGCCGCCTGCAGGAGTGCCCAGTGCATTCTGAACCTGGCTCCATCACTTCATACTCTCCAGGAGCACTAGAATCAAAAGCCAGACTAAGGGCGCCTGGCATGCTGCTCTTGGTCTTGGGGCTGTGAGTTCCAGCCCCATGCTGGGTGTAGAGATTACTTAAAAAAAAAAAAAAAAAAAAAAAAAAAAAAAAAAAAAAAAAGACTGTATCCAGTTTAGGGGGAGGATGTGGAAAAATCTGAACCCTTGTACACTGTTGGTGGGAATGTTAAATGGTGCTGCCTGTTTGGAAAATGAGGTTGGCTCTTCCTCAGAAGGTTAAACCTCGAGTTACTCGATGGCCCAGCAATTCCACTCCTCGGCCGTTTATCCACCAGAACTGAAAATGTGTCCACACAAAACTTGTCAAAACGTGTGCATGAATGATTCACAGTAAGCACGGCTGGGCTCCGGCTGATGAGGGGGATACAGTGCGGCATGTCTGTATACCTCGATGTCACTGGGCCAGAAGGAGGACGGCAGCACGGACACCTGGCGCAACGCAGAGGGGCCTGCAGACAGGGCACTGGGGGGAGGGCCCAGTCACGAAAGGCCACTTGCTGTAGGACTCCATTTCCGGGGAACGTTCAGAACAGGCCAGTCCTGAGAGACGGAAAGGAGAGGAGTGGTGGCCAGAGGCTGTGGGCCGTGGGGACTGGGAGTGCCTGCTGATGAGTTTGGGACTTCCTGGGGTGAAGAACATAGTCTAAAATTAGATAGTGGTGACAGTTGCACAATCTTCTGAATATCCTAAAAACAACGATTTTAAGCTTAAAAAAAAAAAAACAACCCACACAAATCTGGCGTTCCACATCATACTGAAGGGTGCTGTGAAGGGGAGAGGCTAAGAATCTCAGGTGGCTAGCCTGACTTAGAGCCCTGACTATTTAGATAAGGGCTATCGTGTGCCCCGGCGGGGGGCTCACGGGCTGTGAATGATGGCGAGCTGTTTGGGGACGCAGACCTCGGAACCAGGAGTGACGGGTCCTCCCCCTCCCTGTTTTGCAGATGAGAACAGGGGGTGCAGAGAGGGGACGAGACCAGACAGGGAGGTGGCTCCTCGGCCCATGGGCAAAAGGTCCCATCTGTCCAGGGCAGTGGTGGGCAACAGGCTCCTGCTGCTCCCCACAGGGTTTGCTCCCATGAACCTTCAGTCCAGGAGCATCTCATGGACCTGAGAGAGATGCTGTCCTTGCCTCCGGGCTCTGGAAGGGACTCTCAGGAGTCATTCTGAGCACACACAATCATTCCCTTGGGTACAGACTTCACAGGCCAAGTCCCACAGCCTCTGTGGCTCCCCAGTGGACAGCTGGGGGCCAATTCTGGACGATCTGGAAACCCCCCACATCCATGGGGCAGTCAGACAGATCAGTACCCAAGGCCCAGCTCTGCGCAGTGGCCCACACTGCAGTGGCTGTGATAGTTACTGACCCCCTGCAGCAGCAAAGGGCTCAGGCCAGGGCCTGCCTCCCTGAATATGCAGCAGGCGGAGCTGGCCTTGGCCCCCTCCACCCCCCCACTCCCCTTACCCCCCACCCCCGCCTTCCTGACCCGAGGACTCCCAGAGCTGGGAGGACACCCGGAGGCTGGAGTCCTGGAGGGAAGTAAAGGGAGAGGGTGGGTTCTCTGCAGTTGGAGCAGAGATAGAGCTATCAAAGCCAGTGAGGGGGCCCCCATGCTGGGCTGGGTGGGGGAGGAGAGGCCTAGGTCACCTGCAAGGTGCCCCACGTGGCCGGTTCAACCCTGGGGGGACCTCAGCCTCACAAAGCTTCTGCCCTGGGGCTGCGTCTATGACAACTTTGTGAAGACAGCTCACCCTTTGATCATTCCACTCTCCCGATCCACTTGGAATCCGTTTGTTTAATGGGTGAACATACTTTCATTGGCTTCCGCTGGCAGGATTAGCTTCTGACACCACCTCCTGTTTCTAGCTATCTGTAAATGAGGATATGGGCCAGTATTTTTGCTATGAGCTTCAGTTAAAATTCAATTAAAATTCTGCAACACATAATTAGATCTATTGTGTGTCATCTATTGCAGCTGTTATAATAGAAGTGAATTTGGGGGATGCCTGGGGGGCTCAGTCAGTTAAGCATCTACCTTCATCTCACAGGTCATGATCCTGGTGTGCCAGGATCGACCCCTGCATCAAGCTTCCCATCAGGCTTCTCCCTCTGCCTGCCACTCCCCCTGCTTGTGCACTAGCTGACTCGCTTGCTCTGACAAATAAATAAATCTTTTTTTAAAAAAAGTGAATTTTATGCATTCCCACTTAGAACTTTCACTATTATTTTCACCTTGAGGAATTCCCAAGGAGACAGCTTCCAGAAGCCACCTTGCTTGCCTGGTTCAAAAACTTTGAAGCCGTGATTGTGAGTCTGAGTTGAGCTAAAAGTGAAAGGCCCCAGAGCTTTGCTTGTGCCGAGTATGGTGGTGGACAAAAAAGTAAATCAAAACACTCTTGAGCAAGGTAACCAGTGACTAGTTTCAAATCAAACTCCGGACCTTGTAAGGAGTACATACTGCATTTGGTTCCCCGGGAAGCCTCTCCATATGACAGTCAGCTCGTGCTAACTCCCTGCTCTCATCTTCCCTTGAGAACTAACTGCAGACAGCACCTTAGGGTTGTGGTCTCGCAGGCCCTACTGCTTCAGGGATCGTAAAATCCGGAAAAAGATCTACAGTCTCCAGCTCAGTCTTCCTGTTACTTTGCTAAGGGGAAAATACACGTGAGATGAAAGTGGATGGCTATCCTATTTGAATCTTCTCGTTCCGTTGCAGAGAAGGATGGTGGCAAAAGTTTCCAAAAGGGAATCCGGTTATTTCCAAAGTCTTTTTATAATGCATAGCCACACTGGTTTTAGTGTGATGAATTTCCACTCAAGTAGAGTCTTTCTCATTCAGAAGAGTGAAATGATTAAAAATAATACATATCAGATTTATTTCCTGGCCTTACAAAATAATCCGGAACTCAAATTTCTGGGATAGTGTTTGGAAGACCATCCCCCAAAATAGACTCTTTGAAGTCTCCTCAGTGACAGTAAATTGGCATCTTTGAAGAGAATCTATTTTCAGAGAGCAGATACTGGGCAGAGCCAAGTCTCATGGATAAGAGAGGTGATCGATTGGGCTAGAGAACAAACAAGCTCGTTCTGTCAGTGTTTATTAAGCCTTGCTTATGTGCAGGACACTACTCTGTGCCGGAAATATACTGATAGGGGGCCTTTTAAGGTGGTTTGAAGACCATTCTTACAGGAAAACTCAATGTCTTCAATAATAGTAACAACATATAAAGCCCACAGCCCATCAGAATGACTGCTTTTGACAGATAACACTTATTTGAAAAAGTTCTTTGATGTTCATTAAAAAAACTCATTACTTAATGCTATCTTATAAATCTAATTATATGAAACTGTCATGTGTCAACAGTGCTTTGTTTTTGTTTTTGTTTTTGTCTTAAGATTTATTTATTTATTTGACAGAGATCACAAGCAGGCAGAGAGGCAGGCAGAGAGAGAGAGGGAACCAGGCTCCCCGCCGAGCAGAGAGGCCAATACAGGGCTTGATCCCAGGACCCCGGGATCATGACCGGAGCTGAAGGCAGAGGCCCTAACCCACTGAGCCACCCGGGTGCTCCAACAGTGCTTTGTTTTATAATTGGTGGGTTTCTGGAAAGTTTTGGGGAAATATTTTCAAGTCATATGCACAAAGGAAACTTTTTTTTTTAAAGCCCATTGTGGGGCTTGAACTCACAAGCATGAAGTTGAGATATGAGCTGACATCAAGAGTTGGATGCTTAACCAACCTAGGAGCCAACTTAGCCACCTACGAGCCCCAAAGGAAACTATTTTAAGAGGGAAAAACTATATTCCACTTAATTACAAGCACCATTTGCTGTGTGTGTCAGAGTCTCCCCAGAAATTGTGCTCTGCTCTCGCAGAGATACCCCGTTATCTCCAGGAACCTGTGAACCTGCACATGGCCTCCCCTGTAGGAACGAGGGGGCTTGTGAGAGGCCGGTGACAGGCAGATCCGCCATCTGGGAGTCGTCTTGATCGATGTGTGGTTTGTAGTTACTGCTCAGGACATAGTTACCGAGAGAAAAGTCTTTCCCACTACTTCACCCTGTTTGTGATCTCCTAGACCCGGTGTTCTATTTGAGGACACGGTGGGAGCTCTCAGGCTCTCCAGCGGCTCTGCTGGCAATCTGGAGTAATTCCATTCTGCAAAAAGTCTGTTGAGGTTGAATCATAAAATTGCTGGGTTTGGAGATCAAAATGGTGATCTCCTACAGTTCAACCTCGAACCCTGAGAGGAAGAGTAGCTTGTGGTTTAGAAAGCGAACCTCCAGCACTGACCTTCTCTCCTTTTCCCTCCTCCAGATGATATGATTGAGTGCTTTTCTCTCCAGTAACTCCATGTACATCTTAAGAAAAGGAACGTGGAAGAATGTAGGCCATTCCCGGGCCCCAGTCCTCCCATAGGGAAGGCCATGGAAGTCCTTTAACACTGTATGTCGTCATAAATCCCTGTCTAGCTGCCCAATGCTGAGAGAAACAGCCCGGCAGCGGCTGGCCCTGGGGCTGAGCCAGCTGACCCTGGTGCCAGCAGCCCAGGGCAGCAGAAGGTTCTGTCCCTGGGAGAGGGTCTTGGAGATAGGACTCTCCCCCTCAGTGTACTGAGCTGTGGAAATGAAGGCACAGGATCATCATGGAGACATACCGTGATGGTGACGCAAATTCAGAACCAGTCTCTGAATCCTCTCCACACAGAAAGCCCTGAGTAGTATTTTGTAAGCCAAGTGAGTTTCAGAGAGAGAAACAAAAATACCATCTGTTGGACTGGGGTCTAAACTCTTTCCCTCTATCTCATGTGGGTGCCATGGTACAGAATTAAGGACTGTACAAACCATTTTTGGAACAGATTCTGTGGTGTTCTGAGACGTGGTACTTTAAAGACATTCCTGCGATATCTGGAGTCTCCGTCACGTGGGTTCTGCGATGTGCACTAAAATGGGAGCCATTGTTGAATTGCCTGCCACACTCCCCACATTCCTAGGGTTTCTCTCTAGTGTGGATTCTCTGGTGGGTTGATGAGACTGGAGCTCTGGCTGAAGCTTTTCCCACACTCCCCACATTCCCAGGGTTTCTCTCTAGCGTGAATTCGCTGGTGGGTAATGAGGTTTGAGCGGTCACTGAAACTTCTCCTGCACTTGAGACATGCATGGGGTTTCTGTCCTGTGTGGACCCGCTGATGGCTGGTGAGCGTGGAACTCTTGCTGAACCTCTTCCCAGACCCGGGGCACTGGTAGGGCTTTTCACCCGTGTGTGTTTGCCCGTGCGTGCTGAAGTGGGAGCTGTCAGTGAAACTTTCCCCACGCTCGCTGCGCTTAGGGGGTTTCTCCCCTGTGTGGACTCTCCGGTGCATGGTAAGCTGGAGCTCTGGTTGAAGCTTTTCCAGAACTTCCCACATGTATAGGGCCTCTCGCCAGTGTGGACTCTCTGGTGTGCTGTAAGGTTCATACAATCACTGAAGCCCTTCCTACGGTCTGAGCATTTGTAGGGCTTCTCCCCGGTATGGATTCTCTGCTGGCAAACCAGATGTGAGCTTCGGCCAAAGCTTCTCCCACAGTGGCCACTTAGAAGGTGTCTTTTCCCCAGTGTGAGCTACTCTGTGGACAGTGAAGCATGAACCCTGGCTGATGTGTTTTCCACATGCACAGCAGAGATGGGACTTTCCTCCCACATAGGTTCCCTGAGGACCTATGAATTTACCTACATCTCCTTCTGGAGGGGAGAGTGCCTCTTGTCCATCTTCTAAAGTTACTTCCCACGGCCTCTCTGCCCCATGTTCACCTTCCCAGTCTGTCCTCCAGTCAAGGGCCTGGGAAGCATCCACTTTGGGTCTCTCTAAGAGCATCCCCCATAGCTCTGCTTCCTTGGAAAAGTCCTGGCTTGACTTCTCCTCGTCCTCTGTCCTTGTTTCAAGATCTGAAAGAATGAGGTGAAACCAAAATGTGACCTGCTTTCTGAGCTCAGAAGAATGCAAACAATGTGAAAGAGGCCCCTCCTGGACACTGAGAAACAATTTCTCGATGGTAACAGATAGAACGCAGTCCGCTTTCCCTTAACCAGGAACAAAGAAGCTGGACTATGGCTGAACCATGGTTAAGACAGCAGAACTGCAGGTCTCCCTCCCTCCCCCAGCCTCTAAGCAAGAGATTCGCGCGGAGAAAGGCTAAAGAAAGGGAGCTGGGCAGGATCCGGACACATTACTTCCTCTCCCCAGTCCTCAGAGGTTCTGCCCCTAAGCTTGGCTCGTAGGTTGACAGTCAATACTAAAAAGCTGCCTTTTTCTTCTTGATACTGCCTTCTGGGTAGTGGCACAAGCCTGAGAATACTCCTGGCCTCTCTCTGTCCCCTTGCTCCTCAAACAGGAGGAAGGACTTCTTTGATTAACAAGGAGCTGGGCACTCATGGCTCAGATAGACCAACAGTGACAGCTCTGTGCCTGCCAGGCTGTGGTCGTCTGGGGCTGCCTGTGGCTCAGTGCAAGGTTCGTGTGAGGAACCCCACTGTGGCCACACATCAAGCCACATTGCCCAACAGCTCTACCAGTTAGAAAGCTGCCATTTTGATCTCAACATCTGACTCCCATGGTTCTTGGTTGGTCTGGAATTTGAGTGAGGGAAGAACAGTACTATTTATTGGATCCCCTAAAATTCCAACAGAATTACTGAGCCCCACCAAGGAGGGAAGCTCCTCTTAACCATGAGAAGTTCACCCCTTCAATCATCTAAGGTTGACTATTGTTTAATTTGGGGTTGCCAAGGCTCACTTTTCCTATTAACCTCATTAAGGGACAGTTGTGGTTTTTTTTTAAAGATTTTATTTATTTATTTGACAGAGAGAGACACAGTGAGAGAGGGAACACAAGCAGGGGGAGTGGGAGAGGGAGAATCAGGCTTCCTGTTGAGCAGGGAGCCCAACTCGGAGCTCAGCCCCAGGATCCTGGGATCATGACCTGAGCAGAAGGCAGATGCTTAACAACTGAGCCACCCAGGCGCCCCAAGCGACAGTTAATTTATAGTTAAAAGTCAGGTAGAAATTTAAGTGGGAAGGGTGCCAGGCTGGCTTGGTCGGTAGAGTATGTGACTCTTGATTAAGAAGTCATGAGTTTGACTTGCAGGTAGAGTTTACTTGAGAAAAATAAATAAAGGGGGCATTTAAAAAAAAAGAAATTTAAGAGGGAAATCATGAACACTAGTAATCTGTTGATATTTATGAGCCAAGGTAACGAGGGGAGCAGGCTTTCCTGTTGCCACCTGCTTTTCTTTTCTTCTCTCATCGCCTGTGCTTTCAGCACCTCAGAGTAATAAACCGGGAAGGCCAAGGGAGTGGGTGCTCTACCAGCCCAGTGCTGCCTTGTCTGTGTTCAGAATTCCGGGTCTGACTTCGCGGTTGGTGCCATACTAGCTTTCAGTCATTTCCCACCTGCACAAGAAGTTTCCTAGAAGTCCTGGAGATTGTCATTCCAAAGCTCTTCACTTCTTTCCAGCTTCGAGACCCCATCTGGCCGGGGAACTGGAAGTCCTTTCAAGGAAAAGCAAGAAGGGACATGGAGTTCCTATGTAGTCTGCTTTCTGTTCTACTTGGAAGTAGGAGCTGAGACAAACATGGAAGCACCTCCCAGAAAGTCTAGTTTTCAGAAGAACATGTGTAATGACTCAGGAAATGTGCCCCCTTAAATGGGGAGCATAGGGCAAGGTGTTCATCTATGTTAACCATAATTGCAATGCTCACAATAAGGAAAACAAGCATTTCCTGAGTGCTAACCACATGCCAGGATCCTCAAAACCTCCCATTGAGGTAGATGCTGTCACGATGTCCATCTAATAGATGACGGTTCCTTCTCCTCTGAGTGTACCTCCTGCCCCTGTTCAAGGACTAGAAGTGGTCAGAATTCTTTAGGTACTAAAACTTAACCATCTCAAGATGCAAAAAAGCAAAGGAGGAAATCAGCCTTATGCAAATCACTGCAAGGCAGTGAGGAGCATGGATTCGTGGAAGCCATTCTCTTGCTTAATGGCAGGGACAAAGACTCAGAACAACTGATGCTACACATTCCCTGAAGAGTCAGTGTGAGCTTGGAAGGGAATCTGTGGCCGGGGAATAAGCAAACGTCACTTGACACAAAGAGCAAAGACCTACACATCACCCATCTGGCTGGCAAACCAAGCAGGCTCTGCTCTCCCACTCCCCTATTGTAACTACTCAAAACAAGGTTCCTGGTTCTCACCTGGAGCCTCCATCTTCCAGGTTCTTTCTACAAGTCTTCCACCAGAGCCATGGCCTCCTCCCTACTTTCTGGATGCTACTGTCTAACCCAGAGCTGGATCTCCTGAGGAAGGACAGTCAGGAACTCTTCCCACACGAGCAGCTCCAAGATCTGCTCTTTTGTACACTTCTGGTCTCAGCCACTGATGACAGAGCTTCCAGAGTTGGATGAGGGCCTCGCAGGGTCCGGATGTTTCTTGATAGCAGAAATGTCAAAAGCACTGGCAGGAGGTCTCTGGTCCAGGATTACTCCCTTGAAGGGAAATTTCCAGTGGGAATCCTCTTCCAGCTTCACTATTTGACGCTCTTCTTGCACGTGAGGAGTCTGAATTTGTTGGTCCACAGCTACAGCCATTGTTCAGCTCAGAGAAGAACCTTGCAACTGGGCTCTGAAGCTCAGACCTCTTCTTTAGCACACTGGGAAGCTACCTTGGGATAGGAGTCATTAAGTAGAACTTGAAATTCTAGAGCCAGAAATACATTACAGAGTGAACACTAGTGACATTCACAAGTGTTAGCCCAGCAGGACTGAGGTGAAGAAAAGAGCCCTCCTGTTCTCCCCTTCCCAAGTCCTGGTGTCCATGGAGTCTGGCCCTCTGTCACTGGGGAGGAAGCTTCAGAAGTTTAAGAGGAGGGTCAAGGGCTGGTGATCTGGTTGGAACGTAGGGGAGCTTGAAGCTGTGTTTGTATAGCAATTTGCCAGACACTGCGAAAAATGTCAGTTATCTGTACTGGCCAATGAGGGTAGGCTGGAGGAGATAATGGGGACTATGAACCGCCCACCTTCCCAAAGTCTTCAAAAGTGAATGTGCAGGACAAGAGACAACGCACAAAGCAGCAGCACCTTGGAGAGCAGCACCCGGGTGGAGGGGGCTCTAGGCTTCAGTGATCCACAGGGTCCAACCTCTTAACCGCCCACATCTCTGGCTGGGCTCTCGGCGTTGGGCACCCGAGTAACTCTCTCCCAGACAGGGAGATTTACCCTGGCTAAGGTTACAAGCTTTAAGAGCATGGACAATAAAAACACAGACTCATAGGATGTTAGAGCTGGCAGGAAAGTTAAGAGATACTTCAGCTGCGCAATCATGGCTCAGGGACTTGCCCAAGGTCACATAGTTGGTGAAGGGCAGGAAATAAGCAGGGGCTCCACCCCTTGACCATGGACTCGGGGGATTGGCCCTCAGAGCATGACTTACACTAGAAAACTACTCTGCTCTGTGGGCGACCTTCTCTGGAAGCTTTATTGGGTAAATGCGGGCCCTGGGAACCGGGTCGTCCCCGCTGGGTAGGGTGGGCGGCGCAAAGGAGGGCCGCGCCAGGACGGCGCGGGGGGGCGGCAGGGGGGCATCCTACCCTGGGGCCACTCGCGGCGCCTGGGCCGGAGGCGGCGGGATTCCGGATTGCCGTCCGGCCACGCCCCCCAACCTTCGGCGAGCTAGGCCAGCACCTAGCTGAGAGTTGGGGGGCCCACCGAGGCCCTGCGAGTCCGGGTAGCTGGGCCCCTGACACCTTCTCCGCGGCCAAGCCACGTCACCATACGAACACTGAGCCCAGGCCCGTAGTCCGGGCATCGGGACAGTCACTAAACACCGGGAACTGAAACGAGAGGCCCGGGAGGACTCGTTTTTTGCCGGACTCCATTTCCCATAGGCCTCTTTCTGGGCCCTCAGATTGACAGCAGCGTTAGCCAATAACTTTTGGGGATAGCCCAGGCGTCTCCGTGTTTCGGCGAATCGTTAATGATGGGTGGGACCTCACTGCACGCTGGATTTGAGAGTTCAGAGCCTCAGCAAGAAGGGGCCCAGCTGGGAGCGTGTGTTTGCTCCCCTTTCCCTCATTCCCGGTGGCGCTGAGAGGGATAAGGACCCTTGCGGGCCGGAGGTCTGCGAGCATGAAGCTGAGACTCCAATTCAGATTTTTTGCCACGTAAGAGAGTACTTTTCCTGCATGGTTGTCCACTATGGTAATGCTTTACACACACACACACACACACACACACACACACACATCTCCCTCAGTTCCTGCCTGCACAGTCTTAGGAGATTCAAGATAAATACTGTTGACAAGATGAATACTGTCAACGCTTATTCATTCAAGATCAGTCGCGGAACATCAACGTTAGCTCAAGCGAGACCCTCCCTCCTCCTCTAGGGAATGCAGCCCAGTAGAGGATACATTTTTATTTTATTTATTTTTAGTAATCTCTACGCCCAGCGTGGAGCTGGAACTCAACGACCACGAGATCAAGAGTCGCATGTTCCACCGACTGAGCCGGCCAGGCGCCCCTGCCCTGAATAGCCCACATATCTTCAATGCAGGGCTGTAAGGGATAAAAGGTGCCTTCAAAGTGAATGGCTGGAAAGACATCCTGGAGAGCAACTGGGCAACTGTTTAAAAAAAAAAATAAAAGTGAAAATTACTGATCCAACTCCACAACTATTACCTTAACTTAGGGAGCTCCTGAGCAAATGGAACTTTCACTGGAAGCAAAATCAAGCATGGAGAAGATAGCCCCAAACACAGGTCCTATCCCCTTCACCATCAACACCACACCCAGTATTCAAGGGAGAAGACCCTGCTCAAGCTGTGAGCCACACTCCTCAGAGAATGGGACTAAAGGACCCCCCAAAGTCTACTTAGATGAGATACTTTCCCAGCTGTGGCCTCCTGGTCCCTCGGAGGACCGTTGTCCCAAGCAACCGAGACAGGTCCATTTTTTTTGGTGAAAGCGGGTTAGAGTTACATGAAGAATAGGATTTCAATGTTCATTGTCACACGCAGTGATTAGCCTCTTCTCGGCAGCCTTCTGGAATGGGACATATTGCCGTCAGTTTTGCAGATGTGGAAAATGAGGCCTCTGGAAGGGATTTGCCCTCCTCAGCCTGCTAATCAGTGGCACAAGTGTGTCTAGAACCGGGTCGGCCCGGTCTCTCTGGCTCCCACCACTCCATCTACTACAGCACAGATGTCAGGGCACGAGCTGGAGGGACACACACGGGAGCTAATAGCTCTGAGGGGCAGCAATGTTTGGAACAGCTGGAAGAGGTATGTCCAGGTCAGTAGGTCAGTGTCAGCAAGTTTGGTTTCTAGATTATTGGGATGTATGTAGAAAAACATTGCACAAGAGGTGTCTATAAGCAGGGCCTGAGGAGCCGAGGATTTCCAGATGAAGGAGATAAGGAATTCTTATCTAGGAATCTAGGAATTCAGGGGATTACAGCCACATATGATGAGTGGAGACTGATGTTCCCTAGGCCCACTGGATCATCCATTTGACTCCAAGTTAACCAGTGATACCAGCTCATCTGCACAAGGGGATGTTTCCAGGGAAATCTGGAAGAAGGCATTACCATGGGAATCTTGGACACTGAGCAGGTGGCCCTGGGGGGCGCAGAAGATAAGCAGGATTTGAAGCACAGCATCTGTTTCCTGAGGGGGTTCGTGGCTGGTGTCTCCCTGCCCCTCACGTGACACCCTCCTTTCGTTCCCTGCTGCTCAAGCACTAGCTGATCACTCAAGACACTGAAGCTGGCTTGCGATGGGAGATCCCCTCCTATGAATTGATAACGGGGGTTCTAGATTCTACTGGTCTCTTGGAAATTTAGTGAACAAGAGCCTCCCACCCAGGATTCGGTCATCTCTGGGTGTACTGAGGAAATCCAGGCTCTGCACCAGAAAGGCTGGGGACCAGAACTCTGTGGTAAATTTACCTCTGCTGAGGGCTCCCAGCAGGCACCCCTCAAACACCAGCAGTGTAAACAGTGGAGATGCTGCACCTGCCAGGGCCTGGGAGGTGTGAGGGGCCTGGGCAGTGTTTCCTTGGAGCCAGATTCCCTGCCCCACACCCATTCTACAGCTGCCCCAGGCCTGGGAAGGGATGGAAGTTTCTCTCAGTGGGACACTGGGAAGAGCCAGCAGGAGCAGGGAGCCAGAGGCCAGTAGGCCCTAGAGCCACAGCCACTGCCGATGCCGAGGCAGGAGCTCAGTTGCACCAATGACTGGGTGGAAAGGCAAAGGGAATTCTCCACCCGCCCTCACTCTCCACCAGGCTGGGAAATCCTCGGTCTCAAAATCTGACCGTTGCCAAGGCACTTCCCCTTCCTCTGTGGCCTGGGGCTACTTTGTCAAGTCAAGAGGGTGGAAAGAGGAAGGACCCAACTGTTCTGTCCAGAAATTTGGAATAGCCTAACAGGGCCTGGCCACAGGGGGTGTTTGAAAACCTCTGGGGCGGTCTGTGAGGGACTGTGGGGGCAAGCCCAGCTTTGAGCCTGTGATGAGACAGGACCCGACATTAGGGATAAAAGGCTGGGAAGAGCCAGTCACGTGGTCACGTGCAAGGAAGGGCCAATGACATTTGTGGGTCTTCTTGAGGCCAGCTCCAGAAAAGACTCATAGCCAATCTGTCATTTGTATTTCGGTGTTTTGTTGTTTTCTCCGTTCTTCCCATGGCTTTGGTAGTGCAAGGGGCCCTGGGCAATGTCTTTACTGAACCTCTCCTCCCAGCCTCCACATCCTCAGCTCTAAAGTGGGGATACAGACCTACCTCACTTACCTCCCTGCCTCATCATCAGGATTGAGTGGGGCTGTGGGTCGAGCTTAGCACAGAGCTTACGCGTGGCCACCACGGCGTAAGTGGTCACTGTGAGCTACTGTGTCTTATCATAAACTACAAACACAACCCAAAGGGAAGTAAAATTCCATGAAAAAGGAGGAGTCTCATTATGACCTGCCACAAATTGTAAAATCTCTTAATAAAAGTGAGGGTGCGTGGTTAGTGATACAACTGTCTAGAACTGGGTCTGTCCAGCTCCCAAAACTCCCTCCACTATGTCCAACGTGAGAACAGGGGCAGGGGGAGAAAGCCATGCTTGGAGAGGACCCGAGGAGGGCTTCTGGGATGTGGCTAAGTTGTTTCTTGATGTGGGTGCTGGTTACACAGGTGTGTTCAGTTCATAGCGCGGTCAGGGCACCCGGGAGGCTCAGCCATTGAGCGTCTGCCTTCGGCTCAGGTCTTGATCCCGGGGTCCTGGGATCGAGCCCCGCATTGGGTTCCCTGCTCTGCGGGGAGCCTGCTTCTCCTTCTTCCGCTCCCCCTCTTTTGCTGTGTCTCTGTCAAATGAATAAATCTTAAATAAATAAAATCTTTAAAAAGTGCGGTGAGCTTACACTTCCACATACTTATCTGCGTGTTGTATTTAAAAAAAACAATTAAGGGGCACTGTCTCAGGATATAGTCCTATGAATACATTGGGACCAAAGGGTGAGAGTAAGAGACAGTCTCCAAGTTCCATTGCTTGCCCAGAGAGAAGAGAAACAGATTGTGTAAAAAAGATGCCTAGTTTTCCACTGCCTTTTTGATATCTGTGGTATTTCAAAAATATAAGTTGTTTCATTAGGATACTCGTTAGTTGATTGTTTTTAGAGATTTTTCTTATTTTTTAAAGATTTTATTTATTTATTTTTCAGAGAGAGGGAGCACAAGCAGGGGGAGTGGCAGGCAGAGGGAGAAACAGGCTCCCCGGTGAGCAGGGAGCCTAATGCAGGACCTGATCCCAGGACCCTGAGATCACAATCTGAGCCAAAGATAGACACTTAACCGACTGAGCCACTCGGACGCCACAAATGTTTTATTTTTTTAGGGAATCCTTAACACCCAACATGGGGCTTGAACTTAACAACTTAACAACCTCGAGATCAAGAGTTGCATGCTCCAGCGACTGGACCAGCCAGCAGCTCTGGTTAGTTGGTTTTTATAAATGTCTTCAGCTGTAACTTCATCCACCAATACCAATAAATCATAACTTAGGTGAGAGGCACTGAGGTTAAAACTAACTTACATTTAACATCTTAGGGACTTGTGGGAGACAGAGTCCATTTTCCAGCTCAGAATTTGGGACTCTATCTGCCTCTTGCATTTCCGTCTATCCCCATGAAGAGAACTCAACTCGTAAAAATTAAGGGAGTTCATGTCACACACCAGGCCCTTAGCCGGGTGCTGGAGACAGAGTTCGGTGTGAACATGACAAAGAGAAGGCGGAAGGGCAGAATCCTGTCCCAGGCTCTGAAGCTGGACAGTGCACGGGCGTGGGAGCAGGGTCAGGTCTGCCAGAGAAGTGCAAGGAAGGCTTCTCGGAGGAGGGGGTACCCAGGCTGTTTCCAGAGCTGCGCAGGTATGCCCTAGGCGGATGAGGCATTCCAGGAAAGGGGTACATCATGAGGACAAGGTGAGGGCATGTCCAAGGGGAGCGGTCAAGGGGCAAGGATGGTCAGGGGATTGGGGTGCCATGAAGAGGTTCCACAGAGGCCCTGCTGGGAAGGCTTCATGTGCGTTCCAAGGAACATGGCCTTTCTGTAGGGATGGGAGCCCCAGGGGGTTACACTGTGCAGTGACAGGCTATGCTCTGTGTTGGAGGTCACTCACGCTGCCTATAACTTGGAGGATAAAGTAGAGGCAGGGCTGGCGGGAGCTTGGGGGCTACTGCGGTTGCAAGGGGCTGAACTGTGCCTGGGGCCGGAAGGTGACGGTCATGTGGGAGCTGGGAGGTGTTAATAGGGAGACAGGATATGTAGGGCCAGATTCCTGAGGGCTCCGAGGGAGGCAAGTGAGGAAGGAGTGTTGGAGGACTCCCGGGTTAGGGGTTGGACAAGGCCGGGTGAGGCGGTGCTGCTCAAAGAGGAGATGCAAGGGAGGCCCGCAGGGAGGTGGCTTCTGGACATACTGGGTCTGTGGCTCTAGGAACGACTGATTGCAGCACGTAAGCTGAGGGATGAACCTGGTAGAGACTGGAAACCAGGGAAGGAAAAAAGTGGAGGCTAACACAGGTGGAGATGGGTCTCAGCCACCCTGAACGCCCACCTCCAGGCTGAGCTGGGAGGACGGAAGTGAGGCGCGCACTGTGGAGAAGTTGCTCTGGGCCTGGGATGCTGGGGGAGGTTCCTGACACGTTCTCCAGGAAGAGGCGCCTGGGAGTTGGCTGCGTCTGAGGAAGAGGCCTGAAGGGTACAAAGCAGCCCCCGTAGGGCCCAGGAGAGGGAAGTGGGCAAGTCACGGAGACCTGCCAAAATAGGCATGGGGAACTTGCTGATGGTAAAGGATCGCTCTTTGTTTTCTTTTTACTATTTATTACATATTAGAGAGAGAGAGTGCTGTGGGGGTGTGGCACAGGGGGAGGGATAGGGGGAAGCAGACTGCCCGCTGAGCAGGCTCCTTGATGAGACTCATCATGACCTGAGCCAGAACCAAAAGTCAGACACTTAACTGACTGAGCCACCCAGGAGCCCCTTATTATAAATGTTTAATTGTTCCAAAGCTGTTCCCATGAACTCAGAACAAACCGGGGACAAAACCTCAGTCCCTAAAGGCATGTACATTTAGAGGAGATGTTCTTGGTACAGAAACACAGGCGTAACTGAATTGAGAGCCAAGACATGGTAGAAACAGATCTGCTGAGGGGACCGGGGCTTCCTGATGGCTTTTAGGGAAGAAGGCTCTGCCCTTCCATCCCACACCGAGTGGCATGAAGGCCCGTATGTGCCACGCCCTCCCTGCCTCAGCAGACCAGCTTCATGGGCAAGCAGGACAGGAAGCGAAAGACTCTCGACCTTTCTAGGACCACAGTGTGTCATTTCCCATTTTGGGTCCAGCCTGATCTTGTGTCCCTTTTTTCTAAGATATTTTGTGTGCCTACCATGTAGAGAGGAGTAAAATAGAAAGTTTTGCAAAGCTTGACGTCAGTTCTTTTCTTAAGTTGAGACTTGGGGGAAGAAGAGAGCCAGTATCTTCTACAACCCAAATCCCAGAACTTATTTTCAGCTAGGAAAGCACCCTATCCATTCTCCCTTGAATGGCTCTTGTAGCTTCCCAGACAGATGGGATTATTCCTCCTGTAAGAACTTGATGGAGACAGGTAATGGGATTTCTTGTTCATCACCTTTCCCTAGTACCTAGCACAGTGATGGTACTTAAGTCCTCAGTGTTTGCCAAGTTAAGTGAAGGAATGGGATTAATGATGGGGATCTCACAGCCTACATGGTTTGGTTTAACAACCATCGCTGCTGAGCTTAGAAAGTCCTTCTTGTATCTAATCTAGTTGATTCTGGATAGAGATGATTCCCAATGACATTCTTAGGAGGCCACCTGGCTCCTTAGCCAAAGCTGCCAAAGCTGCCACTCCAAGTCTTGGTTGACAGACTGAATGAACGCACAGTTGGCAAAGGACAGTGGACAGATGTGTGCACAGGTCAAGCACACAGGTCTTGGTTCACCAAAGGTGTGTTCTTTAAAGCCACTGATTTTTACTCCTTGAAGGTCTTGGACCACTTTCAGCCTATGGCAGGAGGTGAGGTGGGAAGTGAAGTGTGGGTTGGTTAATAGTCAAGTTCACATTGAAAGGCAGATGCAGGAAAAGAATGGGACTCTATTTTATTAGGAAATATTGAGCATCCATTCTATAAGAACCAAGGCCCATTGTGAGCACAGGCTCTATGCACTAGAGGAGGTGGTTTCATATTTCCCAGAAACACCTTCTCTGTTCTCTTCTTCCTTATAACAAACACCTTGACCTGCTATCATCCCCTGGTCTTTATGGTTTCAAGGCTCAAGGACCCAAGAACCAAGCCCTGGTAGCATCCCAAGATCAAGGATGACACCTGTAGGACAACTCCTATTTCAAGCTCAGATCTGTCCAGAGGACAGAGGATGTGTCCCCAGAATCAACACTTCCTTAAAAATATGAAAGTATACAAAAGCTACCAGACAGAATTCTAGACTTGCTCATATAAAATAAAGATGAGAACAACAGGGGAATGACAAGTGCATAGAGAAATGATTTGGGGGCTAGTATCTGTGGGGGTGAAGACACAAGCCAACCCTGGAGGGTGCAGGACTGTTTCACCCTCAGAGAACCCACTACCCACCAGCAGTAGGTGGCTGGCGGTCCCTGATTTCCCATTCAAAAAACAAAACCCCACAAAAACTAGTGCATTCCCCTGGCAGCCAACTTGCCACAGGACAGTAACAGAGACACAAGCAAAGGTGTGCATCTCCTCAGTTTCTACCCTCCCTGGTGGGCGCTGTTCAACTCTTATCAGTGGAAAGGCTACGGGGACACTGGTTCCAGGCCATACTCCCTCCAGTCTCTGGGTCCCTGACACTTTCTACAAATAGAGAAGGGCTTTACCTTCCTCTGGATGACTCAGAGTTGGAAAAATCCATCTACCTTGACCTTTGATTTGAGAATCAAAGCCCAGGACACAGGGCCAGGGAGAGCCGCTTCTGACCTAACAGCCTGGCATGGCAGGAGCTCCTGGTGAAGGCACCTTAGCCCGACCAAGGGGCGGCAGAACTACCAGACCACACCTGTCACTTTCCAGTATTTCTGAGGCCTCGGCCTGGGCTGTGGGCCATGCTGTCTTCTGTGCCCCACAAGAAACACTCACCCTGTGCTACCAAAGGGGAAACTGAGGCCTGGAGGACCAGGAGAGAGGAAGCCAATTGCGTGTCATGCAACAAAACAGAAAGAGACCCAACTCTGCGCCCTTCAGTTCCCCTCCTCTGTTCTGAGGGTGTGACTCCACGCACCGAGATGGCAGCATATATTAGAATCGGGGATGAGCGAGGGTGAGATTCTGGCCCAAGTCCCTAGAGACCTCTTGGGAAGAATGGCTTTCCTGGAGGGATGTCACCATTTGGGGGCAGTGTGGCTGGGCCCTGACCACCCTCCCCATTGGCCCTCAGCCAGCTCAGTAGGCTTTGTCTTTGGCGTGCGTTCTCTGGTGAGTGATGAAGTTAGAGCTGTTGCTAAAGCCCTTGCCACACTCGGGGCACTTGTAGGGCCTCTCCCCTGTGTGGATGCGCTGGTGAATGATGAGGACAGAGTTCCAGCTGAAGCCCTTACCACACTCGGGACAGCGGTAGGGCTTGTCCCCCAAGTGGGCGCGCTGGTGCATGACCAGGATGGAGCCGCGGCTGAAGCTCTTGCCGCACATTAGGCACTGGTAGGGCTTCTCGCCTGTGTGTGTCCGTTGGTGCACCGCGAGCTGCGAGCGCTGGCTGAAGCCCTTGCCGCACTCAGCGCACTTGTATGGCTTCTCGCCAGTGTGAACTCGCTGGTGCTTGAGGAGGTTGGAGCTCCAGCTGAAGCTCTCCCCGCACGTCAGGCACTCATAGGGCTTCTCGCCAGTGTGCGTGCCCTGGTGCGCGATGAGGCTGGAACTCTGGCTGAAGCTCTTGCCACACTCGCCGCACTTGTAGGGCTTCTCCAGCAGATGTGTGCGGCGGTGCGTGGCCAGGTTGGAGCTGCGGCTAAAGCTCTTGCCACACTCGCCGCACTGGTAGGGCTTCTCGCCAGTGTGTGTCCTCCGGTGCGTGATGAGCGCCGAGCTCTGGCTGAACCTCTGCCCGCACTCGGCGCACTTGTAGGGCTTCTCGCCTGTGTGGATCCGCTGGTGCCGGATCAGGTTGGAGTTATAGCTGAAGCTCTCCCCGCACTCCTTGCACTCGTACGGCTTTTCGCCTGTGTGGATGCCCTGGTGCGTGTTAAGGCTGGACCGGTTGCCAAAACTCTTCCCACACTCGGGGCACGAGTAGGGCTTCTCACCCGTGTGGGTTCGCTGGTGGGCAATAAGATTGGGGCTCCTGCTGAAACTCTTGCCGCACTCGGCACACTGGAAGGGCTTTTCTCCCGTGTGGATCCTCTGGTGGGTGATGAGGTTTGCGCTCCGGCTAAAGCTTTTCCCACAGTCTCTGCATTTGTAAGGTTTCTCCCCCGTGTGGGTGGTTTGGTGTCTGCTGAAGTTGGAACCATCACTAAAGCTTTTCCCGCATTCGTTGCATTTGTAGTATTTCTCTCCTGTGTGGGTCCGCTCATGGGTGATCAGGTGGGATTTCCGGCTGAAGGTTTTCCCACACTGGGGACACTCGTAGGGCTTCTCACCCAGATAGGTACCCTGAAGGCCAATGAGCTGCCCGACTTCCCTGCCCTGAGTGGGCACCTCCCTGTGGTCCTCACTCAGGGCATTCCCCTGTGGCCCCCTGGAGCCACAGTCTCTCTCAGAGTCACTTTCCCAGTCGGATTGCGGAATGCCTTCCCCTTCTGGCATTTCTGAGAACATCTCATGTGACTCGGCGTCCTCAAATAGATCCTGATTGGAGTTCTCCCCATTGTCACTCTGGATCTCAAAATCTGAAACAGTGAACAAAGACATATGATTTATACTCAATTTCCTGTAATGATGAGAGAAGGAAAGGAAACCTGAGTGAAATATTTAAAAAATTAAACTAATGAAAATTAAGAGGCTAAAGGATCCTCAAAACTTTTAAAAAACCAGGTTTATTTCCTTCTTCGTGCTTATCTAGTTGTCAGAACTTATACCCACTCAGTGATCACTCAGAATTTCTAAGTCTTAAAGATTTGGGTTGTAGGTCTGTACCTGTTTCTCCATTGGGAAGTGAAGTCAGGTGGGAATCTAAAAATCCTAATCAACGGAAAGCAACAGGGTACACAGTGACCCCCAATACTCACCATGGCAGGTGCTCAATTAAATTTGGAGAATGAATGAAAGGGTTTTTCATTGGTACCAGAGAAATTTCCCTAAAGCTCAGTCTCCTTTCAAAAAGAGCAAATATAATAATTTCACTCATTACAGCAAATCCTGTGTTTATAATCTTATTAGATTATAATAAGTAAGTAAGACACAGACAAGATGACAGGGCCCCTGCAACAAGGACTCTAGGTGTCTATACGATGACAAGTGGGCGGTTAGAAGAGCCTTAAAATGTATCTGCAGTAGGAGCTTACGGTTGGGCCTCCCATCAGTAATATAAAATATCTACCACCCAGAAACTTGTCAAATTCTGCTGCCCAACACTTATCAAACATTTTGGTGGAAGAAACCAGGAGGGGGCCCCTGAGTGGCTCAGTTAAGTATCTGCCTTTAGCTTGGATTGTGATCTCAGGGTCCTGGGATTGAGTCCCTCATTGGGCTCCCTGTTCAGCAGGGAGTCTGCTTCTCCCTCTCCCTCTGTTCCTCCCTTTGCTTGTGCTTTCTTGCACACTGTCTCTCTCAAATAAATAAATAGAATCTTTAAAAAAAAGAAGAAGAAAGAAGGAAAGAAATCATGAGGGCATATTGCTGACAACATATGTGTCCCCTTCCTTCACTGAGAGACCCTGAATTTTATTCCAGGATCCAGCAGCGGAGAGCGGTGAGCCTGGACCTCACTGTTCTGATGCCCATAGAAACTGAGCCGCATGTTGATTTCAAGGCTCTGGCCGACAGTCACGAACAGTCTGAGAAGTGTCATCAGAAATTAATGGCTGTCAGGAACGTTAACACTGCCAGGAAGTTGTTGGCAACACTGTTTATGCCACACAATGTCCTCTTGATGAACGAGAAGGAAATTTTCCTCTCACCGACATTCCCAACAGCATTCCTGTTCTGAGCCACTGATGTGTTTGCCTCACGGCTCTAGTTGTGGCGCCCTCTCTGCCTTGCCTCCTTGGAAGCTTGGAGCCACACGCTCAGAGAGAACACTGGATGTCTGTACAGCCCGGGTTCTTTCATTTTTCCCTCCCTTTATTTTGTTTTCTACTATAATTTCCTTGTGCTTGCTCCCTCCCTCCCTCCCTCCCTCCCCCTCCTTTCCTTCTTCCCTCTCTCCCTCCCTGCCTCCCTCCTTCTTTGGCTAATCTTTCCTTTATTATTTCAATTTTAGTATATGTGTTGCCGAAGCAAGCACCCCTATGCTCTCTTTCTGTAAGTTGTCTTCACTTCTTTTTTTGGAATTCTGTAGGGTGTACAGAAATAAATCAATGATTTCTTGATCAGGATGACAGCCTGATTATTCCTAGCACCTAACATCAGACCTCTAGAGAAAGCACATCCATCCAGAACAGGGAAGACAATTAGTAAAATAATTACACGAGGTCCTAGTGACATTCCCATCACTGAAGCTAATAGTTTATTTAAAGTTGGATGGTCGATTCAGTGGTTATTAGTTTCTGTAGGTGAAGGTAAGTTTCTGTAGGTGCACAAGATAAAAACTGACATACCCTCAGGCAGACCCCGGGTTCTAGCTATGCTATCGGTCCACAGCAGATTGTATTTAACCGTACAAGTAGGCCTATGATTCCACTTCATGCCCAGTAACACACACGCTGCTGGTGATATGTGGCTCCAGGCGTCCATCCAGGGGACAGATACAGGCACAAGGGGCACAGCGCATGCTCCCACATGGCCAGGACCAGGAGTCCTGTGCTTCTACGACCTCCTGCAACAGGGTTTTGCAAGTTTCTAGCACAGAGGTCGGCTCGCACCCCTCTTCTACAGGGTCCTTCAGGCAGAGGCCCTGATTTATTTTCTGCAAGCGAATACGGCCAAAAACATTTCTTAAAGTGACCAGTAGGGGCACCTGGGAGGATCAGTCCATTGAGCCTCTGACAGTTGGTTTCAGCTCAGGTCTGATCTCCGAGTTGTGAGATCCAGGTCCCGGTCTTGGGCTCTGAGCTCGGCAGGGAGTCTGCTTAAGCTCCTCTCTTTCTCTCTCTCTGCCCCTCCCCCTGCTTACTCTGCACTCTCTCTCAGATAAATAAATAAATCATTTTTTTAAGAAAGCAGATTTTTAAAAAATTTTATTTTTTATTTATAGATTTTATTTATTTATTTGACAGAGAGAGACAGAGAGAGAGGGAACACAAGCAGGGAGCATGGGAGAGGGAGAGGCAGACTTACTGCTGAGCAGAGAGCCCGATGTGGGCTCAATCCCAGGACCCTGGAATCATGACCTGAGCCGAAGGCAGATGCTCAATGACTGAGCCACCCTGACGCCCCAATAAATCATTTTTTATCATTTTTTTAAAAATGACTTTAGAAATTGTTCTCTTCAGAACAGGGACATTATCTGATAAGGTTTTCTACTGCCTTAAAATCAGAAGAACTGGTTGGTAGGTTCTGGAATGAACTCGGAAGCAACAGGGAAAACAAACAAAAACTCAAACTGCATAAGCAGTGAGATTAGGAGGAAGATTAATATGCAGACCAAAATACATACAAGGGCTTCCAGAAACAGCAGAGATAGGGCAGAGGCCAATGAGGCAGGAAGTGAAGAGAACGAGCGTGGAAAGTGGTGTGGGGGGAGGAGCATGGGGATAGAACTGAGGGGCAGCTGACCTCAAAAAGTTCAGGCGGAGGGGCGCCTGGGTGGCTCAGTTGGTTGAGCATCTGACACTTGATCTTAGCTCAGGTCTTGATCTCAGCTCAGGTCTTGATCTCATAAGTTCAAGCCCCGCCTTGGGCTCCATACTGGGCGTGGAGCTTACTTAATTAAAAAAAAAAGGATATAAAAAAAGCTGAGGCAGAAAATCACTTCCTGAAGGTAAGGGAGTTCCCCTCAAGAGCACCTGGGCATTCAGGAACTGGGGCGAGCAGGGCTGGCTTCTCTGGTTCAGAGAAGCACGGGAGGTGCGGCTACAGCCAGAATCCCCCAGACGACCACCCTCTGCAGGAAGCTTTGTTTCTGTAAAGCAGAAAGGAGAAAGCCTTTGACCCTCACACATTAATCATGCCAATTATGACTGAGAAGGTGACATTTTTCATGCACTAAAATAAAAATAAACAAGGGGCTCCTGTGTGGCCCCGTCAGAGTAGCCTCTGACTCTTGGTGGCAGCTCAGGTCACGAGATCAAGCCCCACCTCGGGCTCCCCCCTTAGCTGGGAGTCTGCTTGAGAATTCTCTCTCTCCTCTGCCCCCCTCCTCCCTGTGTACATGCTCTTTCTCTGGGCGGGGGGGGGGGGAAGAAAAGAAAAAAAATTAAGAGAAACAACCGCTTCCAGGAAGGAAGACCCCACAGTAAAAGTTGGAAGAGACAGGGAGACAGCAGGAAGAGATGGGGCGGGATATGGCAGGATGCGGAAAAGCAGAGGAAATCCAGAGACTGGAGCGCAGGAGGAGGAGTGCAAAGGACAGGTGCGCTGACAAGCAGAAAGGGAAAAGGAGGGCCGCGAAGAGCAGGGAAGGAAAGGGGAATGAGGAGGACAAAGGGATTAACAAGAAGGATGGAAAGAGCAGTTGGACTAAAGGAGAGCCCATCTACACATAACTGGAGTTCTCAAACAGGGGAACTAGACCAAGGAACAGAACAAACACGAATGTAGGACGCTACAAGGACCCTGGGAAGGTGCACTGTGTTAGGAAGACTACTCCAGAGGTTAGTGATGAGACGGGACACAAGGCAAAAGGCTCGAATCACTTATGTGGGGCAAGAGAACCACCTGGGCTCAGACTTCCCTACAGTGACATTCGTATCTGCAGACACGAGGCAGACAAGGAAAGAAAGGGGATGTCCAGGATTCTGTGTTCAACAAAAACGTCCTTAAAGTATCACGTTGGCAGGTAAACAGCTTGAATATGCACAAATTCCCAGAATATGGTTCCTATGAGCCCTTCTTGAGGGAACTACTAGGAAGTGAGCTTCGGTCCACCATGAGATGAAGGGAACTCGAGCAAACGGGCTGGGGATGAGCACCGGATACACCAGACTTCAGAACGAAGTCTCAAATGACTCTGGCCATTACAATGAGAAGAGCCAAAACTGGGGTTGAGAGAAGGTGGGACAGAGGCTATGTTCATTGACTGATATATGTTCATGGACTGCCTCCCTAACCCTAACCTCAAAGGGTACCATTTAAAATTGGCAACTCACACACCCAAAGTGCATGCAAGTGTCTCCCAGAGCAAAAGTCAACCTTAAGGAGCACCTGGCTGGCTCTGGTGGTAGAGCATGCAACTCTTCACCCCCGAGTCATGAGTTTGAGCCCCACGTTGTGTGTAGAGACAACTAAAAAAGCAAAACAAACAAACAAAAAACTTTAAAATGTTAAGACAGGATTACTGACTGAGACCGGGGGGTGGGGAGGGGAGCGACTATCTTTGTCAGATGTTCAAACATACTACAACATTTCAGGAACGAAAACACTGATAGACAGTAAAACCAGAGAAACAACACAAACACTCTAGAAACAGACTCAGCAGACATGTGAATTCAGAACTGAACACAGGTGGCACATGGATAGACAGATGAGCGGAAAAGAAACAAGAATTTAGTGACACTAGGGGCACCTGGGTGGCTCAGTGGGTTAAACCTCTGCCTTCGGCTCAGGTCATGATCTCAGGATCCTGGGATTGAGCCCCACATTGGGCTCTCTGCTCAGCGGGGAGCCTGTTTCCCTTTCTCTCTCTGCCTGCCTCTCTGCCTACTTGCAATCTCTTCTCTGTCAAACAAATAAATAAAATCTTAAAAAAAAAAAAGAATATAATGACACTAGAACTTGAATGTCTGACAAGGGCAGCCTCTCAAACCCACATAAAAAAGGTACAACATTCAATCAATGTTCAATAAATGATGCTGGACCGACTGGTGAGGCCAAATGGAAAAAAATCTGAAGTTGGAGCCCATACTGGGAAAAATCCAAATTGGTCAAAGATTTAAATGTAAACAAAAACAGTATCCCAACTCTTAGATAGGAATGAGAATTCTCTTCTAATCAGAAAGCCTTTCAATGTGATACTTAATTTTTGTGATATTTTCTACCACCTACTGCAGAGAATCCAGACCCAGTGACCCCCCCCCCCCCGCCCTGTCAGTGGCTTAAGGACCAGCCGAACCCTCTTTTACTAGACAAAGAGGCAAGACTGCATTGGGCTTAGCGGCTCTACCTGGATTCTGCTTGAAATTCTCTCTCCCTCTATCCCTCCTGCTCATGCTCTCTCTCAAATAAGTAAATCTTAAGAAATGCATCCCTGAGGTAGACTTAAAAGAATATATGATTCTTGGGCTGCCTATGTGGCTCAGTTCATTGGGCATAGGACTCTTGGCTTTGGCTTGGGTCATGGTCTCAGGGTCTTGGGATCAAGCCCTACTTGGGCTCTGCACTCAGTGCGGAGTCTGCTTGAGATTTTGTCTCTCCCTCTCTCCTTCTCCCCCACCCCACTCTTGATGTGGTGTCTCTCTCTCTCAAAATAAATGAGTAAATCTTAAATATGTGTATCTGTACATATATATATATGTACATATACATATATATGTATACATATATGTATATATATATATATGTGATTCTCCCCTTGTGCATTGCTGGTGGGAATGCAAAATGGTGCAGCCACTATGGAAAACAGTATGGTGGCTCCTCCAAAAATTAAACACAGAATTATCATATGATCTAATAATTCCACAGCTGGGTCTACATCCAAAAGAACTGAAAGCAGGGACTCAAACAGGTTTTCTTACATCCATGTTCCTGCATTATTCATAATAACCAAATGCTGAAAACCCAAAGGTCTATCAACAAATGAATGAATGGAATATTATTCAGCCCTAAAATGGAATGAAATTCTGACCCATGCTTCAACAACATGGATGAACCCTGAGGACATTATGCTAAGTGAAAGAATAAGCCAGCCATAAAAGGATAAATATTGTATGATTCCTCCATATGAGGTACCAAGAGCAGTCATATTTATCATAGTGAGAGAAATTAGGATGGTGGGTGCCAGGGGCTACAAGGGAGGGAGGGAGGAATGGGGAGTTCTTTACTGGGCACAGAGTTTCAGTTTGAGAAAAGGAAACAGTGCTGAAGATGGATGGTGGTGGTGGCTGTACAACGATATGAATATATTTAATGCCTGTGAACTGTACACATAAAAATGATTAAAATCGGGGTGCCTGGGTAGCTCAGGCATTAAGTGTCTGCCTTCAGCTCAGGCCATGATCCCGGGGTCCTGGGATCAGGCCCCATTTCGGGCTCCCTGCTCAGTGGGGAGCCTGCTTCTCCCTCTCCTACTCCCCCTGCCTATGTTCCCTCTCTCGCTGTCTTTCTCTGTCAAATAACGAATAAAGTCTTTTTATTTATTTATTTTTAAAGATTTTATTTATTTATTTGACAGAGATCACAAGTAGGCAGAAAGGCAGGCAGAGAGAGAGAGAGAGAGGAGGAAGCAGGCTCCCTGCTGAGCAGAGAGCTCGATGCGGGGCTCAATCCCAGGACCTGGGATCATGACCCAAGCCGAAGGCAGAGGCTTTAACCCACTGAGCCACCCAGGCATCCCTAAAATCTTTTTAAAAAAATGGCAAATTTTATGTCATGTAAATTTCATCATGGTCAGAAGAGAATAATACAAGGCTCATAATTTTAGGTACTCTATCAAATTTAAAATAGATGACATTACCTACTAACTCTGAAATAAGTTTTAGAAGATTAAATAAATGCCCAGAAAGGCAGAGACTTCTCAGAAACACTCTATTAAATTTGTGATGGTCCAGTAGGCAAAAGAATTAATGAGTACTTCCCTGATCAGTTGTAAGGTAGAACATATGGTTACATAAAGTTATAATTCACTTTTCTACATTTCTAAATTGCCCATTCATATCTTTTATCTTTCATTCCACTGCACTGATTTTTCTTAGGGACTGTAGAAGCTCTTACAGATCAAGGGCTTTTCATTGTTGTTTTTAAAGATTTGTTTATTTATTTACTTGGTTAAAGATTTTACTTATTTGTCAGAGAGAAAGAGAGTACACATAAGCAGGGGGAGAGGCAGAGGGAGAGGGAGAAGCAGACTCCCCACTGAACAGGGAGCCCGATGCAGGACTCAATCCCAGGACCCCAAGATCATGACCTGAGCAGAAGGCAGATGCTTAACAAACTGAGCCACCCAGACGTCCCAAGATTTACTTATTTTAGAGAGAGAGAGAGCTTGTGTAACTTTGGGGGTGGGGGTGTGGAGGGGAGGAGAGGGACCGGAGGGGAAGGGGAAGCAGACTCCCTGCTGAGCAGGGAGCCTGACACCGGGGCCTCCATCCCAGGACCCTGAGATCATGACCTAGGCTACCCAGGTGCCCCCAGATCAAGAGTATTTGATTCTTATCTGCTGTTCGCAGACTTTGTTGCAAATATTCCCTTCCAGTTGGTGTATTATCTCTTAACTTTGTTCATGGTACCTTTTTTATACAAAGGACTTTTCTGTTTTCCTAAGTCCAATCCAGCTTTGAAGATCGCTGTCTTGCTTAAGAAGTCCTTCACCGCAAGATTATAAACATATTCTCCTACATGTTATTCCAGGTCTTTTAGTGTCGAGATCTATAATCTATTGGAAATTTGTCATTTGTGAGGCAGAGATCTAGTTCTGTGTAAGTTAAGAAGTAAGGGTCCAATGTTCGTTTTTTAGAAGTGGTGACACCACTGTCCAAACGCCATTCACTGAACCTGTTGCTGAATTACCTTAGGCCCTCTTCCTTCCCTTCTGGGTTAGTAAACAAAAGCCACAGTCAGGCTGAGGCTAAAGCAGTGGTTGTTGGACCTTCCGCCCCCCCGCCCTTCCACAGGGGACTCACATGCAAAGCACATCCATACGGCTGCTCACAGGGCTGTGTGTGTCCCCCTGCCCAGCCAGACACCTCCTCTTCCTCACTCACACTGGAAAGCATATCATGATGACTGAGGAAAATGGGTATCAGTGGGGAGATAAACCTGAATTTACTGTGATTGATTTAGAAAAATGAACTAAATATTCGTAGACTTTGGCACTTTGGTGTGGGTTAGACTCCAAATTCTGGTGAAGCCCACCTGATTATGACACATCACAGTGTCTCAACGCCATGGTCAGAGCCATTGGTCTGAAGTGCAGGTGTGATTCTCACCCAGCTTCCTCCCGGGCAGGGTTCTCCCCATCAGGGAGCTCTGGTGCCTGAGTGACTGGGAGCATTGTTCCCCGTGCACTCAGGCTGCCTGAGAGATTGGCCTCTGATAACAATGGCAATGAGCTCTGTTATCGGTTTAAATGAATGATTGCCAAACATTCTACAGTTAGAACATTACATCCCTCTCAGAGCTCTGTAAGGTCTACCCTGCAAATATTCCAGTGACTTAAAGGTGATTTTTGTTTTGAAACTGAGAATCGTAGCTTTTAAAAGACAAACACCTCTCCAAACGCCCCAACACTCTCCATTCCCTGTCTTGTTATGAAAAATGCATGCACTTTCTCATTGTTGGCAAGAAGGGAGCATTTCTGGGGCAGCAAAGGCAGGCTAGGTAACCTGTTGCCTGTGCTTGCCCAAAGCCAGGTGAGGCTACGGATGCCTGGGGAGGTCAGCTGTGACTCTGGGGCTCAGCTGTTGGATAAGAGGAGGTTTGAAGTTGACAGCCTCCACTCCACTCTAGGCTAGAGCATTGCTTCGCACACTTCAAAGTGCAGGCGAATCACCCAGAGATTTTGCTGAATGCAGGTTCTGCTTCCTGTGGGTTGGGGTGAGACTAAGCATGCTTTCCAAACAAGCTGCAGGTGACACCGGCACCACTGGTCCGCGGACCACACTTTGAGTAACAAGGCTCTAAGCGGTGGTTTTGACACTTGGCTTCGGCTTAGGGCCACCTGGGAGTTTTCAAAAACTTCCTTGCCTGGGCCACACCGCATGCCAGTGGAACCAGAAAATCAGAATCCCTGGGAGTGGAACTCTGAGTGATTCTGATGTGTGGCCAAATTTGAGAACCAGAGGTCTAGCGCAGCAGCTCGTAACTGGAGACTAAATCAGGACCACCTGGAGGGCTTGGTAAACCACAGGGTAGGGGTCCCCAACCCCAAAGTTTCTGGTTCAGTAGGTGTGGGGTGGGGCCCAGGAAGTTCATTTCTGACATAAGTGCAGAGGATGCTGATGCCGTGGGCTCAGGGACCACATGCTGCGCCGAGGGTCACAGATTTACACAGCAGAGTTCATCCACTTTGAGCCTAAGAATTTCCCCTTTGTTCCCCTCTGACATCAGCAGTTTCTTTCTTGGGTGGTGGAGCTTCTGTGAGATCAAATCTGTGTGTCAGGAGAGGAGCATTTCACCTTTCCCCTGGTGTCGCCCCCACACTGGTGTGGGGGTGGGGGGTCTGGGGAAGGCCACTGGGGCCTCTGACTCCCCCCGTCTGCAGGCTCTAGCGCTATCTTTCTGCTCGCCGCTTACAGAAAGGTGCACAAACCCTGGGCAGAGCAATCAGACAACAGTCCAGACGCAAGCTGTCTCAGCTCTACAGTGACCATAGTTTCTGAACCCAAAAGTGAGCCATACAATTTGAGAAACAATTTCCGGCCTCAGGCCGCTGACGGATAGAGGAGTCTGAGGTAAGGCCTGGCCACCCATGATCGAACTGAGACACTCTGATGATTCACAAGGACAAGTATTTCATATTCAGGATTACCCTGGACAGTCTGGGTTGTCATTTACCAAACTGCCAGAAGAAAAAGAAGAAAAGGAAGTGTTCTGGGTTTAGGTTGGGACTTTCTAACAAGTAGTAGAGATAACCGGTGCTTTTCATAAATGGTCTTTCAGTGGGTCTGTGAAACGCAGACTGAAAACACAGCCTCCAGGCAAAAACTACAACCTCACATCAACCGAAAACCCTCTTCCCTGGAAAGACAGGCTCCACAGGACCAGTGATGGCCTCCTGAGGCTTGCAATCGCTGCCCTTCCCTGGTTCATTGGCTCCGTCCTGTATTCATTAATGTGCACGTGCGTGGCCAGCTTCCCTGCACAAAAGGCACATGTCCTCCCTGGGGGTGTGGCTTCCCCATACCCAAGGTTTCCAGTCACAGCTTGTGCCATGCAAGGAAATGCCCTTGGTCTCCTGCATGATTCCTGCACTTTGGATGGACAACATCCGGTCAGAGAGGCCACCTTCTAGTTTATACTCAGGCCAGACAGGGAGGATGTCCTTGAGCCTTTGGAATTTGAGGAATGGGAGTAGCACAAGCTTCCGTCCTCAGAAACATGTTTTATGTACAAATACCTTTGCCGCGCCTGGCCAGCTCAATCAGAAGGGGATGGGACTGACTCTCAGTCTCGGGGTTGTGAGTTCAAGCCTCGTATTGTGGGTAGAGATTACAAAAAATAATAATAATAATAATTTAAAATATCTCTATTAATAGCATAAACATGATAGTATTCACTGGGTTGGCTGAACAAAGCATTCATGTGGCACTTTCAAGAATGAAGACGCCAGAGACTGAGAGCAAGGGCTATGTTGCTGGACTGAGCTGACCAGGCTGCCCCCTGGTCTGAGCCTCCCCCCAGGTCTGCAGCCTCATCTCTCCTGCTTTCCAGACTTGGCCATGGCCAGGCTGTGTTCTGCCAAATGTGGCTTTGACCCCATTTTGTTTTAAAACAAAAGCTTAGCATGGCTTTCTCAAGGAAAAGGCAAGAAGCCTGGAACAAAGAAGCGATCCGTCTGCCTCCTTCATGGACCATGCTAGCAAGGAGCCTCTGCGCACCTGCCGGTGGGCAGGAAGGGTTCCTGTGTTTGTGCCACCAATACTGAGCTCCCACGGTGTGGGGGGCTCTGTGCGCGGTGCTGGGAGAGAAGGAAAGAAAGAAGAAAACAGGCTCCATGCCTTCTGGGATTTTAGAAGTTGCCAGAACAAATGAGACAGCTATTCATATAAATAGAAAACAAGATGGAACACATAATCAAAAGCTCTGGGGCAGATGGCTTTGGGGAGAGGGGCTCAGAGGTGCTCCCAGGAGGCTGGGGCTGGCAACAGGGAAGGGAGACCAGAAGCCAGAAGTAAGGACGGCTTTCTGGAGTGGGTCTCTAAGGGCATACACTCAAAGGACATCCAGGATTTTATCAGATGGGGATGGGATAAAGCCATTCCCACTCAACACTTCAGAGCACAGATGCACGCTAGAAAGCATAGGCTTTGCTCAAGGCACAGCAAGATCTGGTCTGAATGGAGCCAGGGCAACGGCGGGAGGATCACAGGCAGCTGCAGGGCAGCTCGGGGCGGTCACACAAGGCCCCAGTTCCAAGCAGAATAAGGAGCTCATGCTTGATTTGGAGACACCAGGAAACTCACGAAGATTTCTAAGCAGGAGAGCAGCCGACCGCTCAGGTAGAAGGGGGCAGGGGCCCTGGAGGGGTAAGAGGCTGGGCTGCTGGCAGAGCTCTGGGCAGAAACACCAAGAGCCTGAAGGAGGGCCACGTGTGGGGATGAACACGTTCTTGGGACACACTCACAAGGACATATGAGCTTTACCATTTAAACCAGCAGCACAGGTCCCATCTTCATGGCAATTTTAAGAACCTTGAAATGTGAGTACCCAGAGGCGCCTGTTAATCAAATATTAAATAACCACTGTCCAAACAGGGATTGAAATGTCCGGTGCTGGCTAAGTGCGTCCAAAGGTCCCGAGCTAGAGGAACAGAACAGAGGTCAAGTGGTTTACGTGGAACAAATGTTTGAGGGGACGAATACAGTGCACAGGTTCCTCCAGGTAATCACAGGGAAGGTCAGGAAACTCGTTTGTTAGGCGAGTGGAAACGACAAAGCCAATCTCAAATCAGAGGACTGACGAACTCATCTCCAGATGTTCTGGGAGTGATAAAAGGCACAAAGTTCCCACAGCCAGCCGGGAGCAGACCTGAAGCTCTGCTTCACGACTTCCCCAACAAAACAACCCCAGGGGGTGCCTGAGTGGCTGAGTCAGTTAAGTGTCTGACTTGGGTTTTGGCTCAGGTCATGATCTCATGGGTAGTGGGATCAAGCCCCACATCAGGCTCTGTGCTCAGCAGGGAGTCTGCTTGATATTCTCTCTCTCCGCCCCTCCCCTGACTTATGCTCGCTCGCTCTCTCTAATAAATAAATCTTTGAAAAAAAAAAAAAAAAAAAACAACCCGAAAGACCACTCCTCAGCCCTCAACCCCTTTGGCCTCTCCACAGTATCTGACTAAAGACTGAAGTTCCTTACAAACTTGTCACATTCATCACCAGGCAAGTAATTTAAGTTTTTAGGACAGGATGAGAGATTTCTGTTTTCTTTTTAATAGGAAGAGTAAAGTGAAGAGTTATTTTTTGGGGCCAAAGAAAACCAGGAACTTTGCTTCAAATAAAACCTACCAAACACATGTGGAAGCAAACAGGCCGGAGTTTGAATCCCGGCTCCACCACCTCCCATTGAGAGTGTGACCTTGAGTAAGGGCTTGACCTTGCTGAGTTTTCATTTCCTCATCTGTAAAATGACAGTCCCACCCACCTCCCAGGATTGCTAGTGAGCCAGACATGTGAGGAGCCAGGGGCAGGGCTGGGCTCACAGGAGGCCCTCAACGTCAGTCCCTTCCTCCAAAACCCAGCTTTACTCCTCTACCTCCCATGTCCCTGGGCTTGGGCACAGCCTGTGCTCCCAAACCGCCTCCTTTCCTGTCTCCTCTTCCCAGTCTTCCGAATCCTCTAGACTGGATGCCTCTGAGTTAGCCTCTGAGTTTGTCTTAGTCCTTGCCTGCAATGCCCCATGGGAACTATCACTTTGTACCACAGATGGGATAAAATGCTTAAGAACATGCGCCATGTCCTCAGACCCATGGGCTCAAATCCTGGTTTAGCCTCACACTAGCTCGGTGATCTTCAGGGAGTCACTTAACTTTTAACAACGTCATTTTTCTCCCAAGATGGTGAAGTGTCCATCAGTTTTACATAGTTGTTGCTAGGAACAAGGCCCAGACCAGAAAGGGACCTGCAAACAACAGCTAGTGTCCCCGCTGGTTCTTCTTACCTGTGTCCAGTGTCCTCCCCTTCTGCTGCTGTCCCCGCCTCCGCCCGACCCCTCTCCTGGCCGCCTGATGTCTAGGCAGCTTCCTGACTGCTCTCCTGCCGCTGGCCTCTCCCTACTCGAATCAAACCTACATCCTGTTGCCAAATTCCACTTCCTTCCATGCCCCTTGGGCTCTAGTTCAAGAACCTGCTGAGGCCAACGACATTCAGTTCAAGCCCCCACCCACCCTTCCCCCAAACTCCACATCCTACCACTTCCTAAAAACACACTTTCTACTCCAACCAGCCAGCCTCCCTTCCTGTCACCTGAATCAGTGAGCTTCGTGCCGCCCCCGCCCCCACCTTTCTTCTTAGCTGCCAAACCCTCCCTGCTGCCCTGCACCTTTGCAAACCCCACTCTGGCCTATAACCTCGTGCTCAAGCTCCACGTGCTCTCTGACCTCTCCCGGCCTCTCCCCTCCTATCTCTGAACTTCTGTGGCTCTCATCAGTGCCCAGGCAGCCATCGTCCGTGGGTCCTGAAGCAGCCACAGGGACAACGGGCAGATGCAAAGGAAACATCTGGTAGTCAAGGGAGTTCAGTCTACAACTGAAGACCAGAATGGAGACAGAGGAGTTAAGTGGTGTGCCAGGATCCCAGAATATATCAGTAATGCGGGAGACACGGATGGTAACCGTGGCAAAGAGCTCACGTTTGAAATGACTCAAAAGCTTACGATAACTTTATACCATAGCAAGTTCCTAATTACTAGCTGGTGTACTCGTCACTGATCTCGGTTTCATAAGAATAAACACTTAAAAAATAGAATTATCTGTTTTTTCAAATTGTTGGAACTTCAAATATTTGGATGTTTATTGCACAATCAAGGGAAGGTGCCAGGGGACGGTTTATACGGTCTTCAGTCCCCCTCCCCATAACCTCCATCAGCTTCCCAACCACTCTGAATAAACAAAGAAGTAAACACTGTGCTTATTACGCAAATACAGCTTCAAGAATAGTCCTATAAGGCTCTCCTATACTGAGACTCTGGAACCACCATTGCACACGAGGGCATTAGAAAGGGTGAGCTTGTCCAGGCTGCCTGCAGCAGCAGCAGGACAGGCTGTCCCCACCTCCGTCCTGGATACCACCCTCTCCTCGTCCACGAACACCACACTTCTCCACAGTGGGGGATGCTCCCACCCTCCTCCATGGGGCCCAGCATCTTACCGCCCTCCCGAAGGGTCTGGGTCAAGTCCTCCACCAGGGCCACAGCCTCCTCACTGGTTTCGGGACGATGCTCTTGCAGCCAGGCCTGAATTTCCCTTGGTAGCACCGTCAGCATCTGTTCCTTGGTGTGCACTTCCGGCCTCAACCAGCGCCGACAGAGCTCTCGGAGGCGGCCAAGTGCACCCTGCGGCCCTCCGGCGGCCTCCCCGTGGGGGCTGCCCTTGCCAGCACTCTGGGGAAAGGGCTCCGACTCAGGGCCATCTTCCTGCAATACAGCTTCCTGCACCCAAGAGTCATCCTCCAGGATCATGGTGGTGACCTCCTCCTGTTCGTCTTCCTCTTGAGGCACCTGGACCAAGGGGCTCAGGGAGCTGGTTACTCTGGGCCCCTCTGCAGCCATCATTCACCTTCCCGGGGAGATCGCCCAGGCTTCTAACCTTGAACCTCAATCTTCTAGAGCTAGACTCACGGAGGAGACACCTCCTGCCTCAAATTTCAACAAGTAGTCTGTCTGGAAAATGAGAAAGAGAACCACAATCAATAAGTAGACTGTCCTACAATGATCTCACTCACAGGAGCCCAGGTCAGGCCACCAAGTGAGTCTTACATCCGCCAATCAACACAAGTTTCCTGTCCCTCTTAAAGGAAAAATGGCTTACTCCTGAAAGCCTCTCTCTGTGGCAAAGGAAGTTAAGAAGAATCACAAGCACAAAAAAATACACAAATTTTCTTTCCATAAGAATGAGTATCAGAAATTCGGAGTCCTCCTAAGGACCAAGGACTGAGTTATTCTGCCCTAAATCGGTTCAGAGTGAGTGACCTTGACCTAACATACAACTCAGTCCCTTAACCTCATTGACCATCTAAGAGGTAGAGATAATAATACCCATCCTTCTTATCTTCTGGGGACATCTTTAGGATTAGCAATGGATCAGATGTCAAGATACTTTGAGCCTCACTGTGAGGAAGGCAGTATCTTAACTGCATTCTTACCATAGGAATATGAAGTTTTAAAATATTCATGCTCTTCAATGCAGCCTTGGCCCCCTCGGGAATTTATCTTTAAAAATAACCATCTTTGGGGGCTCCTGGGTGGCTCAGTGGTTTAAAGCCTCTGCCTTCAGCTCAGGTCATGATCTGGGTTCTGGGATCAAGCCCTGCATCCCGCTCTCTGCTCAGCAGGGAGCCTGCTTCCCCCATCCCCCTTCCCTCTCTGCCTGCTTGTGATCTCTGTCAAATAAATAAATAAAATCTTTTAAAAAAAAACCATCTTTGAAGAAAAATTTATTTGCAAGTAAACAAAACCATAGCCTTGTTTCTAAATGCAAAAAAAAATTTTTTTTAATTGACATTTTAAAAACCAGCAGCAGAGGAATGGTTAATGAATTATGCCACATCCATACAGTAAACTGTACTTAAAACTATGCTGATTTAATCATGGCTACCTTTGGGGGGTGGGGTACTGACTGAGAAGGAGCTCGGAGAAGCGTTTGGGGTGCTGGAAATGTTCTGTATCTTGATTTAATGAGGGTTGCACAAAGCATACGTATGAAATTTAAGATCTGTGCATTCTGCTGCATGTAGTTTTAAGTATTTTTAAAAATTCTGCTGATAAATATTATTAACCATTAATAATCTGAGATAATCTTCATAAACATGAAAATTAGCGATAAAAACAAACCTAGCTAAACACAAACACCACAGTATGATCCCAAATCCGTTTAAAAATGAACACAGCAGTGAAATTACTATTTAAAATAAAGACTATAAAAGCAATGAAAACTCATGTTTTAAAAATCACTACACATCACAAAAACTCAGATCCCCCCCCCTTTTAAAAAAAATGGGGCGGGGGAGGGCAGAGAAAGAGGAAAAAACAGAAGAAAGCAAATCCAGTGGGAACCCCGAAGCTCTCAATGTGTTTTTACCAAAGGGCTGTAAGAGGCACAGGTATAACAGAAGTCCGGATTGGGAGCCCGGGAAAACTGCTCCGGGTCAGCTCATTCGCTGTCTGCCCCGGGGCAAGACACGCCCCCTCGGAAGCTCAGTTTCCCCATCTGTAAGCGACCCGCTGGGCGGCACGCCGTCCAGCGTGGCTTCCAGTCCCAACCCCGCGCCCCTGGCTGGATGTGCAGGGAGCTCACCAGCCCAGAGCAAGGTCCGGGTGCGTTCGCCGAGCCGAGCGGGCGCGTCAACCCGGGGGCCCCGGCCCGCGGGCGCCGACAGAGCCCCCGGCACCCCTCCCCCAGCAGGGCTGCCCGCACTGGCTCCAGGCCCGTTATTCCCTCGCCGCGGGCTACCCGCCGGCCCGCGCCGCTCCAGGCTCGTCTCTCCGGGCTCACCTCTCGGGAGACCAGGTCGGGCTTCCGCAGCCACTCCGCGCGCCAAAGCGCCCCCGGGCACGGCCCGGCCCCTCCGGACGCTCCGCGGCTCAAGCCCGAGGGGCACCGAGAACAATGGACGGGAGAGGCCCGCCCCCCGCCGCGCTCATTGGCCGCCGAGAACGCCCCCTGGAAACCCTGCTCTCCTACTGGCGAACCCGGCCCCCAGCCCGACGGCGGAGTGGGGAGGCCGGTCCAAGGGCATTGTGGGAGTTGTAGTCCACCGCGGCGGCCGGGCGGCCGGGCGTGGAGCGGAGCTGGGGGTTGAGAGCCCGGGCGGTGCCGCCGCGCCGGCCGCAGGCACATCCGCGGACTGGCCTTCAAGACCCCAGGGCTGGCCAGAGTAGGGACCTGGGATGGGTCATTTCACCTCCCTGAGGCCTCCGTGTATTTGGCTATGAAAAATGAAAGTTGTGTGGAGGGGCTCGAAGGTCCGTTTCAGCCGGGAATTGGGTGGCAAGGCAGGTTGTCAGGCCCCCGAAGGCTGTCCCCGAGCCGGGAGGAGTCCGCTGCCCGAGCCCGGCGGCCTCTCCCGCAACCTGCTGGTCCGCGCTCGCACCTGGCCTTGGCACACCCCTTTGTTTTCGCACGTGGTGTTCCTGCCGCTGGAGGGAAGCCAGGTCCCGCCTCTTCTTTCGAACACCTGGTCTCCTCGGAGCCTGCCCCAGCGCCGCCTCCCTGCGCGCGGACGCCGCTCCCAGCACACCCGGTCCACGTGTCCACATCGGTCCCTGGTCCCAGTGTTGCTGACCGTGGGTCTCGGCCCTGGGAGGTGAGAGCGGGAGATTGGCCTCTGTCCTTCCCACAGTCGATCCCTTGAAGAAGCAGCTGCCGCAGCGCCGCATGACGACAGGTGAGGAACCGCCTGGAACCCCAAGGGGAAACAGGACGATGGAGGGAAACACGCTCTCAGCGGTCTGTGATAGCAAGACTGTGAATGCTTACACAGAGCAGTGATCGGAGGCGCACAAGCAAATGACCGACTGCCTTCGCTGTTAAGATTTTTTATGTATATTACATTTCATATTGATGAAAATTTTGTATTTGAGAAATGTTTTATGTTTATTTGGGTGATTTTAATCTCCTTTTCTGTGAACGGATTGTTCGTAGGTTCCCATGTTTGTTCGCTTGTTTTCCTTTGATCCAGTATACAGTGTTTCCAGGTGTGCAATAATGAAGCAATTCGATACGACACTCGACACTCAGTGCTCATCGGGACAAGTGCGTTCCTCAGTCCCCATCTCCTCCTTCACCCAGCCCCAACCCCCTCCCCTCTGGTAACCAGCAGCTTGTCCTCTCTAGTTAAGAGTCTGTTTTCTGGTTTGTCTCTCTCTTTTTTTTTTTCTTTGTCCATTTGTTTTCTTTCTTTCTTCTTTATTTTATTTTATTTTAATTTATTTAAGAGAGAGAAAGATAGTGACAGAGATAGAGAGAGAGAGAGAGCACACACAGGGAGGAGAGGGAGAAGCAGGTTCTTACTGAGCAGAAAATGGGACTGGCGACTTAATCCCCGGACCCTGGGATCATGACCTGAGTAGAAGGCAGAGCTTAACCGACTGAGCCACCCAGGTGCCCCTGTTTGTTTTGTTTCTTAAATTCCACCTCTGAGCGAGATCATATGGTATTTGTCTTTTCCTGGTTGACTTATTTCACTTAGCACAGTACTCTTTCACTCCATCCACGTCATTGCAAATGGCAAGATTTCTTTCTTCTTACCATGTTTTAATCAAATTTGTTTGCAGGAATTCTTGGTATATTAAGAAAGTGAAAGAAAAGTGAGTTCTTTGTCATGGAAGTTGCCATTTCTCAGTTTGCTGGGTTTTTTGGGTTTTTTTAAGCATAGAAATTTTTACGCTGTCTACATTGTCTTCTTATAGCTTCTGAGTTTGGGGTCACTCTTAGAGAGTTCTCTGCACCACTCCGAAGATTACTTCGGTTTCACGTGCTTTTCACTCATGAATGCCCTTAATCAGTCCAAGTGTAACGGTGCAAGGTGAAGTTCAGCTGCGGAATACCACCTCCCTGGCAGCATCCGCCTGTATTAGGGTTAGTGGACCGCGTGCAAATAGCACCACCTGGAGGCCAGCTTGAGAAGTTTGCACTCCTCGCAGGGAGGCAGAGCTGGCAGTGGCCACTCCCCTGGCAATCAGTCTTAGAGAAGATGTGCAAAGTAGTTGAGAATGATAATTCTTGGGGATGCTCTCATATTACAAAGATTTGCTTTTCCCCACTTCCATCCTCCCTAGGAATGGGAATGTACACGAAGGGGAAAAGATGTGTTTGGGTGTGGGGGCCTGGGGCGTTGGTTGTGGAAACTTTTAGCAGCTTAAGAGTGTGTTTACCTCTGCTCCTATCCCAAGCCAACCCTTGGCCACAAGAAACAACAGGCCCTGTCCTGTCTTGTCATAGGACAATCCTGGAACCAGCCATCTCTTTCCTGTGCCTGATTCTCTAGATTGGTCCTGGCCAGTGTCAAGTGTCCCAGGTTTAGCTAGAAAGCAACTCACATTCAGCATACCTGGCTGGTGCAGTCCTTTAAGCATCTCCTGGCTTTGGCTCAGGTGGTGATCTCAGAGTCACCCCGATCTCAGGGTCGGGAGACTGAGCCCCAAGGAGAGTCTGTTTAGCATTCTCTCTCCTCCCTTTGCCTCCCCACACCCCGCATGTGCACTCTCTCACACTCTCTCAAACAAGTAAATCTTTACTTTTTAAAAAAGATTCATTTATTTATTTGAGAGAGAAAGAGAGCATGTCAGCAAGGGGGAGGAGCAGAGGCAGAAGTCGACACCCCGCTGAGCAGGGAGGCCTGATGCAGGACTCAGTCCCAGGACCCTGAGATCATGACCTGAGCTGAAGACAGAGTTTAACCGACTGAGCCACCTAGGTGTCCAGTAAATAAATCTTAAAAAGAAAAGAAAGCAACTCATATTTAAGACCAGTTTATGGCATAATGGGCCTGGTGCCCAAGCCAGCCTGGGATAGTGACCAAGCCTAGAAACACAGCCCGGTTTAGTGAGTAGGATTGCTCCCCCAAGAAAATCTTTTCTCCATCTGCCAAACTCCAGGGGTGACAGAGGGTCTGCGCTACCTGTGGGCATTCCTGGTTAAAAGCTTCAGAGAACTACTCTGGCTAAGTAAAAAGGACTTATAGAAAGAATATTAGGGAACTTGCAGAGTAAATGGGAAAGAATCAGGCTTAATTAAGAACACCTGGGAGCCGGGACGCCTGGGTGGCTCAGTGGGTTAAGCCTCTGCCTTGGGCTCAGGTCATGATCTCAGGGTGCTGGGATCGAGCCCCACATCGGGCTCTCTACTCATCAGGGAGCCTGCTTCCTCCTGTCTCTCTGCCTGCCTCTCTGCCTACTTGTGATCTCTCTGTCTCTGTCAAATAAATAAATAAAATCTCTACTCAGCAGGGAGTCTGCTTCCTCCTCTCTCTCTGCCTGCCTCTCTGCCTACTTGTGATCTCTCTGTCTCTGTCAAATAAATAAATAAAATTAAAAAAAAAAAAACAATTGGGAGCCAAGAAACTAGGGCTAGGTAAGGCCCCAAGAACCACAACAATGGTCTTCCCAGGCTCGTGTGCCCTCCCCATGAGCCCCTGCGACCCCACAGTCATCTCTGTTGGCCTGCCCTCATCTCAGGGTTCCAAAATCAGGGAAAGCGCATTTGGTTGACTGAGTCTGCCCCATGCCCAAACCCTGAATCCTCCAGGGTGAGAGGGGATTGGATCTGGCTCCTAGTTTCCTTACCGGTAGCCCACACCAAGGCAGGTTCTCTCCACTCCAGAGACTATAGGCCTACTAGGAGAACCTGACCAGGCAGGAAATACACGCGTCACTACTTACTTTTAGATGCTGAGCAAGAAGACACCTTGCCCCAGGGAGTGCTCAGCTTGAGCCTTTCAGGGAGCACCCAGGTCAGCTAGAATTCACGAGGTGATAAGGATGGGGATGGGCGGAACCTGCTTTCTAGAGCACTGGGTCAGGAGCAGGGCCAGTGACCTGAATCGAAGTAGCAGCACCTACAGGCCCTGAGGACGCAGGAAGTATCCCCCCCACCCCCGCCCAAGACACCCCCCACCTCCCTACCATTGCTCAAACTACCCTATGTCCTCGCTGTCCGGAAGGGGATCTCTTAGTTTGTAGGAAGCCTGTGTGTCTCATTTTCGCTAGTTACACCACAGGAGCAGGACCACTAAACGGGCCTGGGAAAAGATGCTATGGTGACCAGTGCTGTAGGAGGCTCTAAGGCTGGCCCAAAGGGAAGAAAAAAAATCTAAAGGGGGGCTCCTGGTGGGAATACCAAGGGAGCAAGAGAAACAAGGGAATGAGATCAGGGAAGCGTTTATTTTAAAGAGGAAGGAGTGAAATTCAGTCCAAGAAGTGTCACTGAACAAATGTGAAGTTAAGGGCCCCATGACGCACGCCCCTGTGAAAAGAAGAGCTAGAACAGGATTTTTTGTTTTCGTTTTCGTTTTCTAAGGAAATTTTCACTGCTCCCAACAAGGCCTGTATTTTTCCCCATATTTTGGGTTTTTTGTTTTCTGTTGTTTTGTCTTTGTTTTTCGGTTTTTATTTTTATTTATTTATTTTTTTAAATGAACAGCTTGTAGTTAGCGTAATGGGGGTGGAGGGGGTGTCTTTGGTCCTTGTCTTTCTCCTCCTGGGACGCCGGGTTTTCTCTCTCTGTTGTCCTGTGCTGGCCTGGGCTTCTCTAGCCCCTTGGTGCCAAGAAGGAAGAGAATGGCTTTACAGTCTCGGGCCAGTTCCCATGCCCTACTCTGAACTGCTGTAGTCAGGGATATTTCTCAGAAGACACGAGGCTGCGCTGGGCTGGACAGGATGACTCAGGAGGCAGCTTTGTCTGAACTGGCAGTTGCCGAACACAGAGGCACCGGTGGAACCAGGAAGGGCTTAAGGCAGAGCATGTTTTATTTTTATTTATTTTTTTTAAAGAGTTTATTTATTTATTTGACAGACAGAGACCACAAGTAGGCAGAGAGGCAGGCAGAGAGAGAAGGGAGGAAGCAGGCTCCCCGCTGAGCAGAGAGCCCGACGTGGGGCTCGATCCCAGGACCCTGAGATTGTGACCCGAGCCGAAGGCAGAGGCTTTAACCCACTGAGCCACCCAGGCGCCCCCAGAGCATGTTTTAAAGGGGATTTAGCTCTAGAATCATCCATGTCCCCCCAAGTTACTACAGGTGAAGACTAATTATAAAGATAGGAAGGGGAAAAATGTAAATACATGCACACACACACTCACACACTATACACACGTACTGTATATATACAGTTGACATTTGAACAACTAGGGGCTAGAAGCACTGACATCGCCCCCACCTCTACCCCAGCAGCTGAAATCTACTAAGAACTCCGGACCCCCCAAAACTTAGAGCCCATTGACCAGAAGTCTTACTGATGACAGAAACAATCAATTAACATTGATACAGTATACGTGTTATATACTGTATTCACATAATAAAGTAAGGTAGAGAAAATATTAAGAAAATCGTAAGAGAAAAAAAAAGAAAACCATAGGAGAAAAAACGTTTACAGTGCTGTATGTTATTTATTAAAAAAAGAAAATCTGCATATAGGACCTTGCACCTGGCTGGGTCAGGTGGGAGAGCATTCGACTCGAACTCTGGGTTATGAGTTCAAGCCCCACACTGAGCGTAGAGCTTACTTAAAAAAAAAAAAAATTCCACATCCAAGTGGACCTGCACAGTTCAAACCTGCATTGTTCAAGAGTCAGCTGTGTATATAATCCCTAGGCTGCTTAATTCATAGGAAGAAAGTTTATCACTGGAATAGTTAGTTGACCATTGGAAAGAGAAAAAAAATCGTGAGATCTGCAGTAGAAGCGTGCGAGGCCCAAGGCATGCACAAGAGGCTTCGGGACAAATTCCCTGACCGGCTTGTCAAACCAGACTGCTGCTCCGAAGCTCCTCCCTCACAAGGATTGAAGCCGCTGACTGAGACTGATGCGGCCACGTGGCCCGGGAGCTAGAAACATCCCCAGGGAAAGGTCTGGGCATAGGCTTTCCGCTAATGGCCATTTACCGCTGTGTGTTTCAGTTGCTTCTCTGTCTCTTTGTGTCTCTCTCACACACACACAAACTGAATTTTTTAAAAAATGATAGAACAAATGCACTCAGACCCAGGAATAAAAAGAAATAAATTGGAACACACAAAGTTAAAAATGTCTGTATAGCATAAAAGACTGAAACCAAAGTCACATGACAAAGTAGGGGAAATATTTGTAACACACGTGACAAAGGACTAATTTCTCATTTACTGTGAGTTTATACAGCTGAGCGTGAGAAAGATCAACAGCTCAGTAGAAGAATGGGCAAAGGATAAGAATAAGCAGGTCACAGAACAAAAAACTTGGCCTCATTAATAATTTTTTTAATGCAGATCAAAACAAATATACTGCTTTCTTCCTGTGGTATTGGCAAAAGTATTAGAGCATGATAATACACAGTAGTGTTGACAGGGAGCAAAATAATTCAATCTCCTGTTGGCAGTAATAGGAATTGGGGCAGTCCTTTTGGAAGGAAAACAAACAATTCTATTCCTAGAAATATTATAGATAGAATCATACTGCCAAGATATGTACAAGAATATTTATTATAGCAATATTTATAGCCAAAAAATATATAAATAATTTGAACATTTATAAACGGAGGTCTAGATAAATAATGTTTGGAATATCTATACCTTAGAATTCTATTTGGCCTTTTAAAAAATGAACATCGCTGGGGCGCCTGGCTGGCCCAGTCGGTAGAGCAAGCAACTCTTGATCTTGGGGTCGTGAGTTCAAGTCCTATGTTGGGGGTAGAGTTTAAAAAATGAGTATCTCTATTTGTTAATACAGGAAGATATTCAGGTGGCTGAAAAAAGCAACATACAAAACGATGCACCTGTAATATGAGGCATTTTGTGAAAAATCAATGGTTGTCAGAGGTTTTGTGGGGGAAGGGCCAGCAGGAAGGACGAATAGGTACAGCACAAAGGATTTTATTTATTTATTTATTTACTTATTTATTTACTTATTTATTTTTGAGAGAGGGAGAGTAGGATGGGGGGATGGGGAAGGACAGAGGGAGAGGGAGAGAACCCCAAGCAGGCTCTATACCCAGCATACCCCAATGCGGGGCTTGATCTCACGACCCAAAGGTCATGATCTGAGCCAAAATCAAGTGCTGGACGCTTGGGACGCCTGAGTGACTCAGTCGTTAGGCATCTGTCTTTGCCTCGGGTCATGATCCCAGGGTTCTGGGATTGAGCCTTGTGTCAGGCTCCCTGCTCAGCGGGAAGCCTGCTTCTCCCTCTCCCACTCCCCCTGCTTGTGTTTCCTTCCTTGATGTGTCTCTCTCTGTCAAATATATAAATAAAAAATTCTTTAAAAAAAAGAAAGAGTGGGACTTAACGGACTGAGCCACCCAGGCATCCCAGTAGAGAGGATTTTTAAGGCAGTGAAACTACTCTGTGACATTATAATAATGGATACATGTCATACATTGACTAAACCCACAGATTGTACAACATTACAAGTGAACCCTAAGGTAAACTATGGACTTGGGTGATTGCCATGTGTGAGCGTAGGTTCATCAGTTGTAACAAATGTATCACTTTGGTGAGGGATGTGGATAATGGGAGGGAGGCTATGCATGGGTGGCAGCAAGGAGAGGGCTATAGGAAATTTCTGTACCTTCCTTTTAACCTTCCTGTGAACCTAAAACTGCTCTAAAAATACAATCTTAAAAAAAGTAAAAAGAATTACAGGAGTGTCTGGGTGTCTGTGTTGCTTAAGCATCTTACTCTTGATTTCAGCTAACATCATGATCTTTGTGCTCAGTGGGGAATCGACAGGAGACACTCTTTTCCTCTGTCCCTCCCTCTGCTAGCACATGCTTTCTCTCTGTCTCTCTCTCAAATTTATAAATAAATCTTTAAAAGAAAATAAATAGAATGACAGTAACATACCACTGTATACCCTTTATAAGAAAGACAAGTATTCCTGCCAGAAGTGATATATCCTGATTGTTGAAGTTTTTAAAAATACATAAACCTTTAAAAAGATAATAAAAATAATAATAATAAAAATAAAAATAATTATAATCTCAACACCCAAATATAACCTCTGTTACCGTTATGGTGGGTTTTCTTTTGTTCTTTTTTCCATGCATATGAGCATGGCCAATATGAACTGTACCATAGTAGTCAGGACGCCCAAAAAAGTTTTCTGAAATCACTGAAACTAAAACCTAGCTCCAAACTCTGAGTACTGAATTAGCCAATTACCCCCTTCTCAGAGTTCCCCTTTCTCCTGGACTGCCCAGGATCCTAGAGTTTATGTAACATACAAAGCCCTACGGACATTCACACCTATTGGAGAAAAGCCCATGCGTCCTAAGCTCCGGACCGTGGCTCTTTCTGCAATTGCCCTTTGCCACCACAAGGTGTCACTCTCCGGTACCCCTGCTGGTTCCCACCAGGCTCTCAGACTGTGAGGTCTGGGGAGGAGGAATTCTACTCTCTTAGCATCAGCTAATCTAGAGTCCTTTACCAGTTCCCAAGGCCTCATTCTTGGCAGCCGGCCCTTTCGGGCCTCCAGCCCCAACACTGTCTCAGGACTAGCTCCAATGAACACCTGTTGATTTTGCCATCCCCCTTTTCTTTCTTGCGTTGGTGTTTCCAACCCTTAGAACAGACTGGGCTTGTTCCTCTTCCCTCCTGGACCACAGAGCTGCAAATTACACCTTGCCCCCAAGACTGACTTTCAATAGGTTTTCAGACAAAAGGTAGGTCACTGGTCCCCAACCTTCCCTAACAGTAGGGCCTGATGGCCTCTGGGGCCCCAGCCCTTCAAAAAAATTCTAGTTTCCTCCCTTGGAGGAAGGGGACCCCATGGGATGGGGATCCTCTCCTTCCGAGGAGAACACGTTCTAGCACTCTTTTCTCAGAGCAATGAATAAACAACCCATGAATTACATCTCCAGTGTAATATCTACTACATACGAGTATTGGTGCTTATATTTTTATATGCTTATAAACATGACATATAAAGGTCCATAGCCTGATTTTTCATGTAATGTATCTTAAGCATCACCCCATCTCTTAATAAATTCTTCATAAATATGATTTTTTTTTAAAGATTATTTGAGAGAGAGAAAGCAGGGTAGGGTAGGGGTAGAGGGAGAGAGAGAGACCCAAGCAGACCACACATTGAGCATGGAGCCCAACACGGGGCTCGATCTCACCACCCCAGGAGTGGTAATCACCACCTGAGTGGTAATCAAAAGTCAGGTGCTGGGGCGCCTGGATGGCTCAGTGGGTTAAAGCCTCTGCTTTCGGTTCGGGTCGTGATCCCAGGGTCCTGGGATCGAGCCCCGCATCGGGCTCTCTGCTTGGCGGGGAGCCTGCTTCCCCCTCTCTCTCTCTGCCTGCCTCTCTGCCTACTTGTAATCTTTCTCTCTCTGTCAAATAAATAAAAATAAAAAAAAAATCTTAAAAAAAATGTTAAAAAAAAAAAAAAAGTCAGGTGCTTAACCAACCATGCCACCCAGGGGCCCCAACATTATTATTTTTTTGAAAGATTTTAGTTTTGAATAATCTCCACACCCACGTGGAGCTTGAACCCACAACCCCAAGATCAAGAGTCACATGCTGTACTGACTGAGCCAGCCAGGCACCCCCATAAACATTTTTAAAGATTAAATGATGTTTTTATCATAGGGCCGTATTGCAATTTTTGCAGTGATTAACCTGTTACCAGACACTGGTTGTCTCCAATTTTTTGCTATATTGTTTTTGTACATGCATCTTGGTATGTATTCCTAATTTTTTTCCTTGTAAGAGACCTAGTGTTGGAATTTCTGAGTCAAAAACATTTGTAAGTCTCTTTATTCATGCCGTAAGAAGACTCCCTGGAAAACACACATCAGTGTGCGCCACCAGCAGCAAGCAAGATGTAGAAAGCTTGGGCTACTGCACGCTTGTCAAAAGTAAAATAATTTTCACAAATCTCTAACCAGGCATAAGTGAAAAAGAATTTATTTAAATTTGCAATTAATTACTAATATGAATGGTTTTCAACGTATGTCTGCTTCCACAAGTTGTGTGTTAGTTAGCTTTTGGCCACTTATGTATTGGCGTTTTTATTTAATTGATTCACGTGACCCCATTATTTATGGAAGATAGCAATCTGTTGCCTGTTACGTGTGTTACAAATGTTTTCTCAGCGTAATGCTTAATTGAAAATTTTATTAATAACATTTGTAGCATCCACAAGGTTTTTCTGTTATTTAAGAAATTTTATTTATTTATTTATTTATGTACTCTCTACACCCAGCACGGGGCTAAAACTCGTGACCTAGAGATCAAGAGTCACATTTTCTTCCAACTGAGCCAGCCAGGTGCCCCTTAAACAATTATCTTAATTGACATAAATTATTTTAATTGACTAAGCCACCTGGGTGGTTCAGTCGGTTAAGCAGCTACCTTCAGCTCAGGTCATGATCCCAGGGTTCTGGGATCGAGCCCCGCATTGGGCTCTCTGCTCACTGGGAAGCTCCTTCTCCCTCTCCCTCTGCCTGCTACTCCCCCTGCTTTTGCTCTCTCCTTCTCTCTCTGTCAAATAAATAAATAAAATCTTCAAAAAAAATTTATATACAACGAAATGCACAGATCTTAGGTGTACATACCAAAGAGTTTTAACAACTATCTATACTCTGTGATGTACATGTTTTTAATTTTTATATATTCATGTTTCTTGGTCTTCTCCTCCAGTGGTCAGTATTAGGAAAAAGAAAAAGACCAAAATGGACCCAAAAAGAAGTTATTGGGTGTCTTATCTAGAGAACCCTTCCATGTTCATCCTTTCTTGTCTTTGATCTGTTTTACACCTCTGGAAGTTGTAGAAAACCAGTATCAATGCAAATTGTTCTTGTCCATATAAATGCAAATTAATCATGTCTGGTGGAATGGAATTGATTATTGCCCTGGGAATAGATATATTTGCATTGATTTATAAATTCCTTTTAGCATTTCTTATTTGCCTATGTGAGGGTAGGGGGTGGGGGGAGTTCTTTGAATTCTCTTGTGAATATCTTACTGGGTCCTTGATTAGTTTATGAGTTCAGTAAAATCTTTGACATGTGTTCATTTTATATCTCTGCATGAGAATCGTGATCATGTCCTCTTTAAAACATTACCTTTAAACATCGCTACGATTTAAGGCAGGAGTTTAATAGATCATGGCCTGGATTCATTCTGGAAACAGTTTATTTTCAAGATCAAACTGAGTTTATTTAAAAGGGTTTAACTGGGGGTACCTGGGTGGCTCCTTCAGTTAAGTATCTGCCTTCAGTTTAAGTCATGATCTCAGAGTCCTTGGATCTAGCTCTGCATGGGGCTCCTTGCTCAGCGGGGAGCCTGCTTCTCCTTCTGCCTGGCTTGTGCGAGCGCTCTTTCTCTTTCTTTCTCTGTGTCAAATAAATAAAAATCTTTTAAGAAAATGAATAAAAAAACAATTTAATTATAAATCATCAAGAAAAGCTAGAATTATTTCTTGTGCTTAGAAAACATAAAGAAATATATTCATGCATGTTTCCAAATTTCCTGTAAAAGAGGGTGGAGTCCATATACGGTTTCTTTCTGGGTGTTTGTTTTTGCTTTTGTTTTTGTTTTTGTTTTCATTTACTACCTCAGCTGCTTCTCAAAGCCTTAAAACCCGAGGAGCCAATGAGCTGTTAGGGATTCCTGGAGCGACAACGCTGTTTTCATTCATTTCTAGTTCTAAGTTCCCAGTTGACTCAAAGTATTTGTGAAATGAAGTCGTTTCCCTGGTGATGTGAAAGTTTTTATGCATACACGGGGAATTGGGCTAGCCTCCAGGAGGGGCAGGAGAGAATGTCGTCAGTCAGTCTCCCTACCCCCGCCTCAGCTGGGCAGCCCAGTGCACTGAGGCCCTCTCTTACCATCTCTCCTTTGTCTCTCCCAGCTCCTTCCCACTCCCCAGACCAGTCAGAAGGCCGAACCTCCAGGGCGCCTGGGTGGCTCAGTGGGTTAAATCCTCTGCCTTCAGCTCAGGTCATGATCCCAGAGTTCTGGGATCGAGCCCCGCTTCTGGGATCGAGCCCTGCATTGGGCTCTCTGCTCCTCGGGGAGCCTGCTTCCCTCCTGTCTCTGCCTGCTTCTCTGCCTACTTGTGATCTCTGTCAAATAAATAAATAAAATCTTTTTTAAAAAAAAAGAAGAAGAAGAAGAAGGAGAAGAAGAAGAAGAAGAAGGAGGAGAAGGAGAAGAAGGAGAAGGAGAAGAAGAAGAAGGAGGAGAAGGAGAAGGAGAAGAAGGAGAAGGAGAAGAAGGAGAAGGAGAAGGAGAAGAAGAAGGAGAAGGAGGAGAAGAAGGAGAAGGAGGAGAAGGAGAAGAAGAAGGAGAAGAAGGAGAAGGAGAAGAAGGAGAAGGAGAAGGAGAAGGAGGAGAAGGAGAAGGAGAAGGAGAAGGAGAAGAAGGAGAAGGAGAAGGAGGAGAAGGAGAAGGAGAAGGAGAAGAAGAAGGCAGAACCCCCAGACAGCTCCGGGAGAGAGGGTGGTAGGTGGCACTGGGGTGGGGGTCGTGCTGCCCAGACAGGCCCCTCCGGCCAGGCAGGGTGGGAGCCATTTCCACCAGCCCGAAGGTTGCAGAAGTAGACAGCAGGGGAAATCGCAGTGGGTAGACTGGGAAGTTGAAGAACAGGAACTCTAGGGCACTGGCCAGAGCACAGTTGAAGAGCCGACTGTGTGTGTAGACAGAGTGGACAGTGAGAGGAACCGTAAGCAAGGAAGCCAAAGAGGCAGCAACGGGGGTGAAGGGCAGGCCTGTTACTGTAGGGGAAGAGAGGAGAGGGAATGAGGACAGTAGAGTTGAGGTCCTGAAGCAGAAGCAGGTTCCTGATATGGCCATGCCTTGGAGGCTGAGTATGTGAAGGTCTATATCACTGGAGTAGAGGAGGTGAAGGGACCGTGAGAAGTCATGGAGGATGAGGGCAGGACACTGGTCCCAAAGCCATATCACGACTGCAGAGTGGCCTGAAGGAGAGGTTCGCAGCTAAGGAGTGACACCAAGGGGTGGCTGTGGTCATGCGTGAGGGATGTTGGGGCAGGATAGCCAGCGCCTGGAACAGTGCCTCGGCTCACATATGCCCCCAGTCGTCGGCAGCAGTAACCCCACATCCCGATGGGAATGCTGTACGCAGAGCAAAGACTGGTGGGTGATGACGGGGGCATGGGGGGTGCGTGGGGGAAGGCAACAGAAAGAGTAAACAATTCTTTTCTTCACCTGAGTTTAGAATTTATTGAAAGATGGATTCGGATGGAATTCATTCAAATGGATTTTTCACTCAGTCAACAGATAATTATTGAGTATTATTTATGTGGCCAGAATGGGCTAACGATGTAGCAATGAACAGAACAGTGAAATTGCTACACTCATTGAGTTTACATTCTGGCTGAAAGAGGTGGGGTGATACAGCTTTAAAAATGAGTAAACCATATCCTATGGTAGAATAAACTAGGAGCGCCTGGCTGGCTCAGTCAGTAGAGCACATGACTCTCAATCTCAGGACCATGAGTTCAAGCCCCATGGCGGGTGTGGAGCCTACTTAGAAAAATAAAATTTTAAACTAAAGCAGAGAAGAGGAACAGAGAATGCTGGAGGTGTAATTGTGAACAAGATGGTCCAGAAAGGCCTGGGCAATGAGGTGGGAAGTGAAAAAAGACCAGAAAAAAATGGAGCGAACATGGCTTCCTTGTTGAGGGAGGACCTTCTGGCCTATGTGGGGACTTGCAGCCAATCACAGTGGTTCTATTTTCCTTGCACGGGATTTTCGTTCAAGGGGTGAACAGTGACCTGGTTCTGACCCATGAGATAAGAAAGGTAATGTGCCTGGTGCCTCCTAGGCATAGTTTCCATATTCTGAAGAAATGGTCTCATTCTCTCTATGGATTTTTCTGTAGCCCATGTGACACCTGAGAAGGTTGCAGGCACGTGGTGGCAAGTGGGGCGCCCACCCGGGAGGGCAGAGCAGACAGATAGAAAGGGTGTAGGTCTTCAACATGGGCAAGGCTCTGCTGGTGCCAAACCCGGAGTTCCCCTAGGTCCACGCACGATCGTGTCAGCCCTAGGTAGCTCGGTGTGCACGGCGCCATGAATCTGTAGCGTTTTAAAAATTATTATTCAACATATTTAAGCTGAAACAAATAAATGAATAAGTAAAGCAGTTCACCCATTTCTTCCCCACCCCTCAACCCCTCACCTCTTGCAGTGGCCGAGGGGTATCTGTGAGCTTGGTTTTTAATTTTTAAATGATTTTTTTCAGATTCCACATTGAGAGATCACCATCTTTTCTTTCTGTGTCTGGCTTCTTTGAGTTAGCATAATGCTCTTAACGTTCCTCCGTGTCGTTGGAAATGGCAAGATTTCATTCTTTTTTATTGCTGAGTGATATTCTGCAAGAGCACGTACATGCGTGCATGTGTGTGTGTGTGTGTGCACACAATGTCTTTATCCATTCATCTGTCAGGTTTGTTTCCATATCTTGGCTACTATAAATAATGCATCAGTGAATGTGAGGGTATCCTATATCTTTTCAAGTTAGTGTTTTTGTTTTGTTTAGATAAATGCCCGGAAGTGGAATTTGGAATTGTTGGATTGTATGGTAGTTCTATTTTTATTTTTTAGGAAACTCCAAACTCTTTTCCATAGCGGTTGCACCAATTTACATTCCCACCCACGTCGTGTCGTACCAGGGTTCCCTTTTCTCTACATCCTCGCCAACACTTGTTATCGCTGGTCTTTTTGGTAACAGCCATTCTGATGGGTGTAAGGTAACCTGTCATTGTGGTTTTGATTTGCATTTCCCTGGTGATTAACGATACTAAGCCTCTCTTCATGTACCTATTGGCCCATCTGTATGTTTTCGTTAGAAAAATGTCTATTCAGGGGCGCCTGGGTGGCTCAGTGGGTTAAGCCTCTGCCTTCGGCTCCGGTCATGATCTCAGGGTCCTGGGGACGAGCCCCGCATTGGGCTCTCTGCTCAGCGGGGAGCCTGCTTCTCCCTCTGTCTCTGCCTACTGCTCTGCCTACTTGTGATCTCGGTTTCTCAAATAAATAAATAAAATCTTAAAAAAAAAAAAGAAAAATGTCTATTCAGATCGTCTGCCCGTTTGTAAGTCAGATTTTTGTTTTTTGCTGTTGAGTCTGAGTTCTAGTATTTTGGATGTTAGCACCTGATCAGATATATGATTTGCATGCCTTTTCTCTTGTTCAGTAGGTCGTCTCTTCGTTTCGTTGATGGTTTCCTTTGCTCTGTGGGAATTTTGTAGTTTGATGGAGTCCCACTTGTTTATTTATTTTTTTTAAGTTAAATACTCTTTTTTAAAAGATTTTATTTATTTATTTGACAGAGAGATAGCACAAGTAGGCAGAGCAGCAGGCAGAGGGAGAGGGAGAAGCAGGCTCCCTGCTGTGCAGGGAGCCCAATGTGGGGCTCGATCCCAGGACCCTGGGATCATGACCTGAGCCAAAGGCAGCCACTTAATGGATAGAGCCACCCAGGTGCCCCCTACTTGTTTATTTTTGCTTGTGTGGCTTTTGCTTTGGTGTCAGATTCAAAAAATCCTCACTCAGGCCTATGTCAGGAAGCTTACTACCTATGTTTTCTTCTCTTTTATGGTTTTAGGACTTACATTCAAATCTTTCATCTGTTTTGAGTTACTTTATGTGTATGGTATAAGAAAGGATCCTGTTTCATTCTTTTGCATGCAGCTGTCCAGTTTCCCCAACACCACTTATCGATGAAACTATCCTTTCTCCATTGCATATTCTTGCCTCCTTTGTAACAAATTAATTGAATATATATGTGTGGGCTTTTTTCTGGGTTCTCTATTCTGTTTCATTGATCTATGTGTCTGCTTTTGCGCCAATACTACACTGTTTTCATTACTGTTGCTTCATAATAAATAAAGTTTAAAATCAGGGAGTGTGAAAGCTCCTTTGTTCTTTGTTCTCAAGATTGTTTTGGCTATTCAGGGCCTTTTGTGGTTCCATTCAACTTTTAGGATTGTTCTATTTCTGTGAAAAATACCATTGGAATTTTGATGGGGATTGCATTGAATCTATAGATTGCTTTGGGTGGACATTTTAACAATTTTAAATGTATGGACTTTTTAGAAAAAGATATTATTTATTTATTTGACAGACAGAGATCACAAGTAGGCAGAGAGGCAGGCAGAGAGAGGGGGTGGGGAAGCAGGCTCCCTGCTGAGCAGAGAGCCCCATGCAGGGCTCGATCCCAGGACCCTGAGATCATGACCTGAGCCGAAGGCAGAGGCTTTAACCCATTGAGCCACCCAGGCGCCCCAATGTATGGACATTTTAACAATTTTAATTCTTCCAGCGCATGAGATTGGAATATCTTTCCATTTTTGTGTGTTTCCTTCAGTTTCTCTCATCTATGTCTTAGTTTTCAGAGTACATGTCTTTCATCCCCTTGGTCACATTTATTCCTAGGCATTTTATTCTTTTTAATGCAATAGTAAATAGAATTATTTTCTTAATTTCTCTGTTAGTTTATTATTAGAGTGAAGAAACACAACAGGGGCGCCTGGGTGGCTCAGTCAGTTAAGCGTCTGCCTTTGGCTCGGCTCATGATCTCAGGGTCCTGGGATGGAGCCCCACGTCGGGCTCTCTGCTCAGCAGGGAGTCTGCTTCTCCCTCTGCCTGCCACACCCCCTGCTTGTGCTCGCTCGCTCTCTCTGACAAATAAATAAAATCTTTAAAAAAAAATAAAATAAGAAAATATTTTATTTTTAAGTAATTTCTACACCCATTGTGGATCTTGGACCTATAACCCCAAGATCAAGAGTTGGATGCTCTACCAATTAAGCCAGCCAGGTGTCCCAATAAAGATTGTATTTTTTTAAAAAGATGTGTTTGTTTGAGAGAGAGAGAGTGAGAGAGCAGGAGGCGCGGAGGGAGAGAGAGAGCATCTTAGGCAGACTCCTCACTGAGCTTGGAGCCCACTGCGGGTCTTGATCTCTGGACCCTGAGGTCAGGACCTGAGCAGAAACCAAGAGCTTAACCCACGCACCACGCAGGTCCCCCCAGTAAAGACTGTGTTTTTAATTGGCATGGTTTTTGTTGTTTAGGGAATGTTTGTTTTCAGGGAATGGAAACCCCCTTAGAATAGCTCCAGACCGAAAGGGAGATTTGGTGGGAAGGTATAGGGCCACCTGGCAGCATGGGAGCATGGGACAGGGGCAGGAACGAAACCAAGCCCACAGGGGACTACAACCAAAATCAAGAAGCTATGTGGCCTGGCCCAAGATCCAGCCCCTTTGTCCTCCCGTATCTTCTGCTGACACTGGATTCATTCTTCAGCTTGGCAAGTCTGCTTCCTTAGCTCACTCCACGGGGCCCCCATGACACCCTCAGGCCAGTGTTGATGTGACCTGTCTGTTCTCAGTGTCAAGAAGGGAGTCCCCAGAGTGCCAGGTCCGTATCACTGGGAGAGAGAATCTGACTGTGACCACTGAGTTTGAAACCTAGATTGAAAGTCCTCTCCCAGTCCAGCCATCTGCGCAGGGAAAAGCGGGCTCCTGCAGGGCACACTGGCCCCAGGGACCCACTCCAGCAGGGAGGGCATTTCTCGAAGATGAAGGATGTGGCCTGGGGAGGGACCTCAGAAGGTGTCCACAGGTGTAGCCACAAGTCTCTTGTTCGTAGGCACTTGAAAACGCTGGATCTGGGGGCGCCTGGGTGGCTGAGTGGGTTAAAGCCTCTGCCTTCGGCTCAGGTCATGATCCCGGGGTCCTGGGATCGAGCCCCGCATTGGACTCTCTGCTCGGCAGGGAGCCTGCTTCCTCCCTTCTCTCTCTCTGCCTGCCTCTCTGCCTACTTGTGATCTGTCAAATAAATAAAAACAAAAACAAAAACAAAAAAACGCTGGATCTGATAGAACATGTTAGTTCATCAGGAAGGTAACAGAGCAAAGTGGCCAAGATTTGGGATTTTGTGAGGATGACCAACCATCCTGATTTGTCCAGGCCTGAAGGACTTGCCAGGATGCAGACTTTCCATGAAAACCAGGACAGTTTTTAAGCATTTCCCAGGATAAGAGACGTTTACTGCTAAAACCAGGAAAAGTCCCAGACAAAACAGGATGTGTTTGTCCCCCTGGATTTTGGAGTTGGATCTGGTTTTGAATCCTGGCTTGGCTGCCGTAGCTGTGTGTCACCCTGGGCAAGTCACTTTACCTCTCCTACCTTAAATTCTTCCTTGTGAGATGACAGTAATAGTCCTCACCTTACAGAAGGAGATAAACTGCTGGAGAGGGCTCAAAAAATTTTTAGGCGATTGAATAATACACACAGTTAAAAAATAGAAATGAAATGAACAGGTCTCACTCCCACCTCTCCCCCTCAGGCCACAGGTCCCAGATTGCCCTCCTTAGAAGTAAGCAGTTTTGGGGGCCTGGGTGGCTCAGCCGGTTAAGTGTCTGCCTTTGGCTCAGGTCATGAACTTGGGATCTTGAGATCAAGCCCCACATCAGGCTCCCTGCTCAGTGGGGAGCCTGCTTCTCCCTCTCCCTCTGCCACCCCTCCCGTTTGTGCCTCTCTCTCTCAAATAAATATAATCTTTTTCTAAAAAAAGAAGTAAGAAGTCTTAGCAGTTTCTCATGTATCTTTACAGAGAAAGTCTGTGAATTATAGAAATAGGTATATACAGGTCTTTTTAATTCAGATGTTGGTAGGCTACAGATCCTACTCTGCTGTTTGGGTTTTTTCCTCCTGTAATCCTTAATCTTGGAAGGCATTCCACATCAGAACATTGAGCTTTTCCTCATTATTTTTAATGGCTGTGTAGTATTTCATGGGAATATCTTAATTCATGTAGCCTGTCGACTGACATTTGGGATGCCTCCCATCACTTGTTAGTGTAGGCATTATGACAAACGATGGATGCGATATTACCTTGTATATACATCTTTGTGTACTTTGTGCATTAAGGGCACACACAGAAGTGGGTCTGCCGGACAAATTCCTAGAAGTGGAAGTGCTGGCCCATTAGTTAATGTTATTAATATTATCGGTGTCTAAGAAGGCTGATGTTGGATCCACTCTCTTCCCTTCCACAGGCAGGTAGCAGCTATCCATCTGATCGTAGAGATCCATAGCTAGAGCCTTTTGTGAGTAAGAAAGCCCCGGTACTGACAACATGGAAGGTTCCAGAACACCTCAGCTACTTCTCTCCTCTCACACCCCTCCTTCCTTCCCTGTCTGCATCGGCACGTGACTTCATTCCCGCGAAATGGGTCCGTTGAGATGGTGTCTTAGCCTGGGTTCCTTAGAAAACAGAACCTGAGGCACAGTTCATATACCAGCACTAGATGGGAGCGGATATTCCCAGGGGAGCAGGAGTGCTGGGAAAGGGGGCGTGAACCCAGGAAAGAGGAAGCATAGATGTGAGAGCAGGCATCACGGTGCTGGCCACAGTTTTTGCAAGCACAGTGGCTTCCTCTGTCTCACGGGATGTTTTTGGGAAGGCGGATAAAGCTTCTCCATCTCTGAGCTTCTGGGAGTGGGGGGTGGCTGGTATGGGAGGAGGGCAGCGAGGAGGGAGAGCTGTCTGCAGGCTGCTGAAGTCTCTCATTAGTCAACGTTTGCCCCTGAGGATATCAAGTCCTTCTCTCTTAGGAGCTGAGCAGCCAGACTCCTCCAGCCATTACCGCCAACAGCCTCTGTGACCTGCGTGAGCCTGCAGGGGCCCCATCGCGTGCAGCCGAGGACTTGGGAGGGACTCCACAGCCACAGAGAACCCACATGGCAGAGTGCAGAAGCATGGATGCTGGCGTGAGGCCGGGTCCTGTTTCATGCCCTCCCATGACCTGGGGGACGGGGAGCAGCCCCAGAGCAAGTCACTGCTGGCGTTCCGGCGGGAAAACAAGGCAAGGACAGGATTCGAGTGGCACATAAAGTGAGTTTGGTACAGATGGGGACATTGCCGCAGTGCACCGATCCCGGGATGCCCATTTTATTCCCCTTCAGTGGCATCAGTGAAGTCGGGATGCATCTTACAACCGACAACACACCAGAGCTTAACCGGCAGGTTTGTTCCCTTGCTCAGTGGCCCATGGTGGCATTTTTAGATGAAATACGGTAATTTTTTAAGGCTGATGTGTGTCAACATGTCTCTTGATATCCTGGGCCCAGAAATATTCTCACAGAAGAGGGATGCCCATCTCCTTTGGGAAAGACCCATAAGAGGAAGAGCAATTAACAAATTCATAAATCAGGGACCTCGTATTTCCGTTGTTGATAATGAACATTCACTACAATTAATATGGCCATTTGTTGCTTGCAGCTATCAGTGCTTGAAAATGTTTGTCAAGGTCAAGTCCAGATTGTGAAACAAAAGTTCTTTTGTGTGTTCATAGTGCGTAATGGCTTAATGAAGCTAGAACTCCATACCTCCTTTGCTTTGACAAAAGTACAATGGCAGGATCACGCTTTTTTTTTTTTTTTTAAGATTTTTATTTATTTGAGAGAGAGTGAGAGTGAAAGAGAGACCACAGAGGGAGAGGGAGAAGCAGACTTGCTGCTGAACAGGGAGCCTGATGTGGGGCCTCCATTCTAGGACCCTGGGATCATGACCTGAGCCGAAGGCAGACACTTAACCAACTGAGCCACCCAGGCGCCCCAGGATTCTGCTCTTTTTAAAAAATTTTTTAAAATTTATTTAGAGAGAGAGCACAGGCAGGTGGAGCAGCAGAGGGAGAGGGAGAAGCAGGCTCCCCGCTGAGCAGAGAGCCCAACACAGGGCTCCATCCCAGGACCCCGGGATCATGACCATCTGCTTGAATGACTGAGGCACCCAGACTTTTTGTCTCTACAAAAAGTAGATGAGTGTTTGCCTAGGGAATGGAGAAAGAAGACATCCAGACTCACTGAAAATGAGTGATGAGTTTCTTTTGCCCCGGGGGGGGGGGGTGGTGATGGAAAGTTCTAGAATTAGATAGTCGTGATGGTTGCCCAAATTGTGAATATGCTAACCACAGAGTTGTACACTTAAAATTTTTGTATTTTATATGAATTTTATCCCCAAAACCTTTTTTAAAGAAGCCAGCATAGCACATTGCCTACAACCTTTAATCAAATATTTCTTTTGTTCCCACGGGATAGGAAAAGGAAATGCCGCTTAAATCATTGTAGTAGAAAGAAATATTATCATCTGATCTTCATTGTTCCCCAAGTAGTACGACGTAAAAATCTTGTGGCCTTACTTTAAATCATCTATGGAAGTGTAATGTCAAGTATAAGGTCCCCAGTAAATACAGTGCTGTGTTAATGCCATTAAAAGTTTAAAATGACCAAAATTTTTTTTAATTTTTTATTTTTTTATAAACATACAATGTTTTATTAGCCCCAGGGGTACAGGTTTGTGAATCACCAGGTTTACACACTTCACAGCACTCACCATAGCACATACCCTCCCCAATGTCCGTAACCCCACCACCCTCTCCCTACCCCCCTCCCAGGCCCCCCTCAGTTTGTTTTGTGACTAAAATGACCAAAATTTTAAAAGGCCTTTAAAAGTTAAAAGAAAAAAAAAAGCAGCCCCCCCCACCCCTACCCAGGGTGATTCATGTGTCTATTAACGTTTGAGAAGCACTGTTCTAAAATTTATCTCCTTGACTACAAGACTTCCATGTCTTCCTCACCCTCACTCGGAAAATTCTTCCCTTTTTTTAGAGGCATCTCCAGATGTGGCACTACCTCCCTTGTAAAGCTTGGCGCTACCACGTCCTCCAGGCAATGCCACCCCACAGGTTAGGAGGGGGCCTCTCTCCAGTTCTGGGTTGCAAGGCGTCCCTGAGCCCGAGAGCAGAGCCAATGCCCAAAGTCCCAGCCAACGTCTGTTGGGCACAGCTCTCTGCATTTCTTCGTCTGCTTTCGTAAGTAGCTGAAAAAATACTCCAGACACCAAACTGTTCCCCAGATTGCCTTCATCTCTTATTTGAAGGCACCTCTGTCCCCAAAATCTCCTATCTCCTTTAAACAAAAAAGTAAGACACCAGATGACAGTACACATAAGAACATCAAACGGAGTAGGGAAAGAAAGAATTCTCCCTTCTCCCTGGAAATATCTGAACTGTAGTTTCCGGTCAGCCAAAATTTTTTAGTACACACACACACACACACACACACAGACACACACACAAGATATGTAGCAAAATATTAAGTATTTTTTTAGTGGGTGGTAGGATTTCTCTATTTCTCTGTATTTCTAATTTTTCAAAAATGAATGCCCATGACTTACATAATCATAAAAATAAATACAAGTTTTTTGTTAGAGGGAATAAGAAACTCCCCACGGTGATGGAATATGTGATTTCAACATGCATTTTTAAATAGAGAATGTCTGTCTTGCAAAAATCAGCCTGTGAGGGTCACAAAAGCTTCCTCATACGATTCACCATACACAGAAACGTCTTTTATGAGCAATGTTGGCTTACCAGAGACAGGAAACAAGTTGGTTCCCAGATCTTAGAAGGAGGTTGTAGGGAAGCCTTCTGGAAATCTCGGGCGCTCCTCCAAATGAGAACATATCTTTACAGAAGATAAACTGTGTCTTCTCTAAGGAGGGAGTTCTTAAGGGAACTACCTCATTATCCTATCAGTTGGTGATAATCCCTGCCTGATGCTTTTTATCATGTTAGGCATTAGATGCTTTGTTTCAAATCTCTACCAAGGAGCTGAATTGGTTAATTATCCTGGAAGTGGTTCAGCTTCAAAGGGTTTCAAATAATTTTGCTGTTTGTTATTATGAGCAAGGATGAAAGTTGCTCATTTCATTTCTAATTTTATTCTCTTTTACATGAATTTTCTGAACCCTTCACAAAGAGTACATTTAAATGGGTAATTCTAAAACATAGCATTAAAAGATTAATAGGTTCATTGAGAAAGATGTAAAATACAGACAAGCAAAAGCTATTCCCGTATTTATGTATGTATACGTGTGTGTATATTCACATGCATGGATTTTTTTTTTTTCAACAGAAATAGTGCAATAGTGGGGAATTTTTCAATTTCAAGTGCCTGAACTTTACCACTCAGACTAGCTTAGGCAAGACAGGAATATTTATTGACTCATAAAACAAACTTAAGAAAAAGTCAGGGTTATTTCTGGCCTCAGTGACCAAAGGCTTAAAGTCTCTGGGGACTGCTTTCCTGCCTCGGGCTTTCTGTGAGCCCCTCACTCTCAGGCTGCAGTTCGTGGGTCAGGAAACCGGCTGCCCATCCCCACAGCCTGGCCTCTTCCCATCGTCCCCTGCAAGCAGGAAAAGGTCTTATTTTCTTTGGTTCCAGATTCAGAAGTGCTGGGGCAGGTCCCTGACAGGCTCAGCTTGAGTTCCCTGCACACTCTGTGACAGATGGTCATGGCAAGGTGGCACAGAGCTGCGACCCGCTCAGTCTGGGTCCGGTACCGACTTCCAAACCACACCCTGTGACAGAGGGAGGGTCGTGGAAGAAGACACCTGCTGTCATCGGAACCGTGGGTGGTGCTATTTTCTCCAGAAAGATCAGGTGTTCTTTTTTTGGAGAAGGCTAGTGTGCGGGTGGACAAATGACCAATATTCACCACATACAAATGGGTATTTCATCTGTTTTGCCACATGGTTTCTTAGTTGTTTTTATATTTTTCATTTTTCCACATTCTATGTTATTTCAGCGGTGATAGCATTTCATGGCAGAATGATATTCTACCAAGAAACCCAAACATGATGGCTAGAAGTGACCAAGACAAGAGGCACCCACTAAAGTTGGCAGAGCAGGGAGACAGAGGATGCCCGGGTCCCTGGTGGTGTCCCAGAGCTGCTGTCCCAGCCCTATTTTTACACTTCCTGAGACACAAGAAAAACAGCTCCTCCTCTGGCAATGCCACAGGGGTCAGGTTTCTCTTACATGGAGCCCAGTGCGGTTCCTTATGAAGGTCTTTCCAGACAGCTTTCCGCCATTAAAAGCAGGCCAGGAAATTGATTCCCAATGGGGAAGAAGCGGGAAAGTGATGCTAAGAACCCCCAGAGAGGTCGAAAGGGAAACTGACATAAAAGAAATCGCTGCCTGCTTCTTTTTTGAACTGTTAAAGGAAACTGGCACGGAGAGCATCCCCAAGTAAACATGTGGTAGTTCTAGATGAATTGAGCAGGAAGAGGGTCAGAGGTAACATCCCAAGACTTATGCTGTGGAACATGGAGGGTTCCAGAAGTCTCCAAGTGCTTCCAGTAAAAGCAAGCAGAGTAGTTGAAGTTGAGAGCCAGGAGATCTCCTAAATGGTCACCATATGGCTGAGAACCTGTGGCCAAGGCGTCTGGGCAGCAGCCCAAGCAGGTACCAGAGAGAACAGTCCTCCAGGTGTGAACAGGTCGGTGGAGATGAAATGATTCCAGAGGCTGACGTGGAAGATCTGGTGAGGTGAGGTGAGCACGAGTGGGTAACAGAAGCCAGTGGAGGTCAGCTGAGAACTGGGGCCCCTTTCCCCAGTGCCTTTCCCTTATACCCCAGTAATATCTTGGGAAAGGGTGTAAGTGGAGGAGAGACCCTTGGGGGAGAGAGACAGTTCTCAAAGGGAGTTTAAATTCTAAATTGACTAAGGTTGGGGCACCTGGGTGGCTCAGTGGGTTAAGCCTCTGCCTTCAGCTCAGGTCACAATCTCAGGGTCCTGGGATCGAGCCCCGCACCAGGCTCTCTGCTCAGCAGGGAGCCTGCTCCCCACCCCACCCCACTCCCCGATCTCTCTCTGCCTACTTGTGATCTCTGTCAAATAAACAAATAAAATCTTAAAAAAAAATTGACTTAGGTTTACCCAAATTTGACTATTTTAAACCCAAAATGGTTTTTTTAAGATTTGTTTATTTGACAGAGAGAAACACACAGTGAGAGAGGGAACACAAGCAAGGGGAGTGGGAGAGGGAGAAGCAGGCTTCCCACTGAGCAGGGAGCCCCATGCGGGACTCGATCCCAGGACCGTGGGATCATAACCAGAGCGGAAGGCAGATGCTAAACCAACTGAGCCACCCAGGGGCCCAAAAATTTTTTTAAAATTCAAAATTTAAAAAAGCCAGTTACAGCACCTACTAAAAATCTTTCTTTTCATCCTCTGCACCTGCATTGCCTTCTCTCTGGCACACCTGTAAGCACCCAACTCCTAATAGGTCATGGGCCTTACCTAAGTGGCCACCAGCAGTACCTGGCCTCTTGTCCTCTACTGGCTGTTTTTATTACGAGACCAAGCTTCTCCTCCCCTCCTTCTTCCCACACATCTGCTACTGGTGAGTAAGCCCCGAGAGAGCAAGGCTGGGGCAGAAGGAACGGAGACCACCGAGAGAAGCAACGGACAGCCGCAGCCAGGTTCAGTGACTCTCATTCCTCTCCCCTCCACACTCCTTGCTGATTGATTGAAGAGCCATGGAATCTTCCTGATGGCAGAACGTCAGAAAGAGCCCCGAGGGACCCGAGATGCCGTTGATTCTCCAGATCCTGGACTATGTTCCAGTTGTGTGAGGCCTGGTACTCCCTAGGTTTGCAGGGTGTTCCTCGCTGCTTCTGGGCTCCCATGAGATTTGTTTTCCCTATTTCTGTCTAACTAAAGTACATCCGCTAAGCAAAACCAGACATTTGTTTGTAGTGGACAGAATTCTCCCAAATACTATTGTGGTTATCTTGCAGATGACTGCAGCTATACAGCAAAAACAAATGAGACGCCCTAGCTATTTGGGGGAGGGGGGAATATTATTTGGTATTTTAGATCTTCTATGGTTTCTTTCCCCTGTTGACCTGTGAGCTTCATGGAAGCAATAGTCATACATAATTCCTGGGGGTAACCGCAGTGCCCAGAACAGTCTGGTATGTAGAACGTTCCCAGCAACTGTTTGTTGGAAGATGTTGGAAGATGCACCATATACGTTTGTTGATGGAATGGTTGAATTAGCACTGAAAGAGTCTTTACATTACTCATGAACTGGTAATTAAAAAAAAAATGTGTTTTTTTTTAAATTGATTTGAGTCAACAAACAGGATAGATAGGTGCGTTGTCTTCATTGTAAAGAAAGGCTTCTATTATTTTTTTAGGTCGGGCCCCCCCAAAGTGAACACCAGTTCTCCCATAAGACCCAGTGGCCTCCACAGTTCGGAACCCAATACACATTTCCTAGACGATCTCACACCCTCGCCAGCCTCCTCTGGCTATTAACAGGTGTGTTAACCCCTGGAACTGTGAGGCTAACGGAAGGGAGCAGAACGTCTGTTTTCTGCTAACGGCTTCTGCGTGGGGTTTCTTAATGCATAGTCTGAGTTGCCCTGGAACCGGCTGGCGGCAGACACCATGCAGGCTCTGGCGCTCGGCGACGGGGGACCTGGAAGAGGAGGATCCACAAGCCCGCGGCGGTGAGCTGCCCCGCGCTTGGCAGGGGGCGAGGTGCCCGAGCGCGGGAGACGCCGCCGTTGGTACACGGCTGTTCCGCGGCAGTCGGGCGAGGCCAGGAGGCTCCCGTTTGCAGATCCCTCGCTCGCCTCTAGAGGAGCAGTTCCCGCGGTAGGGAGAATTGGGCTTCGTACTTGCCACCGCTCGGACCCGGGTATCCCGGGACTCCGGGTCCTTTGAGGTCTAGTTCGAGACTACATTTCCCAGCAGGCCGCGCGGTGATTGAAAGCTCTGTCAGCCTATGGACGGGCGAAGCTTCTGGTCGCGGAAAATGAGGAGCCAATGGTAAGGGATCAGGGGCGGTGTTTTCCGGCGGCGGGCTGTCGAGCCTTGAGTCCCACCTGTGTCCCCACAGCCCTGTCACGAATCCCGGTCGGGTTCAGGGAGGGACCGCCTCGGCGTTGTGGGCCGGGTGTGGCTCGGCGGTGGAGGACTCTCAATTCCTGCTCCATCCCCGGCCGGGCCCCGGGGCGGTGAGTGATGCGGGGAAGGAGACCGCGGCGGTAGCCTGGGAGCTGTTGAGGGGCGTGGAGGGGACTCGCCCTCCGCCGCGACGTGGTCCCTGCCAGGTCCCCGCGCTCGCCTTTCGGAGCCAGCGGCGTTTGCTGAAGAGTGGGGAGAGGTGGCTGCGGCTTTCTGTGCCGTCGTCGGGAGAGCCCATCCTCTCGGTCAATGTTCTTTCTCCTCCGAGGTCGTCTCCGGGCTTCGGCTCAGTGCTGTGACCCTGTGACCGCGGCGCCCTGATTAGGGCCTCGAGCACTGCCCGGGGAGGGCGGGAGGGACGGGTGTCGGCCCACCCGTGCGGTCATGTCCCTATTAATAACCCAGCGAACGAACTGGTGCTGCTCACAATGGCCCTTAGTCACAGCACCTCTGTGCCCTGGGGCCTGCGGGGTCACCTGTCGAGGTGGGGGTGGGGGCAGGAGACGGGGCGAGAAATAAGGTTTCTGGGACCGTGGCTGCGAACTCTGTCCCCCTGCGTCCCCGCTGTCTCCCGCAAGTGGACCCAGCATTTGTGTTTCCGAATGGATGTAGAAGTAAAATTTATGCTCAAAACTTACTTCCTAGTGACACTATTTTAATCCAGAGAGATGAAATGTATCCCTGCGGTGTTTAGGTCCTTAAAAATTCAGTACTTTATAATGACCAGTAGCAATGTGTGGAAATGTGTAAATATTTCCGTGAAAAGTGTGAGTGTCTTCTCGTCGTACCCAGGTGCTTTGATGGGCGAGACAAAAAACCCGGCAAGAGTTAAGCTTCCTCACTCCAGCCAGTCCATCCTCCACTGAAATGCAGAATTTTTTGTAGCAGGTTCATCTGGCTGACTTGTGTTTGTTTCTATTGGAAACTCTTTAAGCCACCCCCTCCCCTAAAAAACCCCACAAAGACCCCAAAACAAAACTAAAAAAAAACCATTATATTTCTTTGTGACTCCTAATGCCTTACAACATATTGCTGAATAAATTACTGATCCATCCAGTTATCTGACCAATACCCTCCAAATAATTTTTTCTTGATACTGCTGTCAGTTTTATCAATGTGTTGATGATTGTTTTCAGGCCCCATGGGTGTGTGTGTGTGTGTGTGTGTGTGCGCACGCTTATCTTCGTTAAATTTTTACTTTATTTTACAGCCTACCCATGTCTTTTTAAATCTCATTTCTGATTCCATTAAACCTTGAAATAGAATGGTACCCCGGGTTGTTGGCTTTAGGGTTCTGCATAGTCTGTTCATTGAAGTTGACACCAAATCTACAAGCCAGGAAAAGTCAGCTGCTCCATAACTAATACAAGTAGAATGAAGCCCACAATCTCCTAGCTTGCTGAGGAAAATGTAGCTGGAGAGCTTTTCACAAATCAAGTTATCCCCACACATTCTCTTCTTTGTTTATCTTATCCATCATGGACAAGTTAATCCTCAAAAGTTCATGTTTCCAAAGACTGTGGATTCTGTAGATGTGTTTGGGAGCTCCAGGCCTCACTTCGTGATATGCGTGTTGGCTAAGGGAAGGATGAAGTAGAAACAGAACAAGAAAAGCAACCCCTCCGTGGTTGACAGAATTTACCTCATTGCTATTCTGGGTGGGGGGAGTGGGGGAGTGGGGTGGGGGGGAGTGGTTTCTTTGGGTATGCTGGGGGCCACTGGGGCTGTCCAGAGAGCTTTTGATGCATACTGAGGTCTCTTGCTTTAGGAACTGATGACTCTCAATGATGTGGCTGGGGACTTCAGGGAAGAATGGGTTACCTGGACACCGCTTAGAGAATCCTCTTCAGGGGTACCACCCAGCACAGTTAGAAGAATGGGCTTTCAAAGGGTAAGGCTGCTACTCTCCTTTAGATTTCAGACTTAGATATTGTGAGACAGTCCAGGTCCGAGCGGTCTCTAGGGATGCTGGTCTCTTAGAGCACCAGCTCCCTGAGAGTCTTTGTTGCCTCCCTTATAGAAAAAGAATAACTTCTACTTTTTTTTTTTTAAATGACTTCCATTTTTATGGCACTTTATGGCTTGCAGATATCTTTGCTATTTATTGTCTTGTTAATATCTCACCATAACTCTTTGATGTGGTTATTATTATCCCCCTCTTTCAGGTCAGGACCCTGAGACTCAAAGTTAAGTGGCAGAGGTGAGAGTCCAACCCAGGTCTTTGTGGCAAAGGGGGAGCCGTGTTTTTTCCTGTCACTTCAAAAACAGACAAAACAAACCTCCAGTGCTTTTTCTAAAATACGACAGCTACCCCTTCTCCTTGCTTTACTTCATGAGTAGTACATGCCCCTTGAAGAAAAAGAGAGACAAAATGGAAACCAAAGTCCCACTCCATCCCATGACTGAAGAGTTACTATCCTTCCAGCATGGTTCTAAGGATGTATATAATTAACAAAAGCAGAAGAAAAAAATTGGGATCATACTTGTATGTTCAGTTGTGTATCTTACTTTTTTATATAATGTATTGTGAATATATATTGACAACAATAGTTTTCTATGCATTGCTTAAAATAACTATACTTAGTAATTTATTGATTGGAATATAATAACTTCTTCCATTAGATTGAACCGTATACTTGACCATTTTTAAACCACTTTTTAGCTTGTACAATGGCAGTTTCGTGTGACTTAGTCAAATACGATTATTCCTTTGTCATGAGACAGTTAGGTCATTTCCAGATCTTCACCAGTATTGTGATGACCATCTCTTAGCTGTCTTTCTTTTTTAGGTCTTATTTATTAAAATGTACTTAGTTAGTAATTAGCTAATATATCTTTTGCACAACTTTTTAAAAAAAGTTTTATTATTATTATTATTTTGTTGTTGTTGTTGTTGTTATCTCTACCCCCAAGATGGGGCTCAAACTCGCAACTGACATTAAGAATCACATGCTCTTTCAACTGAGCCAGCCAGGCATCCCACAACTTTTTATTTTAACTTTTTTTATTTCCTTAGAATTCCCAGAATTTGGGGCACTGGGTGGCTCAGTGGGTTAAAGCCTCTGCCTTCGGCTGAGGTCATGATCTCAGGGTCCTGGGATCGAGCCCTGAATCGGGCTCTTCCTCCTCTCTCTCTGCCTGCCTCTCTGCCTACTTGAGATCTCTGTCTGTCAAATAAATAAATAAAATTAAAAAAAAAAAAGAATTCCCAGAATTAGAATTGCTGGATCAAAGAATAGAAACATTTTGTGAGGTATTTCATATTTTTGCCAAATGCCTTCCAGAAACATTGAATTATTTGTTCCTGCAAGCATTATGTAAAAGTGTCCATTTCTTTACATTTTACCTATCCTGGTAGGTATTATAATTTAAGAGACTGGGTGAAATAATTGTGACAGCGAACATTTATTGAGGACTTACACTTAATCTCCTATGAGATAGGTCTTATCATTATCTCTAGTCTACAGAGAAGACCCTGAGACACAGAGAGTTTAAGTCACTTTCCTGAGGTCACACAGCTCATAAGAGGAAGGGTTAAGATTGAAACTTCGGTGGTTTGCACTCTTTATCTCCACATTGTATGGTCTGTTTTTATTGTTTTTATTTGAATTTCTTTGGTTAATGGTAAGGTTAAAGATTTTTCACATATTTATAGTTGGTTAATGGTAAGGTTAAAGATTTTTCACATCTTTATAAAGATTTTCACATATTTATACATTTATACGTATGTGTGTGTGTCTGTGTGTGTGTATGTCTGTGTGTGAATTGCCTATTTGTATCCTTTGCCCATTTTTTTTCCTTACAAGTGTTTGTCTTTTTCTCATGCATGACTGTATCTACTGCTGTCCTTCTGGGAAAAGTTTAAAGCCCAACATTATAGTTAACTTCCCTATTCTTTCTAAGGGTGAGGTCATGGCAACATTGTTGCTGATAAAATTCTCTCTCTACATGGCTTTAGCCTTGTGCCTTCAGAGATGAATTATTGTGCTCACTCTGGACTTCCTATCACCCAAGTCTCCTTGTTTTGTTGTAGTTGTCATTGTTTTAATGGGAGGAAAGGGGCTATTTTCTCAGCCTCTTGGGGAAATCACCCTGTTTTATCACTCCATCATGGCAATCCTTTCAATGAGACAAAACACACATTAGCTTAGCATCTCCCTGGGCTTTCTCCTCTGCTTAGGGAAGGAGAAGGGCTTGCCTTTTTGGTCAAGCATTGTGTGGTTGGCTCAGATTAATATCCTACATTCACCTTCCTTTATAGACTTGCCGGTACAGGTGTAATCTCCCAGCTGGAGCAGAAGGAAGAGCCGTGGGTGCTACCACTCCAAAACTTTGAGGCAAGGAAGATCGTAAGGGAAAGTCACCCGGGTGAGATGTGGATATGACCCCGTGGGAGGAAATCTAGCATTTCAGCCTTGGTTTCTTGTTTTTGTTGTTGTTGTTGTTGTTTAAGATTTTGTTTTTATTTATTTGAAAGAGAGAGAGAGCATGGGAGATGGGGAGGGGCAGGGGTAGAGGGGGAAGCAGACTCCCCGCTGAGCAGAGAGCCTGATCCAGGGCTCGATCCCAGGACTCTGGGCTCATGACCTGAGCCAAAGGCAGACGCTTAACTGACTGAGCCACCTGGGCGCCCTCAGCCCTTGTTTAGATGAAGAATTTGGAATGCTGCCATAGACTTTTGTTCTCCCTATTAGAAGTTTAAATTTGACTTCTTGGGCAATCAGTAATTGACCAAATAAAGTCTTCATTTTATTTTTTTAAAGTAAACTTTATATGCCCAACATGGGGCTCGAACTCATAACCCCAAGATCAAGAGTCATGTGCTCTTTCCAACTGAGCCAGCCAGGTGCCCTTGAAGTCTTCATTTATTTATTTTTTGTTTGTTTGTTTTTAAAGATTTGTTTTAGAGAGAGAGAAAGTGTGTGCAGGTGGGAGGAGGGGCAGGAGGAGAGGGAGAGAGAGAATCCTCAAGCAGACTCCCTGATAAGTATAGATCCCCAAATGTAGCTCGATCTCAGGACCCAGAGATCCTGATCGGAGCCAGAATCAAGAGCTGGATGCTTAACTGACTGAGCCACCCAGGCGCCCCTCAAGATTCATCTTTTCTTTTTTTTTTTTTTTAAGATTTTATTTATTTATTTGACAGAGAGAGAGAGCAAATGAGCATGAGCCAGTGGGGAGGCACAAGGAGAGGGAGAAGCAGACTCTTTGCTGAGCAGGGAGCCCGATGCAGGGCTCAATCCAGGAGCCCTGTGATCATGACCTGAGCTAAAGGCAGATGCTTAACCGGCTGAGCCACCCACGGTATCCCCCAAGATTCATCTTAAAAAGGGTTTAGGAATTTATGTTTTCTGTAAGCTTAATGAACTTCAGTAAACTTTTCACAAGTGAGAGGTGCCTGGCTGACTCAGTGGAGTGTGCAACTCTTGATCTCTGGGTTGTGAGTTTGAGCCCCACATTGGGTGTAGCGATTACTTAAAAATAAAATCTTTATAAAATTAAAAAAAAAAAACTTTTCCCAAAGTGAAAACTTTACACAAAGTCAAATTCAGTGTAGACTGTTGCCAAAGCGCTGATCTCAGTCTTCCTTACTGCCTTCTCATGCTTTGTCCCGATAACTGGTTAACTTTGTTCCCCGTTACTTTCGTTCATTTTTCAGACTTTGAGAATCAGGTGACAAAACTCAATCAGGACATTTCAGAAATAGCAGAACGATGTGGAACATCCTCCGAAAGGGCCAAGAAAGATATTTCTCATCCTCCTAGATGGGGAGGAAACTGGGAGAGGGACCTTGAATTCAAAGGGCAACATGGACCCCTGCCAGGAGAGGGCCAGCCGGAGCCCCTTCCGCAGGAGAAGGGTTTAAACAAGCTGCTGGACGGGTATGTGGGGAAGAAGCCTGTGTGCGCGCAATGTGGAAAGAGCTTCAACCAGAGCTCCTATCTCATTAGACACCTGAGAACCCATACTGGTGAGAGGCCTTATAAGTGCATCGAGTGTGGGAAGGGCTTCAAACAGAGTTCAGACCTTGTCACGCATCGCAGAACACACACCGGAGAGAAACCCTACCAGTGCAGCGGGTGTGAGAAGAAATTCAGCGACAGCTCTACGCTCATCAAACACCAGAGAACCCACACAGGTGAGAGACCGTATGAATGCCCCGAGTGTGGAAAGACCTTTGGGCGGAAGCCACACCTCATAATGCACCAAAGAACCCACACAGGAGAGAAGCCCTACACGTGTCTTGAATGCCATAAAAGCTTTAGTCGGAGCTCGAACTTCATCACCCATCAGAGGACCCACACGGGAGTGAAGCCGTATAGGTGTGCTGATTGTGGGGAAAGTTTTAGCCAGAGCTCAGATTTGGTTAAACACCAACGAACCCACACAGGGGAACGGCCCTTTAAGTGCCCAGAGTGTGGGAAGGGCTTTAGAGATAGTTCTCATTTTGTAGCACACATGAGTACTCACTCAGGAGAAAGGCCTTTCAGCTGTCCTGACTGCCACAAAAGTTTCAGTCAGAGCTCACACCTGGTCACGCACCAGAGGACACACACAGGGGAGAGGCCGTTCAAGTGTGACAGCTGTGGGAAGGGATTCGCCGACAGCTCTGCCCTCATAAAGCACCAACGGATCCACACGGGGGAAAGACCCTACAAATGTGGTGAGTGTGGGAAGAGCTTCAACCAGAGCTCCCATTTCATTACCCATCAACGAATCCACTTAGGAGACAGACCCTATCACTGTCCCGAGTGTGGCAAAACCTTCAATCAGCGTTCCCATTTTCTCACACACCAGAGAACACATACGGGAGAAAAACCTTTCCACTGTAATAGATGTGACAAGAGCTTCCGTCAGAAAGCACATCTCCTGTGCCATCAAAATACCCATTTGATCTAGGAAATGGTTTGTAGTGGTTCTTCTGCCCCTTGCCAGATTTTCATTTCTGCTGCCTCCGGGTGCTCCATGTAGAGAAAGCCTAAACATGGACATCAGTGGCTCAAGCTGGGCCTTTTCCTACACTTTAATGGTGAGGATAAACCCATAGGCCGCAAATAATGTTTTGAATACAAAAGGCATTCCTTCAGTGTTTTTAACTGACCTTCTGGAAACGTGAGTTTGGTGGTTGATGCTTGATTACTGAAAGAGGAGTGAGATATGTGGGGCCACACTATCACTATTAGTGATTAATATTTGAGCTCTTCTTATAAGCCTTTAATACTAAATAATACCGGGCCCTTAAAAAGTCCTCAATACCTTTATTAGCCTTATGAGTCACTAAGGAATTCATTAGCACAGCCCTACAAGGCCAGAACTCGCAAGCAATGAGATTGCAACTAGAGGATTTGGGTCATGAACACAAAGATTTAATAAAGCAGAAAACACTTTCCCTATCCAGTGCCATGCAGACGTTAGTCACCAGATGTCTCATCGCCGTGACAAGGCAGAATTCTCCGAGAGGATGTTTGTGGTCCTGTGACTTCAAGGCTGAAAAAATTTCAGAAGCTCTTTGTACAGCAGGGTATGAGGTGCTCCCACTGGAGGTTTTCTGCCATCTGAGGCATAGAAAATACCCCACGATCAACAAGCCAGAGGAGGCTGGGAGAGGACTATAAAACTATGGAAGCAAAATCGCTGAGACACTAAATATTACAAGGATCCTTCCCGGCATTTAGCTGAAGGAAACAGCTCCTGTTTTCTAATCACCTGGTGCGTTGGCCCTGTAGTTTTAAGTTAATGCAAGTCTGATTTTTTTTAGAGCCAATCATTTTATGCACTAGCACATTCCTATATTTAGCAGACATAAATTGAGAGAAGGCAGTGTGTTGGAAAGAACACTGACTGCATTGAGAAGGTGAGGTGTTTGAGCGCTGGCCCTGACATTTAATTTGGCCGGACTTTACCCCCTCTCAGCCTCTACCTTACCTACCTCACAAGGTTGTTGTGAGGATCTAATGTGCGTGCACACACACACAAGCACTTTGTTGTTAAATTATAAAGTCATGATGTCTGTAAAGTGCAGTTTTCTAGTATTGTTGGAAATGTCTTTCCTCCAAGGAACTATGGCTAATATTTCTCCAGGTGCCCCCTTTTCTCTCATAATAACAGATTTCTTTCTTTACCTGTTGAAAACCTAAGGCCCAAAATCGCCAAACGACACATTGTGCATCACACAGGGGACAGAAGAGCCAACATTTGGCAGCAGGACCCCTCTACAACAGCACAGAACGGAGCAGTTCTGTGTCTCGGAAGTGAGACACTCCGTGTAGGACTGGATGCCCCAGATTATAAGCATCAACCCATTTTGAATTTGGAAATGATGGAGGGATGTGGCCCAAGTTCCAGGGAGCTTTACGGGATCCCGTGCTGGAGAGTGGGAAGGGGAAAGGCCGATGCGGGTGCTTAAGGAGGGAGCTGGGTGTGTCACACTCGGACAGAAAAGTGATCTGAAGGTGTTCTTCCATGCCTTCCTGTGGCATTACAGACTAAATTATTACGTGAGCCTTTTAACAAGAGTTCATTCTCTTTCATTATATGGAATCCTGTCCGAGAGCTGTAACCCAGCGGGATAAAACTCAGCTGATAACCTCAGCTCTTTCTTTGAAAGAGTAATCAGATTTTAAAAATCTGCTTAACCCAGTGCAGTGGTCCTCAAAACTTGAGCCCAGACCCGTAGCATTAGTGTCACCTGCAAACTTGCTAGAAATGCACATTCTAAGTTCCCACCCCAGAGCTGCTGAATCAGAAGCTAGGGGTGGGGCTCCGCAGTACGTGTTTTAATAAGCCCTCCGGGCGAGGTGACGTATGCTCTAATTTTGAGAACCGCTGCTGTAAAAGGTGTCTCTTCTATTAAACACAGCCGCAATACTATTATTACTCTTGAAAAAAAAATGAGCACTGATTCACAGTATCATCAAATATTTCAGTCAACGTTCACATGTCCCTGGTTATCTTACGTTTTTTTGCTTTTGTCATTTTTAGTTTGTTTGAATCAAAATCCAAATAAGGTCTCCATATCCATCTGTTGGTATGTTCTTTACATGTCTTGATCTGCTCTCCTCTGCCTCTGTCTCTGTTCTTATAACTTATTTGTTGAGGAAACCTGGTTGTCCTGTAGTGTTCCCCCAGCTCTGTGTTCGTCCACTTCCATCCTCTGGGGTCTTTTAACATGATCCTGTATCCTCAGTTTCCCCGTCTTTTTTAAAAAAAATATTTTATTTCTTTAAAGTAATCTCCACACCCAACATGGGGCTCAAACTCACAACCCCAAGATCAAGAGCCAAGAGGCGTGTGCCCCCCCGACTGAGCCTGCCGGCACCCCTCCTCTGCTGTCCTAATATTGGTATTTGGATGTGTAGACATGGTCAGATTCAGATTCCGAGAGGTAAGAATACTCCATGGTGATCTCGTGTCCTTCTACCAGGAAGTACATAGTGTGATTTTATCTCATGATGGTAGCCCTCATGCCATTTGGGTTTGCCAAATGGTGATGTTTTATTTCCATAATTTATTCCTTCTTCATTTATTAGCTGAAATACTTCTATAAGGAGAACTCCCTCTTCTCAATTCTTCGATTTCCCCAAACTACAGTTTATATAGGAACAGCACACTAGGTGGGTGGTGGTGGTGGTTGTTTTTAAGATTTATTTATTTATTTATTTATTTATTTATTTATTTATTTATTTGAGAGAGATAGGGAGTGAGCAGAGGGAGACAAGAGGACTCCCCACTGAGTGGGGAGCCCAACATGGGGCTCAAACCCAGGATCATGACCTGAGCCCAAATCAAGAGTCAGACACTTAGGGGTGCCTGGGTGGCTCAGTTGGTTAAGCATCTGCCTTCGGCTCAGTTCATGAGCCTGGGGTCCTGGGTTCGAGTCCTGGGATCAAGCCTCATGTTGGGACTCCCTGCTCAGTGGGGAGTCTGCTGCTTCCTCACCCTCTTCCCCTCCCCCTGCTCATGCTCTCTCCCTCTCTCCCTCTCTCTCAATCAAATAAAATCTTCAAAAAAACAAAAGTCAGACACTTAGCCAACGGAGCCAGCTAAGTACCCCCACCCTAGCTGTTTTACTGGAATTCCCTCAGTTTTGAAATATTACTGCCTGGATTTCAGCCCCATGCCTTAGATTTCTGAGCCCCGCCCCCTGAGAGACTGCTTCTGGACATTTATAACTGCATAAATCTCACAACTTTTCTGATGTACTCCCTTGTTTTTCTCCTGCCTTACACCCCTCCAGTTTGTCCGGTTCTGCCATCAAACTGTGTGTGAAAGAGTTCAGTAAGTACTTGAGTGATTCCTTAGTCAGGGATGGACTCCAACTTGCCAATTCATACTTGCCAGGACTGTCCTGCCTGAGGCAGGAGAAGAAGCCACGTCCCTATTAGCAGGGAATGATTCTGCCTCCTTTTCAGGATAATATGAGAGTATACCGTCTTCATCTCTTTTATCTGCCTAGGTATTGTTCTAAACCAAATACGATCCATATGGTGTTTTTTTAAAGATTTTATTTGTTTATTTGACAGACAGAGATCACAAGTAGGCAGAGAGGCAGGCAGAGAGAGGAGGGAAGCAAGCGCCCTGCTGAGCAGAGAGCCCGATGCGGGGCTCGATCCCAGGATCCTGGGATCATGACCTGAGCTGAAGGCAGAGGCTTAACCTCCTGAGCCACTCAGGTGCCCCTACAATCCGTATGTTAAACAACAGCAATCATTTGTATGATTTGTAAACATCAGTTGAGAAGGTAAGGGATAAGCCTGATGGGCAGAAGTAAGGGATAATTTATGTGAAATCCAGGAGTACCATCTCCCCAGGGGTAGAGTGTTTTGTCCAGGGGTGGGATGTAGAATGAGAAAGTACAGAGCTGAGTACGATATCCCACAGAAGTGGCATTCTGAGAATTTTGCCCTGGGCTAACAGGAGATGTCTTGAAAGGATATTCCACAAGAAGGAGGCAACTAGGATGCTTGGGTGGCACAGTCCGTTAAGCCTCCAACTCTTTTTTTTTTTTTTTTGAAGATTTTATTTATTTATTTATTTGACAGAGAGATCACAAGTAGGGAGAGAGGCAGGTGCAGGGGGGCCGGGGTGGGGGCAGGGGAAGCAGGCCCCCCGCTGAGCAGAGATTCCCAATGCAGTGCTCGATCCCAGGACCCTGAGATCGTGACCTGAGCCAAAGGCAGAGGCTCAACCCATGGAGCCACCCAGGCGCCCCGAGCCTCCAACTCTTGATTTTGCTCAGGTCTTGATCTCAGGGTTGTGGGACTGAGCCCCATGTGGGGGTCCACACGCAGAGGGGAGTTTGCTTGCTCTCAATCTAGGATAAATGGATACATCTTAAAAAAAAAAAAAAAGAAGAAGAAGAAGGAGCCAATTAAGGACTTGGAGGGACATAAAAGCAGCATTATTAAAGACCAGCAGCATAACCCTACATGCAGCGAGGAGTGTGGCGTGTGCTCACTGTCTGCAAGGGACTCGACATTTAGGAGACGGGATGTGGAAGCGGCACAGAACCAGCGGTCAGGAGACCCCGTGTCTGGCTTTGATGCGGTTATATACTAGCTGACTGTCCTTGGACAGGTCAGTCGATCCCCCGAGGCTTCAGTCTATCTGTTAAATCAGAAAAAGATCCTGCTGGCTGTAGCACTTCATGCCACTGGGGCTCTCGCCCTCCCCAGTACTATCTGCTGGGCGCAGGCTCATCCGCACAGTTGTCTCGTGCTCCGGGAGGATAAAGCAAGCAGCCCCTGGCCTGGGTCCCTCTCCATCTCCCACTCAGCCCTCTCCAGGTCTCGGAAGAGAGGCAGAACCTCATCTCGGGGGGCACCTGGCTGGCTTGGTCAGTAGAGCACATGACTCTTGATCTCAGGGTCGTGAGTTCCAGACGTTGGGCAGAGAGCAAGCAATCCCCCCCCCACACACCTCATTGCTGCCAGTAATTAGCACATGATCTGCAAACTAAAGACCTCTCCAGACTCCAGCCCCTCCTATCCTTAGCTCCTAACAGTGTTTAACAGACACAGGTCACTGACTTGCCATATACTGAGTCTTTCTCTATTACCTTGTTTTTGAGGTTGTGTATCTACAAGTGTGTCTGGCCTGTAAGATGTGAGCTCTGGAGGGGCAATGTGTGACTTGTTTTGTGGCTCTGTCTCACACACACACACACACACACACACACACACAAGCAGGAATATTTATTTATTTATTTAAAAATATTTTATTTACTTATTTGACAGAGATCACAAGCGGGCAGAGAGGCAGGCAGAGAGAGAGGAGGAACCAGGATTCTTGCGGAGCAGAGAGCCTGATGTGGGGCTTGATCCCAGGACACTGGGATCATGACCTGAGCTGAAAGCAGAGGCTTAACCCACTGAGCCACCCAGGCTCCCCAAGAAGGAATATTTAAATACTAGTGGTGAGGGTTGAGGTAGCTACCTTTCCCTGTTTTCCCTTTGTTTCTAGCCTATGCCTGGGCCATTGGCGTCCACATTTCCTCTCTCTGTCACTTCAAAATCCTCATCCTCACCAAGCTCTAACGATTTTACTTCGTTGATTGCTCTCAAACCTGTGTCAGACCTCCATCCCCACTGCCACTCCCCAGCTCCAAACAAACACCATATTTTCTGAGTTCCTGCCCTCATCTCCTAACTGATCTCCCTGATTTTGTTTTGGCTCTAATTCCTTCTCATAGAAACCAAAGTAATCATTTAAAATCTTAAATCGAGTCACGTCACATCACCTGTCTGCAACTTCCCATTGCTTTTAGGATAAAAACCCAAATCTTCAACCAGACCTACAAGGCTCCCCTGGCCTAACACTCCCGCCCCGCCCCCACAGCCTCCTCTGAAATCACCTTTCTTCTCACATTCCCTCCATTCCTTGATCACACCAAGCTTGTACACACCTTAGGGCCTTGGTCCTAACAGACCCCTCGCCCCAGAATATTCCTTGCCCACATCTTTGCTTAGGTTCCTCTTTGCCAACCAGCTTTCAGCCTGAAATTCACCTCCTTGCAGAGACTTTGCCTGACTGTCCCCACCTAAGTCAGTCCTCGTCTCCCTGTACTCACTATCCCATTACCCTCTCTTATAGTCATCAAAATCCATACACCTGTCTGATAGCTTCTTGTTTATCGCTTGTTTGGGTAAGCTCCATGAGAGGAGGGAGGCACTTCTCTTGTCTACCGTTCTCTTCCCGACCCCTAAATAGTGTCTGACATGTAGCCGGTGGTCAGTGAGCGCTCCCTGGATGGGTTAATGGACACGTGCTCACAGGCAAGGAACTTACTGTGTTGGAAAAGTAGCAGTGTGAGACGAAGCTGGACAGGTGAGCGAGGGTCTCCCCAAGAAAGCTCTTAGCTGCCAAACTGAGGATTTCAGACACTATACTCTGGGGCAGGGCGTGTTGCTGATGGTCTGATAGAGGCCGGGCGTGATCAGCTGTTGAGGAAATGTGATTCGGCAGCTATGTGTAAGTTATATTAGAGAGAAACTGAAGGCATTGAGATGATCTGTGATATAAAGTGTTTATAGCACGATGTCTGGCCCCACAGTAAGTCTCCAATAAGTGAGTGGGATCACTGAGCACCGTGGCAGGCCCCGGGAGACACCGGAACAAAAAGACAAGGTTGTGAAATCTTCTTTCTACCTCAGGATAATTCCTAGGCCCCGTTATTACATTCTTTCCCTTTCTTCGTGTGTGCGTAGCTAGCATCTAGCTAGTACATGTAGCTAGTCTCAGGGCTGTCATGTTTAGGCTCTTTTATTTTATTTTTAAGACTTTATTTATTTTATTTTTATTTTTTTATTTTTATTTTTTATTTTTTTATTAAGACTTTATCTATTTATTTGACAGAGAGAGAGAGAGATCACAAGCAAGCAGACAGAGAGAGAGAGGGGGAAGCAGGCTCCCTGCTGAGCAGAGAGCCCGATGTGGGCCTCGATCCCAGGACCCTGAGATCATGACCTGAGCCCCCCAGGTGCCCCTCTAGGCTCTTTTAATAGGGCTTCCCACCCCCAGCATGCCTTTGGCTTAGATTCCTCCTTCTCCCTTATTTGCTCTATGTTGTTGGTGCCAAGTCATATAGCATCTGCCTCTGCCCTGCTTTCTCTCTTCTTAAATTGTAAAAGCACCACGTGCTTTCTTTAAAAATTTCCATGAATATGGAACTGCCCAAACTCAAAAAAAAAAAGGAGGGGTACCTAGCTGGCTCAGTTGGAAGAGTGTGCAACTCTTGATCTCAAGGTTGTGGGTTCGAGCCCCACATTGGGTGCAGAGATTACTAAAAAAATTAAATAAACTTACAAAAATTAAATAAGAGAAAAGTACAGGCCCCTGAGTGTTTATATTTTTTCTTAAAGATTTTATTTATTTATTTGAGAGGGAGAGAGCACGATCGGGGGGGAGGGGGAGAGGGAGAGGGAAAAGCAGGCTCCCCACTGAGGAGGGAGCCTGATGCGGGACTTGATCCCAGGACGCTGGGATCATGGCCTGAGCCAAAGGCAGATGCTTAACTGACTGAGCCACCCAGGTGCCCCTGGTCCCTTAGTGTTTAAAAAAAAAAATTTTTTTTTTTCACTACTCAGATTTTAAGTCTGTAATAGCCTAGCAAACCACATCTTGTTTCTGGGTCCCCTTCTCCACCCCTGCTGCCATCATCTGAACTAAAGAGATGGTTTTCCATCTTGACTCTTCCCTTTAGTTCAGTGCGACAAACATTTACTGAGTCCATCTGCACACCAAATCTTACAGTAGACAAGATAGTGAAAGAGATCCACATGTAAGAGCTCTTGAACTTCGAGCAAGTTACCAACTCTTTCTGACCCTTATATCCTTATCTGCAAAATGAGAACAGTCCCCCCGCCTTCTTCACGGGGTTGAGTGGGAATCCATGCGATGACACACAGAAAACTCTCTGTGTAGTACCTGCTTTTATCTGGTCCATAAATGTCAATGACAACAATGGTAATGATGATAATCTTCACCTTGGGAGAGTTTATAGTTTAATGGGGAGACTTGAAGAATAAGAATTATCTAGGGGCGCCTGGCTGGTTCTGTAGGTGGACCATGTGATTCTTGACCTTGAGGCTGTAAATTCCAGCCCCACATTGAGGGTCGAGATTACTTTTTTTTTTTTTTAAGATTTATTCATTTATTTCAGAGAGAGAGAGAGAGAGAGAGAGTGAGCGAGCGTGAGCGCGTGGTGGGAGGGGCAGAGGGAGAGAGAGAGAAAGAACCTCCAGCAGACTCCCGGCCGGGCACAGAGCTTGACACGGGGCTGGACCCCAGGACCCTGAGATCACGACCTGAGCTGAAATTAAGAGTCAGACGCCCAAGGGACTCTGCCACCCAGGCGCCCCAAGTGTAGATATTATTTAAAAAAAATTTTTTTTAAGAGAATTATCTAAGTGAAGAAAGGTGGGAAAATATTTTTGGAAAAGAGGGGAAGAACAGTTTAATTGAAATTAAAAGGTAGAGGGGCACCCAGCTGGCTCAGTTGGAAGAGCATACGACTCCCGATCTCAGGGTCATGATTTCAAGCCCTTTGTTGGATGGAGTAGAGATTACTTTTAAAAAAAGAAGAAACTAAAGGACAGATGTAGAGCGTGGGAGGACTGAAGAGAAGGAGCTTGGACTTATCCTCTAAGGATATGTTTCAAAGCATGAGCCAAAACAAGAAAAAAATACACACAGAAGGGTCAAAATACAATAAAGGTAAAAACAGGCTAAATTAAACAATGGATCGCTTGAGCAGCAGGGGTAAACATGCATTGTATAATCAAAAGTAAAGGATTTATAAATACGAAATTCAAAATAGAGGTTCACTGGGATGGGGGGAAGAATGCTCAGTTTCTTTTTTTAAAGATTTTATTTATTTATTTATTTATTTATTTGACAGAGAGAGAGAGAGAGAGAGATCACAAGTAGGCAGAGAGGCAGGCAGAGAGAGAGAGGAGGAAGCAGGCTCCCCGCTGAGCAGAGAGCCCGATGCGGGGCTCGATCCCAGGACCCTGGGATCATGACCTGAGCCAAAGGCAGAGGCTTTTACCCACTGAGCCACCCAGGCGCCCCTCAGTTTCTGTTTCTTAAGCTGGGAGCTGAGCACACAGGTTTGCTTTGTACCATAATTCTTTGAATTAAAGGCATTATTGACATACTTCTTATTTACAAGATATTTCACAAGGAAGGAAGAAAAATAGGAAAACAGAACACTCTTCCAGACACTGAGCTTTTCCACTTAAATCTCATAAAGTTAGGGTATACTATGGCATCGGGGAGACAACCCAAGAACCAAGGCCTAAACAGACACCAGGCCAATCCCCACCATTCTTCCTTGGTCACGACCTCATACTTCTTCATTTTTCTTTCAGGTAAAAAACCAAATCCTTCTGTGGATAAACTAGCATGAATAAATGTTCAGAAGCTTACAGGCCCACCCTTCTATAAACAGCCAAATGTGGACCCTCCATCTAAATGAGGGGCTCTGCTCCATGAATGATGCTCTTAGGAACACTTTTTTCCCCCAGGGGAAAAAAATATTTCCACCTTGTAGATTATTTCCATAGGGTGTGAATATTTTTACAGCTCTGGTTACTTGCTGCTGAATAGTTTTCAGAGCAAATTGTACCAATTTACAATGTTACCAGTAATTAATGACTACAGTCTTACCACACCCTTATCCTTGAGAGATAATTTCGCTGCTTTAATAGACCTGATTCTCACGTACTGTTTTAATTTGCATTTCTTTGATTGCTAGTGAGGTTAAGCCTATTTTTCACATGTTAGCTTCTTTCTTGTTATTTCTTCAGTTGTTGGTTGTGTACTTAGGCCTTGGGATCAGGATCAAACTCGACTATTTGAGGGGTACCTGGTTGGCTGGCTCAGTCAGGAGAGCGTGAAAGACTTGATCCTGGGGTTGTGCGTCTGTGCCCCATGTTGAGGGTGAGGTTTCCTTAAAAAAAAAAAAAAAAAAGACAAAAACTTGACTATTTAACATGGAGAAAGTCATGTTTTTCCTGTTCCCGTCCCTTCCTCTCCCTACTATACTATTTTTTTTTCCACTTCAGAAGTTATACATGGGGGCAGCCTGGGTGGCTCAGTGGGTTAAAGCCTCTGCGTTCGGCTCAGGTCATGATCCCAGGGTCCTGGGATTGAGCCCCACATCGGGCTCTCTGCTCAACGGGGAGCCTGCTTCCCCCCCCCCCCTCTGCCTGCCTCTCTGCCTACTTGTGATCTCTCTCTCTCTCTCTCTCTGTCAAATAAATAAATAAATAAATAAATAAATAAAATCTTAAAAAAAAAAAAATAGAGAGCCCAGAAATATACCCTCAACTCTGGTCAACGCATCTTCAACAAAGCAGGAAAGAATGTCCAGTGGAAAAAAGTCTCTTCAACAAATGCTGTTGAAAAAATCAGACAGCCACATGCAGAAGAATGAAGCTGAACCATTTTCTTACACCTTACACAAAAATGGACTCAAAATGAATGAAAGACCTATGTGTGAGACAGGAATACACCAAAATCCTAGAGGAAAACACAGGCAGGAGACTCTTTGACCTTGGTGGCAGCAAGTTCTTCCTAGACACGTCTCCAAAGGCAAGGGGAAAAAGGCAAAAATGAACTATTGGGACTTCATCAAGATAAAAAGCTTTTTACAGCAAAGGAAACAGACAAAACCAAAAGACAAACTACAGAATGGGAGAAGATATTTGCAAATGTCTTATCAGGTAAAGGGTTAGTATCCAAGATCTATAAAGAACTTATTGAACTCAGTATCCCAAAAAACAAACAATCCAGTCAAGAAATGGGCAGAAAACATGAACAGACATTTCTCCAAAGACACACAAATGCCAACAGACACATGAAAAAATGCTCAACGTCACTCAGCATCAGGGAAATACAGATCAAAACCACAATGAGGGGCGCCTGGGTGGCTCAGTCAGTTGAGCGGCTGCCTTCAGCTCAGGTCGTGATCCTGGGGACCTGGGATTGAGCCTCACATCAGGCTCTTTGCTTGGCACAGAACCTGCTTCTCCCTCTCCCTCTGCCTGCCTGCTGCTCCCCCTGCTTGCGCTCTCTGTCAAATAAATAAATAAAATCTTAAACAACAACAACAACACAAAACCACAATTAGATAACACCTTACACCAGTCAGAATGACTAAAATTAACAAGCCACGAAACAACAAATGTTGGCGAGGATGAGGAAAAGGGGGACCCTCCTACACTGTTGGTGGGAATGCAAGCTGGTGCAGCCACTCTGGAAAACAGCACGGAGGTTCCTCAAAAAGTTGAAAATAGAGCTACCCTACAACCCAGCAATCGCACTATTAGGGGTTTAGCCCAAAGATACAAATGCAGTGATCCGAAGGGGTACCTGCACCCCAATGTTCACAGCAACAAGGCCCACAATAGCCAAACTATGGAAAGAGCCCAGATACCCATGGACAGATGAATGGATAAAGATGTGGTGTGTATATATATACAATGGAATATTACTCAGCCACACACACACACACACACACACACACACACACAAAGAAAGAAAGGAAATCTTTCCATTTGCAATGATGTGGATAGAACTAGAGGGTACTATGCCAAGAGAAATAAGTCAATCAGAGAAAGACAATTATCATATGATTTCACTCATATGTGGAATTTAAGAAACAAAACAGAGGATCACAGGGGAAGGGAGGGAAAAATAAAACAAGATGAAATCAGAGAGAGAGAGAGACAAACCATGAGACTTTTAACCCTAGGACACAAACTAAGGTTTGCTGGAGGTGTGGTGGGTGAGGGGATGGGGTAATTAGGTGATGGGCATTAAGGAGGGCACAGGATGTAATGCGCACTGGGCGTTATATGCAACTGATGAATCACTGAACTCTTCCTCTGAAACAAATAATGCACTATATGTTAATTAGCTGAATTTGAATAAAATAAAAAATTTTAAAATATCAGAAAATACAATTAAACAAACAAAAGTAGGTAAAAATCACCTGATATTCCACCTTCCAGAGATGACCACCACTTATTGCATAACCTTTTAAACTTTTCTCTGACAAAAGTAGTCACAAATGTATCAACCTAATCCTTCTGAGCCTGTTTCCTCATCCATAAAATAGGACTACTTGTCTTTCAAGTTGACGATTAAATAAGCTGGCATACACGAAAGTGATTTATAAAGCTCAGGATGTTATATAAAAGGAAGTTGCTGCTATTAATCAAATACTCTTTATTCTGCTAAGCAGAGGGACACTCGGTTCCCTGAACACAGCCCGCCCTCTCCAGAACGGCATCTTCTCTCTAGAATGACTTCCTGCTGCGAGTCTTCCTACGGAACAAGTACCCACTCTATTTTTCAAAAAATTCAGTATGTAAGATAGAGAAAAGATATAAAGGGTAGTGCAAAGAACAACAATGTACCTAGCACACAGCTTAAGAAATAAAATTTCAGGGGCTCCTGGGTGGCTCAGTGGGTTAAAGCAATAGGGGCGCCTGGCAGGCTCAGTCTGTGGAGTGTGTGAGTTTTCATCCCAGCGTCGTGAGTTCAAGCTCCACGTTGGGTGTAGAGATTATAAATGAATAAACTAAAAAAAAAAAAAAAAAAAAGGAAAGAATTTTACTCGTAGACATAAAGGTTCCTCTGACTTCTTCCTCAATTGCTATCCCTTCCCCAATCCATATTCTGCTCACCTGAATTTGACATTTCTCATTCTGTGATACTGTGATTTATAATAAGAAACAGATATTTAAGGGCACCTGGGTGGCTCAGTCAGTTAAGTTTCTCTTGATTTTGGCTCAGGTCACGATCTCAGGGTTGTGAGATGGAGGCTTGGCGCTGAGCAGGGAGTCTGCTCGAGATGTTCTCCCTCTCCCTCCTCTCCTTTTCCTGCTTGCACGTGCTCTCACTCTCTCTAAAATAAATAAAGAAATAAAATCTTAAATATATATATATGTATATATATATGTGTGTGTGTGTGTGTGTGTGTGTGTGTGTGTGTGTGTATTTAGTCTTACCCCATTTCAGGCACAGAGTTCCCCAACCCTTGGAATTTCCTAAGTGTAGAGAGTGTTAAATGTGTCTTTTCTTATGTTAATGAAGCGGCTTTTGGAAAGGGGGGCGCGGGGGGGGGGGTGCCAGTTGCCAATGGAGCTAACCAATGGGTTAGAGTTGGAATTTTCACTCCCACGCCCTGATCCCTGGGGACTTGAAGCGATCCTGAATGACCAATGCTTTAATCAATCATGCCTACTTAAGGAAGCCTCCCTAAAACCCCAGAAGGGCACGGGTTCGGAGAACTTCTGGGTTGGGGAATGCAGGGCCAATGGGGAGAGCAGTGTTGCTGGAGAGGGCTTGGGAGCTCGGCGCCCCTTCCCCACACCCCGCCTTGTGCGCCTCTTCCAACTGGCTGTTCCCAAGTCATAGCTTCTTAAAATAAACCATTCATCTACTATGTAAAATGTTTTTCTGAGTTCTGTGAACCACTCCGGCAAATTAACTTGAGCTGAGGAGCAAGGAGGTCCTAGAAATGTCTGATTCACAGCTAGTTGGTCGGGGGAGCACAGGTAAACCAGCTAGGCTCGCCATGGGTCTGAAGAGGGGGTGGGGTGGGGGCCACCTTGTAGGTGAGTCCTTAATTTGTGGAATCTGGTGCTATCAGATGTAGATCATGTAGCTAATATAGATGTAGATAATGTTAGAATTGAGTTGAATTGCATGGAATTCTCAGACATCCTGTTGGAGTCCAAAGTGGTGTTTGTTGGTGTGGGAACCCCATTTAGGAATTTGGGTCTCAAAATACACTCCTATGCCTTTATATTTATTTATGCTTTCTCTCTCTTTCTAGAGATTTTTAAAATACATATATATTTTATTAGGTAAACGCTACACCCAAAGTGGGACTCAAACTCACGATCCTGAGATCAAGAGTCCTGTGTTCTCCCAACTGAGCCAGCCAGGTGCTTCTCCACAGAGGTACTGATATAGGTCCCCAAGCAATGTATGACACTGATTTGCATGAACTTGTTTAAATTGTATGCGAATGGGTATCAAAGTGAGTATTCTGTGCTTCCCCTCCCCTTTCAATATCATGCTTGTGAAATTCATCCGTGTTCGTACCTGGACTTGTACTTCATTTATTCCCCTCTCTCATATTCAGTATGTAATCACACTGCAATTTATTTGTTTTCCCGATGATAGCCATTTAGGTCATTTCTGGGTTTTGCTGTCCCAAAAATGTTCATTTCTCCAATGTGCATTTTGGTATGTCTCCTTATGTACATGTGTAGGAATTCCAGAGAAATGCATATATACCTAAAAGGGCAATTCTGAGGTCCTAGGGTACGTGCATCTTTACCTAGATATGGCCAAATTACTGTGCTCTCCAAAGTGGTTGTACTAACTTCCATTCTCACCAATAATGTATAACTTTCCTTCACTATTCTTCCTTGTCACACCTTAGTTTTATCAGACTATTAAATGCTTCTAATACGATGGATGTGAAATGACATCTCATTATAGGTTTTAATATGCATGTCCCTGATCAGTAGGGAAGTTGAGCACCTTTTACAAGTTTATTGATTACTGGGGTGCTTGCCTGGCTCAGTCACTAGAGCATGGGACTCTTCATCTTGGGGTTGAGTTCAAGCCCCACGTTGGACATACAGCTTACTTAAAAATTGAAAAGAAGGAGCACCTGGGTGGCTCAGTTGGTTAAGCATCTGCCTTCGGCTCAGGTCATGATCCCAGGGTCCTGTAATCGAACCTGCATCGGGCTCTCTGCTCAGCAGGGAGCCTGCTTCTCCTTCTCCCCCTGCAACGCACCCTGCTTGTGGTCTCTCTCTCTCAAATAAATTAAAAAAAATTTTTTTTAACTGAAAAAGAAAAAAGCAGAAAACAAGTTTATTGATTGTTCATGTTCCTTCTTTAGTGAATTCTATGTTCATAAAGTACCTATTTCTTTTTTTTTAAATATCTTATTTATTTATCTGACAGATGGAGATCACAAGCAGGCAAAGAGGCAGGCAGAGAGAGAGGAGGAAGTAGGCTCCCTGCTGAGCAGAGAGCCTGATGCAGGGCTCGATCCCAGGACCTGGGGATCATGACCTGAGCCGAAGGCAGAGGCTTTAACCCACTAAGCCACCCAGGTGCCCCACAAAGTATCTATTTCTTAAAGCCCCTTTGAAGTATTCCTTTTCCATGAAATATTTCCAGATTTCCTCCATCAGGCAGACAGGATCTCCTCTGGATCTCTGGAACCCTTTGTATATCTTGGATTTCACCTACTTTTTATTTCTTCTTGTGTACTTGTCTAAAGGGCAGAGACTGTTTAATTCCACTTTATACCCCTGTTTGTACCTGGTGCAAAGTAAACATTTCATAAATTTTTGTTGAATCATACTCCTCCCCTGCTTATAAAACCTTTAATAGTTTCCTACTGTCTGTAGGAGAGAGTTGGCTCTCCTTATTGTAGAAAGTAAGAGTCTGACATGAGCTCTGGCTCTGACCCTCCATTCTCGTCTCTTCTGGAATGACCCTCCCCTCACCCCAGATACGAGTCTTCATCCACAGTGAGGCCCCAGGCCACGGATGTCCAGCAACTCTCCCTGCAGCCAGGATGCTTCTCCATCCCACCTGTCTTAGCGGCCCGTCAGATTCTCTAAAACACAGTCTGGGGACCCTGAAGCCAGAAGCTCGCTTTTACTCCTAAGCAGGGCTTTGCTCCGAATCTGTCATCTGTGGTCGGGGTACATAATGTTTCTTCCTCCCTGTGACCTGGAAACCCAAAGCACTTCAGATTTTAGCCTGGAGTCTAGGCCCCAGCCCAGCTCGTCCCAGCTCGTCAGGGTCACAGGTGTGTCACAAACAGGATATAGAAGTACCGGACCAACCCCACATTGTATCTCTTCACCTTACTCGATTTAATTCAGTAAACATTCATTACGCGCCTGTGACCTCCAGACCCAGCCCAAGGTGCTGTGGATACAGCTATAAATGGGACAGTCCTCTCAAGAGGCACGTAGAAGGGCCCCTGGCTGACTCAGTTGATGGAGCATGCCGCTCACGATCTCGGGATTGTGAGTTTGAGCCCCACATTGGGTGCAATGTTTATGTAAAATAAATAAATAAATAGTTAAAAATCTTTTTTAAAAATATTTTATTTATTTATTGACACAGAGAGAGAGAGAGAGATCACAAGTAGGCAGAGAGGCAGACAGAGAGGCAGACAGAGAACAGACAGAGAGGGGGGAAGCAGGCTCCCTGCTGAGCAGAGAGCCCGATGCGGGGCTTGATCCCAGGACGTTGAGATCATGACCTGAGCCGAAGGCAGAGGCTTAACCCACTGAGCTACCCAGGCACCCCCAAAATATTTTTAAAAAATTAAAAAAAGAGAGAGACACAGAATAGTTGGGGGAAACAGACGAACACAGAGTTTCAATACAAAAAGGAATATGTGAGGGGCACCTGGGTAGCTCAGTCCGTTGGGCATCTAACTCTTGATTTCAGTTCAAGTCTTGATCTCAGGACCCTGGGATTTAGCCCCACATCAGGGTCAGCGTTCAGCGGGGCGTCTGGTTAAGGATTCTCTCTCCTGGGGCGCCTGGGTGGCTCAGTGGGTTAAGCCACTGCCTTTGGCTCAGGTCACGATCTCAGGGTCCTGGGATCGAGCCCCGCATCGGGCTCTCTGCTCAGCGGGGAGCCTGCTTCCCCCTCTCTCTCTGCCTGCCTCTCTGCCTACTTGTGATCTCTCTCTGTGTCAAATAAATGAATAAACAAAATCTTTTTCTAAAAAAAAAAGGATTCTCTCTCCTTCTCCCCTTTCCCCTCCCCCTACTCATGCGTGTGCACATGTGCTCCCGCTCTCTCTCAAATAAATAAATCTTTAAAAATAGAAAGAAAAGCATATGGGAACCAGAGAAGGGCTATCCCGGGCATCAGGGAAGGCTCTCTGAAGGAGGGTGTCGCCTAGGGGAGCTGGTATATAACTGACTAGATGAATGTGAGGCACAATCATGAAATTAAGCTTTGTTTAAGCTTTACACGTGAATTCTCCTCCATCAGATGCTCTGATACATGAGGGTGTTGCCAATGATTCCACTAAAATGAACAACACGATCGGTACTTACGGCTCAGAGAGCCTCGCTCTGTACTGTGCAGAACAACCTAGAACTTGGCCGTTATCTCACCAGACTGGATGTGGGTCAGCTAACTAGTGTCTTAGGGAGGGACATGGCTGGTATATGTGTGTGTGTCATTTTTTTCTGCGATAGTCTTTACATATGCTTCAAGTCTCACAGTACTTTAAGTTGCTCTATTCTAGCAATAGAAGTGGTGGTAGAAATGTTCCCAGTCTGCCTGTAATCTCCTGAAAGGCCTAGTAAGATAGTCTCTTCTCCGTATCTACAGGAGCCCACAGGAGAGTGGCATTCCACCAAGGAGCTGAGCATTCTGCCACCTGTGTGTAATCTTTAAAGGGAATGAGGAATGATGAGGGGAGACGTTATTTATAACCCCTCTCACCTGAAGTATCCACCCATTACCCAACCAATAACCCATCATAACTGAGGAAAGGGGAGGTCACACCCCCTGCAAGGATTGGGTCTCTTTCTAAAGAGGTTCCACTTGGACTTCTTTAAGCACCGAGTGGCCTCCGCTCTTGGAGACGAGTGAGGGAGCTGGGGGTAAGCCGGACACATACACACATGGGCATGCCCATACACAACACGTTTTTACAACTCCCTGGCTTTGTTTACACTATTTGTCCAACTTGAGCTTTCTCACACTTTCCATGGGTCATTCTTTGGAAGACTTGTTTAAGTAACACCTCTTCTAGGAAACCTTCCACCGTCTAATAAAAACCAATGGTTCTTGGGGTGCCTGGTTGTCTCAGTCAGTAGAGCATGTGACTTTTGATCTTGGGGTCCTGAGTTCAAGCCCCAAGTTGGATGTAGAGTTTACTAAAAAAAAAAAAAAATTGGGGCGCCTGGGTGGCTCAGTCGGTTAAGCATCGGCCTTCAGCTCGGGTTATGGTTCTGGGGGTCCTGGGAACCCCTTGTTGGGGGAGCCTGCTTCTCCCTCTGCCCCTCCCCCTGCCTGTGCTCACTCTCTCTCAAAAATAAACAAATACAAAAAAAAATTTAAGATTTTATTTATTTATTTGAGAGAAAGAGAGTGCATGAGGGGGGAGAAGTTCAGAGAGAGAAGCAGACTCCCCATGGAGCTGGGAGCCCGATCCGGGACTCGATCCCGTGACTCTGGGATCATGACCTGAGCCAAAGGCAGTCGCTTAACCAACTGAGCCACCCAGGCGCCCCAAATAAAAATTTCTTAAAAATCAGCTGTTCTCTGCTCAGCACTCCTAATGATTTCTCCATGTCCAAAAGCTCCCATGAGAGTCCGTCGTCATGTCTGTGCTCATCGTGTTCCCTGGTGGATATGGCCTCACAAACCTTCCCGCTCAGTTCTCCTGGTAGCCGCTACCGCAGACAGGGGGAGGCGTATCGGCAGACAAGTGTGTTCACGCACGCCGGCTTTCGGTCAAGTGCAGTGTGAATCCAGGGTATGTCGCTAATTACCTGTGTCATCTTTGGAAAATGAGTTAACCTTTCTGTTTCCTTATCCTCAAATTCGGAGAATTATAGTAGTTCCTGTCCACAGGCCTGTTATGACAGTCAAATAAGATGAGTCACATCAAGCATTTCGAGCCGGACCTGGAAGGTACTCATTACAAGTTAGCTGTTGTAACGAGTAACACACTGTTCGTCCTGTAGATGTTTAAAAGGCGTGTGGTGCGAGAACCCGGCAGGTGCAGGCTTGTCTCAGGATCCAGGCCTGCCAAGGAGGTCCTCCTTGCTTCAGCTTCCTCTTCTCTCCAGACTTCGATGAGGCCACCTTCTGAGCTCCTGGTTCCTCACTGTGTCTCTTGATGGGTCCTCATATTTGTCCTCTCTCTTTCTCCTTGAAACTGTACTAGTGCCTTGCGGCCTATTCTAACCCCAGCCCGGAAACGAATGCCCCAACTCCATTCTGGGCTGACTTCCTGGCTTCCTCCCACAGCTTCCGGGTCTCTGTTCTTAGTTGTCCCTAGGCCAGGGCACAGATGTTCACAAATGTTTCTTGAAGGGTTTCCAGAGGGAATCAGGCATGTGTAAAAAAGTGAGTAACAACTCCTCACTGGTAGAGGCCCATAAACTGGGAGGTGGTGCTGAATAGCAATTGGCCAGAGATTTTAGAATCAGAAAGTCCTAGGATTGGTTCCTAAGTCTGAATCTTATCACCTTGAGCAAAATACCTAAACTATGTGTACCTGTTTCCTCATGTATAATATGAGGATAATTATATCTCTCTCATAGAGTTATTGTGAAGATTACATAAGACAATATATATAAAACACCTAGCACATTCTAGAACATAGTCAGCAGTTGGTAAATGGCTGCAATCATGAACAGGTAGTTAAAAGGCTTTGCTTCTTTCTGAAAACCGGTGAGGTTGAAGTGTCTAAAGTCAGAGTACTTGTCAGGGGCTCTGCCCAGACGTAAGATTCAGAGTATCTGAAGTACAAGGCAAAATTTATTTGTCAGAGAGAGAGGGCAGAAGCAGGGGAGTGGCAGGCAGAAGGAGAAGCAGGCTCCATGCTGAGCAAGGAGCCTGATGCGGGACTCGATCCCAGGACCCTGGGATCATGACCTGAGCCAAAGGCAGATGCTTAACCGACTGAGCCACCCAGGCACCCCCATTTTATGCGAAACTTAATCGTCAGCATATTTGGTAAGACTACATTTGAACCACCTCATTCCCCTCCAGACTCACCCAAATATCCTTGGGAATTTGTATTAGTTTCCTACTGAAATCTGGGCAAGCTTGACTGGATTCTTTGCTCAAGGTCTTATAAGGCAAAAGTAAAAATGTTCACTGAACTGGTCTCTTATCTTGAAGATTTGGGGAAGAATCACATCTAAGCTCACTTAGGTCGTTGCAGAAACAAGTCCCTTGTAAAGGTGGATCTGAGGTGCCTCTTCCCTAGCTGGCTCTTAGCCAGGGGTCACTCTCAGCTCCTCAAGGTTGCTGTCAGGTCCTTTCCATGTGCCCCCCCCCGCCCCCATTCTTAAAACTGCCAATGGCCCACCTGTGCTTTGAGTCTCTCGACTTCTACTGCCAGCTGGAGAAAACACTGCTGTTAGAAGGCAAATCTCCCTATTTGAAGATCAGCCGATCAGGGGTGTTTTGGTTTTTGCCTCTGGTTTTCAGCTCGAGTTGTGATCTCAGGGTCGTGAGATCTCTCCCCGGTAGGGCTCCAAGCGCAGCGCACAGTCTGCTTGAGATTCTCTCTCTCCCTGTCCCTACTGCTCATGCTCTGCCCCTCTCTCAAGGGACTAAATAAAATCTTTAAAAAAAAATTTTTTTTTAAAGATTTTATTTATTTATTTGACAGAGGGAGAGAAAGTGAGAGTGGGAATACAGGCAGGGGAAGCAGGAGAGAGAGAAGCGGGCTTCCCTCGGAGCGGGGAGCCCGAGGTGGGGCTCGATCCCAGGATGCTGGGATCATGACCTGAGCTGAAGGCAGACGCTTAATGACTGAGCCACCCAGGTGCCCCGTTTTTTAAAAAAATATTTAAAAAAAAAGATTTAATTTAGTCACTTGAGAGAGAGAGAGAGAGAGAGAGAGGCAGAGGATGAACAGGGACAGAGAAAAGGCAGCAGAAGAAGCAGGCTCCCTGCTGAACTGCGAGCCTGATGTGGGGCTCGATCCTGGGACCCTGGGATCACGACCTGAGCTGAAGGCAGACATTTAATCATGTGAGTCACCCAGGTGCCCCTAAATAAAAAAATCTTTTTTAAAAAAGGATCAACTGATTAGTAACCTTAATTATATCTGCAAGATCTCTTCAAAACAGTACCTTGAGTAGTGTTGTTGCTGTTTTTAAAGATTTTATTTATTCATTTGACAGAGAGAGAGCGAGAGAGAGCACAAGCAGGGGGAGCTACAGGCAGAGGGAGATAGAGAGGGAGGAGCAGACTCCCTGGTGAGCAAGGAGCCCTACGTGGGGCTCAATCCCAGAACCCCAGGATCATGACCTGAGTCAAAGTCTGACGCTTAACCAACTGAGCCACCCAGGCACCCCCCGCCCCAGATTAATGTTTGATTGAATGCCTAAGGACTGGAGATCTCGGGCAGCCGTCCTAGAATTTCGCCTGCCACAGCATAGTTATAATCCCCTGAAAACCCCCCTCAGTCCCTTGAGTTCCTTGACACGTGACCTTTGGGGTGTTGAAAAGCTATTGCCTCTGATTTCTCAGCCTCATTCACAAGATGCTCGTATCCAAAACCCTGTAAGTTCTCATACAAGGGACCAAATCAGCCAAAAGTGTTACTGTCTGTCCTAGGGAATGCATCGTTCTGGAAAATTTCTGTATAAACTCTATAAAAAGCAAACCTTAAAATTCCGACATTAAGGATGCCACATTTATTAACTATTCACGTTGAGTTTATCTACCCAAATGTCTATCTTTGAAGAGTTAATGATCTGTTTGGGAAGTTGGGTAAATAAATGACTAATTATAATTCAATGAGCTGAGTGCTATAGTAGATTCATATAAGGTTATAGACTTCCTGGAATCAAAGACATCTTTAAAAATATATATATTTTATTTATTTATTTGAGAAAGAGAGTGAGTGAGTGAGAGAGAGCACAAGCAGGAGTTGAGGGGTGTGGGCGGTTTGGGGAGAGGGGACGAGGGAGAAGCAGAATCCCCGCTGAGTAGGAAGCCTGATGTGGGGCTGGATCCCAGGACCCTGGGATCATGACCTGAGTCGAAGGCAGAAGCTTAACCAACTGAGCCACCCAGGTGCCCCTCAAAGACAGCTTTGTTGTTGCATCATCAAGTTCCAACAGCCTTTTGGGACGTTAAGAATATCCTACGGGCACCTACTCGCTCATGCAACTCTTGATCTTGGGGTCATGAGTTTGAGCCCCACACTGGGTACAGAGTTTACTTAATACTAATAAAAAAAGACTATTCTATCAAATGTATATGTCCTAAAGATTTTATTTATTTATTTAGCCGGGGGAGGGGCAGATGGAGAGGGAGATAGAGAATCCCAAGCGACTCCCCTGTGTTGGGGAGCCCAACGTGGGGCTTGATCCCACAACCCTGAGTTCACTATCTGAGCCAAAATCAGGAGTCGGTCACTCAACTCACTGAACCACCCAGGTGCCCCTTGAATGTATATGTTTTTATTTTTTTTTAAAGATTTTATTTATTTATTTGACAGATCACAAGTAGGCAGAGAGGCAGGCAGAGAGGGAGGGGGGAGGAAGGAGGCTCCCTGCTGAGCAGGGAGCTGGATGCGGGGCTCGATCCCAGGACCCTGAGACCATGACCTGAGCTGAAGGCAGAGGCTTTAACCCACTGAGCCACCCAGGTGCCCCGAATGTATATGTTTTTTAAAAAACTTATCACTGGAGTTACTTACTAGCCTCTTCTCTAAACCAAACTTATAGTAAAGACTCTAACTTTTTTGGATCCACTTAACTTTTCTTAAAGAGTGAATCTGTCATCAGTTCTAAGTCTGGAAAGTTCTTTGCCCTTTCCTGAGAAATTCGTTAAGATATGCAAACAACGACCATCTTGTTACTTTTCCACCTACTTCTCAATCTGGTAGCTGATTAGTTTTTTGTTTTTGTTTTTGTTTTCCAATACTGATTGCAAGACCTATCCTGATTGCAGGAGTATTAAAATGTGAAAAACTTGGGGCTTATTTTTGAAGATATATGGTTTCTAAAGGCTACTGAAACATGAATGAGGAAGTGATTAAGATTTTGCCTGGGTGAGGCGTGACATTTGACTTGGATCTAGGAAGTTGAATAGGACTTTCCCAGGCAGATAAGGTGATTAAAGGTATTCCAGGCCCAGAAAAACTTCTGTTCTGGTGCTTATCTGAAGCTATACTGTTAATGTTACTCTACTCCCATGAGTCTGTAAATTCCTTGAGGTCATGAACCAATTCCATCTCCCCAAATGACCATTTGGCTAATTATTTTGTAATTTAATTTTATTTGATTAATCTATTTCAGAGTTACTAAGTTGATTCATATTTATACTTACTGACAGAAGGAGTATTTTGCGTAATTCATCATAGAAAACTTGGTAAATACAAAAAAGCAAACAAATTCCACACAAATCCATTGGAATTCCCACCACCTGGAGAAACCATTGTTGATGGTATATATGCTTCAAGGCTTTCTATTTCTATACTTTTAAAGCAAAAATGGTATCATAATATATTTATCAGTTCATAATTTGCTATTTTCACTAAATCATCGTATTAGAAATACGGATCATCATTTGCATACCCAGCGTCCCATTGGAGGAAATACTGCCTAGCTCATAGTTTTCTATCCTTAATTGGCTCTATCTCCTGACCACAACTAATTGAACTAAAGGATTGGCATCTGATTGCAGGACAGCCCACCTGTGGGCGGTCAGAGACATACCCATGAGGTGAAAAGATGAGCTGGGCCAATCATGCTTCTGGGTTATAGAACTGGGCGACTGAGACTATCCTCAAAGAAGCTGATGGTGTAAGGATGCTGTGACCTTGAATTAAAGCCCTGGCAAGTCAAATAAATAGAAGTCAGAGTTGTGAAGGAGCAGAAAAAATTAGAATGGAGGAAGCTGGTAGTCAGAAAGAGGAGGGTAGGAGCAGACCTACAGAGAAGTGGAGATACCTTCAACCTTCCATTAGTCCTGTTTTTCTTTTTCTTTTTTAAAAAAGATTTATGTATTTATTTGAGAGAGAGGGAGGGAGAGAGAGAGTGAACAGGGGGAGGAGAAGGAGAGGGAGAGAGGATCCTCAGGCAGACTCCCCACTGACAGTCGAGCCTGACATGGGGCTCGATCCCAGGACCCCGAGATTATGACCTGCGGTGGTCTCAGCTCAGGTCAGCCGCCTTACTGACTGAGCTATCCAGGCTCCTCTAGTCCTGTTTTTCTTGCTCCAGTTCCCATCCATATCTATCTTTGTAATAATGGTCTCTCTTCTAGTCTATTTTCTCTGGAGGTAGAACAAGTGGGTCTCCATCTCCTGTAGCCAGTCAAGTGTGACCAGAACCACAGATCATCCCAGTTATGACTATAGAGCATTTTATTGTGTGGAAGTCCTTCTTGACTTAAAAGCCTAGTGATGGGCGTTTAGCTCATTTCCAATAAACATATCTATTGCTAATTTTTGCACATTAAAAATAATTTCATTATGGGGTGTCTGGGCTGGCTTAGGAGCATGAAACTCTTGATCTCAGGGTTGTGAGTTTGAGTCCTATGTTGGGGGTAGAATTTATTAAAAAAAAAAAAAGAGGGGTACCTGGCTGGCTCTGTCTGTTAAGTGCCTGCCTTTGGCTCAGGTCATGATCCTGGGGTCCTGGGATCCAACCCCTTATCGGGTTCCTTGCTCAGCAGAGAGTCTGCTTCCCCCTCTCCCTTTGCTTCTCCCTTCCTCCTCCCTCTTTCCCTCTTGTGATCACTCTCGCCCTCTCTCTCAAATAAATAAATAAAATCTTTGAAAAAAAGTCCATTGTGATACATTCCAAGAGAGGGACTTCTTGGTGGAAGGAAAGCCGTTTAGTGCCGAATTGGACTTCAGCAAGATTGTATCCATTTAGTCCAACCTGCCGGGCAGGAGACTGGTCGCTTTTCTCACCCCCTTGCCAACAGTATCAATTAAAACGAACAAAACATTGCTACTCTGATAGGCAAGAAGTACTAAGGGACCAGTTATGATCTTAATGTGCATTTTCCTGAATCTCCTGTTTATTCACCAGGCACTTGGGCTTTATCATTAGACTTGGGTTTTGAGTTCCAGATCTACCTCTTGCTATGTGGCTTCCGTTAAATTACTAGTTCTCCATTTCTCATCTATAAATTGGAGATAATGGATAATGATAGTTCTTTTTATTTATTTATTTTTGCGGGGGTGGGGGTGGGGTGGGGCGAGGCAAGAGCAGAGGGAGAGGGAGAATCTTTTTTTTTTTTTTTAAGATTTTATTTATTTATTTTACATAGAGAGAGAGAGATCACAAGTAGGCAGAGAGGCAGGCAGAGAGAGAGGGGGAAGCAGGCTCGCTGTTGAACGGAGAGCCCGATGCGGGGCTTGATCCCAGGACCCTGAAGACCGTGACCTGAGCCAAAGGCAGAGGCTTAACCCGCTGAGCCACCCAGGCGCTCCAGGAACAGGAGAACCTTAAGCAGGCTGCATGAGCAGAGCGCAATGCCAGGCTCCATCTCTGCACCCTGAGATCATGACCTGAGCTAAAATGAAGACGCAGATGCTAAACCAACTGAGCCACCTAGGTGCCCCAATTCTTTTTCTTTTCTTTTTTCTTTTTTTAAAGTAATTTCTACTCTCCTAATTGAGCCAGCCAGGTGGTCCTGATAGTTCTTACTTTGTAGGGTTATGATGAGACATAATAAGTACAAAATATTTAGTCCAGTAAAGCCTTAGTACCTTTCAGTTATTCTGATTATGAAGAATGACTTAATTTGTGACCCTCAGATGAAGCTTTGTGACATATCTGAAATTCAGTGGAATATTGATTTAAATACCAGTTAGAATTGCATGGTCCTAGGAATAAGAAAGAATGCATGAGGAGTGCCTGTCTGGCTTACTGGGTGGAGCACGCAACTCTTGACCCTGGGGTCATGAGCTCAAGCAGCACTTGGTCCTAGAGTTTACTTAAAACAAAATGCACGAGCCCACTAGGTTCATAACCTTTATCATTAGAAAAAACATTTATGTATTTGGATTCCACCCATTACAAAGGTCTTTAGAACTCAAATAAAAACACATGTATGTATTTTAAAAAGCCAAGAAATATAAAATAAAATCAAAAGATAAACTGGGTAGGACTTGAAGATTTCTAAGAGTAGTCAGAGGAATAGATAACAAGTTTTGCAATCTATGACATAATATGAAAAGAAGCTCAAAGTGACAGTTGGCACAGTGAAAAGAATGGCTCTGAAAGTTTGCAGGACCAGGAGTTATGTCTGGTGGAAACCTCTGATCAAAAGTAATCTTAATTAATTAGGTTGGAAACTTTCTTAGCAGCTCCGTACCTTTCAACTCAGAGAAGCTTTAAAATTAAGTTCAGAAGAGTTTAATGGGGTAAAAACCATGGGATTAATATGTTGGGGTTAAGAAGAAATGTGTGCATACTTCACATTTTATGCACTGTCAATGTTTTCCTTCTTTTTTAAAAAAAGATTTTATTTATTTATTTGACAGAGAGAGAGAGAGAGAGAGAGCACAAGCAGGCAGAGTGGCAGGCAGAGAGAGAGAAAGAAGCAGGCTCCCCGCTGAGCAAGGAGCCTGATGCGGGACTTGATCCAAGGACCCTGGGATCATGACCTGAGCTGAAGGCAGCCACTTAACCAACTGAACCACCCAGGCATCCCAATGTCAATGTTTTTCTTTTTAAGATTTTAAAAATAGCTTTAATGTAATCTCCACCCCCAACATGGAGCTTGAACTCACAATCCCCTCCCTGCTCAGTCTCCACTCACTCTGCAGCTCCCCCTGCTTGTGCTTTCTCTCTCTGTCAAATAAATAAAATGTTAAAAAAAAAAAAAAGACTCAGATTCTCTACCGTCTGAGCCAGCCACGTGCCCCTGAACTTGCAATGTTTAAGAAAATTTGGCTCAGTAGAGTGACAGCCTCATATGTATAACTGAGTTGGTTTTAGACTTAAGCTTTAGGGTTGAACTCTTACTAATTTTGCACAAATAACTGGGCCATCTAAGAGAAATTTAGATTCATTTATTTGTAAGTTTGATCTATAAGGATTGCTAAGCTTTGAAGCTTTCTAGGTTAGACAGTTGAAGAGATTGTATAGAAAACCCAGTAAATTAACTTTATAGACGTAATTTCAAATGTTTGGCGATGTTGAATTAACTAAGTTTGTGAATGAGACCAAAAATTGTTCAAAGTTTCTGAAAAGTGATTGGTAAAATATGTCAGGTGTAGAACAATAAAATTTCTAAGCTGAACTTGAGTGTTTATGAACTTTTGAATTTGTAATAAATTAAACCTTTGCCTGTTTTATTTATTTATTTTTTGAGAGCGAGCGAGCACCAGTAGGGGGTTGGAGGTGGAGAGGGAGAGAGAGAATCCCAAGCAGACTCCACACCCAGTGTGGGCGGGTGTGGGGGGCTGGATCTGACGACCCTAAGATTATAACAGGAGCCAGAATCGAGTCAGAGCTTAACCCACTGAACCACCCCCATACCCCAAATCCTTGCCTGTTTTTTTTTTTTAATTTTATTTATTTATTTGACAGAGAGAGAGAGAGAGATCACAAGTAGGCAGAGAGGCAGGCAGAGAGAGAGAGGGAAGCAGGCTCCATGCTGAGCAGAGAGCCCGATGCGGGGTTTGATCCCAGGACCCTGAGATCATGACCTGAGGTGAAGGCAGAGACTTAACCCACTGAGCCACCCAGGTCCCCCCTTGCCTTTTTTTTTTTTTTTAAAGATTTTATTTATTTATTTATTTGACAGAGATCACAAGTAGGCAGAGAGGCAGGCAGAGAGAGAGAAGGGGAAGCAGGCTCCCCACCGAACAGAGAGCCCGACGAGGGGCTCGATCCCAGGACCCTGAGATCATGACCCGAGCCGAAGGCAGAGGCTTTAACCCACTGAGCCACCCAGGTGCACCCCCCCAACCTGTTTTTTAACAAAAGGTATTTTGTTCTAGGTTTTCAAGATTCTCACTTTATTTTGAAGAAAGACCGAAGAGATTGCAAATGGCTAGAGCAAAAAGCCTCCAGTCAGGGGATGCCTGGATGGCTCAGTTTGTAGAGCATGTGACTCTTTTTTGTTTTTTTAAGATTTTATTTATTTATTTGTCAGAGAGAGAGAGGGAGAGAGAGAGAGCGTGAGCACAGGCAGAGGCAGAGGGAGAAGCAGGCTCCCCGCCAAGCAAGGAGCCCGATGTGGGGCTCGATCCCAGGACGCTGGGATCATGACCTGAGCCGAAGGCAGCTGCTTAACCAACTGAGCCACCCAGGCGTCCCGTAGAGCATGTGACTCTTGATCTCAAGCCCCACATTGCGGGGGCAGAGCCTACTTAAAAAAAAAAAAAAAAGCTAGGTTGTGAAGGGGCTTATTTGGCATGTTAAGGAACTTGGACCATATTCTGAAGGGTATAATAAGGAAACAATATAAAAAGGAGGAAAGCAAGGGCATTTGCACTTTAGGAAGAATATGCTGCTGACACTGGGGAGCTGGCTGGCAGAAAAGGGAATAGAGATGGTGACAGTCTGAGCAGTATGACAGAGGTGATAGAGACAAAAGCAAGGCACTTCAGAATGCTGACTGGATGTAGGGCGTGAGGCAGGGAGCCAGGCTGTGTCGCGAAGGCCAAAGAGCACCTGCAATAACAGAGAAGATAGCAGAAACAGTCCATGTTCAACACATTATATTCGAAGCGTCTGCAGGATTTACAGGTGAAAACGTCCATTACATAGCTGAAAAGACTGAGTCAAGTCATCCACAGTCTGGTCTGGAGATGCACATTTACAGCTCTTGGGCAGTATAAGGTGAGCAGGAATAAAAATACCAAGAAAGTGTGGGCAAAGGAAAAAGGGAAGAGGTTAAGGACAGAATTCGGTAGAATACCAGTACTTTAAGGGCAGGCCACAAGCCAAAAAGGAGAAGGGACATCCCTAAAAAGGGCAAAGAATCCCCTAAAAAAAGAAGAACTTGCAAAGAACAGAGGCAGGGAAGCCAAGGGAAGGAAGCTTGGACAGTTCTCCTGCTTTACCGACCACTTCCCAGATAGGAGGGGGGCTGAGCTTTGAATCTGGCGTCTGCCAGCGAATCTGGGAGGGGACAGGCCAGACCGTGCATCCGTGGTGGCAGTCTGGGTCTTGCTTTCATCCCACAAGAACACTTTGGGCCACTGCAAAGGACGCCTTCCTCCAACCCTTTGGTGCAAAGGAGTTTAGCTGGGTAGACAGGAGAAAGCCTTATTTATTTATTTATTTATTTATTTATTTATTTATTTGACAGAGAGATGACAAGTAGGCGGGGGGTGGGGGGTGGGGGTGGTGGTGAGGTGGGGAGCAGGCTCCCCGCCGAGCAGAGAGCCGCATGCGGGCTGGATCCCAGGACCCTGAGACCATGACCTGAGCCAAGGGCAGAGGTTTAACCCACTGAGCCACCCAGGCACCTGATTTCAAGCCTTTTTAAAACGATTATTTTTTTTTATTATTTTTTAAAATTGTATTTATTTGGCACAGAGAGAGAGCACAAGGAGAGGAAGCTGCAGAGAGAGGGAGAGAGAGAGAGAAGCAGGCTCCAGCGGAGCAGGGAGCTCTACGTGGGGCTCCATCCCAGCACCCGGGAGATCCTGACCCGAGATGAAGGCAGAGGCGTCATCCACTGAGTCCCTCAGGTGCCCCTTTCTTAAACTTTGAAGTGGATTTATTTAATGCTGAATTTCATCCCGGCCCATAAGCACTTGTTTCTTCTGTAACACTTTTTTCTTCCGCGCAACCTCCACTCTACTCCGGTTTAGGAGCACCTTTTTTTCCCCAGTCCATCGGCCTTTTCAGTCCCGGACCTGCCCATGGGGCGGTGGCCCGCAGGGCGGGGCTCCAGGGCGGGGGCGGCCTTCCCGGCTGAGCCAGGAGGACCAGCCTCCTTCCTTCCGCCTCCTGAGGGCGTTGCTGCGCGGGGCGGGGCCAGCGGGGCGGGGCCCGGGGCGGGGCGGGGCGGGGCCGGGCGGGGCGGGGCGGGGCCTCAGGCCGCCCGGCAGCCCGCGCACTCTGCAGGAGCTGCAGCTGCCGCCGGCCGCGCCTTCAAGGTCTCACCGCTTCCTCAGCAGAGACCCGGGCTCGGCCGCCATGTCCGCCGCGGACGAGGTTGACGGACTGGGCGTGGCCCGGCCGCACTATGGCTGTGAGTGCGGGGGCTCTGCGGCACCGGGGCTTGGGGGTCGGGCTCGCTGCCTCCGGGGCGCCGGTTTCCCGGGGGCTCGGGCGGGGGGGCGGGTGCGGCAGGGCGGCTGCGGGCCGCGCGGACCCGGAAGAGCCGGCCGGGCCGGGCGGCGGGAGGGAGGGGTGGCGGGCGGCGAGGCGCCCGGCCGGGTCTCCGAGGCGGTGGCGAGGACGCGGGCGGCCCCCTCTCCGGGGCCGGGACGCCACGACCCTCGGCCCCACCCAGCGCCTCCCGCCTCGGAGTCCGCCTCCGGGAGCCGCCGAGATTTGGCGCGGGGGGACGACCTCGGGTGAGGTGGCAGGAGGCCGGGGCAGGGCGTGTCCCGGAGACCCGGGCTCCGCTCGCGCTTCGCGGGGAGGCGCTGCCCCGACTGCTGCCTGCGAGCTGGCCCCGGGGTGCGGACCTGCCGGGCCCCAGGCCAGCGGAGAGGCGCGGCCCCGGGCGGGCCACTTCACCTTTCTCGGGCTTAGTTCCCTCGCACAATTTCAAAAATTAAAACAAGAAAGAAAGAAAGAGAAAAAACAAAACCCAACCCCATGACTTCCTCATTTTCTGAACCTCATTTTCTGTCGCTGTCCGTGGAACGTCATTGAACCGTAGGTGGGAGAGCTGTGCCGCCGGCCGAAGGCGAGCCCTTCGGAACCCGGAGATTTCGTTTTTAGTGTGTATTCTCGGGATCAGGGTCCGTTTTTAGGGTGATTTCACTCAACAGTTATGTGTGCGGTACTGTGTCACTTTGTGAAATTAGAGATGAGTAAGATCAGGCCCTGCCTTCCAAGAGCGTTTTAATCAGACAGGGACAGGTGTACAACCTAATGACAGTCAGGTGCAATAAAGATAAAAGGGGCAGAACCGGCCAGGCGGTAGGGTGGGTGAGGAGGAGGGGCTTGGGGGAAGGCAGTGGGAACACAGGTAGCCGCATTTCAGCAGAGAAGAGCCTTGAAGGAGGGAAAGTCCGACGGGGCAGGGCAGGGTCAGAGAGGAAACTCGAGGAAAGAGCATGAATTAAGGTCTTGAAGGGTAGAAGGGCACAGTGGTGGGATGAGGAGGGGCAGGGAGAGGGAGAAGAGTTTCTAAAAATAATTGGGGCCAAACTGGGAAAGGCCTTGAGTGCCATCCCAAGGAATTTGGAGTTTATGCCCTACCCAGGGTGTCCATGAAGGAGGCAGGTTGACACGGATTGCCTGGGTTTGAATCTGGATCCAAGCGCTGATTAGCGGTGGAGCTAAGAGCACCCAGCCGGTTACCTCATCTGTAAAACAGGAGGGATGATCACAGGACTGCTGTGGGGCTTCAGTGAGAGGACGCCCGGAAAATGTTTTGCACAGTTACTGCCGCTTAGTTCTCAGTGACTGCTGGCTTTGGTTATTAATAAAAAAGGGAAAACGACATGATCAGCTCTGTATCAAGAGAGAGTCTGGCAGATAGACCAGAGCAGATCTGGGCCAAAATCTCAAGTCCATATACTTTTTTCAAGTTACAATAAAATTTATTGTTTACATAGTAAATAATGTTTCTACTATCGTAGGGGTAAGATGAATGTATTTGAAACCCCATAATTGCTGTTTTAGGAAAGTCATTGTAGCACATCTGGCTGTCCATATATCTCCACAGGTTACCCTGCCTCTCTAGGTGACTAACAGGAATTTGATGCTGTGGCATTCTTTTATCGCTCAGAAAGGTTACAGGTTCTTGTGTTTACATTCTTTTCTTTCATGTTTTAGCTGTCCTGGATAATGAGAGACTCACTGCAGAGGAGATGGATGAGAGGAGACGTCAGAATGTGGCTTATGAGTACCTTTGTCATTTGGAAGAAGCGAAGAGGTAAAGATTGGCTGGCTGGAGAGAAGGGAGCTGTTATGGTGTGAACACAGATAAAAATCTCTTTGAATGTATTGTAGGTGTGACTGTAGGAGGCTGGTAGTTTGAAGGAATAAGTATAGGTAGGGTATTTATTCATGGGAGCAAGTAGCCTTGATGGCAGTTTATTGTGAAACTCTTTGATGGGCACTTAAGTATTCTGAAAAATTTCCAGATATATGTTGTTTAGTTTTGTGCTTATGATGCATGTTTTGGGCACTACCAGCTGTTTGGGAGAAATAGCAGTTTTTTGTGTAACTTTTTTTTTTTTTTTTTTAAAGTAGGCTCCATACCCAACATGGGGCTTGAACCCAGGACCCTGAGATTAGGAGTCACATGCTTTATGACTGAGCCAGCCAGATGCCCCAGAAAGAGCATTTTTGAAGTTTGAAGTTCCTGGCCTTAACGTTTCACGGGTTCTTCACTGGTTTTAATATATGAATTGGATTCATTTTCTGCTTGGTAGTGCTCTGGGAACAGGCCCATCCATTTGGCAATGTTCAAAGTTTACCAAAGTCAGCATCCTCTGCTTTCTTTGTAAAGTGAGTGTATAGGGCAGCTTTCCTTTTTTCAGATGCTCCAACACCTTGCGGTCTTATTCTTAGAGTGTCAGTTCGCTGTCAGTGGTTCATTTCTTTTGTTTTGTTGCCTGTGCTCCTTTACAAGGCCCTAGGGCAGATAGATGTAATTACAGATCATGTTTCCTATATGTGAGCTTTGGTGGAAAAGGCCAGCATGGGATAATGGAGGGTATTTGTGATCAAAGTCTGATGAAAATCAAGGGTGTTTCAAATGGTGCTAATAAACAAAGGTATTTTTGTTTGGTTTGGTTAATTCTGAAAATCTTAAAACAGTATAGGAAAGTTCAGAGAACAATACAAAAAAAAAAATGCTCGTGTTTCTGAAGTTACAAGTGTTAGTCCTTTTCCTTTTCCTCTCAAAAGACACAGCTGGAGTCCCTTTTGTGCCCCTCCCTGGTCCCATTTTCCTTTTTCTGTCCCTGGTGTTACCTCTGACATGCCTTAGGTGTCTTGAATCCGGGCTTCTTTTCTGAGCTTTAAAGCTTTTCCTTTAGACTGGGGGGAGGGAATTAATGATGATTTAGGTGGGAAGAATGATAATAACACTTATTTTTCTAAATAGAAGGTTTAAACAGCAGGAAGTGAATATGTAATTAGAAAAGGGGATGTTTCTCATACAAAGTTTGTAAGGGCCCCATGGAGGGGGAGAAGATTAAGTTCTCTGTTACTTAAACTGAACTAGATCTAGTTTTGGAAGGTCCAAGAATCTGAAAGCTGCAGCTGGCCTCTGGGAGACCATCTTGTGCTCTGTGAAGCCTTTGGTGTCTCTGTTGAGGTGACTTGGGAATGAGAGGGAAGAACCCCAGCTCCCTTCCTTCCTCCATCTGAAGCACTTCTGCTTTTGTTTTAATCTTGGGTTTCCACACTAAAATTCCCTTTTAACACACGCTGTCTTGGCTGCTACTCCCTTGCTCCACTGATGTAGTTCAGCTACTCCTCTGCTTGAACTCTTTCATTTCAGTGAGGACACCAAAGCCTGTGTTTGCATGGTTTACTTGTAGTTTTCTTGACCGAGCAGTAGCTTTTTCAAAAAAGTCAATTCAAAGGTGCCTGGGTGGCTCAGTTAGTTAAGCATCTGTCTTCGGCTCAGTTCCTGATCCCAGGGTCCTGGGATCCAGCCCCGGCATCGGGCTCCTGGCTCAGTGGGGAGTCTGCTTCCCCCTCTTCCATCTCCCCTGCCCACCACTTGTGCTAGCTCGCTCGCTCTCAAAAAAAAAAAAAAAGAAAAAAGAAATAAAATTAAAAAATCAATTCATACAGTGGTTCTTAACCAAATGTGTAGTTAGTTAGATCATCTGGGGAACTTAAAAATACGGATATTTGGGCCTTACCATAGAGATTCTGGTTCAGAAGATCTGGGCTGGAAGGTCTAGACATCTGTATATTTTTGTTTTTGTTTTTAAGATTTTATTTATTTATTTGTCAGAGAGGGCACAAGCAGAGGGAGCAGCAGGCAGAGGAAGAGGCAGGCTCCCTGCCGAGCAAGGAGCCCGATGTGAGATTCGATCCCAGGACCCTGACATCATGACCTGAGTCAAAGGCAGATGCTTAACCGACTGAGCCACCCAGGCTTCCCTACCTCTGTATGTTTTAAAGGCTTCCTGTGGTTCTGTTGGGCCCCCTTCACTGAGAAGCAAGATCCAGAAAGCTTTTAGAAGTTGGCCTTGTGCTGGGTTATGATAGTCTGAGCAGAATGGTGTTTTCTGTAAGTCACATTGCCTTCTCCGGGTGCTGCAGCAGCAAGACACATTTCCATCTGCTCTGGAGTGCATTCCTTTCTGTCAGGTGTCTTTCCCAGAATTGAAAAGCCGCCTATTTCCTTAACATCCATGATCACCTGGAGGGTCTTTAGCTGGACGCTTTTGCAAACTTAGGAAGTGACCCAGGCAGTGAGACATTGGTTACAGTCTTTATTTTTTATGCTTTGGGTTATAAGGAAGGGTATAATCATGGCACATGGCCCTCTTGGCCTGGCGTTGTGGAAATGTGCCTGGTTTATTTTATGGAGGCAGTTACAGGATGCGGTGGTGGCGGTGGTTATTGTTTAAAGCTTTGATGAGAAAATCAACTTGGGAGGTGTGTATTTAGATTGTACTACCAGAAAGGGCTCGGAAGAAGCCCCTAGAAAAGAAGACTACGATCCCTACTGGCCATCTGAAGTGGGTGCTGCCACCCCTAAAAAGCGTTTGAGGTAAACCACAGGCAAATCACCTGCCCTTCCGTATTAGCTGGGGCTTCAGCTCCTCTTGGGTTTCCTGCCCTGGCGAGCTGGGCTCCACCTTGTGTGCTGCGAGGGCCCCACTTTCCCGTCTAGCCAGAGCCTGGCTTACCTTTTCGGATTGGCCTGCATCCTGTTTCCTTCACAACCTCCACACCTCCCAAGTTGGAGGAGCCCCAGAGTCTGGAATTTACACCCCTTCCAAGTCCAGGGAGAAAGATCAGAGAGTTCCAAGGGAGAAAAGGTTCCCCTCTTCGGTTCTATTTATAATACCGATGCTCCTCCCCTTCGAGTACAGGGGCTCCATTGTGTTTCCTAGGACACTCCGTTTTCTCCCCTACCTGTAACAGAGCTCCTTCCCGGGAAGAGAGGAGATTGTGCAGAGAGCGTGAATATGAGTGCGTGGAAACAGTGAGTGGAAGGGTGCTTGTAGAGAAATGACAGTGTGTTGTGGTGTGGGTTTGTGTTTCCCTCAAAGGTTAAGTGGGAGAATTCAGGAGTGGTTCCATAGAAGAGTGTACCAGGAGTGGTTGGAAAAAAAGAGAATATAGAGATTCTGCTTTTTCCTATGTTTTGGAGAGTAGCTTTAATATGGAAATGAATAAAATATCATCAGAGGATTCAGAGCTTTTTGCTAAGGACTGCAGAGCAGACCAGGCACTTTAAATGTGGGTTTATTTTTTTTTTTAATTTTATTTATTTATTTGACAAGAGAGAGAGAGATCACAAGTAAGCAGAGGGAGCAGGGGAAGCAGGCTCCCCGCCAAGTATAGAGCCCTAAGTGGGGCTCGATCCCAGGACCCTGAGATCATGACCTGAGCTGAAGGCAGAGGCTTAACCCACTGGGCTACCCAGGCTCCCTAATGTGGGTGTATTTTTATGGGTTTATTTTTATCTTTTTGCCTGTTCTGATGGTGCCTTACATTTGTTTTGGCTAAGGGGCGGTTGTAGAGGTGAATAACATTTCCACTTGGGGAGGCAAAATTTAAATGCATGAGGTACAGGAAGTGCTCGAGTCTTGGTCAGAAGGAAGTAATCGAGGGAAAGGTCAGAATGTCCAGGTGAGCAGGCCCAAGAAGAGAACACATCGGGCTGGGCAGAGCAGACAGTGTGCAGGTGAGGACAGTGCCTGAGTGGAGCCAGGAGAGAATTCAGTTAGGTTAAAGGTCACAGTAAGAAGGGTGATCCCAGCAGTCTTTGAGTTTGACGATGAAGTGTGCCTTCGTTCAGAGGCTTGCTGTCTTGGGCCACCTTCCTCTTGCTGTGTCCCTACCCCAGCTCAAGGGGCAGGGTACCCCAGCCCCTTGCAGAAGGGGAACTAAGGGTTCCGGCTGGTTGGAGACCGTCAGAGATGACATGATGTTAACAAGAGCGTAGCACCAGATAGAGACACTCTTCCTTCTGTAATTTGGGGGAATTGAGAAAGTATCGTGGAAAGAAATCCAGTCTTGAGAACAAATTCTCTTCTGTGCATATGTCTTTGTTGTTGGCATTGAACAGGATGGGCTCCTCAGATCTCTTCTCCTCTTCATGGGATCAGAATTCCAGTAACATCTGGATACATCCAGGCTGGCACACCACGATCATGAAAATAAGTTAAAGACATTTAATTGGGCAAGAAAATAAAAAATGGATAGGTGAGGTGGCTCAGAAGAACAGCTTGCCCACCAGCTTCTAGAATTCCCAAATGGAGGAATATCACTTCATTTGTAGGAGGCTGATCCATGCTCTCCTCTTACAGATGAGAAAACTAATTTAGTTGCCTCATGAGACCCTGTGTGAGTAAGGGGGCCACGTAAATGTAGTTACTTAATGGCACGTTTGATTACAAGCTGGGTATATTCATGTATTCGTAGTTATTAAAGTGAAGTATGGGGTGGGATTTAGTTTTAACTCTTTTTTTTTTTTAAGATTTTATTTATTTATTTGACAGAGAGAGAGAGCAAAGAGAGCACAGAGCAGGGGGAGAGGCAGGAAGAAAGAGAGGGAGAAGCAGGCTCCTCGCTGAGCAGGGATCCTGATGTGGGACTCGATCCCAGGACCCTGGGATCTTGACCTGAGCTGAAGCAGACACTTAACTGACTGACCCATGCACCCCTAGTCTTAACCCTTAAAATGATGACACAGATGAAAAAATCTCTATTCTCTTTTCTGAAGCTTACCTTGGTGCACCTGCCTTGGATAGACTTGCTAGTAAGAAAGTTAGTTGCATTTAAAAGTGTTTTGGAGCACCTGGGTGGCTCAGTGGTTAAGCATCTGCCTTTGGCTCAGGTCATGATCCCAGGGCCCTGGGATCCAGCCCTGCATCAGGCTCCCTGCTCAGTGGGGAGTCTGCTTCTCCCTCTCCCTCTGCCTGCTGCTCCCCCTGCTGTTCGCTCGCTCTCGCTCTCTCTCCCTCTCTCTCTCTCTCTCTCTGTCAAATAAATAAATGAAATATTTTTTTAAAGTGTAAAAAAAAAAAAAGTATCTGTTAAAGTTCAAACTAAGAGTGCTTTTGCACATGGTAATACTGTTACAAATGGGAAGATTAGCTCCTAGTGTAGCCAGGAAAATGTTTTACTGCTGTTTACCCTGTGGTGTAGCTGAGACACTTAGCAAAAGTTACAATTTACAAATGTGGAGAGTAGGGATGCCTGGGTGGCTCAGTCAGTTAAATATCAGCCTTCGGCTCAGGTCACCATCCCACAATCCTGGGATGGAGTCCTGCATCAGGCTCCCTGCTCAGTGGGGAGCCTGCGTCTCCCTCTGCCTGCTGTTCCCCTGCTTGTGCCCACGCTCTCTTTCTCTCTCACTCTGACAAATTAATAAAATCTTTTTTAAAAAATGTGGAGAGTAACCTGATACATATTAGGCAGTCAGCTGTCGTTAGTACTAAGCACTAAGTACTAAGAAAGGTCACATGACTTTAGTCTCATAATACTTATAAAATACTTTAAATAAACAGACATTTAAAAAGTCTGAACAAAACGTTTTTAAAATCTTGACCGTTGAGATATGTGAAGTGAAAAGAATGAGGACTTTCAGTTCTGGCACTTGTGATTTCTGATTCTGGTTTTGCAAGTTGTTTAAGTTGCAAAGTGAGTTGGTTAAGCATCTGCCTTTGGAGTGAGCCCAAGTTTGTACTTTGCAGAATGGAGACACCCTGCATCTTACGGAGGTGCCTAAGGTGTCGTGAGGGCTACGTGCCCAGCACAGTGTCTGAGCTACGGTAGGGCTGCAGTGAGCACTCAGTAGGTATATTGTCTGTCCTGGTCCCTGGGGTAAAAGCAGATGTAATACGAAGATGATGAAGTGTTAGTAAACGTTTCTGGAGAATTGTCTGGGCACTTTCAAGGTCTTAACGGTTGGTAGCTCTAGTTTTTCACTTCAGATTTAAGCTTTTGTTTGGAAGGAAATGCCAGATATAGAGGATACCTCTAGGGAGTGGAGTGTGGGGGTGGAGGGTGTGAGAAGACTTTTCCTTTTTATTTTAGAACCCTTTGGTATGTTTAAAATGCTTTTTACAGTGATCATAAATTTTGTAATACAGAAGAAAGGAAGGGCTTAAGTAAAAGGAAAAACCGTCTATATAATTTTTAGATAGTGGCATTCACAAAGTTAGATTTTTAAATTGCTATAGTATTGTCTTAATTACTATTTTCAGTGGTTACATAACATCCGTAAGTTATTTAGGCTAATTCCAGTTTAAAATCATACTGCTTTGATTGCTGGATAGTTTAAACATTTTCCCCATGTACCTGTTATCAGTTTTATTTTATTGTGCAAATTGTTGATGATATTTGTCGAGTAGGGTCATTAGGTTAACTTTCATGAACTGTCGTATAATATGGATGTCAACCTTCTGTTTTGTTTTGTTTTTTTAATATTTTATTTATTTATTTGACAGAGATCACAAGCAGGCAGAGAGGCAGGCAGAGAGAGGAAGGGAAGCAGGCTCCCTGCTGAGCAGAGAGCCCAATGCGGGGCTCGATCCCAGAACCCTGGGATCATGACCTGAGCTGAAGGCAGAGGCTTTAACCCACTGAGCCACCCAGGTGCCCCCCTTCCGTTGTATTTACTACCAACATTTTCTCTTGGTTTTCCATTTTTTTAAAGATTTAAAAAAAAATTTTTTTTTATTTGACAGACAGAGATCACAAGTAGGCAGAGAGGCAGGCAGAGAGAGAGGGGGAAGCAGACTCCCCGCTGAGCAGAGAGCCCGACTCGGAACTTGATCCCAGGACCCCGAGATCATGACCTGAGCCGAAGGCAGAGGCTTAACCCACTGAGCCACCCAGGCGCCCCTGGTTTTCCATTTTATTTGTTTTGTTTTGTTTTTTCACTGTACAGAAGTTTTATTATTTTAATTTTTTCTGACTATTTTATTTTTAAGTAATCTCCACACCCATTGTGGGGCTCCAGCCTACAACCCAACCCCGAGATCTGGAGTCGTGTGGTCCACTGAGCCAGCCAGGTGCCCTTTGTACAGAAGTTTTAAATTTTATGCAGTTGAGGTGTTAAATCTTTCTCTTTGTAATTTCTTCTATAAATTCAATGTTAGGTAGTTTCATTTCTCTAAAGCCTTGCTAAAATGTGAAGTTTATATTGTTGGCTTTTCTTTGATTTAATGGTTTAATTTTTTTTAGAAATCTAGGTCTTGAAATCTTACGGTGTTTTCTAAATTATTCTGTCATTTGAAAGCAATCTTGGGACGCCTGGGTGGCTTAAGCCTCTACCTTTGGCTCAGGTCATGATCTCCTGGGATTGAGCCACCCGAGTTGGGCTCCTTACTCAGTGGGGAGTCTGCTTCTCCCTGTCCCTCTGCCCCCAGCCCACCTCATGCTCTCTCTCAAATAAAAACAAAAAACAAAACAAAACAAATAACCCACAGTCTTTTTACTAGCTATTAGCAATTGATATCTACTTTGTCAAATATTAAATTGTGTATAGTTCTGTTTCTAGACTCTTCATTCTTCTATGGTGAAATATATTTCATTTTCCTTTTTTTTTTTAAAGCTTTTATTTATTTATTTGATGGAGACAGATGACAGCAAGAGAGGGAACACAAGCAGGAGGAGTGGGAGAGGGAGAAGCAGGCTCCCTGCTGATAAGGGAGCCCAATTCAGGGCTCAATCCCAGGACCCTGGATCATGACCTGAGCCAAAGGCAGCTGCTTAATGACTGAGCCACTCAGGCACCCCCCCTTCCTTCCTTCCTTTCTTTCTGGTTTTATTTATTTTGTGGGGAGAGGGGCAGAGGGTGAGAGGGAATCCCAAGCAGACTCCCCCACTGTCCACAGAGCCTGCCCTAGAGCTCAATCCCACTACCAAGCGGAAACCAAACGTCTGACACTCAACCCCCTGAGCTACCTGGGTGCGCCTGTATTTCATTTTTCTTGAGAAAATGTGTTGGACTTCGTTTTCTTGTACTTACTGAGAAATATCTAAATGAAGCTAACTTGATTTATTTTTTATTTTTTTCAGTATTTTATTTATTTATTTGACAGAGAGAGATCACAAGTAGGCAGAAAGGCAGGTGGCGGGGGCGGGGGAGGGGGGGAAGCAGGCTCTCTGCGGAGCAGAGAGCCCGATGCGGGGCTTGATCCCAGGACCCTGAGACCGTGATCTGAGCCGAAGGCAGAGGCTTAACCCACTGAGCTACCCAGGCACCCCAAAGCTAACTTGATTTTAGTGCCATACAGGCAACTTTTTTTTTTTTTTAAGATTTTATTTATTTATCCGACAGAGAGAGATCACAGGTAGGCAGAGAGGCAGGCAGAGAGAGAGAGAGAGGGAAGCAGGCTCCCTGCTGAGCAGAAAGGCCGATGCTGGACTCGATCCCAGGACCCTGAGACCATGACCTGAGCTGAAGGCAGCGGCTTAACCCACTGAACCACCCAGGCGCCCAGTAACTTTTTTTTTTAAACAATTTTTCATTATTTGAAACTTGGAAAATTCTTGTTTCTCAGTGTTTCCTCGAGTTACATATTAGAGTTGATGTTGGCTTGGTAATTTTGCCTGTAATTTGGAAACTCTTGATTTATGTTATCTTTTTTGGTTTAGCTCTAGGAAGTTGTTGAACCTTTGTTAATTGGTTCTGATTTTTTATTCTGATTTATTATTGGTTATTATTGGTTTTATCTTGGGGTACCTGTTGGTAGGTTAGATCTGTATAGTTTGTTTTATGGCTCTTTATCATTTTGTCTGTTTATGTTAAATCAGCATTCTAGATATGTGTCTCCTGTCTTCTGATTTACTGACTTGATTTTTTTTTTAAGATTTTATTTATTTATTTGACAGCGAGAGATCACAAGTAGGCAGAGAGGCAGGCAGAGAGAGAGGGGGAAGCAGGCTCCCTGCTGAGCAGCGAGCCCAGTGTGGGGCTCGATCCCAGGACCCTGGGATCATGACCTGAGCTGAAGGCACAGGCTTAACCCACTGAGCCACCCAGGCGCCCCCTGACTTGATTTTCTAATGTCTTGATTTTTTTTCCTGGTTCTGTTAATGACAGTTGCTCTGTCCTACTGCAGTTTTCATTTTGGACTGTTAACTCCTTTAACCTCTCTGTTCTTGTTAACAGATGAAATGGTCTTTAATTAGTTCATGAAGAATAGTGTGACACATATAGCATTCTTTTCAGGCAGAAGAAAGGAGCTTGCAGCCAGGAGTTGGGATAAATACTTCACCAGTTCCCCTTATTTTCAGTAAGTCTTGGAGTGGGTGTGACCACAGGAAACCAGTGTTAGCTGGCTGGCTAGGTGTATGGATTGTCCACCAGTCAAGGTTGGGAAAGTCTAACTGGGCTAAGTGGGCCATCTGTCTGATCAAATTTGGCATATATTTCTTCTGATCTTCGAGGTCAGAGTAACAGTTGTGTTTATATATTTTAATGTTCCCAATGAAAAAATAGTAAAAATATATTTGAGGGCCTACATTGGCATGTTCTAGGAATTTAATTTTCTGGCTTTGCATGGTGACCTGTCCCTGATATCAGCGTAATTTCTTCTGCTTCAAAGTTTAGCACTTTGGGGATATCTGTCGGTGGCAGGACCTGTTTTGAACATTGTTAAGCCATGTGGCATTTGATGAACTCCTCGCTGTTTCCATTCGAGCTGCTGAATAAACTCCTTCACGGGAAGTATTTGTATAAGAAAGTGCTGGTAGGCAAAGTGAGACCATCCGGAAGTGATTCATCTGACTGGGGCTGTTTGTTTAAAATTTGGGACCTGGTTGCCTAGAGACCGTATCTTTGAGCAGACTGAGTGAAGTGCCACTTGAGTACGGAGGCTCGGCTCCCCACCTGATTGAATCACGACTCTGCCGCTTGGTTTTTCTTCCAGAGGAGGTCCTGGTATTCTGATTTGATCTCTGTGCCTTGACGTGTGTGAATCAAACATCATAAACATATAATAAGTGAAAGATCTGGTTAATGTTTTACTTTGGAGAAAAAGTTTACTTGCTTAAGCTTGAATGTTTTTAAATTTTTTTTCTTCTAATTCTATGTCAGGAAGAATTACTTTGTCATTTTTTAATAAGGCATTTTATTACAGAAACCTCAATAGATACTTTTACAACAGCTAAAAGGAAACAGACTAAAACCCCAAAACCCAACCCTGCAGTTTGCAAGGACGTCATACTAGAAGGTATTTTCTGTCTGCCCCAAGATCATGGTCCTCTTCTGCCTCTGCAGTCTCACCCTCGGGACCATTTGTTACTATTTCGTGAGCACTTACTGCACTCTAGGCGCTGTGCTCAGCGCTTGCCGTGTGTGCTCTGACCAGCTAGTCTTGAAGTCCCTCGAGGTACTTATTCTTATCTACATTTAACAGAAAAGAAAGCAAGGCTCCTGAGGCTGACTCGCCCATCCAGTAAGTGGTAGATCCGGATTTCAGGTTTGGCAAGTACTTACAGGGTCAGTCTGCCACTTAGTCCTACTGCTTCTAAAAATACTGACAGCAACCGTCACTACCGGTAACGCAGCAGAATGATGATGGACTTGATATACAGCACGACTGTGAAATAGGCATTATTTTTACAGAGGGGGGAAAAAATGAGTTAGTATCCCTTGTCTGATGGTCTTGTAACTCTCTGCGCACTTCCGAGCCTGCTCTGGGTGACCCTAGTACTGTTGGTGCTGTCAGCCTCTCTAGTCCCGGAAGGGGCGACATGTCAGCCCACCGTTTAAGTCTGCTGGTTCCTGGAGTTGGTAACTGCCAGGCTGTCCTATGGGCGAGGTACTGTCTGCGCCTGCCTGCCGCCCTCTCAGATCTCTGGCCTGCCCCTCTGACTGTCTGAGGACAGTTCTCTGATTGTCTCATGTCTTTGTTTTGTTTTGATTTGTCTCATAGCTTAGTGTCTGACTAGAGTGTTGGACTCTGTCTTATACTTTCTTTATTCAGTGCAGAGCTAAAGATAGTGATGGACATACGTAAGTAGCTATTAAATGTTTGTTGATCGGTAAAAGATTTATTCATGCTTATAAGAGATGTAGTAAACAGGGCCTCGTGGCTGGCTCAGCCAGTGGAACATGCAGCTCTTGATCTCAAGGTTGTGGGTTTGAGCCCCAAGTTGGGTGTAGAGATGACTTAAAAAATAAAATCTAAAAAAAATATGATAAACGTAAAATCTAAGTTAAGGGAATTTTACAGGTGTCTAGAAGCGTGATACTGGCCTGTGACAGATGTGTATGGTTAACTTTTTTGACCTAACTCCTGCTCACAAAGACTTTCCCTGGAAGTGGAAATGGATGCAGTAGAGATGATGGAGTAAAATATGGGGGCTCTGGGGAGGCCAGAGAGTTCCCAGTTGGTTTTCATGTTCACAACCTGGGATCTACTTTTGATTCAGCTTAGAAAAGCATTTCTTCTTCCCACTTGCTTGTTTTTTAAATAATGACCTCATGCAGACAGGAGTGGCAAATTGGATTGGAAATTGCCTTGGATCGTTTGGCAAGAGCTGTATTTTTTGGTGTTGTGGGTGGAGGAAAGTCCTGTCTAAAGGCCTCTATTTCTTCTTTACTCAGAATACCTTCCTGTTGACTCACTGGAAATCATAACGAAAAGCAGAAGGAGCACTGGAGAGGCAGCGGCCAGCCCAGGGCTTGGCTTCTGTTGGGGCAGATGTCTGGGGACTGAGAGGGTGCTGGCTTTAGGCAAAATTGTAAGACTTTTGTAGTGGAAGGAAAATACTATTGTTGTGATGGGTATTTATCCATAACGTAGAAAATACCTGTTTCTAGGGATCGTTACTCAGCCACATAAAAATCAAAATATTTTCTAGAATAGGATTAATTAGTGTTCCTAAAAACTGAAGCAGAAGGAACTGAAATATAAAGGGAGGGAATGGGAAAAAATTAGAAAAGGAAAAATTGAAAAGAAGGAGGAAAAACGGATGATCATTGTAGTAAAATGATACGAAAATAATTTAAATAGAAAAAGCCTCAGGGCGCCTGGGTGGCTCAGTTTTTAAGTGTCTGCCTTTGGCTCAGGTCATGACCCTGGGGTCCTGGATAGAGCCCTACGTCAGGCTCTCTGCTCAGCAGGAAGTCTGCTTCCCCCTGCTTGTGTTCCCTCTCTTGCTGTCCCTCTCTGTCAAATAAATAACAAATCTTAAGAAAAAGCTTCACAGTATAGCCAATCATTTCATTACAAATAAAACATATGCCGGGGTGCCTGGGTGGCTCAGTCAGTTAACCGTCTGCCGTCTGCTCAGGTCATGATGGTGGGGTCCTGGGATCAAGCCCCTCATCCAGCTCCCTGCTCAGCAAGGAGCCTGCTTCTCCCTCTCTCTCCCTCTGCTGCTCCCCTCGCTTGTGCCCGCTCTGTCTCTGTCAAATGAAATCAAAACAAAACAAAACCCAAATAACATGCAGGTCAGATGACCTTTAGAACAGCTATAAGGAAACAAAATTTACTTACTACTTACAGGACTATTGTAACAAAATGTCTTTCTGCTCTGAAAACATACTGTTCTATCATTAGTTTGGACAGTGTTTCTTAATCATTGGTTGAATTGGTAGTGCTAAGCAGTGGTTTGACTTTGAGGGGTTTCCTTTAAAAACTTGAGAATTCCCCCCAAAATATTTTTAAGGCAGATTTTAGTTTTGTTTTTTTTTTTTTTTAAAGATTTTATTTATTTATTTAACAGAGAGAGATCACAGGTAGGCAGAGAGGCAGGCAGAGAGAGAGAGGAGGAAGCAGGCTCCCTGCCAAGCAGAGAGCCCGATGCGGGACTCGATCCCAGGACCCTGAGATCACGACCCGAGCCGAAGGCAGAGGCTCAACCCACTGAGCCACCCAGGTGCCCCAGATTTTAGTTTTTTAACTAAAGTTTTTAAACTAAAAACTTTTTTCCTAATCATTAAAAAAAAAAAGAGATAATACATGAACCTGATTCTTAGAGTCTATGCTGGAGTATACAGTGAAAAACTGTGTCCCGGCCACCCAGTTTTTCTCCAGATGGAGCCACTGTCATGAATACGTGTACTTCAGTATTCAGTACATCTAGAAGTATGTACTTTTATGTACTTCTAGATGTACTTCTTTAGAAGCGATAGTGCACTGTACATTTTGCTTTACATCTTGTGACTTATTCCACGTGAGTACATTAGAGTGCCTCATTTTTTTTTAAAAGATTTTATTTATTCATTTGAGAGAGAGAGAAAATGAGAGCAAGTGAGCATGAGAGGAGGAAGGTCAGAGGGAGAAGCAGACCCCCGCTGAGCAGGAAGCCCGATGTGGGACTCGATCCTGGGACTCGAGGATTATGACCTGGGCTGACAGCAGTCTTACAACCAGCTGAGCCACCCAGGCGCCCTAGAGTGCCTCATTTTTGCCTCCACATTTGCACAGCTCTTTTGTGTATAGACTCAACCTACCGGTGCACATTTCCCCCAGCTTTGCTATTATAAATAGTGTTCTGGTTAGCAACTTTTTGTGTTTGCCATCTTGCACTTGTGCGTATTCTTGGAGGGTAAATTTCTAAAAGTGGAATTTCGGAGTCAAAGGGAATGTGTGCATTTAGTTTTGATAAATATTGTCAACTTTCTCTGTGGGGGGTTGTTCCATTCTCAATATGTGAGAGGGCTGGCTTACCCATAATTTTACCAGCCTGGAGTATTAATAGTTTTTTTGAGTATTTGTGAATTTTATAGGTGAAAAATGGTATTTCCTTGTAGTTTCATTTTCAGATTATCTAATTTTGAGTGAAGCTGAGCATCTTTTTAAAAAATTTTAATTCTTTCTTTCTTTCTTTCTTTCTTTCTTTCTTTCTTTCTTTCTTTCTTTCTTTCTAAGGTAGGCTCCACACCCAGTGTAGGGCTCGAACTTTTAAAACCATGAGATGAAGAGTCATGTGCTCTGCCAACAGAGCCAGCCAGGCATCCCTGAGCATTTTTAATATGTGTCTAAAAGCCATTTGTATTTCTTTTTCTGTCAACTGTTTTAGTAGAACTCTTTGCTCATTTTTCTGTTGAGTCATTGGCTTTTCTTCTCTTTTCTTTTTTTAAGATTTTATTTATTTATTTGAGAGAGAGAGTGCAAGAGAATAAACACAAGTGGGTTGGGGGCAGAAGGAGAAACAGACTCTCTGCTGAGCAGGGAGGCCAATGTGGGCTCGATCCTGGGATTCCAGGATCATGACCTGAGCCAAAGGCAGGTGCTTAACCAACTGAGCCACCCAGGCACCTTGAGTTTTTGGCTTTTCTTACTGATTTGTAAGAGCTCTTTATATATTGAGGGAACTGACTCATTAATAGAGTCAATAGAGAATTTTAAAAATCGACTCATTAATAGAATGTGTTTTAACAACATAGTTTTATTTCATTTTGTTCAGGTTTCCCATTAATGCTATTTCCCATTAATGGAACTACTCTATCCTGTACCTAGACACTCCATTTGCAACTGTACCCTAGTGTAGGATGTCACATTTTATCACTATTAAATCTCGTCATTAGATTCAAGGTATTTTGAAGGTGGAACTGTCATGCAGTGTATTAACCATCCCTCCAGCAATAAGGCAAACTCAAATTCAATCAATACACATCACTGATAAGTGCCAATAAAAATGTTTTACCTGGGGTACCTGGGTGGCTCAGTGGGTTAAAGCCTCTGCCTTTGGCTCGGGTCATGATCCCAAGGGTCCTGGGATCGAGCCCCGTGTCGGGCTCTCTGCTCGGCGGGGAGTCTGCTTCCTCCTCTCTCTCTGCCTGCCTCTCTGCCTGCTTGTGATCTCTCTGTCTCTGTCAAATAAATAAATAAAATCTTAAAAAAAAAAAAGTTTTACCTGTAACACTCCCTAAAGAGCTTTCTTTGAATTTAAAACCTAACAGCTCCTTTCTTCATTGAGGTAAAATTTGTAACATAAATTCACCATGCTTAACCATTCGGAAGGATGCAATTCAATACTTTTCTTGGTATATTCACAGTGTTGTGCAGCCACCATGACTATTTAATTCCAGAAAATTTTCACCCCCAGAAAGCCCACACCTATTAAGCAGTCACTCCTCATCTAGCAGCTCTTTTTGAATATGGTTTATTCAACTGGCTGTACATCTTAACCTCCTTACAGCCTAGTCCACATTTATCCAGCCTGCCACTGAAGGTGCATGAGACGTACTTGTAAATGCCTTGGGAAAACCTACACATCACTGTGTTTCTCTGACTCACCAATCTGGTGACCCTGTCCAAGAGGAAATGATGTTAATGTGAAAGGGCTTGTCTTGGGAAGTCCTTGCTGAATCCTAAGCGTCACTTCTTTCCTCACTAAGTGCTCCTAAGCCATCTGTTTGACGCTATGCTAGGAATTCTGCCCGAGACTCATTTGCTAGACTACGATTTGTGATACCTTCTTGTCCTTTTTAATAATTAATACATTTGCCCTCCTCCACTTTTAAAAACCACATTAAAAACAAAATAAAGCAAAACCAAAAACTAAAAAACCACATTTCTGTTCTGCCTAATGCCTTAAAGATTACGGATGACAGCTCAGCAGTTATACCTACAATAATGGCTTTAATTTAAGCGAAACCAAGAACATGAGAACTCGAAGAATAGAAAGAAACTACAGATAAAACATGTAACAGTTGAGAACTGACCATAAACATGCCCTAAATTCTTACTTGAAATAGTCCCTCAAATCCATTATTCTGGCAAAGAACAGCATTTCCCAATCCAATTATACTGGAACAGGAGTGCCTGAGTAGTGCAGTTGGTTAAGCATTGGGCTCTTGGTTTGGGCTCAGGTCATGATCTCTGGATGGAGAGATCCAGCCCTGGGACCGGCTCTGCGCTCAGCAGGGAGTCTGCTTGAGATTCTGGCTCTCCCTCTGCCTCTGCCCAGCTTACACTCTCCCTCTCTCCCTCCTTCTGAAGTAAATAAATAAAATCTTAAAAACAAACCCCCACAACTCTGGAACACCAGTCCCTTTAAGAAGGATGGTCTGTGAGAAGAGTCTGATAGTAAACTAGGTTTGAGAAATACTGTTTACACTATCTTCTCCCTTGGAGAGTCAGAATTTACAGCCCATGATAAAGATTAACCCACAGAGGAAATAATCTGTTTAATTTGGCTTAATCCATAATTTCTGAAGTTTGACTACTAAACACTTTCTTTCTTAATGCCATAACACTCATTAGTAGAATATACCTCAAAAAATAGTGATCTGGAAAGTCAGCCACACAGTTTTCAAATCCTGAATTGTATTCTCCTTTAGCACAAAGAATAAATTATGGTAGTTTGGCAAGTTGATTCATCTCTAAACAGTATATATGCCAAAGCTGTTAATCTAAAACCTGTTTCCTCAATGCCAACTTCATTACACACTATTAATCTTTTTTTATGGCACAATACAACTTGCTTGAATGTACTCTGGAAAATTCTAGCTAATTTCTCTAAAATGATCTTCTTAGGTTAAATTAATAGAAAGGTGACATATGCAAAAGGAAGAGGTTCTTTCGCTGTCCTCTGTGTTGGTCAGGGGCTACCTGAAGTTGGTCTTCAGGTCTGGAGGCCGTAATTTAAGAGGGATCTTGACAATCGTCTAGAGTAGGGATGGTAGATAGTGGTGGGATTCTTTCATACCTGCAGTAGGCCCTGCTGATAGATCAGAATCCTTTTCAACATAAGACCTGAGGAGCCACTCCCAGTCAGTGGGAGTTGGTCCACTGGTTGAGACACGATTGTTGCTCAAGGACCAGGGCATGTTGAATGAGCCTGACCAGAATGATCAGAGGTCTATAAATTACGAGGTATGAGGAATCATTGAGAGGACTCAGATTATTTAATATGGAGACAGGAGTTAGGGGGACTCTAGAAATGTAGAATCTCAGAAGTGCAATAGTCGTCCAGTATAGGAATTCATTCAACTGTTAACATCTTGCCTACATTATTTTTTAAAAGATTTATTTATTTGAGAGAGAGAGAGAGTGTGAGCACGTGCGCAGAGGGGAGGGGCAGAGGGAGAGAGAGAGTCTTAAGCAGACGCAGACTGTACTGGGTGCAGAGCTCGATCTCATGACCCTGAGATCACGACCTGAGCCAAAACCAAGAGTCCGATGTTTAACTGGTGTGCCACCCAGGCCCCCCAACATTTTGCATACATCATTAAAAAAATCCCTGAAAAATGGAAGAGGGGTTCAATTTGTCACGTGTGGTCGCAGAAGAACAGAACCAAGCAATGGAAATCTGCTTGATATGAGGAACTTTTTTTAAAAAAAAGATTTTATTTATTTATTTATTTATGAGAGAAAGAGAGAGAGGAAGAACAAGTGACAGATAGAGGGAGAGGGAGAAGCAGGGTCCCCATGAGCCGAAGCAGATTCTTAACCGACTGAGCCACCCAGGCTCCAAATACGAGGAACTTTATAACAGTAAGAATAAAGATACGGTGGGGTGCCTGGGTGGCTCAGTCGGTTAAGTGGCTGCTTTCAGCTCTGGGCATGATCCTAGGCTCCGGGATCAAGCCTTGCATCAGACTCCCTGCTCAGTGGAGAGCCTGCTTCTCCCTCTCCCTCTGCCTGCTGCTCTCCTGCTTGTGCTATCTCTCTGTCAAATAAATAAATAAAACCTTAAAAAAAAAAAGAATGAAGATATGGTAAAATCTTTACCAAATATAAGGAACTTTGTAACAGTAAGAAATCTCAAAAAAAAAAATTCCCAAAAAATCTGCTTTGGAAAAATCCATGTTGCAGAAGATTTTTAAGCATAGACTGTACAACAGCTGATGGAAGATTTTCTTCTAAGCTAAGTACTTCTTGAGTTACTCAAAACAGTTTTTATTTTCATTTCCTGTGTTACTAAGAGGTACTTTTATTTTAAATGATAACATTTTTTTTTAAAGATTTCATGATTTATTTGAGAGAGAGAGAGAGAGTGCGCGCGCACGAGACGGGGGAGGGGAAGAGGGAGAAGCCGGGGAGCCTGACCGACGTGGGGCTGGATCCGAGGACCTCGGGATCGTGGCCTGAACTGAAGGCAGACACTAGCTGCCTGAGCCACGCAGGCGCCCCTAAGTGACTTGATAACATTCTATTGCTCTTCTTCTTCTTCTTCTTTTTTCTGACATGGCTGAAACAGTGGGGAAAAGCACTTTGTATAAAATAAAACAGGTAGAAAGCATTTCTCAGCTCTGTGCAGGCCCCTCTGAACTAGAACTGCAGAAGATGACAGCAGCTTAACGCAGCCTGTCCTTAGGGGGTGTGCAGATTGATCGGACAGATAGGGCATCACCATTTCAGAAGTTACTCAACATCAAAGGCTGAAAGGTCTAACTGATGTCACAAGATGACCTACAGCTGCCAGTGAAATGATGCAGTTAAATGTGTGAGTTTAGATGAGGGAAAGGTTATTTTATGGCCGAGTTTAGCAAGATAAACTGAAATTAGGAGAGAAGGCAAAGCATAAATACACATGTTTTTGTCTTCCTTTAGAGTTGAGACTGTCTTTTTCTCCTTCTTGGTATCCAGGAGCGCCCCTTCCACGGGGCTTTTCCACAAAGCAGATGCTCATTTGAATTGGGGCAAAGTGTGGAGTGTGGGCGTTGGGGTGGTGAAGGGAATTTCAGTATTGTGGGGATAAGAGCTTATGATGATACTAGTATTAGTACTTGGTTATGATTGAGACCTCAGTACTGTAGTCCTGAAGCCAGAGGGAAGGAACACTTTGTCATTCAGCAGTTACTTACTGAGCACCATGCTTCAGAGATAAATCAGAAAAGGATCCCACCCTTATATACTTAAATAACTATATTAAGGGGTTAAGAGGTCAAGTTTATTTATTTTTTAAAGATTTTATTTATTTATTTGACAGAGAGAGCACAAGTGGGGGAGTGGCAGGCAGAGGGAGAAGGAGAAACAGGCTCCCTGCAGAGCAGGGAGAGCCCAATGTGGGACTCGAACCCAGGACCCCAGATCATGACTCGAGCCGAAGGCAGTTGTTTAACCAACTGAGCCACTCAGATGCCCAAGAGGTCAAGTTTAGAGGGAGTTTGGAGGAAGGAGAGCTTATTTCCAAGGGTAGATCATGGAAGAGTGCATAGAGGAGGTGACTCTTGAAAGTAACATTTGAATTGTCAGATGTGAGGCTGATCAAAAATTTTACCAATCTGGGGGCGCCTGGGTGGCTCAGTGGGTTAAGCCTCTGCCTTCGGCTCAGGTCATGATCTCAGGGTCCTGGGATCGAGCCCCACATCGGGCTCTCTGCTCAGCGGGGAGCCTGCTTCCCCCTCTCTGCCTGCCTGTCTCTCTGCCTGCTCGTGATCTCTCTCTCTCTCTCTGTCAATAAATAAATAAAATCTTTAAAAAAAAAAACTTTTTTACCAATCTGTATTCTCAGTAGTCCCCTCCATCCCTAGCTTCTCATTATGGCTTGATGACCTTTACTCTCTCTACAAACTCTCTTAATTTCTCTGATCCTAAAAAATTTATCCCATGTCATTTAGCCTGCCAGCTTTACCTTCCCTGTAGCAATTAGAGAAGTATCTTTCTTCCTAACTCTTTTTTTTTAAAGATTTTATTTACTTATTTGAAAGAGAGAGCACAAGAGCATGAGCGGAGGGGTGGGGTGGTTGCAGAGGGAGAGGGAGAATCAGACTCCCCGCTGAGCAGGGAGCCAGACGTGGGGCTTGATCCCAAGATCCTGGGATCATGACCTGAGTTGAAGGCCAATGCTTAACTGACTGAGCTACCCAAGCACCCAAGTCTCTATTTTCTATGCATGGTTTGGATCCTATCCCTTCTGTCTTCTAGGGTCGTTATTCCAGTATTGTTTTCTTAACTGTAACTTACGTTTTTTCTGCTGATTCTTTTCTCTGTAGTAATAAACATCCTCATCCATTCAAGATCTACTCCCTTAATAGTAGGCCCTACCCTGATTATTGTCCCTTCTTTTTTTCTTTTAGGAAAAATTTGTCATTACTCCCCGTTGTCCACTTCTTTATCTTGAACTCCTGTGGGTGTGATTTGTGTGCCCTCTTCCCCCACCGAAATTTCTCTTGCTCGAATCACTGATGACCTAATTGTTATGTCCGTTGGAAAATTTTCAGTACTATTTGAGAGAGAGAGAAAGAGAATGCGCCCACACACTGAGGAGGGAGGGGCAGAGGGGGAGGGAGAGAAAGCATCTTAAGGGGCGCCTGGGTGGCTCAGTGGGTTAAAGCCTCTGCCTTCAGCTCAGGTCATGGTCCCAGGGTCCTGGGAACGAGGCCCGCATCGGGCTCTCTGCTTGGCGGGGAGCCTGCTTCCCCCCTCCCTCTCTGTCTGCCTCTCTGCCTGCTTGTGATCTCTGTGTCAAATAAATGAATAAAATCTTTAAAAAAAAAAAAAAAAAGACATCTTAAGCAGGCTCCATGCCCAGGGAGAAGGCCAGTGCAGGGCTCAGTCTCCCGACCCTGAGATCATGGACCTGAGCTGAAATCAAGAGTCAGATTCTTAACTGACTGAGCCACACAGGTGCCCCAATATGTAGCTTTCTTAATCTTGGTGACATATGACACTCTACTCTGTTCACTTATGAAATTTTCTCCCTTTTAACTGGGTGGCTTTTATACCTTTTTTTTTTTTTTAAGATTTTATTATTTGTCAGAGAGAGAATGAGCACAGCAGTGGGGGTGGGGGAGGGAGCAGGCAGAGGGAGAAGCAGACTCCCCACTGAGCAGGGAGCCTGATGCGGGACTCGATCCCAGGATCCTGGGATCATGACCTGGGCGGAAGGCAGATGATTAACTGACTGAGCCACCCAGGCTCTCCAGCTTTTTATACTTTTTGAATTTTAACCTTTGTATATATATTGCCTATCAGAGAGAAAGTAAAGTGAGGTAGCACCTCCTCCAGGGAACACCTACCCTTACCCCAGGTCTGGGTTAGATGTTCCTGTCTTGTGTTTCTGCCACTCCTCACCACCGTATCTTTTTTATATAGCTTTTCACAATATATTATAAATGCCTTATACTTTTCTCTTCCCCGATATACTGTGAGCCTCAGAGGGCAAGGAGTATGTCCTCAGTGAGTATGACAGTTAACCTCTCCGTGATCTGTTCTCACTAAGTACTAGATCTGAAAATTAAATTTCTGACCCATGACTTGTTCCGCAGGCTCCCCTTGTTCCCCCAGGGCTTCAGCAGCTGCAGCCCTAGGCGCTGAGGACTGAGAAGTGCTTTTGCAAAGAAATAACTAGCTGTCTTCTGCCTCGTAGAGGACTCTCACCTGGTCCTTTTCTCTCACGCTGCTCACGGCCAGCCGTGACCGCAGCTGCTGAGATTTCGGATCACCTGAGGTTAGCTCAGCTGGAACATTTATTTTATTTTTCCACTTAAGGTTAAAAGGTCTTTCACGCTTTGTGATAGATGGTAAAGTAGAGACGGACGGCTTGATAGGTCAGCGTGGTAGTGTTTCCCTGGGGTCCGCATCTGAAGACTCTGGGAATGAGCAGTTAATCCTCTTAGCCCAGGGACTCTCTAAAAAAAACTTCATTGAAGTAATAATTTACATGTCATAAAGTTCTCCTATTTTTTAATGTACGACTTAATGATATTTAGTAAATTGACCAAATTTAGTGCAGTTGTTACCTTAGTGTCGTTTCCATCACCCCAGGAAGAAGGGGGCTCTTGAAATAGGATAACCATTAACATTTAATTTCTGCACTTAGACTTGATACAATTTATCCGTAGAGTTGATACAATTTATCCCGTTCAGCAAAGAGTAAAGTTTCCCTTCTGTTTCTCACTTTCTTACAGCTGTTCAGATTGGCTTAATTTACACTCAAGTTTCTTTTAAAGGAGAAACTGTCAAGGTTTCTCATGTGCTTGCAGGGCTTGGAAAACAAGCCCTTATCATGTCTTGCTTGGATTACTGCTGGTGCTTCCCTCGATCTTCCTCACCCCTTAGGATACCTCCTCATCCATATGATCCATACTGCTTGGAGTGACCTCTCAAGTTATATCCGATCATTTCATCCCCCCCCTTTTTTTTTTAAAGCGCCTCCATGCCCAGCGTGGAGCCCAGTGCCCAGGGCAGGGCTTGAACTCAGAACCTTGAGCTCAAGACCTGACTGAGCCACCCAGGCGCCCCTGATCATTTCATTCCCATTTCAGATCCCTCAGAGGGTCTGCACATTCTCTCCCCTTGGTCTGACATGTTCGCCCCGCTGACCACCACCACCACCACCCCACCCCACACACAGTCCTTCAAGACCTAAATGCCATTCTCTCTGAGAAAATAGCACTGATGCCCTTCCTTCTTCAGCTGGTCAGGAGTTCTCAGTCAAATACTCTGCCTTTGTTTCTCTTAAGACGCGTTCCTACCAAGCTGGGTTGAAATTACTAGGCTGTTTCCAGTGCCTCGATGGTGCTTAGACATGTTGGTGTCTTAGTAGAATCCTGATTGCCAGGAAGAGAGTCTGCCCAGCTTGGGACGTTTTCAGCAGCGAGTAACCCTGGCATGTGGGGCATCTGCTGTGCAAGCGGGGTGTGGTGACCGGAGGAGCGGCTCCTGGAGGAACCGAATCTCGATGGTTTGGAGTAGTCATTTCCGGCATTGGTATGTTCCCCTCTGTATTGCACCGAGCTGGGAAACCACTGAAGTCACGTGCTCAGCAGAACTCGTTCAACTTGTTTCCTCCTCACAGACCCCTAATTCACATTCCCACCCTGATTCTTTTCTCCCAGTGCGTGCTCGAGGTCTGGGCTTGTTTCAGGGCTTACCGCACCAGGAGTTCTCTGAATACTGGTTTCTTTGTCTTGCTGCGGGGTGGAACGGGAAGGGCCCAGCCTGTAGTCCCTTTGACAAATGCTCTCGGCAGGACAAGGAAGGCGGGGTACTGGGTGTTCCTGGGATCTGGCTCTTGCACACACGTCCTCCTGTATGTGGAACACGGGTGCATAGCGCCCATGACTTAGGGCCCGTGGGTGTGTGTTTGCATATAGTATCTCAGTTAATGCTCGCAACTACCGTGTTTCTACGGACAGGAAACTGAAGCTCAGAGAGGCTAGTTAGGTAAATTGTCATTCTTCCTTCCTTCCCTCATTACTCAGGGAAGAACTCAGTCTGTTCCTCTCCATAGCTGGTGCCCCCGTGTTCTTTAGAATGTTGCCTTCTTCCTTGGCTCTTTATTTCTCGTCTCCTCGGTCCCCTCAGCACTTGTTGCTCTCTTGCAGCCTGCAATTAAGTGCCTCTTCCTGAGTCATAGAGAGAGGTGCCTTCCTAGGACATGCCACCACCTCAGACCAACCCTTTCTCCATTCCTCCAATTTCTCTTCCCTTCTTAAAGTTCCTGAAAAGGAAGTCTGCCCTGGCTGTTTCTAGTTCCCCCTAGAACTTGCTTTTCTGGTTGTAATCTTCCTTCCCCTGCTCACCACTCCACTAAGATGCCCCTCATGGGGGTCACAGATGGCCTTCTTCCCTGTTTGGTACATCCTTTTCCCTAGGCCATCCGTCTCTCTGCAGCATCGAAGCTGGTGACCTCTCCCAGCTTCCTGCAAAGTTCTCCTTCCCTGCGATCATGTGATTCTCTCGTTTCTCATTTTACCTTAGTAGCCCCTATTCTTTGTAACACACACCACTTAAGTGTTGATGTTCTCTGAGGCAGAGGTTGACCTTTCTTTTTTTTTTTTTTTAAGTTATTTATTTATTTATTTATTTAAGTCACCTCTGCACCAAACATGGGGCTCGAACTCACGACCCCAAGACCAAGAGTCACATGCTCCTCTGACTGAGCCAGCCAGGCATCCCCTGGCCGTATTTTATGTTGCTTTATGGACTGTTTCTCTGGTGAGCTCATCCACCCACCCCACCCCCTATGGTGCCACTCTTCACTCCTTGTCTCCAGCTGGGTCTGCCCCCTGAGTTTTCCAGACTTGTGTTTCCACTGCCTGCAGGTTGTCACCACCTGATGTCCTGTTCATGTTTCGAGCTGAACACGTTTCCCGCCTGAATTTATCATTCTGGCCTGCTTCTGCCGGTGGCCCCGCCTCGCTGATTGGCATCCTCTTTCATTTAGTCATCTGCGCCACAAGTCACCACATCATCTTTTAAAATAAAACAACCTTTTGCCTTTTATAGAAGTTTCTGAAAGTTTACTAAACATGGTACATGTTGCCAGATTTTCTTCTGGAACAGTGTGAGAATGTGGGGTTTCCCCACGTATTGGACAAAAATAAGTCGCTATTGTTCCTTTTTATCTTTGCCAGTCTGATAGCCAAATAATGGTGTTATTGTTACTTTAATTTGCATTTCTTTGATTAGTAGTGAGATTAAGAATTTTACCTGTAATTATGGCCATTTACTTCTTTTGTGAGTTGCCTGTTTATGTTTCTAGATTTTTCTAGGGAAATACTTGTCATTTTATTTATTTCAAGCATTTAAAATATATATAGGAGATTATTAATTTCTTGTTATGTTGCAGATTTTCCCTCCAGTTTATCTTTTCTCTAAAAAAATTTTTTTAATTGACTTAAGTTTAATTTTTTAAAAAATTTATGTATTTACTTGTCAGAGAGAGAGAGAGCATGATAGTGAGCACAGGCAGGGGGAGTGGCAGGCTGAAGGAGAAGCAGGCTTCCTGCTGAGCAAGGAGCCAGATGTGGGACTCCATCCCACCACCCTGGGATCATGACCTGAGCCAAAGGCAGGCACTTAACCGACTGAGCCTCCCAAATATCCTGAAGTTTAACTGCTTTTTATGTAGCCACTTCATTTCCTTTTTTTTTTTTTTTTTTTTTTTTTTTTGTAGAGCCTAACGCAGGGCATAAACCCAGGACCTTGAGCTCAAGGCACGAGCTAAGATCCAGAGTCAGTGCCTTAATTGACTCAGCTACCCAGGCGCCCCTCCCTCTTCCTTTATATCTGCTGCCATAAATTTGTTTGAAGAGGATTTTCCCATTTCAGGATTGTACAACCATTCATCTGTATTTTTTTCCTCCTTTTATCTTACTCTTTAAATTCTCTAATCCATTTTTTAAATTTAAATTTAAATTTTTTTAAGTTAACTCTACCCCCAGCTTGGGGCTGGAACACGTGACTGAGATGAAGAGTTGCGTGCGCCACTGACTGAGCCGGCGAGACCCCTTGAATCCATTTGATGTTCTGTGTCATTAGCAAGATGTGAAGTCAGGACCTAATTTTGCTTTTTTTTCCCCTCCTTTTTCTTTTCCTGTTGTCTATAAAGCCATTGTCTCCCCCTCCTAGCCCTTACTCCCAGCTGTCTAACCAACTGTCAGGAGGGGTCAGTTTTTCCCTTGTAATTACTCACCAGTTTTCTTTCTCTTCCCACCATTGCCCTAGTCAAGGACCTTACTGGATTCCTCTGACCAACCCACTCTTCTGTTCGAAAACTTCGATGGTTCCCACCGCCTGAGAACTAAAATGCTGTTGCTCCAGATACATCTCTACCACAGTAACTCATCATTCCCCAAATACACCATTTATTGTCATGCTTTACTTACTTATTTTTTAAAAGTAATCTCTACATCCGATAGGGGGCTTGAACTTCCAACCCTGAGATCGAGAGTCCTGTGCTCTGCCAGCTGAGCCAGATGGCCGCTCCTGTTTTTGTGCCTTTTTGCCCTTCATTTTTGCTTGATCTCAGATGTCTCCTTTTCCCATTTTCATCTCTCCAAATACAATTTATCTTATAAAGCCTAGTGGAAATATCATCCCACTGTAGCTAGTTGTTTAATCATCTCTGTTCCCAGGGGGTGATCTCCTTGAAGGTGGGTGCGGGCATTTAGCACATCTCAAGCTGCCGATAGCTGTGGCGTGGTGTAGTCCGCTAGAAATGTGTCCTGCGGGGGAAGAGGGGCGCCTGGGTGGCCACGTGATATTTGAATTCCATGTGTTGTCTTGCTCCACAAGGCAGCTTAGGGTGCCAAAGGGGAGCAGGTGCTGGTTTAGTAAACACTTCTGGCTGCTAGAATCCAAAAATGAACGTTGGGTTCCGTGTCAGCAGCAGCGGTCAGGCTTTTGAGAGGATTTGAAAGCATTCAGGCATGAAAGTGGGAATGAGTGGGAGGCGGAGGGAGTGGAGGAGTTGAGGTAGAGGAGGAGTTTTTTTTTTTTTTTTTTTTAAGATTTTATTTATTCATTTGACAGACAGAGATCACAAGCAGGCAGAGAGGCAGGCAGGGAGAGAGAGGAGGAAGCAGGCTCTCTGCTGAGCAGAGAGCCTGATGCGGGGCTCGATCCCAGGACCCTGAGACCATGACCTGAGCCCAAGGCAGAGGCTTAACCCACTGAGCCACCCAGGTGCCCCAAGGAGGAGATCTTTAGTGAGCTTTCCACCCGAGGGATTCTGTGATGAATATAAGAACTGGCAAAAAGTTGTGCTGGCCATTGATTTATAGAGAATGCACAGGCTGGGGGAGGGGTAGGGGAGAGGGAGAAGCAGGCTCTGCACTGAGATGGGAGCCCAAGGCCGCAGGGCCCTACCCCAGGATCCTGGGATCATGACCTGGGTCTAAAGCAGACGCTTAGCCACCTGAGCCACCCAGGCGTCCCTAGGTTTATTTACTTTTTAATTTTAGCTTTATTGTGGTATAAGTAACATATAAAATTGTAGAGTATTTAACGTGTACAGAAATAACGTGTACATTGTGGTGATTTGTCATACGTGTACATAAAATCTTTAAAAAAATAAAATATTCAAAAAGCTAAATTAAATGCTTACATCTTATAAGAAAGCTTTGTGTCTTAGTTGAAAATCAGTGTGGACTTACACTAAAATACTTAAAACCCTATTTAGTGGACAGAATCTGGAGAGATACTAGACTTTTTCCTGTATGGGATACCTGCAACTTTGCCCTGTTCCTTCTGCTCTGTGGGGCTCAGCCCTGTTAGGTTTTTGGAGTGATGGGGTAAGAGTAACAGTGGTCTAGTGAAGAGGATTCTCAACTAGGAATCAGGGACCTGATTGATTCTGCCTTTGCCAGTAGCTAGTAGTTGACTTGGACAGATAGACCTTATACTTGTAAAATGAGGGGGTTGTATAAGTAGATACAGCCTTTGGCCAAGCTTTTGAACAATAAAAACAATTTCTTTAATGTTTATATTTCTTTAATTTTGGAGTTAGACTTCTAAGGTCCTTTCCTTAGGAGTTAATTCTAAATACAGCAGAACATTGTGCACAAAGATGTTCCTTGCAGTATTATTTAATATCTGAAACTGTTTGGAAGTGACGTAAGTGTCCAACATAGGTGACCAGTTAAGCACTTTGGAGAATTTTTGTGTAACTCAGTCTTCAGAAGTTATATAATAACATGGAAAATATTCGTAAAGTATTGAGAGGTGTCTACTAATTTTCTCTAATGAATACATATTATTATATTGAAAAACAAAATAAAACCCAAAGGGATTTGCCCTAGAAGTGCTTTAAGTTCCCGGCTATCATCTTGTGATTCTGTGGTTTAGTGGCAGAGGGGGAAATCTCAGATGGGCTGTAGAGGACAGAAAGGGAGGTTTGTTGAATCTTCTCAGGACTATAGTAGAAGCTAGACTTTGGCTAATATTAAAAATTAGAGTAACATAGCACCCTACTGAGTGCTCTTCATTTTTCAAAGCAATATGGTTCCGATTTAACTTATTTTTTTTAACTTAATTCTTATAAACAAGCTCGTTGATACTCTCTTGTGAGACAGAGGTTCCTACCCTGTGTGTGGGAATATGGAGGGCAGCTTTGGGTTTGGGGCAGCTGAGAGACACTTCTGTATTTTGCCTGTTTATTCTAGCTCTCCCTTACCCCTTTTCATCAGATCACAGTTGCCTCCTCTTCTTCTGGCCTGACATTTCTGTGATGTGCACCGTATTCTCTTCCACTCTACAAAACTTCTAGCTGTTAATCAGGCCTGCTTTACAGCAGTTTGCCTCAGGAAGGCACGGATAAAAGCTTGTGGGAGATGACACCGTGGTTCTTCCTTTGACTTTGACTTTGATATAGTAATCTCAGAGAAGAACCGAAACGCCGTTGGTAGCTAGCCTCATTCAAGGCAAAAGTAATGCGCTGTGCTCTTTATCCGTAGTCTATGTGTTTACCTTGTTTTGAGGAGAAAATAAGTAATTTTTTCTTCATTACATGGTGAAGGGCTGTTCTTGGCTTAGACTGCAGTTGTTCTAGGGTTGTTTCTGTTAATGAGAACACACATTCCGCTGTCCCCTGAGAGCTGGGATTGGCAGGAGCCATTTGCCATACCTTTTTAGCAATAAAATACTGGAAGGCTGATAACAGGAGATGAATCCTGGACTACAGCTGTTTCTATTGCAGTGAGCTGCATTCTTTTCCACTTTGGCCTTCTGGTCGCTGGGCTCTTGCAGAGGTTTGGATTTTGTAGCTCTTACCCGTTGGTGTCTGTCTTAACTATCGTGGCAGCCCTTCTGGAAAACTCATTTGTGTGCCCCCCGCCTCCAGCCGCCATGATTTAAGTTCCCAGTACCTGAAAGAAAAGCCAGAGGTAAAAATTTATTATTACTGGGTATAGGGAATGATGAGAAAATTCTCTGGTCCATGCATACACCCCAGCCAGTATTTATTTAAGTACATACTATGACTATTTATAGAACTTGAGAAACACAGAGAAATTGTTCCTTTTCCTTACTGTTTTGTAAAAATTCTGAGCAGTAATCTCAGTTTGGAAAGTCAGAATTAATACAAGAAAGTCTATTCTGAATTATAAAAGTAGCAATTTATAGAACTATCATAAATCTAAGGTCTGTTGTGTATCATTCAAGCAATTTATTAATGAAAGAATTGCATAAAAATGCATACGGGGAGCCTGGGTAGCTCAGTTGGTGAAGCATCTGCCTTCAGCTCAGGTCGTGCTCTCAGGGTCCTGGCGGTCAGGCATCAAGCCCCTGCTCAGCAGGGACTCTGCTTCTCCCTCTCCCTCAACTCTCTCCTCGCCCTCCCCCTTGGTCTCTCTCTCTCAAATAAATAGTCTTTAAAAAAAGCAGAACTGTCCGGTTGCCTGGATGCCTTGGGCTCAGGTCATTATCCCAGGGTCTTGGGATCAAGCCCCACATGGGGCTCCCTGCTTGCTGGGAAGCCTGCTTCTCTCCCTCTGCTGCTCCCCCTGCTTTGTTCCCATTTTCGCTCTGTCTCTCTCTGTCAAAAAAAAAAAAAAATTGTAATAAAAAAACCAAAGCATCACCTTTAAATGATTTTTATTTTCCTACCCTTATGTTGGTAGAAAATATATGCAGATGTGCATTGTTTTGTCTTGAGCCTCCCTGAAATCTCTTGAGTAATGTTTTAGGGGGAAATGCAGTCTCCTCCCCCACCTCTGACAAACACACATTCATTTGTACTGCTTCCATTGGCATTTCCTTCCCTGTTTCAGCTGAGATCATTGACTATTCATGTAACCCCCAAACAGCCTTAAAAGCTGGACCTAGAAATTCTTTGTGGATTCTGAAACTGGAAGAGAACATACATTTGAATTTTTGAACAACTGAAGTGCTGCCGTCAGCTACACATGGCTTTTCTTAGGAGTTCTGCAGGAGTGACCTCAGGTTAGGGCCTGAGGTTTCTGGGCAGTCGGGGGCTGGGGAGCCAGTGGGCTCTACTGCCGCAGAAGAAAGCAGGGTAGAGAAGAAGGTGGCTTTGTTGCTCGGGAGTTTTCCTAAGATCTGACTGGGTCAGGACAAGGATGTGTGTGAAATTGGATCTTAAAAGAGTGTTGCTTATGTGGAACTTAAACTCCTCCAGGGAGAATGGAAATGAGTCTCAAAAGTCTCTTAAGGAGGGGATCAGAGCTTCCCTCTGTTGTCACGTCCTCTCCCTTTTGTGCAGGTGGATGGAAGCATGCCTCGGGGAAGACCTGCCTCCCACTACAGAACTGGAGGAGGGGCTTAGGAATGGGGTCTACCTTGCCAAACTAGGAAACTTCTTCTCTCCCAAAGTGGTGTCCTTGAAGAAGATTTACGATCGAGAGCAGACCAGATACAAGGTGAGTCCTTCCTTGCTTGGGGCTTAAATTTCCTTAAACTTGAAAGAGAAGATTTGTGGACTTTATCCTGTCCCAGAGTTATTGAGAGATATGTGTGAGTGTGTGTGTGTTCCTTTAAAATAAAACACCTGGCAGAGTGGAGAAGATAGTGCAAAGTCAGGTATAGTAATGAAAGGTGGCTCTCTGTATTATTTTTTTTTAATTTAAAGATTTTATTTGTTTATTTGAAAACAGAGATCACAAGTAGACAGAGGGGCAGGCAGAGAGAGAGAGGGGGAAGCAGGCTCCCTGCTGAGCAGAAAGCCTATTCGGGGCTTGATCCCAGGACCCTGGGATCATGACCTGAGCTAAAGGCAGAGGCTTTAACCCACTGAGCCACCCAGGCGCCCCAACTCTCTGTAATTTTTATACAATTCCTGTGATGGGGTATGTCCAGAAATCTTTATGGTATGTGATGATTTTTTTTTTTTTTTAATTTCTTAGAAGGTAGAGGAAGTAACTAGGGGGAATTACAACTTTAATTTTAACCAAGCACTGAGATCTATTGGCAAATTAAAGCAATAGCCTTGCAACTTTAGGGGGGAAAAAAGATCCCTCTGTGACATTAAAATTCAAGGTAAATTGGAAAAGCAGTCCAATTTCAGGAAATCGAGGTCCGTGAGAGGCTTTGATTCTTGTGGCCTAGGGCCCTGAAAGGGAAAAATCAAATTGGGATGTTGACAAGGACCAACATCTGCTGTGGGGGAGCTTTCTTACGAGCAGCTATTTGGAAAAGGATGAGTGTGAAAGATAGAGGAAGATTGCAAAGCCAAGGGCAGATGTAAGCGGGTTGACTGTGGAGTTGGCCAGAACTTGGAATGAGCTAAGGATGAAGACAGAGCCCAAGGAGGTTTTTATGTTCTATGTTTATGTTCAAAGGACAATAAGGAAGGTCCAGGTCCTCAACAAAAATTAACATCCCAAAGAGAAACTTTCCTTTTCTGAAGACAGTTCTGGAGCTGTTCTGTGGAACACTCTACAGTGTGGACAGAGCAGCGAGACATTCATTCATTAATTTAAAAAGATTTATGTATCTTTAGAGGGAGCGCTAGTATGAGTGGGCGGAAGCGGCAGAGGGAGAGAATCCCAAGCAGACTCCCCACTGAGCTCAGAGTCCAAGGCGAGCCTGGATCCCATGACCCTGGGTCATGACCTGAGCCAAAACCTAGGCCAGACACTCAGCTGACTGAGCCACCCAGGCAACAAGACATTCAAAACAAGAGTGAAGACTGCGTGGCAATAGAAACAGTAGTCCTGCCCATCTTCCCCTTGAGAGTACATCTTTCTCTAAACTAAGAGACCTAGAGATGTCGAGTGGGTGTTTGTGTGTGTAGAATGAAAACCCTGATTGATATATTTAATGGTATCTGTCGGTTTGTGAGTATTTTCTACATGCCAGATACCACCCTGAGTGCTTTATGTACATTTTCCCATTTCATCTTTACAACAAACTGGTGAAGTAGGTGTTACAGATGAGGAAGCTCAAAGAGGTGAAGCGACTTGCTCAGTGTTACCAGTAGACAGCCAAGCCGGGGACTGAATCCAGGATAATTGAATCCCGAAGACCGTGTTCTATAGACCATGTTACACAGAAAGATTCTCCAGATGGTTCTCAGATGAAGGGAGCTGAGATGTGGATTCGGCTTTTTAGGATTGGAATGTGAACATAATGCTATAGACTTTCAAGTTAAGGGAATCTTGCAAAGTCTCATAAGGGAAGTTTTGCAAAGAGAGTCTTTATTTGGTATTTGCTTCAATATTGCCAACAGTGTCTAACTGTCTCTTATTTGTTCTAGGCAACTGGCCTGCACTTTAGACATACTGATAACGTGATTCAGTGGTTGAATGCCATGGATGACATTGGATTGCCTAAGGTAACTTACGTGAGATTCGAGTTCTGGCTTACATGAGGCTATTTTGGCACATAGTTGTCATTCTGCCTGTAAAATTATTCTCAATTGAACCTTTGATGATATTCTTTCTTTCTATTTTTTTTTTTTAAGTACTAAAGGATCTCTTTTTTCTTTTGTTTTAGGGAATAGTTTTGTTCTTTCTCTTTTTTATTCCTCATCCCTGCTCACCTCACCCTAGAGAAGTTCCCTATGATGTCATTGACTTTTACTACACCAAATTGTAGACTGACATTAAAATTCACACGCTGTGAAATCCATCTTTTTAAAGTCTACAAGTCAGTGTTATTTATTTATTCACAATGTTGTTACACTAAAATTTGACTTTAGGAAATAGGAGGAAATATTTTAGAAGTGTCATTTTACAGCTACAGAATACTCCTTTGTCTGTAAGAGAACATGATGGGCTATTGTTTTATGTTTCAAGTTGTAGAGGCAATATGATGGCATTTACCTCCCGTATCTTGTTTTGGTCAAGGCTGTAGTCTTCGCTTTTTAAAACATCTTTCTTGAGGTACGGTTGGTATGCAGAACCTGCGTGTGTACAGTTGAATGGGTTTGGAGTGAGTGTGTGTCCTCGAGTGTTCTGCTCAGGAATTTATTTTATTTAGCACCACTCTTAGTGAAATTTGCCATCTCCAGCCTCCGCATCCCCCTCTGTCCCCCATTCCTGGTCCTATCCTGAGCCCGGAAGGCCATGCAATATCATCAACTCTTAGGGGCATGGACATCTTTTTTGTTTTCCATATCCTTTGACCTAAGAATTCTACTTCTAGGAATTCATCCCACCCCCAAAATCAGACAAGCCTGAAAAGATGGGCACATAAGGGTTTTCAGCATTGCTTAGAATAGAGAAGATAGCAGCCACGTGTTCCTTCAGTGGGGACATTAACTGTGTGGCAACCAGTCAAATACTAGTACAGCTCGTTAGAAAGGGTGATATTACTGTGTATTGACAAGGGAAGTTGTCTCTGAGGTATTAAGTGGGGAAAAAAACCCGAACAGACTGAGGTTATAAGAGTTTGTATTCTGGCTAAGGTGAGATCGTTATTTTTATGTCAAAAAAATAGATCTCTATTTTTATGTATGTATCATTTTATGTAAAAAATTTCCCTTTTAGGGGCGCCTGGGTGGCTCAGTGGGTTAAAGCCTCTGCCTTCGGCTCGGGTCATGATCCCAGGGTCCTGGGATCGAGCCCCACATCAGGCTCTCTGCTCAGCAGGGAGCCTGCTTCCCTTCCTCTCTCTCTCTCTCTCTGCCCACCTCTCTGCCTACTTGTGATCTCTGCCTGTCAAATAAATAAATAAAATCTTTAAAAAAAAAAAAAAATTTCCCTTTTATTCTTGGGAAAAGTCTGTAAGGAGATAATAGTTTCCATTTCTGTGTGATGGGATTAAGGGGCGTTTTTATTTTCTTTATAACTTCCTGTGGAGTCTGAATTTTTGTAACCAAAGAAAGATCAAAGAAGTGAGGTAGGGAGGATCCGAGAGGGGCTAGAACCACCGGGAGACCAACATTTGGTACCTAGCGTAGCGCCAGCTCAATTTTGCATATCTGTGCTTTGAATTGAGTTAAATCCAGAGCCAAGTCTTTGCAGAAGACTAGCCTTTGTCCTCTTTTTTTCAGAGCAGAATGCTGAAGCTCTCTTCCTCACACTGGTAGGTCTGAGAATTAGGCCCACAAATGTCAGGAAATGGCAGTATGTCAACTTCTTACGCCTACTTGGCCTTTCTGTGCACCTGTATCTTGTTGTACCTGTTTCTTTTGTAGTATGCCTGACGGGCAGTGATGATTTAACCTCTTTTAAATGGTACTAAGAGCTTTGTTAATATGTGCTATTACTAGTAGTATTGTTACTACAAAATGCTTTTTTACTGATATAATTTTACTACTTCTTTTGTTTACTAATGGTAGTATACTGTCCTGGACCACAGCTATAACAAACATAGAGTTCCCCAAAGGCTTTCAGAGATAATAGGGCCATCATGGCTATCAGCCTGGAAACGTCCACTCTACATGAGTTAGGTCGAGAAGACTTGAGTTATGTGGATTAATGATACTTAGCCTAAAAATTGTTGCCCATAATACAATGTATGATGTATAATTGACAATACATATATAGTGTCTGTAGGGATATCCTCCCTAATCTCTTAATATGGGACATATAGGCTAATTATAGAAGCTTAATGTGGTAAGTTTTTGGTTCTTCTCATTTTTGTCTTTTTGTTATAATTGGTCTTGTTGGCTACTTCTTCCAGAAAATATTTTGTGATTTTTGTCTTTGATTTTTTTTTTTTTTTTAAGATCTTATTTTTAAGGGGCGCATGGGTGGCTCAATCATTAAGTGTCTGCCTTTGGCTCAGGTCATAGTCCTGGGGTCCTGGGATTGACCCCTGCATCGGGCTCCCTGCTCAGCAGGAAGTCTGCTTCTCTCTCTCCCACTCCCCCTGCTTGTGTTTCCTCTCTGTCTCTGTTTCTCTCTGTGTCAAATAAATAAATTTTTAAAAAAATCTTTAAAAATAATTTATTTTTTAAGTAATCTCTACAGCCAGTGTGGGGCTCAAACTCATAACCCAAAGATCAAGAGTCGCATGCTCTCCTCACTGAGCCAGCCATGTACCTCTTGACTTTGATTTTTAAATTGTTTCCAATCTACTCAACTCCTCCTCCATCTTCCTCTTGTGTTCTACTTCCCATATCTTAGTTGTGGGGGTTCCTTAAGCTGCTGTCCTTATTTACTTACATTCTTGTTCTTACGGTTTCAGTTATTTTGAAGGCTTTGCTATAAGATAAATACACTGTCTTCTCATGGCTGCTGGACAGTTCTCGGATAGTTTTCCATTAGCTGGAATCCCTCCTGTCTGAGAGTAAACCTGCCTTTTCCCCCAAGTGAACCTCCCCTCCTCTATACCAAATGGTAGCCTGTCCTCAATTCCCCTGTCATCCCATCTCAGAATCTTGAGGTTACCTTGAACTCCTAAATGCAGTTATGCCCCAAGCCTTCCTCATGTATTTGAAATGTTTCTTTCATCTGTTCAACGAGGTTATCAGTGTGACTCCTGAGCTTCGGTTTCTCCGTGATTCAATGTACCCTGTGTCCTGTCTCCAGTCAGATCTTCTGAGGCTGTTCTTATCCCTGGCTCCACAGCTAGGACTTCTCTGGGGCCTGCATATCAAGTTCAGACTTGTCTGACTTTCGCCCTCATAATCGGATTGCATCCTACCCAACCCAACCGTATCTTTCGGTTACTTTCTAAAATGTATTCTGTGCTGTTTTCGGGAAGGGTGGCTCAGGGCGACCGTGATCTTCACCTTTCAGGAGATGATGATATCTCCATCTTGGAAAGTAAGCGTGCAGAGTTTGAAAAATGATAAAAAACCAGTTGTGGTGCATCCCTTCTCTCCAGGCAGGGGTGGTTCTTTCTAGTCGAGAGTCATAGCTATTATGGGAAATGCATGAAAACAGAAGAACACGGTGGGTCGAGGGCTCTGACAGGCCCATGGTGCTGCAGGCCTCCTCCTGCTGCCTTTCACTGCTCATCCAGATTCTTCTGACGACCTCAAAATTCAGTCTTTCACTTCTCCAGACCATTATCATCTCCTTTCCCCCTAAATTATAGAACGAATTGTGTGGTGCCACATCACCATGAAGATAGATCTTGAAATTCAGGATTATACCCAGTCTAAACCTACTGTGTTCCTGTTTGACCTCATTTGTTAATTCATTAAATGTAGAATCCCTTCCATGACCTTGGCTCTGGGCTTGGCATTGAAGATACGGCAATGAATTGCATAGACCTGATCCCTGCCTTCATGTAGTGCCTAGTCAAACAGATAATAACAAAAGTAATCAATTATTTGTGACAAGTGCTAAGGGAGCCACCGGTCTTCCACATTCTCATACAATATCTTCTCTTTCAGCTACTTCATCTGTGTATCTTTTTTCTTCTCCCAAGCATGGAACACATTTTTTTAAAAAGATTTTATTTTTAAGTAATCTCTGTACCCAGTGTGGGGCTCCAACCTCACAACCTGGAGACTGAGTCATACACTCCACCAGCTGAGCCAGCCAGACGTCCCTGCATTTAACACATTCTGATATTTTGTAGCTTTTTTCCAATGTCTAAAGTAGTGGTTCACACAACCGAAAGCACCGCAGTAAATGCTCCTTGTTGAGTTTTTCTGTGTCTCGGCGCGGTAGACGGTAACTGGGCAGATTGTGGCCCTCCAGAGCTTCCCACGTTGGCCAGTGGTTTAAACTGCCCAGTGCTGCGCGCCATCTGCCCATTCTGAGTCTGCAGGAAGCACATCCCTTTCACGGACCTGGTGAAACTCAGTGGATTAACCAAATAAAGCTTTTCCAACTCGTGCTTTTTATTCTGTATTATAGCATTTTATTCTTTGCATTAGTTAAGATGAATTGTCTGTTCCCTCTAATGAAGTTACTCGCTGAATGCCAATAATGTTTTCTGATCGTTTTATTTGTGTAATTGGTGGTTGGTGAACGATCCAGTGGATGGATACCTTACTCTGCTTCTTTTATTCCTCCTTAGATTTTTTACCCAGAAACTACAGATATCTATGATCGGAAAAACATGCCAAGATGTATCTACTGTATCCACGCCCTCAGGTAATCAGATTTTCTTGGTAAAATAAACAGTGTACATAGACAAAGAACAGACTGCTAAACTGCCGAAGTGGGGGTTTGGGGGTGGGCGAAATGGGTAAAGGGAGTAAAAAAACACTTCCAGCTGTAAGGCCTGGGGATGTAACTTACTTCTCAGGGATTTGGGTTACTAATGGTGTAGGGTATGCTTGAAAGTTGCTGAGAGAGTAGGTCTTAAAAGTTCTCAGCATGGGGCGTCTCAGTGGCTCAGTCAGTTCAGCATCCAATTCTTGGTTTCAGCTCAGGTCATGATCTCAGGGTCCTGGGATGGAGCCCTGCATCAGGCTCCCCCCTCAGGGGACGGGGGAGTCTGCTTCCCCTCTCTCTCTCCCTCGGTCCCTCCCCCGACCCCACTTAAGCACACACGCTCTCTCTCTCTCTCTCTCTCTCAATTAAATAAATATATCTTCAAAAAAGTTTCTCAGCACAAGGAAAAAAATCTGTAACTCTGTGTGGTGATGGATGTTAGTGAGGTGACCATTCTGCAATATATACATATATTGAATCATTATGTTGTACCCCTGAAACTAATGTGATGTTACATGTCAGTTCTGTCTCAGTAAAAAAGAAAGCACTGTAGGAATAATGTGACTTGAATGTATAGTTTTTTGTCCATGGTGCAACGAGAAAGTTCTTGCATTAGCTTCAGGATTTCCAAATAGAATGGGATACTTTTGTCTTAACAAAGTGGTGAGAAACAGCTGTGTTTTTCTAGGGAATGGGGAGAAGGGATTTATTTATCCCCATAATAGCAGATAATTTGGCTCTGAAAACAAAGTGTAGTCTTTCATTGTTGATCTAGTATTCCTGTGAACTGTACATTTCAGCTGGGATGCAGTTCTTTTCTTTTTAATTAAAATCTCTTAAGAATTACAAAAAGGATGTACATTTCAAAACTTATCACTGTTTACTGTTTTGCCACAAGCCAGTAGCTGAATTACAAAATACACTCACCATGTCTTCATAATTTAGTAGTGTAATTAAATTTTATCAACATCTTCAGATAATGCCAGCAACTGTCAAATGGTTGACTTTTAATTTACTTAGTTTTCTAGGTCCTCACCAAGCCATTTGTTCATTAAGTAATGTTTATGCCAAACAGATATGACAAATAGGAACTGAAACAAAGTATAATTTTTTCATAATTTCATAGTAGATTCTGAAGATGGCTTAATTTCAGGCCCTTGGCTGTTAGAATCGGCGAAATACTGTATTGGAAGGAAGAGGCAGTGTGTGTGGAGGGAGGGTGGGGTTCAGTAGATATGATAGCAACACGCGGAGTGGGACAGATTTACCTGGTGGCCGCAGGGCTATATGAGAAGGTGGTAGAAGTGAGCAGGACATGTGGCTGGGGTTTCCTTGCTTGGGCTGCCCAGTTTATGAAATTATAAGGCACCCTCTATGTGTGCTTAATAAATGTTAATTACATACATGAATATATGTATCATATTGACCCATGAGAAGCCTGTTGTCTCAGGTTTGATCAAATATGTGCCAGACCCTTTGGATCCCTGGAAGCCGTGTGAAACCCACAAAAGAACGAACGTAGCTGAGGACCAGGGCACAGCCACGCTCTTGTGCCTTTGTTTATTCTGTTTGCACGGCCTGGATGCCCTTTACTCCCGAGTTTAACCCACATTCTTCTCCGGCTGCTACTGTGGATTGCCACATTTCTGGATGCCTTCTTTTACTTTTTCTCCCTCAGACAGAATTAGCTCCTTCCCGTCCTTGTGCTCTTCTGGCGTTGGCACAGACCTCTTCAAGTGCATGGCTTTCCATCTTCCTCGGGGTTTTCGTTCTTGCTGCTGGCTTTCCCTGCACTCCTTGGGGGCAGGACTCCCCCTGTCTTTGTGTCTCTAGTACTTAGATGCCTCACATGCACTAGGTAGTCAAAATCATACATTGTAACAAGCCTTCCTTCTCCTTCTCTAGCTCAAGGGGATATCTTCTGCCCTATAAATGAGAAAAGAAAATGGTACTTTCTTTTACCAGATGGCGGTTCATGTTTGTCTCAGTGTATCCAGTCAAGTTTTAATTCAGTTCCCACCTTCTTGGTGAGGTTTTGTGATTTCAGTGACTCCCGCTCATTCCTCTGTCTAAACACCTATGTTTCTTTGTTTCTTAGTTCTATTGTTTCTTGCATACGTTCACTGTCTTTCTCTCTGTTACATTATTAGCATCTTAGGGACAGAGGTCCTGCCTTACATTGCTTTTCCTTCCCTCCAAGGTACATGTCATAATGGACAAACAAAAGTAACACAAGATTTAATAAAAAACACTTAGAAGTGGGTGTTGTTTAGGGGAATGTTCAGATTGTAGCAATTTCAAGTGTATGTGTCTGAGCCAAAATCAGATTAATTCTAAGTGTTGTGATTGGCTCAGTGTTACAGTGAGGTCTGCCTTTGTTGATAACCTTGTGAAGGTTGTACCTCCAATGGATATCTGAACGTGGCCGGCAAGAGGCCCCGCTGGCGGAGCTCCTTTCTGTGAGTTCTGTAGCCACGGCTCTCTCCAATGTCACCTGGGTCCCAGGCCCCCAAAGTCCCTGAATTGGAGATGAAGCATTAATTGTGCCTTTCTCAGAATCAGAAAGGGAGGAAGTCTGCTATTGTTATTCATTTCTCTTCAGTATGCAGCCTGTGCTTGGAAATTATATACAGAGCAGTGTGTTCTGGTTGGTGATTTATGATTTCTTTCCTCCCTGGAGTGTTTTTCCTGAAGGGCTGGCCGCTGTTGATAGGCAGGCAGTTTATACCTGCTGGGAGCTTCCTCTTCACCGCTTGGTACAGCAGTGTTCGAGAAAGGCACCTCACTTCACTGTGTGTGGTGACGCCCCTTCTCCCTTTTGGATTTGCAGTAACAGAAAAGCATTATTAGCTCCCTGTTTTCTCCCTTCCTGCCTTTCTTTCTTCTTCTCTTTTGAGATAGTCATGTATTTAGTCCTGCTAAATTACTTTTCTGGATTACATTCCACCCTCAGATAAGACCCCAATTCTTTTATTCTTTTTTTAAATTCATTATTTTATTTATGAGAGCGTGAGCACAAGCAGGAGTGCTGCAGAGGGGAAGGGAGAAGCAGGCTTCCTGCTGGGCAGGGAGCCCGGAGTGGGGCTTGATCCCAGGATGCTGGGATCATGACCTGAGCCACCCAGGTGCCCCAAGACCCCAGTTCTTTATTTCCATTTCCTCTGATGTTTTATCTTTCTAAGAACTGATTTTGGGATTAAATTAGCCCATAATCCTATATCCTAAATTCAAAAGAAATGTAAAAGCTGAAAATCATCTTTAAGTTTGTTTCAAACTCATTTGTTGGCAAAATCTGATCAGAATTAATTAAAATTATTTAGAATATTTGTCTCCTTACTGTGATTATGTGTATGTTTCTCTGCAGAGTAATATATTATAAAATTATAATTATAAAAAAATAATGTATTTTTTTAGGGGTGCTGCCTCAAGGCTTGCTGGTGTGTTTTGTAATACTGTATATACTTAAGTAAACAGATATTATATAATACTGTATACACTATAAAACCTTTCTAATATCTGAGAAATCCTAAATTCGTATCTGGCCCAAAGAATTTAGATCAGGGACTGTGGATGGTACTAGATTCTGTTTCCTAAGCAACTGCTGTGTTTGTGTTTAAGAGCCTTTATTAACAATCTTTGAGATCAGCATAGTGACTTCTAGGTTGCTCTGCAGGCAGCAAAGAGGAATCCACACCCTCCTTTCCCCATTGCTATAAAGTACAGGTTCAGTAGGAAAAAAAGAAAAGGAAAATGAACCTGAGCTTAATCACAGACTGACTGTTGGAGGCACCTAACAGTTGCTTGTAAAATTAGGGAGAACAGGAGCAAAGATTGGAAAGGGGTGTTTACTGGTAGGATTGAAAGTTTCAGCTTTGACGTTGACTACTCTTGGTTTTGGGCAAAAGGGTCAGAGTGGCCATTGTGGTTATATTCATAACTCCAGCACCTCCTTAAAATATTCTCAATAATTGAGATAAAAGAAAGATGGTGTCTATGTCTTAGCTTCTCTTCTACTTTACTTGTAGCAACTCGGAATGTCTTAACAACTTTAATTTACCTTTGAAAGACCTAAAAAATGAACTCACTCTTCTTGGGCTTATAAAAGTGACATTCTTGGGGCGCCTGGATGGCTCAGTGGGTTAAAGCCTCTGCCTTCGGTTCGGGTCGTGATCCCAGGGTCCTGGGATCGAGCCCCGCATTGGGCTCTCTGCTCAGCGGGGAGCCTGCTTCCTCCTCTCTCTCTCTGCCTGCTTCTCTGCCTACTTGTGATCTCTGTCAAATAAATAAATAAAATCTTTTAAAAAAAAAAGTGACATTCTTGAAGTTTCTTGATGTGTGGCATCCACTTTCTGCTGTCCACGTAGAAATAAAAGAGTGAGAAATTCCTGAAGAAATTTGGAACGTGGGTAGGACATATTATATGGGAGAAATAATATATATAGTGGGTACATGGTATAGATCCAGAATGTTATTGGCTATTTTGCTTTGGAAAATTTTGTTGAATAGATTTAAAGTCATTTGAGAGAAGAACATTGTATAGTTCCATTTTGAGCATCTTACTCTTAAAAAAGCACTTAATCATATGCATATGATTCATACTTGTAGTTATCTGAGAAAATAATTAGCTACTCTGAATGTATAAATTCGAATGTCTTTTCCGAATACTTGACTTGTTTTGAGACTATACATTTGTGTTTATCATGTACAGTTTAAGTCCTGATCAGTTCTGTGAATGCAACATACACAATCCGTATTTGTGTTTAGATCAAGCTGAGGTTTACAGATTATTTACACTAATTGTAGGTCACTCTGTTGAGTTTCTGTGATTTGTTTCCTAGGTGTTTTTTATTTATTCCCTTACTGCTAGGCCGTCAGTGTCTTGCTCGTGTCCATCTCTGTCAAGTACACTTCTTATTATTGATTCTGATCTGTTAGGTCCTTAGAATCCAGTTACGGTCATTCAGGCTTGTAGACATTTTCTTATCCACCTGTCTGTCTACGAAATGTTAATATTTATTAATATATGCCAGGTTCCGGGTAGACAGTGGTGAACAAGACTTTGATTGTTCCTGCCTTCATGAGGTTTAAAGTTGAATAGATTTCTTTTTTTTTTATTTAAACAATAAAGATAAGATGTTTATTTAAAACTCATAAATTACCTGAAACTTTTCCATCAGTAATATGAATTCAGTTTAAATAAGACTTTTTATTTGAATCATTTTTATGACACTTAAAAAAAAATCACAAGTAGGCAGAGCAGCGGGCTGAGATAGAGGGGGAAGCAGGCTCCCCACTGAGCAGGGACCCCGACGCGGGGCTCAATCCCAGGACCCTGAGATCATGAACTGAGCTGAAGGCAGAGGCGTAACCCACTGAGCCACTTAGGCGCCCCCATTTTCACGACACTTTCATAGATATCTTGTTAGTTAAAACTTATTGATCACAGGAAGGTGTACAGAAGTGAAGGTTTCTCCACCTAGATAGACTACATTCACATGTATGATAACATCTAATTGCACACTGGATTTGTACCAGAACTGGGACTTGAACTTGTATCTTCTGACTCCCAGCCTAGTGCGTTTTGCATTGCATTATGTGACTTTCTAGGACAATATGATGTAAAACTCAGAAAAGGTCCTGAGATAAAGTATGGTAACTGCAAAGGGGAATATGGCAGCATGCAGAGATATATATGTTCAGAATGTTTGTTCTCTTTATGCTGACTTTCCTCCTTAATCTAAGAGCAGCAGCTGGGTGCAGCGGGAGGCCTAACTCTTTTTGCATATCATGTCTTCTAGTTTGTACCTGTTCAAACTGGGCCTGGCTCCTCAGATTCAAGACCTATATGGAAAGGTTGACTTCACAGGTAAGGAGGTACAGACTTGGCAGGAAATGCTTGATTTATGTGGAAACAGCCTGGAGAGTCAACAGTACCAATCTTAAAGACATAGGGCTTAAAAAAACACTCTGGCAACAGAGATCAAAGAAGTGTAACTTGCTTCTCCTGGTGCATTGAGAAGACAGGTAAACTCGGAACTTCAAACTCTGTTCTTTCATTTTAGGAAGTACCTACAGTGGGCAAAGCAAGGGGTGACAATTTAGTAATTTAAAAATTTAACTTGTTTACCTTATTCTGTATGTATTTGCTGTTGTCAGATGCTTGAAGAGATGGGGGCTTGGGGAGAAAAAGGACAGTGGTATTATTGGTTAGGGGTAATATAGATTCGAATCCTTTGAACTGGTCATTATTCTGTAGACTTGGGAATTTTAAATTTAATAAAACTTTTATCTGTGACATTTTTCCTTCTGGGGAAGTTGTTCACCAGACCTGGGGCAAAGGGCCAAACCTTACATGTTGTTTTCTTTATCATTTGGCTTCCTGCCTTGGAAGCAGAATGGTCCCATAGCAGCTTGTGACTTGGTGTGTAAAGACATCTGGCTGGCTCGTGGGTCATTTGTTCCTGAGCTCCCTTCACAGCTGCTCCTTCCCAAGTTCATTGTAGGAAATGCCACAAGTAGCAGTTTTGAGCAACTCTTTTCTGTAGGGCTGTTTCTTCCATTACACTGACTTCTGATGCTCTTGATAATGGTGATAATAGTGTGTGCTTTGTGCCAGGCACTATGTTCAGTGCTTTCCGTATATCATCTCATTAAATCCTCATAACAGTCCTAGGAGGTAACCGCCACTTTATCCCATTGTGTAGTTGGGGAATCTGTTTCCTTCTCTGAGTTCTGGAAAGGTGCTTAACTTGCTCACCTGGGTCTTCATCTTTTCCTGTAGAAGAGGAAATCAACAACATGAAGATCGAGCTGGAGAAGTACGGGATCCAGATGCCTGCCTTCAGCAAGATCGGGGGCATCCTGGCTAACGAGCTCTCAGTGGATGAAGCTGCGTGTAAGCAAGGAGAAACTTTGTGGGTTCAGATGGGGTTGTTGCTACTGCCTTCAATCAGGAGTACTGTGATGGTCCTGGACGTTAGGAGTTTTGCTAGCAAGCTTAGGTCGGTAGAGGTAGGTCAACACTGCTGCGGTCTTCTCTGCTACTGTTATTTGGAAGTGAGTGATTTTGATGAAAATGAAAGCATTAGAAAGTGAGTTCTATATTTCACTGTCTCTTTGGGTTTGTTATTTTTGTCATGGTATTTACATGATGATTGAGGGTGAACATTGCCATAATACCTGCTTGCAAGGCTCTTTAACGAATATTTCCCTGTGAGATTCCAAACTCAACATCCCAGACATGGGATCACAGGGAGAGCTGTGGCTCTGTGCATCCAAGAGGAGACTAGGCTTACTGGGTTCAGGGAGCCATTCCTCCAACTCCGGTCATCATTTCTCTATCACCGTGAGCCTTTTCCTGCAGTACGGGGTACGATGTTGTTCTGGGTGTGTCATGTACCTCCCTTACTCTATATAACCCCAGTGTTCTATGTTTTGATTTTTTTATTTTACTTTATTTTATTTTTTTAGTGCATGCTGCCGTTATTGCCATTAATGAGGCTGTTGACCGTAGAATTGCAGCCGACACATTTGCGGCTCTGAGAAACCCCAATGCCATGCTTGTAAATCTTGAAGAGCCCTTGGCTTCCACGTACCAGGATGTGCTTTATCGGGCCAAGCAGGAGAAAATGACCAACGCTAAAAATAGGGTAAAAATGGAAAATTTCTTCTTTCTAATTGATTTATATTCTTTCATTGTTTGATATGACTCCATTTTAAAAATCGGTTTTCTTGAAGTATAGTTTATACACAGTAAAATTTACTATTTTACACGTATGGTTCGATGGGTTTTGACAAATGTGTGTGGTTACAAAACCATCAACCCCAAAGTCCCCCGGTCCCTCTTCACCATCAGCCTCCACTCCCCATCCCTAACCCCAGGCAACCTCCAGTCTGAATCGATCACTGTATTTACCTTTTAAGAATTACATATAAATGAAATGGATTTACATCGTATGCAGTCTTTTGGTATTAGATTCCAATTTGACTTTTATTCTTTAATTTTGTGCGAACCAATGAGAAGTTCTGAGATCTGGTTTGTGGGTGGGCCATTCTGCTCAAGTCCCAGGCAAGGATGCAGGCTCCTGAGTGAGCAGGGTTCACCAGGGCTTCCTGCTCCTGCCCAGCTCTGGAAGCTTCCTTGGGCTTGTTGTTAACAAGGGGGTCTGCTTTTCATGTTTTTACTTAAGAGCTGTGTAGCATTGCACTGTGTGCTCCATTAAGGGTTTTAAGCCACACCCTTGCTCTTTGTTCTCTCCTGGCTGGGGGAGCAGTATAAGAGTGTTTCTGAGGTCTTCTTAGAGACCTGAACTGATTCATTGTACTTTTTACTCACTTTCAGACAGAAAACTCTGAGAGAGAAAGGGACGTTTATGAGGAGCTGCTCACTCAAGCTGAAATTCAAGGCAATATAAACAAAGTCAACAGTAAGTACGTCCCTGAGTTGGGTACCTGCAGGAATGCTACAGAATAATGTGGGTGTTGATCTGTTCTTGGACTGACAACATGGTTCATTTACCTTATTTTTATTTTTATTTTTTTAAGACTTTACTCATTTATTTGTCAGGTTGAGAGAGAGAGCGAGAGGACGAGCGAGCTCAAGCCGGGGGAGGAGGCAGGCAGAGGGAGAAGCAGGATTCCCACTGGTCAGGGAGCCCAATTTGAGACTCAGTCCCAGGACCCTGGGATGGTGGCCTGAGTTGAAGGCAGATGCTTAACTGACTGAGCCACCTAGAATTCCTAAGTTTATTTTAGACATTAGTGGATTTGTTTACGAACTATTGCTTCTGCCTTTTTTTGTGTACATATGTCTTCCGTTTCAGCTGCCGTCTTCCTCAGGCAGGCCCTCCCTCTATCTGCTATAGCTTCTAGAACTCCTCTTGTTGGCTAATTTCACTCTTTTACCCTGTATTAACACACTTAGAAAAAATCTAAATAGGGATTTTATTTTTCCTTATTTATTTTTTTAAGTAGGCTCCATGCCCAGTGTGGAGCCCAACACAGGGCTTGAACTCATGACCCTGAGATCATGACCTGAGCTGAGATCAAGAGTCGGACGCTTAAATGACTGAGGCACCCAGGTGTCCCTATTTTTCCTATTTTTATTTTTTAAAAAGATTTTATTTATTTATTTAGAGGGAGCAGGGAGAGGGACAGAGGGGGAGAGAGAGATCTCAAGCAGACTCCATGCTGTGAGTGGAGCCCAGTGCGAGGTTTAGTCTCACAACTCTGAGATCAGGACCTGAGCCAAACCAAGAGTCAGAGGCTCGATGAACTGTGTCACTCAGGCGCCCGTATTTTTCCTATTTTTGAAAGTAATATTATAATTTCATTTTTATTTCGAAGAGTAATACAGGTTACCCAGATATAAACCAAAACCACAAAAAAAAATTAGACCTCCATTCCCTAGAAATAAACGGTATTGATTTTTTTTTTTAAATTTATTTGAGAGAGAGAATGCACGTGCAGAAGCAGTGGGGAGGGGCAGAGGGAGAGGAAGAAGCCAGCTCCCCACTGAGCAGGGAGCCTGACCGAGCCACTCGGGTGCCCCACTACTATTGATATTTTTATGCATATCTTTAAAAATATATTTAAACAAAAATGAGATTATACCATTCTTACTGATTTTTCTCTATATGTGTTACATACTTTTGAGGAATTTATGTCTTAAAAACGTCATTTTCGTTTTGTCACTCTTGCGCTATAGAACCTGCATTGATTGGTTCCTTACTACTTGCCAGACAAAAAGCAGATCCCTAGCATAGCAGAGTTTTTAATGTGGTATTTTATGCATACAACTCTCTGCGTAAACTCATTTGCCTAATTGTGTCCCATATTCATTCTGTTCCTTTCTTGACTCATGAAAGAGTCTCGCTCTGGAGTGGCTTGGACCTGGGTCTTGCTCTCCGGGCTTCTTACTAATAGCTGTGTGACATGGGACCCCTGTGGCACAGACTTGTTCTGCAGATGGTGAGATAATGCATACAAATTGCCTGGTATTTAGTGAGTACCCATAAACATTGGCATTATCACAGCTTTTGCTGATTGTGTATTCCCACTATAATGCCCTCGTGCCTGATCTCTTACCTGACCCAGATTAGACCCGGCATTCACGGTCCACCTCACTCCGCACCTGCGCCCGTTCTTGCTCTCCCGTGGCGTTTATAGACCAACTGCATAATTTTCTATGCAACTATATGTTGTCTTATATTGCTTGCCTTTGTTTCTGACATCTCTAACTCCTTAAAGTACAGATTACTTAGGAGTCCTGCTTCTTTTGAAATCCCTGTAATTCCTAGTGTAATGGTTAGACTCACCAGAAAAACTAAAAAGCTTATTTGATTTCAACCAGAGTTGACCTTGTTTTGCTCAAGAGGATAATAACGATAGTAATAGTAATCTGTGTCCTCTGTGTTCACTGGGAGGCACTAATTTCTTCCTTGAACCAAGAATCCAAATAACTAGAGAGAACTTTACAGGATTTTACCAGCTCCGTATGACCGGGGGCTTTAAATCCCGACCAGCAGTCTTTGTGTTCTGTTCCATCCCGATTCATTTAAGATAATGGTTTTCTGAATAGAGTAACAGTTGTTCCATTCACGTGTGGGTGATGTGTTGTGCTGTATCTACCTGTATGAATCCTAAGCCAGCAGATACAAACCAGAGTGTCCTTTTATCTTTAGATTTTCTCTGTGAGAAGAAAGTCCAGCCTGTTTCTTGCTGCGTACACTGCATAAAACACTCTTTGTTTTAATAAGGCTGTTTTTTTCCTACTATGTTGTGTAGGATTTTATAACCATTGTGGCTTTACCTGGCTAAGTCAGTGAGAGTCGGTTATAAACCTCTGAGGGAAGAGCCGTGGCCGTATGTGTTTACAGTGTTCCTTTCAGGGGTGCCCCGGGTGGCTCAGTGGGTTAAAGTGCCCGACAGGGTCTCATCTCAGGGTGCGATCTCAGGGCTGTGAGACGGACCCCCGTGTTGTGCTTGAGATTCTTTTCCTCTCCCTCTGCCCGTCCCCCTCCACGGCCTCTCTCTAAAATAAATACTTCTTAAAAAAATTCCCTTGAGTAGCTTTCAGTGTAGCAGGGAAGAGGGACCTGCAAGTGAGTAATTCCAGGGCAACTTGCTTAGAACAAGACATCAAAGGTGTATGAGGTGCAGTCATAGAAAAGAAAGGAACAATGACTTCTCCTTGGAGGTTTGTGTAGGAACCTTCACTGGATAGACGAGGTGAGGGTAAGGCAGGATTCCCCAGAGAGGGACAATCTTTTCCTAACCGGGGAACAAGTCTGGAGCAAGAGAAAGTTGTGTGCTAGAAAGATACGGGAACTTTAGGTCCCAGGAATCATCTTAAATATAGATAAGATTCTTTCCCTGAGGGTGTGAGACCAGCATTGAAGCCACTGCCCCAGGAGACAGCTGCAGGCCAGATAGTTAAAAATGAGAATAAGTTTTTATTTACTTTTTTTGTAGAACAAGGAAAATTAGAACTTAGTGGAAGAAAGTATTTAAATAATGTTCTAAACTTCATCATCTTTATAGTATGAATGTTAGTAAATGCTTATTTAAATTCATTTATGTCGTAAGAATGCTTCTAGTAAAAGCATAATTGGCCAGATGCTTTTGTAGATGGATAATCTCAGATTCTACATTGCATACCTAGAGAAAGCCTGGTTGTTTACCTGTATTGGTTTGATCTTCTGTCCCCACTCCTGTAAAAGCTCTACCAGGACGGACATCATTTGTTCTGTTCACAGCCGTGTTTGCGGCACAAAGCAGGTGTCGGTAAATGCTGTGGAGGGAGTGTGGGCGAGCTGTTGGCTGATGGTCACAGGGACCCGCAGCCAGGACTCCAGGAGCCGGCGCCTTGGTGTGGTGATGAGTTAGCTGAGCTGCAGGTGTGATCCCTGGGCAGAAGTGAAGAGTCCCATAGGCGTCTACAGAGATTTAAAAATTTTTTAATTAAATTTTTTCTTTCCTTTTAGCACCTTATATTAATTTTCTTTTTTTTTTTTTACTAACATTAAAACATTTAAAATTTTTAAGTGCTGCTATGTTCCAGATATTTTGATTTTTAGTATATTATTATTGATTTGTTTTGCTACTTCTGAGATAAAATCAGATCCTTGGGTGGAGCATGGTGGGAGGACTCTGTTTTCTTCTAAAAATGGGGAAACTGAAAATAATACAGTAATGATCACTTCCCAGTGGCTGTTATTTTTGAAGTCAGAAAATACCTTACTCTGACTGCCAACCTAAGACCTTGTTAATTTTACAATATACAAAGTGCTTTCATGTATGTGATTTCGTTTAATCTTAACAACAACACAGTGAGGAATGTGTCTTTATTGTTTTCAGATTAAGGAACACCTAGGTTTTCACTGCCAGATGTTAAAGACCTCTTGTGACCATGATCCTCTCGAAGTAGAGAGTTCAAGAGGGTGTAGACAGCCGCTACCATTCCCCGCGGTGAGACCGCCCCTGCTGTCTGGGCACTCACCGTCCTGGTGTGTTCACGAGGTAGCAGAGTAGTGAAGGGATTCAGACTGATGCTGTTAAGAAGGAATGAAGGCTTTTTAGTCTGTGGTGGACTGCCAGAGGGAAAGAGGGACTGGATGTATTTAAGCGTCAGCAGTAGGGTGAAAGCTTTCAGTTTGTTTTGTTTTGTTTTTAAGGAAAATTGCCCAAAGATGTAGTAAATTGCTGTGGGAGAAACCTTCTCCTGTTCAGTAGTTTCATCTAGATAAAATAACTTGGTGTTTAGAGGGCATTTAGACATGCATTGGTTTGGATTGGCGCCTCTTCTGTTGCTGCCCGTATCGGTGCCAAGGTGTCTGCATCTGGAAGCTCTTTAGTAGGCCTGAGGCGTGTCCAGGAATCCATTAACTGACGAACAGCCTTGCTGGGGACCCCTGGACCTGGTGACTTTAAGGTTCTCTTCCAGTCCCAAGATCTTGTGCTTCCGTGATATTCCAGAACAAGGGCCATCTGAACGATATTTCCCTCATCTGAAATTGAGATCGGTTTGGGGGAAGGAAGAGTATTTTAGGCTGTGATGCTCACACAGTGTTCTCATGAACTGTGGCCTTTTCCCCTCCTCAGCATCTTCTGCCTTAGCAAACGTGGACCTGGCTTTGGAGCAGGGCGTGGCACTGGCCTTGTTCAAGGCCCTGCAGTCTCCAGCTCTGGGCCTTCGAGGGCTGCAGCAGCAGAATGGGGACTGGTACCTCAAGCAGCTCCTGAGCGACAGGGAGCAGAAGAGACAGGTAAAAGTCGGGCGGGCCGAAGCCGCGGGCGTGCATGCACAGTCATGTGAATCGTGTGTTGTCCTTCAAAGATTTTGACGGGGCCTTTTCCCCCTGTAGTTAGAGTATAACCTATGGTTTTTAGTATGACTTTTTTTCCTGCATACAGATGTAGGTTTTTAAAATATCCTCGGGTAGAAAACATTGTCTTTAGCTCTCTTTTGCTTTTCCAGTTGTAAGCCCTCTTAAACAGGTAGTACCTCTCTCCGAACCTAACCACCCCTTCACTGGAAACAACTAAAAGCCGTGGGGAAAACCTGAGTCTCTTTTACTTTCTGACTTTGGGGATTTCTACTTAAAAGAAAGCACACGTCGCTAGTTTCCTCCGGCCAGCACTGGGAAATGCTTAACATGCAGGAAGAGTGGACTGTGGAATTGTACTCAGTGGGGTTTGTAGGACAAATGCGAGTAGCTTCCTTTTTTGTCCGAATGAGGACAAACAAGTGTACATTTTGCAGACTCCCAGCATATATCAGCCAGAGTAAGCAGCATTAATGTGCTAATGAGTCTGTAAACCTCTTGTGTCAATATTTTGATGCATCTCACAAACTGGTTTTTTTTTTTAATGTGCTGGTATCTGGAAAGTCACTCTACCCCAGATCTGGCGGGGGCTTTGGCTCTCAGGAGGACTGCCTCTTTCTCCGCACAGAGCCTGACACTGTCACTTAGTCCCGTGGTTCTTCACCCCTGTGACTGCTGTGGAGATACCACCGTAAGGCCTGGAGGCAGAGGCATGAGAATCTTCACGTAAATGTTCTTTGCTTTCCTCAGGGTGGTCAGGCCGATCCCCTGCAGAAGGAGGAGCTCCAGTGTGGCGTGGACGCTGCAAACAGTGCTGCCCAACAGTATCAGAGAAGTACGGGTCCCCTCCCTGAGATCCTGCGTGGGGCTTAGGTCCCTGGGGCGTCTGAGGTCAGCTCCCGTCACTCCAAGCCTGCCAGCCGCTATCGGGTACCAGGTGCCTCTGGCAGGAGGGCTCCTCTAGTTCTCGGAGTAGAACCCGAGTTCATGTGGGCTCACTTCAGCTAGCAAGCACTTGAGTGTTGGCGGAGGCGACACTTCAGGGCTTGATGGGTACTTTCTGGACGGTGAGAGAGCAAGAAGGACGTTCCCAATGTGGGCAGAGAGGAAAAGGAAGTGTGAGCAGAGATGCGGATGGTGAAAGATGTATTGAGGCAGCAGTGGTTAGAATAAGATCTTTGTAGACAGCTGGGCCCGAGCTGTGTAAGACAAAGGCGTGGAAAGATTGTGGAAACCTTTGAATGGCAGCTTGAGAAGCTGGTACTTGAGTCGCCAGGCTGCCCGGGATGGAAGAGATACTTTAGAAAGAGGCGCAGGACGAATTGGAGGGGAAACAGCTTTATTAGGACGTGGTTGGCGTGGCAGACAGTTGCCCTGCATACAAAGGGGGAGGCTGTCTTTTTAAAGATGAAACTTCCGGGGCGCCTGGGTGGCTCAGTGGGTTGAGCCGCTGCCTTCGGCTCGGGTCATGATCTCAGAGTCCTGGGATCGAGTCCCGCATCGGGCTCTCTGCTCAGCAGAGAGCCTGCTTCTCTCTCTGCCTCTCTGTCTACTGTGATCTCTCTCTGTCAAATAAATAAATAAAATATTTAAAAAAAAAAAAAAAAAAAAAAAATAAAGATGAAACTTCCACTTCAAACATCACAGCTCACAGTTTATCCGCAGAATGTAACTCTGTCCTGTGAGAATTGCATCTCCTTCCCCTCGGGCCTTCCCAAGCCAGCTGCATTTCTGGCCCTTCTCTGCGCAGGGCTGGCAGCCGTGGCAGCCATCAACGCTGCCATCCAGAAGGGTGTTGCCGAGAAGACCGTCCTGGAGCTCACGAATCCCGAGGCCCAGCTGCCCCAGGTGTACCCCTTTGCTGCTGATCTTTATCAGAAGGAGCTGGCTACCCTGCAGCAGCAGAGTCCCGAAGTAAGTCAGCCCGCCTGTCTGTCGGAGAGCCGAGTGGAGTGGATGTGAACTTAATCCCCACTTCTCAGTGTGCTTGGCAGAGCTTTTTTTTTTTTTTTCTAAACCAGAAACTTAGACTTCTTACGGCTTAACTGAACCTCTGACCTCCCTCTGTATCCAAGACTGTCCGTCCTCACCCTTTCCCTTTCTTCCTCCCCTTCTCTGTACAGCATAGCCTCACCCACCCTGAGCTCTCTGTCGCCGTGGAGATGCTGTCCTCGGTGGCCCTAATCAACAGGGCGCTGGAGTCGGGGGACATGAACACAGTGTGGAAACAGCTGAGCAGTTCTGTGACAGGCCTTACCAATATCGAAGAAGAAAACTGTCAGAGGTGGGTGCCCAGGGCGGTAGATGGGATCCGTGGGACACCGTTACTCTGTCTGTACTCTGTCTGTTGGGGGTCAGCTCTCTCTCTCTCACAACTTTGGAGTTGTGAGTTTGAGTCCCACATTGTGTGTAGAGGTTACTAAAAAAACAAACAAAAAAGCACAACCTTAAAAGAAAAAGTGCTATCTTTGCATTTTCTCATTTTGCTGGTAACTCCCCAGTCTCAAAGCTGCCCCCCAGGATATGTGAGGCTGTTGGAGCGCCTTAGCTGTCCTTGGTCCTTGGATGCTGTGTCTCCAGTCTTCTCATTCCTGTCACCCCTGACAATCCTGAAGGTCCCTTTTCTTACACTGTGCTTAATTGCTTTTTTTGTTGGGGGGGCGGGACAGGTATCTGGATGAGCTGATGAAACTGAAAGCGCAGGCACATGCAGAAAACACTGCATTTATTACGTGGAATGACATCCAGGCTTGCGTGGACCATGTGAATCTGGTGGTGCAGGAGGAGCACGAGCGTGAGTAACGGGCCCACCCATCCCCTCAGAGAATGAACCTATGCCAGGTGGTGGGGTTCTGTGAGCTGCTTCTAAACGCCACTCCAGCTAAGGTTGGATATTGTTTCCAAAACGTCAGGCAACTGCTCCAGTCAGGTGTGTGTGTAACCAGAACTAAAACTCTCAGGAGTGACTTGAGCATGATCTGTTATTTTTAAATGTTTCATAACAGGTAGTTCTGACACTCACCACCCTGCCTTAGGTCATCCCGCGTGGGTGTAGGGCTCGGTCTTCCCTAAGACTCCTCTCGTTTCAGTCACCAGCCCAAGCTCTGAGGCTTCCCAGGTCACCACACTTCTGAGCCGCTGGCTGTAAACTCAGAGCCGCTAGCTGTAAACTCAGAGCTTCCCTCAGCAACCCCGCCTCAGATCCAGTCATGTGCTGGAATGACTTAGAGAACTCAAGGAAGTGCTGTATTTATGATTACAGTTTTTAAAGTAAGGATACAAATCAGGACTGGCCAAAAGAGGAGACCAATAGTGATCCCAAATATAGTGGGGACCCAAATGCCGAGCTTCTGTGTCTCAGGCAGCGTCCTCGGGATGTGAATCACAGGGAAGCTCTCCTGAACTTTGGCCAGGCAGAGGTTTTCAAGGATGATTGTGCAGGATTGATCAGTGGCCACGTAACTAAATTCCATTTCCAGTCCACCCCACCCCCTCTCTCGAGATAGGAAGGCTGGGCTGATACCACAATATCAAGGGGCTCAAAGCCCCCATATTCTGATCACATGCTTGGTCTTTCCAGCATGACCAGCCCCCATCCTGAGACTATGAGTGGGAGGAGGGGAGGCCACCTCGTTAGCCTAAACTCTGGGGTGGTCCTAGAAGCTGGGGTGGGAATAACATAGATAGTAATAGATAATCCAATCATTTAGGAATTTCTTTTTTTTCTTTTAAAGATTTTATTTATTTGAGAGAGAGAGAACGAGAGTACGAGATGGGGGAGAGACAGGCAGAGGGAGAAGCAGACTCCCCACTGAGCAGGGAGTCCAGTGCTGACTCAATCCCAGAACCACAGGAGCATGACCTGAGCCGAAGGCAGTCGCGTACCCAACACAGCCACCCAGGCGCCCTCATTTAGGAAATTCTAATGGGGTTAGTGCTGCCTTCCCAGGAACTGAGGGCAAAGGTCAACCGAGTTTTTATTATACCACAGAATCTTTACAGAAGTAGCACAGTGGCCCGAGATACCTGAGGAGTGAACATTTCTAGTTTTAATTTGTTTTCCTGTGAAAAACAGTCCATTGATTTGGTGAGAAGAGCCTTGCCTTAGGGTTGGGGAGCCCTGGGGTGGGATCCACTGTCCACTTACTCATAATGGGATTTCGAGGAAGAAATCTCTGAGCATGGTCTTTTCTTAAAGATGTTGAATCAGGGGACTTTTTACGAGCCCTTGAACGCTAACATTTTGTGAATCAGAAATGATTTCAATCACACATTGGAATGTACTTGAAAGCTATACTATTAAAGCCAGTTTTGTCAAAATTCTCTTTCACCTTAGAGCAATTAAAAATAAAACAGAGACTTGAGGTTTCAGTGGGACTATGGATACCAGGGAGTTTATTTTAAGTGAAACAAAGCAAAAATTTTTAAAAATTTTAAATGCTGCTTAATATTACAGGTGGCAGATTGTAATTTGAGTCGTGATAGCGCTTGGGTAGATTTCTGATTACTTAGCGTGTTTAAAAATTGATGTGTTTGTATCATTTCTTAATTAAAAAGATAACCTTTGTCCCTTCATATTTAGGGATTTTAGCCATTGGTTTAATTAATGAAGCCCTGGATGAAGGTGACGCCCAGAAGACTCTGCAGGCCCTGCAGATTCCTGCGGCCAAACTCGAGGGCGTCCTAGCAGAGGTGGCCCAGCATTACCAAGACACACTGATCAGAGCCAAGAGAGAGAAAGCCCAGGTGAGTGGAGTGAAGTTGTTCCTTTGTGTTCAGAGAACTTCCTCCCTCCGGGAACCAAGATAAAGGTAGGGCTGTTTCCTGGACACCTTTAGATTCAGGGCACTGGAGGAACATGAGATGTGACAGTACATGTTTCGACTTTGTATGTGTGTGTGTGGTTCTCTGTTGTTTTTGTTGTAAACACATCCCTATCTCTATCTCTTTCTCTTTTTTTAAGAGAGGGACGGGGTGGGAGGGACAGAAGAGGGAGAAAGAGAATCTTTTTTTTTTTTTTTTTTTTTTAATTTATTTGTCAGAGAGAGTGAGCACAGGCAGAGAGGCAGGCAGAGTCAGAGGGAGAAGCAGGCTCCCCGCCGAGCAAGGAGCCCGATGTGGGACTCGATCCCAGGACCCTGGAATCACGACCCGAGCCGAAGGCAGCTGCTTAACCAACTGAGCCACCCAGGTGTCCCGAGAAAGAGAATCTTAAACAGACTTCGTGCCCAGTGTGGATCTTGACTTGGGGCTTGACCTCACGACCCTGAGATCATGACCTGAGCTGAAATCAAGAGTCAGACAGATGCTAAACCAGTTGAGACACCCAGGTGCCCCCCTTCTTGTGTCTTGTTAAGTAAATTCTGTGTCAAAGTGTAAGATCCAAAAAATGTGTAAGTTATGTAAGTATGCAGTTGTATAAATTTTCAGAAGTGAGCGTACCTGGGAAAAACTTAACAGAACAGTGTGCTGCATCCCATTTGCCCTCGTCTATCTCCTACTGCCCCACCTGCTGGGAACCACCATCCTGATTTTTAACACCACAGTTGATTTTTGGTCTGTTTTCAAATGGTATTAGAACGGTATATAAGTCCATACATATGTACTCTTTTGCTTCTGGCTTCTTCTGCCCAAAATAGTATTAGTGAAATTCATCTGTGTGGTTGCAAGAAGGAATAGTTTGTTCATTCTTATTGTTGTGTCCCATTCCCCTCTGTGATTATAGATTCTGTTATTGGAAATTTTGAATTGTTTCCCACTTTTTGGCTATTGCAAATGATGCTTCTTTGAATATTTTAATACATGTCTCTTGGTAAATATATGTATCATTTTTATTAGGTATACATTTAGGAGTAGAACTTATGCGCCATAGGGAATGCACATGCGTTAAGCTTTAGCAGATAATGTCATGTTTTTATGATAACTTTATCAAGATATAATTCACATAGCCTAGATCTCACCATTTCAGAGTGTACATTTCCATGGTGTTCAGTCATCACAGAATTGTGCGACCACCGCTGCAATCAACTTTAGAACACTTTTATCACCCCAAAAGGAAACCTGGCTCTCATTAGTCTTAATCTCTCCAGCTCAAGGCAACCAGCAGTCTACTTCTGTCTATGGATTTGCGTATTCTGGGCATTTCACGGACATGGAATCATTAACATGTGGCCCTTTGTGACTGGCTTCTTTCACTTAGCGTGGTTTATCCAAGTTGTAGCGTGTACTGGTAGTACATCATTTCTTTTTACGGTCAAATTATATTCCATTGTGTGGCCTTAGCACCTTGTATCCATTTATCAGTTGATGGACATGGGTTGTTTCTGTTTTATAGCTATTAGGAGCAATGCTCCTATGAACATAGAGACTTTTGTAGCTGATTATAACACAAACATATCATTTAAAAAGTTTGTCTTACCTCTCAGCTAGTTTCTTGAGGAAATGGACAAGATTTATACCTCCTCTTATCATGTTGCTGAGTAGGAAGTTGCTTTGTATGTAGTAGACCCTCAGATATTAGCTCCATGGTTCAGGCATAATTCTGTTTTTCTAATTGTGATTGATCTCCTTTTAGGTTCTTCCTAACTAATAACAATTTGTTGTTGGAAGGACGATACCTTTCTTTTCTGACTTAGAGGCTCCCTACAATGAGGTTCTGATAGCAAGCAGAAGAAATAAAAGAAATTCTTTTTTTTTTTTTTTAATTTTTAAAAAAATTTTATGTAACCTCTACACCCAGGGTGGGGCTTAAACTCACAACCCTGAGATCAAGAGTTGCTCTACTGACAGGGCCAGCCAGGTGCCCCTCTAAAAGAAATTCTTAATTTAGGGGGTCAGATTCTTTCTGGGAAGTCAAAGGTAGAAAAACAGACCAGGACTTCTGTGTTATTGGAGCTTTCGTATACTCACACCTATGCAGGCTCTGTAAGTTTGGGTTGGGATAGAAGAGTGTGGGTAATACTATAATGTTGATAGGTCCCCTTTGATTCCATTGTCAGGAGAGTAGTTGGCATTACCATGTCCTAATCATATAAATGTGGCAAGTACTAGGTTTCATTTAAGAGGCACATGATTGTGCTGAATGTTGAAACACAGCTCCTGTTGTGTAGTCAGGAAACTTAGAAAAAGGGATCAACTGATTTCATTTACTTGGGTGAGAAGCAGTTGGCTGTAGGGAAGTTGTAAATGGAGTTCTCTGTCTTGGATATTAATTTGGGATCATTTGGATCAGAGCCTCTCAAACTTGACTGATTGTTAAAACACTTGAAAAGTCATTTTTAAAATACAGATTCCTAAGCTTTAACTCTGTTCCTGCTGATTCAGAATCTCTAACTTGGGGCCTGGCTGCAGTAGTTTTGGGAAGGCCAGTGGTGGTGGCGTTTGTTTTTGTTACCATATAAGTCTGGAAGGAATCTTATGTCTGATGGACAGAGGCGTGGGCTTTGGGCAAATAACCTAGATCTGGCTTGCTAAAAAAAAAGGCAACCTCTGAAAAAGGAGAGAGTCGTTGGAGGGTATAACTTGTACCTGCTCTCACTCAGGCTGTAAGCCTGACTGCTCCTTTTGTTTGGGTCCTGGCAGTTAAAGTTTTAGAGGATGTGACTAGAGTTTGAAGCATTTCCTTTTGCTGGGAAATAACTTTGAGAGTTCATCAAAGGAGGAGAAGGGAGGGGGGCAGGTTAGAGGAAAATTTGCTTCATACTGCCAGGCTTGGCTTTAGTAGACTGCATATTTGGTAGAATTGGCTTTTTTTAAGGCCTTAGCTTAGTAGTTCCTCTAGCCATTTTGGGAGTGGTTTTAAAAATAATCATCTGAGTTCTAAATTTAGCAAGCAAAAGATCTTAATTTAAATTTGGTCTGCAGTTTTCTTTTCTTGTGATATCTTTGTGTCTGGTTTTGGTATCAGGGTAGTGCTGGCCTCATAGACTGAACTGGGAAGCATTACTTCCTCTTGGAGGTTTTAGAAGCGTTTCTAAAGGGTTGGTGTCAACTGTCTTTAAACATTTGGTAGAATTCACCAGTGAAGTCATGTGGTCTTGTGTTTTGGGTTTTGTTTTATTTTGTTTTTGTAGACTGTGTTTTGATTACTAGTTCCGTGTTTGTATTTGTTATAGGTCAGTTCAGATTCTTCAGTTCTTCAAGTTCTTCAGGTGTTCTCTATGCTTCCTACTCTTTCTCATTGCCTTCTGGGAATTCCATTATGCATATGTCGGAATTATAAATGCTGTCCACAGGTTTTTGAGGCTTGGTTCATTTTTCCTCATTCTTTTTTCTTACTGTTCCTCAGACTGGAGATTACTCCTCAGACTGTCTAATTTAAATCGACCTATCTTCAAGTTCGCTGATTATTTCTTTTGCATGCTGAAATCCCTCTAGTGAATCTTTCATTGCAGTTATTGTACTTTTTGACTCCAGGATTTCATTTCGTTCTTTTTAAATAAATTTCTGTCTCTTTATTGTTATTCTTTGGTGAGATATTGTTCTTATCCGTTTAGTTCTTTAGACATGGTTTTCTTTAATTCTTTGAGCATATTTGAAATAGCTGAGTTAAGTCTTTTTTTTCCTGTTTGAACCATGCTTTCCTGTTTCTTTCTTTCTTTTTTTTTTCCCCTACTTTGGTAGTTTCATAGAATTGTCTTTTCTTCTTCCTTTTTTAGATTTTATTTCCAGTATAATTAACATACACTGTTACATTAGTTTCAGGTATACAAGACAGTGATTCAGCAATTCTGCGCATTACTCAGTGCTCATCATGATAAGTGATCTTTAATCCGCATCACCTGTTTCGCCCATTCTCCCACTTACCTCCATTCTGGTAACCAACAGCTCGTTCTCTGTGATTGAGAGTCCAGTTTTTTTTTGGTTTGTCTCTCTTTTTCCCTTTGCTCATTTGCTTTGTTTCTTAAATTCCACATATGAGGGAAATCGTATGATATATGTCTCTGACTGGCTTATTTTACTTAGCATCATACTCTCTAGTCCCATCTATGTTATTGCAAATGCAAGAGTCCATTTTTTTTTTTATAGCTTCATAGTATTCCATTTACCTTATCTCCTTTACCCATTCATCTGTTGATGGGCACTTGGGCTGCTTCTGTAGTATGGCTATTGTAAATAATGCTGCAGAAAATATAGGGCTGCATATATCTTTTCACTTAGTGTTTTTGTATTCTTTGGGTAAATACCCAACCGTGGGATTACTGGGTCATGTGGCAGTTCTGGGTTTTTTTGTTTGTTTGTTTTTGTTTCTTAATTTTTTTTTTAAGATTTTATTTATTTATTTGACAGAGAGAGAGAGATCGCAAGTAGTCAGGGAAGCAGGTTCCCTGCCGAGCAGAGAGCCTGATGCAGGGCTCGATCCCAGGACCCTGAGACCATGACCTGAGCCGAAGGCAGAGGCTTAACCCACTGAGCCACCCAGGCGCCCCTTTGTTTCTTAATTTTATTAATTTATTTGAGAGAGAGAGAGAGAGAGTGCACACGCGCGCTCTCGCGCAAGCACACAAGCCGGGGGAGGGGAAGAGGGAGAAGCAGACTCCTTGCTGAGCAGGGGGGCCCAACGTGGGGCTCTGTCCCAGGACCCTGGGATCATGACCTGAGCCCTAAGGCAGGTGCTCAACGAACTGAGCCACCCAGGCGCCTGTGGTAGTTCTGTTCTTAATTCTTTTTTCTCAAACAAGGGGTCTCACGTGTATATTATTGAACCAACCTACTTTTGCTGAAGCATAGTAGCAGAAGAATCATTTCCCCAATAAAACATGTCTGTCGTTCAGGTAGTAGTGATGCTCACAGAGAGAGAGCGGATACAAGCTTGTGATCTTCATGCGAAATAAATGTGTGTGCCGTCTCATGTGTGATCCCTCATGAGCCCAGTCTCATTCTTCAGTTCCTTCCTGGAGTTGTACCTGATTTTATTACCAGTTTTCATCGTTATCCACTGGGGAATGGAGTGATTCCACCTTTGTTTCTTGGCTGGAAGTTGCTTGATCCTGAAAGTCTTATGAGAAGAGGTGGTGAGGAACAGTCAGCTGCACATACCATGATGGTGGAGAAAAGGAGAGAGCTAGGTTTAGCTTTTTGAGGAATCTCCATACTGTTCTCCATAGTGGCTGTACCGGTTTGCATTCCCAACAGTGCAGGAGGGTTCCTTTTTCTCCACATCCTTGCCAGCACTTGTTGTTTCTTGTATTTTTGGTCTTAGCGATTCTGACAGGTGTGGGTTGATATCTCATGGTTTTGATTTGCATTTCCCTGGTGATTAGTGACACTGACATTCCTGTGTCTGTTACCCGTCTGTGTATCTTTGAAGAAATGTCTCTTCATGTCTTATGCCCATTTTTAATCAGATTATTTGTTTTTTTGGGTGTTGAATTGTATAAGTTCTTTACATATTTTGGATACTGACCCCTCATTGGAAATGTCCTATGTAGATATTTTCTCCCATTCGGTAAGATGTCTTTAAGTGTTGTTATTTCCTTGCTGTGCGGAAGCTTTTTATTTTAATGTGGCCCCAATAGTTTATTTTTACATTTGTTTCCCTTGCCTCAGGAAACATATCTAGAAAAATGTTGCAATGGCCAGTATCAGAAATTACTGCCTGGGTTCCCTTCCAGGATTTTTATGGTTTCAGGCCTCACATTTAAGTCCTTAATCCATTTTGAGTTTATTTTTGTGTATGGTATAAGAAAGTGGTCCAGTTTCATTCTTTGGCATGTAGCTGTCCAGTTTTCCCAACATCATTTGTTGAAGAGATTTTTTTTCCCATTGCATATTCTTGCCTTCTTTGTTGAAGATTAATTGACCATGTAATTGTGGGCTTATTTCTGAGCTGTATATTCTGTTCCGTTGATCTATGTGTCTGTTTTTGTGCCAGTACCATGCTATTTTGATTACAGCAGCTTTGTAGTATAACTTGAAATCTGGGATTGTGATACTTATAGTTTTGTTTTTCTTTTTCAAGATTGCTTTGGCCACTCGGAGTCTTTTGTGGTTTCATACAGATTGTATTAGTTCTGTGAAAAAATGCTTTCAGTATTTTGTTGGGGATTGCATTAAGTCTGTAGGTTGCTTTGGGTAATACGGATATTTTAACAATATTTCTTTCTCCTAGTCCATGAACATGAACATGGACTGTCTTTCCATTTGCTTGCATCATCTTCAATTTCTTTCATTGCTGTTTTTTAGTTTTCAGAATTCAGGTCTTTCCCCTCCGTTAAGTTTATTTCCAGATATCTGATCATTTTTGGTGCAGTAGTAAATGGGATCATTTTCTTAGTTTCTCTTTCTGCTGCTTCATTATTAACGTAGAGAAATACAACAAACTTCTGTATGTTGATCTTGCATCCTACAGCGTTACTGAATTCATTTATCAATTCTGGTCGTGTTTTGGTGGAGTCTTTAGGGTTTTCTATATCACGTCATCTGCAAATAGTGGAAGTTTTACTTCTTCCTTACCAATTTGGATACTTTTAATTTCTCGTCTGATTGCTATGGCTAGGACTTCCAGTGCTGTATTGAATAACGGTGGTGAGAATGGACATCCCTGTCTTGTTCCTGACCTTAGGGGAAAATTCTCAGTTTTTCACCATTGAGCATGATATTAGCTGTGGGTTCTTTATATATGGCCTTTATTATGCTGAGGGATATTCCCTCTAAACCTACTGTTGTGGGTTTTTTTAATCATAAATGGATGTTGTACTTTGTCAAATCATGCTTTCTTGTTTCTTTGCATGTCTTGTAATTTTATGTTGGAAACTGGACATTTTAATAATTGGGCAACCTGGAAATAAGAGTCTATCCCTTCTTCAGGGTTTATGGTTGTGTTTTTTACTGTTGTTTGGTGACTTTCAGTTCTGTTATGTGTGGCCACTGAAGTCCCTGCTTGATTAGCTACAGGTCAGCTAATGATGATGCAGAATTTTTTTTTTTTAAAGATTTTATTTATTTATTTATTTGTTTATTTGAGAGAGAGTGAGTGAGTGGGGTCGGGGGAAGGGACAGAGGGAGAGGGACAAGTAGACTCTCTGCTGAGTGTGGAGCCCAACACGGGGCTCTGTCCCACGACCCCAAGATCATGACCTGAGCAGAAACCAGGAGTTGGACCTTTAACTGACTGAGCCACCCAGGCACTCCTAGGCAGAGTATTTTTTAAATGCCTAGAATCAGTAAAGCTCCCAGCCTTTGCAGAGGGCCAGCGTGCATGTTGGGGCACACCTTCACTACTCAGCCAGGCAGTTTACGGTTCTGCCTTAGCCCTTGCTTCATGCTTGCACAGAACCTCAAGGTCAGCCAGAGGTGAGCCCTTATAGCCTTACTAGATCTCTTCTGAGCATGCGCACAGCTTGGACGTGCATCTGGCCTTCTGGATTTCCATCTCAGGAGCATGTCAGAGACTTTTCAAAGCTTTCTGCATGTCTCATTTTCAAACTTTTTTAAAAAATCTTTTTGGTTAGCTTATTGTTTGCCTAAATTTTCATCCACTGCTATAGACATCTGTGATATTAAACAAGTGCCTCTTGCTGTTTTTGATAAATGCCCCTGGAGAAAAAGCTGTTTGCCCTGGGCAAGCTCTAAGTTCAAATGAAGATAGCCTTGCTGTGGCTTTGTAGGGATCTGTTGACAGCCTGGTTCATGACAGTTCTCTGGGCATAGATGAGGCTCTGAAGGATGGGTGTGTTTGTGTGTGTGTGTGTGTGTGTGTGTGTGTGTGTGTGTGTGTGTGTTTGGTGGGAGACAGGGAGAAGTGGAGCCATTTGAAGTGCCACAAAGCTCACAGTTTTTGAATTGTCCCAATTCAGTGTTTTTTCTTGAATAAACTCTGTTTGCTGCAAGTCTTGGTCAATTTTTCAAGTTTTGAAAAAGATGATTTTTGCCAGGGTTTTATTTCTTTTATGTAGGAGAGGATTTTCAGATATCCTTACTCTACTATTTTCACTGATGGTCACTTTCCTCTTCATTTAAACTTGGTGTTGTTGGGATACTTGCTACAAGTAAATTACTAGTCATTGGGCAGTAATATCTGAATGCCAAGCCATGGGTATCAGGGATTCTGAAGGAACCCATTTTATAATTACAGATATGAATGACTAGTAAATCTCTGTTCTGTTCCCCCACCCTATAGTATGTGTGTACACAGACAGACATACATGCAAGTAGCTAAAAATTAGCTGGCTTTTTACCTGTGTGACTGTTGCAGTTGTGGGGATATTGAAATACTTTTGTTCGGCGCACCGCTTCTGTGCCATAACTAAAGGATTACTATACCTAATCCAGCAGGCCATACGATTCTGCTGCATTCTGGATGTTCAGTGCTTGTGGTGCGTAGTTGATGCCTATGTTGTAGAGGTTCAGGTTCATGTATGTGTGTGTCTACATGTGTATATGGCATGTGTGGCAGAGTTTATATGTGGCATGGTTTGCATGTGTGAGGATAAATAAAATCCAGGCTGCAATGGATCATATGTACATGCATGTAACATATGTAAGAGTTTATCTGTCATCACACATGCAAACCATGCTGCATATAACAGGAGAGACTTCTAAGGACGTGTTAAGGGTAAGAAGTGCCCTCTCGAGGTGTGTGAGTCTGTGCTTTACACACACACACACACACACACACACACACACGAGTACGTGTATGATAGCTGTTCTTTTGCCCCTTGTCCCTTTCCTTTTCCCGTAATTTGTGGCTTTTCCACCTCTTTTACCTACAGTCATTGCCCACTTTTTTGGCTGTCATTTCTGGTTTCTGTCTCTTCACCTCTCCTGAAATGGAGCCAGTTGGCTCAGTGTTAGCGTTGTTAGGGGCAGTGTTTCAGATATTTTATGTAGCATTTTCACTTTAAATCTTTTTTATCTCCGTAATCTCCATAACAGCTAGCGCAGAGTTTGTAACTCTGCTCAATGATTTATGTTAATCTTGGGTGATCTCTTTAGAGCATGCAGGGGGATCTGGGGCTTTTGTCATCTTACTCGATCTGATCGGAGCTGAGAGAACCTGTTCTTTCCTTGTCCTAGGATGAGGTGATGTATGTCGCCTCTCTTTCCCAGTATTTCTGTATCATTTTTTCCCAGACACACCTGCAACACCCATCTGTTCTCCTTCTCTTGCCTTCCGTACTGTAGCTCTGCCCCCCGTTTCTTAGGGGAGGATGCACGGATATGCATTCATGGTTCTGCTCTAGTCCGCCTGGGGCAGAGAGAAGGCACAACTCTGAATAGTCGGAATTCTTAGTAAGCTGTGCCTTCCTGTGCCAAACCTCCTGGCTCTGCATATAGCAGATTCTGCTCAGAGGTATCTGTCTGATGGGTAATTAACCTAAAAGCGAAGCCCAAAGAGGCTGGTTCTGTGGAAATACTTCTGTTTTTACGTGAGAGGATTTTCAGGCTTCCTCGGTCGGAGCCTGCGCCTCCAGCTCTCTCGCTGAGGATCTCTCCGTTCGCACTGTCCCAGACCTGTGGCTCCCTCATCCTCCTGTGTCACCCTGAAACTCTTGCTTGGCATTTCCGGAATTTGTTCGCGTGATTTTAGGGGGATCGTGTGTGGCCATTTTCTGTTTGCAGTAACAGACAGGGATGGGCGGTAGAAGTACGCAAGCTTCTGCGGCTCTGTGGTGATTTGTTCCCCACCGTCAGTTTCTTAAAATTGGGACAGTGCCCCCTTGGGATTCTAAGCCCAGCACTTACCATAGTTTGCTTAAATGATCTTTCTTTGAAAACTGCATTTCAAAGGAGTAGATCACTGCTTTCAGTGTCAGTGGCCTGCCTTTGGCCTTATCCTGTCACCAGTGTGCTTTATAAATGGCAGGAATTGGGGACGGCTTGGCTCTGCCGAGTGAAACATTGTGTCTCCCTCCACAGTAATGTGGGGGGGAGGTGAGGCCTTCTCTGAGCTTTGGCGACTTCGGCTGGTGGGCCTCCTGCGGGTGGTGAAAAGTTCCACTTGGCCTCGGAGCCCAGACCCTGCTTCATCTGGCACCATCGTTGTGGTTCCTGCCCCACCCCCACCCCGTTGTCCCACTGGCAGATCGTATTTACACCAGACAGTCAGAGTGGGGTTTTGATCTGCCATTTACCCCGATGGCTATTAGCTCGAGCCCGAGAAGCAGTTAAAATTTTGTTGGCTCTGCCAGGATCGTCTCAAACGTGACGCTGTCAGCCTGGCCGTGTGAAAACCTGAGGTTCCTCACCTCTTGTGAAGACTCCCGTCTTCATCTACCAAATTGGAAACATGAGTGAACAGACGACCCTGTTGGAGACAGTTGAAACTTCTATAACCTCAGTACAACCCCTGAAAGCTAAGTCGGTGTCAGAGGTTTCCATCTCTGACTCTCGGGCTGAGACTAGGCAGACGGCAGGGTATGGACCGTGTTGCCCGTGCCCCCAGAGCACGGAGTCCCGGGGCTGCTCCCGAAGCCACTTGCCCAAATCAGAGAGTGGTAGCCAGATTCGTGGACACTGGAAGATACTAGAGAAGGCTATTTCTGGCAGTCCAGTTCTACTTAAAATGCCTTTCAGAGGGTGCCTGGGTGGCTCAGTGGGTTAAGCCTCTGCCTTCAGCTCAGGTAATGATCTCAGGGTCCTGGGATCGAGTCCCACATCAGGCTGTCTGCTCAGCGGGGAGCCTGCTTCCCTCTCTCTCTTTGCCTGCGTCTGCCTACTTGTGATCTCAAAATCTTTTTTTAAAAAATGCCTTTCAGAGCAAATGATTGCCAGTAAGCTACTGGAAAAAAAAAATAATTGGGGGCACTTTGGTGGTTCAGTCAGTTAAGCATTGACTCTTGATTTTGCCTCAGGTCATGATTTCAGGGTGGTGAGATCGAGCCCCGTGTCAGGCTCTGTGCTAAGTGAGGAGCCTGCTATAGATTCTCTCTCCACTTCTCCCCTTTGCCCCCACCCCTGCCAGCTCATGTGGTCTCTTTCTTGGAAAAAAAGAAAAAAAGCCCAAGACATATTTAGAAAGAGGGAAGTAAGCCAACACTGCTGTTTCATTTGTGTCCCCAGTATTCAACTCAGACCACGCTATGGACCTGTGAGGCTTTTGCTGGCCATGCCGAGGAAACTAATCACCATTTATTATGTGTCTGTGTGAAAATGTGTTTTTAAGTTTCCCACAACTGATTTAACATTCAAGTTTTAGAATCTAAAGGGGAGGTGCGTTCGATTGCCTGTAATGGCTCCTGGCTTTACCTGTGATAAAGTCTGAGGCTCTTAAAAACAGTCGTCCTAGAGGATGTCAGTGTTGTCGCCCAAGGGGGCTTTTTAAAAAGTACCACATGCTCATATTCATAGGGTGGCCCCTGTCACACTAATGAAGTCCCTGGGCCCCTTGCCAGTTGGTCCTTCTGCCACTTGTAGCTCCTCTTGACCTCCCGAACCACTTGCCTTCATCTTCCCGCGCGCGTCAGCTGCCTCTGAGGCGTGTCTCTGGTACTCGTCTACCAGGTTGTTGATGCCCGGCCTCTTCCACTTGACTATTTGGTGTGTCTGGTGTGTTTGAAACTCCTTCTTCCTCTGATCGAGTCCCCCAAACCCCCTTGATCTCTTGTACCCTAATTCCTTACCTCTGATGTTGTTTTGCTTTCTCGTGGTGTGTAGGAAACCCAGGACGAGTCAGCTGTGTTGTGGTTGGATGAAATTCAAGGTGGGATCTGGCAGTCCAACAAAGACACCCAGGAAGCACAGAGGTGTACGTATCCATGGTTTACTGCTGTTTCCGTGGCAAGTGGGGGAGACGCCGTGCTCCTGCTTCAGCGTTCAGCGTGGTGGAGAGATGGGGTGTGGGCAGGGGCAGTTTGCCAGGAGGTGGACAGTGGGTGAAGTAGTGCGTGGCTTTAGACACTTCCTAAACAATTCTCTTCCGGGATAGTTGCCCTAGGAGTCTATGCCATTAATGAGGCAGTGGACGGTGGTGATGTTGGCAAGACACTGAGTGCCCTTCGTTCCCCTGATGTCGGCTTGTATGGAGTCATCCCCGAGTGTGGTGAAACTTACCAGAGTGACCTTGCTGAGGCCAAGAAGAAGAAACTGGCAGCGGGTGAGTTTTGGGGACATAAATATGTGCCCTGAAAGGAAAAGCTTGACTCTGGGGGGATAGAGGGGTGGAGGCAGCTGTAGGGAAATATACTTTAGTATAGAGGCACAGTGTTTAGGCTTATTTTAGAGCTCCTAAAGAGATAATATCCCTATTTAAAAAAAAAAAAAATTCTCACCTCCCCACCCCCCTTGAGAGCAGCTGTGTTAAAAAGGTCAATTTTCTGAAAAAGCAAGAAGGATCCAAGTATTTGAGAATTTATCTTTAATAGGGCAACATTTCATAGGGCAATCAGAGTTCTGATCGCCAAAGTCTATGAAGAGTTAAAAGTCATTTATCTGCAGAAAGAGGGGAATAAAGATAAGATTTTTCATCCTGTTGCATGGCCTTTTTGTTTATTAACTGGAGAGGCTGAATGGTTGCAGATCTTTTTATCGGAATGTTTTTCTGACATGGAAGGTTTTAGATGCTGATTTGGAAAGAATAAAGTTAGTCAAGGTCAGGTCCACAATTGGACTTCATATTCTCTTTTTATAACATAAAAATAACTGAGCTAAATGAGACATGACAAAACCGTGATTTTAGAGGGACTTAGGATGCCCCTTACTCTTACGGATGCGAGGTACAGGGTTTGGAATGGTTCTGTTTAGACTGTTCCGCGGGCCAGAATAATCCTTCGGTGTTGGATGCATGAGTGTGGGATGTGGCTCCGGGTCTCTTTTATCCATCCTTTATTTTCTGTCAGGAGATAATAACAGCAAGTGGGTGAAGCACTGGGTGAAAGGTGGATACTATTACTACCACAACCTGGAAACCCAGGAAGGAGGATGGGAGGAACCCCCAGACTTCGTGCAGAATTCAATGCAGCTTTCTCGGGAGGAGATCCAGGTAGGTCACATTTCCTCACAAAGAGAAAAAGCTGAGAGAACGTGTTCTAGAGCCAATACTAGTGAGGAGGACAAGGCCTGTGCTTAGAAGCCCTGGACTAAAATTAAGGCTATATAATGAACTGTGTGGGCTAGTTTTTTCCCTAGCAGTTGAGGAGATGACTAAGTACGTAAATTAGTAAATCGTCTGAGCTATAGAATGAAGTCCGGTAAATTGTGTGCTCACTCAAGAAAACTTGGATGATCAGGAAAAAAGAAAAATGAAAAGTTGCTTGAACTGCTTGTTAAATGCAGTGACTATTAATCTCTGATTTACCTTTCCAGTCTTTTCTGACTGTCCCACAAACTCCAGACTGTGCTGTTTTATTTTTTTTTATTTATTTATTTTTAAGATTTTATTTATTTATTTGACAGACAGAGATCACAAGTAGGCAGAGAAAAAGGAGGAAGGAGGCTCCCTGCTCAGCAGAGAGAGCCCGATGCAGGGCTCGATCCCAGGACCCTGGGATCATGACCTAAGCCGAAGGCAGAGGCTTTAACCCACTGAGCCACCCAGGTGCCCCCAGACTGTGCTGTTTTAGAATATAATCTGCACTTTCAGATAAGCTCAGTGTTTTTTATAGCCGCTTTTAAAGTGCTTTCCCCCCATCCTCTGTGTGTTTGCTTATGCTGGTCATTCTTACTGGTTGGTCATGGATTCAGTGGTTACTCCCACCTCCATGAGTGTAGCAGGCTCTCGTCTAAGCAGTGGGGGTGCAGTCGTGGACAACACCAGTCCCCACTGTCATGAGGTGTCCCTTCCCTGCCATCTATATCTGTCAAACTTCTACCTATCTCAAGTGTCACCTCCTCAATGATTTTTTTTTTTAAGTTTATTAAGTAATCTCTATACCCCATGTGGGGTTCGAACTCACGACCCCAAGATCAAGAGGTGCACACTCTTCCCACTGAGCCAGATAGGCTTCCCTCCTCGGGAATTTTTAAAATTCCCTTCCTTTCCCCCTCCAACTTCATTTGAAGCCCCCCGCCCAAGAACTTAATAGTAATTCAGAATTGAACCAACTTGGATTTGAATTTTAGTCATGTCTCTACTTGTCTCATGCCCACTTCTGGTTTTCAAAGTGAGCCTCCTAAGTTCGCAGGGTTTGTGTCCTTGATGGGCTGTTGTGCACTTTTAACATTACTCGGTGCTGGGCTCATGTGCGTTAAACCAGAGTTGTCTAATAACATTAAAAGAGAGGAAAAGGTATGGAGGGGAGATGTTCAGGGAGCTCCCCTAGGTCATAGTTAGAAATGTTAATTTTATTTTAGTTCATTTATTTTTTTTAAGTAATCTCTACCCATGTGGTGGGGGGCTCAAATTCATGACCTTGAGGTCAAGAGTCAGGTGCTCTGCGGACTGAGATTCCTAGAGAGAGAGGACAGTACAGGCTGTCTGCTTCGTGGACAGCATTTCCCAAATCCTGGGAAGAAAAACTGCGGTGCCCACGTGAAGTGAGATAGTCCCCTTATTCAGAGCACCTAGCAGAGGAATGTGTTTCTGTCTCGGGCTCGAAGTTCTTTTCTTACCTTCTTGGTCAGTGTTGCATTTTCTTTGCTGATGCTTTCACCGTGAGGAAATTTAAGGAAAGCGCTCAAACTCTGTGATGGGATGTAAAGATGTTTCAGTCTCTGGGTTCCTGTTCTTCCCAGAGTGATGGTGAAGACAGCACGGGACTGAGGTCCTGCAGCGTGAGGCAGACAAAAACTGATGCTCGAAAACAGTGATGTAGAGGGAATGTTAAGGAAGCAGTTGATTTTGTTCTGGAGAAAGATGGCACAGATAATATTTCAGCAGGCATGGAGAAGGGGAAGGGACTGTGTGGGGAAAGGCCCCGGAGACTAGGGGAGCATGGCCATTTACGGGGAAAAGGAGCAGTCCTGGCCCTGTTAACTGGCATGTGAGGAAAGGCCTCAGTGAGTTTCCAGGGCCTGACATATCCCAGTAAGGAACCAGGCCACCTCTTCTAACACGCAACAGTGATTTTTAACTTTGAGTCGCACACCCCTTCGATTAGCTCATTAACTTCCACAGAGATGCTCCTACTTAATGTTTTGCATATGGACCTAATAGAATTTTAACCAGGGGAGGGATGTTCCTTCACTTTGGTGCAGGCACTAACCTCCTTAAAAAAAATAGTGGCCCTCAAAGTGGATTCTCCCACTTTCCACTTCTGTGCTTTCAGTCGGTCTGGATCTTCACGGGATCCTTAGTCATTTTCTCCTCCAAACCTTATCGTTCATCTTGTCTCTGATTTTATTCTCCCGGTTCCTCACCCACCTTGTGCTCCTTCTCTTCTCATAGTTCCAGTTATTCTCATATGTAACCCGGATCTGTGCTTTTCTGAATTTTGTGTGTGTGTGTGTGTGTGTGTGTGTGTGTGCGCGCGCGCGTGTGCGCGCGCCTGTGTGTGTGAGAGTCCACGTCGGGGATCTTGCTAAAGTGGAGACAGATTCTGTGGGTGTGAGATGAGGCCCGAGAATCTGCATTTCTGACCGGCTCCCCCTTCCCGATTCTGAAGCCGTTGGCTCCAGGGTACATTTCTTTTTTTTTTTTTTTTTTTTTTTTTTTTTTTTTTTTAATTTTATTTATTTGACAGAGAGAAATCAGAGCTAGGCAGAGAGGCAGACAGAGAGAGGGGGAAGCAGGCTCCTGCTGAGCAGAGAGCCCGACGCGGGGCTCGATCCCAGGACCCTGAGACCATGACCTGAGCCGAAGGCAGAGGCTTAAACCACTGAGCCACCCAGGTGCCCCTCCAGGGTACATTTCTGAGTAGTAGCCTACATATGTAGTCATGTTGCCTTCATTGTAGGAAAAAAAAAAAAAGGACAAATATTTTTAAAGCCTATGGAATTTTCCTGATTTGGCCTTGCCTACAGATTTGTCATCTGTTTCTTCTTGCTGAATGCCTTGAAAGTTAGTCTGGCCCCTCACTAATTCATCCCCCATTACCATTCACTTCTTAGCTCACAGCAGTGTGGTTTCCCGTCCAATTTTTACTTTAGTAAAACTCTTACTTGAGAACTTACTGATAGTCTTTTAATTGCCAGGTTCACTTAGGAGATCTCCTCCTGTTTCACCTCTCACTGTGTTCTCTTCCTTAAACTTGTGGCTCTTTTGGCCTCTTTAGTGCGATTCTCTTCTGGTTTTCCCACTTTCAAGGGCTCCTTCTTAATCTCCCTCGCTGCCCGCCTTCTCTCCCGCCACTGAATCACAACAGGATGCCCCTGGCCTCCTTCCCTTCCGCTTGATCATCTCTGGGGCCTCATTCAGGTCCGTGGCTCTAGCTCTCTCCTTGGCGCTTGTGAACCCCCAAATCTTGTACCTCTGGACGTCAGTTCTCCTAACCGCCAGGTCTGCCTTTCCATTTGCAGCCTAGACGTCCAGCAGACATCTCAAACACAGTCTCAGAAGAACAGGCCACAGTAGCATATAAAGGTGTATTTTTTTCTCCCATTAAATAATTCTGGAGTCTGGCAGTCCAGCGAAGGTGTGGTGGCTCCACAGCCGTCTGTTCCCAGGATCCGTCTGTCTGTCTGCTCTGCCATTCTTAGCACAAGGTTTCTACTCTCAAGGTCACCTTGTCATCCAGAATGACCTCTTGGAGTACCAGCCATTCAGTTACCAGTTCAGGCAGGAAGTCGGAGGAAGGGAAGGAGAGAGGAGAAGGCAGGATGTCCCCTGTCTCTCTTCGGGAGCCTTCCCAGAGGTCCCCCCGGACAACTGCGCACACCGTGTGGGCTGCTTCCCTCCCCAGCTCATGGAGTCTTTTACCTGCACATGTTGGTGGCCAGAAAACGATACCTGGGCTCTGATACCAAGGAAAAGAGGAATGTGGAGATGAGGGGGGTAACCAGATGTTCCCTCGCTGCTGCCGCCCCCGCCCAGCCCCGGGTCACCCCTCACTTGGATTACAGTAACAGCATTCTGATTCACCCACTCAGGCTAACCTGCCAGCTGCTCTGATAACAGTGCTGCTCCTCTAAAAATAAGTCTCCCGGCTCTGTTCCTCTCTTGGAGGGTGTGCTGGTTCTCTGGTGCCTGTGGCCCCAATCCACACACTCTGGGCTACTTTTCAAGGCCATTTGCAATCCTCCCATTCCCCTGTGGTGTCCTTCCTCTACTGTGGCATTCTAGGGGCTCCCGGGGCTCGGTACCCAGCCCTGTGGTGCACCTGCCATTCTGTTCTCTTGTCAGCAAGCACGCTTCTGGCAGGCAGGGTTGGGTCGGTGAGTGTGTAAAGGTCACATGTGTGTTTGTAACTTTTTTTTTTTTTTTTTGGATGTGAGAACAACTTGGCCCCGAGATATAGCCCTGAAGTCTTCATTCCCACTGCTTCGTTAGAGACGTGGGACAGACTTAGGTGTGAGGGTTGGTGTGTGTGCGGTGGAGGACAGTGGTTAAAGTGTCCGTTCCCCCCGTGTGTGTCCTCCAACGTGACTGGGTGCTTTTCCAGAGCTCCATCTCAGGGGTGACAGCTGCGTACAACCGAGAACAGCTCTGGCTGGCCAACGAAGGCTTGATCACCAGGCTGCAGGCTCGCTGCCGCGGATACTTGGTTCGAAAGGAGTTCCGATCCAGGATGAACTTCCTGAAGAAACAAATCCCGGCCATCACCTGCATTCAGGTATCTCAGAGCCCGTTCTGCAGACCGCGTTGGGGGGCTTCAGGAGCAGGGGTAAGAAGCACCAGCTCTTACAATCCAGTGGGAGTGGTTTTTGCCCTCTGACTACTTCTTGGTCTCTCCCTTTTTTGACAAGTACTTCCTCTTTGTTATTGTTGTGATCAGAATGATCGGCGTGGGCTGGATGGTTTTCGGGGTGAGTTGTCTGGCCCAGACGGGGTTCTTCCCAGGTACCTCGTTGTCTTCTAACGCTGCTCCTTTGTGTCAGATCTGAATCTGGTCTGGCAACAGTGACAGGGTAGTGTGGTGTCACGGGAAGAATTCCAAGTTAGCAATCAAGGCCCCACCCCTGCCAGGTGGTGGTAAGCCCCTCTCAGTTTGCTTCCTCGTTTGTAAGTGGGAATACTAATACTTACCTTCCTCACCTGATTTGTTGTAAGGAGCCAATAAGAGAACCTGTGTGGGTGGCCTTGAAAGGCCTGAAGTGCTGTGCTAACGTAGGGGAAGTGGGGGGTAACCCTGTGCTCCCCTGATGGAGGGACAGCCCATGCCCTCATTCCCCTGTCACCGCTGGGCATGGTTCTGTGGAAAGCTTCATTGTGAATTGCATTTGGGTAATTGACGAAGATGAGATTTTTTTTTAACTCCCTCTGATCCTTGGAAAATAATATGTCTGCTCACATTGATGGTTTCAGTCACAGTGGAGAGGATACAAGCAGAAGAAGGCGTATCAAGATCGCTTAGCTTACCTGCGTGCCCACAAAGATGAAGTTGTAAAGGTATGGTAGTCTGATAGTGTTTCTCAGCGTGGGACGTGAATGTGCTCTGTGTTGAGAAGAGGGACTGTTCTAATATCCAGGATCCCTTCTCCACAGATTCAGTCCCTGGCAAGGATGCACCAGGCTAGAAAGCGCTATAGAGATCGCCTGCAGTATTTCCGAGACCATGTAAGTACCCTTGGGGATAAGGACCAGTAGAACTAGTTTTGCTCTATTTTTGGTGAACAAATGAACAAAGGAATTTCTTCTTTGTTCCTTAGATAAATGACATTATCAAAATCCAGGCCTTTATTCGGGCAAACAAAGCTCGTGATGACTACAAGACTCTCAGTGAGTAACTGTGCTCGGCAGACAAGAGTTGAGGCAGTGGTTGAGAGCCACCAGGTTCTGGGTATTCTCCACGGATCTCTTTTCGGGTCCTGAAGGCAAGGCTTGGGGGCTGGGGTGCTGCTTGTGATGTAAGTCCCTTTGCTAACCCGTGGCTAGATGTCTTGATGCTTGCCGTCTTAACATTTGTCATAACATAGCGATGGCATGACCGAGAAGGCTACACTTGCCAGTTGCCTTTGCACATCTCAAAAATAAACAAGTATCTTATGTGTGTGTCGAGTTATTTTTTCAAGACAAGGCTGACGTTTCCCCAAGACTTAGAACTTCTTCTGGTAATTGCATTATGTGTCTGACACACGCTTTCTTTCTGTCAGTCAATGCTGAGGATCCTCCGATGATCGTGGTCCGAAAATTTGTCCACCTTCTTGACCAAAGTGACCAAGATTTTCAGGAGGAGCTTGATCTTATGAAGATGCGGGAGGAGGTCATTACCCTCATTCGTTCTAACCAACAGCTGGAGAATGACCTCAATCTCATGGATATCAAAATTGGACTGCTCGTGAAAAATAAAATTACACTGCAGGTATGGTCTGGCGCCAGCAAAGGCCTTGGGGCCCTTTGTCCTGCTTGGCTCCCCCTGTCTTACCTGGTCTGACTTGCAGGTAGGGTGGAGGCTGGCTTTCTTCTCAGCTAATGCCTTCTTTAAAAATTACGTAAGAAACAAAATAATTCAGTAGCAAAATTTTAAATAGAGGAAAAGATTAAAAAAATCATCCCAGAATTCCACCCCCCACGGTCATTTTGTATCTTCCATTTTCGCTTACTGTTAGAGGATAAGATGTTTCACATGTGATCACTAGTCCTAAATACTGTTTTTAATGGCAGCACCTACCTGACATTTCGGTTGTTTTCGAGTTTTTATTACAAATAACATTGTAGTTAATGTCTTAGTGAATACATAGCTTTTGTGGTATTTAAGACTTTGTTTTTAATATAGATTCCCAGAAGTTGGTTTTCTGAGTCTATGGACATTTTTGTGGTGCAGGTTCTTTTTTTTTAAAGATAATATTTATTCAGTTAAGAGAGAGAGAGACAGAGAAGGCACAAGCACGGGGAGAGGCAGAGGGAGAAGCAGACTTCCCACTGAGCTGGAAGCCCGATGCGGGACTTGATCCCAGGACCTTGGGATCATGACCTGAGCCGAAGGCAGATGCTTAACCATCTGAGCCAACCAGGCGCCCCGCTTCAAGTTCTTAAGAGGGAGCTGGAATTGGGAGATTTGATGGGTGTGCTGAAAATAGGCTACAGTGTAGTGATTCTAAAATAGTTAATGGGATCTGCAAGCTTTTTTGGTGCTCCAAGGCCTTTCCCGCAGTGCCCAGTTTCATCTTTCAAAGCTTTTTGATTTATGTGTATGTTTTCATTTCCAGGATGTGGTTTCCCACAGTAAAAAACTTACCAAGAAGAATAAGGAGCAGTTGTCTGATATGATGATGCTAAATAAGCAGAAGGGAGGGCTCAAGGCTTTGAGCAAGGAGAAGAGAGAGAAGCTGGAGGCTTACCAACACCTCTTTTATTTATTGCAGGTGAGTGGTTCCTGGAGCCGCTCTTGTAAGACTTTAGCTGCTTCCTTTCCCACAAGAAGACCTTAGCTAACATGCATCTCTGTGAGAGCATTTCTGGCTTCCACTGAGGGGTGAGCAAAGGGCTGTCTCACTTTTCTTGATTACTTCCACACATTCTAATACTTCAGGTTCAACAGAATGTGAATATCCATGCCAGCCCTTATATTACCTAGAAATTACATATCCCTTGGTTTTATTTCAGACGAACCCCACCTATTTGGCAAAGCTGATTTTTCAGATGCCCCAGAACAAATCCACCAAGTTCATGGACTCTGTAATCTTCACCCTGTACAACTACGCATCCAACCAGCGAGAGGAGTACCTGCTCCTACGGCTCTTCAAGACGGCGCTCCAGGAGGAGATCAAGTATGAGCAGACGGCTGCCGGGCCGGGACCCCGTCCCACCGTCACACTCACTCACAGTTTGAGATTCAGGCCTGCCCATCCTCTGCTTGACCTCAGTTAACACTGTGATCTAGATGAAACACTGACTCGAGAGAAGCCAGTTTTTAAATCACAAGTACAAAGTGTTGCTGCTTCAAGGAGGTGGTAGAGTAAGAGATTCACTGAAGTGATTTTAGGAAGATTCTATATTAAGATAACAATTTTTTAAAAAGCAGATCCAAACATGAAGATGCCACATTTTTATCTTAATAAAGGTCCCATTCATGTTCCCGTGATTGAGTTTGCAAACAGCAAGAGGGTCCTGGGTTCAGGTCAGTGTCAGGGAGTGTTCTAGAGAAAGAGCACATAGATCCTTCCTTCCAACGGTTTCTCTTTCCAGGGGATGGGGCCTTTCTGTAAGTAGATGTTCTGTCTTTACGTTGATAGACTCCATGATTAGTTTAATTTGAATTTGTGTCTGATGATTTGTAGGTCAAAAGTAGATCAGATTCAAGAGATTGTGACAGGAAATCCTACAGTCATTAAGATGGTCGTGAGTTTCAACCGAGGCGCCCGGGGCCAGAACGCCCTGAGACAAATCCTGGCCCCCGTCGTGAAGGAGATTATGGATGACAAGTCTCTCAACATCAAAACTGACCCTGTGGATATATACAAGTCCTGGGTTAATCAGATGGAGTCTCAGACGGGCGAGGCAAGGTAAGGCAACTGCAACACCTTTTTGGTATTTTTGATACTTTCTTTTTTAAGCATTTAACCTTTGATTTATAAAGTAATACTTGTTCAAATAGTTTTTCCTTAGAAACCTCCTCTTTACATTGTTGACCTGGTGATTTATCCCTGCACAATTTATTTATTATCCACAAATATTTATTGAGTGCTGGCCGGGTGCCAGGCTCTGTGCGGGGCATACATACAGCACGAATGGGACAGACAAGCCCTCTGCCCTCTCCGCGTGGTTTCTTGCATGGGAGAGACAGGCACCTACACATGAAAGGACAGATTGAGAGTTTTATGAAGTCTTGCCTCGGGAACTATAATGGGGAGTACAAGAGGGAAGTAACTTGGGTCGAGTGGTTAGGGAACGTGTCTCCGAGAAGGCGGAATTTCGCATAACTGCGGGCTGAAGGTTAAGATGGGGCCAGTCTTGCTGAGAGCCAGGTGCAGGCGCTTCACGTCTGAGCGCTCTGAGGTGGAAGGAACTTGGGGGTCCCGGACCTGAAGGGACACTGGCATCCCTGGAGATGCAGTTGGACGGGAAGACTTAGGTGCGTGAGATCAGCGTGTTTCATTAAAGGGGAGGAGATGGTGTGGGGCGGCCCTGGAATCCTGGGAGCGGGTTGGACTAACATAAGTCGGGATTTCTGGGCCAGGGCAGCCGTTTAACCACCAGCCTGAACACATCTAGAGAAAGGTGTCTCAGTAGAGTGTGCGATGCTGGGAAATTACAGTTCCGAGAGCCAGCTTGTGTCCGGTTTTCTCCAGCTTGAGTGGGAGCGGAGAGGCCGAGCAGTTTGGTGCAGGTGGTTTTTGGTTTTTCCTGGCAGTCGTGGAGCAGGTCAAGGTCAAGGTTGTGCGTGAAGTTCTCTGGAGCTGAGCAGGGGTGGCTCTCTGTATCATCGCTACTTAGAGTGTCCTCTGTGGGCCAGTAGCTGAAAATCCTGTGTCCCTCAGCACACGTGGAGTTCAGCTGATATTTCTCATAGCCACGCTTTCTCGGGGAAGGAAGCAGGGCGCTGACTCCATCTTGGCTCGGACTCCTTCCCGTTCCGGATGGAGTCGTGGACTGGCACAAGCTCCCGCTCTGAGCTCTGCTGCCCACTGTCATGCTCTCCAGGTGCCTGGCCCCCAGGCAAAAGGGGAGGCGCACTCTGGATTGAGGACTGATGCTCTGCTGACTCTGAGAAAGGCCTTATCCCCTCAGGATCACTGGGCACCTGATCTGTTCTCAGTAATGTGTTAAGTCTGTCACCAGGAGGCGGGTCATTGCTGGGTGTGGTGGAAAGTGCATTTGTGTTTTGCCCTGTAACCTGAGGCTCAGATCTGGGACTGTGGTTGACAAATGCCATGCTGGACTGGGAAGTTTTGCCTGCAACCCAGGGTGTCCCTGCCCGACAGGACACTGGCTCAAGGGTGTGGAGTTACCCCTTCTCATGGTCCACGAGTCAGGCCGTTTCAGATCAAAGTTCTGGTAGGCATGCCAGGGTTGTTTTTTTTTCCACCCTGTGAACGCCTGTCACAAACTGGTGTCTTACTTTGTTATATTTTTCATAAAATGGAAATTGATTTGAACACATTTTTTTGCCAGTGATAACTGGGAGGTGTAACAGTGCAGTGGGAGCCGATCCTACCTGCAGGCATCACGGATCCCTGAGCTTCAGATACTAGACACACAGACTGGGACCTGGCCCCCTCTTGGGAACGTTTGCCTCTAAAATCTGAGAAACGTAACATTCTGTTCTCTGACTTTAGTCATTGTGCTGAGCACTTTCATTCCCTTTGCTCATTACTATTTTTTGTCAAATGTCGGTTACACATAAAGTTATACATTTTGTTGATATAAAAGGTACAGAACACATAACTTACAAATAATAAAATATATGCTAGTCTTATAAATTCCACATAGCCAGTTGTTTCAAATAGAACGCTTTTACTGATTTTCACTGAAGTCTGGCGTTGGTAGTCTGCTTAGTTATAATTCAGACATAATATGACAAATGGAGTTGTATCCCTATCTGTTTGTATCTGTTTGCTTCTGCTCCTGTGACAAATTGCTACAAACTTGGTGGCTTACACCAACAGAAATTTACTCTCTTCCTAATTGTGGAGACCAGAAATCCGAAATCAGTGTCAACAGGAGGGAAGCGAGGTGTGGGCAGGGCCGGGCTCCCCCTGGAGGCTCTAGTGGGAAATCCATTCCTCACCTCTTCAGTTTCTGGGGGCTGTCAGCATCCTTGATTCGTGGCCGGATCACTGTAGTCACGTCGCCCTCTCCATCCCGGCTGTCAAATCTCCCCCTGACTCTGTCTCGTTAGGACACTTACGATTGGATTTAGACCACCCAGATAATCCAGGATGATCGTTACTCCTTTTTGACCTCATTAGTGGTACCAGAACCTTGATCCCAGCATTTCGTTCTTGTCTTTTAGCCCCTCCCATCCTTCCCAGTTAAGCCCAGCATGTCTACTGTTTTCCTGCCAGTTTCTTTAGACTCTCTCTGAGGGATCTTATCAGCTCCTCAGGCTTCAGTTTCTGTATGTAACTGTCACTTCCCTCACCAATACCCAGAGGGTCACCACATCCCACTGATTGTGTCCCCTTAGCATCTTAGATCTGTCCCCTTGGTCCCCACTGCTGCAACCATGCCCATGCCCTCATTATTTCTTAATCAGGCTGTGGCACTAACCCATCTTTCTCATTGGGGACTGTCCGTCTTTAATGCATTCTTCATGGGGAGCCACAGAAATCTTCCTCAGGCTCAGGTCTCCCGTCCTCTGGTGGCTCTCCCTGGCATCCAGGAAAGTCCAGACCTCTCAGTGTTATATACCAGGCCCTCCAGAACCCGGCCCCTCTTTACTTGACCACTTCATTTCTCCTTCTCTTCCCATTGCTCTCCATTTGAGCTTCCTTCCTGGAGGACAGTGTTTCTCCCTTTTCCCCGAGTTCGGGTGTCTCTTCCGTTCCTCCCATCTGAGTGGCAGCCCCCTGCCCTGTGGCACCAGTCGGCTTATTGTGCGGCGTAGTATGTTTACCAGTATCAGTGTGTCTCTCCCACCAGACTGTGAGAGACTCGGGAAGCTGTCGTGTCTTATGATAGCTTTTATCCCAAGGGCCTGTCACAGTGCCTGGCACATAGTTCTGGGCACCCAGTGCACACCTGAAAAGCCCGAGCTCAGATTCCAGCCCCACCGTTGACCGGCTGCATGAGCACCAGCACCTTAGCTGATCTCTCTGGGTCTTTCTGTTTCTGAAAGACACCGTCCTGCCTTGGGCTGTTCCTGGTCGTTACCTAACCCAGTTGGGGATGATTTTTGCTTTCCCAGCAAACTGCCCTATGACGTGACCCCTGAGCAGGCTCTGGCTCATGAAGAGGTCAAGACACGGCTAGACAACTCCATCAGGAACATGCGGGCCGTGACAGACAAGTTCCTCTCGGCCATCATCAGCTCTGTGGACAAAATCCCGTGAGTGACATGAGTCGGGAGCCCGGATAGAGCCCAGTGTGAGTGCCCTTCTGCCCCCCGGCCGCTCTCATGGAGTTTTGTCCGTCCCACAGCTACGGGATGCGCTTCATCGCCAAAGTGCTGAAGGACTCGTTGCATGAGAAGTTCCCCGACGCCGGTGAGGATGAGCTGCTGAAGGTAAGATCGGACGCTGGCCCGTCCTTGTCCTCCAGCAGCCCGTTGAGGAGAGGCCCGACTGAGACCTTCAGCTAGTGTGCAAGTGTAGATTCCGGCAATAGCTCCCCGTTGGTTGTGAGCTCTTGAAAGTGATCGTAAATCGTAAATGATACCTCTCTTAGTCCCTGTGTAGCTCCTTTACTGTTTGGCACACAGACGTCCAACAAGTAGAGGAGGAGGATTTTCCTGTCTGAGGAGAAATTTCTCGGGTCCTATCTTTTCGCTGAAGAATTGCTCCCTCTGCTGGTGGTCGGGTGAATGGCAGCAAGCGCCGTTGTTTCTGCTAAGGCTGTTGCTGATAACTGTCTTTCTTACTCGGCTATGCTCCTTCCCTTTTTTTTTTTCTCCCCTTAATCTGAACGCTTTTTTCTTCTCTCTCCTAGTTCTGTGCTTTCCTACAATGAGGCCTCGATTCTAGACTTTCTATTCAGGTGAATTAAATTTTTTTTTTTTTTTTTTTTGGAATGAAACTCCAGGGGAAATGCTGTGACTATCCTTGAATTCTTCTGTGGAGATGTGTGTCGAGTGACTTTAATTTCAGAGGCATGAACTTGTCCACCGTTGAAGTCTACAGCATGAGGATGGTGGGGGTTGGACAGATGACACTATGTTAATTAGGTCACGTGGGCGGCGGCAGCCCGATTTGCTGCCATGATAATGTGAACATAGGATGCCCTAAAACACTCAGTGACAGACTTTAAGTCTGTCATCGTTACCTCCTGAAGCTGCTCTTTCCTTGTAGTGATATTCAGTTCTGTTCTCGTTCTCTTTTTCTCTGTATCCAACCGAGGGATGTTTGGTTGTGCTAGTTTCAGACTCTGAGAGGAAGTGTGTGCATGCATGCATGTGTGGGCGTGTGCATAGTGTTTACTTTTCCCCACAGGACTGCATTTTCTGGTTTTCTTTGCTAGCAAAGTCGTTTGTGGCTTATTTGGTGGAGTGGTTTTTAACACCCGTCTCTCTTTTCCATCTGTTCGCAGATTATTGGTAACTTGCTTTACTATCGATACATGAATCCAGCCATTGTCGCTCCCGACGCCTTTGATATTATTGACCTGTCAGCTGGAGGCCAGCTCACCACGGACCAACGCCGAAATCTTGGCTCCATTGCCAAGATGCTCCAGCATGCAGCTTCCAATAAGATGTTTCTGGGAGATAATGCGCACCTGGGCATCATTAACGAGTATCTCTCCCAGTCCTACCAGAAATTCAGGTAGGGGAAAAGGAACAAGGTACTTGTGGGCGTGTTTCTATCTCTGAGTGTCGGGACAAAAATAGATACCACCCTTGGCTTTCCCTGGACCCTGCTATGCTGCCGGATATGTGTTTGATATGCTCATAGCCTCTGGATGTGAAGAAGAGGATTTTGAGCTGTTAAAATATATTCCAACGGAATAGCCCACACTTAACATAAAAGCAGTGAACCCGCATTGGGCAGGTGTTAATTTGTAATCAGAGAAGAACTAGAGAGTGCTTTCAACATTTGCAAATTAAACATCCAGTTGTGAGTTCAGGACATTGTCTTAAAGATAAAGTTGGTTTGCCTAATGACTCCGGTGTTTGCAAACGGTCTTAAATTACGGGTGAGCAGTTCCTGTGGGTGGAATTAAAACTGGGTGGAGGGAGAAGTTATTAAAACCACCACCTCGAGGCCAGGAAGAGCAGCGAACATGTGCAGCTTCTCTGGAATCTTTGGATTGACGGTCTTCTCTTTGCACGCCTTACTCCGGAGGTTTGTGGGATGCCTTCTCGCCAGCTCTGCACACATGTGTCACCTGGGGATCTGGCTCTCATGTTTATTTTCAGACGGTTTTTCCAAACTGCTTGTGATGTCCCAGAGCTTCAGGATAAATTTAATGTGGATGAATATTCTGATTTAGTGACCCTTACCAAACCAGTGATCTACATTTCTATTGGTGAAATCATCAACACCCACACTGTAAGTGTTTTTTCTTTAATTACTTAACTTCCTTGCTCCATCCTTGATTGCCTTCCCTGGGTGCTGTTTACCATCTCTGGAAAGCCAGATGCCTCCCCTTCCTCTGGTCTTGCTGACGTCACATCTGCCATGTTTTCCTTTGCGTATTAACAAGATCTGCTCAGTGCCTCAAAAGTGATCCAAGGCCCTCTGCATCGGAGTCACCTGGGCTGATGGTCACAAATGAAGTTCCTGGACCTATGACAGGCCTGCTGAAACAGAGTCGCCACGGGTGGGCTCCAGAGTCACTGTTGTGAGCGCTCATCTATTTGTCGTGGCCTTCGGTGTTGATTTTCCAACATCTAAAATACCCACTTTTTCCTCTGTGGTCCTTAGAGTGATTTCCCTTGGGTGCTCCTTTTTTCCCCAACATTTTTGTAATTCATTCTTTTCTCATTTGGAGAAACAGAACAGGAAATGAGGAAATATATAAAAAGTAAAGCTTGGCGGGACGCCTGGGTGGCTCAGTTGGTTAAGCAGCTGCCTTCGGCTCAGGTCACGATCCCAGCGTCCTGGGATCGAGTCCCACATCTGGCTCCTTGCTCAGCAGGGAGCCTGCTTCTCTCGCTGCCTCTGCCTACCACTCTGTCTGCCTGTGCTCGCTCGCTCTCTAACAAATAAATAAATTTAAAAAAAAAAAAAAAAAAAAAAAAAGTAAAGCTTGGGTAGCTCAGTCGGTTAAGCATCTGCCTTCACCTCAGGTCATGACCTCGGGGTCCTGGGATTGAGCCCCACACTGGGCTCCTTGCTCAGCAGGGAGCCTGCATCTCCCTCTCCCTCTGCTGCTCCCCCTGCTTGTGCGCTCATGCACTCTCTCTCTGACAAATAAATAAATCTTTTAAAAAAAAAGAAGGTAAAGGAAATTTCAGGGACTAGACTCTCTGAGGGCATCCCTTAGGACAATAGTGTCTTAAAGGCTCTGCTTCAGCGCCCTCAAGATGAGGACATGGGTCCAGTGTACTTTGCTCTGAACTAAGAGATGCCGTAAGCAGCACACATTAAGTACGAGTGTGCATGTGAGTTTTTTTAATTTGTTGTAGGGTACATTATAACTTTGGATTTTGAAGTCTGCGGGGTTTGTTGTTCTCGCCCATGTAGGGTCCACTTAAACCCCTCCTATCCACGAGGTAGAGAGAGTACTGGTGTTTCTTCTCCGTGCGTTATCCCCTAAGTCATTCAGCAGAGCCAGCGTGATGCTTCACGTGTTAACGGTTGACTTGGCTTGTTTTGCTGGGGATTGGCCCGTCAGTTCTTTGAATGCAGGAGCTTGGTTATCAGACCCTTCTGTGCTGTCGGGCCTAATTGGTGGGGCTGAGGGCCGATGGGCTGTGTCACACGTGGACTTGACTTCTGGGTGTTCCATGCAGCTCCTGTTGGATCATCAGGACGCCATTGCTCCGGAACACAACGATCCCATCCATGAGCTGCTGGACGACCTGGGCGAGGTGCCCACCATCGAGTCCCTGATAGGTAAAGTTCTGGCTTAACCACCCAGAAGGTGACGGGGAAGGTGCTGGAGGAAGGCTCGACTGCCACCTCGTCCGTCTCTGCGTCCCTCCAGCTCTGAGTGTGCCTGAGGGAAGACAACAGATGTGTCCCACCCCTGTCTCCGAGGAGCTGAGGTCCAGTGGAAGGGGGGCTTTTACACGTGGATATCATACACATAATTCTATAAGTAAATGAGAAGTCCTGTAAAGGAAATGAACAGGGTATCTTAGAGATTTGTCTTACTACAATGACTGAAATGACTTGTTAGCATTTATGAAATTGTTATTATGGATCCTTTGCTTTTGTCATTTGGCCTTTAGTTTCTTTATTTCTCAGCAAGAGGGTGTCCTTGCTGCGGAAGTGCTGGCCTATTCACGTATCTCTGTGTATTAACATCTCCCCTCCAGGGTCTCCTCTCTTTGTTATGCTGATCCTCTCTCCTCTTCCCCAAACTGCAGGAGAGAGCGCTGGCAATTTAAATGACCCCAATAAGGAGGCGCTGGCTAAGACAGAAGTGTCCCTCACGCTGACCAACAAGTTTGACGTGCCTGGCGATGAGAATGCAGAAATGGACGCTCGGACCATCCTGCTGAAGTGAGTGCTGGGAGTGTCAGGAGTGGGAAGAAGGAGGTAGACACAGTGCAGTGATGCCTTGGCCTTGGCGGACACGTCCACTTGTTCATCCCTGAAACCATCACCGCGACCTTTTAAGCCTGTCGTGATTCCGGCCCCCCCTTATCTATTATACTCGGCACAGAGCTTACCTGCCTCAGTTGCTAATAAGAGGCTGAGGTGAAACTCACACCTGAGAAATCCTCAGCCTGGTGCCCGCGCTGTCGTCGCATGAACAAGCCTGGGGCCTCGAGTGTCTTGTGCTGGCAGCTGCCTGGCGGGACTTGTGTCAGGCGGCGTGTGTGCTGCTGCTGCTTAGCTCCGTTCAAGGGAAGGTGGGAGACCTGGTGACGGTGACGCTCTCCCCCCATCTCCTTTCAGCACGAAACGTTTAATTGTGGACGTCATCCGGTTCCAGCCAGGCGAGACCTTGACGGAAATCCTGGAAACCCCAGCCACCAGTGAACAGGTAAAACCCGACAAGGGGCACAGGAGCTCCGGTGATTGGTGCGGGCCGTGGGCGAGGGGGTGGGGCCCAGATGCCAGGAGATGCTTCCCTGCGGGCGGCCCAGAACACAGTGATCCCGTCCATGAGCTGTCGGATGACCGGGGCAAGGTGGTGGTTGGAGCCTGCTGAGAAAGTTGTTGACTCCCATGTCGAGAGGCAGCTGCTCTCAGGGCATAAGGCTCATGGCTCATGCAGTCTGTGTATGTGTTAATTTAATTAACTGAGGCGGAATCAGCAAGTCTGTCTAATAATCGATTGAATATTATTGTATCATTAGAATTTTATTAAGTGCCTTGGTAGATAGAAGAAAATTTCAGAATGTAGCTCCTGAACTCACTGAACTCATGATCTAGTTGGAGAAATGTGGCATACAGATCTGAAATACTTAGAGAACCATCAAAAATTGACTTTGATATTGGCTATAAAAATACCTGAAGCTCAGGAAAGAGGCCAGCGAGGAGCAAAGCGTCAGAAGAAGCGGGACTTGAGCCACACTCGGGAGGCGTGGATGGGACTGGGTGTGCGCGTAGACGAGAGGCGTCTTGAGGGGGAGAGTCCCCGCAGACAGAGGCATGAGGGAGGGAAGGGCCTTCTGTAGTTGGTCTGACATTTCTAGAATGGAGACGTGGGTGAGGGTGAGTAGGGAGGAGTAAGACCGGAGAACACATTAAGTAGAACCCCTGCTTAGCACCGGATGGATGCAGAGTAAAGGACTTCGGTAACCCTGGGACCATTTACTACTCTCACAGTGGACATAGTCGAGCAATCGAGCTGGGGGATCAAGTCCGGCCCCGCTGGTTGGGGGGCGGCTTAGTGGTGGGAAGGGGTGGATGAGGCACTTCCTGTCTAAGATTCCTCTTTTGCATTTGTAGAATGTGAAGAATAGGTCATTTGTTTGAAATGTTGAGCATAAGTATCCTTTTTGTTAGATGAGAATTTACTCGGAAGCACGAATATGAAGCAGGAAAAACAGGAGCTGCTCCGGCAGCACCGGGAATGGCCCCGCCCCCGGGGCTCTGGGTGCCTGTGGGTGTCCCTTATCGCAGCACCCAGGACTCCTTGAAAACCACTCTTTTTAATGAACTCTCAGCTCTTACATGCTATGATTGATTACCGACTAGATGTGTGGGAGGGACAAGAAGAGAATCATAACCAACCACTGCACCTTGTTTGATGGGAAGAGGTTTGAAGCAGAAAGGCAGACCCCGTCTTTAATGAGAGCCTGCTGTTAGCGTGATCCTCTCACCTGTGTTCTTTCATGTCCTCCTCCCACTACCCCTGTGAGGTGAGTCCTTTCATCCTCTGGTTACAGTCAAGGAGTCTAGACTCTTAGAGGTCACATAACTGGCCCACGGTCATCCGCGTGTCGAGGCAGAACCAATCTTGGATCAGACTCCGTCTGACTCCGGGGTTTATGCCCTTCGTCTTGTGCAATGCGGACTGGTCTTGACAGCAGGAGGAAGGGGCATTCTGGGAGAGGGAGTTGCTCCAGTTTGGGAGGAGTCACAAGCCACTCCAAATGGGAGGATCCCGGTACAAACAGTTCAGAATGCGGTACCAGAGGCTCAGCTGCAGAGATGTGAGATCTGTCCGCATAGATCTGATGAGTGAGGTTTTGAGAGTGAACAATTGGAGAGAAACTACCTCGGGTCCCTTGGAGGTACCAAAGCCATGCCTAAGGCAGGGAGAAAGTGCAGAGGGTATGAAGGAGGAGTGGTAGTTGGGCACGAGAGTAGAGATGCAGAAGCCAGATTGCAGGGAGCTGAAGAAGGAAGAAAGCACCAGAAAAATGGATTAGTGGTGTGGGTCATGTTGGGCAGAGACATAATGGGCAAATGTTGGATGTTGACTGGCTAAGAAGAATCACGGGAAGGACTTTCATTCTCTAGACACTGGCATTTGCAGCATGCTTGAAAGCAGAGGGAGGCCTTCAGCGTGATCCAGCCTGGCCAAGGTGGCAAAAAGCATCGACTGAGCACTGGTATCGCCTTGGTGTGGTTATAACATTCACCCAAGGGCGAAGCCGTGTTTCAGGGAAAATTAAATGGCTCTCATGTCTCAAAATGTGATAGGAAAAAAACGAGGGATTTTGTAGCACTGGAGCCCAGTCTCCTAACTGTACGTGAGAATCCAGGACAGAAATCCCGTGAGGCCGTGTGACTTCAGCGATGTAATCTCTTCTAGAGGAGATCGGCCTGTGCTCCATGCAGTTTCTCTGTCCATTGTCAGAGGGCAGGTTTGTTCCCTCTGTTTCCAGAATGAACTGTCAGAGCTGTATAAATTCGGGTGTGGATATGCTCTGTAGACTCGGGTTTTGGGTTAGTGTGCTGAACATGCCAGCAACTTCTTTCTCCTCTCTGTGTCTGTAGGAAGCAGAACATCAGAGGGCCATGCAGAGGCGCGCTATTCGTGACGCCAAAACTCCCGACAAGATGAAAAAGTCCAAATTCGTAAAGGAAGACAGCAACCTCACCCTCCAGGAGAAGAAGGAGAAGATCCAGTCGGGCTTGAAGAAGCTAACAGAGCTTGGGACAGTGGACCCAAAGAACAGATACCAGGAGCTGATCAACGACATAGCCAAGGTACTGCATGCGGCGGGGGCAGGGGCGGCCTGGCCGTGCGCAAGCCTGTCTCAGCGGCTTGTGAGGTGACTGTAGCCGTTTGGAGGACAGCATGCCTTCAGTGCACAGGCAGGTCGGGGACCTCTTCTCCGAGGGCTTGTTGTCAGCTTCTCCAGCACAGGGACCTTGCCTGCCCTCTGAGGACTTATTCCATGGCCTGTGTCACTAGGGAGAGACCCTAATTAGAGCTTCCTATGCCTTGATTTGTCTTTGGCCATAAGGAAGTCCTCTAGATCTTTTTAATGACTGCTGTGACACATAAATTCACATCCAGTGGGTCATGAAATCCTTGATTTGTGTCGGTCTTCCCAAGTAAGGGGCTCTGGTGTGGGGCCAGAGTGTGGGCTGGCGCACTGCTGGCCCAGTAAGGCGGTACCACGCACACTAGGGAGCTTGCTAACCGGCACAGTAAGATGATCTTTTCTTCCCTCTCCTGACACCATATTTAGAGGTTAAACCAGCTTTGCAAGCAAATTATAAGAACATGGAACTCTGTAAAAGTAACATATTTCCCTGCCTGTAATACAGATGGGGAAAATATAGACAGGGAAAAAGATTAATGAGATCTGAGTTTCTTTGCTAATTTTTGAACATAAATTGCTGTTGTTGGGACACCTGGGTGGCTCAGTTGGTTAAGCATCTGCCTTCGGCTCAGCTCATGATCACCCAGTCCTGGGATCGGGCAGCAGGGAGTTTGCTTCTCCCTCTGCCCCTGCCCCTCCCCCCACCCACAGCTTGTTCGTGTGTGTGCTCGCACTCTCTGTCTAATAAATAAGTAAAATCTTTAAAAATTGCTGTGTGTGATCACGCAAACAGTTAAGCACTGCTGGGCTCTGCATGGATGATTTGAGAAGCATGTGACACCTACTGTCATTTTCCTAATTTTGAAAATTGTGTCTTAGGACATTCGGAATCAGCGGAGATACAGACAGAGAAGGAAGGCCGAGCTGGTGAAATTGCAACAAACTTACGCTGCTCTGAACTCGAAGGCCACTTTCTATGGAGAGCAGGTGGATTACTACAAAAGCTATATCAAAACCTGCTTGGATAACTTGGCCAGCAAGGGCAAGTGAGTGTATATATATATACATTTTTTTTTTTTTTTTAAGAATCAGCATCAGGGGAAAAAGAAATAGAGGCAACTGAAGTGACCTTGGAAGTTCTTACTTAAAACATGTGTTTATTTTTTGCTTTAATTCTTGATTTTGCTTCTGATTGTTTGCATGATTACCTAGTTACATTTGCTATTGTGTGATGTAAATAAATAATGGAGGGGGGACTTCAGGGTGCTTATTTCTAAACATCCCTTGTTCTAAAATATCTTCTTGGCCCTAGAAATGAAAGAATCATGGAAGGGGGTTAGTTAGTGCTCCCCAAACCTGGCTGTGCCTCAAAATCACTTAAGGAATATGATAGACATTTTGATCCCCTGGCCTCTCTCTACACCTCCTGGGGCCAGGATCCCAGACCCCAGCTTTTTCCCAGCTGGCTCCAGTGACAATTAGCAACACGCCCATCTTATAGGGAGGGAAACTGAGGACCCAGAGAGATGGGGTGGTAGGTCCAAGTTCTACTTGCACTGCTAACTAGGGTTAGTTTATTTTGCACTTCTCAGTTTTCAGTTTAAGAATTTTCCAACTTCAGAAAGGTTGAGAGAAGAGAGCAATATGTACCCTTCACCTATTTTTGGCATTTTGCCACATGAGCTCCCCTTCTCTGGCTTCCTTACTCTTCTGCCTGCACTCTGGCTCTGTCTTTCCCTCCCTGGAAGACCAAGGTGAGGCAGGGATGAAAGTCAGGCCCACACAACCCAGCTTGTGGGGCTGGTTCCTGTGACCTTTTGGCCTTTCCCCCATCATTCTTTGAGCACTTCTTGACTTCATATAGACACAGGTGTTCTGGCTCAACTTGTACTTTCCCCTCCCCAGGCTTGGAATTAGCCATTTCTCCAAGTGTTCCTGGTGCTTTCTAATGAAGAGTGGTGTTTAGAGACCAAAATCCAGGCACTAGATGTGCTTGTTGCCACAGGGTCATCATTGCTTGTAGGCATTCTAAGCAGACAGAATGGCTCTGTGGTACCCCATTGCATACAGAGACACAGCAATTGATGTAATCAGGTCTGTAATGGTAGACACTTGTGTTGTTTCTAGTTATTTACTTAAAAAAATTCTGCACCAAATACCAAAACCTCTTGTATCTAGATTATTTTGCAGATGTGGGCATATTTGAGGATAAATTTCTAGATGTGGAATCACTGGATCAAAGATTTTGTACAGTTGTAATTTCTATAGATCTTTCAGTTGCCTTCTATGGTGGTTACTCCCTTTAACTCCTGTACCAGGATTCCTGCCCCATCTCTTGAGGGCCTTTTGTGGGAGCCCCACATCCCAGTTCTCAGGGATCTCTAGTCTTCCCATGTTTATTTTTGAAAAATCACTTCTTACCTTGATTATCCCAATAGCCTCCTAAGGTCTGTTTCTCTTTACTTGTCCCCATTCCTCTGTATTTGCTATACTGGTTTAAAGTCCTCTAAACATTACTTATTCTGAGATATATTTGTTTTTGCCTTGCCAGGGCACGGGACTTATAGGGACTCCCCTGAGGTTCAGTATAGTTCCTTCATGTTGGTGCTAGAAGGTTAAATTCATGGTGGGTTTGCAAGTACAATTAAAGGCAAAAGCAGTTTAGTGATGTTTCCTCTGCAGAGATTGCTCGGGTTAATCCTAATACTTACTTGTCATTTTAGAATCAGTATGTTACTTAGGCTGGTGTATGGGAAGTTCGTTTTCTGACCTCATATCCTTGAACTATAGACAGACTTGTAGTACACAGTTACAGATAGAAAGTGATAATGGGGGGCACCTGGGTGGCTCAGTGGGTTGAGCCTCTGCCTTCAGTTCAGGTTATGATCCCAGGGTCTGGGATCGAGCCCCACATCGGGCTCTGTGCTCAGCGGGGAGCCTGCTTCCCCACCCCTGCCCTGCCTGCCTGTCTGCCTACTTGTGATCTCTCTGTCAAATAAATAAATAAAATCTTTAAAAAAAAAGAAAAGAAAGAAAGTGATAATGGTGTGATTTTTTTTTTTTTACAGGGTCTCCAAGAAGCCTAGGGAAATGAAAGGAAAGAAAAGCAAAAAGATTTCTCTGAAATACACGGCAGCGAGACTACATGAAAAAGGAGTCCTTCTGGAAATTGAGGACCTACAAGTGAACCAGTGAGCATTTACTTTTTTACTTTGTCTTATATGTTGACTTTATTACCTCTTTATCTTACTGCCTTTATTTCTGTTATGTGGTTGGTCATTTTCATATATTCTATCTACTTATATATCTGTTTAGGACAGCACTAGGCCTAATAGTCAGAGTTAATTTGTCTGTCGTAGAAGGGAAAGTATTTCTTCTCCTTTGTTGTGGAATATTTGCTCCAGGCTCTGTTCGTACCTGCTTGTGTGGGCCCCTTCTTAACCTTTCCTCTTTAAAGGAGGATGCCATTTCTTATTCTCCTGTGTCTAAGCCAAGAATCGATAAGAATAACAAAAAGAGGAGTTTACTTTATTCCACTTGAGGCTGGGAATCAGGGGATTACCCTCCTTCTCTTTCCTGGGATGTGCCAGCTTGCTGTCGACACGGTTCCGAACCTGGCCTGGCTGTCATTAGCAGGCATTGTTATGTACCGACTCAGCTGGCCCTGTGACCTCTTGCAGATGAGCTTGCCGATTTTGAGTCGGGTAAAACAACAGGTTTGTTTGAGATGGAACTTAATTTTTCTCTTTTTTTCTTATTTTATTTATTTGATTTTATTTATTTGATTTATTTATCTGTCAGAGGGAGAGCACAAGCAGTGGGGGAAGGGCAAAAGAAGACGGAGAGGGAGAGCAGGCTCCCCACTACCCAGGGATCCCAATGCAGGTCTCGATCCCAAGACCCTTGAGATCATGACCTGAGCCAAAGGCAAATGCCTAACTGACTGAGCCAGCGAGGTGTCCCTGTAACCTGGTTTCAAAGCCTTTAACAGCAAATTAAAAAGAAGAAAGACAAGCAAAAAAAGTGGATGACATTTGAACAGTAGAAAATAATGATAAAAAGAAGGGAAGAGATATAAATATGAGACAAACTCAAAAAATACATAAAGTGCTCAACACAAAAAAAAAAAAAAAACTCAAAAGGACCAAGGTCCCCAACTGAAAAATGACTGGAGAAAATACAGAGAGTATGCCATGATTCACATACACACAATCACATGCAAACTTAACCAGACTCTAAAAATTCGAAGTTTTAAAATGGGATACTATTCTTTAACTACTGAATTCAAAAACATGGAAAAGTATGTATGTATTATTATTAATTACTATTTTTTAAGTTAACATATAATGTATTACTTGTTTCAGGGGTACAGGGCTGTGATTCTTCAGTCTTATATAATACTCAGTGCTCATTACAACACATACCCTCCCCAATGTCCATCACCCAGCCACCGCATCCCACCCAATCTATTGTTAGATTTCAGCAGTGCCCATGGGGATGGCCAAGAGAATTCCTGTGATGTCATCCCTTCAGAATACTCCCCTCCAGCAACACTCAGTTTGTTTCCTGAGATTAATAGTCTCTTATGGTTTGTCTCCCTCATTGGTTGTGTCTTATTTCATTTTTTCCTCTCTTCCCTCCACAACCCCCCACCCTGCCTCTCAAAGTCCTCATTATCAGTGAGATCATATGATCATTGTCTTTCTCTGGTTGACTTATTTCACTTGGTTTAATACCCTCTAGTTTCATCCACGTCGCTGTAAATGGCAAGATTCCCTTTTTGATGGCTGCATAATATTCCATTGTATATGTGTATATATGTATATATATGCATATGTATATACATATGTATATACGTATATATACATACTACACACTAAACTACACACTTAAAATTAGTTAAGATGGTAAATTTTATGTCTTGTAGTTTTTTGTTTTTGTTTTTAAGATTTTATTTATTTGGCAGAAAGAGACACAGCAAGAGAGAGAACACAAGCAGGGGGAGCGGGAGAGGGAGAAGCAGATTCTCCGCTGAGCAGGGAGCCCAATGCCAGGACCCCAGGACCGTGACCTGAGCCAAAGGCAGACGCTCAACAACTGAGCCACCCAGGCACCCCTGTCTTATGGTTTTTATAATGAAAAAAATTAATACTCTGACCAGAAATTCCATTTTGAGGCATCTGTCATAAAAAAAAATCAGAGGTAAAAACCAAAGATTTACATATAAACATGTACCACAAGTGTAATAATGTAAACAGTAAAATCAACTTAAGTGTTGTATAGTAGGTGAATGGTTAAATTTTAACTTTAACTTGGAATATTACATGGCCATTAAAAAGGATGCTTTCAAAGAATGTGAAAAACTCTCAAAATGTTACCAGAGGGAAGATGGGTTACAGGACTATATTTATAACTTACGCTAAAAAAAAAAAGGTAGATAAGTAAGTGGATGGTTAGATAAACTTTATGTGAACAGAGGCACAGAAGAACATACACTAAGTATTTTAGAGGTTGTCTTTGGCTTGTGAAATTATAGGTGCCTTTTCTTTTTCTTCATGCTTTACCAATTTCCAAAATTCAATAATGAATATATGTTACTTCAGATCAGAAAACCTAAAGCAGAGGGAGCCTGTTCTCCCTCTGCCTGCTGCTCCCCGCTTGTGCTCTCTCTCTCTGACAAATAAATAAATAAAATCTAAAAAAAAAAAGATAACAAAGCAAACTGGTTAAAGTAAAATTATCATAGGAAGTACCTTCAAGGAGTGACCAGTGAGGACCTCTTGTTGAATCAGACGCTCATGTTCGTGTGTGGACTTTGTGACCTCTCTCGTAGCTTCTCCTTGGCCTCCTTTGCATCATTCATGGTTCTCAGCTCTGTTTCTGGGAGATAAGTTTTCTCCGTAGTTGAGTTCTAGAAATCTGGGCTGATGTACTTTTACCATCTGGGGAACAACACCTTCTCCTGTTGCCATAAAATTTCCAGGCTTGTGTAAAAAAAAAAAATTCCAAGCCAATTCGTAACACATTGAGAATGAATGATACCTTAAATATTTTCAGGAAATAGCAGTGTATCTTTGGTGGTACTGGGTACCCAGTGCCGTTATATCTAGGGCAGCTCCCCTCACGGCTCTTCTTGTTCTTACCCCTTTTAGTTTCCTTACACACTCCTTGCAATCCTCAAACACGCGTGCATTCACACACGCACCCTTCCTCCCTCTCTTTCCCATCTAGTTTCCTCTTGATTATGCTTTTATCATTAGATTTCAGCAGTGGCCACAGGGAAGGCCAAGAGAATTCGTGTGACGTCATCCCTTCAGAGGCCTTCATGGCCGTCCTCGGTGGTCCCTCCTGCCGTGAGCGTGAGGGCGGCAGGCAGAGGTTGCAGCCTCTCCCAAGGTCTCCAAGCGTGTGGCACTTAGAGTGGCGGCCCCTCCCTGCTTCACCCGTGGAAATACTTTGGACCTTTAGTTTGTACCCCTTTTCACTCTTGAAGGTTTTTTTTTTTTAATTTTATTTATTAGAGAGAGGGAGCATGAGATGGGGGAAGGGCAAAAGAAGAGGAAGAAGCATACTCCCCGCCGAGCAGGGAGCCCAACAGGGGGCTTGATCCCAGGACCCTGAGATCAAGACCTGAGCCCAAGGCAGACATTTAACCGACTGAGCCACCGAGGCGCCCCTTGAAGATTGTTAATCTCCTTTCTACATTTCGTAAAATATTTTTATACAAGACCGTAAAAATCACACCCGTACGATGTTATGTTTCAACAGGTTTAAGAATGTTATCTTTGAAATCAGTCCAACAGAAGAAGTTGGAGACTTTGAAGTGAAAGCCAAGTTCATGGGCGTTCAGATGGAGACGTTTATGTTGCATTATCAGGTAGGTACGCACCACGCAGAACCGAAAGCTCTGATGTGAGGTGGTTGTTCTCAGGGAGGCAGGAGAGTAGGTGAAAAGGAACTGGGTCGGGGACGGCTGTCCACACCCGCAGTGAGCCGGGCCGCATGCAGCCGGGGAAGGAGCGAGGGCTGCTGTGCTTCTGCCACGGTCTGCACTCCCGGAGAGCTCTGGCAGACCGGGACGTCTTCTCCAAGCTTTCGTCTGAAGCTTCTGCTTCCTGCTGTTCAGTGGCTTGAAATGTTTTCTCTCATCTTAATTTGATGTAGGGGCTTAGAGGTGTATTTCTGACAAGCTGTGTGCAAATTGCATCTTTGTAAACTGAATCCCATTTTAAATTCAGGAAGAACTCTGCAGTGAATCATTTTATAACATAATATTAGCTAATTTTTATTCTGTAGTATCTCTAGGTTTTACACCTTAGCAAAGCCCCAGGTACCTCGAGGCCTCCTGGGCTCTGTCCTCGTCAGCCCCGTTCCCTTCTCACTGCTCTACCCGTTAGCCTGGGCAGGGACCCTCTCTGTACCTGCTGACCTCCCCCTTCCCCCAAGTCCTTGTCCTTTCTTCCTCTATACATGTTACCACTCTGACCAGCGCTCCCCACACTGTGAGCTCCGTAAGGACTGTAGTGTATCCTTGTTGCCTTCTCCGTGATTCCATCATTCCATGGTGCACATGCCCAGGTGCTTCCGTGAAAGGAGACCCCCGTCAGGCCTTCAGGCTCCCCGGGGCTGTGCGGGCTGACCAGCCCGCTCCGGGTGGTGTGCTCGTCCGTGCACAGGGGCATTAAATATGGAGTGAGGATCAGGTGACCCACCAGGGCCTTCGTTCTCATGGAGCCCCTAGGATTTTTCCAGAAGCTGAACTGGTTGAACTTGAACTTGGGGGTTCTTTCAAGCACTCTGATTCTTGCTCTCTCATCGCCTGCCTCTCTTCTGAAAGTTTACGGGTGAGACCGCTCACTTCCTAAAGGTGCTCCGTCCAGTGGGGGGCAGTGGGAGCAACAGGGGCTTTACTCCGGTCCAGACCCACTCCGTCTTTAAGCTTCATCTTTAAACTTGGGATAATCACACCTCTAAGACTTTTATCAGGACTTAGAAAGACACTATCTGATGTGCTTACCCAGTGTCGAGCTCATACGCAGTAGACACCTAATAACAGGTCCTTTCCCCCCTTGCCTTCAGAACATAAAAGCTTTCTCATGTGAAATAGAAAGTAAGACTCTAGCGGACCCCATCGCGACGACCCGTGTGGCCGTGTCCTCGTTTTAGTGACGCGTGTATTTATTATAGATTGAAATGCCTTCACCTTCTGCAGGTGACCCATCACTTAGACAAACTGGAGACACGTTATTGTCGCTTCTGAAATAGGAAGTCTGTGTGATAAACGAACGTGCTGCTTTTTCTCTCCCTGTTTTGTGTATTTTGACATGAACCACAGACTTCTTAACTCCCAGTGGACCAGGACATTCTGTTGAGCAGTGTGCCCTGTTCCTCGGGCTCTCAGGGGGCTTGTGCCAGGGATGGTTCTGTCGTGGGGCACCCCACTTCACGTCTGTCTTTCCTCGTTCCTTCTGGGTCCCTCCTCCCTACCTTGTGTCTTGTCTCGTGCCACAGGCTTGTTTGACGGTCCAAATGTTTCTTTGAACAGGACCTGCTGCAGCTACAGTATGAAGGCGTCGCGGTCATGAAATTATTTAATAGAGCTAAAGTAAATGTCAACCTTCTGATCTTCCTCCTCAACAAAAAGTTCTACGGGAAGTAATTGATCTGTTGCCGCCGGCCCAGAAGGATGAAGGAAAGAAGCTCCTCACGGTTCCCTTTCTCGGGTCCTTCTTTCCTCCTTGGAAGCAAAGACCCAGCCCCCAACAGAGCCTCAACTTGATACACTCCCAACACCACCCTCTTAACCCCTCCCGCTCTAATGGGACTTCTGCTGCCCTTTCTTCATAGTGAAATTGTATTTCAGGCTTAGTCTGGCCCTCTTGTTCCTTCCTTTTCTTCCGTCACTTAGGAAGGAGCGGACGCTCCACTAAAATCCCTCTTGGTTGGTACAGGCTGAGAGGCTGCATGACCCTCTTGTAGGCTTTGGTGTTTGTGTGAATTAGCAACAGGGATGGTGGGACTTGAATTCTTGTTATTTGGAAGTGGGCGCGCTCGGCACTAATGGCACGCTGGAAGGCACACAACTCGAATGTCAGGTCATCTCCAGTCACTAGTTTGTCATTTAAAGGTAAAGTTCCTGTACGTTTCCATCCCGTTGGTCAAATGAAGGGATCCAGGGGCTCCTTGGTTCTCTTCCATTCTGATTTCCTTTATGCACAGGAGCTAACAGAAGCCCCTGTTCTGGGTTCAAAGGAAACATTTCTAGCAAAGGGGAGAGACGGCTTTCAAGTGTCACCATTAAATGTGAGCAGTGCTGTTGATGTAGCTCTGATCAGGGGGTGGGAGCACCCCACTGACAACACCCGCCTGCGGGGGCGGGGGGTGCGGTGTTACAATGGTCCGCCGGGCCTGCTTTTTTTGTGCTGGTGCGTGGAAGGGGGCTCCATTCCAGAAGGCGGTCCACTCAGCCCTGTCCCTGGTGCACGGACGGGCCAGCCCTAGCGTAGAGTGTAATTGTCTTCAAAACTGTTTTATATCTCAAGAGTGCCTTATTAAAGTGTAGATTTACTTCTTGAAATGTGGGTGATAGGAATTTGGAAGATTTATATAATGCTTTAAAAGCCTTTAGAATACTGTAAGAAAAGGGTTTTTAAAAATTGGCTTATTTGTATATCTGAACTCTTAGAACTTTCTTATATAGCTACAACACTAGGATTTATCTGCAGGGTTGCAGGGACGTAATCCTGCCTTAAATAGACCGGAACAAAAACAAACAAAACCAGCCAACAGACATAAACTTGGTATTAAGATCGCTTTTTCCCACTTTTTTCCCTTCTCTTGCTACCCATGCCTGCCGTGCCTTTATTTTATGAGCTCCCATTTTTCTGGGTTTAGTAAAAAACAATTCAGTTCCAAACTTTGAGCTTCAGAAGCTTTTGTTATTACATAAAAAGTCATATACTTAGAAAACAAACAAACAAACAACTGTTTATCCAGGAAAATATGTTGGAAATCATGCTACTGAGCCTCCATTTTCTCTGATGTTTTGGTTCAGTATTCTTTTATCATAAAACATAAAGTTTAACAAAATAAACTTACATTTGAAAATTTATTGATGTATATTGGAAACCAGTAAACTGTTTCGTTAATAACAAATCATGCGATGTGTCCCTGTTACAAATGTAAGCGTTGGAGGTGTGTTTTTCCTGAGAGACCGTTTGCTCAGTCGGGTCCACCGGATGCAAATGCGAGGTGAGGTGTGGCGCGCCACCAGCCTGACCTGGTTTTTTCCTGTATTTCTGAAGATCATTTTTCAGTGAATATTTTCCTCAGCTCAAAAGAAGATGCTATGACAAGTAGCATCACCTCAAAAACTGGGACCAACCAAAGCGTCAACCCTTTCACTTTAACAGGAGACCCATCCCAGATGCCCATCCCAGATGCCCATCGGGCCTCCGCGGCAGACCGCGAGCAGAGTTTACAGCTCCTTTAGTAAAATACGGTGTTTGGATTATTTGAGAGGATTGTAGTTCCCTTGAAACAGCTCCTAATGCAAAGTAGCACAAAACGCACTTCAAGATTTTGGTGGTCGCTGGGTAGCGTTACGGTTTGGATCACACGGGAAGCGGCCAGACGAGCTCACGTCGCAGCGTTGACACCAAGTAGCCCTTCGGCCTCCTAATTATTAGCCGCCGCCTTCTCCGTCTCGTCCCTCTGCCTCTGACCTTCTCTGCCACCGGCTATGGTGACATTTCTCGAGAATTTACTTCCAGCCGTTTGGACCGCCCATCAGATCGCTGCACACAATTGCCTTTGTATCTCTGTATGAAATAAAAGGTCATTTGTTCATGTTTGTGTTTATTTTTCTCAGTTTCATTGTTAGCAGTTCCTGTTCAACAGCGTCGACCAGAGCGAGATTTAATGATTGAAAACCACAACAGAAAACAACCCCTTGCCAGTCCTTCTGAAGGAGCCAACCCAGGTCGGCTGCCCATTCACTGAGTCACCGCAAAGCGATGTTTAGCCTGGGAGGTTAGCCTTTTCTAAGTGTCATCTGCTTCAAGTAGCCTCCCCAGAGAAAGAGATCGGGGTGGGGAGAGCACACGTCCTCCCGCCACTGGTGAGCTGACAGCGGGACGTTTAAAACCGCTACAGCATCTGATCTCTTAGGAGCGGCAGCACCCCAGGTCCCTTGGGGGAAGTCACCAGAGAGGACCTGGGGAAGCTGCATATGGAAAGAGTAAACAGCAAACGGGGGGGGGGGGTGCTTCCTTTTAAGTAAGGCCCCAGGGCACAGCCTCACTAAAACACGAGTACGTATATAAGCATCCCGTTGTGTTTATAAACTGTGGCCAGACTCTATTGGAAAATTAGGGACTAAGAAATAAGAGGGAAAACAGAATGCTTCTAAAGTAAACAGCAGTGGGAAATGGGAGATGGCATTCCATGTGAGTGGAAGAGTTGTGGGCGCCCGGGCCCAGCCGCTTGCCCCCTGAACCCCACTTTTCTCCTGAAGTCAGGGAGCTGCTCTCCGCGGCTGTGTCACTGAGACAACTTGGGCTCTACGTTGTCCTGCAGAGAAATCAAGGGAGGTAGAAAGGTGCGTCTCAGGACCTAACTGTTAAATAAGGAAACCAGGACGAGGGGAAAGGAGAGGAAGGAACGTGGGAGCCCCAGTGACGTGGGCGGACAGTGAGTGCCCCTGGCGGCCGTGCCCCTCCCACCTTGATGCCTGTGCAAAGGGACGAGGAATTGGGGTGACCATACCCCCCCACGGATTTTAAACCCGACGTCTAAATTGTGTAATCTTTCAATTATGAAGTGTGCAAGTGCCCACATACTGTGAATTTCAAGATAAAAATTCCTCACTTTCGAAGGTATGCAGCAGAACCCGCTGTCCATTTTTCTTTACACTGAGTGCTCCCCACAGTAAATGCAGTCCCCCTCTGTCACCGCCCATCGTTATAGTCTACTGACTAATCCCTATGCTGTATTTTCCTTTTTTGTTTTTTTGAAGATTTTATTTTTAGTCATCTCTACACCTAACGTGAGGGCCGAACTCACAACCCCGAGATCAAGAGTCGCCGCTCCTCTGACAGAGCCAACCAGACGCCCCTGCGTGCGGTACTTCCCCTCTCCATGACTTACTCATTGGCAGTTTATACCTCTTAATCCCCTTTATTTCACCCGCCCACCCCCAACTGTCAGTTTGTTCCCTGTAAGTAAGAATTTGATTTTTTTCTTACTTCATTTGTTTTGGGTTCTTTTTTTTTTTAGATCCCACATGAGTGAAATCATATGGTATTTGTTTCTCTGACTTATTTCTCTTGGCACAATGCCCTGTAGTTCCATCCATGACGTCTCAAGTAGCAAGAGCTCTTTCTTTTTTATGACTGAGTAATATTCCATTGTGTGTGTAGCCCATATCTTTTTTTTTAATTTTTTAATTTTTTTATAAACATATAATGTATTATTAGCCCCAGGGGTACAGGTCTGTGAATCACCAGGTTTACACACTTCACAGCACTCACCATAGCCCATACTGTAGCCCATATCTTTATCTATTCATCCATCGGGGGCCGCTTGGGCCACTTCCATATTTTGGCTATTGTAGATAAAGCTGCTATAAACAGAGGGTCATATATCTTTTTAAATTAGCATTTTCATTTTGTTTGGGTTAATACTGAGATCATGGGGTAGTTCTATTTTTAATGTTTTGAGGAACCTCCATACTGTTTTCCACAATGGCTGCACCAATTTGCATTTCCACCAGCTGTGCCCGAGGGATCCTCTTTCTCCACATCCTCGCCCAGACTTGTTATTTCTTGTCTTTTTGATTTTAGCCGGACTGACAGATGTGAGGTGATAATCTCGTTTTGACCTGCATTTCCCTGATGAATAGTGATGGTGAGCTGCTTTTCAAGTATCTTTTAGCCATTTATGAGTCTTCTTTGGAAAAATATTCAGATCCCCCGCTCGTCTTTTTTTTAAGATTTTATTTATTTATTTATTTGAGAGGGATAGAGCAGAGGGACAGAGGGAGAGTGAGAAGCAGACTCCCCACTGAGCAGGGAGCCCAACGCAGGACTTGATCACAGAACTCTTGAGATCCTGACCTGACGCTTAACTGGCTGAGCCACCCAGGTGCTCCTCTCTCTTCATTTTTTGATCAGAATTTGTTTGCTTTTGAGTCGTGTAAGTTCTTTTTTTTTTTAATATCAGTTTTATTTTTTTTAAAGATTTTATTTATTTATTTATTTGACAGAGAGAGATCACAAGCAGGCAGAGAGGCAGGCAGTGGGGAGGAGGGGGGGCGGGGGCAGGCTCCCCGCTGAGCAGAGAGCCCAATGCGGGACTCGATCCCAGGACCCTGGGATCATGACCTGAGATGAAGGCAGAGGCTTAACCCACCGAACCACCCAGGCACCCCCGAGTTGTATAAGTTCTTAGTGTATTTTTGATCTCAGCCTGTTACCAGATAGATCATTTGCAAATATCTTCTTTCATTCAGTCGGTTGCCTTGTCATTTTCTTGATGGTTTCCTTCCCTGCACAAAAGCTTTGATTTTGATTATAGACTCAATGATTGGTTTTTGTTTTCCTTGCCCAAGAAGACATATCCAGAAAGGTGTTGCTAAGGCCGGTGTCAAAGATGACTGCCTATGTTTTCTTCTGTGAAGAGGCTCTTTTCTCCATTGTATATTCTCTTCTCCTTTGTTGTAGGTTAATTGACCAAAGAAGTGTGGGTTTGTTTCTGGGTTCTCTATTCTATTCCATTGATCCATATGTCTATTTTTGTCCCTTATCCATTTTTAAAGGTACACTTTAAATGTACCCTTATATCTTTTTCCTCTTTAAACTCATGTTTCCATTCCACGTCCCTGAGAATTTTATCCTAATGTAATATTTAAAACTTAAATCCTACTTTTTATTAGTCTGTCATGATTATCTAACAGAAATAAATATTTTGGGACGCCCGGGTGGCTCATTTGGTTAAACAGCTGCCTTCGGCTCAGGTCATGATCCCAGCGTCCTGGGATCGAGTCGCACATCGGGCTACTTGCTCAACGGGGAGCCTGCTTCTCCCTTGGCCTCTGCCTGCCACTCTGTCTGCCTGTGCTCTGCGCTCGCTCTCTCTCTCTCTCTCTCTCTCTGACAAATAAATAAAATCTTAAAAAATATTTTTAAAAAATTTGTTTAATTTCCTTTGACTATAAGGCTGTTAATGACATCCAGAAAGATACTTGTGTCATTATAGTTTTCTTTAGTGAATATTTTATCGAAGGCCTGTATTGTCTGGACAGTTGTATAAATAAGATATTTGAAATGCATTTCTTAGTGAGATAAATGGAGAGTTTTTAAATGAAGGTTTAAGAAACCTATGGATAAACGTTACTGCTTGTTAGAATGAGATAGGACTCATGGCCAGCTCTCTTCTGTTTTTCATCTTTATAAATGTAAGCTCTGAGAACCTTTGCTGCCAAATAAGCATATGGCAATAGAGGGTGTTGTGTTAGAATGATGTCATCCGTTTTGGGAAACTCCTAGTTGATCCAAAGAATCTCTATGATTTGTCATAATTAGAACACGATTAGGTATTTCAATTTTGTTAAAAGCCAAAAAAAAAAATTACCTGAATTTTTTTTCAATTCTATCTTCTTTTAATAAACATATAATGTATTTTTATCCCCAGGGGTACAAGTCTGTGAATCGCCAGGATTACACATTTCACAGCACTCATCATAGCACATACCCTCCCCAATGTCCATATCCCCACCACCCTCTCCTGTCCCCCCTCCCCCCAGCAACCCTCAGTCTGTTTTTTGAGATTGAGTCTTTTATGGTTTGTCTAAATTACCTGAATTTATTATTCAGTCATGAGATCATCCACTTTCTCCAGACTTGGGAAGTAGACAAGGGGCTTCACTAAGATTTAATAAATATCTGAATTAAAGTCATAACCTTTTGACTTAGAGACAACTTATTTAACCCAATATGCTAAAGATGCTTGGGGGAAATGGGAATATTTTAATATGCCTTCAGCACTACAATTTTTAAACTTTCTTATTGGGGACAACTAGCATATAAATAGAAGGAATTGTATAATGAACTCCCATGTGGCCTCAGTGGTTATGCACACATAGTCAAACTGTTCTCCTCCCGAACGCCACCCCAAGCCCCCTTAGGTTGTTTTGACAAATCCCAGATACAGTATCATTTCACCCGTAAATACTTCAGTATGTGTCTCTAGCATAGTGTTTCCAATTAGGGAGCAGTTATATTCCCAGGAGACATTTGGCAATATTTGGAGATATTTTTTGTTGTCCCAAGTAAGGGAGTGCTGCTGGCGTGCTACCCATTTAGTGGGTAGATGCCAGGGGTCCTGATCAACACCTTACAATGTACGGGACAGTCTCCTCTACAAAGAATTATCCAGTCCAAAATGTCAGTAGTACCGGGGTGAGAAGTCCCCCTCTTTCCATAGAAGCACTTAAGAAAAGTATCTCCAAACCATTATCACACCTAAACACTCATTTAAAAATACCAGACGTTCGGCCAGTGTTTTCATTTCTTCAGTGTCTTGTGATTCCTCAAACAGTTCATATGTTTGAATCAGGTGCCAAACAAGGCACACATATCACATCTGGTTGATAGGTCTTCTAAATCTTCATCTATAAGTTCTCTCTTTAAAAAAAAAAAAAAAGATTTATTTATTTATTTGGCAGGGAGAGAGAGAGAAGAGAGCATGAGCAGGGGGAGCGGCAGGCGGAGGGAGAGGGAGAGGCAGACTCCCCGTTGAGCAGGGAGCCCGACATGGGGCTTAATCCCAGGACCCCAGAATCATGACCTGAGCCGAAGGCAAACGTTCAACGACTGAGCCCCCAGGCACCCCTCAGAGATGGATTTCAAGAAGAACAAGAAATATTCAGATTTGGGCTTTGGACATGGGGAGGAAGAATGGGGACCAGGGGGGGACTCAGGACAACGGGTGCTAAGGTCTTCTGTGTGTCCCTTTGGACCCACTGCCCACCCTCACTTTCCTCTGTGCCCCAGGGCCGCTGGCCGTGTTTGGTTGCGTTTGGCCAATGGCAGGCATCACAGGGAGACTGGAGGTCTGGGGGAAGGCAGCGTTCAGATTTCTTTCTCCAGGTTGCTGCGCCGTCTGCCTTTCCCTACCAAAGGCCAGAGCTCGGGGCGGGTGGCTCTCACCCAACACGGCCTTCTCCCTGCGGCAGGAAGCAGTCCCTCCCCACGGCCGTGGGGCACACAGTGCCAACTGCTGTAACTAGCCCCGGGGGAGCATCATCTCTAAATCCTGCCCTCTTTCTTTATTGCCTTGTCTTCAAATTACCAGTCTGAGTGTCCCATCTGTTTCCTGCTGGGACGCTCATACACCGGTGGGCCAATTAATGTCTCGCTGAGTGAGAGTTCCGGGTGGGGGAGGGTGGCGGCTGAAGTAGATAAAGATAGTTAGGATGGACAGAAGTGTGTGAATTCTGGGGGTATTTGGGAAGTGGAGTCGGTGTGCTAGCTGTTGGGAGCCGTGGAACCGTGTGCAACGCGGCCAGGGAAGGGCTCAGCAGGAGGTATTCTACCGTTAAGAAAGTTCGGGAAGCCCCATGTTCCATCTTTCTACACGCGAGTCATAGCAGGCATCAGCAATTCAAGAAGCCTTAGAAGTCACACGGGAAACCTAACTTCGGATTACCTAGCTTTTTCCCCAAATGGATTGGACAGTGCAATCCCACCCCTTACTTTGCAGGAAACTCTTGTCAGCCACCTGTGAGGCTCTGCGTTCCATGAAACACACTCTGAAATGCTGGAGAGCGGGGAAGCTGCAATCAACTCGATCTTAAGCTTTCAATAAGTAGTAAATATTACTTAGGAAACGAGCAAAGATGGGCATTTGTATCACGTTTGCTAAAGAATTTTGCATTCCAGTCTACATTTCGGGTTGGGTAAAATTATTTGTTAAACATGTTTGGCCTTAAGTTACAGATGTGTATTCTCTATTTTGCCCCAAATTGTCTGGGAAATAGTTTGTGTTTTTTTAACATTTTTTTAATTAAACATATTTTTATTTATTTGACAGAGAGATGGCAAGTAGTCAGAGAGGCAGGCAGAGAGAGAGAGAGGGGGAAGCAGGCTCCCCGCGGAGCAGAGAGCCCGATGCGGGGCTCGATCCCAGGACCCTGAGATCATGACCTGAGCCGAAGGCAGAGGCTTAACCCACTGAGCCACCCAGGCGCCCTGTCTGGGAAATAGTTTTGATATGAAAATGTAAGCATGTGTACTTGATAAAGATTGTTCATAGCCACTGGCCTTTGTCTCTGGAGAAACACATTCCCAGAGGCACTGAGGTCTGGCGGGCGAAGGAAAATCTGCAGATAGACACATAATAGAACACATACTAGAAAGGAGGATGTGATAGGAACTAAAGGATAACTCCTCTTCTAAAAAGCCGACTAACTAAGAAAGAGCTAGCTTCCAAAAGTGAAGAAAACCAGTACTCAAACAACCCTTTTACGTGAAAAGAAACCAGGTTATTTGGAGAAATGGCTGATTCTGGGGCTGACCACAGCAGTACAAGATGAGCCTCGATCATCTTGTTGCATCCAGAAGAAAAAAAAAAAAACAACTAAAAAACAGACGGAGACATATTAAAAGGACAGGGAAGCCAGCTTGAAGGTCAAGTCCAGGATACTTTAAATACAAAAATAATAACAGTAATGGATCGTATCCTAATGGATAAAATAAGATTTTGTGAGTCCATTCTGATACAGCAAATAGGGAAAGGGCAAGAATCATCGACGGGTGCTAAAATTACCGGATGCACGTTTGTTGAGTAACAAGATATTTACTTAGCCTCAGAGCCTCTCCCTTCAAGGGTCTTACTGATTAGAGGGAAAAACAGAAACTTCACAGTGGAGAGAGCCTACGGACATGATCCAAGCTTACCATCAGTCGTTGGACACCTAGACATAGTCTACCTCCTGACTGATAAACTGAGAAGAACACAACATTGTTCCTATGTTAATCCTGCCCAAATGCATCATCTGAAACAAACCGTGAGAAATACAAGACAAACCCTAGCTAACGGACATTCGACAAAATAACTGGCTTGTCGCGTCAAGAATTTTCAAAGTCATGAAAACCATATACAAATTGAGGGGTCCTGGGTGGCTCAGTCAGTTAAGTGACCGACTCTTGATCTCAGCTCAGGTCTTAATCTCAGGGCCATGAGTTCAAGCCCTGTGTGGAGCTCAAAGCCTATTTTTAAAAAAATAAAATTGAGCGTGCTTGGGTGACTCAGTCAAACAAGCGTTTGCCTTTGGCTCAGGTCCTGATCTCAGGGTCCTGGGATCAAGTCCCATGTCGGGCTCCCCTACTCTGCAGGGAGTCTGCTTCTCTTTCTACCCTTCCCCATTGCTTGTGATCTCTCGATCTCTCTCAAATAAATAAAATCTTTTTTTAAAAATTGCACAGGTGTTCCAGATTGAAGGATGCTAAGAAACATGTCACCTGAATGTGGTGAGCTATTTCAGGTTTTCTTTTGCTATAAAGAATTTTACAGGGACAGTTGGCAAACATTTTAATAACATCTTTAGATTAGATAGCAATACTGTATCAGTGTCGATTTCCTGATTTTGATAATTACACTGTGATCATGTAAGAGAATATCCTTGATTTTGTAAAATCAACACTGACGTATCTAGGGGGAAAGGGGCACTGTATCAGCTTACTCTCAAATGGTTAGAAAAATGTATGCAGGGGTGCCTGGGTGACTCAGTCAGTTTAAGCATCTGACTCTTGATTTTGTCTCAGATTATGATCTCAGGTCATGATTTTAGGACCATGGGATCCAGTCCCACATTGGGCTCCGTGCTCAGTGATGAGTCTGCTTGAGATTCTCTCTCTCCCTCTCCCTCTGCTCCGCCCCCCGACTCTCTCTCCCTAAAACAAATAAATAAATCTTTTTAAAAAAGAAAAAATAGAGAGATAAAGAAATGATAAAGCAAGTGAAGTAAAATATTTGAGCCATCTGGATAAAGAGTATATGAGAATTCTTTTTTTTAATTAAGAAAAAATTTTTTCAAGAGGGTGAGGGGAGGGCAGAGAGAGAGAGAGAATCTTAAGCAGGCTCCATGCCCACTGTGGAGACCAGTGCAAGGCTTCGTATCACAACCCTGAGATCATGACCTTAGCTGAAATCAAGAGTCAGTCACTTAATCAACAGCAGCCTAGACAACCCTCTTTTTTTTTTTTTTTTCGATTTTAAAAAAATTTTTTATTTATTTATTTTGAGAGAGAGCACAAGTAGGGTAAGGAGCAGAGGGAGAAGCAGACTTGAGTTGGTTGATGGGCAGAGACAGAGGGAGAAGCAGACTCTCCACTGAGCGGGGAGCCCGATTTGGGGCTCGATCCCACGACCCTGGAATCATGACCTGAGCTGAAGGCCAACACTTAACCAACCGAGCCACCCGGGTGCCCCTTAGATTTTATTTTTAAGTAATCTCTACACCCAACATGGGGCTTGAACTCACAACCTTGAGTTCAGGGTCACACGTTCCACTGACTGAGGCAGCCGGGCACACCAAGAATTCTTTAAATTATTGCAACTTTTCTAGAAGACTAAAATTATGTAAAATTAAAAAGCTTTAAAGAAATGCGGATCCTTATGTGCAACAGGAATGATTTTGGCTGTAAGAAATGAAAATGACTTCTAGTGACTTAAATTTATTTTGCATAAATCTAGAGGAAAAATAAGTATTGGTTCAGCTATTCAACAATGGCAATGTTGTTTTTTTATTTTTATCTTTCTGAATACTGAGGGTTATTTTTTTAAGATTTTATTTATTTATTTGATGGGGGATAGGAGAACACAAGCAGGGGGAGGGGCAGAGAGAGAAGCAGCTCCCCGCCGAGCAGGGAGCCCAATGCAGGACACGATCCCAGGACCCTGGGGTCATGACCCAAGCCAAAGGCAGTCGCTCAACCAACTGAGCCACCCAGGTGCCCCTGAGTTTGTTTTTATGCTTTCTCTTTCCACAGTGGTGAGATGGCTCCAGAGGTCCAGGCGTCCCCTCTGTATTCAAAGTATACTGAAGGAAGGGGCAAGCAGCAGCTAATGTGTCCCTCGTCTCTGAAGACCGGAAGTTTTCCTGGAAGCTTCCCAGAAGGCTTCCCCTTCCATCTCAGTAACCAAACTGGCCGTGTTGCCAACCTCCTGGATGAGGGAGGTTAGGGGGTGACATCTGCCTCCCTGGTCTCTGCAACAGAACACTGGAGGGAGTGTTTACCAAGCTAAGAGGTTGAATAATTTTAAGTTGAAAACAAGGAACTGGGGACATCTGGGTGGTTCAGTCGGTTAAGCATCTGCCTTCAACTCAGGTCATGATCCCAGGGACCTGGGATCGAGCCCCATATCAGCCCTGCATCAGGCTCCCTGCTCAGGGGAAACTACTTCTCTCCCTCTGCCTACACCCACAGCTCCCCTTGCTTGTGCACTCACTTGCTCTCTCTCTCACTCTCTGACAAATAGATAAAATCTAAAGGCAAGAAAACTACAGAATGTATTAATTCTTGATGCACCCTATGAGTCCATTCTGGTTTTTTTAAAGATTTTATTCATTTTTTGAGAGAGGGTGAGTAAGAGAGAGAGCACATGAGCAGGGGGAGAGGGAGAAGCAGAGGTCCTGCTAAGCAGGGAGCCCAACGTGGGGCTCAATCCCAGGATCCTGAGATCATAACCTGAGCTGAAGGTAGATGCTTAACCGACTGAGCCACCCAGGCGCCCCCTATGATTCCATTCTTTTTTTTTTTTTTAAGATTATTTATTTATTTACTTGACAAATAGAAATCACAGGCAGGCAGAGAGAGAGAGAGAGAGGAGGAAGCAGACTCCCTGCTGAGCAGAGAACCTGATGTGGGGCTTGATCCCAGGACGCTGGGATCATGACCAGAGCTGAAGGCAGAGGCTTAACCCACTGAGCCACCCAGGCACCCCTATGATTCCATTCTTAATGGCAGCATTTCTTAAGGTTTGGTGCCCAAACCCCCTGTAACAGAATCATTTGTTATAAAGGCAGAATCCTGGGCTATAATCCAGTCTGCAAAACTCATAATCTCTGAGGATGGGAGCCAGGAATATAAATTTTAATTAATTAATTAATTACTGTATTTATTTATTATTTTATTTATTTATTTGACACAGAGTGAGAGGGAGCACAAGCAGGGGAAGTAGTAGGCAGAGGGAGAAGCAGATTTTCCGTCAAGCAAGGAGCCTAATGCGGGGCTTGATCCCTGGACCCTGAGATCATGACCTGAGCCGAAGGCAGTTGCTTAGTGGACTGAGCCACCCAGGTGCCCCAGGAATATAAATTTTAAACAAACACCTGGATTCCAGCAAAGTTGTGGACAAAGGTAAATGGAAAATAGTAAAACACCTAGAAACACTGGATAAGACATAACAAAAACTGTAATGCATACTTGAACTCACAAGAAAAGAAAATCCTCAAGTGACTAAAAATCAAATCATAAGCCTGTAGTTATCTCTTCCAGTAATCTAGGAGCTTCAAGTTTTGTGGGTTTTTTTGTTTGTTTTTTAAATTAACTTAACTCCATACTTTATTCAGATTTCCTTGGTTTTTACCTATTATCTTTTTTCTGTTCTAGGATTCCACATGACATTTAGTCATCATGACCCCTTAGGTTCCTCTTGGCTGTGATGATTGGAGTTTCAATTTTTAAGGCCCAGAGAGTTAGACCTGGAACCCAAGCCAGGACTTCAGGTGTGTGGGGAGAAGCAGTCCTCTATGGGACCTGAGCATTCTCGGATGTTCTGGTTGGTTATGCTGCAAACGCAGATCTCTGATCATTCTTTACTGGGCCATTTCTCAGGCTTGTGTTGCAGCAGGCAGCCTGGAGGGATGAGGTAATGCCTTTTTCTGGCACAAAGAACAGGCTCATTCTTCTCCTGTAACCGAACCTACTGCATGTGTAGGCATCCGTGTGGGCCCTTCTGCATTACCCCTGTGAGACTTGGTGGGTAAAGGGAATTGACACAGAAATGATGCTCCTGCTGCTTGCTGGGTGGTGTCTCTGACCCAGGAATCTCTTGCCTCCTCCTAGAATCCATGAATCAGTAACCAATTCACGCATTAACTTGTAAAATTTCAGCCTGAAATAGTGAAATCTGCCCATTGACAAAATTAACAAAGAAGCTTGGCTGTGTCTGGCTGGGCTCTGGGAGGGAGGGAATCCTTGAGAAACCAAAAATTTGGCCCCACCTGGGTTTAGGGTCTGCATTCACAATATCCATGTAATAAAAATCCTCTTGTCTAGTAATTGATTTTTCTGTAGCTCATGGAACAAAGCATGACTACATCTGAGTCATATTCCCACTATCCAGGATTACCACAGGAACCCCCCCCCCCACCAAATCAAGCCCCCTTAAAGAGGAAAGCATAGTTAAAAACTTTAGGAAACAATTCACCATATGCAAGAGCCAGTAGATGCAACAAATAAGATCAGAGCTCCCCACACGCGCTAATAGAACTACATGCTGAAAGAGAATATAAAATTGTATAACTAAAGGCGTAAAAGAAAGGGGGGAAAAGTAAGAAAGGACTCTGAGTAAAGATCAGGCTAGATTTGACAAGATTAGCTGGAAAAGCATAGTACTTTTTAAAGATTTTATTTATTTATTTGTTTATTTATTTGAGAGAGAGTGAGCTAGAGAGCACAAGCAGAGGGAAAGGGAGAAGCAGATTCCCTGCTGAGCAGGGAACCTGACGGGGGACTCCATCCCAGTACCCTGGGATCATGACCTGAGCCAAAGGCAGCCATTCAACCAACTGAGCCATCCAGATGCCCCTAGGAAAACATAATTCTTTTTTTAAAAAATATTTATTTATTTGACAGAGATAGAGAGATCACAAGTAGGCAGAGAGGCAGGGGGAAGCAGGCTCCCTGCTGAGCAGAGAGCCCCATACGGGGCTCGATCTCAGGACCCTGAGACCATGACCTGAGCTGAAGGCAGAGACTTAGCCCACTGATCCACCCAGGCACCCCAGAAAACATAATTCTTAAAGAAGAAAAATCTCAGTGGACAGGTTAAACAGCCGATTAGATAGAGCTGATGAGAGAAGCTAATAAAGTGGAAGATAGATCTAAGGAAATCACCTAGAACATAGCACAGAACTAGAGTGGAAAAATGTGAAAGGGAGGTAAAAAGAAATGAAAAATAGAATGAGAACCATTTGATATGCATCTAACTGAACTTCTAGAAGGAAAGAATAGAGAATATGGAGAAGAAGCAATAGTTGAAGAAATTTTAAAATTTTTCTAGGACATTTGAAAGGTGTGAGGCAGAGTCTTCCAGTTTCTGCAGGATCTGTTCTCCCCTCATCTAATGCAATGGTCCTCGGCCTCACCGGACAGCTTGTTAGATCTGCAAATTCTCAGCCCCATCCAAGACCTTCTGAATCGTACACTCGGAAGTGGGGCTCAGGAATCTGTGTTTTAACAAGCTCTCCAATGATTCTGATCAATGCTAAAGTTTGAGAACCACTGTTCTATCACAATAGAATCCTGATTTTTAAAATTGTATATATTTATTTTAGAGAGAGAGAACACAAGAGAGTATGAGTGGGTGGGAGACAGGGAGAGGGAGAGAGAGATCTTTGTTGTTGTTGTTTTGTCAGAGAGACAGAGCATACAAGCAGAAGCAGGTTCCCAGCTGAGCAAGGAGCCTGACACTGGACTTGATCCCACGACCCTGGGAGCACGACCTGAGCTGAAGGCAGACGCTTAACTGACTGAGTCACCCAGGCATCCTGGGAGAGAGGGAATCTTTTTTTTATTTAATTTAATTAATTAATTTATTTGACAGAGATAGAGAGAGAGATCACAAATAGGCAGAGAGGCAGGCAGAGAGAGAGAGGAGAGAGAATCTTAAGCCGGCTCCACACTCAGCAGCATGGAGCCCATCCCAGGGCTCGATCTCATGATGCTGAGATCACAACCTGAGCCCAAACTGAGAGTCAGGTCTAACTGCTCCTGTACACATTTTTGACCAATATTTGTATTTTTAGGCCTTTCCCTTCCCTCCTCTGCTGCCTCTGGTCCACTTTCTAAAGTTCTTTGATGCAAATTATCTCGCCGCTTATTAGCTTTTCCCCTTCCCCTCGTTCTTAGGCATTTTGTTTTCGGCTTTTTTTGTTCTGCTTTGGCACTTACCATTGGTCCCTGTGTGGTGGGCCATAGCTAGGCCTTCCAGCAGAAAGCCCCTACTTGGACAAAGTGAAAAGTTAAGGCATAGGCAAGGAGAGCTTGAAGAAGTTGCACACACCAGCAATTTCAAGACCCTGAACCTGAAGCCAGACTCAGCACCCAGATGACCCAAGCTGCTTTCCAGGTGCTGATACTGGTACTTCAGCAGACGTGGAATCAAACCTGGGAACTTTATTTCAAAGCTCCTCAGGCCTGTTGACCATCACCACCACCACCCTGAGCATCCCTGTATGAAGAGCAGAAGGAAAAAAAAACAGGAATTCACACTTACTAATATGTCTCCTTTGTCTGAGTCAGGCATTGGCAAACTCCTTTTTGTAAAGGGCCAGAGAGTAAATAGTTTGAGTTTCACAGGCCATAGGGTCTTATCTCCTTGTAGCTATTCACTTTCGCCATTGTAGCAGGAAAGTAGCCACAAACAACACATAAATAAATGGGTATGGCAGCTTTCCAATAAAACTTCACTTACAAAACCAGACAGGGGGACAGATTTGGCCCATTGACTACCGATGGCTGACCCGTGGGCTAAGTTATTCTGAGAACTTTTCATGTTTGATAAAGATTGTAAGAGAACTGCTCAGTATTTGTGGGAATCAGTTATTTTAAATGTAGAATTTTGAAGACTTTTTAAAGAAGATTTTAATTATTTATTTGACAGAGAGAGACAGTGAGAGAGGGAACACAAGCAGGGGGAGTGGGAGAGGGAGAAGCAGGCTTCCCACTGACCAGAGAACCCCATGCGGGGCTCGATCCCAGGACTCTGGGATCATGACCCGAGTCAAAGGTAGATGCTTGATGACCGAGCCACCCAGGAACCCCTTTTGAAGACTTAAAAAAAAAATCTTCTGGCCTCTTTGGCTGCTGGTGCTGTTAGATTAATTACCGTTCTTCCATAGGTAATCTTTCTCTTGTCCTTGGTTACTTTACAGTTTTGTTATACTGTGTTGAGTTGTGGATTTTGTTTTATTTATCTTGTTTGGAACTCCACATACTTCTATCTGAAGATGTATATCGGTGAGGATTAGATTTGGCTATAACAGAAAACCTCCCAAAAAGGGACCTTAAGCAGAATGAAAGTTTATTTCTCTCTCATGTACAAGTTAAGGTATTACTGGGGCACCTGGCTGGTTCAGTCTGTAGAGCACGTGACTCCTGATCTCAGGGTAGTGAGTTCAAGCCCCACATTGGGTGTAGAGCTCACTTAGAAAAAAAAAAAAAAGTCAAGGTATTTTTCTTGTTGCTTTGCCATTCACAACCTCAACTTCATGGTCATCTACGTTCTAAGCAGCAAGACAGAGGAAGGTGAGACTAGGGAAAAGAGCAGATGCACTATGTCTCTTAAGGGAGGTTCTCAGAGGCTGTTACATTAACTTCTTTTTATATCTGTGCCATTGAACAGAACTTACATGGGCACATCTAAATATAAGAAAGTCACGTGCCCAACTAAAAGTCAGGATTTTATGGGGCCCCTGGGTGACTGAGTTGGTTAAGTGTCCGACTCTTGATCTCAGCTCAGGTCTTGATCTCAGGGTCACGAGTTCAAGCCACATGTTGGGCTCCATGCTGGGTGCGAAGCCTACTTAGAAAAATAAAACAGCTGCACACATGCACACATAGCTTACAGTCAGTTTAAAACTAAGTGGTATTTGTTCTTTCTTACTTTTTTGTGATGTTGATAATAATACATACTTGTTTTTTAAAAATACAAATCATTTAGAAATGTGTAAAGCAGAAAATAAAAGTTTCCCAGCAGTCCCTACATCCCCAAAGGGAGCTATTGTTAACCATATCTTGATATGTTTACACAAATTTTTCTATTTAAGTATAAAAGATCCTGGTTTCATTCCTGTAACAAAGGCCAAAATAACAGGGCTTTAAACAAAATCGATGCTTATCTCTCAGATATGTAATGATCTAGAAGCAGTCCAGAGCTAATATTGTGGTTACACAGTGCAGGGATCCTAGGTCCCTTTGCTACCATTCTTCTGCATTCTCAACACATAGTTTTTATCTGATGATCTAAGAGAGCTGCTCCCGATCTAGTTACAACATCCATATTCCAGCCAGTGAGCAGGAGAGAAAACAGGCCACTCCCCTTTTTCATGCAACTGCCTGAGAAAGTTGCCTATACTACTTCTGTTCACACCCTCTGGGGAGGAACATAATCACATGACCATACTTATTTGCAAAGGATACCCTATTGGGTGGAACATAATCACATGACCATACCTTTTTGCAAGGGAGAGTGGGAAATGTAGTCTGTAGCTGGCTTTAGTTGGGCAATGATGAACGCAGCTAAATCTCTAGATTACTTTTAATAAAGGTAGGAGGAGAGAATGAGTATGGGAAGACAACTAGCAATCTCTACTACAGAATATTTAAATATATATATTTAAAACGTGTTTATTTCCAGAAAAAAGGAATCTATACATATTTATCATCTCTGTTTTAATTATGATTTTAGAGTCAAGGATCACCAGAGATTTGGGGAAAGCCTCTAGATGGAGGTCAAAATGAACCAAAAAAAAGAACTCAGACAAAACAGAGGCAGACAATGTAAGGAGTAGAAGAAAAGGTAAAGACATAAATAATCTGTAATTAATAGTTCATTCATGCAATGAGTACAGGATGCTATTAAAAAAAAAGAAATATCCAGGGGCACCTGGGCCACTCAGTTGGTTAAGCCTCTGCCTTTGGCTCAGGTCATGATCTCAGGGTCCTGGGACCGAGGCCCAGGTCAAGCTCCCTGCTCAGCAGGGAGTCTGCTTTTCCCTTCCCCTCTACCCTCCCCTCTGCTCAGTCTCACTCTCTCTCTCTCTTCTCTCAAATAAGTATAAAATCTTAAAAAAAAGAATATTCAGAAACCAGGAAAAAGCTCGTAGAAGTTAAAAATATGGCAGAAATGAAAGTTCAATAGCAGGGTCAGTGGATAAAGTTGAGAAAATGTATCAGGAAACAGCGACAAGAAAAGAAAAAGAAATAGAAAATAGAAGAGAAAGTTATGAAAATTAGCAATTAGCAATTTAGAAGATCTGTTAACTGACTGGTAGATTTTCCAGAAAGAGAGAGCAAAGTAAATGAGAGAAAATTATCAAAAAATAAGATGATTTTAGGATCCCTGGGTGGTTAAGCAGCTGACCTTGGATTTCAGCTCAGTTCATGACCTCAGGGTCCTGGGACTGAGCCCCTGGTGGGGATCCCTGCTCAATGGGGTGCCTGCTTTTCCCTATCCCTCTGCCTCTCCCCCTGCTCATGCTCTCGCTCTCTCTCAAATAAATAAATAAATCTTTTAAAAAATAAGAAAATTTTTCAGAACTGAAGAACACGAGTGTCTAGTTTCTACATACACATCACTGCCCAGCACAATGGACAACAGAAGCTCCGCACCAAGGCATATCATCATAAAACATCAGAACATTAAGCCTTCAGAGAACGGGGTTAACAAAACAAAAATAAACAATAAGGCCCTCAAAAACCGGGTCACCCACAAAAGAAACAGAATGTGAATGGCCTTCTCAATAGCTGTGTGAGAAGTGAGAAAACAGGGAAGCAATGTGTTCACGGATCTAAGTGAACAGGATTTCCAATGAAGAAGACTATGCTTAGCCAAATTATCACTCAAATATGAGGGTAAAATACACACACACACGCACACACACAGTTGCAAGGGTTTTATATACTCTTCTTTGCTCAAGAAACTAGGGGGGAATGTTCTCCACTACGGTGAAGAAGTACATGAAGCTCTAGCACAATGGGGCCGGGGTGTGGGGGAGGGCTTGCAGGAAGCAGGTTAGAGGATGGACCGGGGGAGAAGGGACCCCTCAGGATGATGGTGGGGGCAGCAGTCGGCCCACATAGCAACCGGTCTGGATGGGACAAGACGTCAAAGTGCCCTGGAAGGGAAGGTCCCCCCAGACTGACCATTCACAGATGTTCTGCTGGAGAGGGGGAGAAAAGGATTTGTAACGGGTTGAGAGCAATCTAAGCAAATAAAAATCAGAGGCAGTAATTAACTTCCCCTGTCCCCACAACTGTAGAAAAATGAAACTGTGGTATGCTATGTAAGCACTTACCACTGATTTACCAAAAATAATTATATAATGACACTGAAAGAATGGGAGCAGGGAAGATCATACTTTTGTTGAGGATACAAAATAGCCAGAGCATCCTTCTTCACTGTAGAAAATGAATAGTCAATATCTAAAACTGAAAAAAAAAAATCACAAAACAGCAGGACAAGCTTATTTATAGGGGGAAATGGGAATTACTTCTTTTTAAAATTATAGGCCTTGGGGTGCCTGGGTGGCTCAGTTGTTAAGCGTCTGCCTTCTGCTCAGGTCACAATCCAGGGTCCTGGGATCGAGCCCCAAGTCCAGCTCCCTGCTTGGCGGGGAGCCTGCTTCTCCCTCTCCCATTCCCCCCTTCTTGTGTTTCTTTCTGTCTCTCTCTCGTGTGCACAAATAAAATCTTTTTTTAAAAAATAAGATTATGGGCCTTGTAACACTATTGTTAAACAGTTTGCATGTATTTATTTGATTAAAAATTGAAAATGATCAGGCTAACCATAATAAGAATAGAAATGGAATGAGTATCTTCCAAATCAGATCTGGAAATGCGGAAGTAAAAACCAGTCATTCAATGCAATAAAATGCAGGCATGGTAGATAAATGCTTTGGTGAGTCGCTGGATGAGTATGGTGGAGTTAGTTCATTACCCATTCCTGTGTCTTCCTGGGTCTTCCTGTATTTCAAAAGCTAGGATTCTGGATTCGGTTTTGGCTCTTCCGATCAAATTTTCTCTTACTTGATTTGTAAGGTGGAAGTGAAGCAGAGTGTGGGTGTGTGCTGTTTTTGTGGGTGAGCACTGCCTTGGGGGTGTCTCATTTCTCCGTGGTGGGTTCCAGTCAGGACACTAGCCATGGGGTTCACTAGCCAGCCATTCAGTTAAGTGGCTTCCAGATTGGGCCAGTAAGGGCCAGTGGCTCTTTTGGTGGCGGATCCTGCAGCAGGCTTCTTCACGGCACTCCTGAAGGTTCAACCTAGAACCTACTTCTCCCGCCCTTCAGAGAAGCCCTTTAGCCATTTTATACACTATAATGAGTCCTTTGTACCTAATCTATCTAGAATGAATTCTGTTCTCTGAAACTGAACCCAGATGATATAACAGGAATGCAGAAAATAAAATATAAAGAAAAAATATGTTAAATACCCCAAAATAAAAGAGAATTCAATTACAACGAGAATAAACCCAATTATAATTACTAGAACAAGCGAAACTCCAGCTAACAGAGATATATTCTCATATTAAAATTTCGAAAAAATGCAGCTGGATGCTAGGAGACACATGAAAAACAACGAAACACTACACAGTAGTTAAAAGCCATAAACACAAATGTATCTCAGAAACATAATAGGAAATGAGAAAAGTTGCAAAAGATTACTCAGCATGATGTCATTTTGAAAAACTGAAAATCGACAACTGGTGCTCTATACAGTCGGCAGTTCCATACATCATATGTAATAACACTATAAAAACATGAGTAGGAATGATATGCACCAACTTGAGCCCAGTGACGAGGGAGGAAGGAGAACTAAGGGTGGGGCTTTAGTTAGGTCTAATTTTATATTTCTTTAATAAGCACCAAGTAAACGAAGCGGCATGTTTTCTGTTTAATCTCGAGTGGGGGGCGTGGGTGTCGTCAATGGACTTTTCTGGACGCGTCCGCGCGTCTCTGGTGTTGTCTAGTTGACGAAACACAGCCCCGCTCAGAGCGCGGTCCAGGCGCCGTCGTGGGAGAGCGGCTCCGGGGCTGCAGAAGTAGGGGGACGGCGGGGAGACCGGCCCCCGGCCGGAGCCGGGCTCTGCGGAGGTCCCGGGGAGACTCGGCGAGAACCTGGACGAGGGGCCGGGGCTGAGGAGCGAAGAGCTCGCACCAGGGCGGGGATGGCGGCTCCCGGGTGCGCCCCTCACCAGGTGGTTTTTTGGGAAGCTCCGCTGCGTGCGCCCCGGCTCACCGTGAACTGAGCCCATCGAGGGCGGCGCGGGCCGGGGGCGGGCCTGGCGGGCAGGCGGCCGGAGGCCCGGCAGCGCGGGAGCCGCGAGAGGGAAGGCTCGAGCTCCGGGCGCCCAGTCCTCTCCCCCGGGAGCAAAGCGGCGGCCCGGGGGGTTCGGGGAGGCACGAGGGGGTGGCCAGACGCCGGCTGGAAAGTCGTAACGCGAACCGCGCGGCCAGGATGCCCCCCGCGCCGGAGCCCGTCAGTCACACGGCGGCTCCCGCACGTCGGAGGCGGCGTGCTCCGCCGACGGGGCTCGCGGCGAGTCTCGACGCCCCGGGGGCCCCGGGCCGGGCTGCGAGCGCGGGGCCGGGCGGCGGGGCCGGGGCCGGGCGGCAGGCGGCGGGAGGGCCGCGCCGAGGGCGGGGCCGGCCGCGCGGGGGCGGACCTCGGCGCGCTCCCGGCCGCTCGCTGGCTGTGGGGCCGCGGCGGCTCCTCTGCCGGGTCGCGCCGGAGGACGGGCCTTCGGGCGGCGGCTCGGGCGGCCTGCGGACGGACGCGCGGGCCGACTCCCAGGCCCCGCGCCTGCCGTCTCCCCCTCCCACCGGGCCGGGCCCGCGCCATGGCCGCCTCGCCGGGCTCGGGCAGCGCCAACCCGCGGAAGTTCAGTGAGAAGATCGCGCTGCACACGCAGCGGCAGGCCGAGGAGACGCGGGCCTTCGAGCAGCTTATGACCGACCTCACCCTGTCGCGGGTGAGCGCCCGGGGCCGGGGCCGGGGCCGGGGCCGGGGCGCGGGCGGGCGGGCGGGGGCGGCCCCCGCGGAAGGCGAGAGACGGCGGGGCCGAGGCTGCGGCGGCGGCGGCGGCGGGGCCGGGCCCGGGCCGCGCGGGGGAGCGGGGTCGGCGCAGCCTCGGCCTCTCGGCGCTTCCCCGCCCGCCGGCCCCCGGCGCAGCCCGCAGAGGCGGGAGGGTCGCGGGGCCCGGCGAGCGGGGAGAGGCAAGGGGCCGGGCCGGGCGCGCGGGGCGGCGGCGCGAGGGCGGCCTGAGGGGGAGGGCGAACGGAGCCCCGGGAGGAAATCACAAACAGCTCGGAGGCGGGCGGTGCGGCTTCTCGTGGCTCCGCACATCCTCCGCCAGCCGGCCCTTCTGGACGGCGGGGGCGAGGGGGGCCGCGGGGCCCGGGGCGGGGGGGAGCCCGGTGCACCGTGAGCGCGGGGCCGGCGCGGGCCGAGGGCAGCTCGGGGGCACCGGGGAGGCGTTGCGAGCCGAGGGAGGCTTTCCTCTCCGCTTTACTGCGCTCAGCGCGGAGATTTAACGAGAACTGGCAAGGTGCACGGCGTCGCTGGTGACGGAGGAGGGTCCAGGAGCAGTGAGTAAGGCGCGAGCCGGGACAAACACCCGGAGGTTGGGAAACTCATGAGTGAGGCAGTGGAGGATGGAGAGCCAAGAGGAGTGTCCGCGCAGGGCTGCAGGGAGGAGGGTCAGCGGGAGCGGGCCAGGCCTTGAGGCTCCCGAATGCTGACCTTGAAGGACCATCGCGAACCCGGGGGAGGATATGCGGATGCTGGGCAGGGGGCAGGCTTGAAGGGGAGCTGGGAGCCGAGTTGCACGCGGCGGTCCCCGCTCACTCAGCTGCAGACACTTTTTTTTTTTTTTTCTTTTATTTTGGCCAAGTACGGGGTTTGGGAAAACTTCCGTGAATCTACTGCCTTTTAATTGGGAGATTTTCATAAAAAAACTTTCCTCTTTTTTTCTTTCTCTCTTCCTTCCTTCCTCCCTCTTTCTCTCCCTCCCTACCCGCCACCCCCCATCTTCCCTCCCCGGTCTCTCCACTCTTTTTCTTCTTTTCCTATCTTTAGATCCGTATTTAAAATTGGGAGACCCGGTAGCAGTCATCCTGAATTCCCATATGACAGCGTTTGCCCGGAGCTGGGTGGTGGTTGCCCCCTCAGCTGGAACGTGGATTCTCTAGTTGGCCACAGTTCACACACCCTGTCATGAGCTCCCACACAGAAGCTAGGTGTCATTGGCCATTTATCATATTTTCGATGTTTTCCTTTCATGAAATGAACAGGAAATGAAATATTTCTTATATATTTATATTTTTATGCTAAGTAAAAATAGAAAGGCTGAGGATTTCTTTTTTTTTTTAAAGACTTTATTTATTTATTTGAGAGAGAAAGAGGGAGAGCACAGAGGGAGAAGCAGACTCCCCACTCAGTAGAGAGCCAGACCCGGGGCTCGATTCCAGGACCCCGAGATCATGACCTGAGCCAAAGGCACATGCTTAACCTACTGAGCCACCCAGGCGCCCAAAGCTGAGAATTTCAATAAAAGTTTATCCTCATGCCCTAAATAGCTTCACTCATTTATTTATCTGCCTGTCCACAGGCATATTATGTGTGTGACCTTGGTTAGATTCAGGGATGAATGTGATGAGCTCAGAGAACATTGAGAACAGTTGGGTGAATGCTGAGGACTAATGCTGGGAGGTGTGTTGTTACGTGTTGTTTAGATAAAGTGTGTGTACAAATACAGGCACTGTTTGTCTATACCCTTAGAGTTGATCCAGTCTCTCACCCAATTCATAAACCCTCTTTAAAGCATCCCTGGTAGATAAAGCCATGAGTAATGTATGGACTCTTTTTTTTTTTTAAGATTTTTAAAATTTATTTAACGGACAGAGATCACAAGCAGGCAGAGAGGCAGGCAGAGAGAGAGGAAGGGAAGCAGGCTCCCCACTGAGCAGAGAGCCCCAATGCGGGGCACAATCTCAGGACCCTGGGATCATGACCTGAGCCGAAGGCAGAGGCCTTAACCCACTGAGCCACCCAGGCACCGCTGTGTGGACTCTTTTTAGGCAAAATTTTTTCACAGATCCTTCATGTTTATTTAAATGAGTTTGGTTATGTTACTTAAATATACTCAAACATCCACTGTACATAAAGTCCTTTGATTATAACTGTGGTACAACCATAACTAGAAGATAGGCACAAAATAAATTCACTCAACATTAAAAAAAAGCAATAAATTCAAATTCACATCATTAATTTGATACGACATATGCTGTTTTGCTGAACTCAGTTGAAGCTCTCAGGATGGGTATGATGCGAAGCCGTATAATTTAGGTTTTCTTGAGTTTAGTAAGGCTGATCAGGTATGCCCCACGGGGTTCAGCCATCATTTTCTGAGTTCTAATTACTACAAAATTAGGATATCACTTTGCCCTTCACCCGGTACAGGACATCATTTATGTGTTAATTCCTTCTATGTTCTTTCTCTGCTACCAGTTGCCGATAAAATACTACTACTTTGGTCTACTGTGTTTATATTTTTTAATGTATTTTCAGTTTTTTTAAAAGTAATCTCTACATCCGCGTGGGTATCGAACTCACAACCCTAAGATCAAGAGTCACGTGCCTTACTGACGGAGCCAGCCAGGCGCTCCAGGGTCCAGTGTATCTACAAAAACAAAGGCAAATGAGAACACTGCATTTGCCGAGTTGTGTTTTCTTATTTAAAAATGTCAAGGATTATTTTCATAATGCAACTTACAGAACTGAGCACTTCTCATAGATAACGCGTAGATTCCCCAGCATGTATCTGTAAACCTGCAAGCGTCCAAAGATCCCAGATAGAGAAGAATCCATCGAGCTCATTTTATCCATTCATTCATTAATTCATTCACAATTAACTGATGAGAGCTCCATTTATTTATTTATTTATTTACTTACTTATTAATTAATGAGAGCCAGGGGAAGGGAGAGAGAGAATCCTAAGTGGTCTCTTGTGTCCAGTGTGAAGTCAGTCTCACAACCCTGAGATGACCAGAGCTGAGATCGAGAGTTGGATGCTTAACCACTGAGCCACCCAGGTGCCCCCAACTAGTTCATTATTGGTCACTGGATGGCAGATATACTGATTTTCCATTATCAGACATTGATAATCAGTCTTTCTTTCTGAGCCTGTGCTGGGCTCCAAGGCATTCTCTACATAATCAGAGTCAATCCTTCAGAGTTCTGGTTAAATCCTATTTGCCTAGTAGGTGGGAGAGACTAGATTATGGGGAATTTTTCACTCTAGCTTTAGGGGTTCAGCCTTATTAAGAAGCAGTGGGAATATTTTGGGAAGACAGTGCTAGTGGGGTTACTTAAGTGGTGGTACCTGGGATGGTAAGAAGGGTTAAAAAGTGGAAAGAGGCTGTTCCTTTGTTCATTCATTCATTTGTCAGTACTGGAGTGCCCACTGTGGTTAGTGGGGTCTGTGTGTAGGGGGAGGTGAAGACATGGTGTTTCAAAGGTCTTATTAATTTGTTCATCAAATACTTACTGAGTCCAGGTTAGGACGGACATTGGGGATTATAATAGTGAGCAAGCAAAACACAGTCTCCTCATAGATTTTAGGATTTAATGGAGAAGATATTCCTTTGACAAGTAAGGACACATTTTAATGAATATTACAAAAGGGGAAGCAGATGTAGCTCTGGAAATGAATGGTAGGGAGTCCTACCATTCATACCATGGGGTGGGGAAACCATTTGAGGGTATGAGGTTCGGCAAGGGGACAAAGAGGGTGGTTTGAGGTGACGCATTCACAAGCATCATATTGTAGAGACAGGATTTGGGACTCGATCTTAAGGACAGGAAGGGGTTGAAATAAGGGAGATTTGTGTCTTAAAAGGATGCCTGTAGCTCCAGAGTGGTGGAAAGAACTGAGGGGGAGGTGGCAGAGAAACCCGAGGGAGGATGAGGTAGTAGTCCAGGAGATGTGATGATGGCCTTGACACTGGGGTGGTCGCAAGAGGGAGGCAGAGAGGTGAGCAGATCAATACTCAGAGCTAGAAATGACCAAACTGGGTGAATGTGTGATCCCCAGCTTTCAGACTTGAGCCATTTCAAGGTGTCCTGCATTAAGAGGGGGAGCACTGGTGGGAGCAGATGCCTCAGTGTCAGGAGATGCTGAGTTTGAGGTGCCTGTGAGGCATTTCAGTGGAGATGGTCCGGCAGGCAGTTGTTTATATGGCCCTGAAAACATATAAGGATCTCCAATTAAAGAGGGAAGTCTAGGCTAGTGATATAAATGTGGGAACCTTTGGTATGTGGTTGTGGTAGTAGATTCAGCTGCCTAAGAAGAATTTCTAGAACATACCTTGCAAATTGGTGACCTAAATTCTAATTTGGTTCTTGTGGGGGTAGGGGATGCAGGGTATGCCTGAATGTGTTTTGTTTGTTTGTTTTTAATTAGGACCAACAGTGAATATTGGCATTTTATTTATTTATTTATTTTTAGATTTTATTTATTTATTTGAGAGAGAGACAGTGAGAGAGAGCATGAGAGGGGAGAAGGTCAGAGGGAGAAGCAGACTCCCCGTGGAGCTGGAAGCCTGTTGTGGGACTCGATCCCAGGCCTCCAGGATCATGACCTGAGCCAAAGGCAGTTGCTTAACCAGCTGAGCCACCCTGGCGCCTGAATACTGGGATTTTATATTAAAGTTTGGATTCTGGCTTCTTTTGAAAAATGAAATCGTCTAACAACACTCACTCCATTTCCACATGATAGCAGTTGCCTGGAGCTCCCATAGTGGCTCCCCCATCCTGGAAAGTGCATGTATGTGTTCAGTTTGCCTCAGTCCCCACCGCTCCCTGTGGTGTTCCTCACAGTGGTTCCAGGGGCTTCCGTTACTTCTCTTCCGCACTTAGCACCTGTAGACATTTGAGTTTGTGAGCCCTGCTTCAGAGTGAAATGTGGAGAGGGCCAAGAGAAGCCCAGGGAGCTCCACCATGGAAAGGGGAGGCAGTGGAAGGGAGCCAGCAAGAAAGACCAAAGAGCAACCAGAAAGGGAAAGGAGAGCATGTCCAGCAGCTAAGCCCAATGCTGCAGACTCGGTCTGACAGGATAAAGACGTGTCCTTTGGTCTAGCCAAGTGGAGGCCGTTGGTCATCTGGGGGAGAGCCCCTGTGTTCCCAGCGACCTGGTGGGGATGGAGGTTGCGAGGCCGCCAGGACCAAATGGAAGGAGAGAGAGACAGGATTGGGAGCTTGTTCTAGAAGTTCAACTTTGAAGAACAACTTGTAGTTTTGAGAAACCGTGGCGTAAACATAGCACATCAGCCTGGAGCATTCAATTAGCTTGAATATTTGGGGAGAATCATTTTTATATTAAAACAAACAAATATTAGATGTGTTCTGTAGCAGGGAGACCTCTAAGAGAGGAGGAAAGAGGGGCGCCTCAGTCGGTGAAGTGTCTGCCTTCGGCTCAGGTCACGATCCCCAGGCTCCTGGGATGGACCCCCACATGGGGCTCCCTGCTCAGTGGGGTGTCTGCTTCTCCCCTGCCCTTCCCCCCTGCTTCTGCACACATGCGCTCTCTGTGACAAATAAATAAATAAAATCTTTAAAAAAAAAGAGAGAGAGAGAGGAGAAAAGACATACTGGATTTGGGCTAAATATTGAGCACGGTCTCTTTGCCAGATGCTGTCCTTGACTCCTTTACATCCATTATCTCCTGGGGTTTTCATGGTGCCCCTAGGGAATGTGTATCTAGATTACTTGTCAGTTTGCAGATGAGTAAACTGAGGCTGGAGAAGTACGGTTGCATGGCTGATTAGTGGCAGAGCTGGAGTTTGAGTATGGCTGTGCCCCTGCATGTCTGTGTACTTGACTCCTTTTATTCCCCTCCCCCCCAGGATAGCTACTTATCCCAGCAGCATCTGTTGAAGACACTTTCCCCATTGCATTACTATGATACTTTTGTCAAAAATCAATTGGGCAAGATATGGTGTGGGTCTATTTTTGGACTCTCTCTTCTTTCCTGTTGATCCCCACGTCTCTATGACAGTTGCTCCTGCTTGAATTACTGTAGCTTTAGAGTAAGTCTGGAAGAAAGATAACAGCCTTACAACTTTGCTCTTTTTAAAAATCGCTTTGACTACTGTAGGTCGGTTTTAGGATGATCTTGTCGGTTTCTATAAAAAGGCCTACTGGGATTTTTGTTTGGGATTGGCCGCTGTGAGACTTTTTATTTTATTTTTTTAAATGATCTTTTAAAGGTTTTTTATCTTTATTTATTTGACAGAGAGAGAGGGAGCACAAGCAGGGGGAGCAGCAGAGGGACAGAGAAGCAGGCTCCCCACTGAGCAGGGAGCCCAATGCGGGGCTCGATCCCAGGACCCTGAGATCATGACCTGAGCCGAAGGCAGAGGCTCAACTATCTGAGCCACCCAGGCGCCCTTGTGAGACTTTTTAAAAAGGGAGTTAGTGAGGCTTGGATTTCATCTCATACAGACATTAAAGGACATTCCACTAAAGTGTGTGGCTACAGGCTAGAGGTTGCTAACTTAAGTTCCAGCATGAGGCACATAGGGAAAAGGAGTGGAGGAGCCAGGATGAGTAGATGGTAGCCAATCTCAGGCCGTGGTGGAGGAATAATAGGGCGCAGTGAGGTCTTGGGCAAATGGTAGCTCAGGCTGTGGGCGGGGTGGGGGCGGGGCAGCTTCTTCTCAGCTCCACGCAACAGCCACGCGGGGACATACATCCAGTCTTGCTTGATCTTGCAGTCAAGAGATGTTGGAAGTCCAGATTTGTATACAGTCTTCCAATCCAGAATGAAAGTTTAAAGCCTTGAGTGGGTCAGTATCATATTTATGGGTCAAACAGAACTCTCTAAATGTGGCCCCCGGCCTGCCAACCCGTCATGTCCGCTCAGTGCCCGTTTTGATCATCAGGAACCAGGATGGTGTTGAAGACGAGTCTCTAAGGTTCTTTCCAATTCATCGATTCTAGATTTCAAAAGAGGAAGATATCACAGTTACTCGGGGGTTTGGGAGGTAGCGGTGAGTATCAACAATGATGATGATACTTCGAGAAGTTGTCCACAGCTTTCCATTTTACACCCCATTGTCATGTCTTTTCTCTCTTTTAATCCTCACGCTGTCTTTGTGAAGCAGACGGCAGAGTAATTTCCCCAGCTACGTGGGAGCCTCAAGGCACACGGGCAGGTCTTCCGGCTCCGAGTGCAGGACTCTTCTCCCCAAAGCACAGCAGTCTCTGAAGACTCTAGAATGGGCATTTGGGGAGGGAGAGCAGGTATGGGAGACGGTGGGAGGGCCTTAGGCTCAGGTGAAGGCAGGTGTCCAGCTAGATATAGAACTTGGTTGAACTTGGTTGAAGTGTCAAGGCTTTGGGTAAAAGTTGAAGCCTGTGTGAGAACTCTGTAAAGGCAGGAACCTTGGCATGTGTTCATCTTAGCAAGACAGCACCTGGCACAGTACCTAACATACACGGTTAAATGTTTTTGTTTTGTTTGTTTGTTTTTTTAAAGAATTATTTATTTATTTTTTTGTTTATCTGACGGAGAGAGAGAGAGAGAGAGAGCACAAGTAGGCAGAGTGGGAAGCAGAGGGAGAGGGAGAAGCAGGCTCCCCGCTGAGCAGAGAGCCCAATACAGGGCTCGATCCCAGGAACCTGGGATCATGACCTGAGCTGAAGGCAGCCGCTCAACTGATTGAGCCAGCCGGGCGCCCCACAGTTAAATGTTTTATATAAGTGAGTAAATGGATGGATTGATGGAAGAAGGAATCAAAGGCTTGAGATCAAGGGGCCCAAGAATTTTGTCTAGAGAATTTCAAGGACGGAGAGTCAAATGCTTCTGGTAAGTGCTTTGAGAGTGTTAAGATCAAAAGCTCAGACTTCATTGTTGTAGTTCAGCTGATAGATGGAAACGGCTCACTCTGTCCTCCTTCTCATATTTGACTCTTGGATCTGGGTTCTGATGAATAGTTTATAGCTGCCTCCCAGGGCAGTGTGTTTGGGAAATCAAATACTGTGGGTACAAGGAAGTTAAGGCTACCAAGGGGTTTTGTATGCCTTTAAAACCTCCAGCCAGATATAGGCTCTTATCTTTTGGAGATGCATACTGAAATATGGAATGATACAACGCCTGGATTTCTTTCAGTGGGGTGCCGTGGGCCGTCGGGGGTAAAGATGAATCAGGACTGGACATGAGATTATCGTGGAAGCTGGAAGCTGTTAGATGGGGTTTCATTGTACTCATCTCTATTTTGTATATATTTGAATTTTTCATAGTAAATATAAAAATAATAAAATCAGCATAGGCCCAGCAATGCTTTTGGTCAACGAAACTTCATTTTTCTCTGAGCTTGTAAATAGTATGACCATTGAAAGAAATGGGGGGGGGGCGCGTCTGGGTGGCTCAGTCGGTTAAGCCTCTGCCTTCAGCTCAGATCATGATCCTGGATTCCTGGAATCGAGCCCCATGTCGGGCTCCCTGCTCAGCGGGGAGCCTGCCTCTCCCTCTCCCTCTGTTCCTCCTCCCTGCTTGTGTTCTCTCTCTCAAATAAATAAATCTTAAAAAAGAGAGAAATGGAACAAAGGAAAGGACCGTGGCAGATATAAGAGTGATGTGTCTGTGTGTTTAAGAGAGGGAAGGGTTGGGGAGGGGGGTGGGAGGGTAGAGGGAAAGCGAGAGAGAGAATCTTAAGCAGGCTTCGTGCCCAGTGCAGAGACGATCTCACAACCTTGAGATTATGACCTGAGCCAAAATCAGGAGTCGAATACTTAACCAGTGAGGCCTCCAGGGCCCGAAGAATGTGGGTTTTGAGGTAGCCATAGCTTGGTCTCCTCCAGCTGTGTGACTTTGGGCAAATGTTGAGCTTCCTTAAGTCTGGGTCTCTAGGTCTGTAAAGGCAGGATGATATGGTCTCCCTTGGTGGTCGTGGTGAGGGTTAGGGATGAAACGGGCAGAGCCTCTGAGAATAGCATCTGGCTCATCTCAGGGGCTTCTATTGGTAGCTTTTATTATTATTAGACAAAGGGTCTAATAATGAAAGACTTCAGGGTTCCCATCGCCTCTTCCTTCCCCACGTGAATATAAGTGCCAAGAGTTACGTAACCACAGAGAACTCTCAAAGACCAAATCGGACCACTTGGGGGTTTACAAGAACTGTAACCAGTTTACTGCCTTTTGAGAAATGAAGCAAGGAAGCACTTGCAGGAGAAAGGCACGTGAAAGCAGTGGGATGCCATTTGATCCCTGTTGAGTTAGCCTCCTCCTTTCCCCAGTTAAGGATGATATTCAGTGTTAGTGAGAATTCTCTCCTGAAACCGTTTTCTCATATAAACTTAGTATACCTGCTGGGATCGCATTTTGGCCTTATGTATTGAGAGCCATTGAAAGGCCTGGATGCAGAGACTTCGTAATCACTCTTTGGAATGTGTTCTTTGGAAATAATTCAGAAGAAGGAATGTCATATAGCCATTAAAGATGATCAATACTGTAGGAAAGAGTTAAGATGTAAGCCTGCGAGATCGCACCCAAGTTGTGATTACTGTCCTGCAGGTGTTACACACACGTGTGAGCGGAGTCTGGACAGGCACCTCGGAAGGGAGCAGGCACCTCTGTTAGTGTCATAGAGAATGGCTTAGTTTTCCTTTAAGGGACTCTTTTACTGCTGTTAGAGGTTGTGCCCACCTATACACACACACTCAGAGACCTTGCAAAGACCTCACTATCACCGCGCCTGGGACATTTGGAACATGGGTAAATTCTTTCCAAAAATAGACTAGTCACAAATCAGAAGGCACCGGAAACCTGCAGGTTTTAGGTAGAAAAGAAACCGAAACCAAGACTTTCACTCTTGAACCATTTCACTACACAGTACCCATACTTCAGTGCCTCCCTCAGATCTTTGCTGTCATCTCTCAACCGTCTGGAAATCTCTTTGTTTCCAGGTCCAGTTTCAGAAGCTTCAGCAGCTGCGTCTCACGCAGTACCATGGCGGGTCCTTACCGAACGTGAGCCAGCTTCGGGGCAGCGCCGCGGAGTTCCAGGTACCTCCAGAATTCTCTCTCCAGGCCCAGTCGAGTGTGGAAGGATAGGCAGCCGTTGTCCTCAGAAAGATGGGATCTTGAAGGATAAACTGGGCCTAAATACGGTTCGGTGTTCTTCTGGGAAGCCCATCATTCCTTCTCCTAGTTTCCACATCCTGGCCTAGTATTAACTTGTGGGCCGGCTAGGGTGGCACTGTCCAGGAGAAATGTACCGTGAGCCACGTACGTAATCAGACTAATCTAGTAGCCACAGTAAAGACAAAGAAACAGGTGCAATTAATTTTAATATTATTCAAATAACTTATTATTTAACCCTGTAGACCTGGAATATTATCAGTTCATCGTATAATCAGTATAACAAACAGAAATGCGGTATTTTGCATTCTTTTTGAAACTTGTACTAAGCCTGAAATCTGGTGCACATTGTACACTTAGAGCTTGTAGTGGTTGAGACTTGCCGGATTTCAGTACCTTCATGTGTCGGTCTCTACCATATTGGACAGTGCAGATCTAAGGCTCGGATACATGGCCTCTTGCATTTAGGTTAGTACCTCAATCATTCATATCATTGAAGAACTTTGTTCAAAATAGCATGGAATCGATATTTCAGACAATGGTATAGGATATTGTTGTTAAGATCCGAATTAGACACCCCAGTCTCTGAAAAATAAGGTACCTCACATAGTTCTAATTGAACAATTGAAGATTTGGTGTTGAAGTTGGGAACTTTAAGACAAGGTGTAAGTTGATTTATTTGGATGCCTGTCTATGTTAAAAGCACTGTCTTCTTTCTTTGCTGTAAAAGCTGTGTTCACTTGTTTGATGATGGTCCCATAAAGCAAAAGTATTATTTAAAATACAGACTTCCATTTGAGAGAGCTAACAGGGGCTCTTAAAAAAAACGGCTATTAGGAAAGGCAAAATGTGGACGTACTTATACCCTGTTAGACTGGATCTGTCTTTCCTATGTTGATGTTGGAATCCCACTGTGCTGCTGCTGGTATCAGAGCCCTTCCTCGGTAGACCAGATAATCTTCTGCATTGGCCTCCTGGATCATTCAGTATCCACATAAAGCAGGTCTCTGTTTTATGCTAGATTTCATGCTTCTGAAAGCAGAACACTGCCAACGTGTGCTGTGTTTGAGATCCTGACTTTGTGGTATTTGGTAGTCAACTTCAGAGGACTGTAGGTAGAACTTACTATCCTGCCCCTGTCCTGTTGCAGTGGGGGGTGGGGGTGGAATGAACTAATAGCCCTTGACCTTCCCAGGATTCTTTCTTTGAATACCTTTTTTTTAACCTCCTTTTTTTTTTTTTTTAAAGATTTTATTTATTTATTTGAGAAAGAGTGCATGAGCACCAACAGGAGGAGAGAGAGGAGCAGACTCCCTGCTGAGCAGGGAGCCTGATGCGGGCCTTGATCCCAGGACCCTGGGATCATGACCTGAGCTGAAGGCAGACACTTAACCCACTGAGCCACTCAGGCACCCCTGAATACTTTTTTTTTTGCTTTGAAACAATCACAAACTTACAGAAAAGTTGAAAGTTCAGTACAAATAACTTTTTTCCCCCTTGAGAAAATAAGTTGCTAACATGGTGCTCTTTCACCTCCAAATATTTCACTGTGTATTTTCCTACAAGCAACAACGTTGTCCCTCATAACCCAAACAGAGCCATCAAAATCAGGAAGTTAACAGTGGAATGTTATTACCATCTGAGCCACGGGCGTTCGTGTGTGGTTTCACCGTGTGCCCATTGCCGTCTTCTGCAGCAAAAGGATCCAGTTCAGAATCACCTGTGTTTATTGTCCGTAGTCTCCTTCAGTCTAAAACAGTTTTTCAGTCTTTTGACATTAAAGAAATTATTTCTGACATTTATGACCTTAGCCACTTATTTTATTTTATTTTTTCAGTGTTCCAAGATTTATTGTTTATGCACCATACCCAGTGCTCCATGCAGTCCGTGCTCTCCTTAATACCCACCACCAGGCTCACCCATCCACCCATTCCCCTGCCCTCCAAAACCTTCATTTTGTTTCTCAGAGTCCACAGTCTCTCGTGGTTTGTCTCCGCCTCCGATTTCCCCCAACTCACTACTCCTCTCCTCCTAATGTCCTCCATGCTATTCCTTATGCTCCACAAGTAAGAGAAACTGTATGATAATTGACTCTCTCTGCCTGACTTATTTCACTCAGCATAATCTCCTCCAGTCCGGTCCATGTTGGTAGAAAAGTTGGGTGTTCATCCTTTCTGATGGCTGTGTAATATTCCATAGTGTATATGGACCACATCTTCTTCATCCATTCGTCTGTTGAAGGGCATCTCAGCTCTTTCCACAGTTTGGCGACTGTGGCCATTGCTGCTATGAACATTGGGGTACAGATGGCCCTTCTTTTCACTTCATCTGCTACTTTTGAAGAGCACCAGTTGGGTATTTTGTAGAATATCCCTCAGTTGGGGTTTGTCTGATGCTTCTTCATGATTTGATTCAGATTTGTGTCTTTGGCAGGAAGAGCACAGAATGATGCTGTTGTGTCCCCCATAAGTGGATGATTTTCTTTTGTCCTGTTACCAGTGGTGCTCACTTTTATTGGTTACTGGTGTGTGTCAGGCCTCTTCATGTTGGAGTCACTCGTCCCCTTTGTAGTTAACAGGTATTCTCTGAGGAGATACTCCATCCTGACCCTCATCAGACTTTCATGCATCCTTTTATTTATTTCTGTATATCTGGTTTTTGTGGCTTCTGATTTTATTCAGTGGGTTATAATCTAGAACTAGTATTGTGATTTTGGTGCTCACATTATCTTTGCTTTTTTTTTTTTAAGTAAACTTTTTTGAGGTATAATTTACCAACAATACAACTGACATTTTTGTTTAAAGATTTACTTATGTATTTATTGTTGGGGGGCAGAGAAAGAGAGAGAGAGTGCGCACCTCCTACACATGAGCAGGGGGAGGGGCAGAGGGGCGGAGAATCTCCAGCAGAGACTCCCTGCTGAGCGTGGAGCCTGATGAGGGTCTCAACCCCAGGACCTGAGCCAAAATCAAGAGTCGGATGTGCCCCTCAGATGACCTTTCTTAGGGGTCCACTTCTATGTTGTATAATCGCTGCCATAGTCAAGATACAGAACAGTTCCGTCATCCCCCGTCCTGAAGTGGCTGTATGTCCCTTTGTAATCTTCCTCCCCCCCCCCCCCACCTCCAGGCTCTGGAGACCACTGACCTGCAGCTTGGCCTACTCCATTGTGCCCTGTAAAGGGAGGCGAAAGTGTGTACTCTTGGAAGATCTTCCTTCGCTAGTACATCGCATTTGAGATGCCGCTGGGTTGCTGCATGTGTTCGTTTCCTAAAGCTGCCCTAGCCAAGTACCATAAACTAGCAGGCTTACAACTGCAGAAATTCGTCCTCTCGCAGTCCTGAGGCTGGAAGGCTGAGATCCGGGTGTCGGTAGGAGGGTGCCGTCTGGAGGCTCTAGGGAAGAACCCTTCCTTGCCTCTCCCTAGCTTCTGTTGGTTGTTGCCAGTCCTCGGCGCCCCGGGCTTGTGGCTCCCTCCCTCCAGCCTCTGCCTCCATTCTGCAGGACCTTCTTTCCTGTGTTTCTGTGTCCAGAGCTCTCCCCGCCTTGTCCCTGAAAGCCACCAGTCCTTAGGCTGAGGGCCCTGGCTAATCCCGGACGACATCCTCTTAAGCTGATTATACCTCTGTCAAGATTCTGTTTCCAAATAAGATCCCAGTCACAGGTGCTGGGGGCCAGGTGCTGGGGGCTCGCTGCATTGCATTTATCTATGGTTTATTCTTTTTTATTGCTGAGTAGTGCTCTGTAGTGGGGGGGTACTGTCATTTCTTTATCTGTTCATCAGTTGACGGGCATTTGGATCGTTTCCACGCTTTGGCAGTCGTGATAAAGCCACTCACGTGTGGTTTTTGTGTAAGTACTTAGTAGTGAAATGGCTGGATCACGTGTGTATCTTTAACTTTACGAGAAACTGCCGGCTGTTTTACGACACAACTGTACTGTTTAACCTTCCCACCAGCAGTATAGAAAGTTCTAGTGATTCTGCACATCTCTTCATATCCCAGTATTGCAGGGTTGGGGTTTTTTTTTTTTTTAAGATTTATTTATTTATTTGACAGACAGAGATCGCAAGTAGGCAGAGAGAGAGGAGGAAGCAGGCTCCCCTCCGAGCAGAGAGCCCAACTCGGGGCTTGATCCCACGACCCTGGGACCATGACCTGAGCCGAAGGCAGAGGCTTTAACCCACTGAGCCACCCAGGCGCCCCATTTTTAATTGTGGCAAAATAACATAACACAATATTTACCATCTTAACCATTTGTAAGCTTATAGTTCAGTGGTGTTAAGTATATTCACATTGTTGTGCAACTCTTCCATCTTACAAAAGTGAAACTCTGTACCCTTTAGACAACAACTCCTGATGCCCTCCTCCCCCGTGGCCCCTTGGCCACAGCTGTGCGTTCTGCCTCTGTGAGCCGACGACTCTAGGCACTTCACGTAAGTGGGCTCATGCGCTGCTTGTCTTCTCGCGACTGGCTCGTTTCACTTTGCATGGGCCGCAAGACTCATCCATATTATGGAACGTGGCAAGATTTCCTCCTTATTTAAGGCAAATAGTATTCCACGGAATGTGTAGACCACATTTTGTTTGTCCTTTCACCCATCACGGATCCCTGGTCGGCTCCACCTGGCTCTTGTGAATGATGCCGCTACAGACGCGGGTGCGGAAACATCTAGAGATCCAGCTTTCCGTTCTTCGGGTGTGTGCTCAGGAGTGGCGTTGCTGGGTCATACGGTAACCCTACTTTAAATACTCGAGTACCGGCCGTACGGTTTTCCACTGCGTCTGCGCCGCCGTCCGCTCCGCGCAGCGGTGCGCGAGGACTCGGGCTCGTGCCCATCCTCGCCAGCGCCTGTCATCTTTGTGGGTCCCTGTTGGTTTCATAGTGGCCGTCCGAATGGGTGCGAGGCGGTGGGGGCTCAGTTTAAAAGATGTCTGTTCCGGTGCACGTGTTGCGCTGTCTTATTACGGTTTTCATTGGCGTTTCCCTAATGTCTAATGATGTTGGACACCTTCCTGTGGGATGATTACCTCCTGTCTTCTCCGGTGAGATGTCCGTTCAGAGCTTTTGCCCAGTGTTGTAAATGAGTTGTTCATTTTCCGGTTACGTTGTGAGAGTTCTTCATATTTTTTGGATGCCTCTCCTTTTCCTTTTCTTTTTTCTTAGACGGTGAGCGCGCGCGTGCACGCGCGGCGCCATGGTTGGGGGGGAGGGGCAGAGGGGGGGAGAATCTTCCGCTCCAGTGCGGAGCCCGAGGCAGGGCTCCATCTCGTGACCCTGAGACCGCGAAATCTGAGCTGAAATCAAGAGTCGGGCGCCCAACGGACTGAGCCACCCAGGTGCCCCAGATGCCATTTCTTTATCAGATATGTATTTTGCAAGATATCTTCTCCCTGTCTGTGGCTTATCTTCTCATTTTCTCAGCAAAGTCTTGAAGAGCAGACGTTTTTAACTTCAGTGAGGCCCAGTTGATCAGTTTTGTTGCTTTATGATTTGTGCCTTTCACGTCTTATCGAGGAGTTATTTGCGTAACTCAAGGTCACAAAGAAGTTTTTCCTGTGTGTTCTCTGGGAAGTTTTATAGTTTTACGTTGTACACTGAGATAATTTCAAGTTAACTTTTTTTTATGTCATGCAAAGTATGGGTTGAGGACCACTTTCTTTGCATATGGAGGTTAAATTGTGCCAGCGCCATATATGAGAAGACTTTTCTTTCCTATTGAATTGCCTTCTCACCTTTGTTCAGAGTCAGCTGACCATGTATGTGTGGATCTGGTTTTGGACTCCGTCTTCTGTTCCACTGAGCTCCAGGTCTCTCATTTTGCTAATACCACACTTCTTATCTATCTGCCTGGAAAAGATTTTATTTTTCAGTCATCTCTACACCCAACGTGGGGCTTGAACCCACAACCCTGAGATCAAGAGTTGCACGCTCCTCCGACTGAGCCAGCCTGGTGTCCCTAATACCGCACATTTTTAGGAAGTTGAGGTGTAATTGACATATAACGATGTATTTGTTTCAGGCGGCCGTGGAATATAATGATTCAATATCTGTATGTATTGCAAAATGATCACCACAAGAATACTAGTTAACTTTTGTCACAGTTACCAAAAATTGTTTTTCTTGTAATAAGAAGTTTTTAAGATCTACTCCCTTAGCAACCTTCAAGTAGGCGATACCATTTATTAAATATAGTCACCATGCTGTACATTATATCCTCATGACTTTTTTATTTTATAACTAGAAATTTGTGCCCCTTAACCCCCCTTACCCATTTCATCTATCTCCCCCCCCTTAAGATTCCACATATAAATGAGATCCTACTAACACCAAACTATCTTGAGTGCTGTCCCTTTACGGGAAGGCTTGGAATCAGGGAGTGAGAGTCCTCCAGCTTGGTTCTTTTTGAAGTTGTGTGGCTTACTTTAGTTCCTTTACTTATCCACACAGTTGTAGAACCAGCTTGCTGATTTCTACGAAGAAAGCCTGCTGGGATTCTAGGTGGGGTGGTGTGGAATCCATAGATCAGGTCCGGGAGAATTGACGTCTCGGTAACAATGAGTCTCCCAATCCATAAACGTGGTACGGATTGGGATTCAAGTGAAGTTGCTTGTAATTTTTTATTTAAACACAGTCCTCTTCCTCTTAGGTTTATGGATCCCTTCGGAGTTTACCAAATACTTTCACATCTTGTTATTTTACTTGATCTTTACTACAACATTAGTTTGGTAACCACAGTACTGTTTTAATATTGGTTCAAGATCAATTTTCTATCCTAATGGAGGATCTCAAAGCACATTCTTCTCCTCTCACCCATTGGGCACTTACACAGAGAGCAGGGACTTATCAGATGAGTAAGCCAAAGCAAGCTTTTCAGGCTGCCTTCTGATAATCCTCCCTGAGGGGTGGGTCATCAGTCAGGGGTGGCTAGGGTTACAGTCCTCCTGTCTCTAGGCAGGGCCCAGCATGTGTACATTGAAGACAGAGAGGAGGAAATGGCATTATCTTCTCTGAAAGCTAGGGCTGTGTCTTCGGGGACACAGGGGAGAGTGGACTGTCCTGCGGCATGTCCCAGCCTGCCTGAGAGCTCAGGCACCTGCTGGTTGTGTGGCCGCTACAGAGAGAGGGACAGAGGGCTGCTGTCTGTGTAGGGCTATTTGGGTGTAGTTCTGACCCTTCAGATCCTCCACGCAACCTACCTTGTCCTTTTGAATTCGACCACTAAATCTAATGACACTTTTTATATTTCTGATGACTGCATTTTAACAAAATTGCGTCATCTTGTTTATAACTGAGGGATTGTAAGTTCTAACTGATTTAGGGAACAGTCTGGTAGCCAAAGGGAGAAAGCCGTGTTGCACAGCAGTAGAGGCGGGGAGGGCCAGGTCCAGGCCAGTGATTTTTCTCGAGGCCTGCTGGCAGCCAGCGTCAGAGCGGATAATGAGGCCCACAGTCTTCGCCGTAGGTGTGGGAGAAAACCAGAACTTAAAAATCAAGTCTGGTTCCTAGTTCAATTTTTATGGCTTTCCCTCCAAATTTTTATAAGATTCTTAAAAAAGAAGAAGAAGAAGAAAGATTGGCAAAAGATATATGAGTCAAATTCCAGTAAATGGAAAACATTATGGTAGCATTAATCCGAGAGTACCGTGGATAATAGCATTTATTGAGCAGGTGCTGTGAGCCAGATGCTTCCTGACACTCTCTGCGTAGATTATTTAATTTTCACAAAAACCCTCTGGGACTCTTACTGCCAGGGGCCAGTCTCCTCATTTTTCTAGGACATTTTGCATTTCAAGATTTATTTCTGAGCACCTGGGAGGCCCAGTTGGTTAAGCGACTGCCTTTGACTCAGGTCAGGATCCTGGAGTCCCAGGACGGAGTCCGAGTCAGGCTCCCAGCTCCATAGGGAGTCTGCTTCTCCCTCTGACCTTCTCCCTTCTCATGCTCTCTACCTCTCTCTCTCTCTCAAATAAATAAAGAAAATCTTAAAAAAAAAAAAAAAGATATATTTCTATGTTGCTTCAGCACATGAAACTCGAATCATGCCAGATAGTTGCCGGATCCACAGAAAACAGGTAACATCCCTGTTCACATTTTGGCTCTTTTCTCTACCCCCAACCCTGCTTTATTTTTTCTCTCTCTCTCTCTCTTTCTTAAGATTTTATCCATTTTTTGAGGGGGGGGGGGCAGGCCAAGCAGGGGGAGGGGCAGAAGGAGAGGGAGAAGCAGACTCCCTGCTGAGCAGGGAACCTGATCACAGGGCTCAGTCCCAGGACCCTGGGGTCATAACCTGAGCAGAAGGCAGACGTTTAACTGACAGGGCCACCCAGGCGTCCCTTTGGCTCCTTTCTTTCAATAGTTTCTGCCAGGACCACAAATATTTTTAAGAAAATCAGCATCATATTTACTACATATATGATTTCATATCTTATTTTTTTACATCGTAAACATTTTCCCATATGTTTAAATGGTCTTCAAAAGTATAATTTCTGGTGACTTAAGAATATTCTATCATGGATGTCCCTTAGTTTAACTGCCCCCTAATCATTGGACATTAGGTTGTTTTTACTATTTATTTATGGTGTGTGTGTGTGTGTGTGTGTGTGTGTGTGTATAAATTGTGCACTAGGCCAAAGAAATTATCAGTAAATTAAAAAATGAGAAATTGAATTCAAAGAAAATTGACAAAATTGTAAGCAATTATTTAAAAAAATCCAACTGATCAAACATTTAAATCCTTTAAAAAATTATTAGATATGTTGTCAATGGCAAGTTAGAATACATAAAGGGAAAAAAAGATCACATTTGTAATAGCTTAACAATATGTGTATGTGTAGAAAACATTTGTTTTACTTAGGAAACTTATAAGAACTGTATGAAAAGAATCCGTAAAGCCCGAGAGACTATATAAAGAGCTAAAAGGTAGCCTTTACCTTGAAAATCTGATGGAAGCTATGAGTCCCACCTGAGAAAAATACAGACACATGTGCACCTGGTCTCATTCGTTTTCTTTTTTTAAAGATTTTATTTATTTTGTTTTTACATATTTATATTTAAAGATGTATTTATTTATTTTTAGAGACAGTACAAGTGGGAGGAGGGGTTGCGGGGGAGAGGGAGAGAGAATCTTGGGCAGGTTCCCCACTGAGCACAGAGCTCTTCTCAGGGCTCAGTTCCAGGACTCTGAGTTCGTGACCTGAGCTGAAATCAAGAGCTGGCTATTTGACTGACTGAGCCACCCAGGAGCCCCTCGTTCACTTTTTTAAAGTTTTTTTTAGGGATAATTTCAAACATATTATACTCGTATTTGCATGTATTTTGATCCCACATGAAGAATTGTTGGCCTAAGATGATTTACATTTATTTATAAGTTTGTATTAAATATAAAAAAATCACTTTCCTTATCTTCCTATGCCTGTTTTTCTGAATCTGTAAAAGGCATCCAAAGAAAATTGTGGACAGTGTTGGCCGGGCAGAAAGGGAGTTATCTGAAATCTTTGCCTTTGCTCCCTTAATCCTCAAACAGCCTTTTAGCAGCTTTTGATACCTCCTCTGTCCTCAAGCAGAAAATCCAGTCCTGTACATATATATATATATATATATATATATATATATATATATATTTAATTACTTATTTTAGGGGCTCCTGGGTGGCTTAGTTGGTTAAGCGTCTGCCTTTGGCTCAGGTCGTGATCCCAGGGTCCTGGGATCAAGCCCCACATCAGGCTCCCTGCTCAGTAGGGAGTCTGCTTCTCCTTCTCCCTCTGCCTGCCACTCTGCCTACTCATGCTCTCCCTCTCTCTCTGTCATAGAAATAATTAATATCTTCATTTAAAAATTACTTATTTTAGAGAGAGAGAGAGAGAGAAAGAGTGTGAGGGGCAGGGGGAGGGGCAGACAGCGAGGGAGTGACAGTCTCAAGCAGACTCCCCATGAGCTTGAGCACGGACCCTGATGTGGGGCTGGATCCCAGGACATCCTGGCCTGAGCTGCAAGCGAAGAGCCGGATGCTTAGCCGACCGAGCCAAGCAGGTGCCCCCACCCCAGTCCTGGATGTATATGTGAAAGCCAGATCTCGAGAGCTGCGTCTTTGAATTTCAGAGTAATATTGTAAGTAGCATGTAGGTATCGGCGTGCACAATCTGAAACACCTTCACTTCCTGCAGCCAGAGCTCCCCGCTCAGAGCTTTGCCGGCTCCTGTCGTGAGGCCGTGAGGGCTTGAAAGCGGGCTGGGGAGCCACGGAGGGCTGTGCCCCCACGGCACAAAGAACACTCCCGGCCGCAGCAGGTACGTTCCGAGCAGGCGAGAAGCTCTGCAGTGAGACAGGAGCGGACGACTCTCCCGGAATATCCCCACAGAGGCGTGGGGCGCGACGACAAGGTCACCCACACCCCTGTGCATCTGGCGGTCCACCTGCCTGAAAGCAAGAACTGAGGATCCTTGATGCCACCTGGGTGGCTCTGGAGGGGCTGCAGACCACCCTCCTGCTGAGTCCTCTTAAGCAAATCACAGAAGTCTCTGAACTTTATGGTGATAATGACAGATGACAGTGAGTCCTTGTTCTAAGGACTTAATGAATGCAGAAGAAAAGCAGAAGGGCTTTGGAAGCTGGTGGCCGAAGCAACCAGCAGTTGCTAACACAAATACTGCTTAGAAACACTTTTGAAGTAGGAAGGTTGTATTTACCACTTTCTACTCATTTTTGTCTGTGTTCTTTTTTGTTTTGTTTTAAGATTTTATTTATTTATTTATCAGAGAGAGAGAGAGAGAGAGCACGCGCTCATGCGCACAAGTAGGCAAGTGGCAGGCAGAGGTGGAGAGAGAAGCAGGCCTCCCGCCAAGCAAGGAGCCCGATACCATACTGGATCCTGAGCGGAAGGCAGTGGCTTAACCAACTGAGCCACCCAGGCGTCCCTTTGTTTTGTTTTTTTAGGATTTTATTTACTTGTCTTAGAGAGAGAGAGTGAGCACACAAGCAGGGGTAGTGGCAGGCAGATGAAAAGGGAGAAGCAGACTCTGCTGTGCAGGGAGCCCGATGCGGGACTCGATCCCCGGACCCTGGGATCATGGCCTGAGCTGGAAGGCAGACACTTGACCGACTGAGCCACCCAGGCGCCTCATCTGCACTCTTTTTATTTCCTTCCCCTGTACCCCCATGACTACACTCTCCAGGTGTGGTAGTCACTAGCCATATGTGACTATTTAGATTTAAATTAATTAAGATGAAATACAATTCAGAATTCAGTTTCTCTGTCACACAGGTCCCATTTCAAGTGCTCAGTAGCCACATATGGCTGACGGCTACGGTCCTGGGCAGCGCCGCTCCAGCCAGGGAGCGTTCTCGTGCCCAGCTCTCGTCCCCAGTCTCAGCCCCAACCGGCCCAGGCTTCCCCTTCCTGTCCTGGCTGGTGCTTGAAGATCATCTTCCCCTCCCTTATTTCCTTCCTCAGCCAGTCCGATTCCTGTGTCCTGGCTAAAGTGCTTATTTGGATGATAAGAAGAACATGTTGATTAAATACAAATTAATACAAAAAATTTTTGCAGGGCACCTGGGTGGGTCAGTCAGTCAAGCGTCTGCCTTCAGTTCAGGTCATATCTTGGGATCAATCCCATACCTGTTGGGCTCCCAGCTCAGCGGGGGGTCTGCTTCCCCACCTCCTTTTGCCCCTCTCCACACTTGTTCTCTCTCTCTCTCTCTCAAATAAATAAAATCTTAAAAAAAATTTTGCCTCCTCTGTAGCGCATGCGTTTCAGAAGAGGATGCTTTGCAGAATCAAATCTCTAGTGAGCAGGATGTCTCACAGTGAAAGGTGGCAGTTAAGCTGAAAGCCTGTGTGGACGGGCTCATCTTTAAACACGCACGCATCCGCACACACACGCACGCACACACACGTGCACACACACACATACACACGAGTAGGTGTTCATCTAAATGAACAGACCGATCCGGATACGGCTTTGTGTTCTGCTCCCTCCTCTAAGAGAACTCACTACTCTTCTTTTTTGCTTCTCATTAACTGACCGATAGATAAATCAGAAATCAATTCAGCGCCCATTTCTTTTTTTTTTTTTAAGATTTTATTTATTATTTATTTGAGAGAGATCACAAGTAGGCAGAGAGGCAGGCAAAGAGAAGGCGGGGGGGGGGGGAAGCAGGCTCCCTGCTGAGCAGAGAGCCCGATGTGGGGCTCGATCCCAGGACCCTGGGATCATGACCTGAGCCGAAGGCAGAGGCTTTAATCCACTGAGCCACCCAGGCGCCCCCCTCAGCGCCCATTTCCTAAGCGCCTGCTATGGTGCCAGAAATCTGGCCCTTCTGCCCGAGGCGTGGGAGACAGAAGCCATGAAGCCAGCCTCTCCCAGAACACGGCGGCCCAGTTCATCCTCTCGAAACACCGCCAGCTTCACGTCCTGAGGTTTGGTGGCCCGCATCCAACTGTCCCCAAGCAGTGAGCTCCCGAGTCTCCACAGAGGTCTCAAAGCTGCCTCCTGTGCCGTCTGATGTTCTTCAGACGTTCTGTCTGTCTCTGCCTCCAGCCCCCACCGCTTCATGTTTCCTGAGCGCCCCTCACGGTTCTTTTGTCCCCTGGAGTTTGGGCTGCGCTGGCCCCAGGCCTCTGCTCTGCCGGGTGCTGCCCAGGAGGAGGCTGTGGTGTCAGGCAGGGTCTCGGGGTCCCGCTGCCCCAGCCTGCGTCCTGGCCCTGCTGTTTCACTCTGCGAGCCTGGGCCCCGCTTCTACCTTTCACGGCCCGTCTGTTCCGTGTAAAGTAAGAACAGCGATAGTTACCCGTAGGGGAAGCGAAGGGGATGGGAGACACGGAGGCACTGAGCAGGAGCGGTGGGAACCAGAGCAAGTTAAGAAGCGAGGATGCAGAGTAACTGATTCCTTCCCAAGCCTTCCCTAAGCCCTGTTTGCGTGTGCTCATTCGTCACAGCTCCTGGCTTCCGTGGCGTAGTCATCCGCTCAAGTTAGAAGAGAGAGGGAATTTTGTTCCCAAGGTCGTAAACCTTCGCCAGCCCTGCGCTTGGGTACAGCATGCTCTCTGCCAGCACGAAACAATACCCTTTTATCCAAATACTAGTAGATACAATGAGATCGGGCAGTGACCTCCTGCAGGAGATGTAGAAGACATTCTCACGTTATCTTAGCATGTTTTAGGGAAGGATTTTCACTGATTACTAATAGCTGTTTTATGTTATGTCTTAGTTTCTTTTTCAGAGAATGACGTTTTTCTGACCCTGTCCCCAAATTATGCTTCGGAGTCCGTACCTCCTAATCCACGTGCACTTTGGAACTGTGACTTTTTTTCTTTCTTTTTTCTTTTGTTTCTGTCTCTGTGTTTGACTTGCTCACTGGTTCAGCTTTGACTTTGACTTCTAGCCACATGTTCGCCTCTTCTGCTTGAGGAAATCGTGAGATGCACAGAAAGGGGCTTATTTAATAGCTTTGGAATGTGCATCTGTCCCAAAATAGGAACTGTGACCAAGAATATGGTAGTCTTTTTTTTTTTAAGTAGGTTCCATGCGCAGTGTGGACCCAACACAGGGCCTGAACTCATGACCCTGAGATCGAGACCTGACCTGAGATCAAGAGTCCAGTGTTCAACCAACTGAGCCACCCAGGCACCCCAATAGTCGTATTTTTAATACGGATTTAGGTAGTACTTTCCCCCTCTTTTGTTTTTGTTTTTTTTTTTTATAATCAAAGCTCTTTGCTTGAGATATCTTTTTATTTATTTATTTATTTATTTGACAGACAGAGATCACAAGTAGGCAGAGAGGCAGGCAGAGAGAGGGGGGAAGAGCAGGCTCCCCACCAAGCAGGGAGCCCGATGCGGGGCTCGATCCTAGGACCCTGGGATCATGACCTGAGCCAAAGGCTGAGGCTTTAACCCACTGAGCCACCCAGGCGCCCCTCCCCCTCTGTTTTTACCTCACCTGTTGAGTAGAAGACTTAGGAAATGAAAGAGGAAAGTAGACAACTCATGAATCTCTAGCAGTCGGGAATGAAGGTCTTTGAAATCGTACAAGGGGCAGGAAAACATCGGCCCCACACACCGAATTAGGAACATCTGCATCCATGGGAACGCGAGCACGGGGACTGGAATATTGTCACGTTCATTCTGCCTTTCACGTGCTCCCAATTATTCATGCACTGGAGGGTCAGGGACAGCATGGCTACGCCAAAGAGTGCTTTTAGAGCTGACCTATATTCCGTTAATATAAAGTTTCAATGCCGGGAAAGTTGCAAGAGATGGGAACTTCTGCAAAGTCCGTCTTTCGGGTGAAACCAATGGAAAGAAGCTCCGTGAGGACTAAAGCACCAGCATAAGTTTGATTTTCAAATTAAGGCTTTAGGGTAATACAGAGGCCTCCAGGCTCACTGGCTAGAAGATCAGACTCTGAATTCAAACCCAGCCTCTGTCGCTTCCAGCTCTGCGACCTCTGGCCAGTCCCTTGAGGTCTGGCCTCGCCCTCAGTTTTCAGTTGTGCGGGGGGCATGGTGGTCATGCTAAGATCGGAGTTTTGTCGTGAGGAGTAAATGAGTTAATGTGTCTAACACTCTTTGAGCAGAGCCGGGCCCGGGGCAGCGCGGTGGGGGAGTCTCTCCCTCTCAGGATTGTTGCACACACACCCTCCCCTGCACCATAGTCCCCTCTGCAGCCGCTCCTGCTCCCCGGGCTTGAGATCTGGCCCTGCCGCCCGGCAGCTGGGTGTGCTACTCAAGCCTGCCAGCCTCTGAGAAGGGGCGTGAATAAGGTCCACAGACAGCACGAGGGAGGCCCCGTGCCCCACCGGGGGAGCAGCAGGTGCCGGCCCCCACGTCCCTCTCGTGACCGAGGTGGCTCAGCGAGGACGGTGCCCTCCACTGCAAGTTGTGTCGTAGGTTAATTTGTCCTTTTTTAACGGGTAAAATGTATTTTTAAAAAGTCATGAGAGGGGCTCCTGAGTGGCAGAGTCGGTTAAGCGTGGGACTCCTGGTTTGGGCGCAGGTGGCGGTCTTAGGGAGGTGGGATCCATCCGTCAGCTGGGCTCGCGCTCAGCGTGGCGTCTGCTTGGGATTCTCTCCCTCCCTCCCCTCCTCCCGTGTACACATACGTGCTCGCTCGCTCGCTCTCTCAAATAAATAAATCTTAAAAAAAAAAAAAAAAGAGCTGGGACAGAGTTATCCCCACCATAACATTACTGCTGTTCAGCCCTATTTGGGGAAGTGCAGAGCATCTGTAGAAAGCAGGCCTGTGCCCCCAGGGTTGGGCACAGCCCGGGGACACCGGTGAGCACACGGGTCCAACATCAGAACGCTGAGCGTCCCGTGTGGGGGCAGAGAACATGTTAGAGACTCGCTGGAGGTGGAGTGCGGCGCTTTCCGCCACAGAGGGCACAACCCCCACTCCCACATCCACGCTCCTCCACGTGGCCCACCTGCTTGCCCTCCTCCCCCACTGCTTGCCAGGCGGCGGCCCCCAAAGCCGAGCCATTCTTTCCTGTCCAGACGTACGTCCACGTGAGGAGAAGGCGTGTTTGACTGCTGAAGTCATTTTTCACTATAGTAAACAGCTCCTGTAATTGCCCTGACTTCTTATTCATTAATTAATATTGATCGAGTGCCTGTTATGAACGAGATGGTATTGGGTTTAAGAGGATTATTGAGAAAACGTCCATTTAAGAGGCTTACAACTAAGCTTGATGGACGACAGGTCGTAGACACAAGAACTGCAGGTGAAAACCTATTCCTTCAGCTTCCATTTTTAGACTTTGACATTCAGGAAAAGTAATTATTCCATAGTTCTTTGTTGTTCATTATAACATGCTCACTGTGTACAATTTGGAAAATACATAAAATTTTAAAAGGAACAGAAAAAGTTATATTTCATCGACAAAAATTTCCACTTAATGGAAATTTGTAAAAAATTTTCATGCACCTCATGTATAGGTGATATTCTGCATATTTCTGCCCTACTGGGCTTTCTTTTTCATTTCAGCCGTTATATAATCATTATTTCCCTATGTTATTAACATATTGTACAAGCAGAACTTTATTTTACCTTTTTTTTTTTAAAGATTTTATTTATTTATTTGAGAGAGAGAGAGTGAAAGAGCATGAGAAGGGAGAAGGTCGGAGGGAGAAGCGGACTCCCCATGGAGCTGGGAGCCCAATGCGGGACTCGATCCCGGGACTCCAGGACCATGACCTGAGCCGAAGGCAGTCGCTCAATGAACTGAGCCACCCAGACGCCCTATTTTACTTTTTTTAAAGGGTGTTTTTTTTTTTTTTTTGAGAGAAAGAAGGCGGGAGGGAGAGGAAGAGAGAGAACTTCAAACAGACTGCACACTGAACACAGAGCCCAGCGTGGGGCTCCATGTCAGGACCCTGAGATTGTGACCTGAGCTGAGATCATGAGTTGGACACTTAACAGACTGAGCCACCCAGGCACCCCTTTAAATATAATTTTAATAGCAAGATGTTTCATATATGATTTATAACCACTTCCCCATATGTTGGACGTTTTGGTTGATGCCAGTTTTTCTTTACTAAGAGCAATGTAATAATAAACACCTTGGTGTATGAGTCATCTGTATTTCTGATCACAGATTTCCATAGGCAGAATTCTCCAGCCATAGAGTAGAAATATTTGTGTTCTCTTTTTAAGAGTAGAAATATTCGTAAGGTTATGAATACACGTGGCTTCGTTGCCTTTCGGCACAGATATCTGACCTACAGAATTGCTTAGTTTCACTCTGGATTTTTATTACCTTAACCATAAGAGATCCAGGGCCTTTGCACATGGAGCATTCCAGGTGTCGACTATTCGAGAATGACTCCAAAGTTCATGACATAAAGTCGTTTGCATATTTACTGAAGCACAGAATTAATCACATGGGCCTTGCGGCTGGTGTGTGTACAGTTGGGTCCCTTGGCCATGAGTGACTAAGGCTGCCTGGCACCTGTTCCCTGGGGCTTCGTGATTCTCTGCAGTAGCTCCCATACATGGCTTTGGAAACCAAGTTATTTCTTTAATATGGAGAACTTCTGTGAAAACTGAAATGGCTGCTGATTTATGATGTACAAATATGCAAAGAACATCTCTGTCAGAGAAGTGTGACCCAAGAGCAAACCAGGGGTTGATACAGATGTTCACATATTAACAAGAGTGAATATTTACAAAAGTCTGCGTTACTAATTGCTTGGTAGTCTGTGTGAACCTGTCATTTCTGGAAAGTAAGTGCAATTTCATTTATAGTGCCGCCTGAAGAAATTCTTCTCTTTATAATGAATTATGAGATGATTAATATGTATCTTTATAAGAAAATAAGAAAATAAATACTCAGATGAAATCATCAGACAATGAGCTGCTATAGATACTGTCCCCTTGCTTGCTTTAATTTTAAAACAAAGTTCTCTGTATTTTGGGGGGGATATCTTGTCTTCTAGCTAGGGAAGAGAGTGTGGGGAAAATGATTTCATCCATGTCTAGGAGTCTGAGAACAAGCTTAGCAGAAGAGACCTCTCTTGGGCCAATCACACGTTAATCTGCGTAACCTTGCCCTTCTGAGCAAAACAGCCGTCCCGCCGGCCCTCCACGCCGCAGTCTGAGAGCAGCTCCCCCTCACCCCGTTGTCTGAGCTGCTGCTCCTTGAGGTTGCTTTCTCTCCTTTCGGGGACAGGGAGGTGGCGGTAGCTATGGCTGCCTCCCAGCTGGCCCCCAGAACACTTCTTTCTTTTGTTCTGTTGTCCGCTGGGAAATCGGCACCCCTGACTCCTCTCCCCTCTCCCCCCAAGACCTGCCTTTTCCTCCTTCCCATGAGGATCTCAGACACATGCAAAATGGGGCCTCCTCGTGGGGTGTTGGCACGCCTGGACCTCTCACGGAGTGACTGGCCTTGTGGCCTGCCCGTTCTAAAGGCCTAGAATCGGTCTGTGATACACCGACGTCACCAGATGATGTGGCTGTGGGTGGGGATGGAGTGAGGTCTGTCTGGTTCCTGGTTTCTGTGCTAGTCTCCTTTCCCAGGCTCCGGGACCACTTGACCCCTGACGAGCCAGCCTGTCGCCCGTCTCTAGGACCCGGCCCCATCTGAGGCCGAGGGCCTGAGGCCTCCTCACACTCTGTAATTTGGCTTCAAGTCACCGTGTTGGCCTTGTGCCTCAGCTCTGATAACTGGACTCTAGTCTGGTTCCTGGGTGCCAGAATCCCATGGTAACCTGTTGGTATCCCAGTGCTGTGTTTTTTTATAAGCTTCCCTCCCAGGGACTGAAGTCCTGCCCTCAAACACACTGACCGATGCACTTTCCTGATTTTGCCTCTCTGACGGGATTCCAGAGTGCCCCAGATCTCTCATTGTTCTGCGGGGCCTGCAGTCAGGAAGGCTCTGTTCTGGATACTTATCTCAGCACATGGCAACTTCATTCTTCAGTGACTCAGGCCAAAACCTTGGAGTCATTCTTAACGCTCCCCTGGCGTGCCCCGTCCCACATCTGAGCCTTCAGCAAATTCTCAGTGCTACATTAAAATTCTATCCCGATTCTGACTACCTCGGTTCGAGCCCCCGTCATCTCTGCCCGAGATTCCTGCAGACAGCCTCCTGAACGCCCTCCTGGCTTCTGTCCTTGTCCCTTCCAGATATCCTCAACACTGCCATCCAAGTGACCTGTCTAGCTCCTGCCTCCCTCGCTCCGCTCCAGCCACTCCCCATTTTCTCTGCTCCTTGAGCCGTCCCTAGGATCTCCGCCAGGAACGGGCTCCTCCAGCCATACTGTACGTTTCTGCTACTTTATCTTGCTCATATTCTGTGTCCTCGTTAGACTGCGTTAGAAAGCAAGCTCACTGCGGGCAAGGGCACTTGGGCTCACTGCTTTGTTTTCCAAAGCCTGGCATGGTGCCTGGCCAGGGTCTGAGTTCACTGAGTGTCTGTGGGGTGCAGGGGGCAGCCCTGCCCCATGCACTGGGCGCGCGTTTTCTCATCAGCCCTCCCAGCACGCTTAGGTGATGGTCCTTCTGGGATTCCCATTTTGCCAGTGAGGAAACCGAGTCTTAGGTTAAGTGACTTGAGTAACAGGATCCGAGCTGTGACACGAATATTCGGAGAGGGCAGCACGTTGGAACAAACACACACTTTGTTATTAGAGTTATGAGACTGTCAACTATTGTTTGAGTTAAAACCTCTTTGGGCTCAAGTTCAGTTATGAAATATGGGCAGTGATTCTATCTCTTTGGTAAGACTGTGTGAGATCGTGGCTCTGTGATTTTCATATCATTATTTTCTTGATCATGGGTCAGAGGTTGATATTTTGTTCACATATTTATTGGCCGTTCGCATTTCTTCTGGCCATTTCCTGTCCATAAGCTTCGCACACTTCTCTCTTCTCTCTTCTTTCTCTCTCTTTCTTTTCAAGTGGCAGGAGTTCTTTGAGTGTTAGAGGTACGGGTGGTCCCGTGTGTTACAAAGAGCTTCTCCCACGCTAGCATCTGTCTTCTGGTGTTTTTGGAATCTTCCTTTATTCGTATGGTTAGAAGTCCGGTCTTCGCGACTGGTCAGGTCAGTGGGAATACAGATCATTCATTCAACAGGTATTTACTGGGTGCTAGAACTCTGTGGGCTCTTCTCTCAGCTGGGCCAGCTCTCCAGCCTGGCTTTCGGTCTGCGTCACTGATGGTGGCTCTCCACTTCGGTTTTAGCAGATTCTTGAAAGAGAATGTGTTTTCTTAGAGTCAAGTAGACCCAAACGTTTCCCAGACTTTGGCCACATAACCAGGAATTTCAAAAGAGTTCTGGAATTTGTGGGCTTGGCTCCCGATGGTCAGGCATACGTCGTCTTCTCTGCGGGCAGTTTGCTCTCAGCTCACCCCAGCCTCGTGCAACGACGCAGCACGAACAGGGCGGCTGACAGATTCCTCGGACATCCCCTGTGGGGTGAGCCGCACAGGTAGCCCCAGAAACCGGGCGCACAGCTTATCTGCTCCGAGCCTGAGAGGCTCCCCACAGCTGTGTGACAGAAGCCCTGCGGAGCCCCACGAGGCTGGGTGTCGCAGCCGAGGGGAGCGGGCGCAGCGCCCACAGCCCGCCTGCCCGCCACGCGGGTCTGGTTTGAGTCCGAATCCTGGAAGCACCTTGACAGTCACCTGTGCTCCGGTTTCAGCGTGAGCCTGTGGGAAAGTCTCGGTGGAGAACCGTCCTGTCAGCCACCTGGGAGCTCAGCCACACGGGTCCCTCAGGTCCCTCGCAAACCTTAGACACCACACCCAGTCCCTGCTCTGAAAACTCAGCTTTGGGAAGTCTCTTCCCTACGTCTCTACACCCACGCCCCCAGCGAGCCAGAGTAAACCCAGTTTTCATGTTGGGCCGCGGTGTCGCAACACGGTGATCAGGAGTCCCGCCAGGGACCTGGTTCCTGGTCTCACCACTAACCAGTGTCCCAACCTTCGTCGCAATCCTTAACCTCTCCGTGCCTCCGCCCGCTCCTCTGAGACGGGCCTGCTCCATAGGACCTACTAGAAAGTTGGTGTGAGGAGTAAATTAGTTAATCCATGTATAACCTTAGAACCGCGCCCAGCACATAGTTACTGCTCAGTAAATGCCGTGCAGCGGCCTCTGTGCTCTCCTCCCGCGGAGCGAAGTACCCGAAGCTGGGCCTCCCTGCCTTCCAGTTTGATTCAACAGATGGTTGACACCACTGTTCTCTCTCTCTCTCTTTTAGGATTTATTTATTTGAGAGAGAGAGAGCCCGCAGGGGGAGGGGCAGAGGGAGAGAGAATCCCAAGCAGACTCCTTGCGGAGCGTGGAGCTCGATGTGGGGCTCTACCCCAGAACCTGAGACCACCACCCGAGTGGAAACCAAGACTCGGCTGCCCACCCGACTGCGCACCCCCAGGCACCCTGTCCTCTCTTTCACTGCAGGGACCCCCCTCGGGGCTAGAGACCGAAGCTTTAGCTATTTATATGAAGCTGCTTCTCTTCCAGACAGGCTGGTTACATCCTACTCGTTCTTTGCTGCCTAGATGAAACCACTTTCACTGAAAGTCTTCCTGGGCCTGTCCTGGGGTCAGCCGGGCTGTGCGCCGATGCCCTGACCCCGTGCAGCCTCGGGGAGAGCGGAGGGAGTGCCCAGAGGGCGGACAGGGCTGGCGGACAGCAGAGCCAGCACCAGGACCCAACCCAGGGCCCTGGATTCCCTCGCCCTTTGACTCCCATGCAGTTCAAGTCATATTAATGTGAAGCAGCCCTCCCCTCTTCCTTTCCCAGTCCATCCTTGGACTGCCAAGTCATAAAAGAGAGGGAGAAGCACTGCGTGTAGAGCCATGGCCGTCTCTAACTGAACTTTCAAGTTCTCACATTTTTTTGGCCGTGGAACCCGCCAAAGTTTTGTCCCCGTTCCCTGCAGTTTCACAATAGTTGGGAGTCAAAATCAGTCCCTGTGTTATGAAACAGCCAGTTTTCATACTTTAAACTTTAAAATGAAGCTTTTGCTTGTTTATGATTACTTTGGACATTTTCCAGGAGTCATGATAACATCTGTGGAAGATTCTACACAGGCCTTGAAGCCAGATACCAAAGTGGTTTCCCTGTTCAAAGGCAACGGTCTGTGCCTCCAGGAACTCCTCGGGTATGGAAATTGGCTGCCGGGACAACAGCTAGCTAACGATGCCTGAGCCCTTCTCTGTCTCTACCCCCAGCCTCTCGGGACGCGAGTGCAGAAAGCGCTCTGCTCCCCTGCCCATTTTCTCCTGCAGCCTCTCCGGGGGCCGTCACCGCGGTAACCACCTGCTTTCGTGCTGGTTTGCTGGGGTGCTGGGGAAAACCCCTCCCCAGGGACGGCCGTTAGTGCCACAGCGGAAGGGAGAAGAGTACAGTCAGAGCCCCGGCCTCATCCTGTCCTCACAGAGCCCTCCGACGCAAGTACTACCCCCCTTCACTGCTGCTTCCACAGTCATGTGCCCAAGGTCACGCAGAAGTTCAGTGACAGAGTCAGGAATCAAACAGATTTATCTTTCCCAGGCTTTTGCTTGTATTTTGCACATGAAACAAATAGAGACACACAAAACCGATTCATTTTCAGTTAGGAAAAGTGTCAACGTCTTCCTTTTTCTCGGCCTGGGGAGCTGCCTCTTTCTGGTCCCCAGGGGCCCTCAGATGCACAGTTCAGTGTGACCCTTGCTTGGTTCCTCTTAGCTTCTACTCTGTTCACTCCCTCAGCTACCTGAGACAGCTTTTTGCTACTTGAGTCCTCCTTTCAGCCCTCGCCTGACTATCGAGGAAGTCTCTCCTTAGATGAGTCTTCTTCCCTCCGAACTAGGATTTTCACCCTGGAACGTGATCAGGGAAGGCCAGCCCCGGGAGGCTAAAGCCAGGGTAGAGGAAGGGAATCGGTTAGCCAAGGAAGGAGCGGGCCGATGGAGCCCCGAAACCTTAGAGCCGGTGGGGGGCTGTCTGCCAGAGCAGACGCAGCCACACAGGTCGTGACTCGTCCTCCACGGAGGCTGCCCGGACGCCTGTGGCCTCAAGAGCTCGGGGACCCGATTGCTGCATGAGAGACTGTCTTGTCTTCCCGGTATCTCCCATCTTGCCCTTCATGAAATTGCCCAAGAGATGCTTCCAACTAGTCTGTGCCTGTTCAGTCTCTAAGTAGTTTTGGGCTTTAATTTAGAATTAATTAAGTTAGCACTATCATTTAAAAGGTTTGAAGCAGCTTGTAAGTTAAAATGTAATTCAAAACAAAGCGGAGAGAATATTAAAGGGGGAACATTCATGGGAAGCAAAACAGTCTCGCCTGGGCTTCTGCCAGTAATGGACGGCTCTGATTTGGAACAGAGATCTTTCCGGGACTACTTGCCCTGGCAGATGAGTTAGAATTCTTAGAACCAGAATAGACCCCGTAGCTCTTTTGACGTAATACTCTCACTTTATAGGTCAGAAAATTGAAAGCAAGAAAAATTAGGTAATCAGTTTAATGTTACTCTGCTAGTATAGTAAGTGGCTGGTGCTAGGATCAAAATCTGCTCACTACGTGTGGAGATTCTCAGCCACTTCCTACCATTGGATTTGCGCTTTGTTTCTGAGCACAGTGGAAAAGGAAATTCACTCACGTCTTCCTTTCTTTCTTTCTACCTCCTTCCTTTCTTTCTTCCCTCCCTCCAGACAGGATTACCTCTATTAGTGTAAGTGCTGCTGCTACTTCTTCCACTCCCACTGTTGGTGAAAATGTACTGAATTGGCATGAGGTACTGTGGCTCAGTGCTTTGTCCACATTATGTAATTTTCCTGGTACTCCCAGAGCTAGGCAGTTACTGTCTCCGTTTGTGGGGGATACGGTGGAGGCTCAGAAGGATTAAGCAACTTCCTTAGGTCACACACGCAGACTAGAGGCAGATTTCAAGTCAGGGCTCTTTGATTCTGCAGTCCACACTCGTAACTCCCAGCCCTCCTTCTGGCAGGTTCTTTGGTTGTTTTTGTTGTTGTTCTTTGGTTGAATTACTAAAACAGAACTATTTTCTCTGAATGCAGAAGTTGAAACCTGTTGAGGAAATTCAGCCAGCGTGTTTCTTGAAGAAAAAAAGAAATCATTTCCTGATTTCTTCATTTGTTAGCCCCAGGATGTCATTAGGGGCTGGTACCAGCTGCTCTCTCGCCCTCACATACGAGACCGAAGTGGGAATAGTTCTGTAGAACTTCTGAAGCTGCTCGGGGGCTCGGGCACTCGACCGTCCTCTTTGGTTCTGTGCGTTCTGCACATGGCCTTGAAGCCGGCGGAGCTCCCCATCCCAGCCGCTCGGGAGAGACGGGCTGCCGAAGGCCCCGAGACTCGGCTGTGTAGCTACTGCGAACGTTCTTCTCTTCATTCATTCGTTCATTCATTCATCCGCTTTCACTGTAAACCCTGTCTTGCTCATTGTCAAAACCGTGGCTCTGAAATGGCAGCTCTCAAGCTGTGTCTGAGCCTTTGGACTTGCTGGTGTTTGCCAGGGACAGAAAAATCAGGCGCTAGGAAACCCACCCAGCAAAGAAACCTTTGGGAGTGTGTTTGCTGTCGCTCTAAGCCATGACACACACATTAGAACAGTAAGGAGATGCCGGAAGCAGGAGTGGTTAGCGTATGGCCATAGGGTTTAGACAGCTTGGGTTCCAAGCCTTCTCCACCCTTTGTAAGCTACGCATTCAGGAGCATAATATGGGGATGGTAATAGGACCATTTCACAGGGCCGTAGTGATGCTTCCATGGGATGACGGTCGGAAGGGCCTGGTTCGGTACCTGGAACATTATAGATGCCAGTGAAGGTTAATTATTAGCCAAGTGACCGTTTAGCCTTTTTGCTCATTAAATCAGGAAAAAAATTTTGAGTTAATCCTCGAAGCTGATGAAACGTGCTCTTGTCTGCATTCTAGCTGTTGCTGTCAGCTGGTACACATCTTTCTGGAAGCGGTTTAGGAAGGAAGAGAAGATATTTAGTGTGAAGAGTATAGAGATAGCTTTTTTTTTTTTTAAAAGATTGATTTATTTATTTTAAAGTGTGCATGAGTGGGGGGTGGGGCAGAGGGAGAGAGAATCCCAAGCAGGCTCCACGCCCAGCAGAGAGCTGACATGGGGTTCGATCTCGTGACCCCAAGATCATGACCTAAGCTGAAATCAAGAGTCAGATGTTCGACCAACCGAACCACCCAGACACCCCTAAGGTATTCTTACTTTTTGATGACTTTTACTTATGATACTTTATCCTGAGAAACTATTCCAGGGCAAAGAAAGAAAACTTGAGGCCTGATAATGTTGCAGGATTGTATTTCATTGCAAATCATTGATTTGAGTAAAATATCATACACCTGGGGGCGCCTGGGTGGCTCAGTGGGTTAAGCCTCTGCCTTCAGCTCAGGTCATGTTCCCAGCGTCCTGGGATCGAGCCCCACATCGGCCTCTCTGCTCAGCAGGGAGCCTGCTTCCTCCTCTGTCTCTCTCTGCCTGCCTCTCTTCCTACTTGTGATCTCTGTCTGTCAAATAAATAAATAAAATCTTAAAAAAATATATCATACACCTGCTCAGTACAGTGTAAAATTTTGATTGTAAAGCCCCTACAGCTACCTGAGGAGGCGTTGAGCAAAAAACTGAAAAGGAGGTACAGATCATATGTCCCGGCGATTACGGGAGCATGTGAAGCTTCTACACAGCTCCTAGGACATAGCTGGTTTGTCTCCAGAGCCTTTCTGACAGGTGCCACTCTGAGACTACTTTTTTCTTTTCATGAGGCTTAAGAAAAAGAAAAAAGAAAAAAAAAATCGAATAATGAGCAAACCATAGAACCTAATCCCATGCCTGGATCTCATCCCTCTTGCCAACCTCTAACCTTGGGCTGGGGGTACAGGCTGGGGGTAGGGAGGGATGAGGCAGGGCTCCGAGGATTCACCTGTATCTTATGTGGCTTCGTCTTCCAACTTGACCTTCTTGGGGTAGAGCCTCAGTAGGGAGACGGTAAGGGATGTGCGCACGTCGGCATGATCTCTGACTCTTTCCTCACCACTGCTAGTGGTGTCCTCGGTGAAATTCTTAACAGTTTCTTCAGTAACACATACGTTACGTTAATGTTCTAATACTTCTTTACAGTGATCATTTTGGGGGTATAACAGTAAGTTTTCAAAACAACCCACTAGGCTGTAAACTAATTAGTAAGTACGCAGCGAAAGTCCCCAGAGATGAGAGGTAGGTTGTGGTGAGAAAGGGTCTGGGATGCCTGTAGGCTGCTGTACATATTACTTGATTATAAAAACAGTAATCTTTACTTTGGCTTATGAAAGCCTCATGTTCTCACAGGGTGCAGCAAAATGTTCTCCAACCAAAATGACTGTGTCCCAAGGGTCTTGTCAGAATGTCTAGCTTGGGAATACAGCTATGAGAAAATGGGGCCAGGGAACGTAACTCCTGGCGGAACACTGTGGTTGTATTTGGATGGTAGGATCTTAATTCCACCTTCCCCCTTCTGGACTCCTCAACTGTCTACGATGTGGTTGTATTTCCTTTGTAGTAAAAGTCCAACCTGACAAATAATTACTGAACACCATCTACATGTCAGACGCCGCGCTTGCTGCTGGAGATAGGACTGTGACCCGTACAGGCGTGGTCACTGCATGGTTGAACTTCAGTGGGAGAGGCAGATGTCTGTACAAGTCACCATGAGAAGGACCACGTGAAAGACGCAGGGTAGAGGAGTTCAGAGATTGGGCTGAATGCATCTGAGTGCTGCCTGACTGAGCCCCGGGGGTGGTGGGGGCTGGGGGCATACCAGGGAAGGCTTCCTGGAGGAAGAGACGTCTGAGCCGGGACCTGAGCAAAAGCAGCAGTGTTTGGCAAAGTTGAGAGGCAAGAGAGTTTGTCCTGTCTGAGGAATGGGAAGTTGGGCGAGACCGGAGTATAGCTGAGTGTGAGGTGTGGTGGGGAGGGATGGACTGGAGGTTGAAGTAGGAACCACATCACGAAGACCTTACTTTCTCATTTAGATTTTGTCTTAGAGGCAATGTAAAGCTATTGGAAAATACTTATTTACTTGACCGCTGGCTCACTTATTCTTCCAAATAAATTTTTTTAAAAAATATTTTTTTTATTTATTTGACAGACAAAGATCACAAGTAGGCAGAGAGGCAGGCAGAGAGAGAGGGGGGAAGCAGGCTCCCCGCTGAGCAGAGCGCCCTATGTGGGGCTCGATCCCAGGACCCTGAGATCATGACCTGAGCTGAAGGCAGAGGCTTAACCCACTGAGCCACCCAGGCACCCCCCAAATAAATTTTTTAAAGATTTTTAAGTAATTTCCACAGCCAATGTGTGACTCGAACCCACAATCCTGAGGCCAAGATTTGCAGCCTCTTCCAACTGAGCCACCAAAGTGCCCCACCAAAGTAATTTTTATATGAAAGTAATACACGTTTGTTGCAAAAGCTCAGATAATACAGAAACATATAAAGTGAAAGTACAGGTTTCACTTGCCTTCACATCCTTCCCCAATCGTGATCCCCAGAGGTACCTCCTGTTTCTTTAGGACCCTTCCAGAAGTTTCCTGCGTAAATGCAGGCATATATCATATGCACATACTTGTTCTTCACACCACTGAAGGCACGCCATGCTAAGTAACTCCCACCTTAAGAAGGGAACTTGAACATCTTGAACGTTTTTTCTGATTAGTACATAAAGATACACATTCTTTTCTGTGGCTGTATCGTACACCTTCATCTCGCTCTCCATTATCTACCTAACTAGTTTCTTATTGAGGGACATTCAGACATTTAGACATTTTCACTGAAGCAACACTGCAGGGAGCGTTCTTGTTACACTTGTCTTTGAGTATTTCTATCAGGGTATCGGTGGGATATGTTCCTAGAAGTAAAGCAGCTAGTTAGGATTGTTTGCATATTTAAAATTAAGGTAGATATTGTAAAGTTATTCACTATGGAGATAACATTTTTGGCTCCCATCAGTATCGTCAGAGTGCCTGTTCTCTATCCCAGATCTATACCCATTGTCACACTTGTAAGAAACATAAATTTATCATCTTTACCATTTTTCAACGTACGATTCAGGAATGTTACGTATATTCTCAGCATTGTGCAGCCAATCTCCAGACAGTTTCGTCTTACGAAACAGACACTCGTACCCATCAAACTGTAGCTCCCCGTTGACCCCGCACCCCCGCAACGACCAGTCTATTTTTTGTCTTTGAATTTGACTCCTCTGTGTAAGTCATGTAGGTGGACTCGTACAGTAGTCGTCTTCTTGTGGCTGTCTCATTTCACCTGGCAGGATATCCTCGAGGCTCATCCCTGTTGAAGCGTGCGACAGGATGTCTGTCCTTTTTAAAGCTGAATAGTGTTCCACTGTATGTATCTGTCACATTTTGTTTATTTCTTCTTCCATCAGTGAACGTTTGAGTTGGTTTCATGTCTTGGTTATTATGACATGCAGATACTTCTTTGAAATCCTGCTTTCAGTTCTCCTGGGTGTATACCCAGAAGCATGATTGCTGGATCATGTGAGAATCCTGTTTCCCACTTTTTGAGGAGGGACCGGACTGTTTTCTACAGTAGCACCCCACTTCATGTTCCTACCAGCAGTGCAGACGGGGTTTAATTTCTCCACATCCTCACCAACGCCATTACTGGGGGGGTAGTGGCCATCCCAGTGTGTGCGCAGGGTGGTACCTTGCTGTGGTTGATTCGCAATCCCGTAATGCTCAGTGATGCTCGCTGGCCGTTTGTGTGTCATCTTTAGGGAAGTGTCTGTTGTCTGCTCAAGTTGTACCCATCTTTTCTGTCTTTGCCAGCCTGATGGGTAAAAACTGGTATCTCATTTTATTTGGCATTTAATTATGAGGGACATGTGTTAATGTATTCAGCAGATAACGTTGAGTGGCCCCTGTACGTGGGGTAGTGCTCTAAGGACGTAACTCAAAACCCAGAGGGAGCCTCTCTTTATGCTTCTCCGGCCATTTGTACTTCCTATTCTGTAGACTATGTTCATAAGCCTTTTGCCTGTTTTCGTTTTAAATCATAGCACTTTTATTCTTTTTAAGATTTTTATTTATTTGCGAGAGAGGGAGAGGGAGAGAAGAGGGCGCCTGCACACAGAGGGAAGGGGAGAAGCATACTCCCCACTGAATGGGGAGCCTGATGTGGGACTTGATCCCAGGACCTGAGATCCTGACCTGAGCCCAATGGCAGATGCTTAACTGACTGAGCCACCCAGGCGCCCCTTTTTGCCTCTTTTTCTACTGAGTACTTTATCTTTTTCTTGGCCTACAAGAAGTATTTGTTGTACATGAGGGTAATTGTCTCTTTGTGTGTTGGTTTTCCATTGCTGTATAACAAATGACCACAAATAAAATAAAAATTACCTTTTATTATCTGACAGTTTCTGCAGGTCCCGAGTCTGGCTGCGGCTTGTTTGGGCTGTCTAGTGCGGGTCTCCCCAGCTGCAGTCCACGTGCTGACTGGGGCCGTGGTCTCCTTGGAGGCTGAGCTGGGAATATGTTTCCGAGCTCCTCCAGGTGGTTGGCAGAATTGCTGTCGCTGTGCTTGCAGGACAAAAGCATCACCTTCTTCCCAGAGGCCTCCCCCACCAGCCCCTATGAGCCCCCCACCCCAACTTCATTGCCCTGTGGGCTTCTCCAGCATGGCCTCTGACTTCATGGCAGCTGATTTCTTCCAGCCCAGTGACAAAGAGTCTCTCTAGCACCACTGCTAACAAGACAGTCTTACAAATACATAACATGATCGCGGGAGCAATAGTCTGTCATGACATCCTGTTGACGAGAAGCAGGTGACAGGTCCGCCCTCACTCACGGGCAGGGAGTTACAGCAGAATGTGAACACCAGGACGTAGGGCTCATCGGGTGACACCTTAGAGTCTGTCCACCACAGTCTGCCATGTGTATCCCGCAAATTCTCTCCATTTAGTCGTTTTGGGAGTTTTCTGCTCCAATTTTGATGAGACAAATGTATTGGCCTTTTTTGTGGCTTCTGTGTTACAAGTTGTAGTATGTTTTAGAAGGGCCTTCATCACTGTAAGATTGCTTAAACATTCATCAATTTTTTTTTCAACTCATATTTTGTTTTGATACTATTACTTTGGAATTTGTGGGTTTTTAAAAGATTTTATTCCTAAGTCATCTCTACCTCCAACATGGGGCTCAGACTCACAATCCTGTGACCAAGAGCTGCATGCTCTACTGACGGAGCCAGCCAGGGCCCCACTTTGGAATTTATTTTGATGTGAGATTAGAGACAGAGATGGTTCTTTCTGGTTTCTTGCTTTGTCCCATTGATACGGCCACCTGTTCTTCTCCGCATTCCGCATGTGGCTTTCTACTGTGACTTTGTGATGGGTTTTGATTTTAATATGAACGTATACATTCAAAAAACAAATAGTATAAAATATATATATTACATATATATGTATACATTTATCTGTGGTATTTGTTTTTTGGCTTTCTTTAGGACGGATTCTTTTTCCATATATATATATGTTCGTGCAGTTCAGGATTCAAGATGAAAGATTACACGGTGATAAATATTCCTTCCCTCTCTAGTCTAGATACTCGATGTACTCCCCAAAGGCAATCAGTATTGTCTGTCCCTTTATTCTCTCAGGGATATTTTATGTAGATATTGGCAGATAGGAATGTGTAATCCACTGTATCCTACCCATTTCCCCGAAGGTAGCTAACCATACAGATTTCTGTGCCTTTCTTTTTTTTTTTTTTTTTCACCTAATAGATCTTGGAGATCTTTCCATATCAGCTCACAAATAACATCTTTATTCTTGTTGGTGTTTCTTTCTGAATACTCAGTAGTATTCTGTTTACGGTTCTACCATAATTTATTCAACAGTTCCCTAATTATGAACATTTAAGTTATTTAACATACTTTCCAAAGATATACACACTGTGTTGCAATGAACAACCTTATAGACATATAATTTTATACACACGCAGATACATCTGCAAGATGAATTTCTAGAAGTGGACTCTCTGGAGCATTTTAAGTTTTGGTAGATAGTGTCAGCTGTCCCTCCAGAAGTTATACCAATTTACATCCGTATCTGCCATGTATGAGAGTGCTGTTTGCCCACATCCTCCCCAGCTCAGTGTTTTATCGAACTGTTGGATCTTTGTCAGTCTTGTAGATGAAAAATCATGCTTCTGTGTACTTTTAAATTGCATTTCTCTTATGATGAGTGAGCTATGTTTTTTCCATGTTTATGAATCATGTGTATTATCTCTCCTGTGAGCAATCTGTATCTTTTGACCTTAATTTTTTTGGGTGGTTGATCATTTTCCTCTTGGTGTTTTTAGGAGCTTTCTATGTATTAGTAAAAGTAGACATTTATCTATGATATTTGTCTTTTGGCTTTCTTTAAGATGGATTCTTTTTTTCATGCAGACATCTACATTTTTTTCTGCAGCAAAATTTAATATTTTTAAGTGGATTCTAGGTTTTTTGTCACGCTATATTCTCTTTGTTTCTTGTAATACTTTATGGGTTCATTTTTGGATTTAAACTCTTTGATCCATCAGGAGCTTATGCTAATGTAAGGCATGTGGTGTGGATCTGACTTAATTTTTTTTTTTTCACTTCGCTTGCCAGTTGGCCCAACACTGTTTATGAGTAATCATCTTTTTGCCACTAATGTAAAACGCCCTCTTATCATACACTAATTCCCACGTGTTTTGATTATATTTTGAGACTTCCTGTTCCCTTTATTGATTTATGTGTCTATTCATACACCAGAATCTCACAGTTTTAACTGATTTTTGTCGCTTTATGTTATGTCTTAAAGCTTTGGTAGGGTTAATTCACTCTCAGGCTTTTTTTCAATGATTTTTCCAGGCTATTCTTGCATGTTTATTTTTCCGGGTGAACTTTAAAATCGGCTTGCTCGGGTCTTTTTTTAAAAATCCTGTCATTAATGGGTTTTATGCAGCTGAATAATGTGATCAGATTGGTATTTTAGGAAGATTACTCTGACTGCAGTGTGGAAACCGGGTTGGAGGAAACAAGATTAGAGATAAAAAAAGACCAATTACAAGGTTGTTACAGTAATCCTGGGGAGAGTGGATAGACAGGGAATGGAGGACAGTAGTGGGTTTGAGAGGCGCTTAGAAGGTCAGAGTGGCCAGACCTGGAGATGCCTGGGATGGGGAGGTTTGGGGGAGGTTAATGCTCAAGGATGACCCCAAACATCCTGGGTTAGGCAGCTGGGTGGTGCCATTCCCAGATATTCAAAACAGATGAAATTGGGCTGGTTTTGGAGGAAGGTGACAAATTCACTTCCAAACATGTTGAGTTTGAAATGCCTGCGGGCTCTCCTAGAAGAGTCGTCCACTGGGCTGTGGAATACCCGGTTCCGAAGCGTTAGCGAGGGCTCTGGGCTGGGGAGGGAGAGTTGTAGGACAGCTGTGGGGAGGATGAGCAGGAAGTCGGGAGTCTGCAGAGAAGACTGAGAAGAAACACCCAGAGAAGCGGGAGGAGTCTGGAAGCCCGAAGAACGTAGTTAAAAGAGTGAATTGTCACTAATTTCAGACACTACTGAGAGGTCAAATAACTTCAATGCTGAAATGTCCCGTTGGCTTTAGTAACAAGGAAGGTCCACAGTTATCTTGGGAGGCGACATTTCAGCAGAGTAGAGGCGTAGGGGGCTGCGTGGTGAGTGGGGGGTAAGGCAGTCCTGGCGGGAACCCCCTTCATCTTGAAGCTTGGCTGCAGAGACGAGAGAGCGACGTGGACGGATGAGCCAGTGGAGGGCTGGAGGACTGGGATCCCCTTTGAGACGGAGGCAACACTGGGATGGCTATAGGGACTTAGAGAAGCTGGCCGGTGAGAACGGTAGAAGAGAGTGATCCCGTTAGGACGTTGGTGTGTGTTCTCTGACAGTTTTGACTTTTAACTTTGTGGAGTTTTCTAATGTTTTTGTTTGGCTCTTCTTACATTTTTCGAATCCAAAGAACTAAGAACTTAGAAGCTTAATTGGGGATTAAGTTTGAAAGCAGAGGACAGAGAAGTGTACTCGTCTGTCACCATTTGTGTAAACAGAGGAGCAGAAGTAATGTATAGTCTTATTTTCTGTGCATGCATAATCCATGTTTGGGAGGGCTCCCAAGAGACTGGTCATCAAGTCACCCTTTGGGCAGTGGGAACCAGATAGGAGGAAAACAAGCGTGGGAGGTCGCCTCTCCACTGTCCTCTGCATATCTTTTTATTTAAGAATGTAAACGTATTACTTATTCAAATCATTTGGTCTAAGCTTGGTTATCTCTAAAAGCCATGGTTCTGGCTGGCAGAGCCAGAAGTTTTAGTTAGTGATAGCTGTAATTTTGATTTCTCTGTTTCTCTGCATCCACGGGCCACTAAGAAGCAAACCCTTGGTTTACGCGGTGACGTGTGGATCTTCAACTTTTCTCTCCTCTTCCCCATGGGAGACCAGAACCCTTGGGGAAGTGGATAGTCCCAGATCTGGGGTCAGGGAAGAGGACCGTGGCCTGGCACTGCATGGCCCTCTTGCGCACCCCATCCCACCATGGGCACCGGGGAGCGGCTCTCCTCCTATCAGTTCTGACACTGTCTGCCTGGAGACAGGATCCCCTCCCACAGAGCAAGGGCTCTGTGCCACCTACTGCCCCCCTCCCCCTCACATGCCCACGTTTTAGATCCCCAGCTTACCTACAGCTTCTGTCCAACTTGGCTACAGGTCAGAGGTTCTTACGACCTCTCCCTCTTTGGATTCAGTTAATTTGTTAGAGCGGCTCACAGAACTCAGGGAAACAGTACTTACGTTGACCCATTTGTAATAAAAGGCTATAATGAAAGATGCAGGTAAACATCCCGATGGAAGAGAGGCACAGGGCAAGGTATATGGGAAGGGGCACCGAGCTTATGCATTCTCTACTCTCCCCAAATCTCTGTGTGTTGAACCCCATCTTTTTGGGTTTGTACCGAGGCTTCATTACTAGGTATGAGTGATTAAATCATTGGCCATTGGTGACTGAGTCAACCTCCAGTCCCTCTCCCCTCCAGGGAGATGTGGGGGGCACTGAAAATTCCAGTCCCCTAACCATGAGGTTGATTCTTCTGACAACCAGCCCTCACCCTTAGGTGTGTTCCAGAAGTCACCTAATTAATATAATAGAAGACATCTTTGTTGCTCTCATCACTTAGGAAATTAAGAGGCTTTTAGGAGCTCTGTGCCAGAAACAGGGATGAAAACCAAAGTATTTGTTATAAATTACAGTATCAGTTACAAAGCTGGTTTGTGGGGAAAGGAAAGGTGAAAGGGGATCCGTCCTTACCTTGACACAGGCAGAAGCTTCACACGGGCTCTCCCCTTCCTGGCTGTGGCACATCCCAGTGACAGTCCTGTGACTTTCCGTCTCTCCATGATGGTTATAAATTATTCCCAGGGAGATGAAAACAGGATTTTAACAAGATATCTGCACTCTTATGTTAATCGCAGCATTATTCACAATAGCCAAGATATGGAAACGACCCAAATGCCCGTGAACAGGTGGGTAGATAAAAAAGATGTGGTCCATATGCACAATGGAATATTATTCAGGCCCGAGAAAGGAGGATATCCTGCCATTTATGACGCCACAGATGGACCTTGAGCTCATTAAGGGGAAGCGAGATAAGTTAGAGAAAGACAAGTACTGTACCATTATCACTTACATGTGGAATCTAAAAAGATTAAACTTGTAAAAGAGTAAAACAGCGGTGACCAGGGGATGGGGGTGAGGGGAGAGGAGTGATGGTGTTTAGGGATACAAGCTTGTTACAAGTAGTAAATAAGCCATAGAGATGTGAGGGGCAGCATGATGAATATATTGTAATTTTATTGATGTGACAAGTAGCACTGTATCAGCAATCATATTACAATATATAAAATGTATTAAAGTAACATGCTATATAATTTAAATTTACACAGTGTTAGGTATCAAATTTATTCAATAAAAAGGTAAGTGTAGAAATGGAAAAAATTATTGCCTGGAACTCCAAAAGTTTTCAAAAGATCTCAGAAATTTTCCAAAGAACAGACAAGTAAAATACACTGAAAATGAAAGAAAAAACCTTTAGCATTACTCAGGAGTGTTTCATTGTGGTTTCAGACCAAATATCTGAATTATTGCACAGGTTAAACATATTTTAATCTCTAGTTTTATAGTCTACACTGATCACTACCCCACCGTGGAACATCACTGCAAAGTTTTGAAATCCCACAGACGTAACCAAGTTCACCAGTGCTAGTTTTCCACTCTTTAGGGTACCAGGTACGGAGGAGTAATTGATGTTAGGGCTGTGTTAGTACCTAATCTGAGCCAGCTGAGCTCTCACTCTTCCTACAGCTGAGGAAGCTGGTTGTGACCGTTTTCTTTTTTGGGGTACACTGGTGGGGACCCAACACAGGATCAAATCATAAGCTTTATGACCTTCATTCCTGGCCACTCAGTAGCTCCCCAGGCTCCATGGAGCTGGGCCCTGGGCTCAGAATAGGACAACCGCCGGCCCCCGCTTCCTCCCCCTTTTCTCAGAAGTGAGGCCACCTGAGCCTCCCTAGGCAGGGCCAACCTGGCTCATCCCTCCGGTCGCAGGCCAGAGCTGGAGAAGGGCCCACCTCCCTTGTAAGGGACAGACCCGGCCGGACCGCTGGGAACCGACACGCATCCGGTGCTGCCCCAGGCGTGGAGCTCAGTAGCGCGTCCAACACAGGGCGAGCCGCTCCTGTCAGTTTTCCCCTCCCCGGTCTGTAGGCAGAGGTGGGCCCTTGCGGATAAGAAAAGAAAAAGGCTTCCTTTTGGGAGTTCTGCCCGTTTTTCTATTTGGTTGACAAGAGGAATGCCCAGCTAAGTGAACTCAGAGTCTCCAAACGAGCAACCAGACTCGCAGTTTTAACTCAAATTCAGTGAGGAACTTGGTGCCACCAGCACAGCCTTCCAGCGAGGCAGCTCGCTTCCTTCTGCAGAAGAACCCTCTTATGAGGATGAATTTTTAGAAACTCTCATCCGGGCAGAGTCCCTCCAGAGATCCCCCCAGGGACGTGTCCCAGCCCCATGTGAGGGAGAACATGCCAGATGCACGGCTGGACGAGGGAGGAGCGGCCGGCCTGGGAAAGTGGTGGTCTGGCTCCCGCGGCTACTGGGGGGCTGCAGGGCCCTGGGTGCAGATGGTGTGGCGCCCACGGCCGACCTGCGTGGGCCTTCCGCACTCTCGTGACTGCCAGTGCCTCCCTGAGCAGGTACCCACATGAGGAAAAGTACCCTAGGCTCTTTGAAAACGAAAACAGGATGTATTTTTTTTTTTTAACTCAATGTGCTTTATTTAGAATTGCCATGTGCTATTGTAGCTAACTAAATAGACCAGATTATTTTATTCCCCCCAAAAACATTTTCTCATGATACTTTTCTAGCTCCTTTGAGAAATGATACCCTGATTTTGTCTTTTAAAGATTTAATTTATTTATTTGACAGAGAGATCACAAGTAGGCAGAGAGGCAGGCAGAGAGAGGAGGAAGCAGGCTCTCTGATGTGGGGCTCGATCCCAGGACCCTGGGATCATGACCTGAGCCGAAGGCAGAGGCTTTAACCCACTGAGCCACCCAGGCGCCCCTGATTTTGTCTTTTAAAGTCATGTAAAAAAAAGTATTTTAGTCATAATTTCTGCTGGCTCTGTGGTAGAAAACCTCCCCTTTCACGTGTCTTTGGAAGTTATTGGGGTAAAGCTTAAAAAGGCACCCTTCATTTATTACAGTGCCACAATTTTAATTTTTAAAAAGTTAACTTTTGGGGGCACCTGGGTGGCTCAGTCAGTTAAATATCCAACTCTTTTTTTTTTTTTTAAGATTTTATTTATTTGAGAGAGAGAGAGAGCATGAGAGAGAAGGTCAGAGGGAGAAGCAGACTCCCCGCAGAGCTGGGAGCCCAATGCAGTACTCGATCCCAGGACTCTGGGATCATGACCTGAGCCAGAGGCAGTGGCTTAACCAACTGGGCCACCCAGGCGTCCTAAATGTCTAACTCATGATTTCAGCTCACGTCATGATCTCGGGATTTGTGAGATCGAGGCCCTGCCCCTCACTCTGTGCTCAGTGGGGGTCTGCTGGAGATTCTCCCTCTCCCTTTGCCCACCCCCCACATGCTGCTCATGCTCACACCCGCTCTCTCTCTCTTACACATGAATAAATAAATCTTTTTAAAAAATTAAGCTTTACATTTGGAAATGTAAAATGTACCCAAAAGTAAGGAATAGAATAATGAACGCTCCCCCCCATACTCATCACCAATTTCAATATTTTTTCCAGTTTTATTGAGATACAGTTGACATATAAATTACTTTAGCTCAAGGTGTACAACATAATGATTTGCTGTATGTATATGTTGTGAAATGGTCATCACAGTAAGGTTAGTTAACATCTGTCACTTCACAGCTCTATTTTTTTGTATGATGAGAACTTTTATATCTACTCTTCAGCAACTTTCCGATGTACAGTATAGTTAACTGCCACCATGGTGTCCATGACCTTCCCAGAGTTTATTTACCTTAACCTGGAAGTTTGTACCTTTGGACCACCTTCACCCACTTTCCCCACCTGCCATCCCCCAGTAATTTTCAACATTTTGTCAGTTTTGTTTTCTTTAACCCCCTTGCTTTTTTTTTTTTTTTAATTCCAAATTACAGATTTCTTCTGGACTCGGTGACGTTTCTTACCAAGTCCCGTCACAGTGGTGTAGGCGGTGTGATTGGGAGTGCAGCCAGAGGGAGGAGAAGGGTGGTCGGCAGCGGTGGGGGGCGTTTCTCACCTCCCGTAGCTACTGCAGGAAGAAAGTGGTGCTGGGATGCAGCTGGGCTCAGGCACGGAGCCCCTTTTCTGCCTGATCTGAACAACCCACCTGACCCTTGTGGCCTCCGAGGCCACCTGTGGCCTCAGTCTGCCAGCCACCTGCTGTCCTGTATAGCCTGCCTCCGGGCCGGCCTCCTTTGCCCTCTTACGGTTCTGGCTGTGGCTCACAAACCCCAGTTCTTTGCTTCCACACTCCTTCACATCACTGTCGTCATTGTAAGAGGCAAATCAGCTTCTTCTGGAGGAAATAACCGGGCAGACCCAGTTTACCCAGAACTAATCTCTCGGGTCACGATCATAGCAGCAGAGTTCAAGGTCAGACTGCGCTCAGCAGAAGGCCTCCCTCTCCGCCAAACACACCACACCAGGCGGGAGGACGGGGTGGGAATGGGCAGCCTCAGACTTCTCCCTTCGTGGGTCATTTCCTGGAAAGATAGTACGAGGCCTGCAGAGGCTGGGGGTCTGCACTAGCCTTGCCGTGCTCACGCTCGTCCCAGAGGTGCTGAAAGGGAGAGTCATCATTTTATTATGGAAAATGGTAGCCGTCCACAAAAGAAGAAGGAAGAGAATAACAAACTCGCATATGGGTGTCACCAGTTTCAATAATTACCAACATTTGGTCACTTAAACTTTCTGATAATGCACCCTAGCAGCAAAATAGAGTTTTGTATCCCCACTCAGCATACCTCTGTTTATAAATTACATACATTTACACTCTGCTGTTACATCGTGTGCGCAAGAAGTAGAAAGCTGAGTGGAGGGGCGCCTGGGTGGCTCAGCCTGTTAAGCAGCTGCCTTTGGCTCAGGTCATGATCCCGGGGTCCTGGGATTGAACCCTGCGTCCAGCTCCCTGCTCAGTGGGGCGCCTGCTTCTGCCTGTGCCCCTCCCCCCTGCTTGTGCTCGCGCGTTCTCTGTCAGATAAATAAATAGAATCTTGGAAAAAGAAGAGAAAAAACTGAGTGGAAACAGAGCTTCTAGTGTCTTCTCTACACCCCATACACTCTTGTACGCCCCCCTGAGAGGCGCACACTCTGCTTTGGAGCCTGGTTATTTGGAGACGTAATATTAGGGCAAACATGTATGAGAACGTGCTGTGCTGAGAGGGAAGGTGCTGGGTGCAGGACGATGGGTCTCACTGCTTCTAGCCCACTGCACCCGAGGGTGCCATCCCCACCTCTCCAGATAAGAAATGGTGCAGCCCGGCCCAAGATGCTGACCCGTCTGCCTCTTCCTGAACGGGAGCCTCCAGGGTGAACCCTGGGCCCCGCACTCTGGGCGTGTTTTATGCTTTGCTGTTCGTTCTTTCTTCCTCTCTCTCTCTCTAAGATTTTGTTTATTTATTTGGTAGAGAGTGTGAACACGAGCAGGGGGAGTGGCAGGCAGAGGGAGAGGGAGAAGCAGGCTTCCTGCTGAGCAGCGAGCCCGATGTGGGGCTCGATCCCAGGACCCTGGGATCATGACCTGAGCCGAAGGCAGAGGCTTCACTGACTGAGCCACCCAGGCGCCCCACTTTGCTGTTATTTCTTGTTTTGACAGATTATTTCTCCTGGCCCTCTGAGGTCATTTTGATTGCTTTCTTTGTGTGTGTGTGTGTGTGTGTGTGTGTGTGTGTTTGGACTTTTGCTGCCATAAAAAACAAATTTTTATCTCTTTCATTTTTCAGAGTAATCTTTTATCTTAGTTTATCTCATTAACTTTACTTCCCTTTTAGTTTTCGTTTACAATAAGGAGGAGGAAGGGGGAACATAAGGGCCCCAGATGTGGTAACAGGACAGGTGTCCAGCGGAAAGTGGGGGGCCAGCAACCCCTTGCCTCGCCCCCAACCCCCAGGCCTGCTCTGTTCTTCATAACTTCTTTGCACCTTCATGGTAGGGCTCATTTGGTCCTTTGGAGATCGCATCCCAAATTCATTTGGTCAAAAGGGCAGAGTCTCTCCAGGTTAAAAAATCCACAAACGAAAACCAAAACGTCCCTGTGGTGATTCAGGGGCTTTGAGGGCCAAATTCCCCTGCCAGGCTGGAGTAAGCCTGGCCCGCAGACAGTGCCCACTGGCACGGGGCTGAGAGAGAAGCCTCCCCTGGTTCCCAGGAGTTAGGAGCTTTACAGTCTGGTGGAGCCAAGACCTTGCCCTCGGGCAGGTGTGTGAGCGCCAGCCCCGGCCCGGTCCTGACCCACAGTCGGCAAAGGAAGAGCCTGCGGCGCGCAGGGAGGGAGGAAGAGCAGGCCAAGGGCTGGTCTGACCCTGGAGAATTGTAAAGGAGTTATGGGGTTTTTTAAGATCTTTTTCTTTTGATGGTGGTATGACAGAGTCTCTAATCCAGCTATGAAATCCTTTTTCTTCTGCACAGTTTATAAGGTAGAATGAAAATGGCCCGTGTAACCCCAAGGCAGTGAGTTAATAGCTCTTTTCTGTTGTGGGCAGGTCCTCATGACTCCCTCTCCGCACGCATCATGAGAACCAAAGGAGATACAGGCTGTGGCCGGAATGATCCCCGGCTGGGTTCCCAAGAGGGGCACAGTTGTCCCTTTGTTAGACTTGCCCTTTGACAAAGAGGGGGCCGGTAGCAGCTTCCATTAACTAGAGTCTGCGTTGAAGCTCAAGGAACCTGCCTTACTTCCCACACTCTTCCCCGAGAGCAGTCCATTCAGTCCCTGTGGCCCGTCTTTCATAACCTCCCAAGAGCTGAAGCAGGGAACTAAAGCAGAACGCCGTCACGGGCAGGCCGGAGGTGCTGTGGAGCGCAAGAGTGAGTGTGAGTGTGGCCTCCAGGCCACGTGTGAGCTCGCCCTCTCCAGTTAAACTTCCAGCTCGTCAGCTGTCCCAGCCCGCCCTGATGGGGAGGGGGGCACAGATGCGAGCTCCAGCACACAGAGCAATTTAGAATGATTGAGGAAGCACCTTAATTCTCTGGGAGGAAGCGTGGGGTGGTCAGTAAATGGCCTTGGGACTTGTCAGCTCACCTTTAATAAAATACGAGGTTCGACACCTGCTGCAGATGGCCCTGGGGTCCACCGCAGGACAGTCCGAGATCCCAGCGGGGCTGGTGTCTTTCCCTCAAACCTGAGCTCTGTAGTAGATTTACGAGAACGTAATTTCTTCAGGAAAATTTCTCACTTTTACTTTCTGTCTATGGTGTGCCAGCAAAAATCACTCACAATCTCAAAAGTATCTGATTTTATGTAGGCTCCTTAGATAAGGAGGCAAAACCGGCGAGATGAGGCCAACACTGCATGAGGCTCAGGGTCCACGGTTCAAGTTTTCTGTTGCTACTGGCTGGGTCATCCTGAGAAACATCCCTCCCCATTCTGGATCCCAGTTTCTCATCTGGCAGAAAGCATGGAGCTTGGGGGGCCGGTGTGGGCAGTAGTCCCTTTGTCGTCACTTGTGAAGCTCACCCTAGTGGTCCAGCAGCCCCTCTTCCCTCCTCTTGCTCATCCCCACGAAAACGGGGTGGTTGTTTATTAGGTTCAGGTAAGATGTGATGGGGACCTGAAGGGCTCCCTTCTGAGTGCTCCCGTTGGGGGTCTTTTTTTCCCCTTTTTAAAAAAAGATTTTATTTACTTGAGAGAGAGAGCGAGCACAAGCAGGGGAGAGCAGCAGGAAGAGGGAGAAGCAGACTCCCCACTGAGCAGGGAGCCCGATGCCAGGCTTAATACCGAGACTCCAGAGCCATGACCTGAGCCAAAGCCGACTGAGCTACCCAGGTACCCCAGTTCTCCCTCTTTTAATAACATTGTATAGAAATGCCATCATAAGCTAGAATTGATCTTTGTGGCAAGAAAAAAGTGCTACTCGGTCCTTCACGGGTAAAGAATATACTGTAGGGGTGCCTGGGTGGCTTAGTGGGTTAAGCCTCTGCCTTCGGCTCAGGTCATGATCCCAGGGTCCTGGGATCGAGTCCCTCATTGGGCTCTCTGCTCAGCAGGGAGCCTACTTCCTCCTCTCTCTCTGTCTGCTTCTCTGCCTACTTGTGATCTCTGTCTGTCAAATAAATAAATAAAATCTTTTTAAAAATTTAAAAAAAAAGAATATACTGTAGCCAGGCACCTGGGAGGCTTAGTCATTTAAGCGTCTGCCTTCAGCTCAGGTCTTGATTCCCTGAGTCCTAGGATCAAGCCCCACAGTGGGCTCCCTGCTGAGCAGGGAGTATGCTTCTCCCTCTGCCCCTTATCCCACTCATGCTCTCGCTCAAGTAAATAAAATCTTTATTATTTTTTAAAGATTTTATATATTTGACAGAGAGAGATCACAAGTAGGCAGAGAGGCAGGCAGAGAGAGGGAAGCAGGCTCCCTGAGCAGGGAGCCCGATGCCGGACTTGATCCCAGGACCTCACCTGAGCTGAAGGCAAAGGCTTAACCCACTGAGCCACCCAGGCGCCTCTCAAGTAAATAAAATCTTAAAAAAAAGAAAAATCATGCTATAGCATAAACAGGACATGCATATGTAGAATATACTGTAGGCTACTTTTAATAATGCTCTTCCCCTGGAGATGACAATAAACAGCTCTCCCACTCTCAAACTTGAGCTCATTTCGTAACAAGGGCTTAGTAGGAATCTGCTTATGGCTTAATAGTCACATGGAAGGATCTGGGGTTTCTAATAAACCACAACCTGATATGCCAACAATGTGATACATCTGCTGGAAGTTAACTCGAATACAGGTCACGTCGCTACATCAGCAGTGCTAATCCAAGGAAGTACTTTCCCTCTAGGAAAGGTAAGGAAAGTCAGCGCAGCTTTTCAAACATTCATGCCGGGCCGCTGCTCTCCGTGGGGATGTGAGGAGGGCAGCAGATGGGCGCCCACACACGCGAAGATGCTTAAGTGAGATCTGGGTCCCCTGGGGGGCTGCTTGGAGCACTCGGTCCTCTCTGCCATCGGCTCTGGACTTCTCCCCAGAAATGCACAACTCTGCTCCCCTGGAAGGTTCCTACGTCCTGTTTCATCCCAGAAAGCATTCTCCATCAGTACTGGCCCCTTCATGCCTCCGCCTCCCCCAGCAGCCGTCCTGATCCCTGCGCACCGAAACCAGTCGCCATCCCCACGGAGACACCTTCAGAAACAGTCGGGAGCCCGAGACCAGGGCTGTGTGCACTTGGACAGCCAGTTCTCAGCAGCACCTTGAACCGTTCGAGACCTGCCTCTTTCCGCCCAAAGCTACCCACAGAGACTAGTTAAGAACTGGCTGTGGCTGTCTACTTGCCAACTCAGGAGTCACTCTGACCCCTGCCCCCCACCCCGAGCCCCGCTCGTTGCCCCTCACTGTCGAGGTCCGTGGGCTGTGCGCCATCCTCCATCTGCCTTCTCTCAGATTTGGGCACTTTCCCCTGTCTCGGGTGACCATGCCGTCCTTTCTTCCCACACTCGGCCCCTGGCGCTTAGATCACAATGCGAAGCTGAGTTTGGCAGTGAGGGTCCCGGGTGAGCGTCCCGGTGTCACGCCCCGTCGTCAGGCCGCTGACACGGGCCCCTCCCCGGCCGCCGTTCCCATCTGCTCCCTCGCGCCCGGGGAGCCGAGTGAAGACTTGTGCTCGCACGGGCCCCGCAGAGATTGTTGGACCTCCCGTCTGCACCTGTATTTCAGAGTAAAAACCAGTGCACCATCCCAGGACAAACAGAAAGGAAACGAAATCCAGCTCAATTCTGATTTTTCCCACAGTGGCTCTTGGAACGTCATCGGGCGTGCTCTCAAATCGGTCCTTCCTCCTCTGTGTCGCCCTTGCCCTGCTGCTGCCCTAAGCATGTGCGTGGTCTCCCTGCGGGCGGTCCAGCTGTGCCACCCCGACCTCAAGGGAGAGGAACTCTTGTAGATGGAGGCACGGAAGCCTTCTCTTCTTCCTTTGGTGTCTGGCTCCCGTGTTCCGAAACAGGATGGCACTGGCCAGAGTTTGAGCCTGAGGCCATCCTCAAAACATGCAGGAGCCAATCTGCAGGCCCTTTGGCCTTTGCACCCCTCTTGGGGCTCTTCAACAAAAACAGGACTCTCTGTCTCACTGCAGACTCTCTCAGCTGTCACTACCACAGTAGTCGGCTCCGCTGTGGACCAGCCATTCCTGAAACTCTGGGACTTTGAGCAAACTTCTTCTTTTTCTTTTTCTTTCTTTTTTCTTTTTTTCTTTTCTTTTTTTTTTTTTTTTTTTTTTGGACTCCTATTTGCTGCCGGTGATAGCACCTGCTGTGGCTCTCCTCCATGCTTCTTCTCCTTCTGCAGCGCCGAGGCTGAGAGAGTATCCCTAGCTGGGTCATGAAATTCTCACGGCAGGAGGAAAAAAGTATGAGAGTTTCTGTTTGGACAGATGTGTATCACGTCTGCTCATGAGCCCTCGGCCAAAGCCAGTCACAGGGCCCTGCCGACATTCTCTTCATCCTCAGGTGGCATCTCTCAGAGGTGACCTGGCATGGGTACCTAACGAAGATCTGGGCCCCTCGGGGATCCTTGGGGAGGCTCAGAATACTGGGTGAGCCCCTAACCGTGGTGCTGCTCTTGCCATCCCGAAAGGGACTCTGAGGATGGCTTCACCTTTGACAAGTTGCTTCCCCACGTCCACCCCCTGCCCCGAGCATGTGTCGTCTGCTCATGCCCAGTGGTCTTAGTCGCCTTGGGCTTCCCTGACAATACCACAGGCTGGGTGGCCTAAACAACAGACATTTATTTTCTCACCGCTCTGGATGCTGGACGTCCAAGATCAAGGTGTCAGCAGAGGTGGTTTCTGGTGAGGCCTCTCTTCCTGTCCTCACACGGCCTTTCCTGTGCATACGTGCATATGTGCTCCCGTTGCCTCTTCCTCTGCTCATAAGGACAGCAGAGCTGTTAGATGAGAGCCTCATTACCTCATTTCACCTTCATTACCTTCCTGAAGGTTCTGGGTCCACAGACAGCCACACTGGGCGGTGTGAATTGGGCTGGGGGAGGGGACGCTTCAGCTGGTAATGCCCAGGATCCCTGGGATAAGGCAGCTTTCAAGTGCATGATCTAATTTCGTTTTCTCCACAAGCCCGTGGGAAGTTATCGGCAGCATCATTTCCACTTTACAGATAAGGTGAAGTGACTTGCCAGTAAGGAAAGGCTCTGGGCTGAAATGGTTTGACTCCACGTGGTCTTTGAACTGCAACATGGAGGGCCTTAGGAACGTTGGAAGTAGAGCACTGTGCACCTGCTGAATTAGGAACTGTAAGGGTTACCGAGTATATGGAAAACTGTTTACAAAATACTGTTGAGTACAGACTACAGACCACAAAAATAGATGTGCTCTGTGGGTCTGAGCCTCGTAGAAGCTGAATAAAACTTGAAAAGGAACAGAAAGCATGACGTACTTGGCCTTCAGCATGTCCGGGCTCTGTTTCTTTTTTGTATTAAAGTTGACCTAAGAAATACATTTTTTTAAAGATTTTACTTATTTTATTTGAGAGAGAAAGAAAGAAAGCGAGCGAGAGCACGGGGAGGGGGGAGGAAGAGTCCCAAGCCGACTCCCCACTGAGTACAGCAACCAAGAGTTGAAGGCTTAACCCACGGGGCCACCCAGGCGACCCAGAAATACATTTTAAATAACAGAGTCTTAGCTCTCAGCAAGCATCACACCATAGCGTTTCACGGGCTTCCTTGCTCCAAGTCCATTTTGGTCCCCAGCTTCCCTGACTGAACACCAGCATGAGCTCGTTTCATGAGCAAGGCCAGTCCCTGTGAGTCGAAAAGGCTAAATAGCCCAATATCGTTTGGAGGGATCAGCTCCCACGGAGATAGAGAGTTGCAGTAGTGCCACGGTGAGGAAGAGAAGAAAATTTAAATGGTGGCAGAGGCCATTCTCCCCACCCCCCAGCCAAGTCCAAGTAGCAGTTACAGGATTTGGGCCCATGGGGACGAATGCAAAAGAGGCACAAGTGTAAATAGCGCATATGCGTGTCGTAGGAAGTCTCTAAGACGTTCTAAGAACTTTCTGCTTTTTCGGAACTGCTTCTGGAGACTCTCGGCCCACCTCTGTAGGCCGGCCTCTGAGAGCCCAGTGTGGTAGTGTTTGTGCTCTGAGACCCCTCAGTGAAAATGCTGCGTCTTCAGGTTCATGTAACATCACCGTCGTGAACATCGGCTGCATTACCAGAGAATCCTCCCTTTCATCCTGGAACAAGTCATCTGTCCCTTATGTCTGCTGTGTAAACAGGCTCTGAAAAAGTGTGGGCAAGCCTCCTCTTGATTAACAAAAGGATTTCAGCCTGTCACTCCCTGGAGGGGTGTGCAGATCCCCCGAGAACAACGCCCCGCTTACCCATCACGGTGGCTGTTTCACTCTGTGAGAAAAAGTTGCTCACTAAGATCTCTTTATTTTAAGAGTTAACAGATTTGGGTTGTAAAAATAGAGTAGAACTGTTAGACTCCATTAGCCTAGAAATTTTATTAGCCCATGAAGGGAAAGAGGAGTCATCCCCAAATCCAGCATGAGAAAATCCGTATGTTTAACAAAAAAAAAATTAATGACCCATTCGTAGCTAAAAGCAGCTCTCTTAGAAAACCATATTCCATTGTGTGATTCCTTTCAGAGTAAGCTCACTATTTATATATAATTCCATTTACATAAAAGAAAATCTGTTTTTAGCTGTTTCACAAACACGGCCCTTGCAGAATAGTGTGTACACATTACACGCATGTCACACGCGCGATATAATCGGCCCGCCTGGTGTTTGGTCTTTGATAATCAAAAAATTGCCTTTTATGATGCCAGGCTCAAAAATGTTATGAATGTACCCCAAGCCTCCCTTAACAAAGGACTTTGGATTTATTGAGCACGGATTTACCCTGAATCTGTTTCTGTTTCACCTGTGCTATATTGGGGAATGAGTTGCGTATTTTCAACTTGTATTAAGGTAGTATTCTTCTCTCTTTGCTTAACTCAGGGACTACAGACTCAGATGTCTGACACAGTACGTCAATCCAGTGGTCTGGTGTAAGCATTAAAAGCATGAGAATGAGGGTCCCACCTAGAGAGAGCAGCCGCTCTCGATTTCTGTCCTTTCTGCTACGTGGGAGTGCGGGATTGGTGTGGTCAAAGGGTTCAGGTTTTTCACTGGAAGCCTCAAACCTGAATTTTTAAACATTGTTGATTCAGTCAAAAATGTAGAGAGACTCTGTGCGGGACAGATAGTCCACGGTCTGTTGGTGTCCCATTCTAGTTCTCGTATCCAGCTTTTCTCTGGCTTAGATTAGTACATTTCAGGGGTATTTCTGAGTTGTCTGGGGTGTGATGTATGAACCCGTGGTCCTGCCTCGGGTTTTAATATTACCATTAATATTAAAATTTTAATATTACCATTAATATTAAAATTTTAATATTACCATTAATATTAAAATTTTAATTTTAATATTCTTTCAGCTTTCACCTTAACACACTGAAGACTGTTCTAAATTGCTCTGTAACCTTATGGAAACAGCCCCATGTGCTACATGATTTGATTTGCCTTGACTCGAGGCCTAGTCATAAACACTTGTAGAAAGCTGAAATCAGTCTTTTCATCTGCTGTTGTTACCTGTTGCTGTTCTTGACGGTGACAATTTCACAGTCACGGGCTGACTCCTGTCCCTTCTCTCTGCAGCCCTCCCTTCACCAGGCTGATAGCGTGCGCGGGACCCGCCACCACGGGCTGGTGGAGAGGCCAGCCAGGACCCGATTCCACCCCCTCCACCGAAGGTCCGGGGACAAACCAGGACGACAAATATCCTTTCTCATTGTCTGGTGGGGGGGAGTGTGAGTTTTGAATTGTTTGAAAGGTTTTCGGGATTTATCTTCCCCACGGTTCCCCTTTGGCCTCAAAACCTTCATTTTATCTGATGAATGGAGGCGATAAAAATAAGTGAGTTGGAAACTAGAAACATCTCCACAGCTAAAAAGTTGGAAAGATCATCGTGGGTATTTACTTGATGAAAACACAGATAGAGTTGAGTTGAGTGAAGGAAAGGAACGTAAACAAGCTGTAATTCAGCCCTGTTGCAAGGCCTCCTCGGTTCTTCCTTCAGAAAGCAGCCAGGTCAGAGCTACACCTGACTTTGAACCAAGGTAGAGAGTTAGTCTAGCTAAAACAGGTATGTGACTGATTTTTATTTCCGTTGACCTGGTGACCTGCTATTAGAACTTAAAGAGGAAATTTCATAGGATCTTCTATTTATGGAGTTTCAAACTCAGCAAATGACACCTAAAATAAGAAGCTGATAGTTAGGAAAATTCTTAAGCACTGCATACCCCAAATGCTATGCTGTTAAGTAGGAATAAGGAGAAGGAGCTTTTGAATTCCCCTGACAATTTTGTTGATCGGGGCCAGGGCCCCCGGGGGGGGGGCAGTCACTGCTGGGCCACCAGCTCTGTGCTCAGGGCTTTGGGGACACAGGACTGAGCCGGGTTTTGTGGGAGAGGATGGAGAAGCAGTGTGCCAGCAGAGCCCGAGTTCTCCCTGCACGCTCCTCACGGGGGGGAGGAAGGCGCAGGAAGGCGGGGTGAGTGTTACTGCGGGGCCAAATTCCTGGCAGTGATGGCAGAGCCGGCTTCTCGAGAAACCAGGAAGTGGGGGGAGGGCACGCATGTTTGCTGAGCACCTACCCAGGCCAGGCACTGTGCTGGGCAATTGATGTGTCACGTAGTCCTCAAAACTACTGAATTTTCGTTTCTTTTTAACCCCCGTTTTCCAGGGAGGAAACTGAGCGTCCAGAGTCACTTGTCTGAGATGCCACTGCTGAGGTTGAAAGGGCACAAATTCAACCCTGGGCAAGCTGAGCCCGTGCCTGGGCCTCTCCCCTCCCCGCACCACTCGTTGGGTCAGCCCCAGGGCCCCCCGCCAACACACACACACTCACACACCCGTAAGAGAGGCCCTGGCGGAGGAGGTGTAGGACCCACAGAGGGAACCGTTTCTCCCCTCTTTCGCCCGCAGGGACGCAGCACATTTGGTCCACGAGAGACCCTGACTTGTAGTCCTCGTGTACTTTGTGACCACTGTCAGGGAGGGTGGAGATGATGACTGAGCCTGCAGGTTCTCTTCTGGAATGTGTCCTCACTTTCACAGAACGCTCCCTCGAGGGAGGGGTGAAGCCCGCCGAGTCTCCCGCTGGTGCGCATGCGTGGGGGGCGTAAGCGCATCTGACCGTGGTCTAGGTGGCGGGGAGTTTTCAAGCCAGAGGCTTTGCGTGTGTCTTTGCTTGATTTAAATATGTCTTTCTCCAATTTCTCAATTCTCTTTTTCTCCTGTCAGTGTTCTCTTTGAATATTGTAGTACGTGTGTGGCATATTTATAAATACATATTTGTAGCTATCTCAGATCCTTTTTGCAGCAAGTGTGGTCGAAGGATATACATACGCTCACTGCTTTTTTTAACCAAAGGAATAACGTAGAAGAGGAGGGGATCGAAGGAAAGTGACAGATGGAAAACATTTTAAGTATTCACCAGTGTCCGGCCCCTGCCCTCGCAGTGCTCACAGTGCTCCCAGCGCAGTGTGGTGAGTTGTGGCCCAGACCGCGAGGGCTGCATGAGCTCATAGGAGGGGCAGCCTGGACCCGGAGAAGGCAGATCGGAGGCTAGAAGGAGAAGCCACAAGTGAAGGGATAATGCAGTCCTGTATTCAACAGAGATTAGAAGGGATCAGAAGGGATATCTACAGTGTCCCTTCTCTGTACAGATACTGTTCTTTTTTTGTTTGTTTAGATTTTATTTATTAATTTGAGAGAGAGCAGGAGCAGGAGGAGAAGCAGAGGGAGAAGCAGGCTCCCCACTAAAGCAGGGAGCCCAACACGGGGCTCCATCCCAAGACTCGGATCATGAATTGAGCCGAAGGCAGATGCTTCACTGCCTGAGCCACCCAGGCGCCCCCTGTACTAGTGCTGTTCTAAACACAGGAGACTCGGTGGTGAATAAGACGTGCCCCTGCCTTCATGAGTTTATAGTCTGGGGGAGGGGACAGAGGCAACCAGGTAAAATAATGATTTAGGCAAATGACTGGTGGTAAGTGGTACGGAGAGAGGAAGGCTGCTGGAGAGGGAATGCCCCAGGTAGAGGGAATGTCTTGTGCAGAGTCGCAGACTACACCTATGTTCAGGGGACTCCGTCTCCTGCTAGGTGATCTACCGTAGGGTGTAACTTGACCCCATGTACGGGTCACCTTGTGGGAGGAACCACAGAAAACCGGTCATCTCCAAAGGGGGGGGAAGCAAAAGTCAAACATGCAGATGAATTAAAGTTCATCACAGCACAGGTCTGAGACGTCGCTCTGTATGTTCTTCCCGTGCACCTAACCCAGGCCTGGGGACCGGACATTTGCTGGTTAAAAAAAGCCTCTTGAGCTTGGGGCTGTCTGTAAATGGACAGCGTGTCTCTCCTGCAGGGACCGTGAGCTCCCATGAAATACAAGAGAGGGATGATTTTATGTTGAAGATGCTAATAGAGTCAGGAGAAGTTAGGGAAAGATTCCATCTTTCCTTTCATGGCTACATTCATTTAGAAATAATTTGCTTAAGGGGCGCCTGGGTGGCTCAGTGGGTTGAGCCTCTACCTTTGGCTCAGGTCATGATCTCAGGGTCCTGGGATCGAGCCCCGCATCGGGCTCTCTGCTCTGCAGGGAGCCTGCTTCCTCCTCTTTCTCTCTCTGCCTGCTTCTCTGCCTACTTGTGATCTCTGTCAAATAAATAAATAAAATAAAATAAAAAACTATTATAAAAAGAAATAATTTGCTTAAAATGGTGGCCTTTCACATGTGTCTGTTACCTCCCTAACGTCTGTCTCCCGCTTCTGTCCTTTGCAAGCATTAACACTGATTTGAACATTTGTTAGAACAAAAAGAGAAACTGTACTCAGAATTCTTTTCCTTCAGCTGTTTCTTGGCTTGGAAGTTATTTTAGAAGGGGCAGACCAGCCTAGACAAGGGTTCAGTCCTATGATACATAAAATGAACGTTGTTTAGTAAATATTCCGGCTTCCTCCCAGAGTGGGCAGCCACAGCAGGCAGAGCTCTGGCATGGGGAGATTCCTTCTGCAGTGGGTGACCGTGGCCTCAGTGAAGGCAAGTGCTGTGGGCTTTGCTGCCTGCGTGGGCAGCCACCAAAGGCAAAGACCAGGACGCTGTCCAGCTGGGCTCTGGCCTGGGGCCACCCTCAAGGCATAGGAGAGGCACTGCCTGGTCCCGGACTTGAGAATTCAGAATACAGGCTCTTCTACCCTTTCCCAAGTGCTCATGCCTTCACCACCCTCCTCACTCCTCAAGGGCCCCAGACACAGGTCCCAAACACCATCTTGCTGAATTTCTGAGCAATTAACATAATATTATCCCTGTGGATAACACATTGAGAAAAAAGGGGACACACTGAAGAATCATAGAAAATGCTTTCCTCTAAATGTATTTTTAGAAAGAGGGAAAAATAATAGATGTCTGGAAAATTTCTGACTTATATTCCCAGCAAGGTTCAAGAGCATACGGTATCTGGGAAACCAGCACGAACAGTCGTGAGGAGAGGCATTAGGACCGGCCACAGTTCGGAATGGCTTTCCTCTTTGGAACAGGCTCTGCTCTGATTCTTCTCACACAATGAGATGAGAATTTTAGGGCACTGGTTTATAGAACACTGTTTCTTTGACACACACGGCCTGCTGGTTTGAGAAGCCCTGCTCTCTCTGCCCCCACCCCGAGCCTCACCGTTGAAGTCAGGGCTCCAAGAAGCCAGGGGGTTAAGCAGCGTTCTCTCTCGCCGGGACTAACAAAATCTGTTTGATCACAACACTGAGTTTTTACCTAATACCCATCAGGGATTTCCACTGGGAAGGACAAGGAAATGGGGGTGGAGTGTAGAGTTTTCAGAGTTCAGGGTTCCCCATGCCACCCTGCTGTCTCTCACGCACGGGGGGAAACAGGAGGTCGCCCTCATGCACGCAAGGACTCCAGAGGATCCCACTAAGACACTTTCCCAAACATCTGACTTTTAATTTAATTAATTTTTAATTTAATACACGTAAGGTGTATTCTAGCAGGACGTAGTCAGGAGGCAGAAAGGGCAAGAGGAAGTAGCACGATGGTGAAGACATGGTTGAGAAATTAGGAAGGAACCAAACTGTGACCAGCTTTAGGTCTTAAATCTGACCCTGGAACTCATCTCGGTGGTGGGTTCTATTAAGCCGGCTCGGAGATCCGTCACCCCGGGAGGTCACAGGCCTGCCCCGCAAACGCTGGCCCTGGGAGGACCCAGAGTCCCTGAGACTGGGAGAGAACATGGCCTGCATCCAGGCTGCCTGGAGCAAGCCGCTCCTGAGCCCTGCCCCAGGTGCCCTCACCACAGGGGACCAGGAAGCCGAAAGGAGAAGCCTGGCTGTGCTCTCCAGCCACGAGGCAGGCAGCCCAGAAGAGAGGGTGGAACTCTCTGGCGCTTCTGTGGCTCAGTGACCCCACCCATGGGTACGTGGGCCAACAGATGTCCTGTCTTATCAGCAGAAGAGCTACTCCCCTTCCTCTGGGGAAGAGTGAGTAAGAAGCTTCCCTCTGCCGCTGCCCGTGCGGAGAAGGAGTAAGGGCGCCCCTTTGTCGGTGGGTTGAGGCAGGAACACGAGGAGGAGTTTCCTCTCCGAGCTGTAGGCACTTGGGGAGCACCTCAGTCGGTGAAATACGGGTGCACGGACTACAAAAGGGGCAGAGGTGCCAAGGGGGAGGAGGAGGAGGTTTTCAGGTGGAGTCTAGAGTATGTTTGGTGGCGAAGCTGAAGGGGCAGCAGGAAACTTGGACTTGGAGTCCGTGCACTGTTGGCAGCCGGGGGTCTGGGTTTGTGACTTCCTGGGCTCCCAGGCCACCTGCGGCCAAAGGCCAGGGTGGGCCCAGCTCACGCTTCCCCAAGTGTGTCCAGCCCCCTGGGGCTGCTCCCCGCAGCGGGACACCTGGCAATTCTGCGGCCATTCTCCCCGGCAGCTCCCTTTGCCAGCAGTGTGGGCTGAGCGGCTGTGAGCCGCAGAACTCGGGAAGCATTAGGACTGGAGGGAGGCGAGGAAGCAGCCAAGGAGCTGGAGAGGAGGGCCCTGGGGCGGGGTGGGGGGTGGGGGCAGATACAGAGGTGCAGGTGGGACCATCTTCAACCTCGCTAACTGATGGGGGGGCGGTGGGACGCGTGGATGGCCGAGAAACTGGGCTGGCTCTTTGAAAACCCTGTTGCCAGCTGCTTTTCTGTTTGGTTGCTGGCAGCTGGTAGGCATTCCAAAAATGCTTGTTGAATTAATGATAAATTCGGGTTTACAAATAGGCTCTTTTCCCCATCTTTAGGTTGTTCTGTAGGACCTCTCAGTCTGGTGGAGCCGTCAGAGCCACCCAAATGAACTTTTCTGAAATCTTCAGGAGAAGAAATGAACCTTTTCTAGGTTGTCCTTAGGTTGGCTTTTTTTTTTTTTTTTTAAGATTTCATTTATTTTTTTGGATAGAGGACAAGTAGGGGGAGCAGCAGAAGGAGAGGGAGAAGCAGACTCCTCGCTAAGCAGGGAGCCTGACGTGGGGCTCTGTCCCAGGACCCTGGGATCATGACTTGAGCTGAAGGCAGACGCTTCACCGACTGAGCCCCCCCCAGGAGCTCCACCCTTTGGTTGACTAACTGTAAGCCAATAACAGTAGTGGTTCTCTTGATGCCAACAGTTCTTGTTTTTTTTTTTTTAATTTGCAGTAAGTGAGATGTGACAGAATTAAGAATGCTCAGAGGTCACAACGTTTCATGTTTGATGCTTCAGCTCAGTCATATTAAAAATCCCAGCTGCGGGGGGGGGGGGGGGCGGCGGGGGGCGGCGCCTGGGTGGCTCAATGGGTTAGGCCTCTGCTTTTGGCTCGGGTCATGATCTCAGGGTCCTGGGATTGAGCCCCGTGCCGGGCTCTCTGCTCGGTGGGAATCCTGCTTCTCCCTCTCTCTCTGCCTGCCTCTCTGCCTGCTTGTGATCTCTCTCTGTCAAATAAATAAATAAAATCTTAAAAAAAATCCCAGCTGGGCATAGTGGCATGCCTGGGCCCCGGCCTCTCGGAAGGCTGAGGGGAGGGCTTGAGCTCAGGAGTTCTGGGCTGGAGTAAGCCATGCCCATCAGGTGTGCAAGCTAAGTTCCTCACTGACCCAGTGACCTGCAGGAGTGGGGGATCACCCAGCTACCTAAGGAGGGATGAACCTGACCCGGGCGGAGCGGAGCAGGTCAGCAGGGCCATCGAGCCTGTTGGTAGCCGCTGTGCTCCAGCCCGGGCAGCAGAGCCAGCCCCCATGAGAAAGACATGTCAGGAGATCGCTGCATGTTCATGTCGTTACTACGTATCAGAAAGTCTGAAATGCTAACAGGAACCCCCACATTGAAGTAATTGGTATTTGATCAAAGTAATTGGTGTTTGATCACGATGTTCCCATTGTGTCCCTGCTCGCTGTTAGTGTTAGTGGGACGAGTGACAGGGACTGAGGACAGCCGTGTACCGAGGGAAGCAGTAAGCTTTGGCTTCGTGAAATGACGCTTTTCTGGATGGAGATTCATCCAACTGCAGGAAGGGGAAAGCTAGATAACCACAGGAGGGGGGCGTCCGTGCCCCCTTCCCTAATGGCTCTGCTGGCGAAGGTGCTGGAGTGTTCCATTGCAGGGGGGTTGCTTGTCATGACCACCTGCACCTCTCCTGTCTCCTGCGGCTCGAGTCTGCACTTGCCACCCTGAAGCCTGGCAGTTAATGCTGAAGAAATGGTTCTCTTCTGAAAATCATCTCTTCTGCTGTATTGACTTGGAGTCAGCTGAAGGAGTAAGCTAGCTGGATAGGGCAAAACGGATACATGGAAGGTGAAACTGGGCTCATGACGCCTCTCCTCACAAAGGAGGCCGCTCACACCAGATCACTGGGAAGCTCTGAGTGCCACCTTACACGAGTGCCGCATTTCTGGGACGCCGAGCCCAGGCCTGCAGGATAGGCCCCTCCCCTCCATCCTGAGCCCAAGCACATGACAGCTTCTACAGAGAATCATTAAAGATTTTTTAGCAGGAGAATATTATGATTAAAAAAGATTTGTTTTAAGATTTATTGATTTATTTGGAGAGAGAGAAAGAACAGGGGGAGGGACAGAGGGAGAGGGAAACCCAAGCAGACTCCACACTAAGTGTGGAGCCTGACGTGGGGCTCAGTCTCCCGACCCTGAGCTCACGACCTGAGCCAAAACCCAAGAGTCGCTCAATTAAACGACTGCGCCTCCCGGGTGGTGCCCCATGATGGAAATTGTTTTAAGAAGACTATTCTATGTGGTTAATTAATTTAATTAACCAGACAGCTCTCCTGCCCTCCACACGGATAGATAGCATCACGTCTGTTTCTCTGTGCCTCTGGAATGTGTTCCAAGGCATGCTAGACCCCCAGAAGAACACGGAATTTATACAGTGGAGCCCCTGACAACCCCAGGAGCTTAGCGTTTCTCCACAAATCTAACGCAGCTCTCTTTTGGCTGTAAGTAATGGGAATCCTCAGCTTGAGAAAAGGACGCTCACTGGCTTATGTCACTGGAAGCCCAAGGGCTCGATCCGGGGGTTCATCCGATAGCATCGAGACTGTCTGCGAGGTGCCACATCTCTGCTGACTTCCCATGTGGACAGGCTTTCTCTTCTTGCAGAACTTTACAGGACTCTCAGGCTCACCAGCTGACGGCACTCCCTTTTCTCCTCCGACGCACTCTTCGGGCTTGTGTCGTGAGCCCGTCCCTGAGCCAGTCACTGTTTCCGAGGCTATAAGGTACCTTGACCGGAAATACTGAGCCTGACCTATCCCATGGGACAGAGGGGCCTGCACAGAAGGACGGCCTTACCGAGTTGGGGGTGAAGGGCAGGGCAGTTCTCGAAATCAAAAGATGCTACGCAGGCAAAAAAAAAAAAAAAAACAAAACCAAAAAGCAAAAGACCCCACAAGAATGACACGAAGAGGGCACTGGCGAGAGCAATAGGCTTTCCAGGGGCAATTTTCCAATAGGCTTTTCAGAGAAAGCGTGGAGGAAGAGCTGTCGGTGTAGGGGGATAAGAACCAGAAACTCAGGTGTTTAACTCTGAATTCTGCCGCCTTCATTCGGTTTCTACTTCCCATTAATTTTATTTTTCCTTTATTAAAAAATTTCACTTCGATGGTAGTACTTTCGGAGCCAATTACTCCTCACAGCCCCTGGATGAGAGCTGGCCAAGGTAAGCGAGCCGTGTTTTAAAAAGCGGGCACGTGGTGTTTGTCAATGATTTCACTTTATTTTATCCACCTCGAGTATTGTTTTAGAAATTTCTGACATAAATCATAGAATCTTGTTTTCTCTTAGAAGACTTAGGTCTTTCAGGTAGGATCCTAGGCTGATCTGGAAGTCTAAGATGAAAAATCATTAAAAAAAAAATCTAGATCTTCATATTTAAAATCAAATGGAAACACACTCAGACTACACCCACCAAGAGGATACCCTGGTGCGGTGTCCTTGTGTTTGAGACATGGGAAAATAACCACCTTTGCTCGGGGTGTCTTAGTAAGCTGTTGGAAGGAGTGAAAGATTTAATAAGCTTCTCAAAATGTGATTTGCTTAGTGGGTTCGATTTAGGGTCTCTGAGTATTTTTGTATACAGAGGATATGTGCCCCCCAAAATTGAGTGTTTGGGGGTCTAGAGAGTGATGGAATCTAAAACCAGCTGCAAAGACGGGTGTACCCATTGCTTGTATGGTACGTTCCCAGATCACCAAGTCAGAATCAGGAGACACTGAAGTGTACGCATCAGAAAAGAGGCATTCAGAGTGCTCTCGGCTTTGAGGCTGACTCTCTGTCTGTTCTTTGGGGAAATCCTGACTGAGCACTTATGGTGATTAACACAGTCAGGACCCGCGACGTCCGTATGGGTGACAGGGGCTCCTGCCTCCAGGCGGTTTTCAGTTGCCCTCAAGAATCCCGGGCTCCAGGGTCATGGGATAAATACAATATTGTATTTTCAGTCAGAGAAAGACATCTCCAGACCGATATTTTGAAAGTTAGTGTCCAAGGAAGAAATGTCCACGGCTGCCCAGAGCAGTGCGAGCAGTGTGAGAAGCGTTTCTGTGAGTGCAACCCCCGTGCCAGTTGTGTTCCTTCTCACAGTGTCTCCGAGGGAAGACGGTTTCCACCTGTAGGGTTGTCAGGGTGCCCCCCACACGCACTCTTGGGGTGTGTGCTGAGCGGTGACTTTTTCCACATCTGGACGGAGACCTCATATCCCCTAGAGAGGAGACGGTCATGGATTTTGAACTATTTCAAAGGTGCTTATTGGCCCTTTTTAAGACAAAACCAAACCAAACCTCCATATATGCCCCACTAGCTAATCCTGTGCTTATGGATTTGTGGTGGTTTTTAATCATGGAAATCAGGAATCATAGGAATCGGAGAGATCCCTCAGTCTGACCTCATTTTAACAATGTCGAGCAAAGTAAACGAGGCATGAAGCATGCGGGGTGACTTTCCCTGGGTGAGTAGAAGAGCCAGTTCTCAAACTTGGCCCCGAGGCTCCCCTTTGCTCCTGTGAATTGAACGTCTTTACTTTTTCTGTCATTCTGGTTTTTAAAGGCAGCAGCATCCTTGGAAAGAAGAGAAGCACCCTGGATTCAGGCTGACATCTGCTCTTAACAGGTACCTGGGTTGGTCACTCGTAGAAAGAAATTTTAAAAAGACCAATTGATTTGATTTTCCTGATGTTCTTTATGTATTATCCAGTTACTAGAGGATATGCCTGTCACATGTGTTTGTAGGAAGTATTTTTAAAAAGCCTAAATCTCCCATCATTTATTGAAAGTCTGCACAAACAGTACCAAATCCATAGAATGGGTCCTGGAGGGACTGCAGGGTTGGGTCTTACTGGGTGACTTTGAGTAAGTTGTATAACTTCTCTGCCCCCCAGTTTACCCATCTGGAAAAGGCAGATAATCATACCTCTCTCAAGGGGGTGGTGTGAGAATCAAATAAGATCTGTGAGAAACAGGGATAGTGTTAGCATCCAGCCAGCATTCCCTCCTGTCATGATCACGCTCGGCCCAGTGCCAGGGTTGAGTGTTTTGTGGAGGTCAGTGTTTTCGATCCTGACAGCTGCCCTCAAGAACGAATATTACGTTCTGTTTTAAGAGACTAAAGGACTTGTCCAAGGCAATGTAGCTAGCATGGGATGGAACTGAGACTTATTTTTTTTAAACCATTTATAGTGTAAAATATAAAACATACACAGAAGAGAAAAGCATGACCAGAAGTCCCTGTGCCCACCCCTCAGCTTTGGTCCTCATCCATGTCCTGCCGTATACCCCCACCCCCATCCCACCCCTGCCAGATAGACTACTGCCCCTGTAAATGTCTCTAACAGGAAAGGTTGATAAGAACTTCTTTTAAAGAAAACACAACCACAATGCCATTATTACACGTAACAAAATTAATAGCGAGTCCTTCATATTAGCCAAAGCCGGGCTGTATACGGATATTCCCAGTTGTCTCTCTGCGTTTGATTGATATTCTCTTGTGCCTCTTTGCATCTGTGAAGGAGCTGGAATCCACACCCAGGGGTCTCAGATCCCAGGGTCCATGCTCTTTCTGCTGCCTCATGCAGCTTCCCACCTGCCCTCCCCGCCCCCACTCCCACCCCATACCCTTGTCTGAACGCGGCACCGCCACGGGGCACAGTCAGGCCACGCAGCTTAATGGCCACCTGAGGCTGTCACCTAGAAGAGACCACAGGAAACATTTTCCGCTCATCTGACATCTCTCACAAGTTCTTTTCATGGCAGATAGTTTGACCCGTGGATGAGAAAAAGTAAATAACCATCCCTTAGACTTAAGATTATGTAGAAATTGGAGCCATTGGGGGCAATTTCCAAAATTTGCTGTAGATCGGGGCTCCCAACCTTTTTGTCTTAGGACCCCTTTACAGTCTTAAAAGCCACTGAGGCCCTCAAAGAGTGTTTGCATATATGGCTGGGTCTGTTGATATTTATCTGTTTATAAAAGATACTTGTTAATTTAAAAATTAAAGAATAGCAATAATAGACTCATTACATGTCAACATAAAAGATGCCTTCTTTTAGGAATTGCGTTATATTTTCTAAAACAAAGAAGAATTTACCGAAAAGGGGGTGCTGTTATACCTTTCACGACCCTCTTGAAGGTAGCTGGGTTCTCGGTTCATGCATTCCGTCCGTAGTGACCTCACAGGCCGCTGCTGGAAACTGCTGTGCTCATAAGAGAATGAGAGCAGAAGGGAAAGAACATTTAGTATTATTTTCAGAGTCGTCTCGACCTTGCATGCCCCCTGAGCCACGGCTGTGGGGAACCTTTCACACAGGAGGACTTAACTCTCACGTGGAGAGAATCTGGAGCAAAGAATGCACTGGTCCCAGCCGTCTTCTGTGTCGCAGGGAGAATGGGGAGCCCCTTGGGGGAGGCCATGAATCCAAGCTCTGCGTTGTTGAAACAGAGCATTATGCCATTAGCTTTGAAGCATGAGACTATACACGTACAGATTAAGATCTTGTTGGGTGTGTGCGACCCTCAGAGGCTGTTACCGCGGTGAGGGACTTCAGGTAGGTTCTGACTCCTCATCTTACGGGTGCTTGACTTCTCTCCTGTTGATAACTTTGAGCAAAGGATATTGCATTCTTCCTAAGGAAAAATGGATTTTCAGTCAGACTCTCTCCTCCTCCCCTTAGGACCAATTCTGATTCTGCGCTTCACACGAGTGCTCTGAGCGCCAAGCCCCAGGACCCCTACGGAGGAGGGGGCCAGTCCACCTGGCCTGCCCCATACATGGGTAAGACACACAGGCCCACTGCTCACAGCATCTGCTTTCTCATTCTGTTTGGAGCGACTCCAGCTCCGGGATTTGGCCCTCAGTCACCTCTGTCGGCCACAACAACCACTCTTGATGTGTCTTCCTGCCCCCGTCTTTTCCTCTCTGATCTACCCCAGCCTACCCGACCAACACCCTTGGCTATGTTGTCATTTCCTTGGGGCCATCCTTAACCTTCCTCCCTTTGCCAACCCAGAACTACCCGTGTCCTTGTCACAGCCCGGAGTTCCTCTGGGCTCAGGCCTATCTTGGCACCTGTGCCACTTGGTTGCCTTCTGCCTTCTTTCCCTCTGCTTGGTGTAGATTTCTTGAAAAGTCAGCATCCTGATGGTCTTATCTCCAGCATGGTGCATGGCACAGAGGAGTGACCTTCAGTGATGGAGAAATTACATAGTGGCTTGCAAGCACAGAGCCCTTGCTAGAACACTCTAGGGGCTGACATCTCATCTGCCAGGAACCCAGCCTGCTTCACTAAGACACACTGCAAGCCTGCCTTTCCTTCCGGGGGTGATAATCTAATGGGAACAATGGTCTTGCATTATCTCCTTCCCATGCAGGTTGACTCTTATCCACAACACTTAGGGCTAGGTGTTCGGTCTTAAAACAGGGGAAAAAATAAATCTTGGTCAAGATAATCCCAGCCTTTCTGGTTTTCTTTATTTTTCAGACCATTTGAACCCCAAATAGCCTCTGTTTGGAGACTGTTCAAGGTCTTCCTTCCTTGCACATAGTAGAGGTGGGATTAGTGATGACTTTGCTGTGTTTGTTCCGTTGGTCTCACTCATAGATGACTGCCTTGGCCTAAACATTCCCTTACGTTTCAAGCACGAGATCTTTGAGAGTCGGTCTGGGCCATCTAGCCATGTTTCCATCCATGGGAATGGGAGCGTCAGGCTGGCAGGAATGTGGGAACTGGACGGGAGCCCGCCGCTCACTGCTCAGAGGAGCAGGGTCTATGGGGAGACGCGTGAGTTTAGCTCCAGGAGAGGCAGAGATGGGACCACATACACAACGGCCAGAAAGGCAGCGGCTGTGATCAGTGGAGGTGCCAGGAAGTACAGCAACATCCTGGTCTCCCTGGACTGGGAGGGAACCAGATGGATGGGGTTTGACCCCAGAGCCCCCGATCAAGAGCCGCCTTTCGGCCTCTGCTGTTCCTTCGTGTCTCCTGTCTTCTCTGCAAAGTTTATGCTTCTGCAGAAAGGGCCAGAGGCCTAGAGACCAGAAGGCAACTGCAGATAATTTAAATAAAGATCCTTTGAGGCCTGCACGCAGAGAGAGAAAGCACAGAAAGGGAGTGACTAGGTGAAGTCTTCATACCGGGAGCCGCCGGGCCTGTGAGGGGAGAGATGAGAGATGTCAGAGGGGGTGAGTGAGAAGGAATCAGGCAGAACTGTGTCAGAGCTGCTCTTGGCAGACGGAGCAAGAAAGAAATCCGGGAGCAGAATTCCTGGGCTGACTCGAGAATCGAGGTGGTCACTCCTTGTCAAGTCAGCGGCTGGAGATTGTGGGGCCACAGCGTCTGTCGGGCATGGGGGGGCGTGGGGGGGGGGCCTCCAGCCCCAGCGTCCGAGCTGTGGGCCTGCTTGTGCACACTTGCCGTGCGAGGACAGCACAACTCAGAAACACGGCCAAATATGGATGTGTTTACATGGGAAAGCCAGTGTGTTTAAAATATTATTCAAGTCTCCAAGGGTGGGGATTATTTCTGGAGAATTATATTTGTCGGTGGGAGCTATTTTAAAGAGTTCTGTGTATTTTCCCCCTGTAATTCATTAAAAGTTTTTCATTTTCTTTCCCTTTGGATTTTAAAAATACCAGCTAGCTTGGCAAAAAGGTATTTATTATAGAACCAACCAAATAAAGTAAGGATTTAAAAAGTGATGGGAAAATGCAGTTGAAGCCCAGGATTCAGGCTCTGTAGCAGAAGTAGCAGTAACCGCTCTTTCCCTGGGAATCCTTCCTGAGCTCAGTGATGCAGCCACCATGTCCCCACTGTCTGTCTGTCTGTTTGCAAGCCGGTGATGAGGGAGCACCTGCTCCTAACTTAGCCACATGAGCAATAAACTGGTACATCCGTGAGCAGGACTGTGTATCCCCAGAGAATGAAGCCATTGGTCTGTTCATGCTTAGTAATTTTCTTTCTTTCTTTCTTTCTTTTTTTTTTAAGATTTTATTCATTTATTTGACAGACAGAGGTGACAAGTAGGCAGAGAGGCAGACGGGGGGGTGGGGAAGCAGGCTCCCCGCAGGGAGCAGGACCTTGAGATCATGACCCGAGCTGAAGGCAGAGGCTTAACCCACTGAGCCACCCAGGCACCCTGCATGCTTAGTAATTTTCACAATGGTTATTGAGTTGTGTGACAATTGGGCGTCAGTGGTAAATGGGTGATGTAAATGACAGGAATAAGCGTCTACAACCAGATGAGATTTTTAGTTTCTTCTCTTTTCATTATTCAGAATCTACGAAGAGAAGCCATGACCAGATTTCCCTGGCGGCCGGGGTGCTTCGCCATTTCACATGCACACTGCTGGGCAAGCATTAGGGCTCACTGGGACCCTGGCTGTGTCCTGTAGCCCTGGCCTGTCCCCTAACTGCCCCCTGCTCCCACGTGGTCATGGACATGGGGACTGGAGTGGTCCCTGTCCTTCCCAGGAGCAGTCTGGAGCTCAGGACCAAAGAGTGTGGGAGAATGGTCTTCTCTGCACCCACAGCTTGTAGATAGATGCTGAGTTGTACCAGTTTGGGAACCATAGCCCCGACCTCCTCCTCCTGGAAGGAGGCATGTCTTGGACCTCTGTGTTTTAATGATCCCCTGTCCGCAGGCAAACACTGTGACCTGCACAGTTAAGAAGATCTAAAATGCAAACAACCCAGAAGGAAGTGAGCCTGTTAATGACCCCTGATTGCACAGAGAGGGGGAGGGCACAAACATCTCAGACCTAAAGAGGGGCAAAAAGCGTCACCCAGATGGCAGGAGTGCCCGAATGGGGAGGCTGAAGCCCCAGAGGCTTGTTGTGAGGGGACCCGGCTGTGCAAATCCAGCCGCTGGAGGACTTTCGATCCGTCTGGCATGGGAGCGGGCAGAGGGCACGTGGTCTGTGTTGCACTCAGGAGGTCAGCGCCCAGCGGCTCTGAGGCCTCCTGGGTGCCCGGAACACAGATGCAGCCTTGGCCGCAGCCGTCCCTTAGCCCTGTGGGGTGGGCGTGAGTGAGTTTCCTGTGTTTCCAGATGTCCAGTCACAAAGCGTTCCCTTGTTAGGCTCAGTGCTTTATTTCTAGTTGTATCCTCTGGTATTTTGTCATCCAGTAATACAGACCCGGGCGCGGATATGTGGGCTCTGCGCGTTAGCTTGGCTCTGACAAACCAGTCATGACCGCCACCGTTGTTCCGCTTACCTGGACGCTGAACCTGGGAGCCTCACCCTCCCTCCCACAGCCCTCACGCCGCCGTTCAGCAGCCGGGTCCCCGCCCTCCCGCCCTGCGGCGAGCCTCCGAGCGGCCGCTGTCCTGTCCTCAGTGCCTGGCCCCCACTTTCTTCTTGCCCGGACCGGCCTCCCAGTTTCCCACACCATCTCCCTGCCTTTGGGCCTTCTCCTCTCTGTCCGTCTCACCCGGGCTGCTGGAACACTCTGTCCAGAGCTCAGCTGCAATCCTGTCGCTCCCCTCCCGTGCCTCCTGCTGGGCTAGCGGCAGACTGCTTCAGTCCAGCCCCATCTGCCGTGCCCCCCCGTCTCCTGCTCCAGCCCAACGCCGCTCTTGCCCCTGCCAGACACATTCGGCCTCACGTCCCCTTCCCTGTCCTCCTCCTCCCATCTCTGCACTGGGGCGTCCCCTTCAGCCTCACTCCCCAGTGTCCACATCCCTCCCACTACAGCAGCTGGACTTCCTGGAGGCACACAGGCCAGAGTTCTAGTCCTGGAACTAGCGGTGCAGCTCACGGTGCGTGCCTCAGGGCTGCTATGAGGACAACACGGACTGCCTCGCAGTGCTGTGAAGCCTGGGCCGTGGTACGTGAGCCGTAATGCTGGCTCTCACTGTGGTCATCCTCATCATTATCTTCAGGGCCTAACTCCGGTGCCACCTCCTCCATGAAGCCCTCCTTCTGTGCCCATCTGAAGGAGAGGGGTGGCACAAACAGGAGAGCAGGTGGGGTGTCTGCTTGCCACCCGGTTTCATCAGGTAGCCCTCCGCCGGGTCTTCGTGTTCCGAGGCCAGGGCAGCTGTGCTAGGGGAGCATGGGGGGCCTGGGATCTTGATGAAGCGATAGAGCCTCATATCACGCCAGCTTGCAGAGTGAGGCCAGTCTGTTTGCAATGGGATAATCCCGGTGTAGTGGTCAGAATGGTCACGTTCCCAGCCCCTTCCCAAGACGAGGGCCCCAAGGAAGTCAAAAGATGCATCAGAAGTTTCTTTTTCATCCCGCTGACTGTTCCCATTGTAGGGCTTCACCTTCCGTCTCTCTGCACCTTGTTTTCTGATGCTCTGCTCACCTTGCTTTGTTTTTCGTCTGTCTAAGGTTTTATTTTATTTATTTTTATTAAGGGGGCTCCATGCTGGGTGTGGAACCCAACATGGGGCTTGAACTCATGACCCTGAGATCAAGAGTGGAATGCTTAACCAACTGAGCCACCCAGGCGCCCTGCCCTTAAGATTTTAAAGTAATCTCTGCATCCACTGTGGCGCTCGAACTCACAACCCCAAGATCAGAAGTTGCCTGGTCTTCCACTGAGCCAGCCGGGCGGCCCTCACCTTGTCTTCTTCGGAGACGTCAAATCAGAATTCAGGTCTAGACTCATCCAGGTCCCTCAGAAAGTGGGCCAAGGATGGTCTGCGGACAGTCCTCAGAGGTGATCGTTAAAAACAGATTCCTGGGCCCATTCGCACTCCCTCCGAATCAGTCTTAGAGGCTTGAGCCCACAAAGCTGCATTTTAACAGGATTTTACCCTAGTCTTTCTGTGCACTAAAATAAAGTCTTAAATTACTAAGCTGGGTTCTGCTTCCGTGGGCAGAGAGAAGTTCTGTCTTTATGAGCGTGCTGGGTTTATCAGCCTGTTAGTGCTCCTGGGGATTCTCAGTGTTGCCCCTGCCCCAGGCTCTACTGAAATAGTCGGTCTTCTACCTGTTTCGAGAATTTGCTTCAGCGTTCCGGCTTCTCACTGGTCCTCTCCCACCTGGCCACGCCTAGCACTCCCTCCTTGCAGGAACTTGAGGAATCCATGTTGAAAGAGTGATCATTAGATCTGGTGGTGAAGCTGTAGAGGCTTATCAGGTTCTCCAGAAACTTATCTAAACTTTAAGTAAGCATTTGAGTATATTTAAAGGCTCAGAACTTAAAACTTTGTCCTGATTTTATATTGAAAACTCATTTAAGAGCGCCTGGGTGGCTCAGTTGGTTGGGCGACTGCCTTCTGCTCAGGTCATGATCCTGGAGTCCCAGGATCAAGTCCCACATCCGGACTCCCTGCTCAGCAGGGAGTCTGCTTCTCCCTCTGACCTTCCCCGTCTCATGCTCTCTCTGTCATTTTCTCTCTCTCTCTCTCTGTCAAGTAAATAAATAAAATCCTTAAAAAAAAAAAAAGAAAGAAAACTCTTTTAGTGTATTTGCTCCAAGGAGGATGGTCACCTAATTCATGGGTTTTAGCTTAGAACAATGGAAAATACTATGGTTGGTATCTGCAGTATATTTTATGGATTAAAAATATTTGATTCAGCCAGAATTTATTCCAAGTCAAATGTTTAAAGCTTTGTAAATAGCTATCATATATGCTATTTAAATTGACAGAGACTGCAGATAATTTTTTTAAAAATAACTTGACTCTTTGCAAGAAATATATATATAACAACGTACAACATGGGACTTGCAGTCTGTCCCTCTAGACATGCATGGTACGTGTGAACCAGTCACATACACTTTTGGAGTTATCAGCCCTTCCCCCGCCCCCGCAACTTGCAAGAGTTTTGAGCTGTACTTCTTTATTTTGTGATTTGAATAGAGGTTCTCAGACTTTGTACGTTGTTCTTTCAAGACAGAGGCTGTTTAAAAAAAAATTAAGACTGAGATCGTTTTAAAGGGAAAGTAGAAAGGAGCCAACTCTAGACTCAAATGGGCCATACCTATTCTAATTTTAGTAGAAACGCTAGTGCACCTTGGATGAGCATCAGTGTACCAAAATCACCTTGGAATTTTCACGCTTCTATTTCAAATCAGAAAGAGTCACTAATTCTTAGATAAATAAAATTGAAAGCACCGCATAAAAGTGTGGGTTTTTTTTTCCCCTTTCCCACCAGGTTTCTGTGATGGTGAGAACGACGTACATGGGGAAGGTATGACCTGCTTTCACCTGCCAGCGCTGAGCACAGCATCTCTAGGCTCCCTTCACACTCCCAAGACTCCTGCTCTCAGGACTTTCCCAAGTGCCCATGGCAGCTGCTCGGTTCACTTCTCTGAGAGGCTGTATAAAATCCAGGCTAGCCACGATCAAGGGCACGGGGAGGAACCGTGTACTTAGATCACAAAGGCTCCCTGTCATCTGAGTCCTCACAGTCCCATGGTCACAAGGTTGTGCAGGGAAGCAAAATTGTATCCACATGAAAGTAGGAATGAGTCGGTCACTCGGACCATTAATTATCCCAAGACCCCTTCCTTCTCAGCTGTCTGTTCCTACTTAGAAAGTTTTGCAAGTCGGTAATTGACACACGTAAGTAAATAATGCCAGAAAAAGGCAAATTGGTTGCAAAACGAAATTGCAGATCTGGCAGGAGATACTGAGCTTCATGAAGCCAGCTGCTGTCGGAGATGTACCGAGATGACCTCCGAAGCCACTAACAAAGGAGAGAGTGACACGGTTCTTCTATTCATTCGGAACCAGGCACTGTTTTCTTTCTCTGAATCTCTATAACCCGAGATTTAACTTGGCCAAATAAGCTCTTCAAAAGAGAGTGGCTGGAATACCAGAATTAAGAGAGACCCCTGGGAGCGCTGGGGCAGGCCCGAGGAGCCGAGCAGACCTGACCGTCGTCTTCCTGGCGCCGAGTAAAGAGCATTGCATCTCAGACTCTCCTCTGCAACTTTGGTCTCTGTTTCAAGTGACTTCTTTCTGGGGTCTGTTATTCTTGGGTTCGGAGACTGTCCTGTGTGGGGCTAAGACGGGGCAGCCGTGACCATCACTGAGACCTGACAGCATCCCTAGTTTCGAGCAGTCACCAGTGTCTCTCGTGATGTATCCCCTTCCTGACATCCGATGACATGGTCCCCGTTTCACCTGGCCAGACTGAGAGCGATAACGCAGAAAACCGTGGGATGGTCCCTCAGCACAGAGCTGGCCATCCCACAGCTCTGCCTCAAGCCCTCTGGGTTTTCAGTTCCCTTCCCCTCTCCCAGCCCGTCACCAGGCACCCCCATGGCCGCCCTGTCTTCCCTATGGTGTTTCTCTTGTCTTGGTTATCTTCATTTCATCCCTCCTGGACCACTGTGTGATCCCCATTGCATCGGCTTCCACGATCTCCTTGCCAAGCTTGGGGGCCCATCGATCTGGCCTTGACCTTCTAAACTGGATCTCCTGCCACTCCTTTACTTAGGCCACGCTCCACTGGGAAGAGCAGCTCAACTCCATAGTCATCTGCCCTCTAGTCCGTCCTCGTTTCTAGGCCTTTTTTTCTTTTCCTTTTTCTTTTTCTCTAAAAAGATTTTATTTATTTATTTATTTGAGAGAGACAACATGAGAGGGGAGAAGTTCAGAGGGAGAAGCAGACTCTCTGTGGAGCTGGAAGCCTGATGTGGGACTCCGGAATCATGACCTGAGCCGAAAGCAGTGGCTTAACCAACTGAGCCACCCAGGCGCCATAGGCCTTTTTTTCTTATCTCTCCATCACAGTAATGCCCTTTTCCTGTGTCTCCAAAGGCCTTTGCTGGGTGCCCGGCTGCAGAGGCCCATACCAGCTCTTCCCCGGTCAATACACAGTGCCATATCACTCATTTTTTTGTAAGGATGATTTGGCTGAGGGTGGGATGGCTGCCTTCTAAACGCGGTGAATATGTCTTTTTACCCCCTTCAGTGCTGTCTTTCCCGGGCCCACTGAAAGAAGAGAATCTGTTAAACGTTCCCAAGCCACTGCCAAAACAACTGTGGGAGACCAAGGAGGTAGGGGAGTCGTCTGTGTTTGTTATCACTGAATATTTACACTTACGAGGTCACTAAAATCCTGCGGTGGGGGAGATAAGAACTGAGAAAAAAGGAAGCGAAGATGTCAGGGGACAGAGATGGAAGAGTGTATTAGGGAACGATGGTTTAAATGAAACTGACCACAACTGTGTTGATGAGTTAGGACAGGGATCTCTTTTTTTTTTTTTTTTTAAAGATTTATTTATTTATTTATTTGTCAGAGAGAGAGAGAGAGAGGAGCGAGAGTGAGCAGAAGCAGACAGAGTGGCAGGCAGAGGGAGAAGCAGGCTCCCTGCCGAGCAAGGAGCCCGATGTGGGACTCGATCCCAGGACGCTGGGATCATGACCTGAGCCGAAGGCAGCTGCTTAACCAACTGAGCCACCCAGGTGTCCCAGGACAGGGATCTCTTGACACTGTTCACGCAACTCACACCGTTTTCATGCGAATTTACTCATTCAGAAAGTCCTATCCATCCTTCACTCCTCACTTGTGTTTCTAGAAGCTCCGAAGCCTGGTGACTAGTCGTAGGCAGATTTTTCCGTTTTAGAGCCAAACCTTCTCCCCATCACCAGCTTCTGTGCGTGGTTGGTTCACCAGATACCCATTTCTTTAATGAAGGGTGTTTGACCTGAGTCCTTGGAGTCAGTAAGTCGGTCATCTGTTTTGTGATTTCTGGGAGCCTCTGAATATTTGCGTGTACAGCTTGGCAGCTGCCTGCCACCACGGCCCTCGTGAACCTCACTGGCTGTGGAAGGAGCGAGGCCCCATGGGACCTGACGTGGCTTCTCTTCCCGTAGGGAAGCTGTGTTTCCTTTGAAAGAAAGGGCGTTAGTGATGCTTGTACTGCCTTATGGTCAGATTCCAGTTTCTTCTGCCAGATCTACCAGAGTCACCATTGGCATTAAGGGTGGGCTTGAAAGGGCATTTTTTTTTTAAATAAAAGCAAGATATACATGATGTTTCATCTTTTGGGGAGGAGAGGGGTAGATATCATTCTAAATGCACGTACTTCGGGGCACCTGGCTGGCTCAGTCAGAAGAGCACGCGAGACTTTTGATCTCAGGGTCAGGAGCTCGAGCCCCACGTTGGGTGTACAGGGGACTTAAATAAACTAAATAAAAAATGAACATACCAAACAGGAGGAGGGGCCATACTGTCCTTGTGGCCATGGGAGGCACGGGTGGTTTTGGAGGACACACCTTCTTCTCCAGCGGGCAGGGTGGTAGCACCCAGTGTTCCCCAGGTGTCAGGGACTGCTGTCTCTGGAGGGAGGAGCTCACCCTACTTCTTAGGGCTTTGCCGCACTCCGTAAGCCATTTCTGGGAGAAGAGTTGAGTCAGTGGTACATTCATTTTTACCCACAGTCTATTTATCGAGCCCTGCCCTCCTGAAGCTTATGTTCTAGCGGAAATACGTGTTTCCTTCTGACGTTAATTTCCTCCTCCTTCACCCTGTTTTCTTTTTCTGTTTTCTTCCTTTCCTCTGAGGCCAGTTGGAAAAATGTTGATTTAAAAACTCTCTCTATAAAACATTGGCCTTTTTGGATTTTTTTTTTTTAAGATTCTATTTATTTATTTCACAGACAGAGATCACAAGTACGCAGAGAGGCAGGCGGGGGGCGGGGGGTGGGGAGCAGGCTCCCCGCTGAGCAGAGAGCCGAATGCGGGGCTCAACCCCAGGACCCTGGGATCATGACCCGAGCCGAAGGCAGAAGCTTTAACCCACTGAGCCACCCAGGCACCCCAAAACGTTGGCCTTTTTGAAGGAAATAGTATTCACCTAGGAGATAAATTAACAAGGCAAAAATTAAGAAAACTCACTAATGTCATGCCCCCCTTGTGCCAGGAAAAGTCCAGTCCGAACTGAAATGGCTGCCCCGTGTGGTGCTCCTTATCGTGCTGGGAGCCCAAGACACTTACAAAGACACTTTCAAAAACTTGAATTTGACTTTACAGTGAGTAATCCCAGGTTTTTTGTGTCTCTCCCCAGATTCAGTCCCTGTCAGGGCGCCCTCGATCCTGTGATGTTGGAGGCAGCAAGTAAGTCATGTTCTTCCTGTTCAAGGCTCAGAGACCGACTGTACCCAACGTTGTCCCTAAGGGAAGTCTTGGGACTTTGTCCCAAAACTCTGAGCAACTTCCCTTGTTAGGTGTAACTTGGAAGCCAGCTGAACGTTCACAAAAACAGCAGCTCCTGCGGTAGTCACATTTCATTTGTTTCAAATAATTCAGTGGCCGAACAGCCCTAGCAAGCGACAGTGCCATAAATATGCTTGAGAAGAACACAGCCGAGTGTCGGTGAACACACACGCCAACGCAGATGGACAGCCTGTCTGTGCGCACTTCCGGCTGCCGAGCCTCACACTTAGACGTTCGAAACCTCCCGGCAGGTAGATTTTACCAGTTTTTAAAAATCAGCGTCTGCCACCCATCAGTCAGAGAGCCTGTCCACTGTCAGGGTGAGCCACCCTGGGTTCTCAAGTTCATTTTTCTAGTCCTTGACCTTTGACCCTATCACCTTTCCCCTACATCCAGCCTATCGGAAAGACAAGGTACCACATTCAGTTTTCCTACAACCGAAATCTTTCTTCCTCATCCGCCAAATTGGACACCTTTCCTTCTTCCCCACGTCCTCCCAAACCTGCCGGTTCCATCCATCCCCCTACCTATACCGGGAAGAGGGAGGCCCCCAGGGAGGCAGGCTCAGCTTCCCTCCTGGCCCGGATACCCCTGGCCATTCTCTCCTCCTAGTCTCAGAGACACAGCTGTCCTCCTGGCCAAGACTGACCGCCTTACCCACTCCTTGGTCCTTGTCCGCGTTGGCCTTTCTGAGGCCTCTCCCTCCTGCCTGTCCTGCCCTCCCCTGGGTGTTCAGCCTTGTCTGCCCTAGTAGGTTTTCTCTCTGTGTTTAAATGTACTCACTAAGGAGTCTGCACGGAAAAACTCCTTCCTTAGCCCTGCATTCCCTTGTAGTTACTTATAGTTACTTCCTTCCTGCTCGTTTCCAGAATTCTTAGCCACACTTTTGAACGAGTATTTACTCCTGAGGCTTCTCCCCTGACTGCTTGTCCACTCTGCAGCCCACCGTGGCCTGGCCTCCAGCCGCACTCTTCCCAGGGACCTGTCCTCAGGAGCCATCCCTAGTACGCGTCCTCTCGTCCTGCGGAAACTCGGTGTCTAAGACAGAATTCCTTGTCATCCCCACAGCACACGCCCACCACCCCAGTCTGCTCATACACCTCAGTGTCCCCACGCTGGAAAGTCGGGAGTCCTTCTCCAGTAGTGCCTTCTGTCTCCTCGAGTCTGTCCCCACGCTCTGTCTTCACGCTGTCTCCCTTGACTAGCAAGCCGCACCAGCCACCTCTCACCTCTGCCGCCAGGCTCTGCTCCATATGCCAGTCCTCCTCCCCCATCTGTTAGCCACCTTGTCCTCAGTGGGATTATGTCTTTTTCCGCTTCCCACCTCCCACCGGCTTCTTGTCAGTCTGAGCCTCATGTGCTCTCTGCCTACCTGTGCAGCCCCGCCTCCCTCACCACCACCTCTCCTGAACTTGACCTTCCTGTCGTAGTTCCTGCTGTATCTAAATTCCTCAGGCACGCTGTGTGGTTTCATGCTTCCCTGCTTTGCCCATGCCGTGAACTCTGCCTGAACTGGTTTTCCCACCTAGACCCTCTGGGTCTTGGAACTCAGCCCGGAGCCCTCCAGGGAGCCCCCCAGCCCGCTGGTTAGCCCCTCCACACCTCACGCCACTACAGACTTGGATCATGTGGCTGTCTCCCTGCCTTGTCTGAGTCTCCTGTGGCCCTGTTGCCCGGGGCTGGTCCCTGGGAGGTGCTGTTGGACAGCAGCGCCCCCGGCGGAATCCATCACCCTCCCCCGCTCCCCGCTAGCGTCTCCTTCCTCCAGCTCCTCTCCTCTGCAGCCTCATGGGTCAGACCTGGGCTGTCGCTGCCTCACTCTCTGCTCCCTTACGCCGTCCTCCAAGCTGTGACCGCAGTGGCATTTCTGAAGTGTCATTCTCCAGCTTACACTGGGCTCCCTACCTCCCACGGCCCCTGATCCAGACTCTTGAGAACAGCGTGTCGTCTGACCCTTGCTCACTTCTCTCCCCTCCTACCTCATCTCCTGCTACCCACCCCTGCCTCGCTCTGGCCACGCCAGGCTTCCCGGATGCCTGAGCACCCTGTCACGTGCTTGGTAAAGCGTTCCCTTCCCAGCCCAGCAGCTCCTGCAATTCAGGTCCCTAATGATCATCCCACCCCCATCAGCCTTGGCCCTGTGCTTCCTTCTACATTGCAAGTGCTTGCTTTACCACCGTTCTGTCTCTCCTGTCTGCCCATGAACCCCAAGAGCAGTGCCCCTCAGACCAGGGCTAAGCAGCCCCTCCCAGAGCCCCACACTTTAGAGACCCCATTCTCATGGGGTCTGGAGTCCAAGGGGCCGCTGGGGACCACACCACCTGCCTGACGGATGCAGTCGTGGGGACGTAGAGTATGGCCAGGGCTTGGCCTGTAGGCTGGGAGAGCTGTGTGGGGTCCCTGTGGTTGCAGAGCAGGCTGGGGCGGGCTGAGGACCACAGCCACCTCCCGTATGTCCCAGGGCAGAACTTCCAGGAGCCGGAGGATTCTGAATTTGAATCTGACCTTCCAGGCTCTTACGGAAGTGTCATTTGTCAGGACAGAAACATAGAACATAGTTCAGTTAAGGGTGTGTTAATTTGATTCATAACTTTTAGACGTGTAAACAGATGGTACGTGGGCCTCCACGTGCACTCTCGCTGCAGGCCTGTGGATGTCAGGGGCGGGCCTGACGGCGAACCCACACGCTCGGCTCCTTGGTCTTTGAACCACCAGCTCAGCCCAGCGCCTGGCACACAGCGGATAAGCGAATGCTAACATCCCTTTCTCACTTTAAAATTGATGAAAACTGTAACTAAATATATCTTGGAGGGTATCTGCTCGATGCAGAGAGACGTGTGTGTGTGTGTGTGTGTGTGCAGGAAAGATACTTTTAAAATCTAGCAAAAAGAAGCATGCAAATATAAAGTAGTGCCTCCCGTTTTATATAGGGCCTTATGGTTTTCAGAGAACTTTTACACCCATCGTCTGATCTGGTCTTGGAAAATATTCCTGCAGAGTAGGCATAGATGACATCCTTAGTCTGACTGAACGGGTAAGGCCGTTGCCCTTCAGAGAGTTAAGCCGAGGAGGCAGGTCCTCAGAACACGGCGGAGTCTCAGCTTCTGTAAGGACGTGGGTGTCTGAAACCACAGCCTTTCCCTGACAAGTCTCTCCTATTCTCTAGCCACCAAATGCACTTCAGAAAGTAACACTCCTCTCTCTTTTTTTCAGTGCTTTTCCACACAATGGTCAAAACATAGGCCTCTCACCCTTTCTGGGGAACCTGAACACGGGGGGGTCATTGCCAGATCTAACCAACCTCCACTACTCCGCGCCCGTGCCAGCCTCACTGGACACCGGCGACCACGTCTTCGGTAGTATGAGTGTGGGGAATAGCGTGGGCAACCTGCCAGCTGCCATGACTCACCTGGGCCTACGGAGCTCTTCTGGTAAGTGTCCCCCGCTCAGTGAGGACGTGCCCACGTATGTGCACCAGTGGCTTAATCACAGGTGGTCCCAGTGAGTGAGAATGATTCATCTGAGTTAGAGATAGCGACATACCTGTTCCTGGAGCTCTTGACCCTACTGACTTTTCCCTTTGGTCTATTTCTGCTGGATTCCATGAGCTCTGGAACGCTCTGCTAGACCTCCTGCTTCATTGTCTTCAGCAGCCCAGGTGTCCTGGGACTTGGAGAGTAAGATGCAAAAGCCAAGAAGAAAGTGTCCATTCCATGCCGTGTTCACTGAACAACATGGGTGGCACTTATGAACATGCTACGGTGGTTTATCATTACAGCTATCTCTCTAGAACCCTCTCATTTCCCACCGGATTTCAGAAGAGAATATTTTGAATTTTAGAACATTTATACTGGCTATGATGAAACTGTTTTATACTCCAGAGCTATGCATAGTAGATAGGAATCTGCCAGTTTATTGGTTCAGATTTTCAGAAGCGCTTAAAGGTCCGCATGAGGCTGTATGGATGCTGCCCATGGTGTGACCTGGGTTTTCCTGCACCATGTGTGAGCACCCGCAGCCCAGACCCCATCTTGAAACCTGTCTATGTTTACCTGAACCTCGACAGACACCCTTGTCGATGTCTCTTACTCCCAGGGCTGTGATCCAGCCCCTGGCTGTCCAGGTCCGAAGAGGTGTGTGTGGTGTGGACCATTTCCTTAGGAAGGGGTCCCCAGTGGTGGTCCGCCAGTGGGGGACATGCCTGCTGGTTTCCACTCTGGGTTCAACAGGACTTGTCCATGCAAATCAGAATCCACCACTCACCTGACAGAGGTCCCCGTTACAGCACTCATCTGGAAGATTCTCTAAAGCTTGCAGAAGGTGCTGCCATTGTCCCACATAATTTTAGGTTTGAAGAATTGATTTTAGAGATAACCTCTACTTACTCACTTAGGTCATTTTATTAATCTGCTGCTCTTCCAAGTGTCCTGGTGAATTCTGCGTGAACAAGGACATCCAAGGTCACACAAATAATGCAACATCGGCGGTTAGCTCCCTGGGGTCTTGGGGAAGCTGGCATTCTCCAGGGCAGCCTCTGACGCTTTGCTTCAACTGAAAATCCTGTGTTTATCACTGTGTGTTATTTTCCTCAAAACATCATTTTGTCCAGAACTGGATTCAAGATTTTATAGTTTCTAGGCATTCCTTAAAATGCATGATGAACAAAGTCATACAAACATGTCTGAGCTTTCCTTCTGAATGAGTGACTTTGTTTCTTAACCAAAGCTCACGTCTTTAGCTCTGATTGGGACTCGAGTCAGCGGACCTCTGGGCTTTCCGTGGAGCTACACAGGGTTTTACCAGAGACCTCTTTCCTGTGTTTAGAAAAATCATTTGCCAGAAAAAAAAAAAAAAAAAGCTTTATTTTGTCCTTGTTCCATTGCAGTAACTCTTACCGAACACTTAGTTTTTTATGAACATAAAAGAACACACATTTGTACGCACCCGGACTGCTGGTCCCAGAGTAATGGGCTGAACTTTGAAACACAGGCACTGCCTTCTGAGATACACAGAAGCATCATTAAGTCACAGAGCAAAGCCACTCCGTGCCTGGCCTGGTGCCAAGGCTCTGGCAGGACACAGGACGTGGTCCCCGGCCTCACGGGGCTTGTGCCCTGGCAGCCTATGTCGTGGAGATGCCTTTCCCAAACTCTCCGACTTGTGCTAAAAATCGCAGCCCCTCCCCCCAAATAAAGCAGAGCCCCAGCAAAACCTTCATTTTCCATGAATTGGAATAGATTGTGATGGACAATTTTTCAGGAGCCAGAAAAACAGAGAAAACAGGAGACGGGAGAGGGGGCTCCCTTTCTGTGACTGTTGGGGCGTTCAGGGTATTTTCAGGGTCCCCGAGGCGGCGCCCCAGAGCCGTGACTCTCAGTGGAAGGCAGCAGAGGGTCCGGGCAGGGTTCCGGGACAGAGGCATTGGGGGGCTCTGAACAGAATGTGTGCACAGCCCTGGGGTCTCTTGCCCAGGCGGCTGTGTACACGTGTCCTCGTGAGTCAGACTCCCTGTCACCCCGCTGCCACCAGCCCTCAGTGTGGGCCCAGCCCTTCTCCACTGTGTGCACAGGAGGACAGCTGCCCCGGAGCCAGCCCACTCACAAAATCAGCATCAGATACCGATAGAAGGAAGTTAAGTGTTCTTGAGTCTTTGGAAAATGAAAGCTTTGTCCTGCCGTTACGGCAAGTGACCTGTGCCTTTGTTGTCCCTAGGTCTGCAGAGCTCGCGGAGCAACCCCTCCATCCAGGCCACGCTCAATAAGACGGCCCTGTCCTCCTCCCTGAACAGCCCCCCGCAGACGTCCGCCCCCAGCGCCTCCGCCCTTCACCCTTCCCTCCGGCTCTTCTCCCTCAGCAACCCGTCCCTGTCCACCACGGCCCTGAGCGGCCCGGCCCGGCGGAGGCAGCCCCCGGTCAGCCCACTCACGCTCTCTCCGGGCCCCGAGGCGCAGCCGGCCTTCGGCAGGCAGCTCTCGGCCACCAGCCCCCTGAACCCGTATCCCGCGGCGCAGGTGAGAGCCAAGCCACGGTCCGACGGGGAGGCATGCGGGGCCTGATCGGGGTCCCCTCAGCAGGTGAGGCCGCGAGGTCTCCCCTGAGATCGGGGGGAGCCGGTGTGAATACCTCGGGAAGCCCTGCCCGTGTCCTCCCGGCGTCTGCCGTGATGATCACTGGTGGGCAAGCAACCACCCTGGGCTTGGGGCCCGGGAGGGCGTGGAGAATGCGCTCCAGACGTGTCTCATGTGGCTCGGGGAGACCAGGCCGGGCTTTAAAATTGGTGTGGAAAATGATCAGTAACTGAGTCTGTGAGTATTTTAAGCCACGGGGGAAAGCCAAAGACCTTTAATACCTCCCTGAAGCTTTGGTATTGGGTGAGACCTCTTCCCTAGTCACGCGTACAGATGTGAGAAGCCGTGCTTTTACTGCTCGCGGCATGATCGGGGTATAGTAGAGATCACGGTCCTCCACAGAAGGACCCAAAGAAGTCTGTTCAGAAGGAGGCACATTTTGGGGCCCCTGGCTGGCTCAGTGGGTAGAGTGTGTGACTCTTGATCTTGGGGTCGTGAGTTCAAGCCCCATGTTGAGTGTAGAGATTAAAAAGTAAAGTAAGACAAAAATTAAGAAGGAAGGGGAAAAGAAAAGGAGAAAGGCCCATTTTGAAATCACAAGCCTGTTACAGAAATTCAGATGTCAAAACATCATATTTTTGTCTTGTTGACTTTGTTTTTATTCTGAGCACTTAGGGTGGTTCTTACTATAATCATCAATGAATATATTTTCAACCTATTGGTCCCTCCCTAGATACACTGTGACATCATTTACTCCCCACCTCGCCATAAATGAGTCATGATTTAGCAAGAGTTGACGGAACACAACGGAAGGACTTAGCAGATCTAGTCATTACTCACTCTTAACATGAGTAATCCCTTTCGGGAGAGGGTGAGAGGGTATTTCATAATTGTTTTTTTAATGGTTCTTTTTATGTTATTGGATTGCCTTTAATTTTCTTTTGCAAGATTATTTTATAGGGTGTAAAAAATGTAACTCTTGCTTTCTAGCTACGTTTTAAGGAGAGCTATAGGCATAGAGAGCATCCTTTTCCAGATGTTTCCATTTTTTTGTTTGCCTAATATTAAGATTTTTTAAAAAATCAATGTTATCCATGCACATAGTTTCATAAGAAAGGGCTTGTTATGGAATAACATTGTCTTCCCCTCCCCGACTCCCTGTACTTCTCACTCCCTAGAGATGGCGCCTTCAACACTTTAGCTAATCTCTTTGATATAACCATATTATTTCATGCTTGTTTTGTTCTGGATTTTTAGTGTTAGGTATTTTCTGATGATATCCTCCATTAGGACATGGTTCTCTTTCACCTCTCTCCACCCACCCACCCACACGTTTCTTCCTCATTTGCACTGTGCTTTGTTTTTTGATAAGAGCAATATTCGGTGTTTAGTGTTTTCCCAGTTATAATAGTGCAGAGTTGAACCACTTAATATGCCATGAAATAACAAAATGGAAAATATTTTTCTCCTGGGAGTTAATAAATGTCTTACTTTTTTGTTAGTCTGGTTTTCTACGTATGTATTTCTTATCCCAACCCCACCTCTTGGAGTCGGGTAGATCTCCTCTCAGTAGATTTAAAAACAAGCCTTCCATGGGCACCTGGGTGGCTCAGTCGGTTAAGCGTCTGACTTCAGTTCAAGTTCATCTCAGGGTGGTGAGATTGAGCCCCATGTGGCATAGGGCTCCCTGCTAAGTGGGGAATCTGCTTCTCCCTCTCCATCTGCCTGTGCACTCGCTCAGTCTCTCAAAAAAATAAATAAAATCTTTAAAACAAAACAAAACAACAAGGAAAAAAATAAACCCTCCAGTAGATTTCCAAGGAAGGATGTGTGAGCCTGGCATGATTCAACTAAGTCCTCCTTCTACCCGTCATTTAGCTAATTGGCCAGATACAGAATTCAAATCTGAAGTAATCTTCTCTTAAAATTTTGAAGGTATTAATTCTTTGCCTTTTAGTTTCTAGAGTTGCTAATGAGAAACCCAGTGCCATTCCAATTCTTTTTTTTAAATATATGTATTTTTTAAGATTTTACTTATTTATTTGACAGAGAGAGATCACAAGTAGGCAGAGAGGCAGGCAGAGAAAGAGGAAGGGAGGGGCGCCTGGGTGGCTCAGTGGGTTAAAGCCTCTGCCTTCGGCTCACGTCATGATCTCAGGGTCCTGGGATCAAGCCGCACATCGGGCTCTCTGCTCAGCAGGGAGCCTGCTTCCCATCCTCTCTCCCTCTGCCTGCCTCTCTGCCTACTTGTGATCTCTTTCTGTCAAATGAATAAATAAAAAAATCTTTAAAAAAAAAAAAAAGAAAGAAAGAAAGAGGAAGGGAAGCAGGCTCCAATGCGGGGCTCGATCCCAGGACCCTGAGATCGTGATCTGAGCCGAAGGCAGAGGCTTAACCCACTGAGCCACCCAGGTGCCCCTCCAATTCTTAATACTTTGAACAAAATGTCCTTTTTTCCCTCTCGAGGCTTGTAGGATCTTCTTTTTATTTCCCAGAGTTCTGAAGCTTCAGGGTCACATGAGTCTGGATATTTGGTGGGTTTCCTCAATCTGGAAACTCCTATCATCCTTCATTTCTGGGAAGTCTTCCTTAATTATTTCCTGGATGGTTTCTTCCCTTTGATTTCTCTGTGCGCTTTTTCTGGAACACCTATTGTTGAATCTTGGACAGCCCATACTTTCCCTCTCATACCCTCTTTTTTCCCTTCTCTTCTCTCTCCTAATCTTTTCACCCTGCTGTCTGGGAGAGCTTCCTTCTCCCCTTTATCTTCCCGCTGTTACGTCGAGTTTTCATTTCTGAGTTCATCCTTTTAAATTCCCAAGAATTCTCTTCTGTCCTCCGAGTGAGTGTTCCTTTTTATAGCGTTGGACTCGTCCTATGGATGCAATATTATTTTTTCATCTCTCTGAGGTTTTCAGTGGTAATTGTCATTCTAGTTTGTGCTTTTATTTTTTTTTTTGGTAACGTACGTTTTCCAAGTTGCATAAAAGTAGAGAATATAATTGAACGAATCTTCCTATACCTGTCATCCAGCCTCAACAATTATCAACATTTTTGAAATCTTGTTTCATCCACATCCCCACTTTGAAAAAAAAATGTATATAGAGATACACATCGTATATTTTTTATGTATTTTTAACAGATCTAACAAGGATTTTTATAGTTTAAATAGTATAATAATAATTTGGTGTTTTTCTAAAGATTTTTTTTTTTTTTTCGAGAGAGAGAGAGAGAGAAAGCACAGGCAGAAGGTGGGGAGAGGGAGAAGCAAACTCCTCAACAGGGAGCCCGGTGCAGGACTCGATCCCAGGGCCCTGGGGTCACGACCTGAGCTGAAAGCACACGCTTCACCAACTGAGCCACCCAGGCACCCGATAATTTTGTTTTTCATGACAATTTCTTCCCGCACGGACTTCTCCAAGTTTCTGTTCGTTGTATGTCTGCCTTGGTCTCTGATTTCCATTCAGAGGCTTTCTTCACAGTCTGGTGACTTTTGGCACTCCGCTCGTCTTCAAGAACAGGACACAGAAGCTGCGTAGACGGGCGGGCTTGTTGAGCGTGGTCCTCACTGTAGACCGACCCGGCTCGGCCATTTCCCTGGGGAGCCTCGGGCGCCCTGAGTTTCAGGATTTTCTCTCCGGCTGGTCCGATCCCCAGAGGATGCTGGCATCCCTGGACTGCCGCCTGGGGAGAGTCAGGGTGGGAAAGAAAGGTGGAGGCCTCCAGACTGAGTGGTGAGCTCGCTTGAACCTCTCTTTCCAGCAGAGCGCCTCACCCACCGGGCATGCTGTGTGCCGCCCGCAGACCCTGAGCTCTGCCCTCTCCAGCGTGCCGCCCCCCAGTCTCCACGCGGGCGAGAGCTGTGAACCCTAACCACGCCTCCTCCTGGCTCTTGTCCCCTGCCCACTGCTGTCGCGCAGGCCCCGTAGGGACCCTGTGATGGAAGTCCGGTTGCCTCTCGGCTTGTTCCCGCTCCCGGCCTCCTCTTGTCTTTCTCAGCTCTGCTGACCCAGTCGCGGCTTGTCTGTCGCTTTTCATTTTCCAGATTGTGCTGCCACTTCCTTCCCTGCCGCGATCTCTGTCCTTGTGCTGTTTATTATCCATTTAGTCTTATTATTTTCAAGGTGTTGTTCATTAATGTCTCCTGTTGTTTAATGTTTTTAGTCGAGACTTGGGAGACAGAGCTATGTTTGGTTTTTTCTTTTTCCTTCAATCTTCCATCTTAAACAGAAGGTATGACTTTAAAAAAAAACCAAAAAACATGATTTTCGCTGAGGACACCGCTAAATTGACGGGTGTTTTGTGTTTTAAGACAATAGAAATTGTTGTTGAATAGGGAATGTTTGTTGGGGAAGTGAGATTTAAGGTCACTTTGAAGGAGCAGAAGTAAGAAGTAAGCTTTGGGGAGCATAGCACAGAGTACCCCAGAAAAGAAGGACTCACGCTTTTCCCTCACTTTGACACCTCCTGATTCTAAAGGATTTACCACTTAGAAACTCCAGTCGAAGCTAACTAGAGGCTTTGTTTTACAGATGGTGTCCTCAGATCGAAGCCCGCTTTCCTTCCTGCCCACGGAAGCTCAAGTGTCCCCGCCCCCCCCTTACCCCGCCCCCCAGGACCTCTCCCAGCCCCTCCTACAGCAGCCCCCTGCCCAGGAGCCCCAGGCCGCCTCATCCCTGCCTCCATCTGGCTTCCCGCTCCTCACAGCCCAGGTGGGTCCTAGCAGGGACACCAGTCAGAAGGGAACACTTACTTTGCCCCAAATTCCAAGCTAAACGTTCCCTTCCTTATTCCCTGAAGGCTTCATCTTTGACCAACTTCTTCCCAGATGTGAGCTTTGACCAGCAGTCCGTGAGGCCAGGCCCGGCCTTTCCTCAACAGGTGAGCGGGCGTCCAGTCAGGCCTCTTCCTCGGAGCAGCACCTGCACCGTTCAGGCTGCTCAGGGCATAGAACCCCCGACACCAAACCGACCAGGTGCCCCATGGCCCAGATTTCAGATGTGCCCAGTGGCTGAGGGACCCTGCAGTGTCCCCTGGCCCTAGAGTCCTGGTGCTGGCTGCCTTATGTGGTGTCAGGCTTCTGCAGAAGAATTGTTTGAACAAGTGGTAGCAGACTTCTGGTGACACTCCAGTTCTAGAATTGTAGAATGGCTCAGAAGGAAGGGGCCACCGCAGTCCACGGGTCTGTCCTGCAGAGGAGACAGAGATGCAGGAGGGGCTCAGCCCACAGGCCTAGCTGCCGGAGCCAGCCCAGTGCGGCCTCCCAGGGGAGCTCAGTCCAGGTGGGGCCAGACGTCCCTCCCTAAGATACTTTCATTCGACCCCTAACTTTTGCTTTGTAGGTTCTCCCTAATGTGGACCATTTAAAATAGCTCTAGATTTTGTAGTGTCCATTAAGTATGGATTGGGTCCTAGGATAGATTAAGGAGAGAAGGAAGGGTTTTGAGCATTTTACAGATCTTAATAATAATCACAACAGTAAAATAAAGACAGATGTTTCCTGAGTAGGCCACAGTGAAGACTCATGGCATAAACCAGTAGTCTCTGCCTCCTCGTTTTCTGAAGAAGCCCGTTGAGTTTAGATGAGTCAATATCTCCCTGAAAAATGATAGAAATGCCTATTTTTGTAAGATTTAAAACAATTGTTTGGAATATTCCTTTCTGGAAAGGCACCTAAGGTAGGACCCAGTTCTCACCAGGCCTCCCCGAGGCCTTCTCAGGGAGAGGGGCCCGAGGTTCCTCCCTCTGAGCGTAAGAGGGAAAGGGTCTCGCTGCCTCACTTTCCTAGAAACCAGCAGGCAGAAGAGCCCCTTGGTCCTAACACTTCCTTGGTTATAGATGGAGCCTTGGAGGGGTTCCCACAGATGGTGTTTCCAGAGGCCTCGGTGTGGCTGGGAGGGAGGGGTGTATGAGACCAGGGGGCCACAGAGACCACGACTGCTGGTGTCTCCTTGGATGGCTTCGTGGGCCGGGCTGTGTGTGAGCAGGGACGAGTCCCCCACGCTGCGCCTCAGGGAGCTCTCCTCCACCCCAGCACCTGCCTGCCTGAGAGGACTATTCTGTGTGGGATCCTAGAGAGAAGGGGCCCCAAGACAGTTTCCATGTCTGGTTTTGCTCTGGGAGCGTGTTGTGTCCTTCACGCCTGGGAAGCAGAGGTCGTTCCTTACCGTGCGTCCCCTGATGCTTCCAGGTGCCCCTGGTGCAGCAAGGTCCCCGGGAACCACAGGACTCATTTCATGTGAGACCAAACCTGTATTCCAACTGCGGGAGTTTCCCCAACACCATCCTGACGGGTGAGTGCGGGCCACCCCTCAGCTCTGCTGTCTGTATTTTGCTGTGTTTTCACAGATCACCATTGTAAGAGAGTTTAAACAACATGCTATAAAGCAAAGAAATGAAAGTCCCCTGGCTCAACTTTAGCTTTTCGAAAGGCAGGTGTCCGGCCCCGGAGACCATGAGACGGTGGGGAAAGGGCCCAGTGATCCAAGCCTGTTCTCAAGAATTTAGCTTTAGTGATTGACAACTGCTCAAAGGGAGAAAACCTGCAAAAATGGGGAGTGGTGGAACTGAGGGAAAAGACTGTAGAGTCCAGAGCAGAGTGGACGCTGGGAGTGGGGGGGACGTGGGCCATCGCTGTCCTACTTGGACGCTGGGAGTCAGAGAGACGCTGGCCATCACTGTGCTGCCTGGACACTGGGAGTGGGGGGGACACATGGGCCATCGCTGTCCTGCCTGGACACTGGGAGTTAGGGGGACACATGGGCCATCGCTGTCCTGCCTCGATGCTGGGTGTTGGGGGCACATGGGCCATTGCTGTCCTGCCTGGACCCTGGGAGTGGGGGGGAATGTAGGCCATCGCTGTCTTGGCTAGAAGGTAAAGGGCCAGCGTTTGTGGGGCTGTCGTCTGTTGTACATGCCTCCTAACCTGCACTGTTTTTCCCTCTCACTGCTCCTTCCAGAAGACTCGAGTACCAGCCTATTCAAGGACCTCAGCAGCGCACTGGCGGGCATGCCCGAGGTCAGCCTGAACATAGACACTCCGTTTCCACTGGAAGAAGAGCTCCAGATTGAACCCCTGAGCCTGGACGGACTCAACATGCTAAGTGACTCCAGCATGGGCCTGCTCGACCCCTCTGTGGAAGAGACGTTTCGAGCCGACCGACTGTGAACAGGATGGAATGGGCCAGAATGTGTTGCTGAAGGAGTGGAACTAGAATGGCACAGCATGGAGCCAGCTACACCCCCTGGGCTGGAGGGGTCCTGGGCTTCTGGCATGGGAGCAGCGGGTTCCGTGAGTCCCAGCGTTGCGACGAGGCCCGGTCTCACACCCCATGGCTCACTTGAGACCACAGAGCTGCGCGCTGCCTCTCGGGCCCACGGCCCCAGTGATGCGGCCACAGGTGGGCCTCCTCGGGGCTTCCGACGACTCGGGCGGGGTGGCACCGGGACCGGGACGTCAGCTTACGGGCCGTCTAGTCTGTCGGCGCGTAGAAGCAGAACAGAAGTGTGCCGCGGGCTGCGGTAGCACGTGCAGCACCAGAACCACTGACCTTAGTCCACACTGAAGAGCCGGCCCGGCCTGCGAGGCGCTGGGGGGCTGCGGGCCTTCGGGGGTTGACTCGGCTGCCAGCCGAGGCCCCGCAGCACCACGACGCCTTCCCTGCTCTCGCCGGCCCGGCCCGGCAGCCGCCCGCCGTGGACCGGACGCGCCACAATCACCCCGATGCCTTACTTCTAATATGAAGAATTTTTACCACGATGTCAAGAACAGATTTGAGTTAAGCAAAATGAGTGCTCATTTCTTTTCTCCAAGTATGCGATCTCTCTGCTGCTTCAGGACACCTTTTCCTGTGGACAAGGGGAAAAGGAGGACTGTTATATTCAGTCACTGAAAAAAAAAAAAAATCCCCCGGTGATGAATGAGCCTGAAGAGAGAAGGGCTTCCTCTCGGTGGCGGGGGCAGCATCTCCAGACCCACGATGTCTTCCAGACGAGCTCCCGACCCGTGCGGGCCGCCCTCTCCACCCGCCGGCTGCGGGGAAGCCGGACGAGTCAGCCTGTCCGGCCGACGACAGCGGCAGGGGGAGGCTGTTTCTCTGTGGAGCGGGAGTGGTCCTGGAACCCCACTAGCCCATAAGCTCCTTGAGCGCGGGGACTGTGCCTTACTCTTTCCAAACCCCAGCAGCAAGCAGGTGTGGGCCCCGGGGAGATGCTGCGGAACTGCACCCCGAAGGCGTGAACAAGGAACGGAGAAGTGAACGGACGTGCCCGGGTGCCCCGGCAGCCCCATCTTCAGCTCGCCCCCTTCCTTGCCAAATCCCGGAGCTTCAGCCTTTCTAACACTTGTGCCTGTAGGGAAGCAAGGCCCGCACTTTCGTGTGCTTCTGACGCTAGGAGACCAGCTCCACGGTGATACCGGGGCCCCGTTCTCCTCAAGGGGATTCTCCAGGGCAGGCCGGTGGAGACCGTCTTCGGAGCGCAGCCAGGATGGCTGGGCATGCTGAGGCCTCGGGGCTCAGGGCTGGGACCTCGGGGATCCCAGCCAGGCCCCCAGCTGAAAAGATCTTCCCTTTCAGATCTGTGTTTTGTTCTAAATTGCTTTTAAAGGAGATTTATTCTTTGAAGTTGAAGAAAAAATCGACAGTAAAATGAAGACCTAATTCATGAAGCCATCCTTAGTTATCAGTACCTTTGCGCAAACTAGTATGACTGGGTTTCCAGCATCGCTTGCCTCCTCTGCTTAGCCCCGACCAGACGCCTGACCGCTGGGTTCGAAGAGCACCTCTGGGGAGGGGTGTGGGCACGGAAAAATGGGACGGAGAGGACAGGAGTGCTGAAGAAGAGATAAAGGATGCTGCAACTTTTGCCTGGACAGCCACTGCCCTTCCAGGAGACCCCAGGAGTGTGGCTAAAGCTCGCTAGTCTGCCCCCACCCAAAGAAGCAAGGCTCTACTGCAGGTCTGAATCGGACTGGTCAGTGCCACATGGCAAGAAGAGTCTAGAACGGCATGCTGGGCTGTCAGCCTCTCCAGACCTCATCCCATTCCTGTCTCCAGAGGGATCGCCTCACCTCCGGTCTCTCAAAGAACCCCAATGGCGCGCCACTGCTGCTTCCTCTGTGGGGCCCAACTCCTGAGCCTCACAGTCACCCCGAATCTCAGCTGTCGAACTGGGAAATCCAGCCAGGGTCCTCGCCTGGGTGCCAAGCCCCCGTCCCAGGGGAGTTTTCAGATCCCGTTATCCTGAGGATCTCAGGAGGGAGTGACTCTCGCTGTTCAAGTACAAGCCCTTTCCTCGTGGCACACAGCTCCCTGGTGTGCCGAGAATGAAGCTAGCTAGCTCCACGCTACCTTGCCTGGGTCAGGGGCCCCCCAAATCTGACCTGGCCTTTCAGACAGGGAATGATGCTGATGGTAGAAGTTTGGTTGTTGTTGTTGTTGTTTTTTAAGTGGAGGCCCCAGCATAACCCACTCTTCACACAGTGCCTTACCCCGGGGGGGTCAGCGGCGTGGGGGGGTCCCAGCTCTGTCTGCACAGCAGGAGCCCCGGGACCTACACAGTGAAGAAAGAACACTGCCCTGGGGCATTCTCCCAGTGACTCATGGAAATGGAGGCTCCCAAGGAACGGTGCAGTGTCCCAGGGGGCATATAATGATGACAGTAAGGTTTAGCACTGAATTAAATTTGTCCTTAGGTCCACCGGTCCAGTCTTTTCCTGTGAAAAGGTTTTGGGCATTATCCGACCCACTTTGCTCACATGGCATCAAGGACACCCATGGGCGGGTGTCACTCTGACCTTCAGCGGGTAAGTCTGCCCTCACTGCTGCCTTTGCAACAAACCAGGCGTGGTCCTCGGCATCTGAAGCAGCTACATGCATCAGAATAAACGATCTTCCAATATTTAGTCTTGTTACAAGAAAGCGATGGCTGTACTACTCTCATTTACTAGCAGTTAAACAGTATAGAACTAAAAACCTACCTGTGTTCTACTTTTTCTTTCCATACAGTTGTGGTTTTTAGGACACATGGTGTTAGGAGAAAAATTTTTTTGATCACATCTCGACGACCATAAATTCTCCCCCGTCCTGTTTCATTTCTCCTAAGTCTACTGTATATTAGCCGAGCTGAAGCCTCGTGGGTTCCAGCCCACCTGCGTATCTGAAGACCCTTCCGACTCTGACTCGCTCGTTGGCTCTGTTACGCACGGTGGTTCCTTCACTTTGCGGTGGGACCATCACAGCAACTAATCAGACTTCCCGCCAGTGCCCTAACTCCCAGGTCCCCTGTTAAAAAAAATATTTAAAGATTGGAATTTGTATAAAGTAGCTCCCAGGTTTTATAATACGTCGTTTTACATCTTTCGTAATTAAAAGCAGCACAATAAGGTTGTATCTGCACCTGGTGTTTTTCTTCGGCCTCAGGTGAGATGAAATGGTGGAAAGCTGTCCCCGCGCCCCCCACCCCTAGTGCCACTCGGGCCACAGGCAGGCTTCTGGTCCTTGGCTTTGGCGGGTCCTGCCTGGGGCCCACCTGTCAAGTGTTGTTAATACACGTGCTATCGCGCCCATGTCCAAGAAACTATAGAGAAAGATGTTGGGGCACAGGGTTCCTTCAAAGCCAAGGAGGCCGAGGACAGAGGGCAGCCTGGCGGCACCTCGCTTCCTGCTGCCCACGAGCAGACCCCCGCTCCAGCCCGCACCTCACACACCTCCCCTTTTGAGGTTCAGGCAACGGATGCGCCTTCCCTCAGCCCCTGCCGCCCTGTACTGGCCTCCAGCCGTCCCCTCTTCACCAAGGGCTTTGGCTTTGTTTCTGCCCCAGCCCTGTCCCCTCCCCACTTCCGCAGGGTTCCCGGGCCTGTCCCCTCCCCTCCCACAGCCATGCTGCCTTCAGACCCATGAGCCACACCCAGGGTTGTCACAAAGGTGACTGTTCCGAAGTCTTCCTCAGAAATCCCATCTTTGACCCCAACTTCCCGAGCCCCCGAGTCCACTCCCGTCCACACACACCCCGCCCTTTGACCCCACAGAGAGTTCGCCCGTGGTGCCTGCTCTCAGCCTCCTTGTCCTCTCCTGGCTTCCCTCCTCTCCCTGGCCTAGTCCACTGGGCCAGCGGCCTCCACGAGCAGGGTCACAGCCCTCCTCCTGCTCTGACCCTCGGCCTTTCCCTGCTGGGGGCTCCGCAGGAGAGAACCAGCAACCCCACTCTGTCTGCTGACCGACCCTCCTGCCATGCCCGGGGCTCCGGCCTGTCCCGAAGCACACTCATTTCTCTCCTCAGGCCCAGAAATCCCAGGCCCCCGGGGGCAGCTCCCTTGGCTTCCCACCCACTGTCCATCCTGTCCCCTTTCCCAAAAGGTCCCGAATCTCTGTCCCTCCCGGCACCTTCCCCCAACCTTGTCTAGTCCTCGCTCACCACGTGTGTGACTGACCTTCGAGGATGTCCTGCCCACCCCGGACCTCATCCCTCTCCATGTTCTTCCCATCAGCCCGCGCAGATGCCTTGTTACCTCCTTGCGAAGAACAAAGAGAAGGAAACAACCCTTCCTCGACCGGCTTCTCCTTCCTTGGACCACAGCCTTGTCTGCTTTCCCTCCTGGAAGAGCTGCTCATGTTTTACTCATTCCCTTCTCTTCGCATCCACAGCCCAGCGCCCTCTGCGCAGTACACCCCCAGACCCCTCCAGTCCTCCTCCTGCCCCTTCCCTGCCCCTTTCCTGACCCTCAAGCCCTATGGCCACTCACTTTCCCCCCAAACCCTCTCTTTGGCTCCAGTAAACCCCCTTCTTGTTCCTTCGGCTCACACGTCCATCCCGCTGCATACCCTCCTCCGTCTTCGTCAGATCAACTGTCCAGTCCTCCAAGCTGACGACCCCCACCTTCAGCCTCATACCCCTCTGCCTGTTAGCTCAGGTTCACCTGCACTCCAGGCCGTGTCGCCGGCTGGCCTTGTCCTTTGTAGATGTCTGTGCACCAGCAAGCACTCAGAATCAGCCTTTGACACCCACCTTCCCCACGAGGCTCTGGCCTGCGAGGACAGGAGCCATGCCTGGCACTTGGGTGCTCAGTAAACATTCTCTAATTGCCCACCCCTGCGTGCTCCGTCTCACACCACAGCCTCCTTCCTGACACGAATGCTGGACGTGAGCCATCCCCCACCCTCCTCCCCCTTCACCTCTCAGACCTAGCCCAAGTCCCAGGGCTGTCTCAGCCCCCATTCTCTCTCTACTCAGCCTGGAGGAGCTTCCCATCGGGCTCCCTCCTCATCTCCAGCCCCATGGCATGGCCTCTACCTGCCCTCACAAATCAAGAGTGATGAATTTTACTGTTACCTGTGTGCCTCGGTGTTCCTATCTATAAAATGGGACAATAAGCACCCCACCACCACAATGAACTCACACAATTAAAGGACCTGGAATTGTGCCCAGCACATGGTAAACATTCAATAAATGTCAATTATTATAAGTAGTATTTGTCGCGTGAATGTGCTATCCTTCCAAAGACCAGAGGCACAAACCTTTAGTAGTACTGAACTTGTATAAAGCTTGCTTTGAAATACCAAATCTCAGCACAGGGAGGAATGATTTAAATTGATCTTATGTACATCCTGTTTGCCCAGTGAATGCTGTACCTTCGAAAGTGTAGAAATGAGGATAAGTCTGTCGCAAGTGACCGTGTCCCAGTGTGGACACTAGATGGAGCTGAGACCGTGAGAGTGGCTGTTCGGACCCAGAAACAGCTGCAGAGAGCCCCCTGACCGGCCTACAGGCAGCCCTCAGACCCGGCTGCAGGCAGTGCTGGTTCCAGCTGGATCCCCTGCTGAAGAGGACGCTAAGAAGTCTGTCTCGCTGCCCTTCAGCCACGGAGGACGGGCCCTGCTCTTCACGTGTCCCTCACTGCCACCTGAGAGCGAGGCAAGGCAAGGGTGACTTCTAGGTTTACAGAGGAAGACGCAGCCCTGGGGAGGCTCAGTCACCTGCTCTGAGCCCCGGGCGAGGACCTCCCTGTGGCTGGTGCCTGCGGAACTCAGGAAGCCACGGGGACCCCGTGGAGGGGGAGACACGGGGAGGCGGCCCCTTGGGGAGCTCGGAGGGTATCCCCGCCCCCGTTGTGGGATTGTCTCTTTTCCGGAAATGTGTTGTGTTTTTTAAGGTTTTGTTTGTATAATAGCCGTGCCCGCTCATTATAAGAAACTCATGTCACACTAAGGAGTACAAACAGAAAATGTCCAGGAGGAGCCAAAAGCCAGCACCCCCAGGAACGCCGACGGGGACCCCTTTCTACGTCCATCTTCGGAAAGTAGGCCAGGTAGATGGAACGAGAAAGGTTTCTTGAGTAGAGGGTTCTCGTACAATACATGCTCTTCTGGGAAAAGTATTTAAATTTCACAGAAGGAAAGGAAGCCTAAATGTAACCAAAGAAATGGCCGGACCGCAAATAATTGTGCTCCTTATGTTTCTAAATTATTCCCAAAAAGGGAAGAAAAATACCAAGAGGCTGGATTCCTTTCTTGAAGCACGTTTCCCTGTAGATGGCATCTCTTGACAGCCTGGGATTTAGGAGGAGGAAATGAGCTCACCCACTTCCTATCTCCTTCCCCTCCCAGAAGCTGTGACTTCTTATTTTTACATGGTCAAGGTTTGTGCTGTTTGCATCCTGTCCTGTAACCATCCTTCCCACCATTGTCTGGCCCAGTTCCGTGTGTGCAGGGGTCCTCTGCTCCCTGCCAGCCCTTTCCAAATGGCCTTCCCAGTCCCACTGCTGAGTTTGCTTTATTGTGGTGCTCCTCCTGCTGCCTGGACTTGGCCTTCGAGGAGTCCCTTCCCCGAGAGGGCTGTGTTGGTCCCAGCTTCAGGCTTGGAGCTTCTGGGCTGCAGGACTGGAGACCTGAGCTCCATAATGGGGGTAGGGGACCATAACATTGGCTCATTTATATGGGGGGGGGAACTGGCACAATTCCCCCGTTGGGGACGGCCACTACACTTTCCATTGTAACTCCATGTCGAAAACCGAGTCTTGAACTTGATACGTGGCTGAAGTTTCAGACTCTGGAAATAAGGGAACTGATGGGTGGGTGGGGGTGGGAGAGTATGGGGTTCAAGGAAAGCACATGCCAGGCTTCGAGCCCAGGGGAACCTCCATGACCACGCTTCCCATCGCCACCCCACCCCCATACTCTTCATCCCTTGGACAGCCATGCCCTATCCTACCTTCACTTGGGAAAATCCAGCTTCTTGTTCGAGATCTAGGACAAATGACACCTCCTCCATGCAGCCTTCTGTGAAGCTTCGATCATCACTTGGCAAAGATGTGCTTCCCTCCACTCCCACTGAGGGAGTAGTATACCTCCAGCCCCCTTTGGTCAACAAGATGTTTGGAGATCAGGCCCGGAGCAAAGCTTGACATGGGCTTGATGGAACAGCATGCCCACTACTTGGGCTGCTGTCATTGCCATGGGCACAGTTTCCCCTGCATTGCCCACCAGGTCCAAAAGAAAGAGACGAGGCAGACCTCAACCAAACCCCTGCCCAGGAGCCAATCTAGCTGCCCAGCTGAAGTTGGCAGGGCTGCCCCAGGCAATCTGCAGACATGGGAGTTAGAAGTAAGTGCTCACAAGGTAAGCCACTGAACGATGGGGTCATTTGTTACACACCACTGTGGTGACAGCTGACCAGTTCACTTTTTCGGTCTGTTTCCTCTTTGGGGCTTGAGTTGTACTTTGTCCCACAGATTCACTGTCGCAACTGTAGGGCTGATTTTGTTGTAGCGTCTGCCTTCTGCCTTCCCTCCGGTCTATGAGAAGCTTGAGGCAAAGACTGTGTCTTAACCAGTACTGACAACCCAGTGCCCAACTAAATGGCACCCAACATCATCATTTCCCTCTGCACCCTCTCCAGGATGACTCGGTCTGAGTGTCTGCTTCTACGACACATCTGCAAATTTGGACAAGAAGATTCAGAAGCCCCAAGCTTTGGTATCCACTGCTGGGGTGGGGGGGACACACTCAGAGCACAGCTGTCCTTCCTGGGAGTATTGGGACCACACAGCTTCTTTCACAGCTAAAAAAAGAAAACAGGGAGAAGATCTGGTAAGTTCGCATTAGAGGGGTGGAGACAGAGAGAATATAAACAAAGAGGCTTGGAGTCATAGAAATCATGGAAACCCAGTTTGCAAATGTGCCCAGATATCCAGGGGGCAGCGATGGAGGTCTGCCCCAGGAGACTGAGCACGGGAGCCAGAGTTCTGGGCTAGTGAGAGGCAGCTGCAGACCCAGTTTTCCAAGCTCTGCCCACCAGCATCTTGCTAGGATATTCTAGGTTCCAGCTAGCCTAGTTTCCTTAAAAGTTATCATCCAAACCAGGACACTTTGTGAGAGTGAAAGGAGGCGCCGTTAGTGACTGTGCCGGGACAAAGCCTTGATGTGGGCTTGGTGGCAGAGCGTGCCCACTCCCTGGGCATAAACGGGGCCTGGCAAGCAGAGATGTATGGTCAGCCTGTGCACGAGGACGAGATCTACAGGCAGCATTGCTCTGGGGCCAAGTGCATGGGCTCTGGAGTCAGACACCTGGCTTCACGCATGTCCCCACCCGTCCTGGGTGCGAAGGCGCTGGTCTCAGTCTCCTCAACAGGGAAACAGGGTCGGCGAGACCCACCTCACGGGCTTGCACCCGCCCTGGTAAGCGCTTCCTACCCGTTATCTGTCATGTTGGCTCTAACTCATTTTATTAAACTGGGCCTTTCTTCCTAGACTTCAGAAACACAGTGGAAGGATTTGCTGAGAAGACCAAGCTCAGGCTCGGAAGGGAGCACGGCCCAGAGTTTTCTCAGCACACAGAGCACTGTGGGGACCACTGCAGCACGGTCTGGTCCCCAGCCTGGGGGGCTGCCCTGCCACCCGGGCTCCCGCGGCTGTCCTCGCCTCCCCTGACTACCTTGGATCAGGCGGTGGTGGTGGAAGCTGGCAAGACACCTCCCTTCCCGCTCCAGGCTCTTCCTGGAGATAGCTGTCCCCAGCCCAGCTCTGGGGAATCCCAGTGTCGCACCGTCACACACCTCTCACACCTCTCACACCTCTCGCCGCCTCCCTGGCAGGCACCGGCCAGCAGAATGCTCACGAGGGACACACCACTGAGTTCCCCGCAGGCTCCTGGACGGCTTCCCGGAGGCCGAGATGGAAGGCAGCGGTTCTGAAACAGAGTGGACCCCCAAGTCGGTTTTGGGGGGACCCCCTTGTGAGATGTTCGGTGGAACATGCTGAGGAAGGCAGGGAAGCAGGGAGGGATGGGCGAGGGCAGGCTCCGGGGAGTCTTAGGGACTTAGAAAAGATCCAAAAAGGGGGGAGGGGAAAGGATGAATCAGAAACCGAGAAAGGGGCGCCCGGGGGCTCAGTGAGTTAAGCGTCTGACTCTTGATTTTGGCTCAGGTTGGGATCTCCGGGTCCTGGGATAGCGCCCTGTGTGGGGCTGGGTGCTGGGCACGGAGCCTGCTTGAGCTTCTGCCCCTCCCCCGGCCGCACCCCTGCCCCCGGCCCCGCCCTCACGAGCTCGCGCACGCGCACTCTCTCTCGCGCACGCGCTCTAAAAAACCAAACCAAAGAGAAAGAGCCGCAGAGCAGGACGAAAAGGCAGTTGTCGCCGTGCCTGTGGGCTCAAGGTCAGGAAAGCCTGAGCGATGCCCCTGACCCATCGGGAAAATGATTATGAATCTAGCATTAATATAAACGAGTGACAGCAAAAAGAGACACCGGAAACTTGAATCCGGGGCGGAGATGGGGCCGCTGCCTGTAAAGAGCGGCCCCAGCCCCACTCCTGTTACACACTTGGGGGCCCCGGTCCCCAGGACCCCGCGGACGTGCCGACCAGCAGCCTCTGGCCCAGAAGTTGATTTTTTTTTTTTTTCTCTTCAATTCAGAATGTCTGCCTGGCCAATGCACGCGTGGCTTATGAAGATGTTTTTTGATAAAATGATCATTATTGCCAGGTGACGTGATTCTAGACCCGAAAACCTGGAGAACATTGAGTATATGTATGTACATGTTTTAGGGTCGCTGACACACAAGAGAACATCAAATGGACACCCACGAGGAACGGGAGGAGAACCCGGCTGACCGAGCACGGAAGCGAGCGCGTGGGCGTTAGCGGGGAGCGAGGGCGTCAAGATGGCCGCTGGAGGACCCGGTATGGCCTCTGCGCTCCAACCCAGCCCTCTCAACGTGACTGAAAAGTTTTTTGGGTTGGTTTTTTTTTTTTTTTTAAATCTTTTTATTAGAGAGAGAGTGACAGAGACAGCAAGAGCAAGCGCAAGCAAAGAGAAGTGGGAGAAGCAGGCTCCCAGCTGAGCAGGGAGCCCAATGCGGGGCTCGAACCCAGGACCCCGGCATCATCCCCTGAGGCGAAGGCAGAGGCTTAACCGACTGAGTCACCCAGGAGCCCCAAGAAGGTATGTGTTTAAAGCCTCTGCCAAAGGACTAGAAACTGTAAGCCGATATCCTTCTGTGTCAGAGATGATGAGAAATAAAGGACAGTGGAAGGTAAAAATCTAGCCTGAAATGTTCAGGAAAAGACGCCAGGAAGAGAGGGAGCTGGATCTAGGGGTGTGCCAGGTGCAGGGAGAGTAAGGTCCAGGCAGCTCACCAGGCGACAGGTGCCATGTGGGGAGGACTTGCTTGCAACCCCATCCAGGGCACCCAGCAGCTGGCACAGATGCCTCTAAGGGACAGCAGGACAGCAGAGACAGAAGACAAACTGGGGGGACGGGTGGGACACAGGGCTCATTTCCTTTGTAAACAATGAGCCTTTTATCAGTAAGATAAAGGCCAACACCCAACTGAAAAACTGGGACCAAGATAGGATCAGGCAGTTCACAGCGAATGAAATACTGAGAACTGATGCCCATATGAGAAGGTCCTGGACCTCACTCATAATTAAAGAGATGCTAATTAAAATAAGGAGCTACTGGTGGTTCACTCTTATCAAAGATTTGAAAAGACTGCGGAGCTCAGGGCTAGTGAGGGTGTGGGCAGACAGGCTGATGTGATGTAAATCAGCACGACCTTTCTGGAGGACAATTTGACATTGGCAAGCAAACGGAAGAAAGAAAATATGATAAAATATATTTTTTTTTACATTCTTGGAGTGGGGAAACCCTTCCTAAAGCAAGATACAAAAATCTAGAAAGTCTAAAGGGAAAAATGGACAGATTCAGCCTCAAAAATTTTAAACTTCTGTAACACTAAAGACCACATCAAAGTTAAAATACAAAGTATAGACAACAGGTGCAATGTGCATAATGACCCTAAAATACAGGGGGGCCCTTCATAATAAATACAGAGCTTTATGTTCCAATATACAAATGGTCAAAGGACAAGAACAGGCAACTCACAGGAGAATTCAAATGGCCGCTAGTTGAGAAGGGACAAGTACGCTCGCTAGGGGTCACAGAAATGTAGATTTAAAAATTGGTAACATCTAGTGTTGGCAAAAGGAAAGGGGTGTTCTTGTATGCTGTGGTCATTATATGCTGGTAGAGTCTGTTGATGGGCCATTGGGAGAACCTACCAACATGTAAAACGTTTAGATAAACTTGCAGGAATCTATTCTTTGGAAAAACCCACTCAGGGTAGTGCCTGTGCGAGCAAGTATGGTCATCACAACACTGTTTGTATTCAAGAAATACTGGACGTGATCTAAAGAATCAGAGAGTGGAAGAGGAAGACAGGCTCCCTTTTTATGTTTTCATATCAGAAGTTTTTCTGTTTAATATTTTTTAAATTAATGCCCCAATTGGGGGGAATGCTGTGTGTGATTTTCCGGAAATTATTCTAGTGAGCTGAAATTCCAGTACCTCCTGTCCCAAAACCCATTTGAGTGTCCTTGAAATCAACCCAAACGAACTCTAAGACACAGCCAGCATAGAGAGGGGGAGCCTTGCTCAGAATGCAGGGTCCTTATGACCCAGCCCCTCCTAATGGGAAGAGAGGACGAAGCGGATTCCCCTCGCACAACCCCTTATCCACCTGGCTGGGGAGGCTGGTGTGAGGTCAGGATGTGACCTTAACTGTATGGAGGCAGAAGCAGCTCCTGGCACTGACCTGTGCCTGGCCTGAGGACTCTCCCCAGCCCAGGAGAAGAAACCAGAACAGCAACCCAACCCTCCAGAGTCAGGTTCAAAACTGCTTGAGTAGAGCAAGGAGGGGAACTCCTATCACCCCAAGTCCTGGGGCATCATAGCTCAGTCTCATAGCTCAGGAGCCCAGGAGAACAACCTGGGTACAGGAAGAGCCAAGACGCTAGTCAGGCCGGGCGGGTGACAGGCCTTTGCTCTACCCTCTTCCAGCCAGCACAGGTGACTCAGCCCTCCCGACAGTGTGCCTTTCTCTCTGCTTCTACCATTTGGTCTCACCTCACTCTTGACTCCCCTCTATGTGATGACTCCTGCTCACGCTGATAATCCAAATACCGAACAGCTACGAAAGCATGCCCCCCACCCCCCGCAGGCAAAACAGACACCAGTTGTGAACAATGGAAAGAGGTAGCAAATTATCCCTAAATTCACTGGCTTAGAACAACAAACATTTACGATCTCACCCACTTATGGGTCAGGAATTTGAAGCTGCTTAGCTGGGTGGTTCCGGCTCAGGCTGTCTCAGGAAGTTGTGGTCATTTGAAGGCTTGACCGGGGCTGGAGCATCCGCTTCCGAGCTGTCTCCGTCCCAGGACTGTGGGCAGGAGGCCCCAGGGCCCCACCGGTGGACCTCTCCATAGGGCTGCTTGAGCGTCTCCACCACATGGTGGCTGGCTTCCCCAGAGGAAGTGATCCAAAAGAGCAAGGCAGGGTCAGACGGTCTTTTTTGAGCTAGTCTCGAAAGTCACCCATCGCCCTTTCTGCAGTGTCCTGGTGGGTGCACAGACCAGCCATCCTCTCGTGTGGAAGGGCTTGCGCAAGGCTGTAAATACCAGGAGGTGAGGCTCGGTGGGGGACGTTCAGGAGGCTGCTCCCTCTTTGAAGTCCTGTCATGGATTTCCACCATCCTTAGAACAAAACCCGAAGGCCTGCCCCTGGCCTGGGAGGCCTGGCATGACCTGGCCCTTGCCTACATCCCAGGCTCATCATGTTCTTGGCCCACTTGCACTGGCCTCCAGACCCAGCAACCTTCCCTCCATCCCTCAACCTCCCAAGCTCATCCTTCGTATTTCTGCTCTCTCTGCCTACAAGTCTCTTTCCAGATCTTTGCATGGTTGGTTCCCTCTGACCTTTCAGGTCTCAGCTCAATGGCAGCTCCTCAGACAGGCTTCCCTGAGCACCTGTCAAAAAGAGCCCCCACCCCTGCTTGTGTCTGTCTCACATCACCTTGCGTGCTTTCTTCCCCCCACTATGACAAATGTGTAGATCCCGCATGAATGATGATACATAATTTCTGATCGGATGTATTTAGACATGCAGTCAGTACCAATATCATGCTGTTGGGCTACATTTTTTCCTTTGGTTCCGTCCGAGAGGCCCGTCACATCACCCCGTGCTCACTTCTTCCCAGCACAGCACAGACCTGTAGCTGAACCGATCTTGTCCTCGTGTATCGGGTTATTGCCCTTCTCCCTTCCCGTGTCGATGCAAGCCCTCACTTCTAAGCAACAGACTCCTTTCCAGCTAGTTTAAGCTGAAGAGGAACTTATTAAAGGATAGTAAGCACCTCAGAAATCATCAGGGAGGGCAGAGAACCAGGCTCGGGGGTCATTTGCGGGGATCATTCCTTGTAGGAGCCCCACTGCACACACACACACCGCTGTTGCCTGGGTGGGCAGAGACCACCGTTGGGATGAAGATCACCATTGCAATGCCTGCTACCGCCGCCTCTGGGAGCCAGGTGGATCCGCTGGATTCTCCAGAGAAGATTCCTTGGAACCCGCTTCTCAGTGTCCCTTAGTGTTGTGCAAGTGCCTCTCATTGGTGTCATCTTGGGTCACATGCTCTGCTCCACCTGCACACGAGACCAGGAACTTATCAGATCCCACCCCGGGAGCTGTGAGTTCAGAGGATGGGGAATTCTCAAAACCAAGGAAGAATAATCCATGGTTTCCGTCAACCCTTCTTTCCTACTTCAACTTAGAAACAACAGCAAAAAAAAAAAAAGAAAAGAAAAGAAACAACAGCAAAACCCAGTAGCGAGCTGAGAGCTATCTCCCAAAAGGAAAATGGTTACTTGGGAAAGGAGTTCACGGCTCTGCTCCAACACTTGAGGGCTTTCTGCCCTTCTCTGGCCATCTTGCTCATGTATTTACTGCTTGCCTCTGGGTAAGTGCTGTGAGAACTGGGACCTGGCTTATCTCTGTATCCTCCGTACCTAAAATGGTGCCTGGCCCGTCCTGAGAGCCCGTGGATGTTAAGTTAATGCACCGGATACACGATGTCCCCTGCCACGGTGAATAAGGCTGACCTGCAGAAACGACAGTGCGTGACCAAACCTCAGCTCTTTTCCAGCTAACCGCCCCTTATCCGTGGGCTAGGCCCAATTTCAGGTTCCAGACAGGAGGAATCTTGCTGGTCATCTTGTCTACTTGTACCAAGCCACCGATGGTCAGGACGGCCTGTGAAGGGGAGGGGTGTCTGCCGATGTCAGCCTGTCAGAAGGGCCTGCGAGATCCCCAATGGGCGTGAGGTGCTGACGTGTCTGGTACAGCGGGGTCACCTCTCCCCTGAGGATGGGGTTCTCAACGCTCCATGTAAGACGCTATGCCATCTGGTCAGTGACTCCTGGAAGTCCCTTACGTTACCACGAATTTCTCTCCAGTACCACCTAGAAAAATCCAGCTCAGCCGGTTTCCCTGCTAAGTGGGGGCAGATGACTGTCTCTCCGGTGAAGCCCCAGGCATAGCTGGATTTTGCCTTATGGGTCATGCGGTGTGGAGAGCACACGTGAGACGCTCACAGCGTTAGGGGCACAGGGGACCCGACCCACTGAGAGAGCCACAGATGCCACCACACCTTCTTCCTGTTGCTCCCTCAGGGTCACCCACCGTGAGGTGTGAAAGGCATAACCTCAGCCCGACCTCCATTGTCCTCCCCTGCCCCCTTCTTTCTGTTTTCTTCTTTCTCTTCCCTTTTGAGCACATATATACTGCTAGGTTCGGTGATTTTTTTTTTAAAGATTTTATTTATTTATTTGACAGAGAGATCACAAGAAGGCGGGGGGGGGGAAGCAGGCTCCCTGCTGAGCAGAGAGCCTGATGCGGGGCTTGATCCCAGGACCCTGAGATCATGACCTGAGCCGAAGGCAGAGGCTTTAACCCACTGAGCCACCCGGGCGCCCCCTCGGTGATTTTTTTTTTTTTAAATATCCACTTGCTCTTACTGGATTTACACATGAATTTTAGGAAGTCTGAATATAAGAGGAAGAAAATGAATCTGATCCCAGTGAGAAAGCCCCAGCACAAAAGTAAAAGGAGAAGGCAGTGAAATCTTGATGATCCTGTTCTCTGAAATAGATCTCTCAACTGAAAGGAAAAAAGATTTGAGAAAACAGTTATTACCTATTGTTGGGAGGGCTGGGGGACAAGACAAGGACAGGGCAGGGGAACGGGGGGCCTGTCACCTCCACTTGTCACTGTTTGCTGTGGTGAACAGGGTTACAGGAGGCTGGATGATTAAACAGAGGAGCGACAGGGAAACCTGTGTGGCACGTGGGGGAAATCACTGAGAGAGGAAAGGAAAGCTGGGGACCGTGCCAGACTTCCAGAAGAAAAGTGTGAACATACAGGGTGACAAAAATGTCCCTGAAATTTCAGAATAAATCAAGTGGAACAGAATCAGTCATCAAAACAAGTTTATATTTCCTCTCCCTTTTCCTCTTTTCTCCTCTTCCTCTTTCTTCCTCCCTCCTTCCTTTCCCTCCTCTCTCTGCCCCCCACCTACTGTCTGTCACACACACACACGCACATGCACACACTCACAGGTAGAGAGTCTTGTCTGTTTTCTTCACGGCTGTCTCGCCAGAACTTAAAACAGTGCCTCGTCCAGCAGTGCCTGGCTGGCTCAGCCCCTGGAACACATGATCTTGATCTCCACGTGCCAAGTTCAAACTCCGTGTTGGGCCTAGAGCGTACTTTAAAAAAACAAATAGGGGCACCTAGGGGGCTCAGTCGGTTAAGCATCTGCCTTTGGCTCAGGTCGTGGTCCTGGGGTCAAGTCCCACATCGGGCTCTCTGCTCAGTGGGGAGCCTGCTTCTCCCTCTGCCTCTGCCCTTTCCTGCTGCACCTGTGTTCTCTCTCTCTCACTCACTCACTCATAAATAAATAAATAACATCTTAAAAAAAAAATCTAACCAACAAAACCCAAAACAGTGCCTAGGTCATAGTAAGCCTTTAATATTTGTCAAATAAATGAATGGAAGACTTTATAATGAACTGAGATGGGTCATCTTGCACTAATTAAAATGAGAAGCCCACTAACCCTAAGATAACAACTTGGTGGGATCCCTAAACTTGATGGAAAAAAAAATTAAAAACTTCTCCCAAATTTTGGGCAGAAAATACAAAGTTAAATAACTTTCCAAAATCTTGATAAGGCAGACAGCTTTGAAGTTCGCAGGGCAACAGTCAAGTCTTGAGACAATGGAATGAAAACCGCAGAGTTGAGGGAATGAGAGGCTCCCAGGACTCCTGAAGCCCAGAAGACAATGGAAGGAAATCTCTGGTGGGGAACGCAGGACAACTGGCCTCATGGGGCCTTTGGCGAAGGCAGAGGTTAAAGGCCACCTGCAGAGGGAGAGCACTTCCTCCCTCCAGCAACACTTCTGGAGCACCTTCTGAGCCCTGCCCACCCTGTTCTTTCTCCCAGGCCTGGAGTGACAAGGGAAGGAAGACGGAGTCCACGCTCAGAGCAGGGTTGGCCTCAACCCTCCCTGGCAGTCCGCTGGGCAGATCACTGCCCAACCCATCCCTGGCAGCTTCGGCTCTGTGATCCTGCAGGCCTCTTGGCCCCAGAGGGTAACCCACAAGACCATCTTCCTAGAACCTATGATCACGCTGTGCCCTGGGTGGGCTCAGGCTGGGCACCCCTTTCCCCCAGGAGAGTTGGGGAAGGGACGCTGGAGGCCACGGAGGGCTTCATGGGGATGACGTCCTCGGAGGCCAGCTGGCGTGTTTGTGTTTATTGTGGTGTGGAACAGGCAGTTCGGTTCCTCTCCTGGACACCCCTGTGGCCCCGCCCTCCAGAGCTCGGCGCCTGTGGACCTGGAAAAGCCTTATGTCCTTCCAGGTAAGCCAGACCAGAGGCAAGCAGGTGCTTGCCCCCGACCCAACCTCAGCATGCCTGCTGGGCAGGAGCGGCAATGGAGAGAGCGCCCTGAAGCCCAGATCCTCGGCCCCCTGCGCCCCTGAAGCCCAGATCCTCGGCCCCCTGCTCTCCTTCCTTCCCCCCTGCTGGCTGTTGGCCACGTTCTGTCCAAAGCACTCACGTGTGCGTCCCTCGCCCAGGCTTTCCAGTGTGTTTGCTGAGTTCCCACTATGCACTACGAGCTGGTGGGCAGACGTCTCAACATGCCGTTGTGGGATTTTTGACACCGCAGAGGTCATGACTAAGGCAGATCTTCCCCACAGATCAACCATTCCCAGCCCTCCGAAGCTCCGGAACTTTCGCCTTGGACACATCACCCCCCCCCCCCGCCCCCCGTACACAGTAAGAAAGTAAGCAGCACTTTTTGTACCTTGGGGACAAAAAATAAAACCCAGTCACTTCAGTGTCACTCTTACAGCAGCAATGACTTAATGACTAGGAAAAAAAATACCATTGTCTGGACAAAGAGACGTATTTGGGGAATTTTATTATACTGACTGACATACTGAATTCCCAGCCCTCTGGGGGAAAGAAAGCACCAAGTGTTCCCCCATCCTCCCCCTCCCCCCAAAAAAGGATGAAAATAGATTCCCAGAACAGACACAAAACAGCAGCCCCAGCTCCCTTCCATGCCAAGCACTGTCTGGTGACTGACTCACCCAGGACTCTTCTGGAAGGGACAGAGTCCCGTCTGTTAGGTTAAGAGGAAAGGATGATGAGCCTCTTGGTGGCAGGGCCAGCCCAGGGATGTTGGCGGAGAGTAGCCAGGCGGGGAGGGTAGGGGGATGTGTGGGGAGCCAAGGCCAATCTTCTGTCCCTTTGTTTCCTCCGTCTATGTGTCTGTCTGTCTTGCTGTCTTGTCTGTCTCCTGGTCCCTGTAGGTGTCTGCCGGCTGGCCTCTCTCAGGACATGAGATCTCTCCTCTCTGCTTGCCCAGAGCATCTGCTTTTCCTTTGTCCCTCTCTTTGCAGAGCGGCTTTCTCATCTCTGCTGAACCATGACGGTTCTTTTCATGACCCTACACATTTGGTGCCTCTGCCAGCTGATGGGGTCTCCAGGTGTCCCGGGTCCGAATCTGAAGGCCAGAGGGAGCACTTCCATCAGGCCAGCCCTCCCCACTGTCCTAGGGCTCTGGGAGCATGCATGCTTGGACATGGGGCCGGGGACAGCAGGACCCCACTCTCGGGAACGGTGGTGGGTGTGAGAGTTCTCAGATACGGGGGCAAACCCTGGAGCTACACCTCCAAGAAGTCTTCTGTGTTACAAACCCCACAGAAGACGTGTTCTTGGAAATCTCTGGGGCGGGCCACACGGGTAATGCTCCCTTTTGCAGGCTTTAGAAATACATACAAATTTTAAGGCTTAAAAAAGACATATTTCACATGTGACTATGAAATAAAATAGTAAAATAGGTCCCTGTTCTACACGATTCGGGCTGAAAGCTTTTCTAAATGCAGCAAGCTGTATTAGCATCTTCACGCAGCCTCTTCCTAATTTAAAGATACTATAATTATATATCATGCATTGACATTGCTGAAAATCTGTGTAGAAACTTGGCCTGGGAAGGACCAAACCAAAACATGCGGTTTCCTGGATTTAAAACGGCCAGAATCACATCTGAAAAAAATCCTACATATTGTCCAAGACAGCTCTGGGAATGGTGCTCCCCATCCCCCCCACCCCCGCTTTGTGCAAGCCCTCCTCCTCCTCACCTCTCTGCAGAGGACTGGGAAGGCACCCGTGCCGCCAGGAGAAACCACCCAATAAACACAGCTTCTTAAATGTGGGGCCATGACAGTCCGTAGGTTTCAGGGAAAACAGCCTGGGGGGAGACTCCAGCCTCTTCTAGATCCGGATGCCCAGCAAACTGCAAAAGAGAGACGTCTGCGTTACAGAAACGAAATGGAGTAAAATTCTGCCATCCTGAATCACGGAGAGACTCATTGTTCAAGTGGCTGCGTCTTATCTAAGGCATTTGGAGATTCTCCTCCTTGTTTCCTGGGCATTTCTTGAAACCGTGATTGGTCTAGTTTCCAAATGTACCGTCAAAGTCCCGGGGATAGTTGGGACCAGATCAGCCCTCCTCACCCAAGTTCAGTGGCTTGGAGTTGATCTGTTTCAATTATTTTCCTAATTCAGTTTTTATTTGGTCAGTGGTACAATAAATATTGGCTCAACAGCAACACTTCCCGATCTAGCCCCGCAAAGTTCACATTCTTTAAGTTAGTTCTTTTGGTATTTATTTCCGTAATCTTCAATGATAAGCTCCCATGATTATTCATTGGTTTTTCTCTTTGAACCATCCTCTCCTGATTCTCCACCTCAGGCTGTGTCTCTCCCCCTGCACACTCCAACGTCCACACATAAACACACCTTTCCCCCTCCCTTACCTTCCCCAGAGAGTTCGGTGTTTACGATATTCTGACTGGCGAAGCAGCTATTAATCCCCTCCCCCATCATAGGAAGGGCACCTAACCGCAAGTGGGGGGTGCAGAAAGATCTCTGGAAGAAGTAAGAGACGAAAGTGGGAGTTCAGGAACAAGTCTGAGACAGCAAAGGGACGGGACCCTGGGAGCCAGTGGGCTGGAGAAGGGGCTGGGGGGCTGCGGGGCGGTGGGACACAAGCCGGGGTGTCAGCAGACATTGGGATCCACGGGGGCGCTGGGCACAGAGCAGTGTTAAGGATCGAACCGCGCCTGTGGCCGCCCTGTGAGGACGGATGGAAGGGGCGGGCCCGAAGCCGTTTCCCTGGGGGAGGCGTGGTGCAGGCCTGGACCCCGGGCTGGGCCGAGCAATCTGGGAAACCCAGGCACCTGACCCGGTGGGGACACCAATCATGGGAGCACAGAGAGGAGTAGCTGGCTTCCAAGGGAGATGATGAGCTCCGGTTTGGACACCCTGAGTCTGAGGTATCCATAGGATGTGTGGGTCTGGAGTGAGGAGAAGACAGCAAGGCTGGAACAAGGTGGAGAAATATATTTTTTATTTTATTATTTTTTAAAAGATTTTATTTATTTATTTAGAGGGAAAGCGTGTGAATGGGGGAGGGGCAGAAGGCGAGAGAAAGTCTCCGGCGAACTCCCAGCTGAGCGCAGAGGACCCTGAGAACATGACCTGAGTGGAAATCCAGAGTCCGCCACTTAACCGACTGAGCCACCCAGGTACCCGCTTAAACAGTCTACTGCAGAATTTCTGTTACAAATCGTGCTAAGCATTTGTTTTGGAAGGTGAGACCCCCACTCCTGAGGGCCTAGGAGTCAGCAGCCCTCAGCATTCAGAGGCCAGAAGACACTCCAGGACGTGGGAAGGTCTGGGATTTGCCACAGAAAAATGAAAGATAAAGCAGGTGGGCAAGATGGTGGGAGGCTGTGCAAGGCCTAGCGTGACCCCTGACCTGGAACACCCCAAAACCTTTAGCAAAGTCTAATCACCCCACAGCGGCATGGGAAACCCGAGAGGAGGCTGCATTTTTCATTAGTGTCTACATAGTGCGGACAGAGAGACAACATGCAAGGAAGCCAGAGCCCAAGATTAGAGTCCCGAGGGTGTCTGGAGATCAGAAGCGGCCTGGGGGAGGCCTCTGAGTTCTACCAACTGTGACGTAGGTGGTTCACCTAGATTTCAAGAGAGCCCCTTGCTGAACATCCCCGGCTGACCTGGAGTGACCAAGGCCCCCAGGATGGGGGGACACAAAGGGAAGAGGGCCTGGGAAGGTGATGTCCCACACACTCAGGACGGGTGTTTCAAGGAAGAAGATGCCCCAGATGTCCGGTGGCCCTGGGAAGCCAGGAACGATGAGGACCAAATGGAGTCTGTTGGGTGACAGTGGCGAGGATGCTGGTGAGGTCCCGGGGGAGAGCTGCCTCGGTGGGTGGATGGAAATGACAGAAGTGGGAATACAGAACGGGGAGAGATAGGTGAGAAAGTATAGTCAGGGTAGAAACAGTGCTTCCTAGAAACTTGGCTTTGAAGATGGTCCAGGAGCCCCTGTGGTTCCAATTCTCCTCCGAAGGCGGAAAAACCATGTAATACCACCATGCAGCTGTATCGTTTGCTTCTCTTTCTGGAAAGAAAAAAATATCTGCTTATGATTCAAAACCCCACCAAGGGCGCCTTCTTAAGCATCTGCCTTCTGCTCAGGTCATGATCCCAGGGTCCTGGGACTGTGTCCCAAGTCAGGCTCCCTGCTCAGTGGGGGGTCTGCGCCCTCTGCTCCTCCTCCCCGCCCCCCAGCTGGCACACGCACACGTGCGCTCTCAAATAAACAAAATGTTTTTTTTATCTTAAAAAAAAAAACATCAAAATCTGCATTCTCCTTTCACACAAAGACACACTTTTACATCTTTGGTACAAAATGAATATGGAGTGTTTTCATAAATTCCAAGAAAACTCTTATCCCCCAAGGGTGCCGGTTGCTGGACAGAGAGGGGCCTGCCTTGACAGGGAGGTAGTGCTTTGATTGGAAGGCATTTTTGCTCCCAAAAGAGGCTATCAAAGGGTCCAGAAGACCCCGTCCCTCTGAAGCGGGCTGTTTGGCTGTGGGCACTGTGCCGCCTTCCCAAAAGGTCAAGACAAGAGGGAGTTTTATAAAGCTGCTGTGGGCAAAGGAGTAAAGGGGGGAAGAACTACCCAGGGAGATCTACTGGGGTGGAATGCCAGGGGAGCGGGGGGCCCCCCATTCTTGCTCCCCTTTCTTATGATGGCAGAATGTCCAACAGTCACCCCAGGACCAGAAACAAGGGTCAGGATTTCGGTTTTGTTCATAGGCCTGTTTGGTTTTTGTCCCGCTTGGCCGTGTCCATCATAATCCGCCTCCTCCTCTCAGATGAACGAGAAGCCCAACCACTTCCTGGGGGAGTCTGTGCTTTCTGCAGCCTGAGCAGCGCCCACAAAATGCTGCTTCATTCTCGGAACCAAGGGCAACATCTCCCAGGACCCTGGACCCGGCCTGCACAGAGGTTCCAGCACCATCGATGGGCCCAGTCTGAGGGGTACCACTGCTGGTCTCCGGGCTCCGTTGGGAGGGAAGTAGGGTGCTCAGCTTTGTGGTAATCTTTTTACAAAGCTTTTTATGAAATATGACATACAAAAAGGCATTAAAACTAATAGAGAATGCTCATGTCCCATCACCAAGTGTAAGGAAAAGAAAATATCACCAAGAGAGTCAGAAGCCCCAGAGCGGGTCTCTCTGACTGCATCCCTTCCCCGTGCCTCGAGGCATCTGCTACCGTGAGTCTGGGATGTATCCTTCCAGCACCTTCCGCTGCAGCAACCCAGACAGGATGGCCTCGTGCGGTGAGTCTTGTGGGGGAAGGGGCTGCCTCTCAGCATTGCAGGAACAAGAAGGAAGAGAAATCACGGCAGCGACAAGGGGGCAGGAAAGCCCTAGCAACAGAAATAAGCAATTGCATGGGGCGCCTGGCTGGCTTAATCATGGGAGCACACAGCTTTTACTCTCAGGGTTGTGAGTTCGAGCCCCACGTTGGGTATAGAAATTATTTAAAAATAAAATACTGAAAAAAAGAGAGAAAGTGGGGCGTCTGGGTGGCTCAGTGGGTTAAAGCCTCTGCCTTCGGCTCAGGTCATGATCCCAGGGTCCTGGGATCGAGCCCTGAATAGGGCTTTCTGCTCACTGGGGAGCCTGCTTCCTCCTCTCTCTCTCTGCCTGCCTCTCTACCTACTCTGTCAAATAAATAAATAAAAGCTTTTAAAAAAGAGAGAGAGAAAGAAAGAAATATAGTTATTGCAGAAGAGAGAGAGACCAGAAGCTCTCTGTCACTGATAATCAGCTCCGACAGGAGGGACAAGTTTAGTGAGTGGCCATCTGATGACACAGAAGCCTGGGAGTGGTCAATGACAGAGTAACAGGACCTGGACCAGGATGGACCCTCCCAGTGACCCGTTGTAAGGTGTCACCGAGTTCTGGGGGGCGGAGGTGTTCCCAGTTCATACCAGAGAGTGAGCTGTTTCCAGAGGGGCCCAGTACCGTCCGGCTGGCCCAGGGCACTCAGCCGTCGCATGGTGAGGGCTCCGTGTTTCCTACAAGTCAATGCTCAGCAGGGTCTACCCACCAGGCTCATGTTTGGCTCGGGAAAATCAAATACAAGCCCTATTGGATTGTTGGGCTGTCTTGGAGCACTTCCGAGGGGACAGATGAATGAGAGGCTGTTGGTTGACATTTAACTACAGTTCCAAATTGATCAAATGTCTCCGTGCAGTCTGTCCAAGCCAGCCTAGAGGTGGACCAGACCCGGTGGCCAGAGGGGCTGCGGGCTTGCCGGCTGTGCTGCCTGCCCTCTCCTCCCCCGCCACGCTGGGCACGGGCCACCTGCCTGTTTTGTGAAATCACTTGCTTGAGCTCCTATCAGGGGTAGTTTTCTGTTCAAGACGTCTTTCTCCTCTTTTTGTCCTTTGTATGGGTCCCATGGTGCATTAATCTGTTCAGACTGCCAAAACGAAATACCATAGACCCAGTGGCTTAAACAATAGAAGTGTATTTCTCCCAGGTCTGGGGGCTGGTAGGCCAAGATGTAGGTGCCGGCAAGTTGGCTTCATCATGAGGTCTCTTCTGGCGTGTAGGTAGGGGGCCACCATCTCAGGGTGCTCACAGGACCTCATCTTTGTGCGTGTAAGGGAGGGGCAGGGGAAGGAGAGAGTGAGCTCTGGTGCCTTTTCTTCCTACAAGGACATCAGTTGTGTTAGATTAGGGCCCCCCCCTTATGATTTCATTTAATCTAAATTACATCCTACAGACCGTATCTCCAAATACAGTCCCATGGGGTTAGGGTTTTAAGACATGCATTATGGAAGAGCACAACTGAGTCCATTGCACATAGACACCCAAGAACTGCTCATAATCTGGTCTGCAACTCCACAGAGAATAGAGTCAACTTTCTGTAAGTGTTAGAAACGTTCTGTATCTGTGTGGTGGTTATACAGGGGTGTGTGTGTGTGTATAAATTATTTGAGGTATATACCTAAGAATTGTATGCTTTGCTATATGTATGTTACACTTGAAATTTTTTCTCAATTTTAATGAGCACACAGAGAAGAGAATCCAATTAAATCCCTGAAGACTTTGGGAATGAAGAAGGTGGCCCATGGTATCCTTAGGCTAGGAATTGACACCAAGGCCTTAACATGCAGGAATGGAAGGATCTTAGCTTTCATTGGGCATTTTGTTTGTCAGGGTAGTTCTGCCTATAGGAAAGGGAAGTCTACTCACTGTGTCAAGTAGAAAGAATCTTCCATGAATCCAAAAGAATCTGAAGAGCGAGACCTCACAAGGGACAGAAACTGGGATATTCCCTCACTGCTAACTCAGTCTCTCTGTGTCTCTCTCTCCCTCTTGGTCTCTCTCTCTCTACCTCCCTCTCAGTCTCCCCCTCTCTCTGGCAATTTCTGCCTATGCCGGTGTATCTACCCCCTTCAGTCTTTGGACCCGTTTTCTCTCTTTTCTCTTTGTGTTTCCAGTATGGCTGCCACAGCTGTTGGGTCAGTATGAGTCTCCCTCCTCAGCTACTACCATCAACTATTCCTTCCCTTTGTGTCTCTTAGGTCAACCTCCCAAGAAGGGTCCCAGCACACCTTTTTGAGTCAGTGTCCCGATGTAGGTGAAAAGGCTGCCCTTGGGCCCAAACATCTACAGCAGAAAGAAGTAAGCCATGTTGTACAGTTTGAAGTTACGTATGGGCCAGGTCCTGGGTTAGAAGAACCCATTTTCAAAAGAGCTATGGAGGAGAAGGCAACAAGAGATGACTTTCTCAAGAATGGTAAGTTTGAAGGATCTCCATATATATTTTCTCGTAATGTTTTTAGTTTGGGTCTCAAGGGAAAGCTGGTCAGAAACAGTGAGTTGGGAAGTGTTCTCTCCTTTTCGGTTTTCTGGAAGAGTTTGTGGAGAACTGCCATTCTTTCTTCCTGAAAGATTTGATGGAATTGAACAGTAAAGCCATCTGGGCCTGGAGTTCTCTTTCTGAGAAGGTTTCTTAGCTATAAATTCAATTTCTTCAATAAATATAGGACTATTTGAGTTACCTCTTTCTTTCTGAGTTGGCATTGGTAGTTGGAGTCTTTTAAGGAAATTGTTTGTCTAGGGGCACCTGGGTGGCTCAGTCTGTTAAGTATTTCCCTTCCACTCAGGTCACAGTCTCAGGGTCCTGGGATTGAGCCCCACATCGGGCTCCCTGCTCCGTGGGGAGCCTGCTTCTCCCTCTGCCCCTCCCCTCTGCTCATGTTCTCTCTCTCTCTCTCAAATAAATAAAAAATCTTTTTAAAAAAAGGCTGGGGAGGGTATGTGCTATGGTGAGTGCTGTGAAGTGTGTAAACCTGGCGATTCACAGACCTATACCCCTGGGGCTAATAATACATTATATGTTAATTTAAAAATTATTTAAAAAAGGAAATTGTCCATATAATCTACGTTACAGAATTTATTGACATAAAGTTGTTCATAGTATTGTCTTACTAGCCTTTTCACATCCATACAATCTGTGTTGGTGTCCCCTCTCTCCTTCTTGATATTGGTGAATTGTGTTTTCTCTATTTTTTTCCTGGCCAGTTTGACTAGAGGTTTATCAATTTCATTGATTTTTCTCAAAGAACCAGCTCTTGGCTTCATTGATACCCTTTATTGTTCTTTTTCCTGTCTTGATGATATCTTCTTTGATCTTTACTGTTTCGTTTCATTTTCTCCTTTTGGAAATTAATTTATTCTCCTTTTTCTAGTTTCTTAAGGTAGAAGCTGGGGTCACTGATGTGATATCCGTCTAATTTTCTTTCTTTTTTTTTTTTTTAAAGATTTTATTTATTTATTTGACAGAGATCACAAGCAGGCAGAGAGGCAGGCAGAGAGAGAGAAGGGGAAGCAGGCTCCCTGCCGAGCAGAGAGCCCGATGTGGGGCTCGATCCCAGGACCCTGAGAGCATGACCAGAGCCGAAGGCAGAGGCTTTAACCCACTGAGCCACCCAGGCGCCCATCCATCTAATTTTCTAACATAAGCATTTAGTGCTGTGAGGACACAGGTCTCTGATGACAGCCCATGACTTGAGCCCTGGGTCAAGTCTCATCTGAGGCCACTGGTCCCCAGCTCTGGCTACCCATCAGATCCGCCCTATAAACTTCTGAAACACCCATGCCTGGGCCCCACCCCAGGCCAATTAAGACAAAATCTTTGGGAATGAGCTGCAGGATGAGTAGTTGTCAAAACTCAGCAGGTGGGCTTAAGGGACGGCTGGGATGGTGAATCACTACCACACTCGCCTAGTGTTTCTCAAACTGTAACGAAGGCAGTTCTGTTTTTGTTTTTTTTTTATTTTCAAGTTTATGTTTCTGTTATCTTATGAAATACTTTGTAACATATGATAAAAATGAACTGTGTGATTTCAAGAAGTTTCCCTCCTGAAGAGTGGCACTTCTGTTGCCTCTTAAATCTAGGTGTTCTCATTATTCTTTATTATTTTTTTAACGATTTTATTTATTGATTTGACAGTGAGAGAGAGAGCACAAACAAGGGAGGGACAGAGGGAGAGGGCTTCCCGCTGAGCAGGGAGCCGGATGCAGGGCTTGATCCGAGGACCTTGGGATCATGACCTGAGCCATAGACAGATGCTTAACCGACTGAGCCACCCAGGTGCCCCTCATTATTCCTTATTATTATCAACAACAGAGGAAAGGAGGCTGGTACAAAGAGGATTGTGCACATGGTCATTTCAGCTGTATAGTTGTACCCCCTTGTGGGATTGTAGCAGTTCGTGGAACATTCCAGTCCATGGACCGTGCTTTGAGTAGCACTGTCTACATGTCTTGATTGTATGAGCCCATAGCTTCTTTTTATTGTTTAAACTTACTGGAGTTGGGTTTTTGGAAGAGGAAGATTCCAGCGAAAGTACCCTCCCACAGACATACCCATCTATTCTGCAGTCACCCGTTAACACATTTCTCGCCCTCCCCCACACAAGAGCTACAAGCATCCCAGAGTAGTGTGCAGTCCTGGTTTGTTTGATGATGACTGTGTGGTTACCATGTACCTCATTCTGGCTCCCTTTCTGGAGCAGAGCCCAGATGAGGCAAACTTCCTTCCAGCCATTGTGGATAACGCTAAAGAAAACTGAGAACACCTAGGTTTGAGAGGCAATGGAAGCACCATTTCTTTTTGTATTACAAAAGAAAATTCTAGAAGCCACAGGATAGCAGATATGGATATCAGCATATTGGCATTTTTTTTTCGACGCTCAAATCATCCCACTTTCGAGCAGAGACAGCTCCTTCAGGTTGCCTCCTGTGTCCTTAAATCCACATCATAGTCTTTGCTATCTTCCTTGCTTGCCCGTTCCAGTCGTGGAAGAGCCATTTCTCAGAAGCCCTGGCTTTTTTCAGCAGAGAATGGTACTTAAAGACTAAGTTCTTGGGGTCCCTGGGGGGCTCAGTCGGTTAAGCGTCCGACTCGACTTCCGCTCAGGTCGTGATCTCATGGTTGTGACATTGAGCCCTGAACTGGCCTCCACACTGAGCACAGAGTCTGCCTGTCCTTCTCCTTCTGCTCCTTTCCCTGCTCATTCGCTCTCTAAAATAAATAAATAAAATCTTAAAAAAAAAAAAGACTAAAATCTAGACAAGATATATATGGTTGATCCTTGAAATAATGCAGGGGTTAGGGGCATGGACCCCTGCGCTGTCAAAAATCCATGCATAACTTGAGTCCCCCAAAACTTAACTGCTGAGAACCTCCTGGGGACCAAAGGCTTGCCGATAACACAATTTATACACATTTCGTATGTTATATGTATTATATATTATTTTCCTATAATCAAGTAAGCTAGAGAAAAGAAAACATTATTAAGAAAATCATACAGGGGGCGCCTGGGTGGCTCAGTCGTTAAGCGTCTGCCTTCAGCTCAGGTCACGATCCCAGGGTCCTGGGATCGAGCCCCACATCGGGCTCCCTGCTCAGCTCCCTGCTTCTTCCTCTCCCACTCCCCCTGCTTGTGTTCCCTCTCTCGCTGTGTCTCTCTCTGTCAAATAAATAAATAAAATCTTAAAAAAAGAGAAAATCATAAGGAAGAGAAAATACATTTACAGGACTGGACTGTATGGAAAAAATCTGTGTATCAGTGGCGCCCACACAGTTCAAAGTCATGTTCTTCAAGGGTCAACTGTATAGTTTTTAAACACAGAAATTTCATGATTTTCATAAGATCTGTTTGTTTGGTTGTTGTTGTTTTTTTCTTTTTAACCATAACTCGAGGCCTTTTCATTAAGTCAGTTAATGACCTGAAACCATCAAGTCACTTGGGCTTAAGGGTTGGTTTGGATTAGAGCAGTTTCTTAACCTTAGCTCTGTTGACATCTGGGGCTGGAAAATTCTTCATTGTGGCGACCGTCCTGTGCTCTGTAGGATGTTCAGCAGCCTCCCAGCTCTCTACATACTGGAGGCTGGGAGGCCCCTTCCAGCCTCGACAGCCAAAAATGCCTCCACACGTGGCCAGATCATCTCCCATTCGCAACCGCTGGATAGGCTCCAGGATTCTCCGGGAAGCGTCATGGACCAACCAGAGAAAGCCTGGGCCCCTGATCGGACACCTATGACAGCTTTCTTGCCTCTGCTCCCCCCATGGGTCTAGTCGGGATACTGGCGACAGGATAAAGCAACACGATACGGGAAGCCATCTGACCCGCAAGGAGTCATCGGCGCAAAAGCGAGGAACAGACATTCCGTCATGGGCCGCCCCACGCTGAAGCCACATGTCGCTTTCTGCTCACTTTGCTCAGCCCATGCAGCATCCAGCAGGACCGTCTCCAGCCCCAAGGATTGCTCAAACTCTCTGAGCTTCCACCAGGCTCCTTTTCATGTTAGCCCTGTTTCAGATCTCGCATTTTACTGTCACCCAGAGAAAGCCCCACTTAATTCACACCAGATGCCGAGGGAGTCGTCGTGAATCAATACAACATCATCCAGAAACCACCAACATGAATCATAAGGACAAACAGGACTTTCTTCCTCTCTGCAAAACAGTGACTAAAATAGTGTTTTTCCCTTTTAGAAGAAAAAAAATTTTTTTTACGAGGTCAAGAACGGGCTTAGGGCTCCGCTTGCACAACCTGCGTGTCCATGGGTGTGAAAGGGGGGAGTGCGTGTCCCCCTGCGAGACAGTGCATGAGGCCTGCTGCGGCAGGAGACGAGTCTGGACTGGGGGGTCCAGCGACCCCCAGGAGCAGCTCTGTGTCCATCCGAGACTCTGTCAGGAAGGACGGGCCTCTGGGGAGCTTGTGGGGGGCCTTCCAGGAAATGAGCGTCCAGACCACTCTCCCGAAAGCCTGCCTCTACTTCCCCAGATGCTGGCCTGTGGGCATTGGAACCCGTGTCTGCCCTCCCTGCGGGCCGAGGACACTGCTCCCCCCACCCGCCCCCAGAGACTCTCTCCTGGGACTCTGAGCCTTGAATGGAAGGAGGAAAAAGCCGAGAAGAGGCTGTCTGTTGCTTTCTCTGGGTCCCCAAGGCCTCCCTGCTTTCTGGCCCTTCCAGAGCAGGTTCTTCATCTTACCCCCTCCTTCGTGAGGGCCGTGTCCTTGCCGTGAACTCCCCACCCCACCCCCGTGGTCAGGGCCAGTGCCTGTCGCTCACCACACAGCACTGAGGCCATCTGCGAAAGGCGCCTCGCGCCAAGAGCATGTGGGGCTCAAACTGCGCTCGATGACATTTACAAGGTGCAAGTTAGGAGGTCTCCCCTCTGTAAGGCAAAGCGGGAGCTGCCGAGGGGGAGACCTCCCTGCACTTAGCACGTCATGCCGGGCTGAGGATGTGGCCGGTGGGGGATGCCGACATCAGACAGAGGCCTTGGGCAGTAAGAGAAAACGAGCCTGCTAGCAGGGAGGACCCCGGTGCCACTCCAGGGCCAGGCGCGCTGTGCTGGCCACACCCCCACCCCGGGAATCTGTACTGACTCTGTCTCTGGACCCTCCATTCTCTTACAGGTCCCCTGTTGCTCTCTCCTGCCTATTGTCTGACAGTCCTGCCTTGTGTCACCTAGCTCTCCCCCTCCCCCTCCTAAAATGACTGTCTCCGTTATCCATTCTTTCCAACCTCCGTGGCCTCCACGTTGCCTTCACTTCTAGCAGAAGACGAGTTTTTTACTCATACAGAAAAAGTTTAGACCATCATACAGGGACTCGCTCATCTTGCCAACACGAAACCTGCACTCCTTCCCCTCCATGCTGCCCCAGCTTGTGCCCCGCAGGGTGTGTAGCTGCGTCCCCTACATGCCCACTAGATGACTGCCCCACCCCCATGAGTCATGATGATTGAAATGTTTCCAGACTTTGCCAAATGTCCCTGGGGGTGTAGAGTCTCCCCAGGTGAGACTCATTGATCTAGACCAACCACCGGTCACTCTGTCTCACACTCGGGGCACACATCTGATTCACACATTTGACCAACCTTCACCTACCTCTCAAACAGAGCCCTTCGTGAAAGCCCACAGCCACAGCCTCCCCTGGATTTCCGGGCATGCCTCAGGCACCCCTGTGTGTCCCCTGCTCTAGGGACCACCCTTCAGGTCCTGCAGATGGCCCCCCTCGGTTGATCTGAGAAAAGAAAAAGCACACCTTGCCTCTCCCCCTGCACTCTACTGTGCAGACATCTCCTGCAGAAATTGACTTCAGAATTCCTGGTTCCTCCCTAGGCCTCTCCAGCCTCTTTATAAGCTGGAGGTGGGCATTCAGTGTAATGACTCAGACCCAGTGCTCTGACATTTCCCTTCCTGGCCCTGCTCGGGAGCTCCAGCAGCCCACGTGGAAATGGGGGAGCGGCTGCCGCACTTGTCGGGGCCTCAGCCAGCCGGGAGGCAGAAGGAGCTGGTATTAGCATCCGTGGGCCCTTTAGAAATGACTTTGTTCCTCTTCTCTGGATTCTTTCTCCCTCCTGTTTCTTCAACTTCCTCCTCCTAACTGGAACCTTTAAACATGTTTAAATCTCTCCCCAAATTAAAAAAAAAAAAAACCTGCTTTGACCCCAGAGTTCCTTGCAGCTATCACCCCAATTCTCTCCTCCCCTTCGAAGCCAAACTTGTGAAAAAGCTGTGGACATCCACTGTGTTCCTGTCCTCACCTCCCACTCACTCCAGTCTGGCTTCCACCCTCACCAGGCCCTGGAGACAGGTCATGATCCGGGCAGGGCTGAGCTGTGGCTGGAGAGCAGGAGGCTGGCCTGACCCCAGCGGGGACTCTGGCCGTGGGAGCGGCAGCAGGGGACGGCCAGGGTCGGCCTTCCCCATGGTTGTGAGCGGAACTGGAGATGATAGCTTGGCCCTTCTGAGCAATTCCAGAAAGAATAGCTGGCCTTGAGTCCTGGGAATGTGCCAACACCTCCTTGCCTTCATTCGTTCCTTCCTTCGTTTGTTCTCTGTCTACTGAGCACAGCTCAGGCCAGCCACTAAGGAAGGCACTTGGCATCCACCATGTGAATGAAACAGATCTAGTCTCCACGCTTGTGGGGTTCATGGTCTCCTCAGGGCAGTAGGTAATGAAGAGTCAGGAAGATACACAATGACCACCTAGATGTTCTATAGAGGAAAAGTGCAGAGCGGAGAACAGTGGGGTCTGATCTCCCTGGAAAGGCAGAAAGACAGCTTGAGGCTGAGGTCTGACTGTTGAGTAGGAATTAGCTAGTCCAAGAGGAATGGGGAGGAAGAAGGTGACAAGGGGACTGGGGGAAAAGGAGTAAGGACAGTCTTCCCCCAGGGGACCAGGGTTTCCCAAAGGGGGAGAGACTGACAGGCTGGGGAAAAGGTGGACAGGGCTGGGGGAGAGGGATGAGATGGGCTGGGTAGAAATTGGGGTGTTTTTTTTGTTGTTTTTTTTTGTTTGTTTTTTGTTTTTTAAAGATTTTATTTATTTATTTGACAGACAGAGATCACAAGTAGGCAGAGAGGCAGGCAGAGAGAGAGGGGGAAGCAGGCTCCCTGCTGAGCAGAGAGCCCGATGTGGGGCTCGATCCCAGGACCCTGGGATCATGACCTGAGCCGAAGGCAGAGGCCTTAACCCGCTGAGCCACCCAGGCGCCCCAGAAATTGGGTTTTTATCTCTGCCTCATCATCTCTGTGCATGCCTTTCTCCTGCTGAGTTCTGAGGATTGTCCTCGGTTCCCTCTGTGGGATCAGCCCTGCGTTTCCTCTGTTCTGTCAGGACCTAGGTCTGACCTACCCTGGATGGGAGTGTCCCACAGAATTCCACTCGGGCTCTGGCTTTCACCCGCACTCTTCTCTCTTAACATCATCTCCCGGGTGTGTGGACCATCCTGACAGATGTGCTGTCCAAAACTCTCTCCTGGTGGCCAGGTGCAAAGCTCCATCGGCTCCGTGATCGTCTCCACACGGGGATCCTGCCACCATCTCAAACACGGCAGATTGCAGTTTTAAAATCTAAGTCTCATTTTTGTGGGAAAAAAATATAGAAAATAATGTAAGTCATCCTTTCCTCCCCCCAACCTGATGAGAAAGGGATCAGCTAAGACGGACAATCTTGAACAGAGTGTGAGCATTCGACCCAGACCTATAGAAATCGGGCACAGATGGTGAGCCGTGAACAGCCTTTCTTTATGCTGATAAGGAAACTGAAATCAGACAAAGAGCTTTGATTAGCTGATTAATCAAGTTGGAGCAAGTTCCCAGGAAAGCTAAATTTAACTATGCCCTGTTCCCAAACTACAGACTTCCTGTTTCATGATTCCTTCCAACTCAGTGTAATTGGAATGTTCCGTCTGGGTGATGGGTATAGGAGGGGATCGTTACACTATTCTTCTGTGTGTGTTTGAAATTTTTCATGAGGATCTAAAAAAGGAAGTAACATCTCTGTGTGTGTTTTATGAAAGCAACTGGTCTGTCTTAATTGGCGGGTGAGTGCTTATCTGTCACGCGATCCTTAACGTCCTGGTTTGAGAGAATTGTCTGGACTCGTGAACACTCTTTATTGCAGGACATCAGGAGACATGAGATGTGTAACCGTGCACCAAAGTTGCAGATGACATCATCAATGAATTATTTTTCTTTGTGCTCTTTTTCTTCATTCTTCCAACCATATGTGTGTGTGTGTGTGTGTACTCGGAGTTTCTGAGCAAGGAGGAAGTGGTTCAATCTGCTTGTCTCTGAGCAGCTGTTGGCTTTTAGAATAAAGAAGGGTCTCAGCCTTGTTTCTGATTCAGATGCAGCAGGAGAGACTTGCTTTCCTTCACCACGTCTAAATATAAGTGCCTGTCTTCTCCCTCCCGTAAAACTCAGCCCTCTTCCCTGTAACGCCGAAGGAAAGACTGGGGGCTTCGCATGGGGTTTGGGTTAGGGCTGCAAGGGGCGTTTCAGTGTTGGGTGTCAAGAAACGTCCGGAAGAGGGCGCAAACCGGACTGGAAGCCTGCTGCGGTTCAGAGAGCTCCGTGTGGCTGAGCCCCTGAGGCACGTGCGCGGGCGTGGGGGCGCGGGGGCGTGGGGGGCGCGCGGGCGTGGGGGCGCGCAAGGCCGGGCCGCGCGCGGACCTCCAGGCTAAGGGATCGCTGGCGGCGTCGGAGGGCTCAGCCTGCGGTTTCTGCGGCCGTCCCTGCTGTTCCTTCCCACGCTTCTCCCTCTCTAGTCTTCTATTTAGCAGAAGAACACAGACCCTCTGGACAAAGATTTGAGGCGTTCCAGATTATCAGTTGGCACACTGCACCCACTTGGTTTCAAGGATCCTAAGATACGGTAGTCACCCCTTCTCCATGGGGGATACGTTCCAAGACCCCCAGTGGATGCTGACACCGCAGATAGTACCAAATCCTATATGTGCGATGTCTGTTCCTACACCTACATGCATACCTGTGACAAAGCTTCGGGGACAAATCAGGCTCCCTAAGAGACGGACAGCAGTGACTCACGTTCAGAACAGAACAATCATCACAATACTCCGTGACACAAGGTTGGTGAACGTGGTCTCTCTCTGTCTGAGCATCTTATGGTCTGTCCTCCCCCTTCTTGTGAGGATGCGAAATGATGAAAGTGATGAGAAGACAGGAGGCCCCAGCGGAGACACTGTGACTTAGCATTCAGCTGCGCGGTTGCTTCCAATGAGGACCACGGTTGACCGCGAGTAACTGAGACCGTGGAAAGGAAAACTGGAGGTGAGGTGGGGAGACCAGGGTGACTCTGAACGTTTGGAGCACCTGTAGGAATAGGGTCAGGCACCATCATAGAGCCTTTACTCTGGCCTCACCTTTTCTTTTTTTTTAATTTTTAAAATTATTTATTTATTTATTTGACAGCGATCACAAGTAGGCAGAGAGGCAGAGAGAGAGAGGAGGAAGCAGGCTCCCCACTGAGCAGAGAGCCCGATGTGGGGCTTGATCCCAGGACCCTGAGATCGTGACCTGAGCCGAAGGCAGAGGCTTAACCCACTGAGCCACCCAGGCGCCCCGCCTTTTCTTTTCTTTTTTTTTTTTTTTTAAGATTTTATTTATTTATCTGACAGAGATCACAAGTAGGCAGAGAGGCAGGCAGAGAGAGAGGAGGAAGCAGGCTCCCTGCAGCAGAGAGCCCGATGTGGGGCTCGATCCCAGGGCTCTGGGTTCATGACCTGAGCCGAAGGCAGAGGCTTTAACCCACTGAGCCCCCCAGGCGCCCCTTCTTTTTTTTTTTTTTTTTAACTGAAGTATAGTTAACACAGCGGGACATGAGTCTCAAGTACACAACGTAGGGATTCCGCATCCTCATCCCCAGGACTTACTCATTCCATCGCTGGAAGTCTGTCCCTTCCATCTCCCCCCCACGCCGGCCCCCCACAACCGTCAGTGTGTTCTCGGTATTTATGAGTCTGCTTCTGCCTTTTGTTTGTTTTGTTTTCTTAGATTCCTCTTTCAGTGAAATCGTATGGCACTTATCTTTCTCATCTGACTTATCTTACTTAGCTTATACCCTCTAGATTCAACTATGTCATTGCAAATAGCACAATCTCAAACTTTTTTAGAAATGGCTGAGTAATATTCTTCTGTGTGTGCATGTGTGTGTGTGTGTGTACACACACCACATCGTCTTTATCCATTCATTTATCAGTGGACACTTGAGTTGCTTCCATATCTTGGCTGTTGTAAATAATGCTGCTGTAAACATAGGGATGCATGCGTCTCTTTGAATCCGTGTTTTCATTTTCCTTGGTAAACACCCAGTAGTGGAATTCTTGAATTGTGTGGTAATTCTATTTGTAACTTTTTGAGGAACCTCCATACTGTTTTCTATGATGGCTGCACCACTTTGCATTCCCACCAACAGTGCATGAAGGTTCTTTTTTCTCCACATCCTCGCTAACACTTGTTTTCTTATAAGTGTTTCTTATTTATTTTTTTAAAAGATTTTATTTATTTATTTGACAGAGAGAGATCACAAGTAGGCAGAGAGGCAGGTGGAGTGGGGGGGACAGGCTCCCTGCTGAGCAGAGAGCCCGATGCGGGGCTTGATCCCAGGACCGCAGGACCATGACCTGAGCTGAAGGCAGAGGCTTTAACCCACTGAGCCACCCAGGTGCCCCTATTTGGGGCTTTTTTAGTGTTGAGTTGTACAAGGTTTTTTGTTTTTTTTTTTAAAGATTTATTTTAGGTAAAAAGGGGGGAAAAAGGACAAGGAGAGAGGGAGAGTCTTAAGCAGACACCCACACACAGCAGGGAGCCTGAAGCAGGCCTCCGTCTCACAACCCGAGATCACAACCTGAGCTGAAACCAAGAGTTGGTGCCACCCAGGTACCTCAAGTTGTAGAAGTTCTTTACATATTTTGAATATTAACCTCTTATCGGGTGTATTGTTTGCAAATATCTTCTCCCAAAATGCCTTTTCATTTTGTTGATGATTTCCTTCGCTGTGCAAAAGCTTATTATGTTGGTGTAGTTCTAACGGTTTATTTTTTCTTTTGTTTTTCTTGCCTGAGGAGACATATCTAGAGACATGTTGCGATGGGTGATGTCAAAGAAATTACTGCCTGTTTTCTTCCAGGAGTTTTATGATTTTAGGTCTCACATTAGGTCTTTAATCCATCTTGAGTTTATTTTTGTGTGTGGTGAAAGAAAGCGGTCCGGTGGCATTCTTCTGCATGGAGCTGTCCGGTCTTCCAAACACCGTCTGTTGAGCCTGTCTTTTCCCCTTGGATATTCTTGCCTCTGTTGTTGTGGGTTAATTGACCATATAATTGTGGGTTTATTTCTGGGCTCTCTATTCTGTTCCATTGATCTGAGTGTCTATTTTTGCTTACCCTGGTCTCACTCTTACTTTCTGTCTCTCCCTTTTTTGCGAAGCCTTTTTAGGGTTTACCAATTTCATTTATCTTTTCCAAGATCCAGCTTTTGGTTTTCTCTATTTTTGTTAGTTTTCTACTTCACAGATTTCTACTCATCTTTATTATCTCCTTTCTTCCTGTTACTTTTGATTTAATTTTTCTTGATTCCTAAGGTAGACCGCTAGATCATTGATTCAAAATTTCTCTTCTGTAATATAAGCATTTAAAACCATAAAGTTTCCTCTAAGCACAGCTTTATCTGCACCCCACATATTTTGATATGTTGTATTTTCATTCTCTTTAGTTTAAGGTATTTTTATTTATTTATTGAAGATTTTATTTGTTTGTTTGTTTGTTTTAGAGGCTGGGAGAGGCAGAGGGAGAGGGAGTGAGAGAATCCCAAGCAGACTCCCCACTGAACAAGGAGCTTGACTCGGGGCTTGATCCCAGGACCCTGAGATCATGACCTGAGCTGAAACCCAAAATCAGATGCTCAGCTAACTGAGCCACCAGGCACCCCTAACATATTTTTAAATTTTCCTTGTGGATTTTTTTCTTTGACTCATGAGTTTTTTAATAGTGTGTTGCTTAATTTCTAAATACTGGAGGCTCCTCTAGGTTTCTTTTTGTTATTATTTCTGTTTAAAAGAAAACCACAGACCCAGAATTGTATCATTTAGGTTAAGGCCCTAAGTTAGTAAACCAAGACTTAACACCTAACCTAATTACAGTTTCAACACCCCAGAAATGTAACCTTTTACCAGTGGATATCGGGTTCCTGATCAGCGTTAGGAAATACACTGATATATACTGATAGGCTCCTTCCGTTCCCCTTAAGAGGGTAACCTTGCCTAAGAATGGATTCTTTGCTTTAATTTCCTTTTTTCCACTCTTGCTCTACCTTTAAAAACCCTCCCTTTTCTGTAGCCCTTCGGAGATCTGCTCTACTTGCCAGTTGGGATGCTGCCCGATTCATGAATCCTTTAACAACACCCCTTAGATCTTCAGATTTACTTTGTTAAATTTTTTTTAACAATTATGATTCTATTGTAACCAGAGAACATACTCTAAGATGTCAATCCTTCATTATTTATTTATTTATTTCATGGTTTAGCATGTGGCTTATCTTGGGGAATGTTCATGTGTTCTTAAACAAAAAGTGTACTCTGCAGCTACTGGGCACAGTGTTCTGGACACAGACATGGACAGAAATGATGAGCGAGAAAATTACAGTTGTAGCCAGTGTGTAGCCAACAGTTCTAGAGACACTGGGTTTTCAAAACTTGTTTGGCAAATACCTTTGTCTTGGTGTTGCAGATCTTCAACTGAGTAGGAAATCAAAACACAAACCCAGGAACATTCCTTAAAAAAAAAAAAAGATTTTGTTTACTTATTTATTTGAGCGAGAGAGACAGAAATAGCAACAGAGAGCACGAGCAGGGAGGAGAGGAGAGAAGCAGGCTCCTGGCTCGATCCCAGGACCCTGGGATCATGACCTGAGCCGAAGGCAGACGCTCAACGGACTGAGCCACCCAGGCGCCCCACCCCTGCCTAGGAGCATTTCACGGGAGTCAGGAAGAACAGAGTCCTTACCAGCCCCCATGGCGGCTCCTCTTGAAGCACAAAGGACCCTGGTGGGCGTTTCACTGACGGCTCTTGCCTGCTGGTCAGCAGCAAAGCGGCAGGCGTTATCCCTCTGCCTCTCTCCTCCCCTCCCTACCTACACTGAAGCCGAATTCTCTTTGCAGTCAGAGATTCAAGGCCAAGGACTTTCTGCCATGTCTCAGTATGGTTTTTTCCCTGGTGGACTTTGATGTGTATCCCAACATAAGGCTATTCACAACTACATGGTTTATAGCAATGTTGGTTTCCTAGGTTGGGTTCTCAAAAGCAAATATTGAGACAGGAGTCATGTGCAAATGATTTATTAAGGAAATACTCCAGGGAGAAACAAGGGAAGGAGTGGGGGAGAGACATATAGGAAAGGTAAGACGCCAGCAAGAGTGTGGTGTTGGCCAAGCACCAACAGATACAGAGGGGAGCTCTGAAGGGCAAACCTTGTCTCGGAGTGGGTCCCTCCTCAGACCCCCACGCTGGTCAGTAGCCCCGGACTCAGAGGAGGAGGAGAGGCACATTAACTCCCGGGCACTTCTGGCAAGCTTAGTGTGCAAAGCAGCCCCTGTAGCCCAAGGGAGATCCTCAAACAGTCGCAGGGAGGAGCTGGAGGGTGACAGAACAGAAAGGGTGAAAGGGACTGTGATATTGGGATTTATAATAAGAGATATATATCTGGTCTTTGTCCCTGTTCCTGGCACAGAGCTCCTAAAATCCTTGGAATTGTCTAAATGATGAGAGTCATAAAGGTGTCTTTTCAAGTTGTGTGAATGAGGTGACCGAGGAAACCCTTAGGTCTCCCTAAGGGGAAGGTCTTGCCAGGGGAGCCAATTTTGTGATCAGAGGGTTGGAACTTTCAGTCCTACCCCCTGACCTCCATGGAGTGGAGGGGGGCTGGAGGTTAGTCATTTGCCAGTGGCTAGTGATTTTATCAGTTGTGCCTATGGAATGAATCCTTCATAAAAAACCAGAAGGATGGGGTTTGGAGAGCTTGTGGGTTGGTGTACAAGTATAGATTTGGAGAGACAGATGGTTGGAGAAGGCATGGCAGCTCTGTACCCCTTTCCCCATCCCTTGCCCTGTGTAACTCTTCCTTCAGGCTGTTACTAAGTTACATCCTTTTATAATAAATTGGTAATCTAGTGAGTTCAGTGTTTCTTTTTCTGTGAGCTGCTCTAGCAAATTAATTGAGCCCGAGGACGGAGCCATGGGAACCTCCAGTCTATAATGTTTGGTCAGAAGCCCAGGTGACAACCTAGACTTATGGTTGGCATCTGAAGAGGGGAACGATCTTGTAGAACTTTGCCTTAACCCATGGGATCTGATGTTATCTCCAGGTAGATAGTGTCAGAATTGAGTGGAATTAGATAGATGGTGATTCAGAGAATGACTTGGTGTGGGGAAAAAACAAGACCTGTTGGAATTGGAATCAGAATTGAAGGGACTGAAAGGGATATAGGTGAAACACCATTTGCTATGGTAGGACACTTACGAATGGAAGAGTGTGACATACATTTTTTTTAAACGCTTTGCACTACTTTAGTAAGATAGCATTTAGTATATGTTGGTTTTTAAGTGGGTGCCCCTGAGAGTATGGAAGAAAGTTTCATGGGTCAACCCATTAATATTTCCAGATAAGAAAGTCTTGTCTCTTTGAGAGCTATGCATCTCGTGCTTGCAAGAACTAAGGGCAAGATCTAGGCTGTTCGATTCAGGTATCTGCACATGCCTTGGACAATTTCGTTTTCAAATTCCTATTTTGCCACTTTACGGCCTTGCTGAACGTCTATGGTGAATTTCTTGCTGTCTCTGAGAGGCTTCACAGACTTCCTTCTCAGTATCGTCTATAAAGTGTATGTCCCATTGTATTAAAGGACAGGGGTACTTCAGATCTGACTGTGAAACCTTTCCGCAGCTCTTTGATGACAATAGCATCTTACATTTTGCTTATGATGATATTTCTGTATCTCCTATGAACATACATTTCTGTTTCTGTGATCAGTAGTTCTTCATCTGGATGAAATTAAACAGAGTAATCCATTGTATGCTTTAAAAACGGCAGGCACGGAGCCCTGGGTGGCTCACTTGGTCAAGCACCTACCCTCGGCTCAGGTCATGATCCCAGGGTCCCTGCTCAGCGGAGAGTCTGCTTCTCCCTTTCCCTTTCCCTCTGCCCCTCTCCTCCCCTTCCCTCCCCTGCACTCCTGTTCTGTCTCTCCGGCTCTCAAATAAATAAAGAAACAAACAAATAAATAAACAAAATAAAAATTGCAGGCACAAGAGTACTGTGACCCACAATGGGACATGTGAGAACATATGAGTAGCTCTCATCAGACTTCTTTACCATACTTGCTTTATTCACGTGAGCCATTCCTGGATCATGTGAGCAAAGTGAAGGAGAAGATTCTTGGGCGCCATCAAGTGGCCAACTGGGGTATTACCTCAGGTCACCTGGGTGAAGAGTCCAGCCTCTCAGATGTCCCCCTGCCCCACCGAAAGTGGGGGCTGGTTTTGGAGCAGAGCAACTTTCAAGAAAGTTGTCAGAGGAACCTGGTTGTTGGGTGAGGAAAACAAAGCAATGGCCTGAGAGGAGAGAAATGGTTGCAGCAGCCAAAGCATTTGTGTAAGGCGTAAAAAGTCCTTAGTCTAAAGACATTTGGAGATTTATTTCTCTTCATTGATTTCCCGGTTGGCCATAAATACGAACAACCCCAAAGTCACCTGGAGTCAATAAAAACATTGATAGATTTATTAGAAGGTACGTGTGTTGAAAGTTGTCAGGCCATCACCTGTGTAGAGAGGAGACATCAAAGGGGAACATGAACTGAAACCAGTGAACAGATCCATCTATGTACAAGACAGTGAAATGTCTCTGAGGCCATTATAGCTCAGTAAGGTGGACAGTAACAGCATCCATTGACAACCCGACTATTTGGGCACCTGGGTGGCTCAGTGGGTTAAGCCTCTGCCTTCGGCTCAGGTCATGATCTCAGGGTCCTGGGATTGAGCCCCACATCGGGATCTCTGCTCAGCAGGGAGCCTGCTTCCCCCCCCCTCCCGCTCTCTGCCTGCCTCTCTGCCTCCTTGTGATCTCTGTCAAATAAATAAATAAAATCTTTAAAAAAGAAAATCCAATATTTTAGTCGGGGTCCCAACAGGAAAGAGATGGCATGTTGAAAAGGGCACATTTGAGAGAGGTTAATGGAGAGATTACAGAAGTAGGGGTCAGGTTCAGGAAACCAACAAAGGATGTAACTAGTAACAGGGAGAAGCTATCCTCACACTTGAGAGGGCGAAGAGAAGCATGGTTATGGGAACGGCTCTCTAGTCCCACCCTTTGATCTACTACTGAGGCATGCCATTGGCCAAGCCCAGCTTCCTGATCCGGAAAGGAATGGACAGTGGATCTGAAGTGCAAACAGACAAAAATGTAATATACTCAACTTCAATTTGGCTTTAAAAATTCAGAGCATTTTACTTATTTAACAAGATTTCCTGAAGTGGGGAAGCTCCGTGGTTGGTATAATTGGGGATGTCATGGAGGACCCAAAGTCTCCATCTTTCTCCTCTGCCCTCCTCAGGCTAGATTCCTCCCCATCACAAGAAGGTTGCTGTAGCTCCAGCCACTTGACTCAGATCTGCCAACGTTCAGCAGAAGAGAATGACTCTCCCCGGGGGTCTGTTTTTGGGAATGAGGAAACCTTTCTCAGAAGTCTCCCAAGGAGATGTGTCCACATGTGTCACTGGAAGAACTTGATCCATACTGGAACAATCCCACCTAAGGAAAGGGTACTCAACTGGTCAAGATTTGCCCTGAGCTGGGGACAGTGTCAGTTTCTAGGAGAGGAGGGATGTGCATAGATGTTTGCATGAAATCAAGATTCCGTGAAGCAAAAGAGAGGGCAGAAAGCTTGTATGAGGGCAAACAGAGGGGATGCAAAAACCGTGAGGCAATTATCAGGTTTCTAGTATGTTGGAGTTGGAAATGGAGTGCAGGGTCTACTTGGGCCCAATGGATGAAGATAATACGACCACCCAGGATAGGTAAAATTAACACGAACATACTTGGACAGTAGGTAGGAATTGTAGTTTGGTTTTTAGAAGGAGTACTGTACCTGCCAGGGAGAAGCTCCCTCCCCTTTCAGGGGGCAGCCAAGTCAAAAATAGAAGAAAGCTCCAACCAGATAGATGTCCTAAGCACAGAACACAGGCTGGAGGCACACCTGGGGCTACCACCTGTGTGGAGAATTCTAATAGGCAAAAAGGAGTTGTCTCCATGAGTCTTTGTACAACAAAGGTGCTTCCCTCCCCCCCACAAATGGCAGAGAAGAGTGAAGTGCTTACTAGAATCAAGAAAATTAATGCTAAGGCTGACAGGACTTGTTTAAGGGAAAAGAAAGCCTTTTAGATTTCTAAACCTAGGTAATCATTTAATGTTGTTAGCTTGAGTTACAAGCAGTAGAGGTTTTATATTTGAAGCACAATTTAATATTTACCGTCATCAAAGCCAGACATGTCTAAGAAGGTATGCATTTGTGGTGGGCCCAAGTCCCTTGAGGAGGGCTACTTCCTTAGAAGAAAATGAGTGTCTCTCTCTTCCTGATTTGTCATCTCCAAGTAATGGGCTTGGTATTGGCATAACTATAATTTATGTTAGAGGCTTTGTGGCCCCTGAGAACACAAGAAGAAAGACAAATTGAGAAATCTCATTTGAGGCCTTTTAGTGAAGAGGAGGCAAACAGAAGGCTCTTCACATATTGGATGAGAACAGTTTCCAGGAAATGTTATGTTATTTAAATCACTTTTGAGGGGCGCCTGGGTGGCTCTGCCTTTGGCTCAGGTCATGATCCCAGGGTCCTGGGATCGAGCCCCACATCAGGCTCTCTGCTCAGCAGGGAGCCTGCTTCCTCCTCTCTCTCTGCCTGCCTCTCTGCCTACTTCTGCCTACTTGTGATTTCTCTGCCAAATAAATAAATAAATCTTTAAAAAAAAATCAATTTTGAGACTTAGTACAGGAGTTCTGGGCTGTAACTGTGGATTAAACATGCAAGTCTACATTCATTCCCTCTAAAACCCTTACTAAAACAACAGTAAACTGATTAAAAAAAAAAAAAAACCTACAGTATATCTACAAGGATGGGGACAACAGAGGAGACAACAGTAATACAATTTTGGAGGCTACATAACAGAAGAGGAAAGGTGATTATCTTAGCAGATCTCAGACGGGACCATTCCTGAGCCAGTAGTGGGATAAGGCAAAAACCAATTCAGTTTATACCACAGAATCCTAAAAAGGAACAACTATCAAAAGAACCAGGTATCTCTGGAATTAGGAGTGAAGGAAAGTCTAAAATAATGACGGTTAGGTGCAAGCAGCTTGAGAACAGTTCGATCCCTAGGTCCCTTATCTACTGCATGCCTTTGGGCTTGGTTTCCCATCAGCACACTCATGATGAGCATCTTTTCATTTAATTCTTTGAACATATTTTCTTTTACATTTTTGTATATATTTATAATATTTTCCTTAAAGTCTTTGCAAAATCCTACATCTGGACCATCTTGAGGTCAGTGTCTATTGACTGTTTGTTGTTGTTGCTGTTATTGTTGTTGTTAGTTAGGGTCTCGTTTTCCTGTTTTCCTGTGTGTGTAGGAATTTTAGATGACTTCGTGGACACTGTGGATGATACACTGTAGATGCTCTAGATTCCATTATCTGCTGGACCTCTAGTATCTGTTCTGTTCTCAAGTCTATAGCATGTTCTCTTAGAGAAGCCTCAGGCACTCTTCCCCAACACATGTGTACCCCAGCTCTCAGGCAGTGACACAGGGGACCTGCCACATAGATTTCTGCCTCCCACACGTGGAGCAACATCCCTTCCAGTGCCATAACCTATAGATTGTGTCTTTTCTGGCAACCCTGGACTCTGATCTTCGCTTCCACAGCACAGCAGGGCATCCCTACTCTGCTGCGACTCCAGCTTGCCATGCTGTGATTGGAAAACTGTTCCCCAGCAGAGAATCAAAATGATTTGGGGTCTATCTCCTGAGTTCCCCTTCTCTCAGAGATCATGGTCATGTACTGCCTATTGTCCCGTGTCTGAGAGCAGTGGCTCACATCTTTTTTCCAGTTATACCGTTGTTCAGGTCAGGAAAGTTAATCTGGTACCAGCATTATACCATCACTGGAACCCGCAAATGCCAGATTTTTATTTTCTTTTTCTTTTTTTTTTTTAAAGATTATATTTATTTGGGATGCCTGGATGGCTCAGTTGGTTAAGTGTCTGCCTTTGGCTCAGGTCATGATCCCATGGTCCTGGGATCGAGTCCCACATTGGGCTCCTTGCTCAGCAGTGAGCCTGCTTCTGCCTCTGCCTGCTGTTCTCCCTGCTTGTGTTCACTCTCTTGTTCTTTCTCTCTCTCTGACAAATAAATAAATAAAATCTTATTTTTAAAAAGAGATTATATTTATTTATCTGGCAGAGAGAGCACGAGTTGTGGGGGAGGCAGAGAGAGAAGCAGACTCCCTGCTGAGCAGGGACCCTGACTCGGGGCTCGATCCCAGGACCCTGAGATCGTGACTTGAGCTGAAGGCGGGTGTTTAACTGACTGAGCCACTCAGGTGCCCCTAGATTTTTATTTTCTTGTAGTATCCTCCCTCCTCCCCTTCTTCATCAATTTAAGACAGTTCTGTGTGTATTGGCTCAGATGAGAGATGAAGCAGTAATGAAAGCTACAGCTGTCCCCCGTTACCTGTGCTTTCATTATCCATGGTCACCATGGTTCAGAAGCAGATGATTCTTCCTTCTGACATAGCATCAGAAGGTCGGTAGTAGCCTAATGCTACGCCACGGTCCTACGTCATTCAGCTCACTTCATCTGTCACATGGGCATTCTGCCATCTCCCCTCCTCATAAGAAGGGTGAGGACAGAGGAGCGCCTGGTGGTGGCGGTGGGTTTGACTCAGGTCGTGATCTCAGGGTCATGATCTCAGGGTCGTGGGACTGAGCCCAGCATCGGGCTCCGCACTCAGCATGGAGTCTGCTTAAGATCTTGTCTCACTGTCCCCCACCCCTCCTCCCTGCACACTCTCGCATTCTCAAATAAATTAATAAATCTTCAAAGGGAAAAAAAGGATGAGTACAGAACAATAAGGTAATTTGAGAGGCAAGCCAAATTCATGTAACTTTCCTTACAGTATAGTGTTAGAATTGTTCTATTATTCGTTATCTTTATTAATCTCTTAATTTATACATGAAACTTTATCATAGGTATGTATGTATAGGGAAAAAACAGCATATGGGTTCAGTACAATCTGCGGTTTCAGGCATCCACTTGGGGGGCATGGTCTTGGAAGGACCCCCGAAGATAAAGGGGGACTACTATAGTCTGAAAACGATCGTTTCCAGAGGCCTGTGCCTATTAAGAAGACAGGGTTCTCTACGAAGACCAGGTAAAAGCCCCTTAAAAAGGGGAAAGATAAATGAGGAAGTGGTTCGTGAGAACAGTGATGAGGTGGGTTCAGAAAAGAAAGGCCTGGGGCCCTGCTTCCTGGCCAGCGCCCGAGGGAACATGACTGCAGAGAGGGCACTGGTGTCTAGATGTCTGGGCCAGCCATGCCCAGGCCGCCTCTCCAAGATCCCCACGTCCTTGCTTGGCACTGTGGCAGCAGAGAGACTCCCGTGGCCCCCAGACTGGGAATGGAAGTTGAGGAGAGAGTCCACTGTTGGGAAGAACACACAGGCCCAGGGAAAGGATATTACTTTGTGACTACGGAGAAGGATGACCAGGACTGCCCACCCTTGACACATTGGCACAATGTGAGCCTCTAGAACTTGGACGGCAGAAAGGAAAGAAGACCCCAAATTCCGGAGATTAATGTGCCGTCACTCTAGCTGATTAGGGTTCTACAACATAAAATTACCTACAGATAAAGAAAATGGTATTTATTGCACACCTGAGTTGGTAAACTGAGGTTCCCCTAGTAGGAAAAGCCACCATTTGTAAGGGCTTTATGGAGAGCTTCACACCCATTATCTCATTTGAAACCTCATTTCATGTGATGCGAGTTCACTGCCTCATCCTCCCCTGAGGACTCGTCTGACAAGGCGGACGTACCACCCAAGAAAAACTTCATAAAAACAGACGTTTACTCTGCTGAGCTATCCAGCGATAACTGCGGAGTTCTTCTAGAATATTCAGTGTTATCCACAAGGAACCAGGCATTATGCTAAGGGCTTATGGCACTTCATCCTCATCCTAAAACTGTGAGACATGTACTACCACCTCCATTTTTCAAATATGAAAACAACTTCAGAGTTGTCAAATGATGCGGCTGTTAGATTCAAACCTACTTTATTTATAATCCATGTGCAAAACTAGATCCAGGCGTCTAATAGGAACACCTACAATAGGATTTATGAAGTGAGTTTATTTATAGTTCAAATACACAAATTCCCTTTTATTTTCGGCAACAACCATTCTAAGATTAAAGGAATAATCTCCTTGGCTAAATATTGTATTCTGGGAAGCCGTTAAACAAGACCTTTGCAGCTGACATTGTTCTTTCTGTTCTTTTATCTTTCTGAACTTTAGTTTGGATATTTTCCATTGGCCTGTCTTCAAGTTTACTAAGCTCTTGTCTCTGCTGTGTCCACTCTGCTGCTCAGCCCATCTGAATTCTTTATTTCATCCCATTCTTTATTTCATTCTAGAATGTTCATTTGGTTTTCACATATTCCAATTCCCTATCAAAATTCCCCACTTTGTCAGCATTTTGTCCACTGCTCCCACTATTTATTTTTTTAAGATTTTATTTATTCATTTTAGAGAGAGAGAAAGAGAGAGTGGTAGGGGGAAGGGGCAGAGGGAGAGAGAGGGTCTCAAGCAGGCTCCCCTCTGAGTGTGAACACAACTCGGGGCTCAATCCCATGACCATGAGATCATGACCTGAGCTGAAATCAAGAGTTGGATGCTCGACAGACTGAACCACCCAGGCGCCCCTTCTTTAACATATTTAAATAGTTATTTTAAATCCTTAACATCCAGATCAGATGTGGGTCTACTTTTATTGTCTCATTTTTCTCTCTTGGTTATCTGTCACGCCGCCCTGCTGTATTAGTTTCCTATTGCTGCTGTAATAAATAACCACAAATTTAGTGGTTATTTATTACAGGACAACACTGATTTATTATCTTCTGGTTCCGGAGCTCAGAAGTCCAGCAGTCTCACTGGGCTAAAGTGAAGGTGTTGGCAGTGCTGGTTCCTTCTAGAGTCTCCAGGGAGAATCCATTTCTTTGTCTTTTCCAGCTTCTAGGGACCACCTGCGTTCCTTGACTTGTGACCTCTTTGTCACATAAATCCAGCTTCTGGCTGCCTCACATCTCTGACTACTGACCCTGACCCTCCTGCCTCTCTCTCACTGGAACCCTTGTGCGTTTATCAGTACCCCACCCCCAATAAACCAGGATCCTTTCTCCATCTCAAGACCCTTAACCACATCCACAAAGTTTCTGCATCCACAGGTTCTAGGAATTAGGACACACACATCTTTGGGAGGCCACCTGAACGGTCTACTGTACCAGTTTTTTCTATGACTTGTAACTTTCTGCTATATGCCAAATATTGTGTATAAAAGAACCACAGAAGTTGAAGGTAATCATATTTTCTCCAGAGTTTACCCATCCTCTGTAAGGCAACGTAGCCCCAAGGGATGGTGCTTCAATCCAATTAGGAATTGTGCTGAGTTGGAGTGAGTTGCATCTTTAATTGGACTCTGTCCACCTCTGTTTTTAATTATCTTGAGAATGAGACCTGCCTTATGTCTGTTGCAGGCCCTTCCCTAGTAGGACTCTACTTTTCAAACACGAAGAGACAGCAGATTTTACTCTGTCTTTCCAGCCCAGGCCCCAGACAGGCCCTCCCCTCCCCTACCCCTCAACTCCCCCCCCCCCCCCGTCTACTGTAGCACTTACCAAATATCCCAAGGAGAAAAGAACCTCATATCTAGATTCTAGCCTATAACAATAGCCTGAGTGGCTTCAGCAGTTCAGTGTAAACCAAGCCCAATCTTTAGCCTATGCCCAGACTTCACAAATGACCCAGGAAAAAAGGACAAATGATCCCAGCTCCTCTAGAAAGGGCTCTTCCTTCTCTGCTTCCACTGCTCTGTGATGTCTTTAAAAATATGATTTTTGAAGTTTATCCTTTCCACCCCCTCCCCCGCCCAATCATTGTAGCAGGAATGATGACCTACTGATACCTACTACATCCTACTCAGAGACAGAAGTTCCTTGTGGGTAACACTGAATATTCTAGAAGAACTTTGCAGTTATCACTGGATATCTCAAAAAGCTCCTTGCATCTTCTCAGCAAACATAACACAAGGCAGGCTATGTATATATAACCTTAAATTCATTCGGTTGTTTATTTATTTATTTAAGGCATGGAGCCCAGCACAGGATTTCTACTCATGATCCTGAGATCAAGACCTGAGCTGAGATCAAGAGTTGGACGCTTAACTAACTGAGCCACCCAGGTGCCCCTATTTATTTTTTTAAGATTTTTTTTTAAGGTTTTATTTATTTGAGAGAGAGAGAGTGTGCTTGGGCACAAGCAGGGGGGAGGGGCAGAGGCAGAGGGAGAAGCAGGCTCCCCGCTGAGCAGGGAGCCCCACAGGGGCTCAATCTCAGGACCCTGGGATCATGACCTGAGCCCAAGGCAGCCACTTACCTGACTGAGCCCCCCAGGCACCCCTAACCTTAAATTTAATTAAGATCTTTCTCCATACCTAGTCTCTCTCTCTCTTTTTTTTTTAAGATTTTATTTATTTGACAGAGAGAAAAAAAACTCACAAGTAGACAGAGAGGCACGTGGGAAGCAGGCTCCCTGCTGAGCAGGGAGCCCGATGTGGGGCTCAATCCCAGGACCCTGAGATCATGACCTGAGCTGAAGGCAGAGGCTTAACCCACTGAGCCACCCAGGCGTCCCCATACCTGGTCTCTTAACTGTTCTTTTTTTACTTTGCTCCAGGGTGGTTAGGGATATAAATATACTTATCTTACTAACACACACTTTGAAAATTCAATACAGTTGATGTAATAGGATTTGTTCTTCCTAAGGTTTATCAAATACCGTTGCAAACTCTAGTTTTTATATTTTTAGAATCCTGTATTTAATACTATTAATAGGTAACATTCTCAGTGTGTAAATGTCAAAAGATATAAAAAAAAATATACAGCGAAGTCTTTCTGTGATTCTTTCCCCCATTTACTCAGTTCCCATTCTATACTAAGTATCCTTGATTATTTGTTTCTTACTTATCAGAAAAGATTAAATGCATTTGCAAACAGATTCGTATAAACACTACCACCCCCTTTTATTACACAAACCGTCGTATATTATGCTCCCCAGTTTGCACCTTGTATTTTTTAAGTTGAAAGGGAACTTACCAGTTCATGTACTTGACCTCCCAGCAGGATCCAAGGCATGGGACAATCCCGTCAGAACCCAGTTTCTTTCCCGCTCCGGCCTGTACTCTCCTCTGTGGTGGTTTCTTCCCCGGTTAGCTCCCACTCCTCCTCTGCCTGGTGCTTCCCTCCCAGTCCCGGTTCCAAGATGTCACCCTAACAGGCTAGCAACCCCACCAGAAAGGGTGCACCTGCCAGGCTCCCAGTACATTCTAGCAAGGGACTAGCTGGAATCCCAGGCCCATCCCTCAACCAATCATGGGGACCAAGACAGTGGGAGATGCTGACTGGCCAGACGGAAGTCACCTGACCACCTCTGGAGCTCTAGACTCTAGAGGTCAGTCCCCCAACGGCATGGGCTGGGAGTTGGAAGGGTGCCTCTCCAAAGGGATATTGAGGTGCTGTGAGCAGAAAGGTGAAAATGACAGACATCTGCTACTACGAAAGATGCTGTTTCGTTGTCTTTGGAGTTGCTTGGGGGGGGTTTTGGCTCTTTCATGCCTGGAAACTGTGTTGTTATGCCTAACACAGGTGTGGCTGAGGGGACACAACCACTAGCACTGACCTCTTGGAAAACGCCTCAGGGCGCAGAAGGGCTGCTCAAACTGTCTTTTGCTAGATTCTGTATTGGTCTCTGATGTCTGTTAACCACAGGGCCCAGGGAACAGCCAAAGTTGTTTACATCTCACCTGCAGTCCATTTTTGCAAGCTTGGAAAGACCTTTTACAAACCCTCCAACCCATCCCAAGTCCGTACCCACAGCCACCTCCTTTATATAATCCCCACAACGCTTGCCGGGATTTCCCCCGCTCTAAATCAACCCAGGGCTAGGAACCAGACATCTAGGGGCAGCTCCTATGCCCCCCAGATCCTGATGGAAGTATTCAGACTAGGACTTTATCATATAAACACCAAAAGCAAAAATGGGGGGTTGGTCAGAATGGTCAGGGACAGACAGGAGACAGAAAAGGGGGGGCAACATTACCCACCTAGAGATACAGCTGTCTGACTGTTCTAAAAGACTTTTCTTAAGAGAAAAACAGGTGTGTGTTGGGGGATTGGCAAGAAGGGGACAGAGTAGGCTGTGGGCAGGGAGAAGCTGCTGCCTAGAACCAGGGGTCTCTTCCCCCTCCTTCTTTCCTCTAATCAGCCGGCGACAGAAACTAAAAACCACTGCTTCAGGCAGCTAGAAGCCTGAAACAGGAGAAAACCAGTAGGCAGAGGAAAAAACAACAAAACCAAAGCCTAGATCCAGGGGGAGAAAATAAAAGGTAACTAAATAAATTATGTGTCTGCCTAATATTTTAACACAAATGTGTAATAGATATATTACATTTGTATATACGACATCTAACTAAAAAGAAATTTTCTTAATTTGGCCCAATTGGAAATCCAAAATTTGTGTACAGACAATGTATATACCAGAAGAATTTATGTAACAGAGATAAAAACGGTGCTGATTGTCTTTTGTGTGTCTGCAACCCAAGTTCTAAATTAACTTTAGCATTTGCTAAAATGCACCAATTGACGTAACTTCATGGTCTTAATACTGGGGCTCAAATTACAGTTATATCTAGAGATTCCACTAAATTTAAACATCGTGTCTGCTATAATCTTAAGAAAGTAACTAAATATAAGATAGAGAAAAGAAGTAGGAATGTCTCACTTTAACTATAGCTTTGCCTAAATTTCCCATAGTCATAATACCCATTGTCCTAAAAATATCCCACATTGGGCACACACTCTAACACAACGAGTAATAAATTAAAACTAAATCTTTGGCACTTTCAAATTGGCTTGGTACAATGGGACTCCACGGACCCCTTAGTTAAAATAGCTATTATAGCCCAATGTAAGTTAAAACAGGGCCTTCGAGGATTAAAACTTATTATATAAAACCTAATTAACAAAAGGGTGATTATCCCTGCTGCTTCTCCGTTTGACAGCCTAATTTCGCCTGTTCTTGGACAAAATAAAGGGTGCTGGATTCGTTTGCTGGGGTTGTCATAACCAAATACCACAGACTGGGTGACTTAATCAGCAGGAATTGATTTTCTCACAGTTGTGAAAGCTGGGAAGTCCAAGGTCAAGGTGTCGGTTGATTCAGTTTCTGATCAGACCTCTCTTCCTGCCTGGTTTGTGGGCCTTCTCGCTTTGTCCTCACGTGGCCTTCCCTCTGGTGGTGCAGAGAACGAGAAATCTCTCTCCTCTTTTTGTAATGCCACCAGTCTTATTGGATTCGGGGCCTGCCCTTATGACCTCATTGAATCTTAGTTATCTTTGTAAAGGCCTTATCTCCAAATCCCGTCAGGGTGGGGGTTGAGGCTTCCACATATCAATTTTAGGAGGACATTCATAATCAGTCCACAGCAGGTGACTCATGGTGGATTACTGTGACAGGAGTGCTCTGGTCCCATTCATCAGGCCTGTAGATACCCAATATCTAATACTATTAAGATTACTGAATCTATCCAGTCAACAATAGGTTTATATTTTGCTCTTATAAATGTGGCTAATACGTTATATGTTATATCGAGTGCCTGTTTCAACAGCCTCTCAGCTGCATTTCGCCTTCACCCCTGAAGGAGCATAACCTACCTCTTCCAGGGTTGGGGACTCTCAACAGCTTCGCCACCGCAGCCAGCCAGCACAGACAAGATCTTCCCATGTCCCCCAGGAGCACAGGTATGCCATGACCGATGACATGCTTCTCCAAGGAAACTCATTTGACACGCTCCTTGCAGACATGTAAGTCCCGTATCTTTTAGTCCTTTTGGGGCTGGTGGCGACATATTCCTCATTTACAGATTTTACTTCCAAATTAAAATCAACAGCCCCTCCCATCAGTGCCCTCAGAAGCTCCTTCACTGTTGTAGAATCTTCAGCAACTTCTCACGTCTCCTGGAGTTTCTAGACTACTTGTGATGGCCATAAGTTGCCCAAGAGCTTGTGATACAAGAAACTCTCTCAGCCTCATGCAACACACGATTAAAACAAACAAGTAACTGGTTACACACTGGGCTTTCCTGGAAATACAGGCTCTCACAGACCTTGAGTCTGTGACTTTCCAGATCCATTGTGCTTTGCTAGATATCAGCTCATACCCTCCAGCAACATAACTGCTGAGAAATACACTTGACCTGAGGGTACAAATTGTCCTGAGAATTACACTAAGACCTTTTTTTTTTTTTGTGGCTAATGCTGTATAAATGGAAAACCTGGTTGTGGGTTGGCCTAGAAGGACTTCTTTACTGCTCCTGTCCCTTCATTTCACGCTCAGAGTAAAATGTTTCCTGTGTTGTATGGAGCAACTTAGGCCCTACTTCCTGAAAGTCTCCGCTCTTGTCACCCCCGAAGTTCCACTGAAATGACGCTAGATAGCCACCGGGCCAACTGTTCTGTGTTTTTTTTTTTTTTTTTCGATCCAGTATTTGTCCTTTTGACATATCTTCGCCTATGAATAGCTAAAGTCTGTGATCTTGCTTTTTCCAGCACAGAAAAGTCCTATTACAAACCCTGCCTCCAATCTCCAGTCCTTAACCAGAGCCCCCTCCTTCTCTGACTCTCACACACCATCCCAGTGTTTCCATGGCTGAAATCTATTCAGGGCCAGGTACTAGATATCTGGGAACATCCCCTGTGCCCCACAGCCCACCAGCACTATTCACACTAGCCAGTCCTAAGCTACTTTCCCTGCCCTGCCTGCACACACCCCAATAAGACTCTGGCTTAGGCTTTCCTGTGTTCCTCTCTGCATCCTGGCCAAACCTGTTGCTTCCCCATGTGGCCCTGTGAGGTGTGCTTCCTCCTTTCAAGAAACATTAATTCATAAAATCTTCTTTCTGTGTCCTCATTTGGGCACGTGCATGAATTAGAATTTTGCAGGTACAATTGAGACAGGAGCCACTGCTCAGTACTCAGACGCGGAATACTAGGCTCGTGTGTGTATCTGTGTGTCCGTGTGTGTGTGTGTGTGTGTGCATGTGAAAGTGTATATAACAAAATTTACCATCACTATTTGAAGTGTACAGTTCATTGACATTCATTCCATTCACAGTGTTATGCAACCATCCCCAAATCCATCTCCAGAACTTTTTTATCTCCAGAAGTTTTTCATCGTAAATTCTATCGATCGATCATAAATTCTGTCTCTCTATCTATTATCTATCAACATAAATTCTATCTGGTATTCACCATCTCACTTTCTGTCTCTGAGTTCTGGGTACCTGATATGAGTGGGATCATACAATAGTGGTTGTTTTGTACCTGGCTGGTTGTATTTAACGTACTGTCTTCAGGGTTCATATTGTTATGTGTGTCAGAATTTCATTCCTTTTTGAGACTGATGCATACTCATTACATGTATATATTTTTTCATCCATTCATCTCCCAGTGGACACCTGGTTTGTTTCCGCCTTTTGACGATTATCAATGACACTGCTGTGAGCGCTGATATACAAATGTTGATCTCCACATAACAACCAGAAAGAGCTTTCTGAAAGCCGTTTAACTTACTTCCCTCCTGAAAAACCTTCTATGGGTAACTAAACAACAGTGGGGGCGCTTGGGTATTAAGTGGCTGTCTTCAACTCAGGTCATGATCCTGGGAAGAGTCCCATATCATGCTCCCTGCTGGGCAGGAGGCTTGATTCTTCTTCTCCTCTTGCTCCTCCCCCTTGCTCATTTTCTCTCTGTGTCAAATAAATAAAATCTTTTTAGAAAACCAAAACAACAAGCAACAATGAGATACCATTACACACCCTGCAGAATAGCTAACATGAAAAGGATTGGCAATTTCAGTGTTGGCAAGGATGCAGATAATGGGAGAGTCACACATTGTTAGTGGTAGTATAAAATGATATAACCACTTTGGAAACATGACTGTTTCTACCCGATAGACCAGAAATCTCATTCCTAGATACTGTTTACCCAAGAAAAAGTAATGCATACAATCACGAAAGACTTACACAAAAATGTCCATAGCAGCTTTATTTATAACAGCTACCGGGGGAAAAAACGCAAATGTTCCTCCGTAGATGAATGGATCAATAAATTGTGGCATGCTCATACAATAGCGTACTGGTGTTAAAGAATAATTTTTATAAAGTCAAGTATAATCATGATTCTCTTAACCCACTGAGCTACCCAGGCGGCCCAAATCATGATTCTCTTAAAGATATAAAATAAACACATGTCAAAGGTTTGATTTAACTCTTTAATGAGATCCAGATAGTACAACTGATTCCAAGGGAAATTCAAAGGACCGCACATATAAACTGTAATTAAATGAGAAATAATGAAATATTTACAAATAGATGAAAAACTGGCAGGAGTGAAGAAATCGACAGTAATTAAATGCATTCCACTGGACACAATTTGCATTTTTCTAGACAAGAACCATTTCTTGGGGCGCCTGGGTGGCTCAGTGGGTTAAGCCTCTGCCTTCGGCTCAGGTCATGATCTCAGGGTCTTGGGATCGAGCCCCACACCGGGCTCTCTGCTCAGCAGGGAGCCTGCTTCCCCCTCTCTCTCTGCCTGCCTCTCTGCCTACTTGTGATCTCTCTCTCTGTCAAATAAATAAATAAAATCTTAAAAAAAAAAAAAAAAGGAACCATTTCTTGAAAAAAACCTTAGAGTTGTTCTTTATATTGAAGACAATGAAAGGTGTAGAGCCCGCATAGAATCCGATATCCCCGAGTGTGTGCTAGACACCACCTTATTTTTCACTGGACAAGAAGTAATATTTTGGGGACCAATTCAAAGTTTTCATGAATTTTCTGTACATTTCATAGTAATAAGAATGAGTCACTGGTACACACAATATACATGAAGCTCACAGACATTACATTGAGCCAGGGCGTATAGCTCAGTGGTAGAGCATTTGACTGCATTACATTGAGCCACAAAAGGCAGATGTGGAGGAGTATACACTGTGATACCTGCTTATGGCTGGGGGCACAGAGAGATGGGAAGCTCCCCATGAGAATCCTACTGGGTGTTGGAAATGGTATATATCCTGATTTGGGTGGTGAAGATAATGTATCTAATTTACTAATGTAAATTAGTGAACAAGCCTCCTCCTATCCAACTTGTCCCCAGATCCCTCCAATTGCTATTTATCTTTAGGATGAAGTCCAAACTGAGATCTGGTCCCTATTTTGTCTCCTGTCATCTCTCTCTGTTGCTCATTTTCCTGACATTTCCTCAAAGGTCCCTTACTGTGGTTTTTCCTGTTTCCTGGCCTTTCCCGCCAAATCATACCTCCCACCCATCTTGCAGAGTCTTACCTAACGCTGCCAATCTGTGTACGTGTCCCTCCTGGGTGCTCCCAAAACATCGATCAGAGTTCCCATCACTTTTGCCACCGACGTACAAGTCTAACGTCCTGTGCGCTCCCTGAGAAAGTTCTCAAGAGCTTAGCACAATGCCTGGCACTAGGGAAGGCAGGAATGTGAATGACAAGAAAAAAGCTAAAGGAAAATTCAGGCAGTGTGTGGCCCAGGCGATTTCAGCTGAGTGTCACCCTTCATTGAGTTCTGAAACGACCCTACTTATCGTTCTGGGTGGTACCCTTGAGTCTGAGTCTTCAGAGCTCTTTCTTCTGGTATACTTTTCATACCTTGTTCTTTGTCTCTATCCTGCTATTTGGCCTATTAAAAACCTGCTTTTTCTTTTCCCAGTGTGTTTTGTTTGACCGCAGCGTGTTATTTTTGTAGCATTTTAAAATCGGCAGATTTCACATAAAAAAAACAAGAGGTCGCACTCGGGGAGCGCACACGTCCCCCGAAGCACCTGAGTTTGCGACCCCTTTCCCGGTCGATGACAACGTACAGTCTCTCGCGCAAGCTCGGTTGGGGCAGAGGCCAGCGTTGTTACAAGGAGGTGGAGGGGAGAATCCGCCGAAGCCTCACAGAAACATTGGATAAGAGCCTGGGCCTGGTCTGTGGAAACTGCCAAGTCTCGGGCTCCTCTCAAACTCCGGGGATTTTCACTCCCGCCCCAGCTCTCGGTTTCAGGAGCCCGTCTTATTTAAAGCCTCCACCTACACCAAGAAACACATGGAACACAAAGATCCCGAGGGTACCGGAAGCCCGGGGGTTAACTGCGGTCACGTGACCTCGACTTCCGGATTCTGATTGGGCGTTAGGAACGCCCCCGCCCCAGGGGCGGGGACAGGTGCCATGGGACGACGGCATTGGTCAGTTCCCTCAGGAAGCAGCCAATCGGGATTGGCCGGCTTCCGGCGCGAAGTGAGCTGGCGCTGGGCGCGGGGGCTGAGGAGGCGGCGCGGGGAGTTTGGACCGGGTTACCGCCCGCTGCGAGCCTGCGGGACAGGTGAGTGCGGACTTAACGGGCAGACAGGCCTGGCCCAGCTCCCGCGACCTGGCCCCCGGGCCGAAGAGGAAGGCTCGCAGGTTCCTCCGCTGCCCGCTCTGGTTCGGCGCGGCCCGCGGAGCCGTGCTCCGTCGCGGCCAGGAGCCTGAGAGGAGAGCCGAAAAGCACGCGTGTTCTCAGACCCGCGCACAGAGACCCGGGGGTGGGGCCGGGGCCGCCCCGGGCGTCGGTGGGAGAGCCGGCCCAGCACCCACGGTGTTTGGTTCTGTGCTCCGGTGCCTACCGGGGTCCCAGCCCAGACCCCTGGCACTCCCCACCCGCCCCCCCCCCCAAGACCAAAGCTCGTCCTCTTCCTGTGCTCTTCCACGGGCACGCGCTGGGCTCCTGGGTTTTGGGTGCGCTGCGTGTCACGTGCTCGGACCCATTATCTTACAAGTGTGGCTCCCAGCACTTCCGCGAAGGGGAGTGGTTCAGGACACAGCCTGCGTCACATTGCCTGGGTCGAATCCCGGCTCTCCCAGTACGAGCCCCGTGACGGTCCACTCGTCATTTAAACTCGGTCTCGGTGTCCCTCTGTCTTACGGCGGACATCATCTCTTCCACATCCTAGAGGTTTCGTTAGGATTAAGTGGCTTAATGTAGCCAGTGAATGCTTCAGGGAGTACTTGGTACATAGTAAGGGTTCTGTTATCACCGTTACCCTAAGTAGGTAAATCTGCCCTCCTTTTGACGAGGAGAATCTGAAGCACCAATAGGTCGTCCATGTGTTAAAAGAGCTGCCTGACTCCGAGGCATCTTCCACACCAGACTTCCTCACGTGCCCTCAGGTTACTCAGCATTTTGGACATTTAACGGGCTGAGATGGGGGAGGCACACGCCAGCTCCTGGAGCCACCAGTACAGACAAGTAGCATTTCTGTGTCCCGTCAGGGTTCAGGGGCAGTAACGGCAGAGACTGGGGTAGATGTCAGACATTGGGGGGCGCCTGGGTGGCTCAGTGGGTTAAAGCCTCTGCCTTCTTCAGCTCAGGTCATGATCCCGGGGTCCTGGGAACCAGCCCGGCATCAGGCTCTCTGCTCAGCGGGGAGTCTGCGTCCCTTCCCCTCTCTCTCTGCCTGCTTGTGATCTCTGTCTGTCAAATAAATAAATAAAATCTTAAAAAAAAAAAAAAGAAATTAGGAAGGAAAGGAGGCAGAAATATTGCATAGGGGGAATGTAAATAGAGCTAAATTGAACCAAAGTTTTGTTAGCCAGGCTGCTGTTGGAAGGTAGCTTAGAGTCTGAGAGGGAACAAAATTTCTGGGTCTCGAGTTCTTTTCAGTGCAGATCACCATGATATCCACCATATTCGTTCTATTTCTTTCTTTCTTTTTTTTTTTTTTTTAAGATTTTACTTTTTTGACAGAGAGATCACAAGTAAGCAGAAGGACAGGCAGAGAGAGAGGGGGAAGCAGGCTCCCCACTGAGCAGAGAGCCCGAAATGGGGCTGGATCCCAGGACCCTGAGATCATGACCTGAGCCGAAGGCAGAGGCTTAACCCACTGAGCCATCCAGGTGCCCATAGTTCTATTTCTAATCCACTAACTGGAAGAGCTACTGCCTTCATTTTACTGATAACCCGGAATTTTAAAACTACACAAAGCCGGTGGTGTTAGGTATGTAGTGAAAGTCCAATATGCAGAGAAATCATATGCGTCCAGTTGGGGATAGTCAGTAGTATCTATGAAGTAGGCAGAAGGGAAGGAGGTAAGAGGAGTAGGAGGGATTTGAAATATATTTGAAGCATTTTATGCCTTTGAAAGAGAGTAGGACAGAATTTGACTTCTTAATTTTGGTTGGTGAGTACATGGGCATCGTTTTTTTTGTATGTTTGAAATATGTAAGGTTAAATATATATTAAATGAATATATTTTTCATACTAGTTTTAACTAAATACACACTTATTCCAACATATAATGTCTACTCTCTGTAAATACTTTTATGTACTTCTTTTAATGGAAGAAAGGATAGAACAAAGAGGCCCAAAGTAATTGCAAAGTACCCGGGAACTGAATGCTAAAAGCCCTAGTGGTTCACCATTGCCTGGAGCATGTCTTAAGCGGTCTCCTTCTGCAAGCACCTGCTGTTCACTTGGCACAAATATGCCATGGACACCCTTCACACCCCCCACCCTGTCTGGAACCATTCACCTGCCCTTCAAGACCCAGTTCAGTATTCTTTTGAAAGCTTCTCTGGTTTTCCTGAGTTTTTCCTTCACCTGGGAAGCTACAGACCTGCCCCCACCTCCGCACTGGCCCATTTTGTTTTTTAAATTGAAGTATAGATGGCACACAATGTTACCTTCTTTTCAGGTGTACAGCGTAATGATTTGACAGCTCTAGACTGCATGCGCTGCTTGCTGCAAGTGTAGCTATCACCTGTCACCGCCCAAAGCCACTACGATACCGTTGACTCTGTGCCCTGCACTGTACCTTTCATCCCCGTGACTTGTTCATTCCCTACCTAGAAGCCTGTACCTCCCACTCCCCTTCACCCATTTTGCCCGTCCCCTGACCCCTCCTCTCTGGCAGCCATCAGTTTTGTTCTCCGTATTTATGGGTCTGTTTCTGTGGGAAGTCACAGACTTTTAAAAGAAGAGACGTTTTGTGGGACTTGCTTCATTGAGTTGTAATTACTTGTTGACATGTCCATTTCCTGCCGGCCTAGAAGCTCATCTAGGGGAGTAATTAGGTCTTGCCTGTCTCTATTCCAGTGCCCAGAATGGTGCCTGGCACAGAGTGAAAAACACACGCTGAAGTCAGCTTGTGGAAGGTCTTGGGGTTATGACATATGGACTTTGTTCTCTAGAATTGCAAGGAACTATTAGATTTACTTTGTTTAAAAATGCCTGTTATCTTAATGAAACCCATTCACAGTATCAAGGAAAATATTACACCCATAATTCTGGCTTTCAACCACATCAGCTGTTTTCCTTTGTCATGGGTCCTTTCCAAATTTTAGCTATACAGATTTCTTAGCTGTAAGCATAATGTACTCATAATTTACTCTTTTGTTTTTCCGTTATTAAATTACTTCATGTAGCTACTAGGTCTTCATGATTGTGATTTATCTTATAAATTATCGCAGTATTGCACTCTCTTTGGTTTAATCAGTATGCAGTGTTACTTCGTGCTATTAATTCTTAGAAAAGAAAATGTTTTCCCATAAGTTTATTTAGTGTCTGTGTAGTCTGGTGAACTGTGTGTTTATACTCTCTGATCATTTGTTCATGGGAACTTTGGTGTTCTTTGTATGTTTGGGGTTTTTTTTAAGATTTTTTTAAAATTTATTTGTTTGACAGAGATCTCAAGTAGGCAGAGAGGCAGGCAGAGAGAGGGGGAAGCAGGCTCCCCACCGAGCAGAGAGCCCGATCCCGGGCTCGATCCCAGGACCCTGAGATCATGACCTGAGCCGAAGGCAGAGGCTTAACCCACTGAGTCACCCAGGTGCCCCTCTTTGTATGTTTTTAATACTAATTCTTTGTTTTTGCCAACTTTGTCTCACAGAAATTTTTTAAAAAGATTTTATTTATCTTAGAAAGAGCTTGTGCATGGCAGTGAAGGGTAAAAGGAGGTGGGGAAGAGAATCCTAAGCAGAGTCTGAGTTGAGCACAGAGCCTGATTTGGGGCTTGATCTCATGACCCTGAAATCACAACCTGAGCTGAAACCAAGAGTCAGATGCTTAATGAACTGAACCACCCAGTGCCCCTCTCAAAGAAATTTTTTGAGAAAGAGGATACATGGTATCTTAGGAAGTACATAGTATATGTGTATATACAATTTAAAGACTAATTATTTAAAAATTGCAAAGTTTAAAAATTATAAAGTTTAATACTAAATTATGTAAACATAAATACAATTATAAAATAGTAATTACACATAACCATCAGACAGATCAAGAAATAGGGTATTACTGGTGCCCCAGGAGTGTGACTTCCCTCTTAAGCAGTCTCCTTCTCCCCACACTAGAGAGAACTATTCTGATTTTGTGATGATTATCTTGTCTTCATAGTTTACCCTATGTATGCATCCATGGGTAACGTAGTTCAGTTTTACCTGGTTTTGAGATCTTTATTTGATGTACTCTCCTTTGTCTTATTTGGTTTGACATTATGTTTGGGAGATTCTTCCATATTGTGGATACAGGGTTTTTGTTTTTTTTTAATTTTTAAAATAATTTTTAAAATTTATGCTATTGCTGTAGAATATTCCTTTGTGTGATTGTGCCACAGTATCTGTCCTGGTGTTTTGGGTTTTGTTGTGGGTTTTCTGTTTGTTTGTTTAAAGATTTTATTTATTTGACAGACAGAGATCACAAGTAGGCAGAGAGGCAGGCAGAGAGAGAGGGAAGCAGGCTTCCTGCTGAGCAGAGAGACCGATGCGATGCGGGGCTCAATCCCAGGACCCCGGGATCATGACCTGAGCTGAAGGCAGAGGCTTTAACCCACTGAGCCACCCAGGCGCCCCTATTTGTTTGTTTTTACCTATCCCGCTTTTGATGGCATTTGGATTGTTTTCAGGTTTTGGCTGTTGATGCTGTTGTGAATGTTCTTGTACATATGCCCTGGTGCACGTGTTCACAAGTTTGTATATGTAACTCAGGGAACTACTGGGCGGAAGAGTGTGTGTACCTTATACTTTATAAGGCCAAATTGTTTTCAAAGGTGGTTGCACTCCCTCCCTCCAGCGTGTGAGACTCTCCTTTGCCCCACGTTCTTGCTAATATTTGATATTTTGTTGTAATTTTTGCCTATTTAGGAGGTATATGTATAGTAGTATTTTCTTGTGGTTCCAATTCCCTGGATTATTAGTAAAGCTGAGCTCTGTGTTGTGTTTATGGACTGTTTCCTTATTTGTAAAGTGTCTGTTGAAGTTTTTTGTCTTTCTTGGCAGCCGTCTTGCTTTATCTCATTACTTTGTAGGAATTGTTTAATCATCCCAAACACTACTAATTTGTCAGGTATATATAATGCAAATGTCGTCTCTGTGGCTTTTGAACATAGATTTTAAATATGGTAGTCTACCATTGTTAAACGTCTCTTATTGTGAAATATCATAGGTAAAAGTGCAAAAAACATCTGTATAAGCTGTGCAGGAATGAGTTAGCATAGTAGCCCTGAGACTTCTCTTTAGAAGGACCTCCTTGCAAGACTGGTTCTTGGCTGGTGAATGGGAACTTGGTTTTTGAAACGTTTCCTAAGCCAATGTGGTGGTTTTGCCTACCTGGGACACTAACATCTGTTTTCATTCTGAGAGTCGACATTTTTGGTGGACAGAGGGTTCCTTTGTGACCAGCCCCCAGTAAAAACCCTGAATTTTGCATCTCTGGCAGGTTTCCAAGGGCAGAAATGGTGCGTCTTCCCTGAGCGAGAGTGTGCTCTCATGGCAGGTAGAGAGCAGAGTCCTACAGGCTCTGTCTGGTCGGCCTTTTCCCCTTGCTGATCTGGCTGTGCATCCCAGCTCTCTGTTGCTACAGTAAATCTTAGCTTCGAGTAGTACTTCTTATATGCTGAGTCCTGTAAGTTGTTTAGTGAACCACCGAATGTGAGGGGGTGGTCTGGGGACCCCTGAAATAGCTTAATGACATATTTGTCAAAGCTCAGAATATGAGCTTTCTGCTCATATTTGTCAAAGCGAATACCCCTGTACCTGTGTCTCAGGTAAGAAATAACAAAGCACATAGCTAACACCTCAGAGGGTGTCTGCCCCGTCTCATCCTCTACCCCAAACACAACCATCATCCTGACTTGCGTGTGATCATTACCTTGCTTTTCTTTACATTCACTTGTCTCAAAAGTCTTGATGCTCTTTTAGGCTGGTTGACACATAAAAAGGTTCTTAAATTAAGATGTAATTCTCACAGACCTGTACCCCTGGAGCAAAAATACGTTATATGTTAATTTTAAAAAAAAAAAAAAAGATGTAGGGGCGTCTGGGTGGCTCAGTGGGTTAAGCCTCTGCCTTCGGCTCAGGTCATGATATCAGCGGGCTCTCTGCTCAGCAGGAAGCCTGCTTCTCCCCACCCCCTGCCTGCCTCTCTGCCTACTTGTGATCTTTGTCTGTCAAATAAGTAAATAAAATATTAAAAAAAAAAAAGATGTAATTTAATTTTGCAGTCTTTTTCTTTTTTGTTAGTGCTTTTTGTATCTTATCTGAGAAATCTCTGAGAAGGAATAAGATTATTGTATATTATTCTGCAGAAACGTTATTTATTTTTTATTAAGATTTTGTTTATTTGCTTGAGAGAGAGAGAGAGAAAGAGAGAGCGCATGCACATGGGGGAGAGGAGCAGAGGGAGAGGGATAAGCACACTCCCCCGTGAGCGGGGACTAACGTGGGGCTTGATCCTTTGGGATAATGACCTGAGCCAAAGGCAGACATTTAACTGACTGAGCCACTCAGGCGCCCCCAGAAATTTTATTGTTTTGCCCTTTACATTTAGATCTGCAGTTCACTTGAAAGTGATTTGTGTGTATGGAGTGAATGAAGTAGGGTTTAAACTTCATTTCTTTTCCACGTAGCTATCCAGTGTCCCAGCAACAACCATCAGAAAGATTGATTCTCTAGTGTTCTGCAGTGATAAGTGTCATAAATTGTTATAATTTATCTGTGTATGGTTTGTTTCTGTGTCCTTTTACTCTTTCACTGGTCTTCCTGCCTGTCCTTACATCATCACTGCCTTTTTTTTTTTTTTTTTTTTTTTTTGAGACAGAGAGCGCGCCTACAAGCATGGGGAGGAGCAAAAGGAGAGGGAAAAAGAGAATCTCAAGCAGGCTCCATGCTCAGTGCAGAGCGCAGTGTGGGTCTCCATCTCATGACCCTGAGATCATGACCTGAGCTGAAGTCAAGAGTCAGACACTCAAATTTACTAAGCTACCCAGGCACCGCATCATTGCTATGGTTTTAAACAAGCCTTTTTTATTAAGTCTTTATGTGTCTGGCAGAGCAGGTCTTTTTTTTTTTTTTTTTTTAATTTTTATTTATTTATTTTACAGACAGATCACAAGTAGGCAGAGACGCAGGCAGAGAGAGAGGAGGAAGCAGGCTCCTCGCTGAACAGAGAGCCCAATGCGGGGCTCGATCCCAGGCCCCCAGGACCGTGACCCGAGCCAAAGGCAGAGGCTTTAACCCACTGAGCCACCCAGGTGCCCCTGGCAGAGCAAGTCTTAACCATAGATATTTCCTTTAAGTGGTTATAAGGCTATCAGGTTTTCTGTTTCTTTTTTCTTTTTTTAAGATTTTACTTATTTTTTTGATGGATAGAGATCACAAGGAGGCAGAGAGGCAGGCAGAGAGGAGAGAGAGGAGGAAGCAGGCTCCCTGCTGAGCAGAGAGCCCGATGTGGGACTCAATCCCAGGACCCCGGGATCATGACCCGAGCTGAAGGCAGAGACTTTAACCCACTGAGCCACCCAGGCGCCCCTCTTTTTTCTTTTTTTTTTTTTAAGGTTTTATTTATTTGAGAGAGAACGAGCGTACACACAGATGGAGAGTGAGAGGGAGAAGCAGACTCCCCGCTGAGCAGGGAAGCCGATGTGGGGCTTGATCCAGGGCCTCCAGGATCATGACCTGAGCCAAAGGCAGACACTTAACCAACAGAGCCACCCGGTGCCCCTTCTGTTTCTTTTTGAGTGACTTTTGATAAGTTAGTTTTTAAAGAAGTTTGTATATCTCATCTAGATTTTAAAGTTTATTGGCACAATGTTCAGGATCTATTATGATATTTTAACGTAAATGGTATATGTAGTTAAGTCTCTTCTTTCAGTCCTGTTACCAATTTGTGTCTTTTCTCGTTTTTGGTAAATCTTTTCACAAAACAAACTTTTCGCTTATTGAGCCTCCCTAGCATTGTTTATTATTTTTAGTTGTTTATAATTTTCTCCTTTCTATTCTCATCAGGCTTAGTTTGTTTTACATTTTGTAACTACTTAGATAGATGCTTTCTGCTCACTGACTTTGTGCCTTCTTTTCTGACAGTATGGCTCTACACTTCCTGGTCACTACCTCTTTAGTTGCATATCATATTTTTATATATGGACTTTCGTTATTTTTCAATTCCAAATATATTCATTTCTCATTGTGATATCTTACTTGATGCATAGTTTATTTATATTTATTTCTAAACATGGAGATTTCCTGTATTTTTTTTCTTTTACTTTGAAAAATTAAAAATCTTTGGAAAAGTTGCAGGATTAGTACGGTAATGAGCTTTTTTTTAAAAAAGATTTTATTTATTTATTTGACAGAGAGAGATCACAAGTAGGCAGAGAGGCAGGCAGAGAAAGAGAGAGGAGGAAGCAGGCTCCCTGCTGAGCAGAGAGCCCGATGCGGGGCTCCATCCCAGGACCCTGAGACCATGACCTGAGCCAAAGGCAGAAGCTTAACCCACTGAGCCACCCAAGGGCCCCCCCTTTTTTTTAAAGATTATTTCTTTATTTATTCGAAGAGAGGAATAGGGGGGCGAGTGGAGGAGCATAGAGAGAGAGACAGGCAGACTCCAAACTAAACTCAGGGCCATAAGGCCGGGCTCGATTTCAGGACCCTGAGATCATGACCTGAGCCGAAAGCAAGAGTTGGATGCTTAACCAGCTGAGACACCCAAGTCCCCCACGATCTATCTTAAGTATACATTTGCATTCATAAAAATAGTTCATATGTTAGATTGTAAGGAAAAGATTGGTAATTTCCCTAAAGTAGAAATATTAGAAACAGTCTTTATCACTATACAACAAAACTAGAAATTTAAAATGAAATTTTAAAAAAACAAAAGATTGCTCTATATGGAAAATGAAACCCTCAATTAAAGAACTCTTGGATGCAGGGGGAACTACAAATTAAAATAAAGGATTCCTGAAAATTAATTAAATGAAAACACAACATTAGATTCTGTAAGATACATATAAAATAGTGGTTGGCGGCGGGGGGGGGAGATTTATTGTCTTACAATTCAGAAAGGGAAATAAATGAAATAAATTCCAAACTTAGAAAGTTAGAAAAAGAACAAAGTAAAACAAAAGAAAGCACAAGAGAGTAAAAAACAATAAAGATTAAAGCAGAGGTTAATGAGATGGAGAACAGAGAAACATCTGATTGAGATATCACAATCTTAGCTCTCAAACCATTTAACAAACCAGGTAAACTAATTGCTAAGTTAAGAGCATTAGGAGAAATCACAAATACAAAATAACAAGTGGAAAAAATGTTAATAATATTAATTTGCATACTTCTGTGTTAAATGATTTTGAAAATTCAAATGAAATGGAAAATTACTTAGGAAAATACAATTTACCAAAATTGACGCCAGCAAAGATTGGAAGTTAAATAACTCAATTTTCATAGAATAAGGTTATGAAAGAACTGTCCCATTGAGCACACACCAAAAAAACCCACTAGATCTAAATGGTTTCACAGAGAAGTTCTATTGAAAATTTTTTGAGTCCACGTAATCCCAGTGCTAAGTACATTGTTTCAGAGCATAGGAAATGAAGGAAAACTTCCAAATTCTTTATTAGTTAACTTTTTATTCTTACAATTATTGGTTTAGTCATCTGTCTTTAGTTGTTGAAGGGCTAAAGTGAAATAAAATTTCCCCAAAACTTTTCAGTCTTCTAGATGCCTTTGGGTTTTGTGTTTTTAAAAGCAGCTTTATTGATCTGCAGTAAACTGTGTATGTGTAGAGTGTACATTTTTTTGCAGGGGTGGGGTGGAGGGAGAGGGAGAGAATCCCAGACTGACTCTGTGCTAACCATGGACCCCGATCTCAATCCCATGACCCAGTGATCATGACCTGAGCCGAAGTCGGGATTCAGTTCTCAACCAACTGAGCCACCCAGGTGTCCCTGTAAAGTGTACAATTGGATTAGTTTTGATAGGAGATCTCATCACTACAATCAGGTTCATTAACATATTCATCTTTCCCAAAGGTTTCCTCATGCCCCTTTGTATTGCCTCCTTCCTGCTCCCCTTTCCCTAGTCCAGAATGAAGAACTCCTATAGTTCCTTAAAACAAATAAATAACAACCCAATTAAAAGTGGGCAAAGGATTTGAGTGAATGAACATTTTGTCAAAGAAGATACACGAGCAAAAACACATGAAAAGATGCTCGACATTACTAATTTATTAGAGTAATGCAAACTAAAAACACAAGATACTATCTCACACTCATTAGGATAGTTACTATAAAAAACAAAGCAGAGAATAACTTGTGTTGGTGAGGATGTGGAGAAATTGTGCCCTGTTGGTGGAAATGTGGAATGGTATAGCCACTGTAGAACATAGTATAGCTATTCCTCAAAAATTAAAAATAATGGAATTACTATAGGATCCAGGAATTTCACTCCTGGTATAGACCCAAAAGAATTGAAGGCAGGGTTTCAGAGATATTTGTACACACATGATCACAGCAACGTTATTCACAATAACCAAAAAGTGGAAACAACCCAAATGTCCATGGACAGAAAAATGGATAAACAAAATGTGTTCGATCCATACAATGGAATATCACTAAGCTTTAAAAAGGAAGGAAATTCTGACACATGCTACAGCATGAATAAACCTTGAAGACAATATACCAAGTGAAACAAGCCATTCACAAAAAGACAAACACTGTATGGGTCCACCAAAGCAGTCAAATTCATAGACGCAGAAAGAATGGTGATTGTTAGGGGCTGGGGAAAGGGGAAGTAGAGAGTTATTGTTTAACAGGTATAGTGTTTCAGTTTTGCAAGATGAGAAAGTTCTGGCAATTTGTTGCACGACAGTGTGAATATACTTTATTCCACTGAACCAATGCTTAAAAATGATTAAGATGGTAAATTTTATATTACTTGTAATTTAGCACAGTTAAAAATAAAAAAGGATACAGGAGCCAGCTTTAAGGAGCTCTATTCCCACTAATCAAATATGAAAGCATTTAAGCGTGGAAATAATGACAGTAATGGATGACAACCCACCAAATACATTAAGAATCCTTACTGATAAAAAGCAAATAGGGAAGAAGGGAAAGTTCTTTACTGTCGAATGCCTGCTACTGAACGATGGTGCCCACTACAAAGACTGATGGAAAGGGTTATGAAAACCATCATTGCACAATCCTGTTTACTCTCACACTATTATTTCTTCAGGCCTGAATCATCACTGGATACTAAAACAATTACTTTTTCTAATTATCTTATTATTGATTTCTGGCATAATTATATTTGGTTGGAGAACATCTTGTGACTTCACTGAAATTGTTGAGACTTGCCTTATAGCCTAGTACATGGTCAGCTTCTTGTAAGCATCTGTTCTGGAAAAGAATGCACATTTTGTAGTTGTAAATGTTGTGTTATTCAGTTCTTCTGGGTGATTACTGATTGTTTAGTTACTTATTCTATCAATTACTGAGAGCTAATTTTAAATCTATAATTATAGTCTTTTTCTTTTTCTTATAATTTTATCAGTTTTGCTTCATGTATTTTGCAGATACTTTATGGGCCATACAGATCTAAAGTTCTATATCTTTCTAGTGAATTGAATTCTTTTTTTTTTTTTTTTAAGATTTTATTTATTTGACAGAGAGACAGCTAGAGAGGGAACACAAGCAGAGGGAGTGGGAAAGGGAGAAGCAGGCTTCCTGCTGAGCAGGGAGCCTAATGCAGGGCTCGATCCCAGGACCCTGAGATCATGACCTGAGCCGAAGGCAGACACTTAATGACTGAGCCACCCAGGTGCCCCAGAATTTATCATCCTACCGTGATTCTCATCATCTCTAGTAAGGCTTTCTGTCTTAAGAATCTATTTTGTCTGGTATTAATATCAATATAATTATATAATTATATAATATCAAATATAATTAATATCAATCTCAGCTTGCTTCTGGTGAGTTTTTACATATTTTTTTCATCTTACTTTCAGCCTTTCTGTACACCTAGTATTAGACGTCTCTGACAAACAGCGGATACAGTAGTTAGATTTCATTTTTTAAGTTCAGATTGATCATCTTTTCAGCCAAAGTGCCCAGTTTATGTTTATTGTAACTAACAAATATTTGGATTTAAATCTACTACCAACTTATTTTGTGCTTTGTATTACATTTTCCCTTTTCTCTCCTTTCTTATAGCTTTTCTTAAAGATTTATTTGAGAGGTAGAGAGCATGCAAGCGGTGGCAGGGGGTAGGGGGAGAGGAAGAGAACCCCAAGTAGACTCCCTGCTGAGCGTGGAGTCCAAGATAGGGCTTCCCTGAGATCATGACCTGAGCTGAAATCAAGAGTTTTAAGTCGGGGCGCCTGGGTGGCTCAGTGGGTTAAAGCCCCTGCCTTCGGCTCAGGTCATGATCCCAGGGTCCTGGGATCAAGCCCCGCATCGGGCTCTCTGCTCAGCGGGGAGCCTGCTTCCCTTCCTCTCTCTGCCTGCCTCTCTGCCTGCTTGTGATCCCTGTCTGTCAAATAAATAAAAAATCTTAAAATATATATATATAAAAAAAAAGTTTTAAGTCATTCTGTTTTTATTCTTGAGTGGTTACCTGGTTACCTAGAAAGTGCAGAATGCACATTTGTCTTCTCAAAGTGTAGAGCTAAACAACACCATACACCCCTCACAACACAGAGGCCTTGGAGCACATTAATTGTCTTTACCTCACTTATGTGTCATTATTGATGGGTATTTTAACGATTTGTTTCAGCCCTGCAAGACATTATTGTTGCTTTGTGCAGTCAAGGCTTTCATGGATTTAGCCACATATTTACCACGGTCTTGACTTCCTTCCTTGATATCATCTATCAACTATCTGATGATAGTTCCACTTATCATCTAGAACTTACAGGTAGGCTCACTTTTCTACTACCTGAAGTACCTCCTTCGGAATCTCACTTAATGAGAGTCGCTGGTGGAAAACTATTGGTTCTGATGATCTGAAAATGTTTTTATTTTACCTTGTGTTTTTTTTTTTATAACAACTTTAAGATATAATTCACAAAACGTAAAATTCACCCATTTAAAGAGTACAACTCACTGGCTCTTATTATATTCATAGACTTGTGTAGCCATTGTCACAGCTGATTTCAGAATATTTTCCTCATTCCAAAGAGAACCTCCACATCCCTTGCCATCACCCCCCAATCTGATCATCACCCCCATCCCCAGGCAATCACTAACCTACTTTCTTTCTACAGCTTCGCTTATTCTGTACATTTCATATAATCGGAATCATACCATATGCCTTTTTTTGTGACTGGCTTCTTATCCCTTAGCATAGTATTTCAAGGTTCATCATTATTGTAGCATGAATCGGTACTGTATTCCTTTGTATGACCAAATAATATTTCATCACAGGGATATACATGTTTTATTTTTCCATTTGTCAGTGGATGGCCATTTGGGTTGTTTCTACTCTCTGGCTATTATGAATAATGCCTCTGTGAACATTCAGGTACAAGTATTTGTTTGAATCCATGTTTTCCATCCTTTTGAGTGTATATCTAGGAGTGAAATCGCTCTGTTTAGGCTTTTGAAGTACAGCCAGACTTTTCCAACACAGCTGCACCATTTTGTACTCTCAATAGCAGTGTATGAGTGTTCCGATTTCTCTGCATCCTCAACACTTATTATCCATTGCTTTTGTTATAGTCAGTTTAAAAGTAACAGCTTTACTGAGATTAATTCACATATCACGAAATTCATCCTTTTAAAGAATACAATTCAGTCTCAGTTTTTGAGGGATATTTTTGCTGGGAAAAGAGTTCTAGGTTATTTTCTATGAGCACATGGAAAATACCATTCTACTGCCTCCTCTGATTTTCATTTTTGCTGAAGAGATCAATTTTCTGTTCAAATGTTGTACAATGATATAATTTGATGTGGATTTCTTTTTTATCTATACTGCTCAGAATTTGTCTGCATTCTTGAATCTGAAGATTCTTGTCTTTGATTCTAGAAACATCCCAGCTGTTACCTTTTTAAGTATTAGTTCTGCCCCACTTTCTCCTCTTTCTGGAACTAGATTTCTGTTTAATTTCTGTTATAGTTTCTAACTGTGTCTTCCATGTCTTCTAACTTCTCATATTTTCTACCTGTTTATCTCTCTGAGTATGCATTTGTTAAGTCAGAAACCATGAAGGATCTTAGATAATGCCCTTCCTTTAAACTAGCAAGTTAGCCTGTCACAGGTTTTTATACACACATACGTGCACATTTACATAGGTACTGTCGAGACCCAAGACCCCTGGATCAGAGATAAAGACAAGTTATTGTAGCAAACACAGCCAGCAATATCTTGCATCATTTCCCCATGCCCTAATTCCCACAGGGTGAGGTGATAAGGGCAAGTTGATACTGTGCATACATACATTTTAGTGCATCACAGAAAAGGAACTCCAAAATTCAGAGACTCTGAACACTTAAGGGTTGCTGACACACTGCACGTCCTTCCCTCCAGAGAGATTACTCATTAGCCTAGGATGTAGGCAAATCTGCCCCAGGTGAGATGGGGAAGGTGCCTTAAGGTTTGTTACCCTGAAATGTAAGGAAATGTCTCCAGGGAGAGAAAGGAGATGGCTTTGTCTTTACTACTGTGGGTTGTCTCTGGGGAGGTGTGACTCCAGATCTCTCTGGAGGGACACACTATGTCTAGCTGCCAAAGATTTAACATGTCCTTTGCTCAGTAGGCTTGGACCATGTAGGAATGTGAGAAATCCCTGGAAACTGATCCTGGACACTTTCTTGTCATTTTCCCTCCCATTTACTAATTATCTCTTTAGTTGTGTGTAATGTACTGGTAAATCCATTCATTGAATTCTTAATTTTGGTTATTGTATTTCTCATTTTTAGAAGTTCTCTTGGCAAGATCATTTTTATAGTTTTCTGTTTACTGCAGATACTTCCAAACTCGTTTTTGATTTTTCTAAACAAAATAAGTATAATTGCGTTATACTTTTATGCCTAATACTGTTCAACTGTTTTTCTATTACAACTAGTTCTCATTTCTGGTGCCTTGTTTCTTTGTGTGCTTGGCTATTTTTGTCTGTGTTTGCTATGTATTGTCTTGAAGAATTATTTATGGGAATTATTTAAGCCTTAAGATAAAGGTTTATTTCTCCAGGGATGTTTTTGCATTTGCTTCTGCCAGGTGTTCTGGAGTTAGGATCACTTTAATCTAAATTCATGACTCCAAGTTGTAAGAAGTTATTCAAGTGTAAAAATTGATTCGAAAATATTTTTGGGCTTGTGGTCTCAGGGTCTGTCCCACTTAGTCCCTCAGCAGCTGGTAACTTCTCTTCGCTTACAGACACCAGGGATAGAAATAGAGTTTAATTTTAGTTTATGTTTTCCCAAATCATATAGCCATTGGGGGTGCTGGTTTTATAGGGGAACATTTCCCACCCTGGTTAGGCCTTAACTCTCATGCTGTCCGTCTTTTCCCTCCAGGGCTATCAAAAGTGATGTCCATATTCTCAGGATGAGACATCTGTCTTAGAATAAAAGCAATTCCAGGGCTTTCCATAACTCTCTGGTTGCCCACTTTTGTTTAGATTTTGGCCTGATAATTTTTTTAACTTCTTTTCATAGATTTGATGTATTTAATAATTCCTTTTTTTACCCAACCCCAGTCTAGAGCAACTGTCAACAAACCTTTTCTATAAAGGGCCAGATAGTAAATATTTTAGGCTTTGCAGACCAGATAGTCTCTGTCATAACTACCCAAGTATGGTGTTAAAGCTGTCATAGGTAGTCTGGAAACAAAGAAGTATGGTTGCGTTTCAGTAAAATATTGTTTACAGAAATTGGCTGCAGGCCAGGTTTGGCCAGTGAGTTGTAGTTTGCCAGCTCCCGATCTAGAGTATATTGCTTGCTGAATACCCCAATAACGCTTGTTAAATACTCATTATTTCCCCATTTTGTTATGTTTCTCTCACCACACGTAAACATTATGTTTTAGAGACGAGGGGTTTTTTTTTCTTTTTCTTTTTTTTCTTAAGATTTTATTTATTTGAGAAAGAGAGAGAGCATGAGAGGAGAGAGGGTCAGAGGGAGAAGCAGACTCCCTGCTCAGCAAGGAGCCGGATGTGGGGGCTTGATCCTGGAACTCCAGGTTCATGACCTGAGCTGAAGCCAGTCGCCTAACCAACTAGGCACCCCTAGGTTATTCTTTTTTTTTTTTTTTTTTAGTTTTTTTTTTTTTAGGTTTTTTTTTTTTTAAGATTTTATTTACTTATTTGACAGACAGAGATCACAAGTAGGTAGTCTAGAGGCAAACAGAGAGAGAGGAAGGGAAGCAGGCTCCCCACTGAGCAGAGAGCCCGACACGAGGCTTGATCCCAGGACCCCGGGATCATGACCTGAGCTTGTCTTTACTACTGAGACACCCACTGAGCCACCCAGGCGCAAGATGTGTACCATGTGTACCATGCCATTTAAATTCCTGTTATAGTTAACGTAATTGTATTTCCCCAATGTTATTTCATATTCTTGTCTTGTACTTTTGTCAAATGAACTTTAGAAGCATTTTTGTCGAGTTTTATGAAGTATTCTTGTGGTGTCTTCGTTGGAATTTTGTTAAACTCATGAATTAACTTATCAAAAACGGTTATCTTAATGATATTTAAACCTTTCATTGAAGAATATGAAACTTTTGTCTATGAAATATTTTCCAAATTTTTCTTTATTTCTCCCGGTAATATTTGGTCATTTTCTTTATATCATGAAGATGTATGTCTTTTGTTAGGTTAATTGGTAGTTTAGTACTTTTCATTGCTATTGTTAACTGAATGCTTTTTAAAAATTGTATTTTCTAGTTAGTTATTACCACTACACGAGAATGCACTTGACTTCTGTGGATTTCTACTTGTCTTTTATTTAACCACTTTGCTGAAGTTTTAATTATGTATTGTTATGACTGATTTCCTTTGCATTGTGTTGGTATATAATCATATTGTCTGCATGTAATGATACTCTCATCTCTTCTAGAATTTTCTTTTTTGAATATTTTCGCATTGGCAAAATATCCTATATGATAGAGAAAATAAGAGAACGGCTTTGTCTTTTGTCCCTGTGTTTAATGGATTCACTCCTGTTGTGAAATATAAGATATAAATGTGGGCCTTAATTTTTAACTTCTAATTCTGTGGTTCAGTCTATCTATTAGAAATGGTTTGAGTTTTATCAGATGGCTTTTCAAAAATGCATTGGTAATACGTACTCTATAATTCTATATATATGAATGAAGAAATTCAAGAAGAGGCAAAACTAATCATTGGTAATAGAGTAAGATAGTGGTTACATCTGCAGTAAATTAACTGGGGAAGGGGACAAGAAGGCATATTGCAGTGTTAGAAATGTTCTATACTATGTTTTGAATGTCGTTTATAAGGTTGAATATGTAAGTTAAACTATATTGAGACGTACATTTAAGATCAGTGTACTTTACTGCATATATGTTTTACCCCAGGAGAAATGTATTTTTTAAAGTCTATTGATCTGATCATACTGATTTTTATTTTTTTTTATTTTTTTTTTTTCATACTGATTTTTATTAAGATGACATATCATATTAATGATTTTACTTAACGTTAAACCAGCTTTACATTTCTGGGATAAGGCATAGTTGATCACAGTTGAAGGTCTTTTGAGGGACGCCTGGGAGGTACAGTTGATTAAGTGCCTCTTAGTTTCGGCTCCGGTTGCGATCTCAGGGTTGTGAGATTGAGCCGTGCATTGGGCTCCATGCTCCGAGACAAGTTGGCTTGAGTTTCTCTCTCCCCCTCTCTCTGCTCCACCCCACCCCACCCTGTGCACATATGTACAGTCTCTCTCATTCTCTCTCTTTCTCTCTCTCAAATAAATAAATCTTTAAAATAATAAAGTCCTTTTGAGCCATCCTTTCTATATTCTTTAAAGTTGATTTTATCCTTTCATTTAATAAGTTTTAGCTAAGTGCTAGGTATTTAGAGATGCTGTGGGTTATGAAATCAATAAGGGCCCAATCTTTGCATTGTACTTATAATCTAGTAGAAGAAATAACCAATCAAATAATTTTTTTTTAAAGATTTTATTTATTTATTTGTCAGAGAGAGTGATTACAGGCAGACAGAGAGGCAGGCAGAGGCAGAGAGGGAAGCAGGCTCCCCACTGAGCAAGGAGCCCGATGCGGGACTTGATCCCAGGACTCTGGGATCATGACCTGAGCCGAAGGCAGCCACTTAACCAACTGAGCCACCCAGGCGTCCCCAATCAAATAATTTTTTAAATGTACGTAGAGTTAGAACTATGATAAGAACTGCAGTTGGGAGGTATTTGTTATTATAAGAATGTGTTAGAGGGGAATTGTTCTTCATCAAACACACACATATCTATGTAAATACAGATATATGTGTTGCTTACTCTCTACTGGAGACCATTCTGAACACTTCACAAATACTAATTCATTCAAATTCACATAGCAACCACATGAGGTGGGTGGGCATTATATAGATGAGGTATCTGAGATGCAGAGTGGTTAAATGATAATGTCTAAGGTCACTTAGCCAATAAATGGCAGAGCCAGGACACAAACCCATGTACTTTGGCCCAGAACCCATGCTCTTAACCTCTTTTGCTATTACCAAAATATCGAGTTTTCCTTAAGGAAGTAATGATTCAGTTGACATGTTGAAGGATGAGTAGAGTAAACTGCGTCAGGAGGGTCTGATAGAAGGCCCCTGTTTGAAGAAGGAGCATGTAGTCAACTATGTCATATACTTAGAGGTTAGGAAAGAGAAGGTTTGAAAAAAGCTGTTGGATTAAGTAACATAGAGATCATTGGTGGCCCTATTAAGGTTTTTAGCATTGTGGTCAGGGTAGAAGCCAGATTTATATGAGGAAAAGAGTGGTTGAGAGTGAGGAAATGGAGAATGAAGGTGTGTCTTTCAAGAAGTTTGGCTCTAGTGGCACCTGGGTGGCTCATTCATTCGGTCAAGTGTCCAACTCTTGATTTCAGCTCACGTCATGATCTCAGGGTTTTGGGGTTGAGCACCATGTTGGGCTCCACACTTAGCCAGGAGTCTCCTTGTCCCTCTCTCTCTGCTCCTCCCTTGTGTGAGCTTTTGCTGTCAAATAAATAAATAAAATCATTAAAAAGAAAAAAAGTTTGGCTCTACAGGAAAGGAGATACAGAGTTCTGTAAGCATCGTGTTTTGGAGTTTTCTTTCCTGAAAGGGAGAGGCTCTCACATGTTTCGAAGGTAAAGGGATGCCAGTTGAGAAGGATGAACTAATTACACAGGAAGGAGAAAAATCAGTAATAAACAGAGTAAGGTTTTTAGGAAGATGGAGGATGTGTAGGGGGCCTGCGGGTTCAGATAGAGAACTTGACCTTGTCAAAGAGAGTAGGCTGGATCCACATAAAGGGAGAGCTTGCGTGTTTGGCAGCAGAAAGGTGAGGAAGTTTTCTGTGGTCGTTTTCTCTGTTCTCTGTCATGTAGAAAGGAAGTCATCTCTGTCATCCCTCATCTGCTGAGAGAGAGGAGTAAGAAGTTTGAGGAGAAGTAAGGAGAGAGTATATTGGCCAGAGAAATGTACTTTTCCCCCCCCACAGAGCTGCAGGCCCATTTGAGGTTGGTGAGCATGAATTTAAGTTTCTTACTTGGTTCTTACGATGTTTTAGGGTCAAGACCATGCTTGTGTTGTAGAATGAATTTGGTGCTTTTTAGAGAAACTTTACAGTTCTTTTTGGTTTTGACTGTTCATTTTGGTTTCCTATTATATCAATATTGAAGACATCTCTTTTTTAATGAAAAGTCCGTTTAATTTAGATTTTTCATATCAACTCATACTTTGGTACTTAGTGTTTCTGTTTCCCTTTATGTTTTATTTCTTTTTTTTATATTTTACTTTATCCTTTCATATTTTGTTTTACTATTTGTTCCTTTATTGTGCTCTAGAAACAACTTCTTGGTTGTGTCAGTTTCCCTAATTTTTCTTTATTGGCTTTCATTTCATCCAGTTTTTTTTAGGGGTGCGTGGGTGGCTCAGTTAGTTAAGCATCTGCCTTGGCTCAGGCCATGATCCTAGGATCATGGGATTGAGCCCTACATCAGGCTCCCTGCTCAGTGGACACACGTCAGGCTCCCTGCTCAGTGGACAGCCTGCTTCTCCCTCTCCCTCTGCTGCTCCCCCTGCTTGTGCTCTCTCTCTCTCTGTCAGATAAATAAAACCTTTTAAAAATTTTTGTTTGAATTGTTATTCTGTGCTTTTTCTAAGATTAGTGTATAATTAGTTCCTTGTCTTCCTCTCCTTCAAGTCATATTCAGATGAAGGAGATTCTTCGCAAGGGCTACGGGCTTCTGGTGGGACTCAGAACCACCTGAAACTTTTTACAAAATTGTGTTCATTTTTCTGCACAGATGGTCCATTACTTCCATCAGATTGTTATCAGAATCTATGACCTAAAATGCTAAAAACTAAAAACCGCTGCCAACTAAGAGTTCAGTATATAGTGTTTTAATTTTCACTGTTTAAAAATAGTATCATTCTATAATATTGAGATTTTTCATTAGCTCCAGTTGTTTTATTTAGACCATAATTTAAACTTTCTAAATTTTACTTTTATTTTCCTTATTAATTTGTGTTTTTTTTTAATATTTTATTTATTTATTTGATAGAGACACAGCGAGAGAGGGAACACAAGCAGGCGGAGTGGGAGAGGGAGAAGCAGGCTTTCTGCCGAGCGAGGAGCCCGATGTGGGTCTCGATTCCAGGACCCTGGGATCATGACCTGAGCCGAAGGCAGATGCTTAACGACTGAGCCACCCCAGTGCCCCTGTTCATTTGTTTTTATTAACTTGTGCCTCCAAATTGAAACTAGGTTTTTTGTGTATATTGTTTCTTTGACAGCTTTTTTTATTGCTAATCAACATTTTTTAAAGGATTATATTCTCTACTTCTCATTTTATTCCTGCCAGTTACCATTTAGTTCTGGAATCATAGAAGACTAATTTTAGAAGGAAACACAGATACTCTCCAACCCAACCTCCTTATTTTACACATGAGGATGTTAGAGAGAGTAAATGAATTCCTCCAAGCCACACAGTGAATTTGTGGCAGGATTGACCAAAGAAGCTGGGTTCTTAGTACATTTCTCATTTCCACTGGTTTTTGTGTTTTGTGGTAAAGTGATGCTGATTTCCTTACAATTCTGTTTCTTTCCATTATTTCTCCTTGCATTTTTAACAGTTTCAGCTTTTTTTTTTTTTTTTAAGATTTTATCCATTTATTTGACAGAGAGAAAGATCACAAGTAGGCAGAGAGGCAGGCAAAGAGACAGGGGGAAGCAGGCTCCCTGCTGAGCAGAGAGCCCGATGCGGGGCTCGATCCCAGGACCCTGAGATCATGACCTGAGCCAAAGGCAGAGGCTTAACCCACTGAGCCACCCAGGTGCCCCAACAGTTTCAGCTTTATTCACTTTCTTGCTGTGTTGTTTGGGTCATAGAGATTGAGTATAGTTTGGGCTTTTTAATCATTCTGCAATGACTATTAATTCCCTTTGCCTTGGACTCTTTGATATAATGTGTAGGTTCTTTTTATAGCTCTTATCCATTGTTTTAATGTTACTTATTAAATATAACTGGAAGTTAAATAAAAGTCTAAAAGATGGAGAATTACTTTAAATACATTTTTACTATGGATATTAAAGAGAGAGATAATTAAAACCTTTGTAATAAAAATAGCGATATGGAAGATCTTTGGGAAAATGGATCTGACAACCACCTGATACCCAGTAATTAATAAATTTCCCTTTCTTGTGGGATGTAGTCGGATTCCACATTTTGACAGCTCTGCTTTTCTTAGTTAACTAACTTAGTTAACTAACACAGATATGCCTCTTCCCAGAAGATAAACTATGTATGACAATAAATGAAGAAAATATATAGTTATGAAATCCTAGTCAAAAGTCTCTCTTCGTCTAGAAATTGTGTTTGCTTGATGTTTATTTAGAGAGAGTGTTGCTTGTCCTTGGTGTGCGTGGAGGTGAAGTTGAGGTTTGTAAGGTTGGCCCTCACTTTTGCCCCAGGAAAGGTAGCTTCTCCCTTTGAACAGTAACCAAGTGGAGCCCACCCCTGAAACCTACACCTCCAGCACGAAACTGGAAACAGAGCAAGATATACCTGAATGTTAGTTGGCCCTGAGTTTCTTAAGAGCAGTCTTTTTGGCCAGTCTCTCCCTGTGTCCTGAGGTAGCCATCCTAAGACAACAAAAAGAAAAGAAAAGCTTGACCTAGAGAGAAGGTAATACTGATTGTGATAGATCCCAGAATAGTAACTTTCGTCTCATTTATTTGAAAGAAAAGGAATTCTGCCTTTAAAAAAAAGGCGGAGGGAGAAAACTTTGCTTTCTCTGTCGTCTTTCTGTTTTTCTGCAGTCTTTAACCTTACTTTTGTTGTAATAACTGCATTTCCCAGCAACAGTCCTTTTCCTGCCAGTGTTCTCAGAACACATCGCCGACATGGTTAACTCAGATGACCCTCTCCTTCCATGAACTTTTAAAATTTTTGTTTTTGTTCATTTTTGAACACTGAAAGAAGTGAACAGTTTATTATAATTTATCATACTTAACAATCTAGAAGTTCACAGCCACCAGCAATTCCAGCCCAGTTTCAGATGCAGTTGGGAATTTGGGCATTTCTGAGGAGCTATTAGTGTAGTGAATCTTGTAGGTAAAATACACATGTACTTTTTTTTTTTTTTAAAGAGGTGGGTGGTGGGGGCAGAAGGAGAGAGAGAATCCCAAGCAGGTTCCATGCCCAGTGCAGAGTCCCATGTGGGGCAGTCTCACGACACCGAGATCATGACCTGAGCCAAAAATCAAGTCAGATGCCTAACCGACTGAGCCACCCAGGCGCCCCCATGCATACCTTTGATAGCACACATGAAATTGACCTCAGTAGTCTCATTCTCAGCAGACTGACTCAGGCCACACAACGTGGCTTTTATTGTTCTGGATGTTAGCACATGTTCTCTTACCACAGTAACTACATGATCATCTGAAGACATGAATTGGACATTCATGGCATCAGGGCCTTCATAGCCATCATAGGTGTTCTCTTCTCCACCCCTTACATTCTTAAGAAATTCTGCTTCACTGGCACAAGAACTTTTGTAGTTTCCTGGCAAAGCAGGAACACAGAGTCTGCAAGCCTCTGCTTGTGTCTACCTAAATTTGTGTTTTTAAAGTCATTGTTGCTATTTGAACATTTCTCTTTTTTTGAAGATTTATTTTAGAGGGAGAGTGTGCACATGTGTGCAAGCTGGGGGAAGGGCAGAGGGAGAGAAACAGACTCCCTACTGAGCACAGAGCCCCATCAATGTGAACATTTCTTAACAGCCAGTTTGGGAAATAGGTGTGTACTTTACCATGTTAAAACTCTGGGCACCTGCGTGGCACAGTCAGCTGAGCATCCGACTCTTGGTTTGGGCTCCAGTCATGATCTCAGTGTTGTGAAATCGAGCCCCCCATCAGGCTCCACACTTAAGTGTGGAATCTGCTTGAAATTCTCTCTCCCTCTCTTCCCCACCCCACTCTCTCTCTCTCAAATAAATAAATCTTAAGAAAAACAAAAAAAACAAACTCCAAGAAGATACTTCTCTTCTTGTCACAAGTGAATGAAAGTTGCTTGGATCTTTTTAATTTTTCCTTTTAGGGGCACCTGACTGGCTTAGTCAATGAAGCATGCAACTCTTGATCTCAGGGTTGTGAGTTTGAGCCCCATGTTGGGTGTAGAGATTACTTAAATTTTTTTTTCCTTTTAGTTTAATGTCATTAGACTATTTCTTAGTATCACAACCTGCTTGTTAAATAAAGGTCCTCTCATTTCTGGCCTAAACTATTTTTGTTATTCAAGATACTGTTCAGATAGGGCCCCTTTAATCATTTATTTTTTGCCATTGGTTTCTTTTAATTTACACAGATTTGAAGAAGTCTCTTTTACTGGGTATATGTTTTGTATTCCAGCTCTGGATTGTTATCATATCATCCTCTCATTCCTTCTTTTCACTGGCTTATTGTTTCTGTGCACGGATATGGTCTTCTGGTTTACTTTGTTTCATTCAGTAAATTTTTTCATATTTTTGAATCAGTGTTTTGCTTAATACAGTGGCTTAAGAATGATTTCCCTCCGCAAGTGAGAGAAACTTGTTGATCATTTTCCAAATTACACTTGCGATTCCTGTGGGGAGCCTAATTCAGAAGTTTTCTGGGCTCATCGCTTAGTTGCTCTTCTTTGGTATTGTGAAACTTATCACTAGTCTCTGTGTTCAGTTTATTTTCCTCCTTTAATTTTATATCACTAATCTTTACTGTTGTTAGTGAACAATTTTTTGTGTGTCAATTTTAATGTTTTAATGGAGTAGGCACAAAGGAGACACTTCCTTGCTTCTCAGCACTCACCCAACTTCTTAAGAGCGTTCCCACTGAAGAATATTGAGTAGAAAATTGTGAACGTAATAAAAAGAAAAGAAAATTATGTGCTTGCTGCCATGCTTTGGGATATGTCTCTGGCTAGAGGATGCTGCCCTCTGGGAATAACCAAAATGTTGTGTTGCTTAAAAATAGGGAAGAGTGCCTCAGGTTTCAGGCTGACTGCATGATAACTATGAATCCATAATGTGTCACTACAGTTATGAAGTATTTAATCAAGCATTTGTACTATTGAGATGAGTAAATACACATGTCATCATGCTGTGAAGTAATGTTGGAAATCTCTTAAGAGTACCGGGGCTGGTTTTGATGCAAAAATGAATAAGACATGGAAAATTCATAGAGGGATAAGATAAAAGCTGTAAAAACTTGGAATGTGGGGGAAAGTTCTGTAATGATGCCATGGACCATTTTGTTCTGCTTAGTGTCTAAGGATGAAGGTCTGTGTGCCTCTGCCTCTGTATCAGCTGCAAAGGTTGAAATGCTGAGACTCGGCAGTGTGACTTCTCTCTTTCTCATTTATACTGCAAAGGACTCCCACACTGGATGGACCTTGGAGAGAGCATATTTCAACAAAAGACCAATCCTTTTAACTGGATATAAAACTGGGGGGTGCCAGGGCTTCTGGTAGGCTCAGTCAGAGGAGCATAGGACTCTTGTGCGACTTTTGATCTCGGAGTTGTGAGCTCAAGCCCCACATTGGGACAAAATAGGAAGGTGCCTTTGGACTTGTGGAGGCTGTGGTCTTAACATATTCTCCATGAAAAAAATCAGGGCTCTTTGGGGGAAATGGCTGATTCTAAGTCTGGGGCAAGAAATACACAAGATTAGCTTGGAATATCTTTTCATTCAAGAGAGCAAGGGAGCTCGCAGACTATGAAGGTTATGCAAAAGGACTTCGGAGACTCCCACTGGCCAAACATGAAATAATTGGACAAACAGCGAGGATGATAATTATTGGACTAAAATGTACCTAATATGTTTAACCTGTGAGCTTATAATACTGGGGAAAAAATTGACCATCATTGTGGGTTATTAGAAAATCAAGTCATTGATTTGAAAATTAATAAATAAAGGAAAGAATCTAACATTTATCCTCTCTTTCCTGTGTGAACTGTACCATACTAGGTAGCAAAATAGTAAATCAGAGGAGATGTCTCTTGATAGAAATATTCCAGGTAATGAATAAAGAAGGGACAACAGGATTAAAATACATCATTTGAGGAGATTAATTTCCAGAATGGTAAAGTGAGGACACCGGGATATGTGTCCAGTGAAATGATATTGGGCAAGTTGATAAACTGTTGAGACTGGGTGACGGGTATGTAGGAGTTCATTATAACCCTTCTGTCTACTTTTTTATGATTATCTTGGTAACAACTTTATTAAGATATAATTGACATTATCAGTGTGAATTTTTCAGTGTTTATTAATTAGCTATTTTACCTAAAGTATATTAACAAGGAAGAAGAGGCAGAAATCATTCCTTCTGGAGAACAGGGAACAAAATTTATATCGTAATCATCTTCGTCAAGCTGGACAAATGGAAATTTCTCAATTGAATACAATTTCATTTCTTCCAAATTGTTTTTACTACTACTTAAAGTAAAATAGAGATGCCTGGCTGGCTTAGAGGAGTATGACTTTGGATCTTGAACCCCACATTGGATGTAGAGATTACTAAAATAAATAAACTTTAAAAAATCGAGTAAAACTGCTGTTAAACAGATTATTTTAATAATCAGTGAGTGGAATATGATTTCTGTAAAACTTCGTATTTCCATGAATATCATCTAGTGTAGTCGACCCTTCCTCTTAAGGTACATGGCATAAGATAAAAGTAGACCTCTGGTCAGGATGGGATGGGAGAAGGGGTTGTAACTGTCAGCCTGAAGGAGAATTTTTGCCTGTGCATGGATTCCAGCTCTCCTGTCTTCCTTCGGCCTCAGGAACCTTCAGGGGACAGGGGCTGTGCGTTATCATGAGCGGTATCTAGCAATATCCCACTTGTCCCACCAGGGGTAGGAAGGTGCTCGGGGAAAGTCCTCTTTCTGCTCATCTCTTCTTGGGGTTTTCCGTGTGCTTTCCTCGTTCACTCCCACCTCACCCCCATCCAGCTTCTATTTATTCTTCAAGCCCAAGCCCCGTCCTGTTTTTCTCCAAATCCTTCACAAATAATCTCTTGTCTGATATCTTTTGTGCTTATTTTAGCATTGAGGGAAACCAGGTCATTTTGCTATTTAAGTGAGCCTTCAAGTGAGTTAAAGGTTAAATAGTTCAAATACCACCACTTGTGAAAAAATGTCAGAGCAATTTATTGACCAAAAAAACCCCTGACTGAGCACAGTCGGAACAGTGCTCCACGCCCCCCCCCCCAAGAATACTATGATTAATCCAAAGTACATAACTCCACTGATAAATTCTTTTCCTCACTGTTTAGGATCATGGCTGCTGTTCCCCAGAATAATCTACAGGAGCAACTAGAACGCCATTCAGCCAGAAAACTTAGTAACAAGTTAAGCCCTTCAAAACCGAAACCTTTGTAAGTATTTTGGCTCCCATACAGGCACTGACCCACAGTATCATACAAATGAAATACCTTCCCTTTCAACCCTTTTACTGTGCAGATGAGGAAATGAAGCTGAGGGGTCAGTGATCTTCCCACTTTGCAAATTACCAGTAGTGCATGCATTAGGAGCTCCAGGTAATAAATGTTCAGTACCTTCGCCTGGTTCCTGGCACGTGATGCTTGCTCAGTAGATATCTGTAGGATGAATGAATATTGAATCTTCTTATAAATTTGGGAAAATGGGTATTTTAATATTTTAATATAATTTTATAGCCATTCCAGAAACAGTTTATAAGGCCACTGTAGCTCTCCAGTTGTGTTCTCTCCTCTGAGCTAGACTCCAAACTCCTTATGACATTTAATAATAATTTCTAGAACTTCACCAACTGTTCTGGGAGCTGGACTTTAAAGTTACCATTGAACTTCATGTCACCAAGGCCAGCAGACACCCAGAACACTTGCCCCTTTTACTTGTCCTTCAGATTCCAGTGTAGCCTCTCAGTCGTCACCTGTCTTCCCCATAGACCATGTGTCAGAGAGACAAGAAGTCACTACACTTGCGTCTCTTGTCTGTTTCTTTTATGCTGTCCCCTCCCGCTGAATCAGGTGCTACTCATTAAGGACGACCTGCCTATGAAATAAAAGTAGTGGGAATGGCCTGGACCCTCTCAAAACTGAATAATTGGCTTCTAAATTGGAAAGGTCAGAGCAAAGTATAATTGAAGTTACCATATAAATTTCAAAACCAGAGAGGGAGATAGATTCTTTGCTCATTTGTGATACAGTGAAGGAGTTGCTGTGTAAATCAGTAACAGATTTTAGAGTTTCCTATAATTGGTGGGTTTGTTAAAACTAACCAGTCTAATTCAGTTTTTCAATTATGTTTCAGAGGTTTCACTTTTAAAAAGAAAGTAACATTGGCCAACAATGTATCTGTCACTAGTGTCTCAGTAGCGAAAACACCTGCGTTAAATGATAAAGATGTTAATGTCACTGAGGCCTTTTCCTTCAGTGGACCACCGCCCCTCACCGCAAGTCAGCAGACAAGGCCCAGCGACTTCAGAAATGCTCCAGCAGGACAGCAAACCAAGAGAGCTGTTTCAAAACCATTATTGCCAGATGGGTTGCAAGTTCCACAGGGAGTTTTATGTAATACCCAGAACACACCGATTGTAAAAAAATCCAGTAATGCTACTTTCAAGAAATTAGAATTTAGTTCTTCATCAGATTCTTTTGTTACCATCAACGATTGGGATGATATGGATGACTTTGATACTTCTGGAAATTCAAAAGCATTTGTCACGCCATGCAAAAATCACTTTGTGAGAGTAAGCACTGCTCAGAAATCCAAAAAGTCTAAGAGAAATGTTTTGAAAGCACAGCTTCCCGAAGCAAATACGGTAAAGGCTGATTTGACTCTATCCTCCTCTGAAAGCAAGCAAGTGTGTTTGACTAAGAAACAGAATGACGACTCGGAATGGTTCAGTAACGATGTGATTTGCATTGACGATGACCCCAATCCTGAAGACCTTATACCTGGAGATCCTCAGGAGAGTCAGCCTTTAAAAACTCATTTGGGAGAAGAAAGAGGTAAAAATGATGTTTTATCCCCTTTCAGTATGTTGACTGTATTAATTTAGTCAAAGCTAGGCACTGGGAACAATAGCAAATAGATCATAGATCCAGCCTTTGTCCTTGGGCTCCGTGGAGGGCCCTGCTGCTCAGTCTGTTGGCCACTTCTTGAGGCGGGACCCATGGATGAAATGAAAGATTTTATTCTGCTGACATAATTTTTGCATAAACACCAAGGATAGCTCTATAAGGTCCACGGAGGTTAAATGGTTTCTTAATGCCCCGTTGGCTAGCTCGTGGCAGAACTGGGACGTGAAACTAAGGCTTTCCATTATAATTCCTTTATGGCATGCTCCCACTGACTATGGATGTATGACGTGATCTGGATATGACAGTAAACTATTCCAGATGACATTCACATCATTTTCTGTTAAAGTCTCCTAGGTTTTAGGTGTCCAGAAGCTCACAGCTGAGATTAGCCATGTGTGGAAGCACCCGCCCTATGAAGTGGTGATAAATGTGAGGCTGACACTTCTGAACACCTGAATGCCAGGGCGCCTGGGTGGCTCAGTGGGTTGAAGCCTCTGCCTTCGGCTCAGGTCACGATCCCAGGGTCCTGGGATCGAGCCCCGCATCGGGCTCTCTGCTCAGCGGGGAGCCTGCTTCCCTTCCTCTCTCTCTGCCTGCCTCTCTGCCTACCTGTGATCTCTGTCAAATAAAATCTTTAAAAAAAATTTTTTTAATAAATAAATAAATAAAAATTAAAAAAAAAAAAAAAAAACACCGAATGCCATCATGGTTGCTAGGGGGTGAGAGGCGATGGAGTCTGATCAAATACATAAACTGACGAGCAACCACTGGGCATTATAGTCCCACACAGTCAAGAGAGGGACACTGAACGTGGCGACTTCAGTAACCAGGGTGCCTTTGTGGTAAAGTTAACAGTGTTTGTACGATTATCAGACTCATTTATTATACTTCCCTCTTACTGAAATATGAGTGAAAAATAGGAAAACAGAGGTGCTGATACTGAGTTTGGGTTTTCTAATTGAACTGGAGACCATCATGCAAATCCGTAAGCAGATCGTCAGCCTCCTTCCCACATCCGTTAGACTTAGGCCAGGTGACTCAGTCGTTACTGATGAGGAAACCCCCACACGGCCGTGCAGAGGGAGGGCGCACGGGCAGTGCTGGCACCACCCCGGGGGTCCTGCCCTGTGCTGTCTGTCTCAGGAGCGATGAAAGTAACCTGTGTCTGTCCACGGTTTTACTTTAGATAGTGGTGAAAAGAAGAACTTGGAAGAAACAGAATTCTTTTCGGTCGAGAGGTCTCCGTGTATCGAGCTTGACGAGGATGATTACGATACAGACTTTGTTCCACCTTCTCCAGAAGAAGAAACGATCTCTGCCTCTTCTTCCTCTTTAAAATGTTTCAGGTAAAACAGCAAGTTACTCAGTGAACATTATTGTTTATTTCTGGGATATCTGAAGTAATTCTGTTTAGCTAGGTAGGATCATTTCTGTATAGATGCATTCCATGCTTCTGCAAAGTTTTATATCTGCATGAAAGCATTAAAAAATCCTTCTTTGGGCGCCTGGGTGGCTCAGTGGGTTGAGCTGCAGCCTTCGGCTCAGGTCATGATCTCAGGGTCCTGGGATCGAGTCCCGCATCGGCCTGCTTCCCTCTCTCTCTCTCTCTGCCTGCCTCTCTGTCTACTTGTGATCTCTCTCTGTCAAATAAATAAATAAAATCTTTTTTTAAAAAAATCCTTCTTTATACATTTTATTTAATCGGTGGTAGTCTATAGCTGTAAGGTCACATTATGATTAATTACATGGGACCTCCAGTTTTATTTAGTTGATTTTGACGTGTGGAATATATTCCTAAAAATACTATATTTTCAAACTCCTAGTCCTAAAATGACACAAAACTAACTCCTTATTTGAGAAGTGACTTAGTAAATAATATGTCTTGTTCTTTCCTTTCCATTCCTTTTCTCTTTACCGTGCAGGATAGAATTGGCCATTTTATTTGCCATTCACTGAACTTCAGTAAATCGGTGACATGATTGTGGCTAATTGGCAGTACTGTGGGTGAAAAAGGTGGTACGCATAACCCATCAATAGCTTAAAATACCAGTAGTCAGTCTTACCTCCATCTTTGACCCAGTCCAGATCAGTCGAGTGGTGCAGTATTTACTGTTTTGGTAACCAGTGTTTTGATGAGAAACGTGTCCCTCTAGGATCCCACCTTAATTAAGGAAAGCAGGCAGGAAGGAGGTGTTTGCCTGTGTAGCCTCCTTTCTCTGGGGTTGTGTTTTAACAGGTGGGTTAGGATGTTTAAAGAGGAGGGAAAGGTCAGAGCATGATCACTATTGATGACAAAACTAATAAACTGTAGGAGCTGTCCTCCCCTCCCTTCCCAAAGAAATTAGGACAGAATTATTGAAAGTGCAAGTACTGAGCAGGAGTTCATATAGAGTGAACTAGGGAGGAGAGGGGATTGCCTGGGATGATACAGTTGATGGCACATGGATTAGGATCCAGTGTAGGGCTATTTCCTGGACCATACTGATTCCTACCAAACATCTGGGGTTTTTTTCCTGTTTATTAAAAAAGTGTGTGTTGCACCGATGAACTTCCGGACAGCTTACCAGGATGCTTATAGTCTTGCAGTTCCAAAAAACCAGGTACTGTCTGCATATGTATGTGATTTTTGCATTGCTGTAATCAACATGTATCTATAATTTTTGGTTCTGCTTTTATCAACATTTTTGAAACATTTTTCCATATTGCTAGGTAATCTTTATTTTTATTCTTTTTAATGGCTGTGTAATTTATTGAGTTGTCATACCATGGTTAACTTTACCTAGATTTTTAGCCGTTGGAAAATGCTTATTTCCAAGGTTATTCCCAAGGTAGATTCTCTCTATATATTTTCCATTGCAATCTTAAATACATATTTGTATGTATTTTAAAACTGAAATAGAATTTTCACAAGTGATACTCTTACTGCGTGCAGCACACACATAAATTTTCTTTCGTATTTGATATTGTTTTAAAACACTGTTGTGACTTCTGGATTAATTTCAGAGGTGCAGTCATCTGATAATATATAACAGAAAAAAGAGAGATGTTTGTGTATCTCCTGTGTGCCCGAACCTCTCGAGCCAGCCCTCAAAGTCCTCTGTCTTCAGGCCCCACACATTACCTCTTCATTTCTATCTCCAGTTACGCCCCTTTGATAACCCTAAGCTCCCATGAGGCAGATGAGACAAACCAACAATCCGGAAAATGTTGCTAAAAATATAAGGCCTTTTCTTTAATTATATTATGAGTTTTTAAGACTATGTAAAGTATGGCTATTTATCACTGCTCAATTAAGTTAGAAGATTGCATTCCAAAATCCTGCTTTAGGCAAATACAGTTGATACCAAGAAAAGAGAATTATCCTTTGTCTTTCATGGTGTGTTACCTTTCCCATACCTATAATTCAAAGCTTCCTCAAATCTCCCTCCTTGGCAAAGCCTTCTCAGGTTTCAGAAAGTGTTATCTTTGTTTGGATTTCCATGGTATTCTCTTCTTAACACTAATTTTAGTGCTCATTTATTTTGTAACTTCAGGCTGACTGTGTTTATATGTGTTAATAATTTTTGTATAAAATGATAAATTGTCAGAAGAGATTGGACAGTGGTTTTCCAAATTGAGAGGAGAGCAAGGCAGAATCCCTCAAGTAGACCAAGTAGACCACACTGGGCTCCTGTGAGGAATGTAAGTCGTGCCCCATGACACCACACAGGGTTACCGAAAGGACATAGTTGGAGGTAAAATTGAAAAGATCTCTTGGGGCCAGAGGATGGGAGTCTTTGAAGGCCAGCCAAATAGGTTCTAGAATAGAGGAGATAAAAAACCATGTTTTTCTTTTCTGTTAGGTATTGTCTGACCAGTTGTGGAAAAACATGAGAGGAAAAATTATACACTTGGTCTAAGTCTGTACTGAGGTTGGTTTTATGTTTTTCAATTTGCAGTATGTTAAAGGACCTTGACACCTCTGACACAAAAGGTGGTCCTAGCACATCCGAGGACTTGCCAACACCTGAGGGGACAACGACGCAGCCACCTGATCAAGAGACCAGCACAGACTCTGATGGTACAAAAAGTATTTTGACATAGCACATATTTTAACCACGTAACCTTGGAAGACAAACCACAGTTGTATTTTTAACCTGTGGCTGTCTAGTGTGAGATGGCAACCTTGCACTTCCTCAGCTCTAAGACCGAACCACCTCTAGACGCTGGTTAGCCAGCATTTGCTCGAACAACTCAGAAACTCATGTTCCCACAAGATAATCCATTCTCTATGGTGAAAACACAACCTGTTAGAAAATTTTTTCTCACGTTGAGCCAGAATTTGCCTTCCTGGAACTTTAAGCCTTGTGAGATAAGTCTAAAGCTCCTAGAAGCTTTTCCTCCCCCCCCCCCCCCGCTCCTTTTCCTTTAAGGGCTAAATATTGTTAGGTCTTTTAACTCTTCTTTATAGATACTGGTTTCTAGACCTTCATCCTCCTGACTTCCCTCGTTTGTACTCTGGGTTTATGACTTGACGTCCGTGCAAAGTTTAGTACTTTCTGTTTGATTTGTTTCCAATTCATTTTTAAACTTTCTATTCAATATCAATAAAAATAATGCAGCTGCCCTACAAGACTTTGGAGAGCGGCAGCCCCCATTCCTCTCCTGATTTCTACTTCTCGGGGGCTCTGTCAGTCCCGAGGTCTGTGTCCTTCTATCCTAGAAAGTTTTCTGGTCTTATTTCTTTGTCTTTTCTTCTTCTGTCTGTTTTCTCTTTCACTCTTCCTGGAACTTCTGTTATTTGGATATTAGGCTTTCGTGAGTTATCTCTTCTATTTTCCATCTCTTGCTTCTCTGCTTTCTGGGAGATTTACCAGATTTTATCTTTAACTCATCTGTGGGGTTTTTCCTTTTAATCAGCCATCTTCCAAGAGCTCTTTCTTCATTCCCTGAATATTTCTGTAACACGTTCTGGTCTTTTTGATGGGTTCTGTACTTGCGGGGGGTGTGTGTGTGTATGTGCGTGCACATGTGCAGTGGTATGTTTGCACGTGTGTGTGTGTATAGTGGGCATGTCACACGTGTGTAGTGTGTGCACGTGCGTGGAGTGTGTGCACAGGCATGCATGTTGGGTGTGTGCACAGCCTACAGCCTCCCAATTTCATTTTCTTTATTTTGGTGTCTAAATTTATTGTTAGAGATGTCCCTGAGACACCTGATGTCCTAGGTGCTCTTCTAGACCTTTTATGCTACTAACTTCATCCTCTCAGCGGCCCTTTAAGGTAGTCTCTTCTCCCCATTTTACAAATAAGAAAACCGAGGCACAGAAGTGTTAACTAGGACTACATGGGCTCACAGAATTAGACAACAGAGCAGGGCTTGAAACCCAGTGATGTGCAGGCTCCCGGGTTTACGCCTGTGGCCGCATGCTCTGCCGCCTGTGCGGCCTGGTCTCATTGAGGCAGTGGTGGGCCAGGCCGGGAGCAAGGACAGCATGTCATCAAAGGTCTCCCTCTCAACCGGCATCGTGTTGTCACAAACCTGCCTTGAGACCGTGCTTCTCTCCCTGGCCCCCGGGGCTACAGAAGACTCACAGGACTCCACGGGTTCAGGGTCTGAGGTGGCAAGGGGAACCGGGGGGAGGAGCGGTGATGACGACGCATAGGCTCCAGAGTAATACGGTCTCAAGGTACGAACCTATCCCCTCCTGCTCCTGGCTGGGAGACTGTGGAAGATCAGTGAAGCTTCTCTGAACCTCAGTTTCTTCTACGAAATGAAAAGAGTAAGATCTACCTTGTTGGGTGTCAAGATTCATGGTGAAGGGCCCAGTGTACTGTCGGCCTTTGATAAATGGTAGCTATTGTTATCTGCCAGTCTTGTAATCCCTTCAAAGAAGGAAATACATTAAGATTACTGATTTATTTATATGAACTCTTGCTAACTCTATAATTGTTTCCTCTCCTTCTTAGAGCTCACAAAGCAGACATTTGATAACGTGTTCTAGAATTTTGCCTTGAGTTAACATCCAAAGCACCAGCCTGTAGCTTTTGGCAGTCTGTTTAGCATTTTATTTTTTTTTTTTTTTAATTTTTTTATTTATTTGTTAGAGAGAGAGCGAGCAAGCACAGGCAGACAGAGTGGTAGGCAGGGGCAGAGGGAGAAGCAGGCTCCCCGCGGAGCAAGGAGCCTGATGTGGGACTCGATCCCAGGACGCTGGGATCATGACCTGAGCCGAAGGCAGCTGCTTAACCAACTGAGCCACCCAGGCGTCCCAGCATTTTTTTTTTTTAATTCGAACAATGTTTGCCTGTTTTGCTCTTCCATCAACTGTCCTGTTCGCTGGATGCCTCGCGTATCAGCGGGATCTTCTTTGCAGGTTTCCTTTGTATTCTGAGGTGTAATCTGTCTAGACAAGAAGACTTGAGCTCCTTTTCAATATCTATATCTCTCTCTGAGCCTGTCTTGGCTTTCATTTGGTTCAGACCATTGTTCGTTCTCCTCTTTCCAATCTGATACCCGTTCTTTGTGTAGAGAAAACAGGCAAAACAGGGATTCGGGGGGCGCCTGGGTGGCTCAGTGGGTTAAAGCCTCTGCTTTCGGCTCAGGTCATGGTCCCAGGGTCCTGGGATCGAGCCCCGCATCGGGCTCTCTGCTCAGCGGGGAGCCTGCTTCCCTCTCTCTCTCTGCCTGCCTCTCTGCCTACTTGTGATCTCTGTCTGTCAAATAAATAAAATATTTAAAAAACAAACAAACAAACAAAAAAACAGGGATTCGGCGGTTCCACTTCGCCATCTTTGACCTCGCGTCCTGATCCGGGCCGGTCACCGGGAAGAGTCCCTGTTTCCCAGCTCATTCTGACATAGACACTTGTCCCCCTGACGCCCCCGTCTGTCCGCTCTCCCTCTCCCTCCTGCCCTTTGGACCTTACAACGGGCTGCCGTCTTCCAGGGATTTTCTGGTAGCCTCATTCCCTTCTCTGACCGTTTTCTTCTGTTAGCTCTTGGATCGTCTCCTGAGAATCGTTTCCTCGGCAGCCCGCTCAACCGTTTATTTCTTCCACATCCCTTAGGCCCTCGGGGTGGAGTAGGCATCTTCCTGGCTTCCCATTGCTACCCATGACCCTTTCTTTTCTTCCTTCATTTAAAGTATTATCTCCTTTGACATTCTTTTTCTTAGTTCTGTAACGTGAATTTTAAAAATGTGGAGTGGTGGGACACCTGGGAGGCTCAGTGGGTTGGGCCTCTGCCTTCGGCTTGGGTCATGATCTCAGGGTCCTGGGATCAAGCCCGGCATCGGGCTCTCTGCTCAGTGGGGAGCCTGCTTCTCTCTCTCTGCCTGCCTCTCTGCCTCCTTGTGATCTCTGTCTGTCAAATAAATAAACTCTTTTTAAAAAAAAATGTGGAGTGGTCTGGCCGGATTCTGATGTGCAAACATCGTCTTCAGGCATTTTTTTCTCTCACACCTGTCTCCTCCCCTCTCCCCCACCATCTGTCCCCATCTCAGTCCCCTGCTCCTTTCTTTTTCTGTTTTCCCCTTTCCCTTGTGTGGGGCTTATTTTCAAGCTTTGTTTCCCGGGGTGGTGGCAGGGGCAGCCACCAGCAGCCTATCCAGCTTATTGAAAAGAGAAATCGTTTTTTCTGATCAAAAAACTCCCAGATCTAATTCTCTTTGAGCTGCCTTTTATCAGATGCCCACTGAGGTTGGGGGCTTAAAAAGAGAAAAGAGAAAGAGAAAGTCTTAGTGCTGTGTTGTTACTTCGAAGGAAGTGTGGGTGCCGGGCAGCCCGGGACTGCAGGTGGGGTGGGGCTCTTGCCTGGCTGGCCTTGTATGATCCCATGTATGGGCATGGTGAGACTTACCCCTGCAGTTAGTGAAAAACGATAGTAAACTGATAAACCTTTGCATCTTACAATGACATTGGTTACCCTAAGAGAAATAACTGAAAACTAACATGAAAGGAGATGATGATAACACAGTTTTGGGCTCTCATGATATAGAGTACATATAACATAATTTCAGATTATTTCACAGGCAGATAATAGGGCAATATATGGTAGTTTATAATCTTGTTGTTAAACTACTACCAATTTTACATGCATGACTGTCATAATTTTAAATCTTTGCTCAAGGAAAAATATTAACAAAATAACACTTTATAGCTAGACAGACAAGTGTGCAGCAGCAGCTTATTCATGTGATGGACCAGATCTGTAAATTAGTCGATACTATTCCTGACCATGAACTGAAAGCTCTGGATTGTGGGAATGAACTGCATCAGCAGCGGAACATAAGGTATCTTACTTTTTCTTCTGGTATGTATCTGATCACATTTCAACCGACCTAAGTCAGAACATATGGGGCAGAATTTCCAAGCATTCTGGCCAGGAAATTGAATAGGATAATTGTCATTGTTCTGTTTTAAATTTATTTACCTTTTCGGGGCGCCTGGTGGCTCAGTGGGTTAAAGCCTCTGCCTTCGGCTCAGGTCATGATCCCGGGGTCCTGGGATCGAGCCCCACATCAGGCTCTCTGCTCAGTGGGGAGCCTGCTTCCTCTTCTCTCTCTCTGCCTGCTTCTCTGCCTACTTGTGATCTCTGTCTGTCAAATAAATAAATAAATAATCTTTTTTTTTTAACCTTAAAAAAAAAATTATTTACCTTTTCAAACTGCCCCCTAAGCATTTGTATTCACATTTTCAAGACTGAAGAAAAGAGGATCTGTTTCACCACTAAAGACAGACTTGTGTGGCCTCACATTTCATGTGGTGTTCTGTTTCCTCTTCAGAAGGAAGCTCCTAGCTGAAGCCGACTTTAATACAAGTGATGCCAGTATTCTTGTTTCGTGGTGGAGATGCAGGCCTGCTTCACGTGGGAACCCTGTGGAGGATATGGCTTCTGTTTCTGCTCCCAGCGCTTTTCCAAAGGGTGACTCCTGTCCTACAGGGAATTCTAATTCTGTTAAGGAGTTAAATTTTCCACACCTTCCCTCGCATCCCAGTTCCGCTAGGGAGTGTTTAGTGGCTGCTACCCCAGGAAAGACAGGATTCACAGCCACCACGAAAAATCCCTCTGAAAGACCGTTATTCAGCCCCCATTTACAGAAGTCCTTTGTAAGTAGCAACTGGGCTGACACACCAAGGGTAGAAAAAAGAAACGAAAGCTCTTACTTCCCGGGAAGTGTTCTCACAAGCACGGCTGTGAAAGATCAGAGTAAACGCGCTGCTCCAATAAATGACTTAGAAAGAGAATTTCAGGCTGCCTGTGATATTGACAGTTTTGACATAGATGGCTTTGATGATGATGATGATGACTGGGAAAATATCATGCATAGTTTAGTGGCCAGCAAATCTTCTACGGCTGCCTGTCAACCTGTTAGGGAAGGTCAGCCCGTTAAGCCGGTGTCAGAAAGAAGTTCTTCAGCCAAGACAAACTGTCTTCCAGTGGCATCTGCTGCTCAAAATAAAAACTCAGAGTCAATTCAGAAGTACATTGGTAAGTTTAAAATAAATGCTTATATTTTATATGAAAACATAACTGTCAGAATCGGAGTTGTGTAAGAGAATCGATAGCACATCATCCTTGCCTGAAAAGTACATTGTTTCTATGCAAATTCCTGCTGATGACACAAGTTACAGATCACAATTTCGAAAGTATTTGCTCCTTTGTCTCCGTAGCAGCTGTTTTATAAAATGACTAATTATGACCTATTGTAGTAAAGCTCTAAAGTCATTACAAATGTGCTTTGCCTTTAAATTAACGTTTTTTAGTCCCTAGAACAATAAAGCTCATGAGGACCAAGTTTTTAATGATTTGGGGGATGAGTAAAATCAAGGCTAAATTTATATATTAAAACTATAATTGTGTGTATTTTTAGAACTCTGAATTAATGAGAACTGATCAATTTACAAAGTAGAGAGTCATGTTTTCTGTCTTAAAATATTAAAATGCAGGACAGTCTAAGAAAGACATGAAGCCAGAGATTTCTTAAGACAAATTATTTCTTGGACACCTGGATGGCCCCAGGCGGTTAAGCATCTGCCTTCAACGCAAGTCATGGTCCCGTGGTCCTGAGATTGAGCCCCATATCGGGCTCCTCTTGCTTATGCTCTCTCTCTCTCTCTCTTTTTTTTTTAAAGATTTTATTTATTTATTTGACAGAGATCACAAGAAGGCAGAGAGGCAGGCTGAGAGGAGAAAGCAGACTCCCCACTGAGCAGAGAGCCCGATTCGAGGCTTGATCCCAGGACCCTGGAATCATGACCTGAGCCGAAGGCAGAGGCTTTAACCTACTGAGCCACCCAGGCGCCCTGCTGTCTCTCTCTTAAAAAAAAAAAAAAGACAAATTATTTCTTTGGGCCTAAAATCCTTTTAATTCATTCAACAAACACTTATGGTGTGCGTACTTTGGGCCCTGTTCTGTGCCGGGTTCTGGTCATAGATGAGTAACGCGTAGTCCCTGTCCTCCTGAAACTCACAGTTTAGTAGAAGTTTGTCGAGAAGCGCAATTAACCACTGGAAAGGCTGCAGAGAGAAGCCAAGATTAATTTTAAAACGTTACATCAACTCTGTAAAGTTATTGCCAAGTGTTTTTTAATTGAAACAAATTTCTATGTGTAAGGTTTTATAAAGTACAGCCTTCCCTATTTTTGCCATTGATGACTTAATACCACGGAGGTTGTTCTTAACAGTTATGCTGTTGACCTTTAGAATAACCATTAATGGATTTATTTTTGTATCACGTTAGAGTGTGTCATCCTTGATGTTCGCAATTATCTTTGAGACCGTCAAGTGTTGGGATTAGAGAGACTGCCAGAGCTGGCGTGAGCACCCCTTGTTCTGCGTGCCGAACTGGGGCTGGGAGAGCAGGGCTGCGACGCAGGAAGCTGAGCAGGGGGGTGGATGTGAGAGATATGGCGGAAGGAGAGCCAGAGGAAGCCGAGATGCCGCCAAGGTTTCAGCCCTGGTGACTGAGAAATCTATGACACCATTAGCAGAGCAGGGGAGTCAGGAGGCAGAGCAGATTGGGAGAAGAGCTGAGGAGGGCTATTTTAAGACTTGTGGAGCTTAAAGTGTTGGTAAGGCATTCAGGTGGAAATGTCTTGCAGACATCTGGAGATGCGCCCAGGACCGGAACTTGGGCAGGTATCGGTGGGGCTTTACAAAAGAGCGTTCTGTGCACAGAGGTGATGTTTAAGATCAGAGGACTAAGAGAATTCCAAAGCAAGAATGGCTGAAAGTCCCAAGCATCTGCAAAGACTCCCAAGTGTAAGGGGCAGGTGGAGGAAGTGGAGCTTGGAGAGAGAATTTGAGTAGAAACCCCATGAATTGTCTTGAAGGTCAAGAGAGGTGGAAGAAGGGAATAAATGAAATAGTGGCAGGTGCTACAGAACGATCAAGGAAGAGACTGGAATTTGGCCTCAGGAAGTCTCTGGCCGCTTTGACATTTGGCAGGGATGAAACCCTGATAAGTGGTTAAAGAAAGATGTGCTGCAGGGACATGCATGCCTTTGATTTTGTGTGGCAAGGGGTAAGGGCTGAAACGGACTTGTTAACAATAACGCGCTGATTTTTCTTAACATTGATTGTTTTCTCAGATAAGTCGGCACAAAATTTAGCATCCAGAAATCTGAAACACGAGCATTTCCGAAGTCTTAGTTTTCCTCATACAAAAGAAATGATGAAGATTTTTCATAAAAAATTTGGCCTGCATAATTTTAGAACTAATCAGCTAGAGGCGATCAATGCTGCACTGCTGGGTGAAGACTGTTTTATCTTAATGCCCACTGGTACGTATTTTTGGATGTCAGTTGGCAGTAGTCCATTGGCAGATGTTAAATGAAAGTCCTTTAATAGAAATAAAATGCACACCCACACAGTAATTCCATCATGAAGGGACCTCTAGACCTCCCGTGCTGTAGTGAGAAAGTGTACTACCTCATGTCCTCTGTTGACGTGATAGCGCTAATGGCCCTCTTAGATTTTCAACTCAGAGCTTGTTGTGTTCAGTCAATCTAGAATTTCTCTCTCTCTCTCTGTCTCTCTTTCTCTTTCTCTTTCTTTAAGTCTAAATTAGTCTGGCACTTAACCAAAGAATTACCGTCAGAGGCCTTGCCCACCTCTGGCACTTTATTTGGTTCAGTGTAGTGTTGAAGGGTGGTTAAGATCTTTAGCTCTGGAGCAAAGGCCTGGCCTCAGCATGCAGCCCTGCCACTTACTCACAGCGTGACCTTGAGCAAGGCCCTTCAGCCCACGTGCCAGCTCCTCCTATGTCCGGTGAGGATGACAGTAAAGCCCCTACTTCACAGAATGTCGTGACCATCCGACGAAAAGCGTAGAATGTGATGTATGGTTCAAAACAAAAAGCAAAGTCTTAGAAACTGCCTGTCACAAGCTTCCACTATTAGTGGATGGGAGAAGTTGAAAATTAGAGACGAATCATTTTAGTTAGCATTTAACGTGTATTGATTGTCTTACCATTTTGAATTCGAGTTACACAGAGAGATGGGGGTGCGTCTCAGGGTGTCTTTCTCTTCATGTTCTGTTAGTACACCCCAGTGTAGTTCTACCCTTCTTTTATCTCAAAGGAATATTGGGAACATTCTCTTATTGATAAGAGTACCGGGAGTCAAAGCGTGGGTATTTAGCGTTGACAGGTTCATACTAGTTTAAAAAAGTGAGATCCAGGATGCCTGGGTGGCTCAGTTGGTTGGGCGGCTGCCTTCGGCTCAGGTCATGATCCCGGCGTCCTGGGATCGAGTCCCACATCGGGCTCCTTGCTCCGCAGGGAGCCTGCTTCTCCCTCTGCCACTCTGTCTGCCTGTGCGCTCTCTTGCTCGCTCTCTCTCTCTCTCTCTCTCTCTGACAAATAAATAAATAAAATCTTTAAAAAAAAAAAAAAAGGTGAGATCCTACAAGTGTTTTCTGATCATCTAAGAAGTATTAAACCATGGTCACTATGGTCGTGAGTGATGTATATTTTATCACATTTTAAGTCTTTAAAAATTAAATATTATACCAGGTAATTATTTTCATCCTAACACAGTGATAGAACACCCCTTTTACTGCGTTTGGATTTCCCAAGTAGATTTTTAAAGCAATTCTATTGCCTCTAAGTTTCCTGCCCTGATTCCTGCTTTTGCATTCACGTAAGCCTACACGAGATGGCCTAAAAGGTAATTTTCACACATTTAAATTGTCTAAATATTTTGGCTCATTCAAATATGGCAAATTGTTGTCACGGTGCTGAATGTCACTTGGTGTCCTATTAGTTAATTGCTTTAAATATTACTGTATGATTTAGTTCGTAACTTTCGCCTTCATGCTCTCCAGATAGAACCTGACAGGTTTTGGGGTTTTGTTTTTTTTTTCCTTTCAGGAGGTGGTAAAAGTCTATGTTACCAGCTCCCTGCCTGTGTCTCTCCTGGCGTCACGATTGTCATTTCTCCCTTGAGATCACTCATAGTAGATCAAGTCCAAAAGCTGACTTCCTTGGATGTAAGTTAAAATACTACCGATTACAATAAAAAATACTAATAAAGACGTAAAAATAATTGTATTTCAGTACTCTGAGTAACCTTTCTCATAAAGTAGTTTGTGAATTGTAAGCATAAAGCACAGCAGTTTCATTAAGTTGTACGAGTCTTTGAAAATTCCAATACAGATAACCTTCTGTAGTTCAGTCTGATTTTATTCTAGAAAAATGTAATTTAGCAAGAACTTTTAACCTATATTTTGCTGATGTGAATTTCTTTTACTAATGTGAAAGGATTTCTTTTCTTACTACTGTGAGATCACCACAGTTTCCACTCTCTTCACATCTTAAAATGCGTACACAGGAGCACCCCCACACGGGCATCCTTTTTCCTCTTGGCCGAGGTTAAGAACGTATGTGAATGTATTCTGCCAAATCCTGCGTATTTTCAAGGTTATGAGCTCCCACCCCTCAACAAGACCACTGGTTTGATTTTTCTTCCAAAGAATGTGTTTGTGCAGTGCCCGTCCCCTGTGGCCCATCAGACCTTATGCTACTCTCATCGTCCCTGAGCTTTAAAACGCTGGAGATACCTTTGCCCAAACTAAAACGAGCCATACCTTAGGATGCGACGCTCTTGGGTACTGAATTCACATTTATCTTACTTATAGATATGAAAAGCAAAGGCAGTAAAGAAAAGAGGGGAAAAAAAGAGAAGGAAATAAATAATGGGAATATTTTGAGTTATGGCTAAGAGAATTTTTTTTTTAATATATGCTAACTACTTACTTCCACTGTGCTGAGATTGTCTTCCCTTTAACCCAGTTTTGATATATGACTTCTAAAACATTTATAGAGACTGAGGATACGTCTGTGCTTGTGTTTGCTACTTTTGTGCTTAGATCCCAGCTACCTATCTGACGGGTGATAAGACTGACTCTGAAGCCACAAGTATTTACCTGCAATTATCCAAGAAAGACCCAATTATAAAACTTCTGTATGTCACTCCAGAGAAGGTGTGTATTGATACTGTTATTTTAAAATATGGTATTAAAGCAGCCCAGGTCTGCCTCCTGAGGAGGGAAAAACCCAGTCTTCCCCACTCTTGTTTTCTCCTCTGCCATCACATAGAGTGTTTCAATCCTGGTGACCAAATGTGTGGACTTTTTCCTCGTTCTGAGCAGCTCTCTGTGACCCCAGCAGGGGGTCCCGCAGTGTCACTCCATGCTGACAGAGTCTGCACGGAGATAGCATCCGATCCCATGGGTTAAGAGCTCGGCCCCTCGAGATGGTTCCCACCCTTCTTTAGATGCCACCAGCAAGTTGAAGGTCCCCAGGTTACCCATACCTTCTGTCCAATTTGGCTGACAAATCAGAGGTTCCCATGACCCCCCTCCTCAGGTTCAATTGGTGTACCAGAGTGGCCTGCAGAACTCAAGGGAACACTTCACATTTACCAGTTTATTATGGGATGTGATAAAGGATGCAGATGAACAGCCAGAGGAGGGAGACACAGGACAGGGACTAGGTGGGTCCCGAGCACAGGAGCTTCTGTCCCCGTGGCGCTGGGATGCCTGACCCTCCACTTGTGGACATGTTCATCAACCTGGAAGCCCGCCAAACCCCCAACTCTGGGGGTTTTATGGCTGCCTCATGTCGGCAAGATCATTTCCAGCCCCTCTCCCCTCTCTGCAGGATGGGGTGCTCCTGAAAATTCCAGGCTTCTGATCATGGCTCAGTCTCTCTGGTGAGCAGCCCTCGCCCAGAGTCATTGCCCCAGAACAAAAGATGCTCCTGCTGTTCTTAACACTTAAGAATTTAGAAGGGATTTAGGAGCCCTGCATCAAGGATGGGCTCAGAGACAAATATTAGAACCAGGGAGGCTTCTGTTCTTATCACTTAGCAAATTACAAAGGTTTCAAGAGCTCTGTGCCAGGAACTGGAAGCAGAGACCAATATATTTTTCTATTATCTCATTAAAGCCCACTAGAATACATAATATTTTTAGATTTTTGACATAATCTTTTTTAATAAAGATTTTATTTATTTATTTGAGAGAGAGCATGAGCAGGGGGGAGGGGGAGAGGGAGAAGCGGACTCTACTGAGCAGGGAGCCTGCTCAGTGGGACTCAATCCCAGGACCCTAGGATCATGACCTGAGCCAAAGGCAGACTCTTAACCAACTGAGCCACCCAACCGACTGAATCATTGACATAATTTCTGATACACAGTATAGTACAAGGATTCCTGCATTACTTTTACCCTGAAACCCTAATGGTAACATTTTACTGTAACTGCTTTATTGTTCTCTCTCTTTACTTTTTTCCTAAAATATTTGAGAGTAGGTTGCAGACATGCTCGCCCTTTCAACCCTAAATACTTCACTGTGCATTTCCTAAATACAAATTCCAGGGTGCCTGGGTGGCTCAGTCAGTTAAGCATCTGCCTTTGGCTCAGGTCATGATCCCGAGGTCCTGGGATGGACACCGCATCAGGCTCTCTGCTTAGCAAGGAGCCTGCCTCTCGCTCTGCCTGCCGCTCCCCCTGCTCGTGTTCTCTCTCTCTGTGTCAAACAAATAAAGTCTTTAAAAATAAATAAATAAATAAAACAAATTCTCTTGCATAACCTCAGAACAATCATTAAAATGAGAAAATTTTTACTGATACAGTACAATGGCTTAATCGGTAAACCTCATTCCAGTCTCACTAGTTGTCCCAGTAATGTCCTTTATAGCAAAAGAAGATCCTGGATTATGCATTGCATTCGGTTGTCATGTCTCTTTAAGGTTTTTCTGTCTCTCGTGATTTTGACAAGTTGCGAAGAGTAAAGGCCCGTTGTTTTGAGGACTGTCCCTCAATTCGAATGTATCTTCTGTTTTCTCATGAAGAGGTTGATGTTACTCGTCTTGGCAGGAGTATCACAGAGGTGGCGACATGTTCTCGCATCCGAGTGGGAGGCACCGGATGTCTGTTCCTTCTGTTACCGGTCATGTTAGTTAACTTTGATCACTTGGTTGAGGTGATGTCTGCCCAGTTTCTCCACTACAAAATTCCTTTTTGTCGTTGTTGCGATTACTATAATAATTACAAAAATAAATGTACATTTTGGCTTTTGCAATTGGCGGGTATCCTGCTGTGGGATACTCTGAGACTGGGTAAGTTTCCTGTTACTCATCAGACTTACCCAAGAGAGTTTTTATCATCCGTTGATGACTCCCTGTCAGTGTTTACTATAATGGATGCCAAATGATGACTTTTCTGACTTAGCTGGCGTTCTCTTATGATGAAGAGCTTTCCCTTTTATCTACTTATGTATTTATATCAACTTAAAGTCATGGGTTCTTAATTTGTCAGGGGGCTATCATCAGTTCTCATTGTTTATTTGGATGTTCTAATTGTCCTAGATTTGACTAGTAGAAGAGTTCCAACTCACTGCTTCTGTGTCCTTTTGACATGTCCCTGTCTAGATATGGATGCCAGGTTTTGTCGTTGCCACTGGGACATCATTGCTTCTAGGCCCTGTATATAGATGGAACCATGAAATACATATATACATACAAGTGTGTGTGTCGCCATCCCCCAAATAGCATGCCCTCCCACAACATACATCTATAACCCTGTTACCAGCGTAAATGTGTGGTGAACCTCAGGTATATTGAGGCAGAAAAAATGCTTTAGAACCACTGACCTAATACATAATTGCTTGCTAAATGGGGGTGAATATTCTAGAAGGTCTCATTCAGAATTTTCTATTACTTCTGCCAATTCTCTTCATACATTGAAGTAAGAACTTCTTTTATATGGAGGTTTTAATACAGCTTACGTTGTAGTGAAACTTAAAGACAACAGAGCCCTTAAGGTGATGTGGTGTTTAAATGTTTTCAGATCTCTAATGAATACATTTCTGCTCTAGGTCTGTGCAAGTAATAGACTGATTTCCACTCTGGAGAATCTGTATGAGAGGAAGCTCTTGGCACGTTTTGTCATTGATGAAGCACATTGTGTCAGTCAGGTAAATACTGGTTTATGTGACTTGAAATCTCAATACATACTACCAGTAGGATATGTATTTCCAGAATAGAGGGAAATCGGTAACTTACTCTTCTAGCTTGCTGAAGAATACAGTGGTTCTCAGTACAGTGAGCAGTGTTTTCTCTTTATGTAAGGAAGATCCAGACAGTCTGAAAAGCAGTATTTTTTTTTCCAACTAGTGGGGACATGATTTCCGCCAAGATTACAAAAGAATGAATATGCTTCGCCAGAAGTTCCCTTCTGTTCCAGTGATGGCCCTTACCGCCACGGCTAACCCCAGGGTACAGAAGGACATCCTCACTCAGCTGAAGATTCTCCAGCCTCAGGTGTAAGTTGCTGAAAGTCCTGAATTAAAACACCCGGGGGCAGTGATTCCTGGATTGCTGCACAGGAGAACCACAGACTGAGCTTTGAAAACCCCAAGGCACAGATTGCACTCTGTCATTTAGATCAGAATTTGGGGGGCTGGGAGCCATTATGTTTCTGGAAAGTCCCCAAGTGACTCCAGTGTGCAGCAAAATATGGGAACCAAGCCCTAGTGGCTTTTTCCTTACTAAAATTAAAGCTCTATCCCCATAGCTATTTTGGAAGTAGGGATAAAGTATGTGCTGTACCTGATAACTCTAAGAGGTCCCAGGAGCAAATTAGCTTGTGTTTATCTGATTCCGGCTCCTGTACATCCTAGAGCGTACACAGGAAGTGAAGAGATGACCCTGCTCTGTCGTTTTCCCCTGAAGCCCCACTTAATCCAAGATGCTGAAACCCATCCAGAAATGATGTGTAACAGCTTTTATACTTTGTTTTCATCTCAACAGCAAAGTGCTTCTTCTTGCCACCAAATCCGTAATTACTCGTAACAGAAACTGCTATAAAGGAGTAGCCCCACATATCTGTGTACTAGATTGTTCTTTCCATGAGTTGGTAGAGGCAGGTGCATTCTCTGATAGGTGCACTCGCTCAGCAGATACTTACTCAACAGCTGCTGTGTGCCAGTGAAAATACTTCTCCCTTCTAATTTATCAGGGGTGCTTTGAGTTTGAGGAATGCCTGAAGAAATGACTGATGTGTTGGAGTGAATGGCTAAGGCACGCCTTTTGTTCATTTGGAAATACAGACAGTAAGCTGGCTCTCTAAATATTGTCGGTAAAAACAGCAGCCTTGTTCAGCAGGTTACGGGAAGAACCGAAAGTGCCACATGAAGGATATGGGGGAGCATGAGATTAAGACAGCTACAGGGACCTTTGCAGATTAAACTGGCATTCTTGAGCGCACGAATTTTTGAGTCCTCAGAATTTTCTCTGTGAAATCCCAAAATTTGAAATGGAATATTCTACTTTAATCCCACTTGCAGAAGGTGTTTGTGTAGACTTTGGGGGTGGGGGAGATTTTGCTTCCATAATTGATATACTTTATAACATTATATTTAAGTGTCATATTACGCTTTAGGTTCTAGTGAATAACCTACGTGCTAGAAATTCACTTTTGTAAGTACCACACTGATCTGTGGGAGCCTTTCTTTTTTTTAATAGGCCATGTTTTTAGCTTTTTTCCATTAAATTTATTCCAGATGCAGTCTACTCCTTCTTTTAGGCCAGTCATATTAATTACCAAATGCACATAGTTAAAAGAAATTATATAAATTCAATTCACCTTTTGAATAACTTTTTCTAAGTACGGAATTTGTTGTTTTTGTTTGAGTAAACATTGCTCAGATGCATTCAGAGACAGACACCTTTAAAATCTTTTCCTAGTCATGTGAGGAGATCAGCCTGGAAAAGCAATAGATTGTACATTTCCTGAGTCTAGCATGTGGCACCCTGTGCATAATTGGCACTCAGTACGAATGAATAAATGGAACATATGGAGGAATTTTGGTAAATGTGGGTAAAATATGAAAATTTGGGCAACTCTGTTGATTCCTTAATATATTTGGTATTTCTATATTTGGGAGAGTTTAAATCTCTTAGTGGAAGTAAAAGATTTTAACAGACACTTTCTGGTACATTTTTTCCTGATCTCTTTTGCCAATCGGCCCTTGTTTGGATTAAATTTACCCAGCTGCTGCTGTGTCATGGGCCCCGGTGAAGGCCGGTCTCCCTAGGGTTGGAGCCCTGGCCCCCATGCTCCTCTCCTACAGCTACTCTGTGCTGATCTTCTTCTTCTTTGGGAAATACGAGGGTAGATAATAAAATAGAGATTTTATTCCTTTTCCTTAGGACCTTAAAATATAAACTGAGAAAGAGGAGACAGACTTATAGACAGCTGATACAACAATGTAGCGTAATACGGTAGTAACAGGAGCTGACAGTTACATATTTAGCCTATACAATGTGCCAGGCGCTATTCTTGACCTTTTATGTATATGAACTCATTTCTCCACCCAAAAGGCTTATGAGGTAAGTACTCCTGTTTTCCTCACTTTGGAATGAGGAAACAGAGGCACAGAGAAGTAATTTGAACAAGGTCATATGCTTTGCGAATGATGGAGGGAGGACTTAAACCCAAACAGTCTGGTTTCAGAACCCTTGAAATACTTTTTAATAAGTTGCAGAATGAAGTAAGTGGTAATTAGAGATGTAAATTATGACTGCAGGAACTCAGGAAGGCAAGACTGACGATAACCCAAAATAACAACTGGTTGTTAATGAGGAGGGGTCGGATGAGGTTTTATACGGGAAGCGGGCTTTGTAGGCTGAGTAGTCTTTTTTGTAAGCAGCTGCGTTGAGATATAGTTTACATACCTTAAAATGCACCTTTTTAAAGTGTGCAATTCTAGGATTTTTTTTTTTTTAGTGTATTCACAATGTTGTGCAATCCCACCGCTACTTTTAGAACATTTTTGTCTCCCTTAAAAGAAACTCCATACCCATTAGCAGTTCCGACTATCCCCCCACTTCTCCAGCCCTAGACAACCACTGATCTACTTCGTGTCTTCATATATTTTTGCCTAAGCTGGACATTTCATATAAACAGAATTTTAGGGGTACCTTGGTGGCTCAGTGGGTTAATATAAGCCTCTGCCTTCGGCTCAGGTCATGATCTCAGGGTCCTGGGATCGAGCCCCGCATCGGGTTCTCTGCTCAGCGGGGAGCCTGCTTCCCCCTCTCTCTCTGCGTGCCTCTCTGCCTACTTGTGATCTCTCTCTCTGTATCAAATAAATAAATAAAGTCTTAAAAAAAAAAAAAAACAGAATTACAGGACGTGGCCTGCTGTGGCTGGCCTCTCACGTAGCACATGTGTCCACAGTTCATCTGCGTCGCAGTGTGTGACGGTACTTCATTCTGTTTCAGTGACAAAAAATACGCCATCGTATGTGTACGCTCTGCATTTTATTCATTCGTTTATCATGTGGTGGCATTTTGAGTTGTTTCCATTTTGTGGCTGTTATACTTAGGAATACTTCTATGAGCCTTTGTGTCTAAGTTGTCACATAGACAGGAGCTTTCGTTTCTCAGGGACATCTGTCCGGCAGGGGCGTCATCGGGCCATGCAAACTGCAGGTGGTTTTCCAAAGCAGCGGCAGCATGCAGTGTGTGAGGGTTGTGGTTTCTCCCTGTCCACTCCAACACGTGTTACCGTGTGCCTCTTTGGTTATCCTCGGGGGTGTGAAGTGGTGAGGATGGCACTTTCACGGGTGGAGAGTGAAGATTCGGGGCTGGAGTTTTGGGCATCAAAGTACAAGTTGGTTCCAAGGAACGGATGATAATTCATGGGGTGAGTGGAGAGACCTGGAGAAGGGCTGGCCCTGGACAGGCAGGTCGACGCCCAATCACAGGGATCTTGCATTTCGCGATGATAAAGTGTTTGGACTTCGTCCTGTGGGCAGCGTGACCTGGAAAGTGGCTTGACCTGAACCCTATGGTAGAATGATCATGCTGGCAGTGAAACAGAAGGTAGAGCAGAGAAATGAGAGATCGGAGGCCAGACAGCTCCTAGCGTTCTAGGAGACGGTGACGATGGTGGCAGCAGCAGAGGATGCAGGGGACAGGGTGGAGGGAAAGCACAGCTGAATCCAGGAGACTGGCAGCTGATGGCGTAAGAAAGGCAGACGTCATGGAAGTTTCTGTGTACAGTTTCTGGTGCAGGTGACCACCACCACTGACCATAATTGGACGTGCAGGAAGGGAGCAGGGATGGAGGAGTGGGTAATGAATTTGATTTTTAGCTCAGTGGTGCGGGGGATGTTTAAGGGGGGTGGGTCGGGATGGTCATGGCCTCAGTCTTCCAGCTTTTTGTGGTCATATGGGCCTCCTGAAAGGATTTTGGAAAACCGTACCCCTTGTGTGTTTCTAACCTAACACCAGAAATTTTTCAGCATGAGTTTTAAATAAAGAGAATGTGATCTGTGGTAAATAACATTTTTAAATAAAATTGTTACCTGGCCCTTTTAAATGTTTCCAGTAGAATATAAATATAATAGAAATTTTGTACCTACTTTCACTAACTTAAAAACCACATTAAAAATTTTTAACTTTATCTTCAGAATGTTCTTAAACAGATAGTTTACATCTTTCCTTTTTCTCTGTGAACTCCCTATTTCTCTTTCAGTTTCCCCAGATTTTTATCCTAAGGCAGAATATTTTTATGCATGAAGTCTTGTTGCTTAGTCTACTATACTTACATGCAAGAAAATAGATGCATAAATTAAAAGGTGTTTTTTTAAATTTCCCATACCAAAATTTTCTTCCAGATCGAACTATTATAATCATTAGTTTATGTAACCAGTCAGAACAGTTTAACCGTATTTTTCAAATTTTAGCATACATTTTGATTGGGAATGTGTAATTTAATGAGATAGGACTTCTTTCAGCTAGCTGATACAACATTTGTTTTGACAAATCAAAACAGCTCGTATTTCTTATTTTTATAGATGTGAGCATTCAGAACCGTTGCTCACATAAACATGTAGATGGGAATGGAAAGCATTTATTATAACAGTAACACTCAATTATTTGAATTTTTTCTGACGTATATGCCAAAATTACATAATGATCTGTCGTCAAAAATTATTTTTAATGATCTGTCAGCTGACAACTCAAATCCTTTCAATTTTGTGGAAAGTGAAGAATTGTAAACTATTTGACTGGCAAAATAAGTCAGATCATTAGTTACTCACTTTACTTTTTCTGGGAAACATGCTATAAAAAAATACTTTACCAAGACTTTTCTAATGACCATTAAATATTCTTGTTCGTGGGCGCCTGGGTGGCTCAGTAGGTTAGGCATCTGGCTCTTGGTTTTGGCTCAGGTCGTGATCTCAGGGTTGTGAGTTTAAACCCCACATCAGGCTCTGCACTGAGCATGGAGCCTGCTGGAGATTCTCTCTCCGTCGGCCTCTCTCCCACCAATCAGTCGGTCAATCAGTATTCTTGTTCCTTTTTCACTGAAATGCATCTTGTATCCACTACATTCGGAAGAGTTGGGGAAATCAAAATGCTGTTAGTTTCAGTACACTTGGCTGAAACATTTTTAATGTTATATATAATTTATATTATATAACATAAATATAATTGATATTTTATATTAATATATAATTAATATATTATAATATTATTACTGTATTACATATTATAAATCTAAGGTATTTTTATTGTGGGATATGCTTTTAAATAATAGTTTTATCAAAATTTTGTGGCTACCAGCTAGCTCTTTCAAATATTGGGACATGACTTCTGTATAACTTGGTTGGCCAAGCCAGCGTTTGTTGCCAAACCCATCACCTAAATTAAACTTACTTTCATTTATTTAAAAGGAAAATTCTGACTTTCTCAATTCACGTAAACTGTGTGGTACACATCCCCATGACAACTATCTCAGTTTCAAAAGCAACAAGAGCTGAGCACAAATTGATTCCATTTCCTGACACATCACTTAAAATGACATATGAGTTTGACACCCTGGACCTAATCATAGTTACCATGTTAATGTCAACTGATACAGTACTCCCTAAGTGAAGATACCGTGGAGTCTTAAGCTTTTTTAAAAAATAAGATCTTTATTGAGATATAATTTGGGTGCCTGGCTCGCTTAGTTGGTAGATTGAGACCCTTGATCTCCAGGTGGTGAGTTTGAACCCCACACTGGGCATGAGCCTACTTAAAAAAAAAGGGGGGGGGATAAATGACACATCATAAAATTCACCCATTTAAAGATTAGCATTCGGGGGGTTTTTTGTCTTCACAGAGTTATCCAGCCATCCCCCAAATGTAAACGTAGAACATTTTCATCACCCCAAAAAGAAACGTGGTACTCGTTAGTGGTCACTCCCCATGTTCCCCTTCTCCTGTGTGCCCATCGGCTTTTCCTGAGCACAGTCTTCTCATGGCTCATCCCTGTGGCCGCTTGTATCAGTACCGGGTTCCTTAAGGCTAAGTAATCTTCCATTGTATGGGCATTCTGTGTTTATTTATACATTCATCAGTTGATGGGACCTGTCTCTGACTAGAATATTTGGTAATTCCAGGGGCACCTGGGTGGCTTAGTTGTTAAGCGTCTGCCTTCGGCTCGGATCATGATCTCAGGTCCCAGGATCAAGCCCCGCATCGGGCTCCCTGCTCAGCCAGAAGCCTGCTTCTCCCTCTCCCTCTCCCCCTGCATATGTTTTTATCTTAAAAGAAAAATATTTGGTAATTCCAAACATCCTATTTTCCAACAGAACAGGTAAGACAAACTCTAAGCAACTGCTGACATTCTCAACGTAGCAAACTGTGTACAACCTGGCCCGTGTGCTGGGGTTCAGCGGGCCTTTTATAGTGGAGAGATCTGTTGTGGTTTTGAGTTTGAGATCGGCAACTTTATTTCCTAATGTCATGTCATTTTATTATCTTTAGTAATTTGTTTGACTAAGGTAATTAGGTAACACTTCTAAGGTGGTGGTGTTTTTTTTTTTTAAAGATTTTATTTATTTACTTGCCAGGGTGAGAGAGAGAACGTGCACACACAAGCATGGGGATCAGCAGGCAGAGGGAGAAGCAGACTCCCCGCTGAACAAGGAGCCTGATGCAGGGCTCGATCCTATGACCCTGGGATCATGACCTGAGCTGAAGGCAGAAGCTTAACTGACTGAGCCACCCAGGCATCCCTAAGTTTTTTTTTTTTTTTTAATTATGACACAAATATTAGACATTTTTCAGATGATGTGTCAGTTTTTGATAACTGCTTTATTGAGATGTAATCCATGTACCATACAATTCCCCTATTTCAAGGGTACAGTTCAGTGGGCTTTAGTGAGTTGTGCAGCCATCACCACAATCAATTTTGGAATGTCTTCCTCACCCTGCAAAAACACCCACGTCCAGTAGCAGTCATTCCCCCTCCCCCACATGCCTACCCGCAACCACTAGTCTGCCTTCTGTTTGTAGATTTGCCTGCTTTGGCTATCTCATACAAATGAAATCATCTGACCCATGGTCTTCTGTAACTGGCTTCTTCCACTTAACATGATGTTTTCAAAGTTTATTGCTGAATAATACTCCATTATATGGGTGTGGCCCATTTTATTTATTAGTGAATATCTAGGTTGTTTCCATTTGGGGCTCTTATGACTAATGCTGAAATATATGTTCACACACAGGGTTTTGTGTGGACCTCCTCCTTCCCTTCTCGTGGGCATGCACGTAGGAGTGGAAGTGCGTACTTGTTGGGTGACTGTTTTTCGCCTTCTGCAGAACTGCCAGGTGTTTCCAAAGGAGCCGTACTGTTTCCCATTCCCACCAGCAGAGTCGTAGGTTCTCATGCTACGTGCACTTGCTGTGGTCTCTTTTTTGACCCAGACCTTTTTTTTTTAATACATAAAACATTGTTCTGAAATTAAAGCATGATGTAAAATGTAGGGAAAGGTAACAAGGCCATTCTTGTCTATAGTCATTTCAGCGTTCATATGGGTAGGGAGACTCACGCACCATTCCCAACCTAAGCCCAAAGTAACTCAACTGATTTTTAAGACCAGCTACATCGGGGCGCCTGGGTGGCTCAGTCGTTAAGCGTCTGCCTTCGGCTCAGGTCGTGATCACAGGGTCCTGGGATCGAGCCCTGCATTGGACTTCCTGCTCAGGGGAAGTCTGCTTCTCCCTTTCCCACTCCACCTGCTTGTGTTCCCTCTCTCGCTGTGTCTCTCTCTGTCAAATAAATAAAATCTTAAAAAAAAAAAAAAAAAGACCATCTACATCATTTGTATACCTGGGCAGTTCTTTTTTTTTTTTTTTTAATACTTTATTTATTTGACACAGAGAGAGGGATCACAAGTAGGCAGGGCAGCACACAGAGAGAGAGCGAGGGGGAAGCAGGCTCCCTGCTGAGCAGAGATTCCCCATGTGTGGCTCGATCCCAGGAGTCTGGGATCATGACCTGAGCTGAAGGCAGAGGCCCAACCCACTGAGCCACCCAGGCGCCCCTGGGCAGTTCTTTTTATGCCATCATCCTGTCAGGCCTGTGGTTTCCTTTGCTGCAACAGTGATTGTAAATAATTGACTGAGAACTATTGATCGAAATAGTCCATAGACGGATCAGTCTTTTATCTACTGCCTTTTCTTGCCACAATCCGCTACGTGTTCCTCTGCCATTTCCAGCCCTAGAAGAGAGCTCTCAGTGTTTTGTGCATATAAATAGCATAAGAGGGATGGTTTCAAAGTGTTGGTTAGCAGACGTCTCACAAGACTCTTAGAGCAAGGAGTCCTGTGACAATAGCCAGCTATGCAAGAAGCAGCATCATAAGGTGAAAATCATCTCCCCTGCCACCACTTTGCTCTCGGTGTGTCTGAAATCAGAATATCCCAGCAAAGGTCAGCGTACTTCATGTCTCGTGTCACACTTTACTCCCAACAGAACTATGTAAAACCCTTAAAAGACATGAAGCCCTACCAAGGGTTTCTGGTACTTTGATTAAAGAAGGTTTCAGGGGCACCTGGGTGGCTCAGTTGTTTGAGCACTGGACTCTTGACTTCAGCTCAGGTCACGATCTGAGTCGTGGGATCGAGCCCAGCGTCGGGCTCCACACTCAGTGTGGAGCTTGCTTAAGATTCTCTCTTTTCCTCTTCCTTCCCTCCACCCCTGCTTGTGCACGCACACTCTCTTTTTAAAGATTATTTATTTATTCATTTATTTAAGAGATGGAGAGATAGTGTGGGGGAGGTTAGGAGCAGAGGGACAAGGACAAGCGGACTCCACACTGAGCACAGAGCCTGACGCAGAAAGTCCACGTGAAAACAGAAATCTGCCGGTTGATTCCTCTACAGCTGTCTTTGCTTATGTGACTTTAGAAAGTCTTTGTGAACCCCTGGGGTACGCATACCCCTGTTTCAGCCACTGATTTATAAAGAAGTTGGACTGTGGTTTAGAACGCTAAGGTCTAAGCGGGGGAGGGGGGCAGAAGTTGGGGCAAGTGGGGATGGCACTGGGTGCTGCTTAAACTGGCAAGTGAAGTCCCCGAAGAAGGTGATGTGGGGGAGAAGAGAAGAGCTGGACATTGGGGAGTGGTCCCCACTCAAGGAGTAAGCAAAGGAAGGAGATAAGGAGACAAATTAGAGGAGCATGGTGGGGGCAAGTCTGTGGACTGTGAAAATGTCGGTGCTCGTAGCGGGTTTTTGTGAGGCCGGCCAACAACACGGAGTGATGAGGAAGTCAGAGTGAGGTCCTTACAAAGACCAGCGTGCTCTCCGCGCTCGGCGAGAACATGACCACGGTCTGTTGCGGGGCCTTCTGACTTGCGTAGCGGTCCGTTCACATGCATGCTGCCCTCCACACACAAGGCATTCTTCTGTCCTCAAACCAAATGAGTGTATCCTGCCGCTGGCAGCAAACCTGGACCCAACCAGCTTGGATTCAGGGACAAAGACAGAAAGCAAGTTGTTTTATTCCCCATCGTACTTCCCTCTGATCCCCACCCCCACCCCGTCCGTAGGCATCCTCCTTAACCATGGGTTATTATAGTTACGGTCTCTTTCTTTTCTTCCATCAACGCAGGCACGGACATGTCTTTATGCCCTAACCTTAACTGTTACCTCTCCTTCCTGTGGAGATGTCAGAACCAGGGGTTGGGAGGGCGGGGGTCTTTGCAGGGCCAAGGACCCTGTAACAATCCCCTCACCTTTCTTTAGGTGTTTTTTGCTTGTTTGTTTTAATTTTATTTATTTATTTGACAGAGACAGGGAGCACAAGCAGGGGGAGCTGCAGGCAGAGGGAGAAGCAGGCTTTCTGCTGAGTGGGGAGCCCAATGCAGGACTGGATCCCAGGACCCTGAGATCATGACCTGAGCTAAAGGCAGACGCTTAACCAACTGAGCCACGCAGACGCCCGTATTTAGTTTCAAAAGCCTAGATAGAAAAATGTGGGTAGAATGGTAACAGCAGAGGCCAGAATGGAGGTGCCAAGAATCGAAATTGGATGTGTGGTTAGTTGGTTGGGGGTGTAAGTGTCTTCTGAGAAACTTAATACTGGAGGGAAAGAAAGAGGTGAGGTGCCGGCCGCAGTGGAATATAGGGTGCAGAGGCCCTTCTGTTGCTTTTAGGATTGGTGGTCCCATAGGACACACTCAGACAAAAAGGAAGAATTTGTGGAAGAGACTGAAACACAAGAGACGAAGGAATGGGGAAGAGCTCCCTAAGGAAGCGGGAAGGAGGAAGGGGGCCAGCAGAAGGGGAGCATGTCCATCTCCGAGTCAGCCACATCCCCTCTGGGGCACAAAGCAGAGGACAGGACCCCTGATGAGGGTGTGAGCTCCCGCTGCCACCCTGCCATCAGCTCTTCATGTACACAGTCAAAACTTGGGGACACCGATAGCCTGAAATGTGTGTTTTCTCTGATTTTCTTAATCTTTGGAATGTTTTATCTGTCTTTGCTTGTCAACCTCATCCTGGCGACTCTGCTCCCGACTCACCTGTCTTTCTACACATTCTCTTCTACAACCCTCCTGACTCCTTGTCATCTCGTCCATACACATTCGCTCCTTATCCCCGTTCTGTCCACGAGCCCTTCACCTGACTTCCGTTCCGGGGTTCTGATAGGCAAGCTGCCAGTGACTGTATTCAGCTCAGGATGGCTTGGTAATTAGGTTGGCAAAGTGGAAAAGCAGTGATCAATGTGTGAAGGTGACTAAAACTATACTTTCTTATAATAACAAAATTTTATGTTTGGGACTTCTAGGTTCAGCATGAGCTTTAATAGACATAATCTGAAATACTATGTGTTACCGAAGAAACCCAAGAAGGTGGCATTTGATTGCTTAGAGTGGATCAGGAAACATCACCCACGTGAGTACAGCCATGTGACATTATGTCTAGAAGTAATAAATGTCTTTTTAGTGCCACAATAGAATATATCAGTGTGCATATTAAACATTCCTTGTTATAATAGCACTAACTAGCTATTTATAGAACAGAATATTGCAACTCTTTCAATCCTGGAAATTATAAAATCACATTTGGTTTGATAACAATAAACCCAAAGAAAAAAGTATATGAAGTATTCCCTCCTACACACCCGTGTCATACTTCGCGGTTTCAGTGTCTCTCCTCTGGCTTCTCTTGGTATGAATTACGCTGCTTTCTGTGTTAGGGCCTTCTCCCAAGAGTGCCTCTGAGTTCTGTTAGCTAAAATGAGATCCTGAAATGCCTGGTGGTTTTCCACGTAACCCCTTTTCTACTTCCCCATAGAGAAGTGTTTCTGTTAACCAAGTTAACCACCTCTGTTTCATTTTTTTAAAACTAGTATATATGTTTGCGGGGCGCCTGGCTGGCTCTGTCGGAGGAAGTGACTTATGATCTTGGGGTCGTGAGTTTGAGCCCCACGTTGGGTATGGAAATCACTTTTTTTTTTTTTTTTAAAGATTTATTTATTTGAGAGAGAGCACAAGCAGGGGGGAAGAGGGAGGCAGAGGGAGAAGCCGGCTGCCTGCTGAGCAGGGAGTGCAATGTAGGGCTTGTTCCCAGGACCCTGGCATTGTGACCTGAACCAAAGGCAAACGTTTAACCAACTGAGCCACCCAGGTGCCCTAGAGAGCATGTTTAAAAAAAAGTCTTAAAAAAATTAGTATATGTATTTGAACAAATCAAACGATGAAGGGGGATAGACCAAGAAGTCATCCACAATCTCCCTCCTTAAGCCTCCTTCTCCCAGGCAGAGAACATAGATGGTTAGCATGTCTGTCTATACCTATGGCTGTGCCGCGAGCGAGGACTTTTTCTTTCATACCTTTCATTTTGTGATTCTCATAAAAGTACATATAACATGTGCTCATGAAGAAAACCGAGAAAGTTGGGACACCTGGGTGGCTCAGTTGGTTGAGCGGCTGCCTTCGGCTCAGGTCATGATCCCAGCATCCTGGGATCGAGTCCCACATCGGGATCCTTGCTTGGCAGGGAGCCTGCTTCTCCCTCTGCCTCTGCCTGTGCTCGCTAACTCTCTCTCCCTCTCTCTCTCTGACAAATAAATAAAATCTTTAAAAAAAAAAAAAAAAAGAAAACCGAGAAAGCAACAAGAAGAAAGAAGCAAAAGACAAACCTTACTTCCAGACAAGTCACAATTACCGTTAGGGGTTTATTTCCTTCCAGCAATTGTGTGCATTTTTCTTTCCATTAGCATACTGTGTCTACAGTTTTTCTACCCTTAACCTGTTTTATATCTTGAGCATTTTCATGGGTTTTTAAAAAAAAATTGGAAATCACTTAAAAAGTTTCAGTATCTCTTACTTCATAATTCCTTTGTTAATTTCCTAATGTTGGCCATTAAAATTTTTCTAATTTTCAAATCAAAACCACATTGAGATACCACCTTACACCAGTTAGAATGGCCAAAATTAATTTTCAAAAGGAGAAAGAAAACTGTTCATAGAAGTCCTGTACCACTTTATTTCCTAGATTAGTTTCCTAGAAGGAAACTGAATCAAAAGCTAGGAGAATTTGTAAGGCTGCTACACGCTTTCCGCAGTGTTCGTGTAAGGTGCCCGGCCATTTTATAGCCCATGTGAAGTAGCGCCCAGGCTTCCTGCAGGTCCACCCCAGGAGTCATTCCGGGGACAGAACAAAAGGTCATGTCTTGTGGTTTCCAGTACGCATGAGCTCCTTGCTTGAGTTACTCTACCTATGTGACCCCGTCCCACTATAAGTAGACTATGAAGATCTGCCTATGGTTTGTGTATTTCCAAGAACATAATGAGGGGCACCTGGGTGGCTCAGTTGGTTGAGCATCCCACTCTTGGATCTCGGTTTGGCACTTGATCTCAGGGCCGTGGTTTTGAGCCCTGCACTGGGCTCCACACTGGATGTGGAGCCTTCTTTAAAAAAAAAAAAAAAAAAGGAAGAACATAACGAAAATTGTGTTGTTATTTATGTTAAAGGCTCTCATGTCTCAATACTGTTTTGGTTTCTTGGCAGATGACTCTGGGATAATCTACTGCCTCTCCAGACGGGAATGTGACACCATGGCGGACACTTTACAGAAGGATGGTCTCGCTGCTCTTGCGTATCACGCTGGCCTCAGTGACTCTGCCAGGGACGAAGTACAGCACAAGTGGGTTAATCAGGATGGCTGCCAGGTAACGTTTTTGGAATAAACAAAGGAAGTCATTTTTTTTAGTATATGAATAAACTTGCACATGCCAGATGAGAACTGTTTTTACTTTAAAGACAGCAAGCATCAAAATAAGACTGAAACTTAAAAACAGATCATTTTGAGGCTTTCTTAAGTGCTTTTTCTTTCTTAAAAAAATTTTTTTTTATTTAGTTGTAATTTATATACCGTAAAATTCACCCTTTCAGAGTTTACAAGTCAGTGGTTTTTAGTATATTCACAAGGTTGTGCAAGCTTCACCACTAATTCCAGAATATTTCATCATCCCAAAAAGAAACTCTGTATGATTTAGCAGCCACTCCCCAGTCCCCGGCCAGCCACGTGTGGAACCACTGCTAATCTGTCTGTATAGATTTTCCTGTTCTGGACATTTGTATAAATGAAATGAGACATTATGGGTTCTTTTGTGACTCACTTCTCTTACTTAGCATAATGTTTTCAAGACATTGTGTATCTTGTTGTAGCATGTATCAGTCCTTCATTTCTCTTTGTGCTCCGGATAGCATTGCATGGTACGGTACGGCTCTATCCTCGTTTGTTGCCCATTCATCAGTTGGTAGACATTGAGTTGCACCCGCTTTCTGGCTATTGGGAATAATGCTTCTGTGAACATCCGTGTACATGTGTTTGTATGAACATGTTTTCAGTTCTCTTGGATAGATACCTAAGAGTGGAATTGCTTAGTTATATGGTAACTCTCTGTTTAACTTTTTGAGGAGCTACCAAACTGTTTTCCAAAGCAGCTACAGAATTTTACATTTCTACCAGTGATGTATGAGGTTCCAATGTCTCTGTCTTATTATTTCTACTTTTTATTTTATTTTACTTTATTTTTTTACTATATCTATCCTGGGGAATGTGAAGTGACATCTCATTGTGATTTTAATTTGCATTTCCCTAATAACTAATTGTGTTGAGATTTCCGAGATGATAGATTTGTCACCCAAGTGGGTCAAGAGGGAGGAAGCTAAGAACACTCTAGGCGTCCTGTACGGTTTCAGGTGCCAGTGTTGGATAGATCTCTCTAAATACAAGGATGAATTTGAGAAAAACAACTAATAACTTTTTTTTTAGCCTGTGAAGTTTTCAATTCACAAAAAGAGAAATTACCCCGAAGATTCAAGGGAAAAATATCTCTCAAAATTATTTGGTAACAGAAAACAGAAGAAAATCTCAGAAGATATTAGCCTATTATCCTTGGAAAGGTGTCAGAATACTCAGCATATATGAACTAGAAGCACTTTGCCATAATAAGATCACAGGCTAAGAGGAAGGCACAAATTTAAAAAAAAATGTAGTTTATCTAGATAAGAAAATGCACAAAAGGCAAAAAACAAGTAGAATCATTATCAAGACACAAATGGTTCAACTCGGTGCAGACATCTGCATCAGTGAGGTAGTGAGTAACTTGAAAATGTCAGCCTAAGAATAATCATTGTATCCAAGGAAGAAACGAGGATGGCTGAAGCAGATACAGTAGTCCGATGTGTTCCAAATGAATCCATAACAAATATTTAACAAATTTAAAAGCATTATCTCAGAGTCCCTGGGGGAAAACGTACATGTAGACATAGTTCACCACTTTGTTTGGTTTACGGAGAGTTGAGAGAAATGATCCTCACAAAGATACAGAGATAGGGTGCTCTATAAAAAGCAGGCAGGCCTGAGACCGTCTGATTAAATAGTAAAAGCAGGAACACACTGTCTTCAGAATCAAAGGAGGAAAGGTTGGGATTGAAGGATTCACAGCCAGCTCATTGTCACAGATGTTGGACGCAACAGAAAGACACTTTCAGATAGATCACATCCAGAAATGCATCACCAGCGTATCTTGACTCAAGTAATCACAGATGCCAGTCTTCCCTAATTTGTATATTACACTAAGCAAAATTCCAGTGCATTTTTTTTCCTTTGATAAACTTTTTCTAAAGTTTGCTGGAAGAATATTCATGTTAAAGTAACTGAAAGAATTTGGCAGGAAAATGAAAACACATGAACACTGGCTTTGCAGTACATTGCAGACAGATCAGTTTCACAGAAGTCCAGAATTAGACAGGAAAACATGTAAAACGGAGTACCTGGTTGGTACAGTCAGTTGAGCATCCAACTCTTGGGTTTCTTGATCATGAGATCAAGCCCCAAATAGGGTTCCGAACTCAGGGCAGAGTCTGCTTGAGATTCTCCTGAAATAAATAAATAAATCTTTAAAAGAATAAAAAAGGTAAAAACAATATGTGGCAAGGATGATATTGAAAAATAATGAGAAAAGGAGGATGATCCAACTAGTGGTACGCTTACTTGCTGGGGGGAATCATTTTCAATCCTCCTATCAAAATGAATCACAGATAAATAAAAATATTGGTATTTTTAAATGTATAAACTCTGTCTGGAAGAGAGCCTAAGCTTAAAAAGAGCTCAAAATGGGATGCCTGGGTGGCTCAGTTGGTTGGGCGGCTGCCTTTGGCTCAGGTCATGATCCCAGCGTCCTGGGATCGAGTCCCGCGTCGGGCTCCTTGCTCCGCGGGGAGCCTGCTTCTCCCTCTGCCACTCTCTCTGCCTGTGCTCACTCTCTCTCTCTGGCAAATAAATAAATAAAATCTTTAAAAAAAAAAAAGAGCTCAAAAGATTAAAAATCTAAATAACTAAATGCTTCTGTGTTGAACAAAATTAAAGGCAATAGCAAAGAACAAACAACTAGGGAAATAATGTCTTCTGCAAATAAAATATCCCAAAACTTCGATGAGAAAAACATAAGTCTCAAATAGTAAATTACCCCAGGCTATCAAGAGACATCGAAAAGAAGGAGCCACAAAAGGCTAAGTAGAATTGTTTTTCAATGTGCAACTTTGCTAATTATTAAAGGAATCCAAATTAGTGAGAGACCATTTTCACCTCTGTATTAGCAAACTTTTATTAACTGGGGGGGACAGTGCTCTAAGAGGTGATTTCCTGCAATGCTCCTGAGAGCCTTTCTGGAAAAGAATATGGCAGACTGTTCCAGGAGCCTCAGATCTGAAACGCGTGCATGGAATTTACATCAGTGTTTGTATGGGTTTGTGGGGCTTTTTATAATTGAAGTATACCTGGTGTATACAATATTATGTTACTTTCAGGTATACAACAGAGTGACTTGACAACTCTGCATTATGAAATGACTGCCGTAATAATTGTACCAACCACTTAGAACCATACAAAGTTATTACAGTGTCATTGACTGTATGATAGCGTTATTTTTTTTTTAAGATTTTATTTATTCATTTGAAAGAGACAGCGAGAGAGGGAACACAGCAGGAGGAATAGGAGAGGGAGAAACAGGCTTCTACTGAGCAGGGAGCCTAATGTGGGGCTCGATCCCAGGACCCCAGGATCGTGACCTGAGCTGAAGGCAGACGCTTAATGACTGAGCCCCCCAGGTGTCCCGATAGCGTTATTCTTAATAGTAAGTAGCCTAAATGTCCTGAGAGAGTGACTGGGTACATTATATTGAATTCCTGGCGTTGAAAATGGTTTATGGGGCGCCTGAGTGGCTCAGTGGGTTAAAGCCTCTGGCTTCGGCTCAGGTCATGATCCCAGGGTCCTGGGATCCAGCCCCGAGTCAGGCTCTCTGCTCAGCCGGGAGCCTGCTTCCTCCTCTCTCTGCCTGCCTCTCTGCCTATTTGTGATCTCTGTCAAATAAATAAAATCTTTGAAAAAAAAAAAAAAGAATGAAAGAAAATGGTTTATGAAGCGGGTGCCTGAGTGGCTGAGTTGGTTAAGCCTCTGCCTTTGGCTCAGGTCATGATCCTGGAGTCTAGGAATCAAGCCCCACACTGGGCTCCCTGCTTAGCGGGCAGTCTGTGTCTCCCTCTGACCCCCCTCTCATACTTTCTCTCCACTCTCTCTCAAATAAGTGAATAAAATCTTTTTTTTTTTTTTTTAGTAAATGAAATCTTAAAGAAAATGGTTTATGAAGAATTTCATAATGATATGAAAATGTTCAGATGCCAGTGATGGAGAAACGTAGGGACAAATGGAACCTAAATGTGTGAAATCTCAGCTATAGAAAAGAAAATTGAGGGGCACCTGGGTGGCTCAGTCAGTTAAGCATCTGACTCTTGGTTTCGGCTCTCGGGTCATGATCTTGGGGTCTTGGGATCGAGCCCCACATTGGGCTCTGCGCTCAGTGCAGATACTCACTTTTTGTCCCTCCCCACTGCTTTCTCTAGCTCTCAAAACAGTAAGTAAATCTTTGAAAAAATTTTTTGAATAGAAAAATAGATGAGAGGGGCGCCTGGGTGGCTCAGTGGGTTAAGCCTCTGCCTTCGGCTCGGGTCATGATCCCAGGGTCCTGGGATCGAGCCCCACATCGGGCTCTCTGCTCAGCAGGGAGCCTGCTTCCCCCTCTTTCTCTGCCTGCCTCTCTGCCTACTTGTGATCTCTCTCTCTCTGTCAAATAAATAAATAAAATCTTTAAAAAAATTTTATAAAAAAAAAAAAAGAAAAAGAAAAATAGATGAGAAAAAAAGAAAAAAGCCAGTTCTTTTTGAGTTCTTTAAATCTTTACATATAGTATAAATGTTCTGTAATAGCCATGCACACATATATACATATCTGTATATATGTACATAAAACACTTGGATCAAAAATACAGCTTAAGAAAATGGGTGCGTTTTTATTTCTGTTTTCAGACTGGCTAATCCTCATGGTCAAGGTGTAATTATACAGTCACCGGACAACCTTGATCTTGTTAGACTTGTAAGATAGACTAAAACCTCATTGTTTTTCTCCACAAAGACATTATTATAGTCTGAAGTTTCAAAAGCAACACAGAAATAAAGAAGGAAGTAACAGCTTGACTAAGCCAGTTTTCCCAGTGACACGAAGTAAAGGCTTTCAGAGGGGGAGTTGGCATTGGGGTCGCCTCACTGGGAGCCCGCACTCTGCCCACCCGAACAGGGGAGCTGCACCCACACTCCCACTTCTTAGAACGGAGCAGGCCTGCTGGCTGCTTCACCTCCCCGCACAGCCTCTCCACCTGCTCTCCACCACTAGAGGCTCCAGGAGACTTTCTCTTTTCCAAGGACACTTCCTTCCATCAAAGTGCCATAAATTTAGAGGGCTGATGAGGCCGCAGCCATCCCCAGTGCCACCAAGCACGCCTGTTTGGTGGCCATGTTCTCCATGGCCTGCACTGGCTCACCCTGGTCCTCGGTCACCAAGACCACGTCCTCAGCCTCAGTCTGGCTGCCAGGTAGTTCCGCTGCTTTTGAAATACTGTTCTTGCAGCCGCTATTTATTTTCCTGAAAGTGGGGGCGGGGGGATGTCTTGCAGCTTTATTTCGATAATAAAGCTGGAGATGTAATGGTTTTGTCTGGGTTAATAAGTCCTACATTTGCAACTGAAATGGATATTCTTGAAAATGATTTTTTTTTCCACTAAAAGCGGATTTATGGAGCTCCTGAAATTTAACTGTCACCTTTCCTGTCCTAAGTAATTTGCATAGGCCAGTACCGCAGTCTGCAGTATTTTTTGTAGTAGAAGCACCTATCAGACTTTTACCCACGTGAGTTCCAATAAAAATTTCGCAAGTTTTTCCTTTGAAATCAGCTGTTGAGGACAAGGAGCCCGTGTGTGATCCGTCAGCTGCTCCCACTGGGAGCACAGACGGTAAACTCGGGGGCAGATGAGAATGCCATTGTCCCCAAAGCATCAGAGAAACTGGCAGCGGTGACATCTGGGAGCAAAAGCCCTGGGAACGCTCGTTCGTGACAGTGCCCCTCATGCCTCCCTATCAGCAACGGAAGAGAGCAAGCAGTGCCCACCCCCCCAGGACATGATGGCTCTTGATTCTGGCCCCTTCCATGATGCCAGATCCCACGAGAAAGTGCCTGCCGCCGCGAGCTCCTCTTCCCCTTCTCGGACCTTCCTAGGATTGCAGAGTATCCATAGGAAGACCTCGCATTAGTCATCCTCAATAATGGGACCAAGTTAAGATACTAGATGGCGGGATAAAGCGAGGATAGAGCTTTCCCAGGCGCCTGTTACTAAAATGTCCCTTTCCATCTGTTCTGAGCCTAAGAGGCATGTGCTGTTCCCTCAGGTTATCTGTGCAACAATAGCATTCGGAATGGGGATCGACAAACCCGACGTGCGGTTCGTGATCCACGCGTCTCTCCCGAAATCTGTGGAGGGCTACTACCAGGAGTCCGGCAGAGCTGGGAGAGATGGGGAGACGTCACACTGCCTGCTCTTCTATACCTACCACGACGTGACCCGGCTGAAGAGACTCATCCTGAGTAAGCCAAGCCCCGGGCCCCTGCGGTCTCCCAGGAGAATCTGCTGCTGGCTTTCTTTAAATAGTTATACAAGCGTTACACAGGCTTGTCATGTAAAACTCAAATGGTGTGGACGTGTGTATGTAGACATGGACACAGTGGAAAATGTCCAGACTATGCCTTGCACACAGTCCGGCCCTAGAAAGTCACTCCAGCTCTTGGCTTCCCATGTAGCCTTCCAGATCCAACCTCTCCATGGTGCTTGCATGTAACTCATATTTCAAACATGCAGAAATATAGAATGGGAAAAAGAACGAACCCTCACATACCACCGGGTTCAGAAATACCCCCCCCATATATCCCTCTCCTCCCTCAGCCCTCCACTCACCCATCAGAGAGAAGCAATATCCTGTATTTGGTGTTTATCCCTGCCAAATGCATATATTTTGCCATTTGTGCTTGGGGTTATATTATATGTAGACATACAGTTTGTTTTCAGTCTACACTAAGACGTAATTAAGACTCCGGCTGACACGTGTAGTTCAACTGCATAGTATTCCATGTCTGTTTACCCAGTCCTCTTGGACAAGAGACCTTGACTGTTTGCTGTTCTGCGCGGTTATCAGCAGTGCAGTGCTGAGCACCTGTTGCACGTATCTTTGGGCATTTGTGCAGCTGTCTATATAGGATAAATTTCCAGACCTAGACTTGCCAGGTTAAAGTGAATTCATATTCTAGACTCTTATTATGCTGTTTGCCCATTTTTCTACTAAGTTGTGATAGTTAAGTACATTTCCTAAATAAATTTGCTATTTTGAGACCACTTCTGAATGGATCCTGCCACAGGCACCGTACATGGGGTATGACACTTAACCAGGCACTGTGCCAAATATCTGGTCACCTTTTGTGCCCATCATCCCTGGTTTTCGAGATGGCGTTCACCCCATGGTGAAAGGGCGTTTCTTTAAGGTTTTGTAACTTGCCTCCAAGAGCGCTGATGAGCAGCAGTAGCAGTAGGAGTAGGGGGCCAGGGGGAGTGTGAATCCGGTGGTAGATAGATGACATTGCTTAGCACCTACTGTATGCACTGTCTTAACTGCTTGATTTTATCCCTTCATCCAGTCTTCACAACAGGCCTCACAGGTACTACTGTTACTGTCCTCATTTTACACAGGAGCACGGCAGATGTAGAGCCGGTAGGTCACGGAGCCCTGATGGGGCCCAGGTCTGTCTAACCTCCAAAGCCCACGTCCCTTGCACTCTACTAAGATGATTCTCAGTGAGAGCGTGTGGGTGGCTCAGTCAGTTAAGCCTCTACCTTCAGCTCAGGTCATGGTCCCAAGGGTCCTGGGATCAAGCCCCGAATCGGGCTCCTTGCTCAGTGGGGAGTCTGCTGCTCAATCAGACCCTGCCTCTCTCCCTCTCGTGCTCACGCGCACATGCTCTTTCTCTCTCTCTCTCAAATAAATCTTAAAAAAAAAGATGATTTTCAGTGAAAAAAGTTAGACTTTAAAACAGCATGACATGGGGCGCCTGGGTAGCTCAGTCATTAAGCATCTGTCTTCAGCTCAGGTCATGATCCCAGGGTCCTGGGATCAAGCCCCGAATTGGGCTCCCTGCTCGGCAGGAGGCCTGCTTCTCCCTCTCCCACTCCCCCTGCTCTTGTTCCCTCTCTCTCTGTGTCTCTTTCTGTCAAATAAAATCTTCAAAAAAACACACAACAACTTAGCGTGACCATTTGTGTTTTTAAACAGAGCCTATATTAAGTTAGATCCAAATAATTCAATAAGCATTTAAGTTTTAAACACTTAGCAACATTAAAAAAAAGAATACTCATAAACTAGAAAAAAATTTTTATTTTCATTCTTAACGAACCTCAGGTTGCTTACAAACGGAAAGTATGTGCATGTGATTCTCAAACCTTGAAATTAGATTAGACACTGCCACCCTTATTTCCTGTTTCACATGGATTTTTCTGGAGGTTCTTGTATTTATCACAGCAACTGCCAAAACTGGTTTCACAGAGATGGCATTGGAAGGAGTATAGGCAGCATGACCTCAGAGTGGCAGTTTGTATGGTGTTCAAATATCGCTGTGTTTCCCTTAAATTTAAAAACCCTGCCAGCACCCCATGAGTTCACTACAGTACCCCGGGGCTCCTTGGCACATGGCTTTGGAACCGCTGGCATTACTACTCTGATCCAGACACCCATGGCGGGGGGTGGGGGTGGCGCCTGGCCCGCCACCATGGTTGCTTTGCTCTGCTGACTTTGAACGTCCAGCTGAGCCGATGTGCTTGTCTGATAAATACAGTAAATTTGATTCACATCTTCATCATTGGGAATCATGAAGATTCGGAAAATTTTTTCAGCTACTCCTGGTGACAGTCTTCATTTATTCCTATAAAACTAAAAATCTGAGGGATAAACATAAATACACGGTTTGTCATAATATAGAATGATGTCGTACTGATATTTGGCGCTATTAGTAATTTTATTTCAATTAGTATTTAAAGTTATATGAATCTATTCCAAATATTTCTGTGATATTTTCTTCTGTTTTCCTACTCTAATAAGTATTTTTATTTTGTTCTTTACCTCTTTTAGTGGAAAAAGATGGAAACCATCATACCAGAGAGACTCACTTCAATAATTTGTACAGTATGGTGCATTACTGTGAAAATATAACAGAATGCAGGAGAATACAGCTTTTGGCTTACTTTGGTGAAAATGGATTTAATCCTGATTTTTGTAAGAAATACCCAGATGTTTCTTGTGATAACTGCTGCAAAACAAAGGTAAAATAAGAAAGTTTTAAGTTCCTTGTAATTCAGGAAATTGCCAAGACTTTAATTTGGCAAGTTAGATACAAGTTAGGTTACCTTAAGTGGGCCCTCAGGACTGAACCAGGGAAAGGTGGCTTCCTCCCCATGGTAATTTGGCATAGAAACATTTAATAGTAATTCTGTGGAATAGCTTTTGAATTAGAAGCCTATAAAAAAAACCCTGGACCCATCCCAAATATTGAGGTTATATATGTGTAAAATAGGATATTTTAGAAGTATCATTTATCTGTAAATATCCCAAAAAATCCAACATGGGCAGGAGAATATGTAGATTCAAATCCCAATATATATTTGAAGTTCTCATTCTGAAGAGTTATAACTAGTATACTATAACTAGTATACTGGTGTTTGAATCAGGTCAATTACGTTATACTATAAATTGGTTATTTAAAAACTATGAACAATTAATGGCAATTCGTCTGCCCTAAAAATAACCACGAGAAGTTAAATTCAGTCATTAGGTACTTAATTTTACCTCTCATGGTAATTCTGTGTTCTAATGTCTCCGTCCTTTACAGTTTACAGAGCATTTTCGTATTTGATACCTTATTTTGAAATGTCTGTGCAAGTTACTGGGGACTCACAAAAGAGCAGCCTGTTCATAGACTGGAGAGGGACAGACATGGCATGTGATAAGCACAGTCACAGAGGTCCGTGGTACTAGCCAACGCAGAGGGTTGGGTCTGCGGATTCGTGGCCGGATCCACCTGGACGTCGCTGATCAGTATCTGTTCTTGTTTAACAAATGTTTGTTGAGTGCCTGCTATGTGGCAGGCACTGTTCTAGGAGATTGGGATGCATCCCTGAACAGAATAAAAAGATCCCTGCCCTCGTGGGGCTTACATTCCTGCAGAGGGAGGCTGAGTATGGACAGCGTAAGGGCACGGGAAGCACAGCGGTGTGGGAGCCTGGAGCAGTGAGTGGGATGCCAGGAGCAGGACCAGGTGTGGTGGCCCAGGGAAGTCTCCTCACAGAGATGCAGCCTGCCTGAGCCACGGACACCTGAAAAGGGACTTAGCTGAGCCGCTCCCTGGACATGGGCATTCTTGGCTCCCAGATGTGGGGGGCATGCCTGTGCATTTGAGGGATAGCAAAGGGAGCCTGTGTAGCCGAGCAGGGCTAAAAGTCAGTTGGGGAAAGGAAGCGGCAGGCCAGAGCCGCAGCTGGAGGGGTGGTGTGACTGACCCTCAGCAACAAGGCTTGGGGATGGCCGTTTGGCAGGGCAGATCAGTTCGGTCTGGGGTGTTTTGAGTTAGATAAATCTGTTAGATTCAGAAATTCTGTAAAGGAGCTTGTGGTACCTACCAGTTTTGGAATGGTTGGCGTACAGATGGTATTCAGAGCCATAAGAGCAGATGAAATCTTCAGGGGTATAAGGTTAGACCAAAGAAAAGAAAACCGAATGACCGAGTTGCGGGACTTTAAGAGTTTAAGGAGAATAGGAGGGACTAGGAAAGGAGACCAAGAAAGAGAATTAGCAAGGTAAGGGGAAGATCAGAAATCCGTACAGGAAGCGTTTCAGGGAGGAGGGAGTGCTCATTGCTCCCGCGCTGCCGCTAAGCCGAGTAGGGAAGGAGCCCGGAAGACACCACTAGCTTCAGCAGGAAGCGTGGCTGGAGTTGTCTGGCAGGTCCAGTAGAGTGGGGCAAACCTGCAGGCTTTCATATATATATGAACATACAGAACTTTTTCAAGTTTTGCTTCAAGGATGATCAGAGAAATGTAACAGCAGCTGGCAGGGGAAGTGGAGTCAGGAAAGGACAGAAGTAACATCTGTTGGTGCTTATAGGAACGTACCTGCATAGGATGGAAAGCTGATGTGTAAGGCATGGGGAGAGCCCCGGAAGCAATGTCCTTGGATAGGCGGGGGCAGTGGGGAGAGGGATCTGGTGTGCGAGTCCAGAGATTGCCTTCAGGCAGGAACCCAGAGAGTTCATCTCTAAGAGCACGGGGAAGGAGAGGACTGTGGACATCTGCTGGTGATAGGTGTTGTGAGGGAAGTTTGCGAAAGCTCTCTTGTGGTTGTTTCAGGTTTCTCGGTGAAGTAGCAGGCCAGGTCGTCAGCTGACAGTCAGGACAAGAGAGGGAACTGAAGAGAAGGGAGAAAGTGAAGTAGTCCAGTCATCTGGGACAGCGGTCAGCAAACCTTATCTAAAGGGCCAGAGCGCATAGTTAGGCTTCGTGGGCCTTAGAATCACAGGCTCTGTCTCAAGTACTCAACTCTGCTCTTTTTGCCCAAAAGCAGACATAAACAATAACTACATCGATTTTCCATGTTCCGGTACAATTTGATGTACGGAAACGCATCCAGCGCATGGGCCATAGCGGGCTGACTCCTGTCTAGGACGGAGGAGTGCGAGACCAAGGATGTGTGATGATTACCCGGCCGCTTGGAGGGCCCACTTGAGGTCTGTGGCCATTTGTTGAAAGTACACACTTTCAGCATGGTTGTTTGTGTGTCTCCAGCCAAGGTCAGCTGCCAAGGTTTAGGCACAGAGTGGTGAAGAGTTGAATCTTGAGTGTATCATCAAGCACTGAATGGGATGAATGGACCTAAGGGCAAAGCTGAAGGCCCATGAGAGGTAGTATTGTAATGAGGGTAGTATTGTAATGAGGGTAGTACTGTAATGAGGGGCTGTGGAATCCAAGCTGACTTAGGGGAGCATCCAAGGATGGGAATGAGTGGATAGGCAGGCCCAGTGGGCTGTTGGAATCAGAATATACGAGATGGCATGAAGGGGCATTCAGAGAATGAACGGGTGCTGATTTTAGTGAGTCCAAGGTGGTAGGTGTGATCAAGGGAGTGGCTGGCATACGTGGAAGATGGGGTCACTGGGGCAGAGGAGATCAAGATGCCAGAGGCCAAGATGGGAGGATCATCTGTCCCCTGAGTCACCAAGAATTAAGGCAGGGATGATGTCGGAGAGAATGACAGAGCAATGTTTCGTGATGCTTCTTGATAGAGTCTCAGAGTCACTACCCACTGTTAGAATAAGACAGGAAACCTGTTAGTCTTGAGGTTGTGAGATTGTGGCAGAAAAACAAGGGTTAGACGGTGAGGAGGCTACGTAGACCGAGGCCAGAAGCGTGGTGCTGCTTTTTAGAACAGTGGCTGGTTAGTATTGCTAGTTTGGAGATCTAGGCTAAAAGAAAGCAGACAGATCATACAGTAATGGGGGCTTTAAAAAGTAAGCCGAGTTTGCAGACCAGTGAGGAGAAGGAAAAAGGAAACTAACAGGACATCATTAAAAGGGTTGACTGTGACACCAAAGCCCCATAAGCGATCAGAACTCCCAGATTTGCATGGTTGGACAGTGTTTTTATCCCAGGAATCACCATCCAAGTGACAGAGCACTGATCTAGAAGGTGTGAAGGGCTTGAAAAGGGAGAAAGGATATTCCTCCCCACAGCATGCTGTCGGGCAATTGAAAGACTGAGATGTATGTCTATAACCCAGTAATGACATAGATGTGGTCGTGCTAATGTCCTAGACACAAGGTTAATATAAGAGCTTAGAAAAGAAAGAACATTTGAAGTTTGGGTTTGGATCTTGGTTTTAGTCTGGAAATGGTTTGTTATGAGACTATCACAGTATGAAACCCTAGTAATCTCAGTATCATCTTAATTACAGCAGAAGGTAATCTCTTCTTACAGGATTATAAGACAAGAGATGTGACTGATGATGTAAAAAATATTGTAAGATTTGTTCAAGAACATAGTTCATCACAAGGAACAAGAAATAAAAACCACGTAGGTCCTTCTGGGAGATTTACTATGAATATGCTGGTTGACATTTTCTTGGGTAAGTTATCTTTTTTATTGTTTGAGTTATAGCAATTAAAATTGAACATCTAGGGGCACCTGGGTGTCTCAGTCTGTTAAGCATCTGCCTTTCACTCAGGTCACGATCCCAGGATCCTGGGATTGAGCCCCTTATCAGGCTCCCTGCTCAGCGGGGAGCCTGCTTCTACCTCTCCCTCTGCCTCTGTGTGCTCGCTCGTGTAGGCGTGCACTCTCTCTTTCTCTCTCAAATAAATAAATAAATATTTTTAAAAATAAAATTGAACATCTAAAGAATTTATCACAAGTACATAGAAAAAATCTCTCTTGCCTGTCTTATAGAAATTAAAGATTTCAGAATAAAACTTTTTCGAGTAATGAAAGAAAGTTAGCTTTAATGAATTATACCAATTGTTTGTATAGAATTCATATGTTTCTAAGGTGAGGTTTTCACATTCAGAAAAGCAAATAATAGGGCACAATGGATGAAGGAGATTAAGAGGTACAAACTTCCAGTTATAAAATGAATATGTCATGGGAATGAGAAGGACAGGATAGGAAATGTCGTCAGTGACATTGTAATAACATGACTGCTGAGCATACATAACGTACAGAATTGTTGAATCACTGTGTTGTACACCTGAAACTGATGAAATATTGTATGTCAACTATATGACTATAAAGATAATAGTAATAATAAATACAAAGAAAATATTAAAGCATATACAGTTTCATCTGAATGAGTGAAATATAACTTGCTTGAAAAATTACCTGTTGAGGGGCGCCTGGGTGGCTCAGTGGGTTAAAGCCTCTGCCTTCAGCTCGGGTCATAATCGCAGGGTCCTGGGATCGAGCCCCGCATCGGGTTCCCTGCTCAGCGGGGAGCCAGCAGGCTCCCTCTCTCTCTCTCCCTCTCTCTCTGCCTGCCTCTCTGCCGGCTTGTGGTCTCTGTCAAACAGATAAATAAAATCTTTTAAAAAAAAAAAAAGAAAATTACCTGTTCAGTGACTTCCAGTTCCAGATGGCAGCTTGGGCAAAAGGATACCTTCTTCTTTGTTTGTTAGAGGCCCTATTTAAATAATAGGAAACAAAATGGGGATTCACTTCATTGGGGCATAGAGAACCAGAGAGAGACATCACCAGATTCAAGATATTTCAAATCTTTTAGGAAATAGATAGGAGCATGGTGACAAGTGGAATGAAATACAATAAGCCACCTGCAGAATGAATGTAGAGTGAGAATCGGGAGGGGGGAGTGGGGGGGTGGAGCTTGACCAGGCAGAACTCCATTATCAGGCCTCAGAGTGAGTCTGCAGGTCCAGGGACAGGGGATGGGAGTGAAGAAAGCAGGGGAGCCAGAAATAGGAGGAAAGAACTGCATCAAATGCCAGCCTGGAATTGATTCTAGAACAAAAAGGAACGCCGTGAGGAATAGAAGGGCAGCTGAGTTAGGGGCCAGAACCCCTAAGTAGCATTTGGGGACCACCTAGCCCACCCATTCACCCTAAAGCAAACCTGAATATTCCCATTCAGGGGAGGAATTTGAGGGGAAATAGATAGAAAATAACAGAGGAAGGGCACTTGGGTGGCTCAGTCAGTTAAGCATCTAACTCTTGGTTTCGGCTCAGGTCATGAATTCAGGGTCATGAGATCAAGCCCCGTGTCGGGCTCTGAGCTCAGTGGGGAGCCTGTGTGAGATTTTCTCTTCCTCAGCTCCTCCCCCACCGTGCACTCATACTTCTCTCTCTCCCAAATCAGTAAATAAAATCTTTTAAAAAAAATTTTTTTATGTAACAGAGGAAATCCACCTTAAAAGTTTAACCTGATCCCTGAAGGTTAAGTACAACTGGACAACCAAGAGAAACCAAGTAAGTATTTGACCCTGGGGATAAAGAAAATTTAGAAAGTAAGCAGTAGCTTTAGGAGGCATAGAGGAGAAACTCCTAATTTAGAATCTTCACCAAGACTTAAGTAACAATAGAATGTTATGGAAAAGAAAGAATGAGAAAGAACTGTTAAAACTTTTATTTATTCGTCTCTTTAATTTTTTATTTTTAAGTAATTTCTGCATCCAACATGGGGCTCAAACTCACAACCCTGAGATCAAGAGTCACAGGCTCCTCCGACTAAGCCAGTCAGGCGTTCCAAGAGCTGTTAAAAATTTTAAGTGATTGGAGCACCTCGGTGGCTCAGTCGGTTAACTCTCCTGCCTTCAGTTTAGGTCATGATCCCAGGGTCCTAGGTTTGAGCCCCACATCGGGCTCCTTGCTCAGCGGGGAGCCTGCTTCTCCCTCTCCCTCTGCCTCACTTCCTGGTTTGTGCTCTCTCTCTCTCAAATAAATAGAATCTTTAAAAAAAAAATTTTTTTTAATGATTGACAAAGTAAGTTTAGTGGAAATGTTGAAAGGTAATGTCAGAGTTTTCTAAGACCTGAGCAAAAGGATATATGGAAAACATAAGGAAAAATATAGGTTCTTAGGAGATGTGAAATCCGACAAAATTTTTGAATTAGAAAATAAAGGGATGGAGTTATCAAATCAGTGAGAAGAGAAAATTTCCCTGAGTGAAAGAGAAAAAGGCCTTCAGATTAAAACATCCACGGAATGCCAAAGGAGATGCTTTATGAGATTTGAGAATAACAAGAATAAAATGATGTTGGGGAGGAAAAACTTTTCCTCCATCCTGTTAGATTTAGTGGTTGGGGGCCTGTGAATTAAACTGACAAAAGTCAGATTTCATAAAAATGTGACTAAAAGGGCCAATTAAAAATGAGGCTTATATACCATCTTAATAATGGAAAGGGAGGGGGAGAAGAACACTTGCCGGGAAACAAATAGTTTTTTGGAAAGATAAGGGCCCTTAGGAGAATAGATGAGAGGGAGATAGGATAGTTTTGTTACAGTGTTTAGGAATGGTATGGAGACTTCTCATCTCCGGTGGTAAGTAAGAATCAGTCTTCTTCGGTTGCTCCCAGGGAGAGAATTTATGACAATTGAGGGTTGGTTTTTTTTTTTTTTTTTTTTTTGGTGGGGGAGGGGTCTCTGCTTTTTTATTGCAGATAAGAGGTTTCAGAAACTCAAATGCCTTCTGCTCAAAATAATTTTTATGCCACAGTGGCATATTCTGCACCCCTTCCGAGATAATCCTAAAAACTTTGGAAAAAAAGAAACCAAAGCCAAACCTGTGATTAATATCAGTGACTAGAGCCCAGAAGGCAAAGAAAGTGATACCATAAACAGAGGAGCTGACCCATGGGTCCAGGGAGAAGGAGGCCCGGATCCACGGGTATGCAGCAGGTCCAGTAAGCAGTCTGTGCAGGTTTTAACGAAGTCAAGAAAAATAGGTCCCAAGCAATGTGAGAAGGAATAAGAAATGAAAATTTTTTTATGACAGTAAAGAATGCAAATGTTAATTCTCGACAGAAGGAGAAAGGCATTTAGAAATTCCATGGGAAAGATTATACAAAGAGAGCCAAGGTCAAATGTAAAACAAGGGAAGTTGTTATACAATTTTGAGTAATTGATAAGCGTCGGAAAGCAATCCTGTTGTCTGGGTGCGGTAGACATGCTCTTGAGGTTTACACAGGAGTCAGGACCTTCTAAGTAGGGAAGGAAACGTGTCATAAACACTGCTGACAAACTGCAGCAGTTACAGGCAACGTATGGACTGAAATACGTTTAGGGAACAGGACAAGATGTGTTCATCTTAATGATGTAAAAATAAAGGTACAATAAAAGGGGGAGCACTCGGAAGCCTTGGGGTGCTAATTACCTCTTATGTAAAAGGTAGAGAGAGAGGAACCAGAAGTTCTGTCTAAAGTTACAAAATAGGGTCATCTGGGTGGAGCATCTACCTGTGGCTTGGGTCATGATCCCAGGGTCCTGGGATCGAGCCCTGTATCAAGCTCCTTGCTTGGAGGGGAGCCTACATCCCCCTCTCCCTCTGCTCACCACTTCCCCTGTTTGTGTTCTCTCTCTCTTTCTCTGTCAGATAAATAAAATCTTTTAAAAATAAGTAAAAATAAAGTTAAAAAATTATCAGTAGATTAACCCATATTATATAACTAGCCAAGTTTGGGGCGAGGTGAGGTGTAGGGAGTAGTGTCAATGAGAGGAAGCCTTATCTTTCATAGCGGGGGTGGGGGGCGTCATGGATAAATGGCAGGCGGTAGAGCTGGCTGGGGGAGTGACAGCAAGGGTTTGAGTTCCTTGTGGAGGTGGCCCCGGGAAGAGCTGAAAACAAAAGCTATTTAAAACAGGACTCTGGGGATGCCTGGGTGGCCCTGTTGGCTAAGTGTCTGCCTTTGGCTCAGGTCTTGATCCCAGGGTCCTGGGATCAAGTCCCTCATGTGGCTTCTTGCTCAGGGGGGGAGCCTGTTTCTCCCTCTGCCTACCACTCCCCTGCTTGTGCGCTCTCTCGCTCTCTCTCTTTCCTTCTGAGAAATAAAATCTTTTAAAAAACAAAACAAAACAGGACTCTGCCAGGGTGCCTGGCTGGCTCAGATGGTTAGGCACCCCTGTTTCCGTTCAGGTCCTGATCTCAGGGCCCTGAGAAGGGCTCCTGAGTCTGCTAGGGAGTCTTTCCTTCTTGCTTTCCATCCCCCTCTGCTCCTCCCCACGCTTTTGGCCTGTGCCTGCGCACCATGCTCACGTGCTCGCTCGCTCGCTCTCAAATAAATAAAATCTTAAAAAAAACCAAATTACTGCCTTTGGGCACCCAACTGGCTCAATAGGGAAGAGCACAACTCATATATTCATATATAGATAGATATAGATAGATATATATTTTTTTAAGGTTTTATTTTATTTGACAGAGAAGAGAGAGTACAAGTAGGGGAGCAGCAGGCAGAGCGAGAAGCAGGCTCCCCACAGAGGAGGGATCCCAGTGTGGGGCTTGGTCCCAGGACTCTGGGATCATGACCTAAGCCGAAATCGGACACTTAACCCGCTGAGCCACCCAGGCACCCCAGGAAGAGCACAACTCTTGATCTCAGGGTCATGAGTTCAAGCCCCACATTGGGGGTTGAGATTACTAAAAATTAAAATTAAAAAAAAAACATGATTGCTTTCCAGAAGAGTGGAGGATGGGGGAGGGAAGAAGGATGGGACAGAGGATTGTTGGTTTTCATCTTAAACCTTTCTGTACTATATTTTATTTTTCCCATGTACATGCATTACTTTAATTTAAAAAATAGATAAAGCAATTAATAGGTGCATTTATTTTTTAAAACATTAATAACCTAGACTGGTGTAGGAATTTGGTTTACTCAGTTCTTCAACTCTTCCTTCTGGATCTGCTCTTTCCTCCAGACAAAAGCAACTTGTAGTGTTGGTCTTCCCTTTCTGAATTTTTTTTTTTTTTTAAGATTTTATCAGAGAGAGAGAGCATGAGCATGAGCTGGGGAGGGGCAGAGGGAGAGGGAGAAGCAGGCTCCCAGCAAGGAGCCCAACTCCGGGCTCCATCCCAGGACCCGGGATCATAACCTGAGCCGAAGGCAGACACTTAACCAACTGAGCCACCAGGGCGTTTTGTTTTGTTTTGTTTTTAGAATTGTATTTATTTGAGAGAGACAGCATGAGCTGGGGGAGGGACAAAGAGAGAGGGAGAAGCAAACTCCCTGCTGAGCACAGAGCCTATGTGAGGCTGGATCCCAGGACTCCCCAGGACCCTGAGTTCATGACCTGAGATGAAGGCAGACACTTAACTGACTCAGCCACCCAGGTGCCCCCCCCCCCTTTCTGGATTCTTGCCTTTGAGTTTGGACCTCTTTCAGGGTCAGGAGGAACAAGGGGTTGCAGATAAAATAATGTATTATAAGAGTGATGCGTGATCACTCCACATTGCAATATGTAGAAAATAAAAGTAACTCTGGAAAAAAGCGCTAATATTTTAATGTGTATTTATTCACAATCACATATTTATCGTACTGTACATATAATTTATATCATTTCTACATAACAAGATACAAGCATTATTTAACTTTTTTATTCTAGCTTTTAGTAATTTATATTTTATCATATTGATGAGCTGTATTTAAGTAGTCTTATTTAAGGACATGTTTTTCTGTTATACATGATGATATGATAAATAGCCTTTTAAATACACCTTAAGGCACCTGTGATTGCTCGTTTCATGTAGATTCCCAGGAAGATTACTGCATCAAACATTGTTCTGGCATACCTAGTTCCTCACTAGCTCTTTCATGTTAAGAAGATTGTGTTTAGCTTTTTTTTTTTTTTTTTTTTTTTTTTTTGAACATTTATTTATTTATTTATTTATTTAAGTGATCTCTACAACCAGTTTGGGGCTCAAACTCACAAGCAGCTCCCCCCCACACACACACTTTTTTTTTCGTTTATTTATTTTTCCAGCTTTCTTAGTTACTACCAGCTCTAGGGCTGGTCCTGTGATGTGACGTTTCAGGGATTCAAACCACTTGAAGGAAGGAAACCTTGAATCATGGGGCACAGATGACCAGAAGCCATCTGACATTTACAATAATGTAATTATTTGGAACTCTTAAAATAGAACTAAAGCTTTACAGAGTAACTGTTAATTCCGATTATAATCAGCATCATGAGGCTTCTTAAGTAGATTGCTGTAATAAAGTTATGTTTACAATGAAGACATTAATAATTACAGCAGATTGGATAGGAGACCAGATATCCAGGCCAGTGTGGTGCTCTCAGCCCAGTAGGAAGAGGAGGGAAGGAGGCAGTCTCCTGGAGTGATGTGTTTTTGTCTTATACTCTATCAAGGCTTCCTCCGTGAGGGTCACAGAAAGTATGGGCTTAAATAATCGGACTGCACACGAGTGGTACTTTCAGTACAGGACCAGAGATAGCATTTGTGAAAATGTCCAAATTTTTTTGTAAGGAGATCAGTAATGCACCGTTATCCTAATGTAGCACAGAGATACGAAGTGCCTTGAGTTTATGTAACCCTCTTTTTGATTTCTTTGCTCTAATGTAATTTTAGAAGTTGTAAGTGCAACATCCTAAAATGATAAGCTTTATTTTGCTGCTGTTTTTGTTCAATGTGTGTTATAAAAAGATGAGGAAAAGTATATATAACTGTAGAAATTTTAGAGTTCTACTCAGATATTCTCACTTTATGGAAATGGGTATGTTTGTGCCATGGGTTTTCCTATGGCACAGATTATCCACTCCATTTATCCAGACCTGTCCATAAATGACTTCTTCAGCCTCTCCTACTGGAGGCTTCTGACATACCTACATTTACTAATCTAACTCCTTGGGCCTTCTTACCAGGGAGTAAGAGTGCAAAAATTCAGTCGGGGATATTTGGAAAGGGATCTACTTATTCACGACACAATGCTGAAAGACTTTTTAAAAAATTGATACTTGACAAGATTTTGGATGAAGACTTATATATCAATGCCAATGACCAACCAATTGCCTATGTGATGCCAGGAAATAAAGCCCAAACTGTCCTAAATGGGCATTTAAAGGTAGGACACTTTAAATGTTTATTTTATTTAATTATCTTACAGTGAGTGGCCAGAAATATATTACTGCAAATTAGAGGGTCTTCTCCAAAGCTTATGGATACTGAATTTATATATACTGTCCTACATGAATGTACTCTGTTCCTCTTAATTTGGAAAGAGCTTAAAATCGAACCCAAGTAATATAGTACCTGTCAGAGCGAATTCCATCGGGTCGTCCGATCTCTGAATCATCATACGTTCATTAGGTAAACATTTATCAAGAAGCTGTTCTGTGCCAGGCACTGGAGATGGAAAGATGAGGAATCCACAGCCCCTGTTCCTGAAGAGTTTGCTATAGCTGCTTGGCATAACAGAAATACCAAAAAAAAAAAAAAAAAAAGAAAGAAAAGAAAAGAAACCAAAAAAACCCATGCAAATGCAAGTAAGAATTAAATGAAGCTTATATTTGGATACAAGTGCACGTGTACCCACTCCTGTGATCACTTTCTCTCTCACAAAGGTAGACTTTATGGAAACAGAAAATTCCACCAGTGTGAAAAAACAGAAAGCTTTAGAGGCAAAGATATCTCAAAGGGAAGAGGTGGTGAAGAAGTGTCTTGGAGAACTGACAGAAGTCTGCAAATCTCTGGGAAAAGTTTTTGGTGTCCACTACTTTAATATCTTTAATACTGTCACTCTCAAGAAGCTTGCAGGTACGTATGGTCTTCTGTCACGTGGCATGAATTAATAAGCCAAAAGTTAATCTGGCTAAGGAACTTTTTAAGAGCATTGATCTTGCTCAGTTTATTTTCATAATTTTTATTTAATCTCTAAATTGAAAGCTCAAAGAAGCAACTTAAACTTGAGATGAAATATGGTCTTTAAGATACATACAGTGGGGTATCTGGGTGGCTCAGTGAGTTAAGCTGCTGCCTTCCACTCAGGTCACCATCCCAGGATCCTGGGATCAAGTCCTGCATCAGGCTCCCTGGTCAGTGGGGAGCCTGCTTCTCCCTTTGCCTCTGCCTGCTGCTCCCCCACTTGTGCTGTCTCTCTTTGACAAGTAAATAAAATCTTTAAACGATAATAATAATAAGATATATACAGTACTGTGTTATTTGGACACACAGTATAATTTTAATTTTATACTTCTCCCTCTAATGCTGGATGTTAGGATGTGGATGATTGTAATCTCTAATACCTGCTGTCACTCATTGATTTTGTCTTCATTATCTGCCTGCTTTATGATGTTTAGCTATGTTAAGTACAAATGTCTTTGCAATGAGGAGCTACATTCCTTGTGAAAAGACATTATGTTTCATGCTCCTTTGAACCCAGATCTGGCACACTGCTTATCTTGAGTTCAGCTGACCTGAGTTATTTCCATAGCTTTTTGTTACGACCATAGTCATTTCCATAGCTTCTGACAGCTCCACCCAGAATCCTAATAAGAAAGCCCCTGGGAAGTAAAATAAGTCCCTCACATAGTTGACTGATTAATGTACACATTGCCTTCTGCATTCTTCCGTCATAAAATCTCAATGATCCACACCTCCTCTCTCTTCTGTTCCCATTCCTACCACCCTGGGTCATCACAGCGTCTCATCAGCTCTGAGATGCTGTCTGTTTTCAGAGACTGCTATTTTGTGGATTATTAAGAAAGAAAAAATTGTGCTAATTAAACAGTGACACAGTGCTTTTACGGAAGGAATTGTTTCTGATTTACTTAAATATAGATTTCTTATTGTATATAACTCTGTGCATATATAAAAATTGCATAAAATCAAATCAAGTTGATTTAGGTACTTAGAGAAATTCATATCCAAAGCCTGACTCTTGGGAACCATTTGTGGCCTTGGCTGTACATGTCTTTCCCTTGTGTCTTTGAGAGGGCTAGTGACACAGCCTTTATAGCGCACTCCACTCTCCTCCCCAGCAATTTAACCAAATCCGCCAGTCAGCTGCTCTGATATGATGGTGGCGTTTCTCCAAGGGTGCCAGAAAGCATCCGAGGGAGGCCCCACAGCTCTCAGGGACGCAGGTGTCCTGCTGCCCCATCGGCTGCCGGCATCCTTTTCAGGTCCTGTTAAGTACTTGGTTGTGGCTGATGGAATCATGGCCTTTTCCTCAAAGGCAGATATCTGCTTTATTCGTGCCAAATCCCTTCCCCATGACCCTGAGCTTTTCTGCATCACAGCCACTTCTCCAGTGTCCTCACAGTCTCATCTTCTGGCCAACATTGCGTGGGGTCCCCCAGGACACTGCTGAGGCCCCCACAGCACGGCCAGCTGGGACGAGACCTCACGCACACGGGTGGCGGCAGCCGTTTGGCCAGCGGCCCTTGTCGGACACATCTGGACCTTGGGAATGGCACAGCGTGGAGCAGTGCGTGTCTTAGAATCAAGGAAATATAGCATTTTGTTCCTAGGCTATTAGTGAGTTCTCTACCTGGTCTCTAACTCCGGATAGGAACAGGAGACACATTTAATCTTCCACAAAGTCCGCTGAAACGCCACCAGTTTCTCGAAGAGGGACAGATTTCTGCTTGCCTGCCCAACTTCGTCTTCCATTAACCCTCCATAAACCTACTGGTCTGTCCCACAGGTCTCTTCTTTTTCCTCTAAACACAGAAATTATGTGAAAATTACAGATTTGAGATCTGCCCTTTATTTGCTCAAAGAGTAGGAATTGTCACTTCCTCACTCCCCAGAGCCAGTGCCTCGACAAATCCGCCAGACCCAGCCTCTGAAACATGGATCTCTCTCTCCCGTCCACGTGCCCTGCCCGACTGTAGTTCCCGCATCCTGGCCTGCTCCCGCAGGGGCTCCTGCCCGGTCACAGTTTCCTCTCTCCCTGACAGGTCATTTTCCATGCGGCAGCCAGAGCGATCTTTAAAACGACAGGCTTGTCTAGCTGCGAGACTGATGGGCCATCTGTATGCAGAGGACTCTTAATGGCCCACTTGTTCACGTCCGAGTCCTTGCTTCACCCCACATGGCAGAGAGACTGGAGGAAGCACGGGTTTGGGTTGGGGGTGGAGTTCGAATTCAGTTATGGGCTTCTGGAAGAGGAGATCCGTGTCTGGAGTGCCGGGGAGCAGTCGGAGCTGGAAAGACAAATGTGGGCGTTCTCCAAAACCAGGGAGCATCAGTGTGGCAGCTAGACAAGTCTTTGTTGTGAGAACAGCAGGCGGGAGCAAAGTCTGGTTAAACTCTGAGACACGTAGTGCAGGTACCCGCCTCCAGTCCCCCCCACACACCCTTCTCTCTGCCCCTCTCTGCCCTGACTTAGTGCCTCTGCTGTTGGAATTGCACGATGGGCTCCCGTCCTCAGGGCCTGTCGGCTGCGTCTGTTGGCACCAACTGCCGGTTAGAAAATTGGCCCGTGTGCCTGGTGCCCTGCAGTTAGTTGGCGCTTCACAGGCATGTGCTGAATGAGTGAATGAGCGTGAATTCAGTGGGTTTTCTATGAGTGGTAATTTAAATTCCTAATTTTATGCCCATGCACAGAATCTTTATCTTCTGATCCTGAGGTTTTGCTTCAGATTGATGGTGTTACTGAAGATAAACTGGAAAAATACGGTGCCGAAGTGATTTCAGTATTACAGAAGTACTCTGAGTGGACATTGCCAGGTACGGTATACAGCTAACTGTGTTTTCTGGAAGCCTGTTTGAATGTTAAGCAATGCGTCCCACCGGATTAGACTTTTGTGGTTTCTGGATTGTGTTAACACTTCTTCCACCTTGTCACACTGACATTCAAGTGCAGAGCAGCCCCTGTGCTGTGCCAGGCAACTCTTGGAGGACACTGGCGCTTAGCCCTGCCCCCCAGGAAGGCCAGTGACTCGACCTGCTAGTAGGACCCAGAGGAGGACCTTTGGGCCCGTGAGCTCCAGTTCTGTTAAGGCAAGTGCCCAGGGAATCCCGTCTGGACTCTGCTAGCCTTGGCAGGCCGCAAGTAACTTCTTTGTGCTTGGTTTCCTTATCTGTGGGAGGGACATGTTATCTGACAAGCGTGTCTAAAGATAAAATTTAAGAGTGGAGTTTAAATGTTTTGGGAAAATGAATGTGCAGTTGGAATGCTAGATAATCATCGTTATCAGAGAGAATCTGCCCAACTGAGCACATCACTAGCAGACAGTCCCACCGGTTACAGTGGGCCGGTCATGGAGCCCCTCACCGTGAGCCCCTCACTGAGCTCCAGACAGCATGAACCACGAGAAGCTCAAGACGGAGCTTTTGTAGGAGATGCGAGGTCCCATGCCCTCCTCCCGCATATTGCCCTGCAGTAGGACACAACAGACGGGCCAAGTTCAATGATTCTTCTGTTTGTGTAATAGACGGCAGGGGTTTCTTCCCAAGGCTGATGGGAAAGATAAGCAGAATGAGGAATGAGTGCGCATTTCTTTCAAGTTCTGTCCCTCCTCCTCCATTTTTTACCCATTAACAAAATGCTGAAAAGCGAGGTTTTTATAAATTCCTCTGTGTGGTAATTATTCCATTAAGAGCCTTGCTTTGAATATTGGTAGGAACTTAACATTTGTTTAGTGTAGTAACTTGTTTGGGAGGGGATTTTTGCCCACATAAGACGGGCTGCTCTGTGGAAACAGCCCACAGTGTGGTGATGATCGCACCCACTTACTGAGGGACAGACACCGTGCCAAGAGCTTTGCCTGTTTTGTATCATTCCGTCCTCACAACACCCCATTTCACAGCCTTTTTATTGCCAAGTCCCACAGCTAGGATGACGGGATGACAGCTCCCCGTGTGAACCAGTGTTGGACGGACTCTGGAGTCCCACAGCTTAGACCCCTTCCCGCCAGGCAGGCGGGTACCCCAAGGGGGAGCCGGACCAGCCGGGAAATACCTTCCTCCGGAAAATGGAGCTGGGATCCCCGTGACCCAGGGGAAGAGTTCCTGCTTTTTGGGTGCCTTAGGGTGCCAGTACCTCATGGAAATTACCACCTCCTTTGCAAACTAGTGCTTTTGTACCAACCCATTTCCTGCAGAGTATGTGATACGTTCCCAATCATAACATAAAGAAGCATTTTTTTGTCTTTGAAGAGTATAATAGGGCCTAGGGTTTTCTGGCACACGTTTACTGCATAACTGTTGTTCAAGATGAGGTACAGAGCATAGTCTGTTAAGTTTCTCTTATATTGGGCTCTTTTTTTTTTTTCAGGATGTGTTAAATTATAAATAAAATTGTCTTTTATATACCTTTATACTTTTCAAAGAGCTTCACAGGATTAACTCCCAAACGATAATAGGGACACAACAGAGTATGAGCCACACCTGATGTCCTTAGTTAAGTTAGACTTTTACAAATTTCTGGGGTGCCTGGCTGACTCAGGCGGTGGAACATGTGACTCTTGGTCTCAGGGCTCTGAATTCAAGCCCCACATTGGGCATAGAGCTTACTTAAAAAAAAAGAGAGATTATCACAGGTTTCTTTAATAAATTCTGATCGCCTTACTTTAAAAGTAAATTTCCATTGAGGACTCTGGCAGAGTCCCCTGACATCAAAGAAATCTTCCATTCTTGTGGAATTACTGAACCCAGGTGGCAGGAGGCCCCCAGGAAAGCAGCTGGGAATCAGCCCAGCTGCACCCCTGGTGGTGGTCCTCCCTATGGACCGTCGTGGCGCCTGGGCCAGCGCAGCATCAGGGACAAACATCTGCACTGTCCACTTGTAGCTGATGACGGTTCCCCGAGGAGAAGCCCGGGCAGCAGCAGGGGCACCAGAAAAAACGGCCCCGAGGAGTTTGATGAAGAAACACCCATATCTTCTCACTACTTTACGAATAAAACCAGAAATGAAAGAAAGAGGAAGAGGATGTCAGCCTCCCAGAGGCCTAAGAGGAGGAAAACTGGCTTTGGTGGCTCCAAGACCAAAGGGTAGGTCTTGCCCCATGGGCCACAGGGCGGTGGGTACATCAGGGAGGAGAGTACAAAAGCCCCATGGCTCCGGTGCGCTCTGAAGCATTATTAAAATAAGCCATTGTTAAATGTTGCCTCTCTAGTTAATGGAGTGATGACTAAGACTGAATCCAAAACAGAAACATTTGTTTCAGATGTTTAAAATCTCTACTCCTAAGTTGATTATCACTCAAGTTTTCTACTTTGCAAAAATGTCTCCAGTTTTGACATTACCTTTGAAAAAAAGAGGTGTTTTCTTTATAATCGCTCTTCTTAAGGTTCTTTTCCACCTAAAATGTTATGAATTCTGTACTAACTGAGTAAACAAAGGGTTTTGTTTCCCCATTGCTTTTATGATCCCATTGTACTGCTACACTCTGCTTTCTCTGCTGCGGCATCTGCAGCCCCGCACGCTCCCTGCCAAAAGCTCCCTGCCCTGCGGTGAGACCTGGGAGAACTGACCTCCCAACCTATGCAGGGTAGCTGCAAAGACCAAACCAACGGGTCAGTTAAGCCAGGCCTCCAGGGGCTGCGTGAATGGCTCCCACCTCCCATCTCCCACCTTTGCCTGGCCCCGGGGCTGGGATGCGGTGGCTTTGGGGTGCTCCCTGCACGCTGGCGCTGGCGGGGCACGAGGCCCTGTCAGGTCCTGGCCGATGATCCATGCAGTACTTCTTTTGTCTTCATAATTGCACTGCCCATGCCCTGTAGGTGAGCAAGGTCTGGCAGGATCGGGACCACCCCGTCAGCCTCGAGAATGTGGCCCCCCAAGTAACCACATAATGTAACGGAAATGCTTACAGGAGAAAGGAAGCAAGTCCTCAGCAAACTTTTGCAAGCTATTGTGTTTTTCTTTCGCAGTTTTTCTACCTCTTTTCCTTCTGGGCAATAAAAAAACAAAAATCGAGTGGGGGAAGAGAAGGGAAGGCAAATGTTACCAAATTGTCATTTTCTTGTTAAGTCCATAAACAAACATCTTGTATGTGCTAATCCTTCTGCCAGGGTACAGAAATTAAAGGCATTAGTAAATGCTAGTTTCATTTTGTGGTTTTTAGTGCGCAAGTGACCAGCAGATGTTCTTCAGTGGGGACATTTTCTCATTTTCCTCATTTATTCCTCTCTTTTGGGAAATACTCACTTGCTCAGGAGCTCACAGAGTAGAAGGAGGATTTAAAAGGCGTCTGGTCCAGCGCCCTGGGGTTTATGATGAGGAAGCTGAGGCCTGGCCTAGGGAAGGCTTGTGTGACACTTTTCCCAGCCGGGTCTCAATATCCCAGGTAGGACCAGCCTCTGGCTCACCCACGCCTACCCAGAGCCGTTTCATTTCTGCACATTGTCCGCAGAGCTCCCTCGCACACAGTTCTGATCCTCCCATTCTTACTTGTTCGAGCAGAACCCACCATATTTCAGTGTTCATTGCCCTTGGCTCCCTTTGCAGTTTTTCCAACTTCTGTTTTTAAGAGTGAAGCACTTCGCCCTGTGGGTTAGAACCTAATCTAGGAAGAAGTAGTAAAACTCACACTTCTCCAAAAGCCAGTACCAATTTGAATGCTGTTTGTTAATTAGCCTGTGTGTTTACAATGGGATTCTTTCCTAATCCCTTCTGACCAAAACCAGGGAGTTTTGTAACCTTTTCTTTTTTTTTTTTTTTTTTTTTTTTTGACCCCTTGTAGCAGCCTCTTCTTCCCCTGCTTCATCCCGGTTGGTGCCGCTGAACCACGGGCATGGTTTCCCACAGCTCCCAGGCTGCTCACCTGGCTGAGAGTGTGCTCAGCCCCAGAATTCCGTGGCCGAGTGCCAGAAACCTTAACTCCCCAACCCTCCCTCTGAGCTTTACATCTTCCCAGTAACACACAATGAACCTGTTGTGTTCTGGGTCCTGGATGGCCTGGCTGCGGCAGGGACCGCTGCTGGCAGATTCATTCGGTAAATCAACGCAAACAGCGGGTTTTCGCTCAGGGCTTCACTTCTCAGCAGGAAATCAGCGCAGGGAAATTGAAGGCTGCTTCTCTGCCGGGTATTGCCCTCAAGCAGGAGTTTAAAAATGTTGAAAAAGCGCTCTTCCCCAGGGGCCAGCAGAATGCCTTTAACCAGACGGTGGCCCTGAGACCCTGGCCTCCCCATTCAGAAATGGGGAAGATCACTTGCAGGCCCTGACATTATGGGATTACCTCTGGGCACCGACTTGGCTGGTTACAAACCATGGGGAGTAACCCGTGCAGTCTGGAAAGGTTTCTCCTCTTATCCTTGTAAGATGCTGGCCCTATGGCTCTTCTCTTGCGTTTCCTTAGCGGGGAGAAAAGAGCTGGTATCTTCAGGTCAGTAAGGGAAGTGAGGTGCTGGCAGGACTTTGTCACAGGCTGTGGCTGGGCTTCTTAGCTGGTTTTAAAGGCAGCAAGTGGGAGAGGAGAGTGGGCCAGAGAGCGAGCTGCTGGCCGCATGGCCCGACAACACGCACCAGATCCGAGTGCCTCCCCGGGGAGCTACGTGGGCCAACTTCCCTGCGCTAGGGGGGCTGGCTGCGAGGCTCCCCCCTCCCCCGTGCTCTGCCGCTGCTCCCCACTCATCCACCAAGCTACCTTTCTCTTAGCTGCGCCAGCACTGTAATTCCACAGTGTCTGTTGTCCGAGCATCTGGAACCTTAAATCAAGGTATTCTCACCTCCTCACTTGGTCAGAATAGATTGAGGATTGTGGATCTGGGCTCTGTTGTCCAGAGGGAGGTGTCTCATCATTAGCTGTGAGCAGTGGGGGTGGAGAGCAGGCACAGGGGGTCCGTCTCAAGCCTCCAAATTAAGAAACAGCCCTTGCCATTTTAAGGAGACAAATTGAGAACAAAATTGTGCGAAGGGCACCAGTCCTTTATTCCTTGAACCATAAAGGAAAGTTACGGGGCATTTGTAGGCAGGAAGTGCACAGAGACGTGGAAGAGCGAGGAAAATCACAGACTGATGATAGAACTCTGTGCGGGTTGAGAGCAAGAAGACTGTTCACTTCTGATTTTATTTAACCTTTTGATTTTCTTTGTCACCTTTTAGGGGGTCCACCGCATGCAGAAGGACATCTTCTAAAATTAGATCCTCCAACGTATTTGAACCCCATTCATCTGTGCCTGGTTCTCAAGCAGCATCAGGAGCCCCTAGAAGATTGGGGATTATGGCTCCACCAAAGCCTATAAATAGACCTTTTCTTAAGCCTTCGTATGCATTCTCATAACAACCAGATCTCAATGTACATAGATCTTATTTCTTGTTTGTCAGCATCTCACCATCTGTGACCATAAAGCTGTTAGTTTTGTTAGACCATTTATAATTTTTACCCGTAACTATTAATATTTAAATAAATGCTTAGGGTGACAGTTCTTATTTTTAAAATAAACGTTTTCTTTTGAATAAGCATGATTTGCTGCCGCTGCAAGCCTTGTGGCTGTCGTTTCTCAGAACGTCTGAAGCAGCAGCTGAATCATCTCAGTGAGAGAAATTCTAAGCACGACATGAAACACAGAAGCCGCAGGAAGAGACACGCATGGGACATGGTGAAACTGTAAAACTCTGCAGAAGGTGACATAAACAAAATTAAAAGACAAATGACAGAGAAAACAGAAAAATATCTGACGAAGAATTAATATCCATAATACAGAGTACCTGTATCAATCATTTAAGAAAAAGAAAAGAAAAGAAAACGAGCTGGGTAGAAAAATGAACAGAGGCTGTGACAGGCTCTTCCCAGAAGAAGTACAAATGGCCCACAAATATGTGAAAAACGCCCAGTCTCCCCAGTTACAAATATAAATTAGAACAATGAGATGCCATTCTTCTGCCTCTTAAGTTGTCAACACTGGATAATATCCCAAAATCTGGGGCCAACAGGAGAATGGCCAAACGTTTGGTGAGAATATAGGAGCTTTTTACGGTTAATACTAGGGAGGCCTCACTTTTGAAGACCTTCTGCGTATAGGCCGATGGGCCAGAAAGTCTTAACGTGGGATTTTAGCACCTCTTTTTGGAGCTGTAGTACCTCATTTCTTGAGACCTGTCGCCTCTTAGCTGTAAGTAACCTTGGTGACCTGTTTGGCATCCCACTTCTCTCCTGGACCTCAGTCAGGAGAGTGGAGCACGGGAGCCCTGCCCGGGTAGAAGTTCCCGCAGTGGGATGTGGCTGGAAGCCCTGTGGCCTCTGCCCACAGGCTCAGTGCTGCGTGGAGCCTGCGCCCACCGTGAGGGGCAGCCCTTAGCTGCACACCGCCTTCTGGCTTCCGTGTCTGTCACCTGGGGCTTTGGGTTCCACACCGAGTAGAGGAGGCTGGCCGGACGAGAGTCTGCTGAGCGCTGTGCCCTCTTCTCTCAAGATATCTTCCAGAGCTGACGTTTTCACAGAACCCATCTTTCCAGCAAGCTCTGACTCGAGTAGCCAGAAGAAACTTGTCTGGGTGAGGAAAGGACACAGGACAAAGTAGCCTGTGGCTGAGGCTGCTGGGACAGTGTCCCCGGCGCAGGGTTACCTGGGAGTGTCAGCAATGCATGAGGGCATCTGGCAGGAGGTCACATCCTTCCACATGTGGCAGCTTCGACTTGGGGGCACGGGGGAGGTGGGGCTCTGCCCAAAGACATTGGATCATTTCCTGGCTCCAACCTCAGTAGTTCCTTTACTGAGAGGCCTCTTCTGCCCAGATCCTGGAGACCACTATCTCCAGGGGCCTCCAGGGCCAGGGAGCAGAGAAGGGTGGTGCAGAGGGAGCCACCGGAGTGGGGTGCTGAGGGGGACAGAGCTGACTCTGAGCCTAACTCTAACCCGAACAGCAACCCCACCTCACAGCCGGAACCTGAGGCCTGCACAGGGTCCAGTGGCAGAGCAGGGCCCCACAGCCACCTCTTTTTAGAAATTCTGGGTTGGAACAGGCTCTGGTCAGTTCATCGGGCCCCAGGAACAGGCCCAGAAAATAAAAGTGGCCTCCTCCATTTCAGCCTCCAGCCTTCTCAGATCCCCCTGCTGGAGGGGTGGGGGACGGGAGTTGGGGGTGGAATGCCGCGGCATCCACGTGGGGTAATCTCAGGACAACAGAAGCACAAGGACTTTTTTTGTGTGCCCCTGGCAGCCAGAGAGAGCCAGTGACAGCAAAGCCACCAGGCCCTCCTGGGGTTTCCGTGCACAGAAATCACCATGGCGCAGAAGGAAGGTGGGAGACGAGTCTACCAGAGTTCCAGCCTAGGACATTCCGCTGGCCCACCCTCCCGAGGTACAGGAAGGCCTGAGGGGGTGGGGGTGGGAGGGGTCTGGGGCTCTACCACCTTCCCCACCAGCCCTGTGGAGGACCCAAGAAGGATTGGAGTCTGACTCCTCTCCCACCATGAGGACTTCAACACGCTGACAGGTCCTTGCTTACTTTTAAGGACAGGGACCCCACTTCTTCACAGAAAGAGAACAGACCTGCAAAACCCACTCTCGGCCAGGGGCTGTTCCAGGAGTTTTCACATAATTTAATTCATTCCTTTAATCTCTCCCAACAGCCCTGGGAGGCAGGCACATATTAGCCCTTTTTATGCAGAAACCACAATTCAGAGAGGTTATGTAATTGCCCAAATCCACACAGCTAGGAAGTGGTGATAAGTAGGGTAAGGTCCATCCTGGTTTGCCCTGACAAGTCCCCGTCTGTATTTGCCGTCTTGGTGTAGTAATCCAGAGCACTCCCTTTCATTCCTGCAAGTGCTCCAGTTTAGGCAATAGGCCGTAAGGAGTCCAGGTCTGTGCTTTTTCCCTGGATAATCCAGTCTCCTCTCCCAACCCCATTTTTCCATCCAAAGCCCCAGGGGCCACCTGCCACTACCTGCTGAAACATCAGACCCCTGAGGGCAGGCCCCAGGGATAGGGCTGCAGAATTATCAGCCAGCACAGCTGAGCTGCGGTTTTTCTCCAGAACTGGAGAAGAGGAAGTAGAGGCTGTGGTCCAGACCCCCTTGCTCTTCTTAAGAAACTGTTTTCCTGTGACTTGGAGCTGCTCCCAGCCCCTGAGGCCCACCTACGCTCGGGTGGGTCTCATAGATCTCCAGCCTTGGACTCCCACCCTGGCAGAGACATCTGGGCGGAGAGACCATGGCCTTGTGGGCCCATTGTGAAGGCAGGGTGGAGTCCCCAAGAGCCACCAGCGGCCGCTGCTCCCTCCGTGCAGCTGCTACAGCCCCCACGTGGCCTCATGGATGGTTTGGACAAGCCGGCTGGTGGGACGTGCTCAGGGGAATCCAGCCCTGACCAGACCCTCTCTCGCTGGGAGGCACGGCCTCAGCATCTGCAGCTGGGCAGCACCGCTAGAGCTGCTGCGCCCCTGGCTTTGAGAAAGCTCCTGCTTTCCAAAAAGCACTCATTCTGTTCTTCTCACCCCCAGACTGGCTTTCCTCACCAGACCTGTGTTCTCTGCGGTGGGAGGAGAGGGGAGAGGGAACAAGACTCCACCATGGTTGGGGTGGCTGCTGGGTCCTTATCCTCCTAGTTGTTGGGGGAGGACAGGGTAAGAGGGTAGACAGAAGTCCAGACTTGAGGCCACAGAACCCTGGAGAGGGGAGGCATCCCTCAAGCAGGGATGGGGACCTGAGGCTGGGTTTCTTGGTGTCCTCACAGCTCCCACCATCCCATAGAAGGTTCGGTGACCAGTGACCACTGGCGACCATCGGTGACTCGGATGACCCCTAGGGCTACTCAGGATGCTGGAGTTCACCCCACTGGGCCTCCATCCCTTTGGGTCCCACACAGGGCCTGGCATACACACAGGCCACAGGCGTCAGCCTGTCCCAGCCCATGTCCCCAGTCCCTGCCAGGAGCCTTGAGGCCCCACGAAGGTCAGACCCTGGCCCCTTGCCCAGCTCTGGGTCAGAGCGGAGCATACAGGTCCCTGCCTCCTGCAGAGAGAACTCCCTCCATGGGGCAGAAGCCAGAGCAGCGAACCCTGGAGTGGAAGGCAGGGCAGTGAGCTGGGAACCCTGACCCAGCTGACCTTCGAGGATTGAGGAAGGGTCTGAAGAGCCGCCATGAGGCTGAATCCCAGCCAGGAAGGAAGCGCGTCTCGGAAACCGAGACCTCCGGCTGGAGTGCTGCCCATACCCAGCACCCTTGGGCCTCCCCCGTGAGGGGCCTTGCGCCTCTCGTGACCCTTGGGAGGCTGTAACCCTTCTAACCTCAAGACAGAAGCGTGAACGTCTGCGGCGGCTGTGGTTTAACAGTTAGTGCCAGAGAGAAGTCGCCCACGCGAGCCCTGCTGCGACTCACTGTCTGCACGTGCACCGCGAACACGGGGACTGCAGTCCCTCTGTCACCGCCGGCTCCTCGGCACCCAGCCAAAGCCACCCAGCGCCTGCCACGCTAGGTGAGTGACCTTTGTGTGCTCCGTGGCTTCTCTGAGCCTCCGTTTCTCATCCACACAATAAAGGAAACCCCGGGTCCCCGTGTGCCACGGTGGTGATGGTCTCCACTGTGGTCCCCTACTCCGCAAACCTGTGCTGCCCGGAACCCCCAGACTCAGGCATGGCCCCAGCCGTCGGCAAACTTCAGTCAGCGAGGGAGACAAAGGCCCTCGTGACCCAGGAGGAGGAGAACAGAGCAGTATGTGGGGTGCCGGGGGAGTCCCCAGGGAGGCCTGGTCCAGTTTTGGGAGCACGAGAAGGGAAGTTGAAGCCCTGAAAAATGAGGAAGAATTTAGAACAAGAGAAGGAGACCCCAGGCCAAAGGGAACCGTGAAGGTGAGGGCTGGAGGTGTGACAGAGCACGGCGGGTTGGGGGCCCCCCGGGGTCCAGGACAGGCCGGGGGGAGGTAGAGACATCAGTCCACACAATCCCAGCCAAGGAGCGTGGACTTGAGCCCAGGCAAGGTACTGAAGCAGGAGAGAGCGATGATCTGATGTGTTAGAAAAATGACCCTGACCACAGGGTCAGGAAAGACCAGAGCGGGTGAGCTGGACGCCCACAGACAGGCAGTAGGCCTTTGCTCGTACGGGGGGAGACCGTGGCAGCTTTCAGGGTCACAGGTGACAGGAGCAGACCGATCCCACCAGCCAAGGCAGGGAAATGGGCAGGGGCTGCTGACATGCTCTGATGGCACCCCAGAGAGATGGCCGTGTGTGTGTGTGATTCCAGCAGTCCCTACCACTCCCCAGCAGGAGGTCACTGTTGCCTGGAGGGTCCGCTTGGGGCCCCTGGGCTCGGGATCGCCCCCACTGTGCGGGGTGTGAGGGATGTGCATGCGCCTGTGTCCTCTCTGTTGCCCACGCCGCCTCCCCCAAGTTCGGCGAGTGTTCCCTCAAAGGCCACACACACCCCTGCACAAAAAAAATCTAGCTCTGTGCTAAGTTATGTTTTATGGAAGAGCATGTGAATGCACTGCTCATGGGCCTGGGGAGTCACCCACAGCAGTTGCTGGGGAGCATGAGGGTGCCCCCACCTCCCTGTGAGTCCCTGCTGCCCCGCCGCCAGCCCCGGAACCCCAGGCCCCAGGGGGAGGGCTCGGTGGCCGTACAGCTTGTAAACATCAGCTTTCCTTTTCTTAAAAGCAGGCTACAGAATAGCACGGCTACTAAAAAGAGAGAGAAAGAGAGAGTGAGAGAGAGAGAGAGAGTGAGTGTGTGTGTGTGTGTGTGTGTGTGTGTGTGTGTGAAGGTTGCTGACCAAAACAGTAAAAGTGGCAGGACTGTGGTCATTTTTACTTTGCTGAACTGATTGACTTTTACAACAAGCTCTGTATCATTTTTATAATCAAACAAAGCAAGGACACAGCCACTCAGCCACCTTGGGTTTAGATTTGCTCCAGAAGGGCTGTGGGGTAGGAATCCCTGTGGACTAGGAACGGGCAGTGGGGCCACGGGCGGCCACCCCCTCCCAGGGCCCCTCAGGCCAGGGGTTCCCGGGCTCCTCCAGCCCCACTGGCTCCCTTTTTCTCACCTTCTGGGAAGGGTGAGAGGATCACAGAGCCAGCCCAGGAACCCGCTTCTGAGAAAAAAGTGACCCTTCTCCCCCTGACTGCCCTCACTTCAAGGGGACAAGCACCCTGGGCTGGGGAGCCCAGTAGGAACTCCCACTCGAGGAGCAGGTGTTGCACAGGGGGAGTGGGAGGGGGGCCCCAGCCAGCCTGCAAGGACCCCTATCCCATAAGTCCCACCATTCCCTCCACAGTCCTTGCCTTAGCTTTGTGCTTTGCCCCCAGACTGGGGTTATGGCAGGAGAACTTGGCACACAGCAGGTGCCTAATAACGTTTGTTGGATGGGGGATGGGTGGGTGACAGGTAGACAGTTGGATGGGTGGATGAAGAGGGCCACTGTACAGGCATCTTTCTGCCCAGACTGCCCTCTTCATGGGAGGGCGAGGTAGGAGGCTGGGGACAGGGGCCTCAGGCCTGCCGAGCCTTAGAATCCCACAGCCCAGGTGGCAGGCCCGTCCCTCCAGGCTTCTTCCCTCACTGCTCCTGCCAGCTTCACGAAGACGAGTGCAAGTTGCCCTCCAGTTGGCCTTGTTCGCTTAGGTCCTCTGTTGTGTGTGTTCGAGGACGTTTCTGGTTATCCGAGAGCGAGCGGATTTCCCCACTTACTGATCTGGAGATGCTGCTTCTGCCACGTGCGAAGATTCGTACCATCGCCGGCCTCTGTTTCCAGCTCCCTATTCTCTGCGACGTGTCTGGAGTCGTGACGTGTGGGGAGGGTTCCGGGGAGGGGCGGGAATTCAAACTTGAGTCCTTCCCGCCAGTGTAGGGCTCCACGGGGCAGCCGAGAAGGCAGAGGCCTAGGGTGGTGGCTCTCGGCTCCGGCATCGCCATGGGCTGGTGCAAAGCGCTTCCGCTTCAGAAGATCGGGGCTGGGCCCGAAGGTCTGCCGTCCTGACGAGCGCCCCTGTGACGCTGATGCCGCCAGCCTCCCCCCAACCCACATGTTGAGATCCCCTGGCCTCGGGTAGCGGAGAGGGTCAGTCCCCAGGGTGGATACAAACCTGGGCTGCTGCGAATTTGGGTTCTGGGCCTTGGCCAGGGCCTCCTCCTCTTTCACCCTGGCTTTCTGGCGATGACGAAGCTCCCTCCGTCTACGATGCTGAGCGAGCCTGTCCGATGGGGCGGAACCGTCCGGAGGGGGTTTAAGAAGGTGACAGCGGGACAGCCTTGCTCAGGGGGAGCCCTTTGCAGGGGTCACGAGAGAGCCAGGCTCTGCAGCCCCTTCCAGCGCCAAAGTGCCCATTCACCTGTGGCTCGACAGCCGGGAAGCGGCTGCAGACCCGCCGTTCCCAGTAGGCGCTGTGCAGAGCACACCGGGGGCAAAGGAAACCCCCTCGGAAACGGTGGGAACGAGTGTAAGCTGACATTTCCCAGGCCTTGCCAGCCTGTGGGGTCAAATGGGATCACATTACCGGCCAAGTTTGCCTGAGAGCGGAGTTCTGCCTCCCTGCCATGCCACTTCGTGATACGGTCCATCGGGGACTCTTAGACAAGGGGGCCGGGGCGCCAGTGTGTTACAGAGGCTTTCCAGAAACGCCATTTCAGTGTTTACTTGGCGCCCGCCTGCTCTCTTTGCCCAGACCCAAGAGGACCCAACAGAGCTGGGGACAGAGTTGTCTCAGAACAGAGCAGGGCCGGCCTCCCCTGTCTGTGCACATCCCCAGTTCACAGGAAGGGAAACTTGTCACAGCTTCCTGGGTCCGAGGAGTTGAGGTCAAAGGCCGCCGGTTGGGTCAATACATTGCGCGACCTCGAGTAACTTACTGAACTTTCCTTTGCCTCAGAGAGATCAGAATAGTGTGACCCGGTGGTATTGGTGGTTAGGGAGATGCAACAACACGTGAGCGCGTGCAGCCTGGTGCCTGGCCCTCGCTGGATGTGGGTGCTTCTCATTCCAGCAAAGACCCCCTCTATCTACTTGTACGTGGCCTCTCGTGCCAGAGTTGACTGGCGACTTATGTGGACCTCGTTCTCACTCAGTGGGGTCAGCCATTCTCAGCCTAATCCTCTCATAAAATTGTTCTCTCCCAGAGACGCCTGCTTCAGGCATGGCCACCCCCAGCCATCCAAGCATCATAAGCATCCAGATTCTGGGGTTCTGAAGATTGGCAGAGAGCACCGCGTAACGTAGGGGGCCTTCATCTAGACCAGGAGCCCCGGGAAAACCCGAGGAGAGATGGCAGAGGACATACGGACTCCCAACTTGTAAGTTTTTGTTTGGGAGTCTGCGCGGATTTCTGGGAAAGAGGTCACGACTCTCGTTAGGTTGTCCAAGGGGCCAGCACGCCTGACAGTTTAGGAGACCTGATTCAGAGAGGGCGACATCCTCGCCAGGCTGCCTGGACACTATGCCACTCGGGGAACACACACGGGCCTCCCCCAAGCCAACCCCTCCGCCCCGCCTGACCTTCCCCGAGAGCCAGGCTTCCTCCAAAGTGGGAGGAGGACTCAGCGCAGCAAAATGGTGAGAGCAAAGGAGGAGGTTAATCCCAGGCAAAAATGTGTGAAGACAGTTGGCTCTAACAACAAGGTGGGCTGCGGCCGTCTCCGGGGGATGGGCCCGGGGGATGGGCCCTGCGGATGGGCCCTGCGGAAGGCGGGCGGGCCGCTCCCCTCACAGACCCAGCAGCTGCCGTGCTCAGCGGGATGGCTGGGCGGCCGCACCCTCAGACGTGGAGGGGGTGTTCGGGGCCCGTGTTCGTCCGCTTCTCCTGGTCTCGCTTCCTCATCTGAAAAATGGGATGCCTTGGGGCCAGAATTGGCGGTGGCTGCCTGGCCCGTCTTCCTCCCAGGGTTGCCGTGAAGAGCCTGGAAGCACGAGTGGGGGGTGGTGGGGGGTGGAACGCGTTCAGACTCCGCCGGGGAAGCAGCGGGGGGCCCGGGCGCCTGAGTTTGAGGCCAGAGTTGGCGCGCCCTCCCCGGGTCCTCCCGTGTCTGGTGGGGCCCAGAGAGTCCCCACCGTGTCCTTGCCGGAGCCTGGCGCCAGCTGCAGCCATCATCGTCGTGATTCACACGCTCCCCGGGACACAGCTGGGGGGCCGCCGCCGTCAGCCCCCCTCTCCCCGTGAAAGAGCTGGGACTGCGAGGTAGAAGGGACGCTGGGAATAGGTGGGGGGTAGGAGCGGAGGAGGAGGGGCGGGATTTAGCAGAGAAAGATCAGAAATGTCCCCAGAGAGAAATTAAAAAGCAGCTCTGTGGCGAACAGTGAGATTCCTTTTCCCCATCACCTCACAAAAACTCCAGTGAAATATTTCTTGTTACCTTGTGGAATGGATCTATTTTGGGCTCGGTCGCTCCGTTATCGCGAGCCTTGCTTCCGGTGTGCCTTTGCAGGAATTAATCCTCGCCCCAACCCTGTGGAGAGGGTCCTGTTGTTTTCCTGAGCCAGCCGAGCCGTGGAGGGCCACAAAAGGAGTAAAGGGGTGGTCCCGGGCTTCTCCTTGGGCTGCCCAACGCCAGCAGGCTGGTGGGGTGCGGCAAGCACAGAGCCAGGGGCTGACAGATAGCCAGGATGCGCCGAGCGGCTCCGTCCGACCACCCTGAGGGGCCTGGCCCAGCCCCTGGTCAGAACCTAAGCTGCACGCACGGCCCAGTTAGGGCCCCGACCGCTCTGGCACCCCCTTCCCCTGGCAGATGGGGGGCTCCCTCAGAAGGGCCTGACCCGAGCCCTCTCCGGCACTAATCCCAGATTCCCTACCTTTTCCGTCGCTGCTTCCTTACCAGTCCCGCTCTATCTGCCGTTCGTCCCCAGGTCGTCACCAGGCCCTCGGCTTGCGCTGAAAGCACAGCTGTCAGGACAGCGGGGGGATGTGGTGGGGGCAGGCATGAGAGGAAGCACCTTCCAGGAGGGCTGGGATTTGCTAGCAGGCCTCCTGGGGCAGCCACCCTCCCCCAAGGAAGGTCGTGACCACAGTTCCCCAGGACCAGGGCCATAACCATTTCCTCTCTGCGAGGCCAGGAGATGGGAAGGGGGGCCCCCTCGTCCCACTGACAAAGACCTTCCTGCCCTCAGAGCTGGGCTACCCTGATCCCCAGGCCCCACATCCCGGGTTGGCATTTCCAGTTCTTCAGACCTGTCTATCGCTGGCTTGCTATATGACCTTGGGCCAGTCACTTCTGCTTTCTGGGCCTCCAAGGCCTCACCAATAGAGTGAATGTTCCAATTTGCCCACCCAATTAGACATTCCAAAACTGAACCGTTCAGAGCCACGTGATTTCACATAATCTGAGCTGTCTTCCTTCAATGTGACCAAAATGCAAATGACCCCGGCAGGTGACTCAGCAGTTCTCGCCCCCAGGTCTAGACACCCCCACCACAATGGGTGGAGACAGGGGTCCCACGCAGACCCACAGCCTCTCTCGGGGCCTCTGCGTTGTAGGACCTGGACACTGGCATTTTTTTGGACACTGTGTAGGAGAGGAACTCAGACCTTGGGGGGCAGAGTGAGGGGACAGATCGGGCTCCCCTACGCCGTACAGATGAAATGAATAACAAGGACAGATTGTTTATGAAAAGAGTGGCCAACAAACCGAGAAGAGTCTCCATAGCCGTGGCCTCTAGGACCCTCCTTCACGGACTCTGGGCTGCCCCGTGGTGGTCAAGGACACCATCCTAGCTGGACAGAGCAGGGGTCTGGGTGCAGAGCATATAGGGGACGGCAGCAGAGACAAGGCCCGTAGCCCCCAGCCAGGCGGCCTCCGTAGAGGACGGTGTCCCCACACGCTCGGGCTCCTGAAAAGGGAGCTGAAAACCACTCAGCCCTCACAGCTGTCCTGGGGGGACGCAGGCTGCTTCCCGTGTTCCAGCTGCAAGGAGGATGACCGCAGGACGTGCTCAGCGAACCACACAGATGAAACGAACTTGCCAGACCACCCTGCCAACTGCCGGGAAGGGGAAGGGGAAGGAAATCACATGAGGGCATGAAAGCTGAAAGGGAGCAGGCACCCAGGATCAAAGGCAGCTCCCATGAGACCAGCAGCCCCAGGACAGAAGAAAGTTCCTGAGAATCCAAACCCGATTTAAGAAGAGCACCAAGAAGAGACAGTCAAGAAACCACATCAGGACACACCGAGGGAGCTTGCAGACGGGAGGACCCAAGTAGCACCACGGCACATCTGAGAAACCGAGTCACAGCATAGCACGCACATCTAAAAAGCAAATCCACAGCACAGAGAGAAAGGTGAAGGAATCACTGTGAACTCAGAGAAGATGGTCATGGTGGAGCCCAGAGCCTCCAGCCTGAGAGGGATTGGCTCCCTGAAGTAGATGATCCAACCGCTAAAGCCCAAGAATATTTAGAGACGGAGAGGGCACAAGACGGATTCAGGGTAACCGCCCTCAGGAACATACCGACTTGCGCTGAGTTACTGAACTTTAAGGACAGAGAGAACAAGTGTTCAGGCACCCAGGAGGAAAACCCAAGTCATGAACAAGGGGAGAAAAAAATCAATCTGGCCTTTCATTTTTCCCCAGCAACATTCAATTCCAGAAGACAAGGGAGCTTAGTCTTCAAAGTTGTGTGGAAAGGGGGAAACCAAGAATATTGCACCCACTGAGGTGGTTCAGATTTATAGACAACATGGAAAGGATCAGGGAAAACAGCACCCTTGAGCCTTCTTTTGAAAACACACACACAAATATTCAGCAATGAAAACCCAGCTGAAAGTTAAAAGGGACCTTTTTTTTTAAGGGTAAAATCATGACTCTCCTACAATATAAAATGAACACATGTCAAAAACTTTATTTAACTCGTTAAGTAATTAGAACAAGTAATAGGTTCCAACTGGCTTAAAGGAATATTAGAAACAAGTACACGCAAACAGGCAGCTAAGGGGTCTGGAAATGAACGTGCGTCCGTGAACGAAACTCACGAGCCATGGGGCAGCCGTCCACAGCATTCCCCCCCGCACGGAATCCGTCCTCATGTCTCCAAACAAGAACCATTTGCATTGTCCTAAGTTTTCTACAACTTTGACTTGCTCCAAAATGACAAAAGGCACAGGTTCCTAACTACAGGACCTCCTCCCCGCTGTAGGCTGTTTTCAGGAGCAGAGGTGCCATTTCAAAGTCTTTCTTCTCTTTTCCTGGTATAACCAGGAGATGACCTCCTGATGCAAAACCCCGGGGACAAAATGTGCTTTTAAAAAAGGGGGATGGAATCCATTGAAATACAGGACTAAGTTGAGATACTAGGAGAACTGTGGCTGCAGAGCAGAATCGAACCGTTAGAAGCCGTGCCAAAGAGAAAATAGTAGAGTCGTAGTCAGGAACGGAGTGAAGACTGGTAAGGCAGGTGATCACCCTTTCATCCCGAAGAAGGAGGGCACCTGCCCAAGTGAAGCATTTCTTGTTTTCCCCCAAGACTCCAGTCTCTTGATGAATTTCATCATCTTTTTTCTTAACATGAAACAAATTCATCATAAACGAATACCTCTGAGAAAATTAAAAACTTATCTAAGATTCAGCAGTTTTTACAGCGGTGGGTTTTTTCCTGTTAAACTCAAGTAAAATTACTTTTAGTTTTAAATCTAGCAGGTGTGGTACAATCCCATCTTTTTTTTTTTTTTAAAGATTTTATTTATTTATTTGATAGACAGATCACAAGTAGGCAGAGAGGCAGGCAGAGAGAGAGAGGAGGAAGCAGGCTCCCTGCTGAGCAGAGAGCCTGATGTGGGGCTCGATCCCAGGACCCTGAGATCATGACCTGAGCCGAAGGCAGAGGCTTTAACCCACTGAGCCACCCAGGCGCCCCTACAATCCCATCTTTTAAAAGTATTTGGACCTGTTTACCTGTCCGCCTACTGGCCCCTCTTTACCCCTCCAAAGTTCTCTTCGGATAGATGACATCCTCCCAATGTGAAGCCTGGGCAGTGGGCTGTATTAAGCAGCCACTCTGTGCCAGGAAGTTCTAGGTGCTGGGAGGACAGCAGAGAACACAAACGACCCTGCCCTCAGGAAGCTGGCTTTCTAACGGGGATGCGTGGGTTGCTGCTTCCTTCTTTGTACTTTCCTGTGTATCACTCATTTTGGTTTTTTGAGAATGAGCAATGTTATTTTTATAAAAGCGCACGCACATCAGATGATTCTAGACAGCCAGAGTCGAACACTGCTACCTTTCATTGGAGCCATTGACACTTTAGTATGAATAAGGTTTTCAGGAAGCAATGTGAGGACCCAGGGTCTCTGCAGGTCCCAGCCCAGGCAGCTGAATCCTGCGAAGAGCTGAAAAGGGTAACCACTCCCCAAGGAATTCAGCCTCTCTTGCCTGGAAGAATCCTTGAGCTTGTCTTCCTGTCCCTGGTGTGGGATCCTAAGCCCATAAGACAGATAAACATTCTTTTTTTTTTTTTTTTTTAATTTATTTGTCAGAGAGAGAGAGAGACACACACACACGCACCAAGTGGGGGAGGGGCAGAGGAAGAAGCAAGCTCCCCGCTGAGCAAAGAGCCCGATGTGGCACTCCATCCAGGACCCTGGGATCATGACCTGAGCCGAAGGCAGACGCTTAACTGACTGAGTCACCCAGATGTCCTAATAGATGCTCATTCTAGCTGGCACTGGACCCAGGCAGCTGGGGCCAGCCCAGCCTTGACAAGTGTCTGGGACATGCCTGCCAGTCAAGGCTCGCCTCCATTCAGCCTCGGAGGCCCCTGAGCCCCATCTGACTCCATCACCCTCATCTACTCTCACCTCCTCTGAGCGGAACCCTGACTCTTGACCTTTTCCACTTGCACCCTCACCCTAGCCCCACTGGCCTAAGCTCCCTTTCCCACACCACTGGGCCTTTGCACATGCTTTCTCCGTCACCGGAATCCATTTCCCAGCCTCCTTCCCTCACCCCAGATCCCAGGTCTCCTCCTCTGGAAGCCTTCCCTGACATACTCCCAACCCCACAGGTCAGGCCCCTGCCACCAGCTGTGAGCTCCCCAAGGGCCAACGTGGCTCTGCTCATTCCTGCTGCCCAGTGACCTGCGAGGGCCCGGCAACTGGAGGCAGGAAGGTGCACGGGTGAGTCTGGCCCTTCACCTCTTACCAGCAGGGCCCTTGTCCTCGCTTGGCTGTTTCCTCATCTGAAAAATAGGAACACAGTAGAGTCTTCCTCACGGGGTCCTTGAAAGGAATAAAGAACATAGTTTGCATGTTTAAGGTTTTTAAAAGAATGACAAAGAGTGTAAAGAAGGAGGGGGAAGTGAAAAGAAGAATCACCCAAGTCAGTAAGGGAAGGGAAGGACTAAAAAGTTAGCTGGAAAGGAAGTCTAGTTTTTGTGGAGCCAGCTAAAGGTCTGTGGGGGCCGCGGGGTCATGCATTCGGGACAGCCGGGGGAGCTCCCTTCTCAGCCCCCCACCACTTCCAGCCCAGACCCCCACGTCGCCCAGAGCCTCGGGAGACGCCGCCCCCACAGTGTGCACCAGCTCCCTTAGGGCTGCCCCAGATCACCCAGTTTCTTCACGGAGCGACTGCGGCGCCAGTGGGGGAGCTGAGGTTACCCCCACTGCTGGCAGGGCCCCGTGAATCTCAGGGCAGGCGAGGGTGAGGGCTGTGGCTGTCAACCGCCATGTCACCTGATGCGCCTCCTCCCTCAGAAACACCGGCGTGAACTCTTCCTCTCGGGGGCGCGTCGTCGGCTGTGGGGGCGGCTGGGGAGCCACAGCTCAACGCCCGGAACCCTCACACGGAGCACGTGACAGGCAGGGCATGGCTCCTCCCGGCAGACAACTCTGGGCCCTGCCCCTGCTCCGCAACCCCATAGTTCCCGCTAGGCAAGACTCAGGTCATAGTCCCCTTTACTGAACACCCGCTTTGCAGGCCAGGTGCTCGTCTCACCTGGGAGGTTATTAAGTCGTCTCCACTGCCCAGAGGCGGACACTGAGGCCAAGAGTGGTGTGGGGGTCACTCCGGGCACTAGGCTCGCAGTCTTCCCTCTTCCACCTCACTCCTCCGGCCAGGGCCGGAGGGACACCAAGCAGGGGCGCTCTGAAGGATGTGGGGTGCCTGGCTGGGGTGGGGGATGGGCCAGTGCCTGCATAGTGGGGCACAGGAGCTGCCCCTCCGGTGTGAGAACACTCCAGGGAACCTCGTCTTTTTAAGAGCTCCGGGGACTCCACTGAACGGGTGCGCAGGCTCGCTGATCCCCCACTGCTGGGCATGCAGGTTATTTCCAGCCATTTGCTAAGCCAAGCAGGGCACCAAGGGCTGCCTTTGTCCTACGTCCCTCTGCCCTTGTGTAGGAGAAACCCTCCGAGGGCTCTTCGAGACCCCACGGGTGGGATGCTGGGCCTTACATGAGGAGGGTGTGGGTTCAAGGAGGGCCCCTCACTGGGGATGGATGCAAACACTCCCTCCAGAGACTGCCCGGGAACCCCACCAGGCAACCTTTTGCAGGAGCTTGGCTTGGCTGGTGGGTTGGTTGGTTTGGGTTTTGTTTTTTGTTTGTTTGTTTGTTTTGGGCCAGAGGCCCATGCTGGGCTCCAGCTCCAGCTTCAGAAGGTACACAGCAGGGCTGGGCAGGTAGGTGGTCGTGCAAATCCCAACAAGGAAGCAGATCTTAGGGAGCAGAGGAGCTCCCTCAGGCTTCTCACCGGCCTCAGCAGCAGCATCAGAGATGTGCTAGCTCCCTTGCAGACACACCAGTCAGGGTGACACCAAGTGCAGCAGCCCCCGGTGGCATGCCCACATCACCTGACAGCCAAACCCCCGCTCCTTTCATCTCACCCCCCCTGCCTCCACCCTTTGCGAGTGGGGCCCGAAAATTTAGCCCATCTCGGCAGCTCCTGGTGGTCCGCTGTGACAAGGACCCAGGGCACCTGGTCCGCATGGCCTGGTGCCGAGAGCAAAGCCAGGTCTTCGCCTATGTGTCTCTCTGCCCAGGAGCCTCTTACTGTCTTCCTCTTTTTTTTTTTTTTTTTTTAAGATTTTATTTATTTATTTATTTATTTTTAAGATTTTATTTATTTATTTGACAGAGAGAGAGAGAGAGATCACAAGTAGGCAGAGAGGCAGGCAGAGAGAGTGAGAGAGGGAAGCAGGCTCCCTGCTGAGCAGAGAGCCCGACGTGGGACTCGATCCCAGGACCCTGAGATCATGACCCGAGCCGAAGGCAGCGGCTTAAACCACTGAGCCACCCAGGCGCCCCAAGATTTTATTTATTTATTTGACAGAGACAGCGAGAGAGGGAACAGAAGCAGAGGGAGTGGGAGAGGGAGAAGCAGGCTTCCCGCTGAGCAGGGAGCCCGATTCGGGGCTCCATCCCAGGGCCCTGAGATGATGACCTGAGCTGAAGGCAGCCGCTTAACAACTGAGCCACCCAGGAGCTCCTTCCTATTATCCTCTTAAGAGGTGGAATCATGACTGTCGTATAAGAATGAACATGTGGTAAAGTTGATGAAACTCCGGGGCGCCTGGGGGGCTCAGTTGGTTAATAAGTGTCCACCCTTCGGCTCCAGTCATGATCCCAGGGTCCCAGGGTCCCAGGGTCCTTGGAGGGAGCCCCATGTTGGGCTCCCTGCTCAGCGGGGAGCCTGCTTTTCCTTCTGTCTCTGCAGCTCCCCCTGCTTGTGTGCTCTCTCTTTCTCTCTGTCCCTCTCTCCCTGTGTCAAATAAATCTTTTTTTTAAAAAAAAGTTTATTAAACCCCTAAATCAGTGAGGGAACCAGGCACATGGTCTCACCAGTTCACAAGAGATCTGAAGAACAGAGGCATTTACTGATCAGGAATGTGCAAATGAAGGCACAAGCGGGGAGGGGGAGGCCTGCTGGCATTCTGCGGGACAATTCGGAGTCCGCAGGTCTATAGATAAGAATGGTTTTGCATCACTTATCTACAACTTGCAGAGTTGTAAAATAGCCTGATTAGAATGGAATCAGATAATCCAAGAGGTGTCCCCTAGAGTCTAGATAACCAACGCCTCGCTTTTCCAGGGATGTACACGTTTTCCTGCAACCCTGACCTGACCACCCAACGTCCTTCACCTAGAAACTGAGCCCACGTCCTGTCCAGGAGGCGCCCCCACCCCTGGCTCCCATAGCGGGTAGGTGCCGTCCACTGGGGCTCCCCAGGCCCTTGAACTTCTGATCACACTGTCCTGTCTCCCGTCAGTCTAACAAGATTCTTAAAGCCAAAGTCCCGTCTTTATGTCCCATCATGCCAGTGCATAGTCAAGGTGGAGGTTCCTGGGGGGCTTAGTCTGTTAAGCCAGGTTATGATCCCCAGGTCCTGGGATCGAGTCCTGCTTTGGGCTGCTTGTTCAGTGGGGAGTCTGCTTCTCCCTCTACCCGCTTCCCTGCTCATTCTTTCTCTCTCAAATAAATAAACTCTTTAAAAAAATAAAAAGAAGTGAAGGCATGTGGCATAGGTGAACGAAATGATTGAACAAAGGAGAAACATAGGGCTCTGGAACCGGGGTGGTCCATGGGCTGCCCCCATAAGACAGCCCAAGACCTGCGTGCAGACTGGGGAAATGTGCAGGCTTCAAGCTTGATCTTAATAAGGGCTCCTCAGAAATAAGGCTCCGAGAGCAAACAAGTTCAGAATTGCTGGGTTAAACACAAACCGGTTGTCTGCTTTTTCCCTTTTAACCGCGGCACTTCCGAGAACCTTTACTATATCAACGTTCCCAGTGAATGTCTTAGAAGGAGCATGCAGTGTTCCAGTGTTTTTCATGCTTATCTGATAGTGAAGCAACTTTTTAGTTTTTTAGAAGATTTTATTTATTTATTTGGGAGGAAGAGAGAGAATGAGCAGGAGGGTAGGGGCAGAGGGAGACCCAGGCTCCTCGCTGCGCCGGGAGTTGAACCCGGGACTTGATCCCAGGACTCCAGAATCACAACCTTCACTGAAGGCAGATGCTTTACCGGCTGAGCCGCCCAGGTACCCCGGTGAAGCAACTTTTTAAAAATGAAGTAAAGATGAGGGTTCTGGAGAATTCACATTGAGAAAGACCAGCTGAATCCAACTGCCTAGGCTTCTGCGGTGTCACATAAATTCCTATTGCCTGTGTCCGAGCGTCCGCGGCCTTCCACAGGTGACTCGATGTCTCTGCACCTCCATTTCCTCATCTGTAAAATGGGACTAAAAAAAGAACTCGCCTCACGGTTGCTGGGAGGGTTCCATGAGTTTCTGCAAGAAAAACCTGCAGCTTGGAGCCCAGTAGAGCGCATACTCGGTAAATGTGAGCCGTGTCACTGTAAAAACCCATTTATTGACTTGTCTTTGTACCATCTCGCTTGACCCTCACAACAGCTGAGGCCGGATGAGGAAGATAAGGCAGATGAGGACAGAACACTCAGGCCCAAGGGCCTGCAGCTGGCGAGGGGCCAAGGTTCTTGGACCAGGCACGAGGCTGAAGAATGAGCTAGCCAAGGGCTTGGCATGAAGTAGGTGCATAGTAAAGACCGGTTTCTTCTGTACCGCCCTCCTTCTTCCTTCCTGTCCAAAAGTCATGCTGGGCCCCAGTCGGAAGGTCACCTCTGGCCAGGGTTGTGGTGGGAGGGACAGTGCCTCAGGCCAAGGGCTCCCAGGCCCTCGGACAAGACCGGCTCCAGGCCCAGCCTGGCCTTCTCCCCCCGCCCAGCCGAGCTTCTCCCTACCCCTTCCCTCCTACCTCCTTCCCTCCATACCCCTACCCCTCCTGGCTCTGCATACCCCCCGAGTTGTCTGGAGACTGAGACCCCGGGGGTCCCTTTCTTCTCCTCAGCCACCCTGGTGACAAAACAAAGAAGGGACTTAAAATGGGCCTCGATTCGCTGAGGGAAGCTCGGGCTCTGGGGTTTGAGTGGAGCTTCCAGGCCACCTGGGGCTCTCCACAGGCAAAACCCAGACCCACACAGAGCCGCGCCCCAGGCCTGGCCAAAAATGTTGCCCAAGCTGAAGGCTTGCTCAGAGAAATGACTCAGCTGGAGCGCTCAGATGCAATTTCCACGTTTTACGAACTAAAGGTGTTTTCATAACAGCTGGGGATGATGAGCCAGCAGCAGACTGTAAACAGAGCAATGATCTGGTCGAAAACGCCCAGGTCTGTGCCCCCACCCACGGGCAGAGGCTCGGAGCCCAGAGGCCATCAGCTTTTCCACCGAGATGCTTCCATCACGCCCAGGTGAAGCCCAGGGATCCTTGCTCCGTCCCGGCAAATAGCACAGGCTCCCAAAATACCACGGAGATGCACCGAGGCCATGTGTAACCGAGCAGGGAGGCAGGTGACAAAGCCAACCCCACAGGACCTGCTTCTGTCCTTCCCCAGGCCTCCCGTGGGACTGGAAGACTTCCAAGAACCAGTGTCCTGGGACCAGAAGCCTGGAAGGCCTGGCCCTGAGCCAGGATTTGTAGGGGAGGAACCAGCACCCGGGCAAGGAAGATGTCCCTCTCCTCCCACAGCAGTGACAGCCCTGCTTTGGGGGTCTACCGCAGTTACCCAGGAGGGCAGTCCTTCAGCCTCCTGGAGGATGCAAAGGTCAGTGGGACAGGACCACCCTTATCCCCACCCCTCCCGCCTTCACTCAGTCACTTACCAGGGCTCTCCCTCTTGAGGGCCTACCTGTCAGCTTCACAGGCCTTCCCAGCTCAGCAAATGGCACCGCCAGCCTCTGCCCGAAAACCAAGGAGTCCCCTTCCATCCTAATTTTTCTGATCCACAGCAAATCCTGTCCTCCTTATCTCCACTGCATGGCTGACCTCAGCCCACTTCCCAGCCCCGCCCCCCCCCACAGCCACTGGCTTGGCTCCCACAGCAGCCACGCTCCACTCCTCAGGGGGACGTGGTCACGGCATCTTTCCGACCACACCATCTCCTGCCTTCGCATCCTCCCCTGGATCCTACCGCAGAGCAAAGCTTTTTAAAGAAACAAGCCCACCAGCTTTGGCTTCAGGCTACGAAGAGATGAAGGGAACCGAGGAAGGGCACAGAAGTACAACTGTGCATAAAGGAGAACTCGCTACGTGACCGAGAGGCATCACCCACGTGGGGAAGAGATTTTTATAAATGGCGTCGGGACAAGTGATGATCCATATGGAGAAAGTAAAATTAGATCCCCACCTAACACCACACGCACAACTGCGGGTAGATTCAAGGTTTACCTGTGAATAACGAAAGTGTAATACATTTGGAAGAAAATCTAGGAGAATGTTTTTATCACCTCAGGGTAAGCAATGATTTTTCTTTTCTTTTTAAGGTTTTATTTATTTACTTGATAGCATGAGAAAGCACAGTTGAGGGAGCTAGAGAGGGAGAGGGAGAAGCAGGCTCCCCGATGACCAGGAAGCCCGATCTGGGGCTCAATCCCAAGACCCTGGGATCACAACTGGAGTTGAAGGCAGACACTTAACCATCTGAGCCACCCAGGCACCCCATGATTTCTCTTTTTAAGTAAACTTTTTGTAAATTACAACATGAATAAAGGAAAGTGCATGTCATACATCCAAGGTCGGTAAAATTTCCCAAAGCAAACCCAGGTTTGTACCCAGCTCTAAAGCCAAGAAATGGGATACAGCCAGCAACTTGGAAAGTCCCATGGTGCCTCTTGATGAGGAAGACTATCCCAGGTACAGCTGTAAAGGAAAATATTAAATGATCCTGACAACATTTACATTCAAATCTTCAACAAAATATACCATAACCCAGACGATAAGATATGTCCACAGTCTGGGAGGCGGTATTTGCCATACATACAACCAGTAGCAGATTAGCTTCCAGAATATGTAAAGGACTTTTGCAAATCAAAAAGACAGATGAACCAACCCAACAGAAAATTCAGCATAAGTTGTGAGCGAACACCTCACAGGAAAAGAAATCCTTAAGGCCAAGGACCATATAAGAAAAGAGCCTCTCCCTTGCTGGTTTCAGAGAAATGCAAATTAAAACAACAGTAAGATATTCTGTCTCCCCCATCAGACTGGCAAAAGGTAAAAGAAACAAACAAAAGGGGTGCCTGGGTGGCTCAGTCAGTTAAATGTCTGCCTTTGGCTCGGGTCATGATCTCAGGGTTCTGGGATCGAGTCCCACATGAGGCTCCCTGCTGGGCAGGGAGCCTGCTTCTCCCTCTCCCTCTGCCTCTGCCTCTGCCTCTCTCTCTCCTTCAAAACAAAAAAAAACTGCCCCTACCAGATGTGGACCCCAGCTTCAGACATAGCTAGGGGAGGAGATCGGGAAGCCCCCTCTCCGCTCTTAGCCAGCTTGGTGGTGGTTACTGTGCTCCCCTACTCCAGAGCGTCCGGCAGCCCCCATGGCTCCCGAGCCCAAGTTGGTAGGGGTCTCCCATTCAAGGAAGTAACAACTGAAACTGGCCTCAAGAATTTGGACAGGGCCCACCGGAGGGGACAGCCGTGCCTGCCCTACCATACCTGGGGACTCAGCTGGAAGATTTAGGGCAGAGGCTGGAATCCAGAGGGCCGTTCACCATCGTGAGCTGATCGATGCGATCAGCAGAGATCTTGGCTCGGCATTGGCCGGAGCTTCCGCAGGGCCCAGACAGGGACGTCCTCGCACCATGGCAGTGGGTTCAAAGGTCAGGAGAGACTGGAGGGGAGAGGGAGGCGGAAGCCTTAGCAGCCCTTGCCACCCACAGCGGCTTCAGGAAGGCCGCCACAAAGACCTGTTGAGGTTCAAGGAGAGGGGAAACAGCCTCCACCTTCTGTGGGAACACAGCAAGGTTTTACACCACATTGGACTGAAAAGACTTCTGTGACCATCTTTAGACAGTAGACATAAGAAAATACTAGTATTTCGAGCTGGAATGAGTCGGGGCAGAGTAACACCAGGCGTTGAGTAGGAGCCTGTCAGGCTGTGGGCCAAGTGGCAGGGAGGCCCACGGGGAGGCTACTGCCCCAGTCCAATCCTTTGTAAGGAAGGAGCAGGGGGAGGGGACAGAATAGTGGGCGAGGCCCACTGATCATCTGAGCTTGGTCACCAATGTGGCAAGACACTTTCCTTCTTGGCGGTTACCTTTTATTACCTGTAAAATGAGTGGGATGAAAACATAAAGGGAGGAGGGCTCTTATTCAATTGTGAACCCTTTGAGAATCTCATGGAGGGAATGAAACTTCCCCTCAAGGGAAGGAAAGTGCATTCAGGCCAAAGTCCCAGGGCACTCAGAGTCCACCTAGCTCAGTGGTTACCTGCGGGGCCTCTGGACCCAGGCCGTCTGGGTGTGAATCTTGCCTCTGCTCCTTACCAGGCGAGAGACCTCAGGTGAGTGACTCAGTCTCTGTGTCGCTGCTTCCCCACATGTAGACGTTAGGAATGCGTTAGTCTTCGGGTAACCAAGGACCCAACACTCAGTAGTTCTTGCAGAAAACCGTGGCCCTGGAAAAGCCCCGATGTGTGTGCTTGCTGGTGTTGGTTTGGGAGCTTGGACAGAGGATCTTTGTCCCTTCTCAGAAAATCTCTTCATGGGACACTTGGGTGGCTCCGTCGGTTAAGCGTCTAGGGGGTGTTTGGAAATTAGTTTGGATTAGATTAGTTTGGAAATGTAGGGTTGGGGGGACATGTCAGGACGGCCCTGTGATTGGGCATCTAGTGGAAGGGGGCCACTGCGACACAGGGAACAATCGTACATGAAGAATTATCCCCCACAATGCCAAGAGCATCTGTCTCCCTTTGAAAACCTCCCAAACTCTTGAGGTCTCTAGAGTAGAAGCGATGAAACAGGGAGCGCCGGAGACGTGGGCTGGCGTTTACCACCACCCGCACCTCGCGGAGGGCTGCTAGGGGGCATGGGAAGCACACAGGCCTGTGGCCAAGGTCCAAGAGAAGACACTGCAGAGAACCAGCTCTAGAACCGGGAGGTGGTCCTATGGGTGGGGACACACAATGTCTCTGCTCTTTTTTTTTTTTTTTTTTTTTGTTAAGATTTTAAGTATTAGAGAGGGAGAGAGCAGTGGGCGGGGAGGGGAGAGGCTGAGAGAGAAGCAGGCTCCTCGCTAAACAGGGAGCCCGACGTGGGGCTCCATCCAGGAACCCCATGATCATGACCTGAGCCGAAAGCAGTCGCCCAACGACAGAGCCACCCAGGCGCCTCATGTCTCTGCTCTCGCTCTCATTTTCCTTAGGCCTTCTTTCCCAGCTCCCGGGGACGGCCCAGAGCATCGCCACATCCTGCTGTGTCATGTCACATCCTTTGGTCAGTCCCCAAAGGGACCCTGACTCAGCAGCACACGCAGTGGGGCAGGTTAAAGGAAGTGGAGGACACGTCACTGGTGCCTGCCATCGGGTCCTTCCGCCTGGCCCGGTTCCCGGCAGGCAGGGAGTCGGGCCCCTGGGGGGTGTGGCCAAACCCAGAGCTCCGCCCCCCACTCCCACCCCCAGCGGCTGGCAGGACCTTTGCCACCTTCAGGACTGGGGGACCTGGAGAGGGCTGGATCTGATTCCTGAGCAGGAGGGAGGAGGTATCCCCCCAGCAGCCTGAGGGCCGGACCAGATCTCACCATTCCGGGGGGAGCCCCACTCCTGCCTGAGGGTCACCAGCTACTTGGGGGCGGGGTGGGGCGCGTGTCGAGGAAGTCTGCCCTCCGCTCGCCACGGAGCCCTAAACCATAGGCTTCGTGGCCATCATTTAACAGGAATGGGGTTTGTTGTTCCTGTTTGTTCTGACGATAAAAGCAAATCGTGTTCATAGTCACAAAGCTTGAAAGGCCCAAGGAAGAAACTAAAAATCCTCCAGTCCCTACCTTGGACAACTGTTCTCAGCCTCCCCTTGTCTTTCCTTCTAGTTGTGGCTCAGTGTGCACATGTAAACTCCATGGACACGTGCTGTTTTATAACCAGGCCCTTTTTTTCTTGTAAAATTATAATATGGGCCACATTTGTGTTTTCAAACATTAGAGACAAGGCAAAGCCCGCTCTTCCTTCTCCCACCCATTGGCACCAAGGACCCAGTCCCCCAGCATCACCTGTGTGATGTGGGTGGGAACAGGGGAGCTGAGGTCACTGAGGGTGGGCTCTTGGGAAGCCAGAGGTAGGCAGTGACACCCTCTCTCTGCCGGAACCGGCTTCCAAGCAGGAGAGTCACTGATCTGCCTGCCCAGTCTCCAGCCAATCGGCCCCATGGGGAGTTCCCTCTGGGAATGAAAGGGGCCCCCTGTCTACAGCTCCCGCCACAGAACGTGGGCAACTGGGGCAGCTGTTTGGGGACTCCTGGGCTGCTCTGCAGACAGAGGGCACTGTCTTCCCTCTTGCCCTTTCCCAAATGCAGGAGAAATCCGTTTTCTCACCCTCCAAGCTTGGCCAACGTGTGTGAGCTCTGGTGAGCGCAGAGCCGACGTGAGATGGCCTGTTTCCCACAGGCAGGTGTGGGGCACAGGCTGGACTCTGGCAGCCAGAAAAGTCGTCAGGCGATTGCACGGCCCTCCCTCTGCACCTGCTGTGTGCAGGGCACTGAGCCAAGCACTTTACAGCATTAGTTCATCCCTTTCTTGTGACATCTCAGGAGGGAGGTATCATTATCCCCATTTAATGGATGAGGAAACTGAGCCTCAGCAAAGTGAAGTCACGGGTCAGCTTCCTCATGGTTGGATCAGGCATCTGAGGCCAAGGGAGCAGAGATGGCCTGCCCAGGACGGGGATCATCCTAAAGCAGGCTTGTCCCCTGGACTGGGCCCCCCTCCTTCTGCCTGAGGGTACTGGGGAGTTTGCCCTGGATACAGACCAGGGACTAAGCTCCAATGGACCTATCTGGACAGCAGCCATGTTCCGGGCACAGGGCCTCCCCAACATCTACCCACTGCTGCCCCGCTGACTCACGGAGCCCAGAAAGTCCAAATTTTATGATGTCAACCCAAGCACCCTGGGATTTCACATTCTCTGCCCTTGTTGACATGTAGAGCTAGAATGGCTTTTTCCACTGGGCACATGGACACTGGGGACATATGCATGTGCTCTGTCTCCTGAACAGGTGACAGCTTCTAGGTGAGGAGCGGGGAGACTGGAGCTCCAGACCCACCTCTCCCCACTAAAGTCCAGCATAACCTTGGCCAGGTCTCCCTCCCTCCCTGAGCCTCATCTGAGGAATCCTAACCCCATGATTCTTGAAGGGCAGGCATGGGGGCGCCTGGGTGGCTCAGTGGGTTAAAGCCTCTGCCTTCGGCTCAGGTCATGATCCCAGGGGCCTGGGATCGAGCCCCGCGTCGGGCTTTCTGCTCGGCGGGGAGCCTGCTTCCCTTCCTCTCTCTCTCTGCCCGCCTCTCTGCCTACTTGTGATCTCTGTCAAATAAATAAATTAAAAAAAAAAAAACTTTGAAGGGCAGGCATGGTAAAGACATTTCTTTTGCCCCCCATCAGCCCCCTTCCAGATGGCCCTTCCACCAGCGATAGCCATCATGTTTCACCTCGAGTGTGAGTGCCGATAGATTAGCAGTGACTATCTGGAACATGGCAGAGAAGGATTCCACAGCTGCGTGGTGATGGATTAGTAATGTCTGCCGTGGGCAAGGATAAAGAACTGGTAATACGTGTGCTGTGCGTTTGCCATACCTGTGGTCTCCCGAGTGTCTTGTCCCAAGTGAGCCTTCAAGGAGTTCCCCAAGTGCTCCCCACAGGTGATGTGCCCCAGTAACCCCATTTCTGTGAAGACAGGCTCCTTGGAGAAATGACGCAGATGTTGAGAGGGGATTTTGCATTCGTTCCTGCCTCTCATAGCCACTTCCTGTCCCAGATAACTTGCTCCAGTACCTGCACCAGGGTTGACCTGTGAGGTCACGCTGCTCTTTGAGCTCTTTGATTCTGGGGGCTCCTGTCCTGGAGCACAGGCTTGCAGGCTGCTCTCTTTCCTGGCAGTGCCCCTGCTGCTAAACACCCACATGGCCAAATCTCACACTGCCTTAGGACCCGTTCAGGGTGCAAACTCAGACCTCGTTTACGTGGACGACATGGAAGAATGCCTGACTCTCCAGGGAGTGCTTTTTTTTTTTAAGATTTTATTTATTTGATAGAGGCAGACAGAGGGAGAGGGAGAAGCAGACTCCCCACTGAGCAGAGAGCTCGATCCCAGGACCCTGGGATTATGACCTGAGCCGAAGGCAGATGCATAACCCACTGAGCCAGCCAGGCGCCCCCCAGGAGTGCATTTTAAAAGCAGAGACTTAGGTCTCTCTAATGATGGAACTCCAGACATTGTGGCTGGTGTTTGGGACGTGTCTGGCAATGTGGGGATGGCCCGATAAAGGTCGGCTTTGCTGTACCTTTGTCACGGTTTCACAGGTCTCTGTTGCATTTCCTCCTGGGACAGTCTTGTTTGGCTGTGATAGGTGATTCCACTCCACCCTGTTCCCCAAGGCTTCTGGGTCACAGGGCTCCCCACCCAGTGCTGAGGAAGGACCAAAGGGAAAGTCCTGTGCTGCTCAGTGGCTCTAAATTGCAGAGAGAATGCCTTCGAGTGGTGGAGAGCACTTTGCAGTATCCCCCAAAATATTCCTGAGAGTAGGAGTCCCACCTCCACTCCACCCAGTGCCCACATCCCTTTACAACTCCTCACCAAATGGATGCCCAGTTTCCACTTAAATGTCTCCAAAGACGAGGAGCTCCTTTGGAAGGATTGGAAATTCTAGGCATCTTTTATTTCTTCCTTGTGTCTTTATGTAGATTTAAGTTTCCTACAATGAAACCATTCCTTCAACAAATTAATATGCCTACTACATGCCAGTACTGTTGCAGCCATACTGGGGACAAGCAGTGAACAAAACAGGCAAAAACCCCACCCTCGTAGAGCTGACAGTCCAGTGGGGGGAAAAGGCAACAAACAATTACGTAAAGAGAACACAGAGTCTATCCCATGTGAGAAGTACTATGAAGCAAAAATGAAGCAAGGAAAGGGGGATGGGAGTGTTATATTTGCATTTTAACGTACTATAGGTAGTAAAGGCGACGTTCAAGCCAAGTCCTAAGCGAGATGGCCAGACCAGGTCACATGGGTGTTTTGCCAGAGAAATCCAGGTAGAATGGCCAGTGCAAAGGCCCTGAGGTAGGCGTGCTATGGGAGGGACCGAGAAATAGCAGAGAGGCTAGTGTGCTGGAGTCAGATGAGCCAGGTGGAGAACTATGGGAGATGAGATGGGGTCAGGAAGGCCCTGGGGTAGAGTAGATGGTTGTTGCAGACATATGGCTTTGGTAATGCAGGAAGCCAAATTTTTATAAGTAGGAATGGATTGGATTCTAGTAGAAGCTCCAGCCCAGATGAAAAGAATACCCAGATCCAATCATGGCGAACCAAGTGAAGACCACACTGGGAACTGACAACGGGACCAGCATTTCTGGAACTTCAGCAGTGCCTGGCACGTCACGTGGAGCCAAAGAGACGGGGTAACTTAGTTTTTATAAGCAATTGTATTGATGTAGAAAAATGGAGACCAAATAAGGCTGGGCTTCCTTGGGCCTAGTTGGGGCTGGGGGAGGGTGTCCGTGTTCTCAGGCCTGGATCTGAGGAAGGGTGCAAAGGTGGGCATGGAATGGTACCCTCCCTGGCCGCCTTGGGCCTGGGAGTGCCCCCCAGGCCCCTAGCCAGGGAAGAGTTTTTGGGAGACAGCGGAAATATCTAGATGTGGAGAAGCCCCAAGCATTGTCATGTGAACCTTCCAGGGAGTCAGCCCCAGCAGCCTGCTTGTCCCACACTGTCCTGATCCCTCAGGACCAAAGCCCCACCCACCCCAGGGTAGCCACTGGGGAGGGGACTGCCCTGAGTCACCCTCTTCAGCATCAGACTATCTCTGCCCATTGCCAGGAAGCCTGTGCAGCTCAGACATGCCCTGTGATCTGGTCCCTAGGCTTGGGCGGAGGCTTCTGGCTCCAGGCCTACCTGACCACCCTCTCTCCTGGACCCGGAGCTGCAGGGAGCAAGCTCAGGCCCAGGACAGGGAAAGAACAAACACGCAGTGTGGCAGGAGAGGGGGTAGGAGGTGAAGTGAGGCAGAGCAGGAGTCAGGGTAAATAGAAGGCCACTGGGAGGTGATGGCCAAGAGTCTGCACTTTTATCTTAAGTACTGCCCAGCCCCTGCCCGGCAGAGCTGGCCAGGGACTCTGCAGGAACATTTAGAACTCTCAGTCGTCCGCCAGGACCTGACAACATGTCATTGTTACAGTCACGGGCGTAGATCGTTTTCTTCTAAATGATATTTTTGGCTTGTGTTTATTTGCTTTGATACCGAGAGACAGGAGGCAGGGTCGCAGGCTCAGCACACTTTTTCACCCAGGACTTCGGGGAGAGGGTCCCTTGGGAGTCCAGGTCCCACCAGGGACTGTGACCCCCATGTACCCCTTTGCCCTCTGCCCCAGCCCCTGTATATCCTGCCTAGCCCAGCCCAGCAGGTCCTGGCAAAGGTGACCAGTTATGGCCAGGATCTGATGTCAGAGAGCTCAGTAAGGTCCCTGCCCCAGCCACCAGCCCTTAGAATGGTCACTGGGATCAGTGATGTGGGTTCACCGTCTGCTGTACATGTATGTGACCCTGAGCAAGTTGTCTCATCCCTGTAGTACCAAACGTTCTCATCTCTGAAATGGGTATGCTTCCTTTGGAGAGGATTACGTCTGACCCCGAGTGTGAAGCATTCAGCTTCACGAACACATTGCAAGTACTCGGCAAGGGTTGGCCATTACGGTTATTTTCATCATCATTACTGTCGGCCTGACCACCTTACAATCTCCTGTTGACACAGGATTTCACTGCCCGAGTTTGCATTTGTGTTTATGATTGTGTTGGCATCAAGCAGTCCTTTTTAATTGCTGCTGGCTAACAAGAAAAGAACAGAGGCGGATTTAATGCGTAAATGATGCGTTGAAGCCAAGTGAAGGCCAAATGATGTAACAGCCCACTGTGTAAACAGAAGTACTGCAGTAATTCAAATAGAGAAAAAAAAATGGTGGGAGCACTGAGTCATCCTGCACGCGGCGCACCCGTCGGGATCTCAGACGCCGAAGGAGCGCTGTTCCCATTGGTGGGTCCCCCGTCCCCTCGAGTGGTGATTGGTTTCAGCCAAACAGCATCAGCCTTCCCTTTAGACGAATGTTCATTTTGAACTGTACGGGGTTCGTAATTTTGTTTGTATTTATTACATGAGTTTCTCCAGAATGTATTGCTAAATAAAAAAAAACAATTTCTTTCTTTCTTTTTTTTTAAAGATTGTATTTATTTATTTGACAGAGAGAGAGCGAGCGCAAGCAGGGGGAGCAGCAGGCAGAGGGAGGAGGAGAAGCAAACTCCCCGCTGAGCAAAGAGCCCGATGTGGGGCTCGATCCGAGGACCCCCGGGATCATGACCTGAGCCGAAGGCAGAGGCCTAACGGACTGAGCCACCCAGGTGCCAAAAACAAATTGTTATATGCTGCCTTTTGATAAGAAGGGGGAGTACAAGAAAATACATGGAGAGAAAGATAAATGTCTATGTGTATGTATATATGTATTTTTTTTCTTTCTTTCTGGAAGGATAAGTCAGATCTAGTAAAAATTGGTGATCAGGTGTAGCAGGGGGCCATACAGAAGGGGCAGAGCTAGGATGGCTTTATGCATCTTTTTCCGTATAGTGTTGACCTTCGAATCATTCTGGGTGGATGGTTGGGTAAGAAGTGTGACAAGGAACGTGTAGCTATCAGAACAACAGTCGTGTTCCTCGAGCAGCACTGGGGAGGCTGCGGGGGTCTCTCTCCCATAGAGGGAACGCATGAGGCTCTGCCTGGAGGCTCATTGTTGCTGATAAACAGCAACAATTGCTTCCTAGGACAACTCTCTTCCTAGAATACTATCTGGAAGTATTTCTTCTGTCTAAACAATGAGAAGGTCAGGAAGATTAGCCCTGGCAGGACTCTCAGATGAGCAAGCCCAGAAAGCACGATGCTGTGGCCGGTGCCGGGAGACGGGGTGTAGCCACCTGTCCCCCATGTGGCCAGCCCGCCAGGTGCCCTGTAGAGAGCCCTGTCCTCTAGTGTGCCTAAAATGGCCCTGCAGCCCCCAGCCGCCAAGCAGGCATCCGGAGAAGCAGCTGCCAGCAAGGCCCCACCAGCCCCAACCAGCCCGGTCCATTCACCATGGCGGGCTGCCCACGTCTCCTGCGCGTCATGATGTGAACAAGTCAGGACCTGCCAGTCTCTGACCTCAGAGATTAGAGGTCAAAGGAGGAGGTAGCTTGCAGAATTGGGTACAAGTCACCTCGGAGACCACCTAGGGACCAGGCCACACCAAGGCTGCTTTGAGCACAGACAGCAGTGCAAGGAGGCTAGCAACTCTCCTGTCTAGGAAAAAAAAAAAAGTTTGACTGCCCCAGAGAGCTGCAGTGAGGATGGAAATTTCATGCTGGAAAGCCTGGTTTTAGCCCAATGTGGAAACATCGGGAAAGCATTCCTGCTTCGGAAGGAAGGAGGAAGCCACTTAATCACAGAGGCAATCGATTCAGGCCAGGTGTTGGCTGAGAACTTTTCAGGCATCACCTGATGCTCGGGGTAGATCTTTATCCCATTTTACAGAGGAGGGAACTGGGGCCCCAGGAGGTGACGTGATCTGCCCCGGGGGCCTGCAGAGCGGAATCTGGACAGACAACCAGCACACCTGGAAGGCCTCTCACAAGGTGTGCGTGGGGGCAAAGCAGCGGCACCACGGGACACACGTTCCAGAAACGGCAACATGGACTCCTGGGAGGATACGGGCCAGCGGGCCTCGTCCAGGGAAGAGTCAAACGTAAACCTCAGCCTGCGCCACGTCGCCTGAGGGAACTGGCTTGTGATCCAGTCGTGGTTCAGCCTCTTCTAGAAGCGGAGAGCTGAGTGGTTTAAGTATGTGGGCTTTCCATGACGGGTCCCCAGCTTCATCGTGAGGGTCTCCCTCTTCCTGACTGTGACTCCCAACAAGCCGTCTGGACCTCACTTTCTGAATCTATAAGACGGGGCTACTCACAGAGCCTGCCTCGTGTTCTGAGCCATAAATGAGGCAATCAGCAGAATGCCCTCAGCTCCGTCACGGGACCAGCAAGCGAGTGCCCTAGGACTTTTAGGCATTCACACAGAGCAACCCTTGCTGCCCGGTCACTTGCTGGGACGCCCGCATAGGTGTGGTTTTGGAAGACATACCTGAGTGCACCCGAGCAGCGTGGTCGTGGGACCCTCAGCCTGGCAACCCTGGCCAACTCTGGGCCTGCAGGGGTGTGGCTTCTCAAGGTGATGAGTGACACTGCATCTTTCCCAGCCCACAGACCCTCTGACCAAGCGATGAACGTACTCAGCTTCCCCAAGGCAGTTCCCAACCTACAGGGAACGTGGGAGGGTCGCTAACGGTGCCTCCCGCATAGGGCTTTTGTGGGGCTTCCCCTCCTACCCCTCACATATCTTCTCCCCACCATAGTCAGAGAACCTTGCAAAAAGTCACATTAGTAACATTTTCCAAAAACTGTCCAGTGCTCTAAGAATTCAGTTCAACACCCTGACTGGCCTGCCACGGTGCTCCATGGCCTAGCTCTGACCACCCTCCCATCCCATCTCTTCCCCTCTGGCTGCTCCCCTCTGCCCCTCTTGGTGCCCACTGCACCAAGAAGTGTCTGCCTTCCAAGCACACGAGCTCACACCCAGACCTGTGACCTCCCGGTTTCCTTGGCCTGGGACGTCCTCTTTCCAGATCTCCACATCACTGCCTCCTTCTTGAGCTTCAGCTCCAGTATCACCTCCTCCAAGAAGCCTTCCCTGACTACCTTAGGGACAGCAGCTGTCACCCTCCTCCAAGCACTACCACATTACCCTCTTTATTATTTGTACTGTACTTAATGGTGATCTGGACTTCTCTTGTAACCTGGCTTACCCACCTGCTATCTGCCTCCCTTACCACGACAGGAGCACTGGAGGAGGTCCTGCGCCCACCAGGTGCTCAGTCAAGGTCCAAGGAACAGATGCATGAGGTGCACAATCAACCCTCCACAAACACGGTTTCATGGTCGCAGTACCTTAGCCTCACCCCGAGTTCTCTCCGTGCTCCCTGGCCTCACTCGGGTCTCGAGAACCTTGGCTGGAGGTCTCCACCAGCTGAAAAGCTCTTGAAGCCTCTCGTTGTTGGCAATGGCTCTCCCTCCTGGGACTCTCCAGCACCCCGCTCGGCCAAGTGCACCCCCCACCCCAGGCACTGGCGCTGGTGCCTTTAATGGGCAAGTGGCCCCAGTGAGGGTTCTCTGCTCCCCGGGTGTACCGCGCCGCGGAGCAAGAGCCCCCCCCCCCTCCAGTATTAACTGACTTTCTCCCCAGAGATGTTTGTTTTAGGGATTAAAGTTAGTGGAAGAGCCTGTAAGGTCCAGAATCATGTATTTCCTTCCTGGCAGCCAGCACCACATTTGTCATCTCGTTTCCCCAAGCCCCTGATAATACGGTTCCAAACACGTTGCTTTGATAGCATTGTACAAGGGCAGAACCCCAGCGCTTCCCCTGAGGGGGGCCGGGCGCTCCTGGCTTCACGCCGGCTTTCCCTCCTTTCTGAGGCCAGCCTTGAGGCCCACGATCGTCTTCTCTTCTTCTGTTTTCTTCTTAAGTACACACTGATCTTAAGGACCCCCGTGTATCAGTCACAGTCAAGAAACAGGCTAGCGCATGTTTGTAAATTTTCCAAATAATACCTTCCAAGCACTATGAGTTTAAACAAGTACATTTTAAAAACAGATCAATCGAGATATGATTGACGCACTCTGAACCGCACGGGTTTAAAGGGTTCCACCTGATCCGTTTTGACATCCGTGCACACCCGTGAAACCCTCCGCCCCATCGAGATCACGAAGGCTGTCTGTCACTCCCAAACGCTTCCTCCCGCCCCTCCTGGCCCCTCTTCCCCAAGCAGCTACCAATCTGCTTTCTAAATACACATTCAAGGCAAAGCTGTCTCCCCCACCTTAGTGCGATCCCTGGGATTGTTCCTTACCTGGATTTAGCGTTATCCTGAGTGTTACCGAGGAGATGCTGTAGACACAGAGGGCTGTTTGCCACGGGGCTTGGCAGTTTTCTCCCTCACTGCCAGGTGTCTGGGTGCATGGTTCCTGCAGACAATTCCTGCTGCCTCCTGTGCCGTTCCCTTTCCGAACTCTGGACCAGTGGCTCTCTGCGGGATGCAACTCTGGCCCCCGCCCCCCAGGGGACATTAGGCAATGTCTGAGGGATCTTTTTTTTATGGTTGTCATGGTCGGGTGGTGGTGCTCCTGGGACGTAGTGATTAGAGACCAGCGATAGTGCTAAATATCCTACAATACACAGGACAGTCTCCACAAAAAAAGAATGACCCGGTGGCCCGAGGGGTCAATAGTGCTGATGCTGAGAAACCTCATTCTGGATCCTGACAAACTGATTGGAAAACTCAACAAGAAGTCATGAAAATGGACTGTTTTCGGGGCGCCTGGGTGGCTCAGTTGGTGAAGCGCCGGCCATTTGGCTCAGGTTGTGACCCCAGAGTCCTGGGATCGAGCCCTGCTTGGGGCTCCTTGCTCACTGGGGAGCCTGCTTCTCCCTCTCCTGCTCTTCCAGCTTGTGCTCTCTCTCTCTCTCCGTCAAATAAATAAAATCTTTCACACACAAAAAAAAGATGAAAATGGACTGTCTTATTTTTCTGGATCAAGAGGGAGAAGGAAGGGCGGGGGTTTGTTGGAGCTGCGAGGCTGTGGGAGGGTGCAGATTTCCAGGGACACTGGTATCCTCACAGGCAGGTCCTTCCAACCCCAGCAGAGGCGGTCGCTGGCTTCCTGAGGACAAGCTCTAAGGGACTCCACGCTTAGGCACCAGGGCTCCCGCATACAGCAGGTGCTCAATGAATGTCTGCCAGGGGAAACTGCACCCAAAGCACCTGTCAGGCGCCCAGCTATGGGTAACACTGGCTGGGCACAGAGGGCGAGGAAGAAGACACAAAGTGGGCAGAGGGAAGCCATTAAACCGGTAAGTGACTTGGGGACGTGGCAGAGCCATAAGGCAAAGGTAAGCACAGACCCACCCCAATAACTGGGAAAATGAGGAGGGCTGGCCGTGCCGTGATCCTGTCCCAGCGTGACCAGATGTCAGCACCCAATCATTTCTGGCTCCTCCCCCCACCCACAGACACCCTGTTTGCCTGTCATATAAAGGAGGTTTTCCCAAAGCGGTTTAGCCAGAACTGGATAGGCCCTGCCCTGAGACCAGATAGGAGGAGCCTGGCTGTAGCCCCCGGCGGGCGGCGAGGCGCTCAGGATGGACCCCGGGTGTTCAGGCGCTCGCTGGTGAAGTATGGGCGTGCTTTACTCAATTTTGCATGACTTCAAGGTTTAATTATGTTATTAGAAAAGTGACTGTAGACATTCCGGAAAACGCAGGTAAGCGAAAAGGAAGAAAACTAAAAAAGCTCTCCAAATCCCACCCTCTCAGAGAAAGTACCAGTTAGATTTTGTCAGGGGCCCTTCCGTGCATGCACGAACGGGTTTGATTAAAACCAGGTGTGGGTGCTGCTGTGGAGGGCTCTGAGGTGCCCGAAAGCGGGGAGGAGATTTGAGGAGAAGTGGACCCCCCCCCCCCCGAGCACTCAGGGGACATGGGAGCACCCGGGTGGACGGAGCCACAGGACGGTGGTTGCCCTCAGGAGCCTTGCCCCCCAATTTGAAGGTAAAGAGAGGCCTGGCTGGCTGCAGCCTTCCTCCCTGAGCCTTGCTGGGAAGGTGGGAACCCCCTTTCCCAGCCCCTTCATCCCTCAGGCCTTACCCGTCAGGCCCTGCTCTTACGCGCCCCTCCTAGGCCTTCCTGCTCGGGGCTTCTGTCACGTGCTGCTACCATCTTCCCCTCCGCCCTGTAAAACTGATAACCCGCTCCAGAGAGCCCCGCGCTCTGAAGGCCCTCGGTGGGGGGGGGGGGCGGGGGACCCGGCTTCAGGGGCAGCTTGGCTCCCTCAGGCGTTAAGGCCTCAGGGAAATGTTTGGGCGGGATCAAGAGAACAATACTTGCCCCCAGGCCTTGTTTGGGGGAGATAAAGGAAGAAGTTGGCGAACTGTCACCAGCTGTGGCAAGGTGGGATTCTCTCCTCCTCTCTGGAGGGAGGCTTCTCGTCTCAAGGAGAGTGGCTTCCATATTCGTTTTAGCCAAGAGGCCTGTTGTACGTGAAACTCCCCAGTTGGGAGAGGGACAGAGGTAAAGATGGTCTGGGCAAAGTAAGGACAGGTGCTCACTCGCTCGGTCCTCTCCCCGCTCCTCCCCCCAAGTGATGCCCCTCTGAGCCACACAGCTGAAGGGATTGCACTTCCTGCCAAAGGCCGGATGGGAGAGGCCGGCCCCTCCGGGGTGGCAGCCATCTGAGACAGGGCGAGCCCCTCCCCCTCCTGAGACCCACGGTGGCACCCCTGGGGCCAGCCTCGGGGAAGGGTGGGGCACCTGGAGGCTGCCAGTCTCTGCTCTCTTTCTGCGTCGGCCTTACGTCTAGGCCAGAGGACATGTGGGGGACTCCAAGCCTAAGGTGGGGCTAGCCCTGTCCCAATTTCCTCTCAATGGGGTTCTCTTGCTCATAGACTGAGGAAGAACCATGACTCACTTCCTGCCTCAGTCTGACTGCACAGGCATTGTTCTCCCAAATGGGGCTACCCCAGGGTGGCCCCTAGGAGTCTCAGCTTCTCGTGAGGGAAGTTCCCACCCCAAGCGGGAACAAACCAGACTTAGCTCCCAGCCCGACTTTCGGGACCCCGCATTCTAACCAGAGTTTCCAGTTTCTGCAGCATCTGAAGGGGTGTCCCAGTGGTACCTCGTCGCATTCCGTGAGGACCATCTCCACTTTACTGAGGAGCCAGGGGAGGCTCTCAGAATGGAGTAACTTGTCTAAGGTGGGGTGTGAAGTAGGGGGTTTGAAACCCGGGCTTGCCAGCTGACTTGCCACCTAGTGACCTTAGGGATATTACTTGACCTCTCTGGGCCTCCGTTTCCTCTTCTGTAAAATGTAGACAGTGCTACATAAAAGGTGCCAAAGGAGAATGTATTGTACCCACCTGGCGGGGTTTGTGGGGAGGGAGAAATAAGTTAACACGTGGAAAAGAGCCGAGAATAGCTCCTGGCTCCTGGTGAGCGCTGGGCGGTGTTCGGGTTTTGTCATCAACCCCCCCCCACCCCCGCCCGCCCGCTCCGTTTAAGGACGCCGAGGATAGGACTGTGCACAAGGTAGTCTCGCAGGGCGCAGGAAAGGATGGGCAGAGACTGCTCTACGACCTTGGAATAACCGAGCCCCGGGATCTCTTGGCCACATTTCCCCTCTTTTCTTTCTCAGCTCAAGCAGTGGTGGCCTCAGCCAAGTAGCACAGACGTTTTCTAGGGCATGGACCCAGGGAGGGAGAGGAGCCCGTTGGTATAGGGCAAGTAGCTTGGATCAGGTTCTGCCAAAGCCCCAGATCTCGTCCAGCTCCGAGGCCTGCTAGGTGGGAGGCCTTGGGCAAATTATTTAACTTTGTGCTCCTCAGTTTCCTTATCTGTAAAATGGGATTAATAATGTCGGCTTGGAAGGATTATGTGAATTAAATAATGTACTTAAGAAGGAGGTAACCTAAAGTGACGGTCCCCGTGCCTGGCCCGCGGTTGGTGTTTAAAAAAAAAAAAAAAAAGGAAAAGGCGTGGGCTGCTGGTTCAGCTTATCCACCTGTCTATATAGATGCAAACAGTCGTGACTCCTCTAACTGTAGGCCTTGGGAAGGTGTGCCCCGCTCGCTGAGGTCCGACCTCAGGGGGAGCTACCCCAGGTCGGTCACCCCGGGACACTTAACTGGGTCATGCCCAAATTCCTGGCTCAGGAATGGGGCAGTCGTGGGGGTTCGGGGAAGAGAGGGCCGGCTGCCCCGCAATCCAACCGACACTGAGCTCGGAGTACCTCCTCAAGCCCTTGGCAGCCCGAGCCAAGGGTTCCGAGTTCGGGTCTCCGCCGCCGCCGGCCCTGGGAGCAAGGGGCGCGCAGAGCCGGGGGCGGGGGCGGGGGCGCGGGCAGCTGGGCCCGGGAGGTGGGGGTGTGGGGACGCGCCCGGCGGCCGCCAGGGCTTTGGGATCTCCGGCCCCACTTTTTACCTGCCCCTACCGGGCGCCGGAGGAAGCGGGCGCCCCAGAAGGCCGCAGGGCCTGGGCTCGGGGCCCGGCGCTCTGGGTCCGCGGGGCTCGGGCTCCGAACGCCGGCCAGGGCGCGGGCGGCATGGGCGGCGTGCGCGGCGGGCCGGCGGCGGCGGCGGCGGCGGCGGCGGCGGCGGGCCGGGAGCGCGGAGGTGGCGCCGCGAGGGGGAGGGGCGCGGCGGCGGAGGAGGAGGAGCCCGGGCCGCCGCAGCCGCTGACAGCGACGGGAGTAAACAAGCAGCGCCGCCGGGGCCCGGCCGCTGCCCCCGCCCGCGCTGGAGCCGGAGCCCAGGCCGAGCCCTGCCCCTGGTCGCGGGCCGGGCCGAGGCCGCCCGCCGCGCCTCCCCGCCTCCGCGCGGTGACGCTGCTGCTGGGCGCGGGGACGGCGCCGAGCCCAGGCCCCCCGCCGCCGGGCTCTCCGCTCGGCCGAGGGGCGCCCGAGCCGCCGCGGCGCTCGCCTGGAAAAGTTACCCGCCCGGGCTCCCTCGGGTAAGCAGGCGGGCGCGGGGCCCGGGGAGGCAGCGCGCCGGGCCCGGGGAGGGCCGGCCGGACTGGGCCGCTGTGCCCCGGGAGCGGGCTCCGTGGCCCCGGTGCCCCGGCGGGGGAGGGTCGCGGCCGGCCTGACCTGGGCCCCCAGGCCCCGGCTGCCCGTCCCGGCGTTCGGAACGGGCTCGGGGGCCGGCCCGAGGGTGGAGCCGCGGGGAGCAGGAAGGGCGCCCTGCAGCCCACCTGAGCGCTCCGGGCCGGGCTCGGCCCCCGGCCCCTACCGGGGCCGGTACTTTTCCGCTTGGGGCCGGGGCGAGCCCTCTGACCTCAGGAAGCGCCTGCGGGGCCCCCGCTGGGGGCGGGATGGGGAGAGAATTCCAGAGGCGCCGGGTGCTCCCGCCTCCCCGCTGGCCGCCGGGGGCCGCCGCCGGCTCGCCCACTCCGCCGCCCCGGGGAGGGGGAGGAACGGCGGGTCGCGGGGCGGAGGGGATTATTCCCCGCCCGGCCTCGCCCCCGCCCGCACACCTGGGCGACGGAGACTCAGGTGCGGGTCCCGCGGGCTCCGGGAGGCTGGCTCCGGTAGGCGCTGGGGCTGCCTCCCGCCGAGGCCTGGCCCAGGCCCCTTCTGCCCCCGTGGGGTGGCTGGACTGCGGGGCTGCCCGCTTGCCAGACAGGTCTGACAGCAGTCACTTGTCTGGTCTGTACCTGCTCTCCCCGTGCCCCTCCAGTGGGGAGGGGAGGTGCAGACCCTCTGCCCTGGAGGGTGTTGGAATCCTATTTTTGACTTGGGAAGTGTGAGGGGAACCCAGGTGATGTGGCCTGGGGAGGGCTGGGCAGCTGCGGGCCAGGTGTGGACACAGCGCAGGAGAGTAGCCAAGCTTGACGTGTCTCAACCGGAACAGCCCAAATTTTACTGTTTCCTATGTGGGGCTTTCATGTAAGATTTAATTTTTAAAAAGGGGGGGGGTATGTGGCTTTAAAAAAAAAGTTGGAAAATCTCAGATCTAGCAGTTTTTACCACCAAGGAAACTGAGGCCCAGAGAGAGGAAGTAACTTGTTTGAGATCACACAGCAAATTAGTTGAGCAGAGACTGAACATCAGAATTTCGGGGGTGCCTCTCAGTGCCTCTGACGGGACCTGGCTTGGTGTCTCTGCTAGAAAGACTGAATCGAGTCCACACCAGACCCTCCGTGCCTGGGAAACAGCAGCCCGACCTGGGGGTAGGTTCAGTTTAACGCTTCAGAGCGGCTGTGTTAGAGGTTCCCGGGACCTCTGGAGAAATGGCTTTTCCCAGGAACACAGCCAGAAAGAGCAGTCCCAGCTCTCTCTGTGACCACAGCCCAGAGCCCAGTCCCATGTGAGGGGTGCATCACAGGAGGCTAGAAATAAAGCAAGCCTGGTGGTTTGGGGAGGGGAGGTTTGAGCTGAACTGGGACTCTGAGGGTGAGTCAGAGTCTGGGATGGGGGTGGGGAGAAGCCCATTCATTCATTGTTCTCAGCGCCTGCTCTTTGGGGAGGGAGGGGGGTGAGAAATCTTCCCTCCCTCAAGGTTGCTGAGGTAGGGATGTCTGGGGGCTTGGGGGCTGTGTGGGAGCCATATCCACAGCTCGCCGTGGCTCGAGATGCAGGGCAGAGGGAGGCAGGCCCTTTCTCCGGGGACTGTTGGGTTGTGCCGGAAGCCTGCTTTCTTTTGGGGGGCTGAAGGTAATTAAATAGTTGGTTAATCACCTTTAATGCCGAGCAGCTGCAGCTCCATTCACAGCGTGCTGGAACCCGGGCTGGGCCTCGATGGGCCCGTCTTGATTTGGGGGCTCCGGCAGGGCTCACAGCACTGTGGCCCGGGGCCAGGTCGGGGGAAGGTTTACCTGCCATCTGGACCCTGGACGTCGCTATTGCAGTGGCCAGAAGAGGCCTTATCTTGTTCCTACCTGGTTCTGCCCGAAGGGCCCCACATCCACTGTTAAGTGAGAGGCCTATGTTTGGCCACCCAGCCATTGCTAAGACTAGCTTTCTGGAAGTTGGACGCCCAAGGCATCACGGGCCTGTCCTGGAGCCCCGTGGACTCTGCCCCGTAACAGGGCGAGGAGGAGCAGTATTGTGGATGCCTCCCGCCATCAGCTGTCAGGTTATTTTGGTGTAAACTGAAAATACCCTGGGAATTGTGTGTTGAGTCCCTCCCAGCCTGCAGGGTGGGACTGCAGGAGCGGCCCTCCCTCCGTGAGGCTGGTCATGGCCAAGGGGAGCCCCTGGAGGGGTGAGGTTTCCCAGTGGTGAGCCTGCCTGTTCAGCGCCCCACAGCCTGGGGCGAGCTGGGGAGCTTCCTTTTTGCCGCCTGGCAGAGTAGCCTCCTTTGGGGCTGGGAGTGGTGGGGGCATCCGGGGCCCTGTGGGCAGGCTTTCTGCTCAGTGAGCTTGGCACCGAGACAGGATACCTCCAGCGGCCCTACTGGGGCCTCCCCAAGCTGCTCCCCACCCCAGGGGCTTGGGTTCTGGCTAGTCAGGGGCCCCGTGTGGGGACAGTTATGTGGCCCCAGGCAGAGAGGTCCCGCTGCCTGTTTGCTGAAGGAGGAGAAACAACAGGCAGACTATTGATTGAGCCTCACCTTGGCGCTCCTGGCTCAGCAGCCAGTGTTTGCTCTGGCCGCCTGGGCTCGGATGATGCAAGGCTGGTGGGCGTGGAGTACAAGGGGGCCGCTGGGGGCCCTGCACCCAGGCCTGGGTAGGGCAGGGCCGGGGGGCCCCAGTGCTCCCCAGGAAACAGCCTAGAAAGAGTCTGGGCCCTACTTTGACGACGGCCACCGGCCTGGGGTCTGCTCCTGGAGGGAGGTGAAGCCAGTGGGATCCCCTGTGCTCAGCCCCGCAAGCCCCATCCGTCCCAGGGTCACTTGCTGTTTCTTCCCATGGGGCTGTGGGTCTTTGCAGGTAACTCCCCGTGGCTGGGTCTGCTTTGCTGAGCCAGGAACCCCTGGCGAGCTGGGTAGACACCACCCATTAAAAAACTTTGAAAAGACATTTTGTCAAATATACCTGGGTAATTTGGAAAACATACAAGGACACAAAGAAGAAAATAACAGTTATTTGTAATCGTCACCATCTTGAGAGAATCGTTGGTTAACGTTTCAGCATGTGTCCTTCCAGATTTTGTTTTGTGGTTATATATAAATATACATGTATAAATAGTTCCTTAAAAACAAAATGGGGTCATGTGTACATACTGCTTTATAACCCGTCTCTTTTTTACTTTGATTGTGCTGAACATTTATTCTGTTGTTGTTTCTGATTCTGGATGACTCAAGCCTCATACTTCATCCCACTTCCGTATTCTTATGTGGAGAGAGGTTTAGGAGCCGTGTGCGCGTGTGTGTGCGTGTGTGTGTGTGTGTGTGTGTGTGTTTGGGGGGTCCATCTGGCTGGCTGGCTGACCTTGGGGGGGCTGGATTCTCACCCGTCTCCCCAGGAGGCCTTTTCAGGCCTAGATCGAGCCATGGGGCTGGGAAGGCAGCTTTAGCCCATGGCTGGGGAGGGACTGACCATCTCCCCCTCTTCCTCCCTTGTTCCCCTTAGAGCTGGCAGCCCTCGTCCCCTCACAGCCCTGCCCCGCTCGGCCCCATGCCCCCGCCAGTCAGCCCCGGGCCACAGGCAGTGAGCAGGCACGCGGGAGCCGAGGCCCTGTGACCAGGCCAAGGAGACGGGGGCTCCGGGGTCCCGGCCACCTGTGCCCCCCATGGAGCTGAGGCCCTGGTTGCTATGGGTGGTAGCAGCGGCAGGAGCCTTGGTCCTGCTGGCCGCCGACGCCCGCGCCCAGAAGGTCTACACCAACACCTGGGCCGTGCACATTCCCGGAGGCCCCGCTGTGGCTGACCGCCTGGCGCGCAAGCACGGCTTCCTCAACTTGGGCCAGGTAGGTGCGCGGACCAGGACCCACCACCTCTGGCCTTGGCGCGGGACCTTGCTGGGGGTGGGGCTGGCGAGGGCCGGGGCCAGGCCCAGGACTGTGGGCTCGCCTTGTCAGGACCGTCCGGGTGGGGGCGCATTCTGGGCAGCCGGGGCTGGGGGTGGGTGGGGATGGGAGCAGGGGCTCGTCCTGCCCTCTGGCTTCAAACGTAGGTTGTTTGGGAGACCAGACTGTGCCAGGGAGGGTGGGTCCTCCTCTGTCCCCTGCACCCCCTGGCCGGTCCCGGGCCGGGAGCAGATGCCGCACCACCCCCTGGCGTCGTGAGCCTCCCCTTGCAGCCGGTCGTCCACCCCCGTCCGCTGCCTCCCTGGGGACTGACAGATGGAAAGCCCAGCTCAGCCTCCCTGCTCTGTCGCAGATCTTCGGCGACTATTACCACTTCTGGCATCGAGCAGTGACAAAGCGGTCCCTGTCGCCTCACCACCCGCGGCACAGCCGGCTGCAGAGGGAGCCTCAAGTGAGTGCACCCCCAGCCCCTCTGGCTGCCACCCTTCCCTTCCCGCTCTCTGGAGTCTCTTGAGTTGACCCCCCACTCCCCCCGCCCCCCACACCCTCACCTGCTCACCCTCACTCCCTCACAGGTGCAGTGGCTGGAGCAGCAGGTGGCCAAGCGAAGGACCAAACGGGATGTGTACCAGGAGCCCACGGACCCCAAATTTCCCCAGCAGTGGTACCTGGTACGTGGCCTCCTCGGGTCGTGGGTCCTCCTCCCCCGCGGCACCCGTCTGGCCACTGAGGGCTCCCACGGGAGGCTGAAGCTGACAGGGAGGCCTCCTGTCATCCTTCTTCGTTCTCTCTGCCGAGCGTTCTCTCGCTGCCCCTTCCTACCAAGCCTGGGGCGGGGCGCCCCTCCCGAGTTCTGGACCCTCCCATGGAGGCCAGGCAGCGGGGGACGGGCACTGCGGCTGCAGGGGCGGATGGAGAAGGAGGTTTCGGGGGTGGTGACAGGATTCTTCAGGGTACCCCTGACCTCACACAGCCGACCACATCTTGTAAGTGCTGGGGTGATGGGGCGGGTTTCTCAGCAGTCTGGCGTCACCCAGCGGGACCTGAACGTGAAGGAGGCCTGGGCTCAGGGCTACACGGGTCACGGCATTGTGGTCTCCATTCTGGACGATGGCATCGAGAAGAACCACCCAGACTTGGCAGGCAATTATGTGAGGAGGTGGGGGAGGGAGGCAGTGATCCCGGTGAGGGGTGTCTTGGGGTGGTCCTGTTCTGTCAGTGTGGTCAGACTGTTCCTGACGATGGCCATGTCCTCTCCAGGATCCTGGGGCCAGCTTCGATGTCAATGACCAGGATCCTGACCCCCAGCCTCGGTACACCCAGATGAATGACAACAGGTGAGCTACGGCAGGCCCCCTGGTCCCCGCCTGGTGTTTCCTCCCTTCTGCTGAGAAAGCGGGGTCGAGCCCGGATTAAGACCTGCTCCCCCGTAGGCTGACATCTCTGTAGTCGTGCTCCAATTCTGGTCAGAGCAGGGGTGGCCGTGGAGCGGAGAGCATGGGAGGGCACAGAGGTCGCAGCTGGAGGACTGTGCTGACCTATCCCGTCCCTTAGACTGCCCCACCACTCTGTCCCCTGCTAATGCTGTGCTCTTGTCCCCGGCAGGCATGGCACACGGTGCGCTGGCGAGGTGGCTGCCGTGGCCAACAACGGTGTCTGTGGCGTAGGTGTGGCCTACAATGCCCGCATTGGAGGTGGGTGTGGGCCGGGGCCACCCTGTCCTGAGGAGGGCCCTGCGGGGGATTTTGTCCCATCTGGCCAGTGCCTGTCCTATTCCCACCACGGGGCAGTTCCTTAGAGGCTCCCCGACCACGCAGAGCTGAGCCGCCCGTGCTGTAGGCCAGGATGAGGGCCTCTTAGCACGAGCCTCCCTGAATCGCTGCCGCCCGCTCTGAGCCCTTGCAGGGCCGGCCTTGGCCCCCGCGTGCCCCAGGGAGCGCAGAGGCTCGTTCCAGGCCAGGCTCTGTGGTTGAAGGCAGGGTGTGTTCGCTTTCTCCCTTCCGGCTCTTGGCCTGGGTTTCCCGGCTCCAGCCTCTGCCTTCCCCTGTGTGTCCTCGGGGTGCAGGGCTGGGTGTGCTTTGGGGGGTGCACCGGCGGCTAGACCCATGCAGCATCCCTCTCCTCACCCCCCTCCGCGGCCAGGGGTGCGCATGCTGGACGGCGAGGTGACGGACGCGGTGGAGGCCCGCTCGCTGGGCCTGAACCCCAACCACATCCACATCTACAGCGCTAGCTGGGGCCCCGAGGACGACGGCAAGACCGTGGATGGGCCTGCCCGCCTCGCCGAGGAGGCCTTCTTCCGGGGGGTTAGCCAGGTGCGGTGGGGGTCCCCGCACAGCCTCCTCGGGCCAGGCCGGGGGCTGTCTGCTCGCTGTCCTAGCTCGCTTCCCCCGTTCTCCTCTTCCTGTTTGTGTATGCTTGCATTACACCTTAATTTTATATGAGGTTCGTTTATTAAAATGTTAATGCACTAGACAGATAGCAACAGAGAAAAACAAGGGGAAAATCCCCCATCCTTCCAGCTCCTGCAGTCCCGGGTCTGGGCACTTTGGCAGCGGCCTAGGTCTGCGGTTCCAGACAGACAGACAGACTTGCCCAAGCGCCCAACCCAGCAGGGGTCTCACAGGGTGCGGAGTAGGGTGACGTGTGCGGATAAGGGGTCCAGTGCCCGGCAGTGCCCTCCCGCCGGGCCTCCCCCAGGCCCCGTCCGCAAGTGACCCCGGCCCACTCTGTCCACAGGGCCGTGGGGGGCTGGGCTCCATCTTCGTGTGGGCCTCGGGGAACGGGGGCCGGGAGCACGACAGCTGCAACTGTGACGGCTACACCAACAGCATCTACACGCTGTCCATCAGCAGCGCCACGCAGCTCGGCAACGTGCCCTGGTACAGCGAGGCCTGCTCGTCCACGCTGGCTACCACATACAGCAGCGGCAACCAGAATGAGAAGCAGATCGTGAGTCCTGCCCTGGGGGCGGGGGGCTGCCTGCGGGCTCTGCCCAGGGCCCCCTTTCCAGACCACATGTGGCCAGGGCCTGGTGGAACGGGAGCCGGGGCTCCCTGAGGCTGGGGATGGGGCTGTGGGGCTCTCTGAAGCCCCCGAGAAGTGGAGACTCTCTAAGGACGTGCGTGGCTTCGAATGGTCTCCAGCCTGGAGCTTAGCCCCTCGTGCCATGGGAATCGGAGACCTGGGGAGGGCCAGGCGTTGGCCTGTTCACGGCAAGTGAGCAAGGCAGCGGCTGGGCCCCGGGTGTCCTGGCCCTGGCTCCCCGGCCCTCCGTGGGTGCTCTGGGCCTGTGGGCAGAGCAGGGGACAGGCTGGTGGCCTCTCTAGTCCCTCCACCCGTTCTCCTGGTAGGTGACCACAGACTTGCGGCAGAAGTGTACGGAGTCTCACACGGGCACCTCGGCCTCTGCTCCCTTGGCCGCTGGCATCATCGCTCTCACCCTGGAAGCCAAGTAAGTCCGCGGGGGCAGCGACCTCGTCCCCACCAGCGCCCCCTGCAGGACAGCCTTTGGCCTCCGGCCTCTCTCCACAGACACTGAGCCCCACCTCTCCCTGCCCCACTTTGCAGTAAGAACCTCACCTGGCGGGACATGCAGCACCTAGTGGTACAGACCTCGAAGCCCGCCCACCTCAATGCTAACGACTGGGCCACCAACGGTGTGGGCCGGAAAGGTGAGGACAGGGCGGCCCAGCGGGCCGGTTGGGGGTGGGGGGCCCTCTGCCTCCCGGCTGACCCTGCCTTCTCTGCCCCACAGTGAGCCACTCGTATGGCTACGGGCTGTTGGATGCAGGTGCTATGGTGACCCTGGCCCAGAACTGGACGACGGTGCCCCCCCAGAGGAAATGCATCATTGACATCCTCACTGAGCCCAAGTGAGGGCCGGCCCTGGGCTAGGAGGGGTGGGTAGGGCCTGAGGCTTGCAGGGGGTGCGGCCACACACACCATCCCTGCCGTCTGCACAGGGACATCGGGAAGCGGCTGGAGGTGCGCAAGATGGTGACCGCCTGCCTGGGGGAGCCCAGCCACATCACGCGGCTGGAACACGCGCAGGCCCGCCTCACCTTGTCCTACAATCGCCGTGGCGACCTGGCCATCCACCTGGTCAGCCCCATGGGCACCCGCTCCACCCTGCTGGCCGCCAGGTGCCTGCCCTCTCCCCTGCCCAGCTTGCCCTGCCCCTCACACTCGCACACGTCCGTTCGCACGCTCACACCCTCCCGGACTTGTCACAGAGTCTTAGTGGCCGCCACGTTCTTCTTGGTGGAGGCACTGTTGGCACTTCAGGAGGGACGGTTTGGTCCTAGGGACTGTCCCACATCAAAGGAATCCCTGGCTTCTACTCGTTACGTGCCAATAGTGTGCCTTCCCGTGTCCAAACTTTGCACGTTTCCAGAATGTTCTGGTTGAGAACACCTGGCCTACTGGGAAACAACAGCTATAGGCATTTTCAGTCCAGTGGGGTTGGTGCCGCACTGGGGGAGGGTGTATGGTCCACGTGTTGTGGCCTTGGTGTCCCCCAGCTGGGGTCTCCCAGAGGCCTCCAACAGCCATGGGCACCCTTCTCCCCCAGGCCACATGACTACTCTGCAGATGGGTTTAACGACTGGGCCTTCATGACAACCCACTCCTGGGACGAGGACCCCTCTGGCGAGTGGGTCCTGGAGATTGAAAACACCAGCGAAGCCAACAACTATGGTACTGGGGCTGTTTGAGGACTGCGGGGGGACAAAGTAGGGAGCTGGTGGGCCCTGGGATTCCGGGAGTGGTTCCAGTGCTCCCTAACTCTTGCCTCTTCTCCCACCCTGGAATAGGGACGCTGACCAAGTTCACCCTTGTGCTGTATGGCACAGCCCCCGAGGGACCGCACACGCCTCCTGAGAGCAGTGGCTGCAAGACCCTCACGACCAGCCAGGCCTGTGTGGGTCAGTAGTGGTGGCTGTTTCGGGGTTTCGGGGCCTGAGGTCCGAGGGGGTGGGCACAGAGGGAACCTGTCTTGCAGCCCAGTGCTAGGAGAAAAGGGGTTTGAAGAGAGCTTAGGATGACCACAGCTCTGGGGCTGGAGGCGGCTCGGGGCCGCCTTGCCTGCTTAGCTGACGCCCATGTCCCCTCCCCTGCCGGCAGTGTGCGAGGAAGGCTTCTCCCTGCACCAGAAGACCTGTGTCCAGCACTGCCCACCGGGCTTCACGCCCCAAGTCCTCGATACGCACTATAGCACCGAGAATGACGTGGAGACCATCCGGGCCAGCGTCTGTACCCCCTGCCACAGCTCGTGTGCCACCTGCCAGGGGCTGGCCCCCACAGACTGCCTCAGCTGCCCCAGCCACGCCTCGCTGGACCCCGTGGAGCAGACGTGCTCCCGACAGAGCCAGAGCAGCCGCGAGTCGCCCCAGCAGCGCCCGCCGCCCCAGAGGCTGCCCGCAGAGGTGGAGGCGGAGCCCCGGCCTCGGGCAGGGCTGCTACCCTCACACCTGCCCGAGGTGGTGGCCGGCCTCAGCTGCGCCTTCATCGTGCTGGTCTTTGTCACCGTCTTCCTGGTCCTGCAGCTGCGCTCCGGCTTCAGTTTCCGGGGGATGAAGGTGTACACCATGGACCGCGGCCTCATCTCCTACAAGGGGCTGCCCCCCGAAGCCTGGCAGGAAGAGTGCCCGTCGGACTCAGAAGAGGACGAGGGCCGGGGCGAGAGGACCGCCTTTATCAAAGACCAGAGCGCCCTTTGACGAGCGCCTACTGCCTGCCCCTTCCAGCCCATCCCCTCCTTGGGCACTTTTTAATTCACCAAAGTATTTTTTTATCTTGGGACTGGGTTTGGACCCCAGCTGGGAGGCAAGGGGCAGAGACTGCTTCCCACCCCACCTTCGGGGCCCCTGGCTGTCTGAGGTGGGGCCCCAGGACCAGCTGGGGAGCAGGGGAGGGCCTCACCCCACCTCTAGCAGCCCTTCTGCGTGGAGAAAGGAGTGGAACCGTTAGGACAGCTTTCCAAGGTCCAGGCCCCAGCCGGAATCCCCTGCGGAGCGAAGAGGGTCAGCCCGTCTCTTTCGGGATTCCCGACCGAGCTGCGGCTCTTGTCCCTTCCCTGTTCCTCTAAAGCAATAATGGTCCCCATCCAGGCAGCAGGGAGGCTGGCCGAGGGGGTATTTGAAGGAGGAGGCCACCTCTCCAAGGGCTTTTGTATCCCCAACCCTGTCCCCCGAGTCTGGTGAGCCTCTCGAGGAAGTGGTGATCAAAGGAAGGGACCAGGGCAAGGCAGGTGCATCCAGGGTGCGCCCGCGCGTGCGCGTCCCTTCGCCCACCTGCACCGCAGCTGGCTGCCCACCAAGCGCGGCCGGCCCGACCGAGCCCCGTGCTGGTGTCCTGACCACCCTACCTTCTCGGGCCCCCTCCCCTCCTGCCAGGGCCCAAGTCCCTGTTTTCTGAGCCCGGGGCTGCCTGGGCTGTTGGCACTCACAGTCCCGGAGCCCCTGGGTGGGTGGTGGGGAGGGACGGTGGCCCGGCCGGCCTCTCCCGCCTCCCACCCGATGCTGCTTTCCCCTGTGGGGATCTCAGGGGCTGTTTGAGGATATATTTTCACTTTGTGATTATTTCACTTTAGATGCTGATTTTTTTTTTTTTGTATTTTTAATGGGGGTAGCAGCTGGACCACCCACCTTCCCACACCCACTGTCCACTCTGCTGTTCCCCCAGCTACCCTGGCCCTGAGGTGTGGGGGGCTGCAGCATGTTGCTGAGGAGTGAGGAGGAGTTGAGCCCCAAGTCCCGAAGAGGCAGGCGGGCAAGCCAGGTGGGCCCTAGGAAAGGGGATTGTGGTGGGAGGGGCAGGCCGTCATCTGTGTCTCAGATGGGGCTCATCGTGCCAAGGGCTCATGGGTCACTGGTTCTCCAAGTGCCAGGGGTGGGCAGGCAGTGGCACTGAGCCCCCTCCAACACTGTGCCCTTGTGGAGAAAGCACTGACCTGTACTGCCCCCTAAAGTTCCCCTCTTCTGACGTGCCTTTCGCACCCCTCCCATTAGGACAATCAGTCCGCTCCCATCCGGGAGCCCTCTTTTCTTTCTCTCTCCCCTAGCCCTTCCTGGCACCCAGCCACCTGCCCAGGGGTGTCCCCTTCTCTCCCATCCCCCCACCCTTGTGGCCAGCCTGGCTAATTTTGTAAGATACTGGGTTGGTGCCCAGTGATTTTTTTTTTTTCTTGTAATTTAAACAGGCCCAGCATTGTTGGTTCTATTTAATGGACACGAGATAATGTTAGAGGTTTTAAAGTGATTAAACGTGCAGACTATGCAAACCAGGCCTGGTCTCCAGTGTGGTGATGCTGCTCTTCTTAGGACCCCGGGACTGCATCCGGGATGGGGGCGGGGATTGGGACCAGATGATGACCTGCTTGCCTCCAGGTGGGCCCAAGGCCATCTCCCACGGAATTCTAGGGCCTCCTTGGGGGCGCGGTGGGCTGTGGAAGGAGGCAGCCGCTGGGGACAAGCCCCTGGGTATGGGACATGGGAGCCCCAAGAGTCGGACAAGCAGAGGGCTTCCACTCTCACAGGCCTGGTCTCCAGCAGGGCGGTCCCCCTTGCTCAGGATCCCCCTTGGCTGTAGGGCTGAGGTCTGCGGTGGGGCCTGACTAAACCAAGATGGTTGGTTTTTTGCTGGCCCGTGTCCGGTCAGGAAACTCCATACCTGTCGACTCGCCTACCCTACCCCCTCTGTCCCAGCCCCTCCGCGGGGACGAGGTTCCCTTGGGACAGGAAGCCCCTGCCTCGGGTAGGGGGGGTGGCGGCGGGCTCCCCAGGACCTGTGCCTGAGAAGGAGGCCTCTCCTCGGGGATATTTACTTGGAAATTTTATTCACATGTTGGCTGGCGCCTGAGCGCTCCTTGGGGAATCCGATGGGGTGGGGAGGCCCGGAGCAGGCTTCCCCCTTCCCCTTCTGGGCCGCCCTGGCCGGGCGCCAGGCCCCCACCGCGCAGCGGCCGCTTCCCCGCGCTCCCGGGCGCTGCCCAGGCCCTGGGGGCGCCGGCAGGCGGCTCTCCGCGCGGCCATTCTTCCCCGGCCCCCTCCTCCCTTCCGTTTCCGCGGCCGCGCGGCGCGCTGGGCAGGGGGGCCGACAGGCGCTGGGGGCGCCGGCCCTCCCGCCCGCCCCTTCCCCTCGCCGGGCCCGCCCCGGCCGGCCAGCCGAAACCGCGGCAGGAGGAAGCCGAATCAGGAACTGGCCAGGGTCGCCCGGGCCGCAGTCGGGCAGGAGTCGTCCCGGAGGCGTCCTCGGCAGCCCCGGAGCAGCTGCCCGCGCGGGTAACTCCTGCCGCGAGGCCCCGGAGGCGCACGGGGGGAGGAGGGGCCGCGGGGGCCGGGGGTGCGGGGGGCGGACACCCCCCGGGCGGGGCGCGCGTGGCACGGCAGGGGCCCGGCTCGGGCTGTGTCTGCCCGAAGGCCGGCGGCGGGTCCGGGGCGCGCGGAGCCCCTCAGAAGGGTGCGGGGTAGGAGGGCCTGGGGAGGGAGGGGTCCCCTGGCGCCATGCCTTGGCCAGAGACTCGGGAAGCAAGGAGGGCCGGGCGGCCCGGCCAAGTTGCCGCTTTGGACCTATGGCTGCATTTCAGAAGGAGAGGACCCCACCTCCTGACCGGCGGCAGCTCCTCTTTGCCCGGCTGGCGCCCCCCTCTCTGGCCGGCCTCTCCATCCTCAGCGGCCGCCTTACCCGGCTGTGGACCCTCCTCTCTCTGCCCCCAGGACGGCACCATGGGCTTCTCCTCAGAGCTGTGCAGCGCCCAGGGCCACGGGGCCCTGCAGCAGATGCAGGAGGCCGAGCTGCGGCTGCTGGAGGGCATGAGGAAGTGGATGGCCCAGCGGGTCAAGAGCGACAGGGAGTATGCGGGGCTGCTGCACCACATGTCCCTGCAGGACAGTGGGGGCCGGGGCATGAGCCCCAACAGCCCCATCAGCCAGGTGGGGATTCTGGGGGACCCTCGGCCTCCTCGTCCCCTTCCTGCCTTCAGCTGAGGAATTTCAGTGGCGTGGGGCCGGGGGGGGGGGTAGGGAGAAGGGACGGTTGTGCCTGCCTGCCCCCTTCCTTTCCCAGAGCCCACTGGGGAGGGTTGGAGGGTTGGCAGGCCCGGGCCAGGGAGCCATTGGCCCCCACTCCCCGTCTCGCCTGTCCCATGTCGTACAGTCCTGGGCAGAGATCACCAGCCAGACAGAGGGCCTGAGCCGCTTGCTGAGGCAGCACGCGGAGGATCTGAACTCAGGGCCCCTGAGCAAGCTGGGCTTGCTGATCCGGGAGCGGCAGCAGCTGCGCAAGGCCTACAGCGAGCAGTGGCAGCAGCTGCAGCAGGACCTCACCAAGGTGGGTCGGTGGCCCCGGGCTCCCCCCGGCCATGGCTGCCCAAAGACCGAGAGTAAATGGGCTGGTTTTGCACAAGAGCCCCTGGATTCACGGGGGAAGTGCAAGTCTCTGACCGCAGGCCTGCCCTAGCTTCCGTCCCTCCTCCCTGCTCCTGGGCTGGTCTGTAGCAAGGCCGCTCTGCATTTTCTGTCCCCTGAGTGCGTGCCCGAGCAAAGTGCTGGGGGTGAAGGTGAGCGATCCAGCCACTGCCTGCAGGGCGCGCAGATCTGTAACCCCCACCCCTCGCTGCCCTGCACCAGCTGGCTCTGAGGCCCGTGAGAGCAGTTGGGGTTGGTCTGTCTACTGTTGGTCTAGGCGGGCTCCTCGCAAGGCGTCAGAGATACCACAAGCAGCAGTGGGGCCCCCACTGTGGGGACACGGAGGTGCGAAGTCAGCCCACCGGCATTTGAACCCGGCCCTGCTGCTCGGTCTAGAGGCTGAGCGGGTTGGAGGCTGCTCAGCCTGCCCTGTTCGGAGCGCTGGTCAGCACCCCTGCGCCACACCCCTTCCACCTGTGCCAAACTCAGCCTTCCCACGGACCCACAGCGGCCCCTGGTGGCCACTGTCCACCCACCGGCGGGCTCCCCAGAAGTGCATCTAATTCGGGGGTCAGCCTGCTTTTATGGGGTACTTTTCCGGGAACCCAGCCATGCCCATTTGTTCATTTTCCCGTTACCTGGGGCTGTTACAGACCTATAGTGACAGAGCTGATTCCAACAGAGACTGAGGGAGTGTTTACCGTCTGGCCCTTTAAGAGATTCATCTCGTCTTTCCTTTAAGTTGTTATACAGACCTGGAAACTAAGATTTAGAGGAAAGGGAGGGAACTTACCCAAAGGATCCCAGTGCATAAACAGGGGAACTGGGATCAGAACTTCGCTCTTGGCCATCCATTGTTCCTGCCACCAGGAACAGAATTTGCAGGAGTTGATGCAAAGTGAAAATGCGGGGCCTCTTGTCAAAAAATTATGAAGAGTTTCAAGACGGCACCAGCAGAGCGTTAAGCCAAGCCCTGGCCACACGTGCCTCCAGATACCACTCTAGATCAAGGAGGGCCAGGTGGAGCCTGCCCAGCGCCCCTCTCTGCCTGTCCCAGGCGCCTGCCCTTACGCCAGCTCCCCCGCTCTCACTTCAGCAGCAGCGTCGGGCCCCAGAGGCCTGCAGGCCCTTCCCGGAGGACAGACAAGGGCGCACGGCCCACCGGGACTGCGGGACCCTTGCAGGGCTTCGCCTCAGGCTGAACTCTCCTGGGCCCCGGGGACCCGTTAGCCCACGCCGGCCCCTGGTCTCTCCCCAGGCCCACAACCAGGACATTGAGAAGCTGAAGAGCCAGTACCGAGTCCTGGCACGGGACAGCGCCCAGGCCAGACGCAAGTACCAGGAGGCCAGCAAAGGTGTGTGGCTTCCCTTCCTGGGAGAGAGGGAATCCCGAGCCAGCCCTGACCCCCCCAGTGGGGGCCTGTCCTTCTGTGCCGTCCCCCACGACCCCTCCCTGCCCCCCGCAGACAAGGACCGAGACAAGGCCAAGGACAAGTACGTGCGCAGCCTGTGGAAGCTGTTCGCTCATCACAACCGCTACGTGCTGGGCGTGCGGGCCGCGCAGCTGCACCACCAGCACCACCACCAGCTCCTGCTCCCCGGCCTGCTCCAGTCACTGCAGGACCTGCACCAGGAGATGGCCCGCGTCCTGTAAGCCGCAGCCCCAGCCGCCCCTGCCCCGCCCTGAGCCCCACCGCCAGCCCCAGAGGCCGCCTCTGCCCGGGGGAGCAGGTGCTGGGCTGAGATGTGGAGTCCGCCGCTGGTGCCTGCGTCGTGTTATCCCAGGGTCCCTATTGCAAGGTGCTCTTATATGAACGGAGCACTATTCTAGGCCCCAGGGTACAGCAGGGAACAACACAGACAAGCGCGTCTATCCTCTAGGGTCATTCACGGTACTGGAGAGAGAAAAGAGTAGTGACGAGGGGCAGCATGTGTGGGATGGCAGTAAGTGGTACAGAGAAAGGCAGAGGAGGGGAGGCGGGCAGGGAGGAGGGAGAGCTTTCCGTAGAGTGCTCTGGGAAAGCCTCAGAGATACCCAGGCGAATGGGGGTGGACGGGAGGTTTGGAGAAAGACCATTCCAGAAAGAGGGAAACGCAGGTGCACAGGCTCTGGGGTGGGAGAGTGCCTGAACTCTGGGAGCAGCAGGGCAGCCAGTGCAGGCCAGGCAGAGGGAGGGGAGGGCTGGAGCAGGCCGCGAAGCCAGACAGGTCCGGGTTTGGGGCACTGCCGGGTGATGGAGGGGCCGGCAGGCCTTTGGGGGAGAGAATTCACGGGGCCAGGCGGGGGGCTGTTGCAGGAGTGCGGCTCGCTGGGCCAGAGCTGTCTCCGTGGGCGCACTCCTGAGGCGGAGCCGGGCTGGTTCTTCATGAACCAGAAGTGAGGTGTGAGATGGCGTCCAGGGAGGCTGGAGTTTCCGCTGACTTACGTGGACAGGAAGGAGAGAAACGGGTTTGGGAGACAGGAGTTTGCATTTCAACTCCGGGGGTTACGGTGTCTCGGGGACGTTCGGCAGGACGTTCGTGTAGGCGCGTGGCCATGTGAGGCTGCAGCTCCGGGAGGGCCTGGGACTGGACACATGGGTGCGGGGCCAGCAGCACGGCAGAGCCCAGAACCCCCCAGTGTGGGGCTGGCGGCCCGGGACAGGTGCACCTGTACTTGCATTTACCGAGCAGTCCGCGCACACCACGTGCTCTGCACCCCAGCTCTCACAGGGTCCTTATCACAAGGCCCAGCATCCCCGTGACACATACCGGGGAAGCGGAGATAAGGGAGACGTTGAGTAACTTGCCTGTGGTCATTTATTTGGCTGGTAAATGAGAGGGAGGGGGAAGCTCAAGCGCTGGCCCCTCCAAGGCCAGCGTCAGGGGCCCCACGCTGCCCCGCCTGGCCCGGCCCGCGGCCCCACTGACCAGGGCTCCTGTCTGGGGGCAGGAAGGAGATCCTGCAGGAGTACCTGGAGATCAGCAGCCTGGTGCAGGACGAGGTGGTGGCCATTCACCTGGAGATGGCTGCAGCGGTCGCCCGCATCCAGCCCGAGGCCGAGTACCAAGGCTTCCTGCGACAGTATGGGTAAGCCCCTCCTTGCTCCTGCCGGGCACTAGGGCTTCTAGCCCGTTCGCTGACGGGGCACTGTCGCCCTGAAGGTCCACACCTGACATCCCGCCCTGTGTCACCTTCGATGAGTCACTACTTGAGGAGGGCGAGCCGCTGGCTGCGGGGGAGCTGCAGCTGAACGAGCTGACCGTGGAGAGTGTGCAGCACACGTGCGTGGGGGCCGGGGGCCGGGCTGGGGGGAGGGGCGGGGGCAGTGGACGCCACCTCTGCAAAGCTGCGGACCCCCAGGCTTGCTTGGCTCCGCGGTGGTGCATCCGAGGGGCCCGGCTCTCACGCGGCCCTTCCTTCGGGCACAGACTGACCTCAGTGACAGATGAACTCGCCGCGGCCACGGAGACGGTGCTCAGCCGGCAGGAGACGGTCACCCAGTTGCAGCGCGACCTCTGGAACGAGGAGCAGAACACCCATCCCCGGGAGCGGTGAGCGGTTCACCCACCCACGGCTCGGCTCGCCCACAGCAGCTTCCTGGCCTGCCCCCAACTCGCCCGCTGGGCAGACCCGCTGCTGGCTGCCGACCCCGGGCTGAGCCCCTTTCCGCCTCCCCCCCCCCCCGCCGGCCCCCCCTGCAGGGTGCAGCTGCTGGCCAAGAAGCAGGTGTTGCAGGAGGCGCTGCAGGGGCTGCAGGTGGCTCTGTGCAGCCAGGCCAAGCTGCAGGCCCAGCAGGAGCTGCTGCAGGCCAAGCTGGAGCAGCTGGGCCCCGGGGAGCCCCCGCCTGTGCTGCTCCTGCAGGACGACCGCCACTCCACGTCGTCCTCGGTGAGCCGCCTGCCACCGCCCGCCCCGCCGGCCTCGCCCGCCCGCCCCGGGGCGCGCGCCTCACTTTTGCCCTCCCCCTCCCCAAGCCTGGCCACCCGCTGACGTCTGTCCCTGGCCTCAGGAGCAGGAGCGAGAAGGGGGAAGGACACCCACCCTGGAGATCCTTAAGAGCCACATCTCGGGAATCTTCCGCCCCAAGTTCTCGGTGAGTGGCGCCCGGCCTGGGCCCGCAGCTCTGCCCTTCTCCAAGAGGTGGGCCAGGCCAGGGGTCTCCGACACGTACCGCTAAGCTAAGTACCAGTGCTGCAGCCTTGGTACCCCCGGCTCTCCCTGCTCCGGGGGTAGTTGAGCAGCGGCAGCCTGGAGGAGAAGGCAGGAGCCTGGTTTGAGATCAGCGGGCCCGGGCTCCCCCTCCCAGCTCTGCCTAGAGCGAGCCTGACTCCGTCTGTCGCTGGCTCCCGGGGCTCTAATGGCACGCAGGTGGTTTGTGAGGACGAGGGACATATGTGAGAGAAAGAGAGACCCCAGCTGACCCTAGTCTGTCCTGGTGGCCTCCCCTGGCAAACTGGTGGAATGACCTTTCCTCGCCCCCCCCCATCCCTGCCAGCTCCCTCCACCCCTGCAGCTCGTGCCAGAGGTGCAGAAGCCACTGCACGAGCAGCTGTGGTACCACGGGGCCGTCCCACGGGCGGAGGTGGCCGAGCTGCTGACACACTCCGGGGACTTTCTGGTGCGGGAGAGTCAGGGCAAGCAGGAGTACGTGCTGTCTGTGCTGTGGGACGGCCAGCCCCGGCACTTCATCATCCAGTGCACCGACGTGAGTGGGGCCTGCCCTCTGGCCTTCCCTGCCTCGGCCCCTGGCCCCCTCCGCGCGGGAATGGCCTTGGGAGGGCAGGAACTGGCTGCTACGTCCACTGCTTCCTTGGTGCAGCTGAAAGGGGCCACAGAGAGCGCCCTGTCTGCCGCAAGCTCAGGTCTTCAGCGTGGGCACCCCCCCCCCCAAAAGGAGGGCTCCAGGCTTGCAGTGCAGTGTCAGAGAGCGCCTTCTCTGCGGCTCTGCCTCCCGCCCCTCCTCTCTCAGGGCTCAGGTCCCCCCACCCCCCAGCAGAGGAGGCCGTTGACCCTGGCTTCCCCTGCCCCGCAGAACCTATACCGACTGGAAGGGGACGGCTTTCCCAGCATCCCCTTGCTCATCGACCACCTGCTGCGCTCCCAGCAGCCCCTCACCAAGAAGAGCGGTATCGTCCTGAACAGGGCTGTGCCCAAGGTGAGCCTGTGCCCGGCCCCGCCGTGCCACCCAGACCACACGGCAGGAAGGGTTTCCCAGGCTCCTGCCTATATGGGGGTGCAACGTGATTCTGCCCTCCTCGGGGCCAGTTTCCCTGTAGGTTTGGAATGTCAAGGCCGCGCCCATTCCATGCGACACACGCTTACACGCAGAGCTGAGCCTCCCTCATTGAGGGCCCCTGCCTGGTCCCCAAAGTCATCCAAGTGTGATCCTGAGACTGTCCAACCCCCATTTTTCAGACCAATAAACCGAAATGCTGAGAAATGAAAAACAGCATTGGTGGGGGACGTCTGGTCCCTTGCAGGGCCCAGCACCCATCCCCTCACCGACTTCTGACCCCCCTTCTCCTCCCTCCCCAGGACAAGTGGGTGCTAAACCACGAGGACCTGGTGTTGGGGGAGCAGATTGGGCGGGTGAGTTGCGTGGCCTTGTTTTCCGTCCCCCACTTCCGCCGGCACCCCCAACGCCCCCTCGCCCCACCCAGGCCCTTTCTCCTTAGGGGCAATACCCATGAGCCATAAAATATCTCCTAAGGAAAGAGTTACTTCCTTAAGAATCAGAATGGGTTTTCAGTCTGAGGGAAAGATCTGGGGGTTTTCTGTGTCACTTCTCCCTGTGAATGTGGCACGTCTGAGGTAACCTTTTCTCCCTATCCCGTGCGCACCCCCTTGGCTCCCCACCCAGGGGGTAGACGCCTGTGGAGCATGGCTGAGCAGTCTGGGCGTGGGGACAGTGAAGTGGGTGGGGACAAGATGAAGGCCAGCCCCCGGGAGTGAAGAAGAGGACCCTGGTCTGGGGACAACTGGTAGGAGCCTGGCGCCCTTTCAGGGGAACTTCGGCGAAGTGTTCAGTGGACGCCTGAGGGCCGACAATACTCTGGTAGCCGTGAAGTCTTGTCGGGAGACGCTCCCACCTGACCTCAAGGCCAAGTTTCTGCAGGAAGCGAGGTACATGATAAAGCAATGACCCCACAGTTCCACATACAGGGAGTTACTCTGTGCATGGCATGAGGTGATGTGCTTGGCTTAATCCTCATGCCCCTCACCCTGCACTGCACAGGTGGTATCCCTGCCTAGTGCCGAGGGGTAGAGGCCCAGTGACCCACCTGAGGGCAAGTGTCTGGGTCTGCTGGCCTCACAAGCCATGCTCTCCTCGTCTGCTGCCTTCTCCTGTCCTCCCTCTGTCTCCCTGGGGCTCCCGGGGCTCCCCGAACCAGGGTGCTAAGCCAGTGCTGCCCCCCAGGATTCTGAAGCAGTACAACCACCCCAACATCGTGCGTCTCATTGGCGTCTGCACCCAGAAGCAGCCCATCTACATTGTCATGGAGCTCGTGCAGGGTGAGCGGAGGAAGCTGGTCTCTCGCTTTGGGGGGGATGCGGCTGCCCACGGCTCACCAAGTCTCCTGCTGCCCACCCCCAGGGGGCGACTTCCTGACTTTCCTGCGGACGGAGGGCTCCCGCCTGCGGATGAAGACCCTGCTGCAGATGGTGGGGGACGCGGCCGCGGGCATGGAGTACCTGGAGAGCAAGTGCTGCATCCACCGGTGAGAGCTGGGAGCCCCCCCTCCTCCCCGCAGTGGCCTGGACCCCATCCCTTCCCCCTCCCCCACTCCCGCCCAGGTTAGGCATGGACCCCAGACCTGGTGGCTGCCTGTCCCCCGTAGAACGGGGGCTGGGGCTGGTGAGCAGCTCTGTCCAAGGCTGTGCCTGGAGCACGGGGTTGGGCAGGTGCTGTGGCTGCATGGACCCTGTCCCCATGCCCCCGCCCCCACCCAGGGACCTGGCGGCTCGGAACTGCCTGGTGACAGAGAAGAATGTCCTGAAGATCAGTGACTTCGGGATGTCCCGGGAGGAGGCCGATGGGATCTATGCAGCCTCCGGGGGCCTCAGACAAGTCCCGGTGAAGTGGACGGCTCCGGAGGCTCTTAACTACGGTAGCCGGGCCTTCCCCCGGGCGGCCCGCGGCTGGGCCCTCACTGCGGCTGCGCGGGGCCGCTCACGCCCGCCCCCCCCTGCAGGACGCTACTCCTCGGAGAGCGACGTGTGGAGCTTCGGGATCCTGCTCTGGGAGGCCTTCAGCCTGGGGGCCCCCCCGTACCCCAACCTCAGCAACCAGCAGACGCGGGAGTTTGTGGAAAAGGGTAAGGCGTCCCCACACGGTGGCCAGCGGTGCTCCCGGGGCTCGGGCTGGGCTCCCGGGGGCCCCCTGACCGCCCTGAGGGCAGAGCGAGGGTCATCCCGTGGCTGCCACCAGAGGCCCATTGCTGTCGCGCTAACCCGTCACCGCAAGGGCGGGAGGGCTTCCCGCGTCCCTCCTACGACGAACAATCAGGCCTGCGGAGTCGGCTGCGCGCTGTGGGACCGGGGTCAGGGCCTCCGCGTCCTCGGGGCCCTTGAGGAGTGGCACCCCGAGAACAGTTCTCGGTGCAAGCAGCTCCCCGTGCTCCGGGAGCACCCCAGGGCCTGCCGGCCCCCCGCCCGCTCCTCACGGCCGCCGCGCCCCCGTGCCTGTCCCCACAGGGGGCCGCCTGCCCTGCCCCGAGCTGTGCCCCGACGCCGTGTTCCGGCTCATGGAGCAGTGCTGGGCCTACGAGCCCGCGCAGCGGCCCAGCTTCGGCGCCATCTCCCAGGAGCTGCAGAGCATCCGGAAGCGGCACCGGTGAGGCTGGCGCGGCGCCCGCCCGCAGCCCGTCGCCTCCTCCCCGGCCCGGCCCCGGTCCCTCCCCCACTCCGTGCTGCCGGCAGCCGTGCAGCTCCGGTCGGTCGGCCCGTCCCGGAGGTGATAATAAAACCACTTGTGCCCACTGAGTGCTCTTGGCATGTGCGCTCCTCGCTCCTCCGGAGGGCAGGCCTGAGGAGGAGGAAGCGGGGCTGTGCTGTGGCCGTGGGGAAGGGGGGACCGGCAGTGTCTGGGGTCACAGCTGACCTGGTCCGTAGCCCCTGGATGTGAGACACGGGGAAGAGGGAGACCGTCTACAGGCTTCTGGTGGTGGCGGTGACCTTCCTGAAGGACGGTCGCGGGCAGAGGAGCAGAACTGCAGGGACAGTGGGGAGTTTGGAGATGTGGCTTCTGAGGGGCCTCTGGGGATGTAGGTGTGACACAGAAGTCTAGAAGCCCTGGGTGGGTCCGGTGGCTCAGTGGGTTAAGCGTCTCCCTTGGGCTCAGGTCGTAATCCCTGGGGTCCTGGGATGGAGCCCCACGTGCTTCTCCCTCTGCCCCTCCCCCTGCTGTGCTCTCTCTCTCTGACAAATAAATAAAATAAAATAAAATAAGTCTAGAAGCCCAGATGGAGGCAAAGCCTGGCCACTGAAGTTGGAAAGTCACTAGCTGACAAACGTCGGAGTCGCTGACATGATGATATGTGTGGCAGTCATAAGAGACTCAGGGGAGAGGCGAGGGGAGTCAGGGAAAGGGAGTCTCCCTAACAGGGGGCTGGAGTGACTGAAGAGAAAGAACGTGCTTCCCAGGGAAGCTCATCCATCAAGACAAGTCTACTGAGCAACGGGGTCACAGAGCGGGGAGCCCTCACCTCCTCCTCTAGGTCCATAAAGACCCCCGAAATCTATAAAATCATCAGAAACTTTCCCAGCAGCACCAGAGAAGGGCACGAAGACAAAGAGGTATGAACAAACTGAAAAACAGAAACGGGGAAGGATCTCTTGCTCCCAAGAACAAGGCAACAAGAACTTTGAGGTAAAATGACCTTCCCTTGAGAAAGCTGAGGAAGTAGTTCACGTCTATTTTTGACAGAGATAAAAACACTGTAACTTGTGTAAACAAGAGGAAATCAAGTTAGAGTGTGATTAAGAAAAAATACTAAGAAGTCTTTATCATTGGAAGTGATAAAAAGCAGAACCAAGGAACTTCTGTTTTCGGGGTAGGATGTGGTAGGTGGGTCTCCACAGACCACTACTCCCATTGCAACAGCTAGGAGGAAATGACATGGAAATCATTTTTGTTTTCTTTTTCTAATTTTTAAAAATATTTAAAATACTTAAATATTCTTATTTTAATATTTAAAATGTTTTAAAATATTTTTAAAATATTTTATTTATTTATTTTTGAGAAAGAGAGAGAGAGTGCACAAGCAGAGGCAGAGGGAGAAGCAGACTCCCTGCCGAGTAGGGAGCCTGATGCAGGGTTCGATCCCAGGACCCTGGAATCATGACCTAAGCCAAAGGCAGACACTTAATGGACTGAGCCACCCACGTACCCTGAAAATTATCATTTTTCAAAGAGAATGAGGAGCGATGGAAGGAATAAGGACCAGATGAACAAAATTTCCAGCGGGAAAGATACCTTCCAAGGCGAACTGATGATAGATGATTATTTTCTTCTCCCAGACATTTGTTGATTTGGGGCATCTCCAGTGAGCAGCATTGCCCTGAGCAGGGAGACTCTACTGGGAAAAAGAGAAACGAACAGTTTGTGGTTCTTGCAAGGACTGTGTCGTGGGTTGGGCACTAGAGGAGCCTGGAATGCCAAACCAGTTTTTCCCATGGAAAATTTGCTGAGTTCTGGAGCACTGCGGCCAGCTGAGTACTGGCTGGGCTGGAAAGGCGAGTCCCACGGTCTTGCAGTGTTTAGAGACGTGGGGGCTAAAATAATGACTGCCCCCACCTCAAAATACTGGCCAGATTTGAACCTGGGTGGTTTGGGAGGCTAAAGAGCTAACCTCAGAATTTCAAAAGAGAATTTGAAGGACTAGAACAATACAGGCTGGCCAGGCTTTCAACCCCAAATCCAGGAGGGCCACTCTTAAGGGACAGGGACAATCCAGAAAAAGATTGAATTTTACCAGAACTGTAGCTCTGCCCCAACTCCCCTCAGTGCCTGATTACGTTGAGGTGACTGGCTCCCCTGGGATGGAGGGTAAGGGAGAGGAATAACATAGTCTGAAGTCCTACCCTTTTTTTTTCCTGTTTGAAGATTATTATATGTTTTTTATTTTAATTCCAATGTAGTTAAAATAGTGTTAAATTAGCTTCAGGTATACAATATAGTGATTTAACAATTGTATGTATTACTCGGTGCTCATCAATATACCCTTCTTTTATGCCCCACATGCAACCCACAATCAGAAATTATAAAACATGCACAAAAAGGGATAGAAAATGGGGCCTATGAACAGGAGAAAAAAGAAACAATAGAAGCAGACCCACTGATGATCCAGACATTGGAGCTGGCAGACAAGGACTTAAAAATAACTATGGTTAATAGTTATTAACTATTTGTGAACTTGAAGATGGATTAATAGGAGGTAACTAAACTGAGGTATAGGGAGAGAAAAAAAATAAAAGAATAGAGAAAGCAGGGGCAGCTGGGTGGCTCAGTCGGTTAAGCATCTGACTCTTGGTTTCAGCTCCGGGGGTGATCTCAGGGTCCCAGGATGGAGCCCTGTGTTGAGCTCCATGCTCAGCAGGGAGTCTGCTTGAGGATTCTTTCTCCTTCTCTGTCTGCCTCTCCTGTGCCCCACTTTCTCTCTCTCTCTCAAATAAATTAAAAAACAAAAAACAGAGAAAGAGGAGCCTAAGAAACACACGAGATTCCAGTATATGAGTGATGGAAATTCCAGGAGAGCAAGGTTAGGGCCAGAATAAACCGGAATGACCCAAATGTCTCTAGCAATAAGGAAGAACAGACCACTGGTGCACATACCAACATTGACAAATCTCAATGACAGGTCGACGAAAAAAGCCAGACTTGTAAGCATGCCTTCTATGGTTCCATTTCATGAAATTCAAGAACAGGCAAAACGAAGCTATCAAGACGTCAGCCTCGTGGTTGGGGCTGAGGGTTACCCATAGGAAGAGGTGTGAGTGCAGGGTCACAGCCCCACCCAGTATCCTTACAACTTCACACGTCTCTCCGTAGGCTGTGTAGGCGAGGCTTGAGGTGCCTGACTTGAGTCTTGACAGAATGCACGACAGTTCTTCCTATAGCAAGGGGACCCCAGGCAGCTGGGTGGGGGGCCTCCCCATCCGTGGGAGACCACCATGAGCCCGTGCCTCATCCCATCCCTCTAGTTCCGGTTGAGTGCAGGGCTTGTCACCTGCCCCCCACCCTGCCCCCGCGTAGAGAGCAGCCTGAGGCCGTGCCCCTGCTCGGCTGTAGTTTACACTTGGCTCCTTCGCCACAGCGACCTCCCACCATACCTCCTGTCTCAGTCCCTCCAGTTCCATGTCCTCCTCTGGGACTCGGGCTATGAGAAGTTGGCACCATGCTGGTCTTCCTTCTGCCCTCTGTGAGTAAAAAGCCATCTGGATGCCCTGGGGCTTGTTGTCTTCTCCCCAGCTGAGCCTATGACATGAGGCGGTCTATGGGCCTTGTGACGGCAACAGTGACTCTTGTGGCCCCGTTAGCCCCAACACCGCACTTCCTGTAGGACCAATAAGGCCAGTCTCTCTGGAGAAGAGACAGGGCTGTATGGAACGTCAGGTCAAGTAGGAGAGAGAAATCTGCCTCCCTCAGTGTCCACTTCATACTGACGTGTTTGGTGACGTCAGAGACAGGCAGTCTTTGGCCATCATCCCTGATCCCAAATGAGTTCCATTAGCGTTTTGTTTGTTTTTTTTAAGATTTTACTTTTAAGTAATCTCTACCCCCAACGTGGGGCTCGAACTCCCAACCCCCAGATCAAGAGTCACACACTCTACTGACCGAGGCCACCAGAAGCCCCATACATTGGTGTTTAGGATTAGAAGCCAAAAAGGGAGCTTCTCACAGAGCTGAAGAAAGCACACAGCAGTACTGCTCACCCTCTTACTGTGACTACGGACGGAACACTACCTGGTGATCGGGGGCAGTCCGCCACTTCGAAATGTGACGGGGTCCACTCTTAACAATGAGTGAGAAAGGAGGGAAACGAGAGATTGAAACAAAAGTCCACTGAAACCATAGAAGCAAGACTCACCTGACCAGCAAACGAGGGTGCTTTGCCCCACAGGCTGAAGAGGAATAGAGGTCCTCCGGGTACTTCACAATTGACCCCACGCTCCACGCCCCCCTGGCTACAACCGTGCCGGCCAATGTCATGGATGTGGAGGAGGAAGATACAAAGATACGTTAGGGCTTGTGCAGTGGATCTTCACGGTTATACTGAAATGGCAGCCTATCCAAGATGGGCATCTTGGATGGGCATCCGTCCATCTGATGGGCATCCTCAGGTCGTGCTGGGAAAGGCTACCCCTTCCTTTCAGTGCTCGGGAACCTGGATTCATAACGGAGACCACGAGTGTCCAGATAACAAAAAGTCACCTGAAGTCAGCTCAAACGTTTGCTTACCACCGCCGGGCTGCAGGAGAAATGGAGTCTTCTCTTGCTTTCTGAGGATGCCTCCGAGAAAGTATTCAGCTACCACATGGTGATTTTTCCAGAATGGAAGCCTTGGCAAAGGCCAAGATAACGCACCCCAGGCCAAGGTTGGGGGAGAAACCAGGCCATTTGGACCTGGCTATTGTGCCAGGGGTCCCGAAAGAGGAAAGTGATAATCTCACTGTGACCAAAAAAAAAAAAAAAATTCTCTCTGGTTATCACGCCCTGGGACGGCCAATGGGACTTAATGACGTGGGCCATAACTGGGCCAGCTTTGCCGTGTCCTCTGAGCAGACCGGAGAGACACGGAGAAAGCCCTGAACTTCCCGCTGAAGTTTGTGCTGTTCGGACTATGGTTGGACCCAACACTTTCTGTGCTATCCTAGACCCCCTTCATAGACAAATTGGGGCTAGTTTGGAGGCCAAGGTCCTTTTATCCCCAGGGGAGACCAGAGGCCCTATGTAGTGGTCGAGGTGAATTAGAAAACTGAGAACGATGAAAATTCCCAAACCCTTTCAGGCCTCCGGTGGGCCACTGTGATACCGGGGCATGCCCACAGGCGTGGCTGAGAGCTCACCCTTACTAGATTTGGACAAACTGAACACTGGATTGCTGTAGTTCTTGGGCGGGCCCTTTTGAGCCAACACACACCCAAGTGGTTGTAACTAATATTGTTGAATGTATTGTGGGAGCAGAAGTTTTTACTCAAAACTTCTGTGTTATGTATGTGTGTTAACGTCTCCTGATTGTAAGGGATGTTCCCAAAGGGGAAAGGTCACGATTAGGATTGTGGTCATTAGGATAGGGACAAGTGGTCACCCTGAAGCAGAACAGGACAGGGGGATGAGGAGGGGAGCTACTGTCTTGACGAAGGAGCTAGTAGATTTAAGGGAGCTCAAGGACCTGATATCTCCTTATAATAGTCCTGAGTGGCCACTAACAAAGGCCAGTTGCCTGCAGTGCCTCACAGATTATTACAAGTCCCAGAGCTCATGGCACAGACTGAAGAAGACACCTGGGTGTGGTGGGAGACCTTGCTTGGTAATGCCTTTTTTAGCATCCCATTACATCCAAAGAATGAAAATCATCTTGCCTTCATTGGCTTGGGTTGCAGTACACCTTTCCAGTGATGCCACAGGACTAGCTGAATTCTGTGATTTGCCACCAGTCCTAACTCCTGTAGGAAGAGCATTATGACAACAGATTATGGGAACACGTGTCCCTGTTCACAACCCACAGAAAGCATGTTGGTTATCTCATGTGTCCACTTGGCTGAGCCATAGTGCCCAGATACATGGTCAAACATTATTCTGGATGTTGCTGTGAAGGCTTTTTTTAGTTGCGATTAACATTTAAATTGATGGTCTTTGAGGAAAGCAAATCTCCCCCCATATTGTGGGTAGACCTTATCGAATCAGCCGAAACCCTGCAGAGAACAAGAGACTGACCTCTCCCAGTCAAGAGGGAAGTCTGCAGCAGATGGCTTTGGGACTTGAACGGCTCTTCCCTGGGTCTCCCGCCTCCCAGCTTTCAGACTTGAAGTGTAGCATTAACTCGTCCCTGGGTCTCCAGCCTGCTGGTCTACCCTCCAGACTTTTGACTTGCCAGCTTCCATTGTTGTGTGAGCTTATTCCTTTAAACACACACGCATCCATACATCCTACTGGTTCTTCTCTGGACACTCTTGACTAATACAGGCTACCCATGGAAAAAGGACACTTTGACCATGAACATCAGTGGAACCAACAAGCTGGTTAGACCCGTACCAGGTAAGAACTATAGCCACCGGCCATAGAACTATGGCTGGCTGTCTGTAACCCAGGGCTTGGCTGATACCCCTGGACTATCGGCCAGTGCGTGTGGCCTAAGATGCCTACACTACAAGCTACACAGTGGAGTGACAGAACTCTGGGGCATGTAGTCTGGGGCACTGAACCTGGCTGGTCGTGACAAAGAGACTAGATGGGTCTCCTTCTTTCTGCTCAGTTGTACTCCTGGGCCATGACTACTATCGGCAGCTTTTTCCAGATATGGACAGCTATTCCCGTCTGCACGGTAGAGGTGGGGCGTGCCATTCAAAGACTCCTAAATGCGTGGGGTTGCACATATGGGTTCTCCAAACATCCAATCAGACAGTGGTGCTTTCATGCCCAAGAGCACTCAGCAATGGTAACTACCTGGGGCGTTCCATGGACATTTCATGCCCTGTATCACCGACAGGTAGCAGGTGCCAACGAAAGATGGAATGTGCCCTTAAAGGAAAGACTAAAAAAAGGTAAGTAGACGACCGACCCTCAGCTCCCAATAGAGCACACCCTTGAGATGAAGCAGTGTGATTTCTGAACATGGCAATTCCAAGAAAGGGCCATTCTCATCCAGATAGTGTTTAACTATTAGGTTGAAAGGAAGAAAAGAGGCCTTGACTGACTGTAAGAGACCCAAACCCCATATTTAGTTCCCTTTACTCTTTCTTCTCCCCTCTCATCCCTACCTCCAGGAAACCAGGCTCCTGGGCCCTACAGCAGCAAAAAAGAGCCAGGGGTGGGAGAGCCTAACCTAGTGCTTCTCCTGCTGCCCTGGTTATGCCTGAGGACATTAGGCCTCTACTGGCTTGCCAGACACAAACCAGTCTAAAATTTGTAGTACAAGTGGTGGTGGACAATCCTTTTGCTCTTGGCTTTGTGCTGGCCAGTCAAGGCAGCATATTCACGGCTCCCAACAACTCTTGCTCCACTCGAGTTAATGAATAAGGAAAAATGGAGTGATCTATCTCTTGACTTACAAACAGGATAGCTCTAAGGTTGATCCCAGTGGCATCTGGGACATCATGGTTTGGCTCTAAGGAGGGAGCCTGGCTGTGGTCTGTCCTCCACGTGGGCCCAATCACTCTACCCGGAGGCACAGTTGTGGTCACTGTCATCTGATGTTAAGACAAATAGAAAGAATTTGGTCCAAGCTCCCATCAGGACGACTAGCTCTCTGATGGAGTGGCTATGCTCCTGCAAAGAATTCTTGGCTGGATACGTGAAAGGCTGGGGCGGCAGGAAGTAGAGCGGCAGGGAGGAGCTCCGACACAGAGCCCTGATGCCCTTGCCCAGCGCCGGAGAGGCCACGAAGGTGAGACTTGACCACAGAAGCACCCAAGTCTTGGTAGAACGTTTTCTTTTTTCTTTTTCTTTTTTTTTTTTTTAAGATTTCATTTATTTATTTGACAGAGAGAGAGATCACAAGTAGGCAGAGAGACAGGCAGAGGGAGAGGGGGAAGCAGGCTCCCCGCTGAGCAGAGAGCCCGATGCTCTCATCTGGGGCTTTCCACGAGCCCCCTCCCTCTATGTCAAAGGCAGCTGCCAGCCATGAAAACGGCTCGATTGTTGCTGAGTTGGCTCCCTAGCCTTGGAGAGACCTACGTCCTCACTGCTGATCACCCCATCCCTTCAGTTCACTCTTGTCCTCTGACTTGGGAAAGCTGACACCACGCTGAACTTGCTTTTGCTGTCTGTGTGAGTAGAAAGCTATGTGGATCTGTGGGGGGGCTGTGTCCTTACTGGCTGAGGCTAGGGAAGTGCGGCAGGCTCACCTAGCAGCTTCTGCAGTGACCCTCGTGGTCCTGTTAGCCACCAGGCTGTGCTTAGGGACTGCTTGACCTCTTGATAGAGGGGATCATTTTGGGGGTGATGGGAATGTTCTGTTTAGATTGGAGTGGTGATTATCCTTGTGCATACATTTATCAAAACTGATTAAGCTGTATACACTTAAGACTTGTGCCATCATGGGGTGCCTGGGTGGCTCAGTGGGTTAAAGCCTCTACCTTCGGCTCGGGTCATGATCTCAGGGTCCTGGGATCCAGCCCTGCATTGGTCTCTCTGCTCTGCAGGGAGCCTGCTTCCCCCCGCCCCGTCTGCCTGTCTGCCTACTTGTGATCTCTCTCTGTTAAATAAATAAATAAATTCTAAAAAAAAAAAAAAGAAAAGAGACTTGTGCCATCAAGTGTGAATTATATGTCAAATTTTTAAAAACCACCAAAAAAAAAACCAAAAACCCACCAGGGAACAAATAAGAGCTCTTGAAAATTATGATTGCCAAAATGAAAAATCCAATAGAAAGGCTGGAAGATAAATTTCCCTAACACAGGGCAAAACACAGAGGCCTAGGGAACCATGAACCTAGCCTAGGTCTAAACACCCTAGTACCGGGCCTTTTGGTTTGTAAATAAACCTAGAATGTTTGTGGTGATAAAAGAGATGGGAGTTAAAACAATGAGATGACAGTTTAATAATTTTTTTTTAAAACTGTGTAATCAATATTCAAAAGTTTGTCACTGATAGCACAATCCTTTGGGGGAGCAACAGATCTCCAAGTAGACTCACACAGGTCTCTATCTTTAAGGCCCAGGTAATCTCACTGCTGCGAATCTGTCCGAAGGTAACACTATAAGAAAAAAAATGTGGAATTCAGGAAGATGTTCACTGCGTATGTTTATGATGCTGCAAAATTATGAGCCACCCAGACGCCCAGTGAAAGAAGAACCACCAGGAAGACGGTGTCTTATTGACGGGGTGGCAAGCACGGAAATGGATCGTGATCAATGCACGGCCCCCACGGTGGGGAGGGGCAGCACCCCTTGGCCTGAGAAGCGTAGCCGCATCCAGTTAAGGCGGCCCGGCGCGGAACACGGCGCGCTCGGAAAATGGGCTTCACCGCTCGGCGGCTGAAATGGAGGAGGAACGTTTCCCCTGCTGCTTGGCAATGCGCGGACGCTAGTAAGATGCAGAAAATAAAGTTGCGCGCCCCTCGCGGAGGTTCCGCAGCGCGCCGAGGCCCGGTCCGGGCTGCGGCTGCGCACTGCGGCCCCGCTGCCGGCGTCCCGGGGCGGCGGCGGGGAGCGCGAGGGAGGCGCCGGGCCGGCTGGTGGGGGCGGGGCGGGGCCGGCTGGTGGGGGCGGGGCCGGCTGGTGGGGGCGGGGCGGGGCCGGCGCGGCGCGGTTGTCTCCGCCCCCCGCGCTGGTCTGCGGGCGGCCGCGGGAGGCTGGAGGGCGGGCGCGGGGCAGGCGCAGCGGAGTGCGCGGGCGGCCCTGGCCCCGCGGGAGCGCGGCTGCGGCGCGCGGAGCCGGCAGCGACGGCTGGGCTGACGCCCGCCTTCGCCTGCGTCGCTGCCTCCGCGCGGGCCGCCGCCCCCGGGGATGTGAGGGGCGCAGCTCGGCCGGCTGGGCCTGGAGAGGCGCGGAGGCCGGCCGCGGACGGTAACGCGCCGGGAGGACCCGGGGGAGGGCTCCGGCTGCGCCCCGGGCCGCGACCGGGGTGGGCGGCAGGAGAGCGAGCGGCGCTTCGGGTCGGAGGCGGCCTGCGCTCCCGCGCCCTGCGGTTGTCGATGCGGTCCCCGGGGCCGGGAGGGTCGGCGAGGGCCGCGGCCGGGAGGGGGCTGGGCCGGCCGGCGGGCGGGCCACCGAAGACCCGGCGGCAGGTGCCTACCCACCCTGTGACCCAACTCTCTCTCCCCGCAGCTCCACCCACTTTGGCCTAGACCCAACCTCCAAGGGCTAAAAATATTGCCCGGAGGCTTCTGAGCGGAATCAGATCGTGCTAAGTAGGGCACGACGCGCAGAGGCGACAGAGCTCCTCGGCCCCAGGGCGGGAGCCAGTCTCCGGAGCGGCGGTTCCGCCCAGAACCGCCCACGCTCGGCCCAGCAGCTAGCGGCCTCCCTCCGCCCCAGCAGGCAAGTGGGGGCCCGCGGGCGGTGGCAGCGGGCACTGGTACCCCGAAGTTGCCCCACAGTGGAGCAGTGTGCGCAGCTTCTCTCTAGCCGAGGGACCTTGGGCACCAATCACTGCGCCTTCCCAGGGGGTCCCCAAGTGTTCTAGAACCAAAAGCTGAAAGTTACCCGCTGCAGGAATCCCAACTAGCCCGGAGAAGCAGCAGGGCCCGCTTGGTGTTAGAAACGCGAGCCGCTCTTGCAGCTTTGTGAACTCATTCTGAATTTCTTAATGAGAGATGTGCTGTGCCAGGCGCTTTCTGGTGTGCATCTGTCTGATCCAAGAGGGCAGAAGAAAGGCTTTCCTGTCCCTGTCTTTAAAGCAAACTAAATCTGTTTATTTCTCTGAAACTAGAAGCACATGGTCGAGGAGACTGGACACCTACCTCCTTTGGCTGTGTCTTTCTTGTAGGGAAGATAATTATGACCAGGAGGTTGTGGGGTGAACTCTGGAGTCAGACCTGGGAAGTCTGTTATCCTGTTATGTTACCCTGGGAAGGAGCAGCCTCGGCATCCTAGGGGCAGAGCTGCCCCAGGACTGGACAGGACGAGCTCCTGGAGCTTTCTGGGTCTCAGCAGAGAGAGGAGGCTCCACAGCCAATGTTGGGATTTGATCCTTAGAAACTTGCTTTTCTCTGGAGTCAGGCAAATAGGTGCGCCTAGACAGTGGCACTCAGAAACTCTTTGGGGCATTTGGTGGAAAGACCAACAAAGGGATTTTGCCTGCTGGAGCCACAAATGGTGTCCCTCCTGCCAGGTGTGTGGAGGCCAGTATGAAGCTGAAAAAGCAGGTGACAGTATGCGGGGCGGCGATCTTCTGCGTGGCCGTCTTCTCGCTCTACCTGATGCTGGATCGAGTGCAGCATGACCCCACCCGTCACCAGAATGGTGGGAACTTCCCCCGGGTGAGTCAGACCTGGCTGCTAATCTCTTCACATACACAGATCATCTCAGCTCAGGTGGAGTGTCAGTGTCAGCCCAGGACAGGAACGTTTCTTCCCAATAGGCAGATTTTCTAGAAACGCAAAGATAAAAACAAGGATAGCAAAAAGAGAGAAGGAAGGAGAAACATGTCCTGCCATTCTGTCCTCCTGAATTCTTGGCAGACATTGCTAATGGATTGCAGCATTCTTTTCCACTAAGCCCGGATGCAGTCCTTGTCAGCACCATGCCCCAGACAGGCCACACCTGGAGAACAGGCACTCGAGGTGATATCTTCGCCTTCCATGAGCCGGGGTGGGTGGGGGGCGGTGAGGGTACTCCCAAGCCAAGTGGACTGTAGTCCTCTGTAGTGATTTGCAGATCTCCCCTCGTCTGACCAGAGCCATCCAGGCCTGTAGGCTCCTGGCTCTGCCTGCACTTGGGGAGAAGGATCACAGTAAGGCCTGGTGTGGTGGGCCCCACGCAGAGATCCTCCCTGTGGCGCCAGGAGCCGTGGGTGATTGCTTTCTGGTCTTTCGGCAGAGCCAAATTTCTGTGCTGCAGAACCGCATTGAGCAGCTGGAGCAGCTGCTGGAGGAGAACCATGAGATCATCAGCCACATCAAGGACTCGGTGCTGGAGCTGACAGCCAACGCGGAGGGCCCGCCTGCCCTGCTGCCCTACTACACGGCCAACGGCTCCTGGGTGGTGCCACCAGAGCCCCGGCCCAGCTTCTTCTCCATCTCCCCTCAAGACTGCCAGTTTGCTCTGGGGGGCCGGGGCCAGAAGCCGGAGCTGCAGGTAGGGGTCCGCACTGGCGGGGAGCGCTGGTGGTTGCGGCTGGGCGCTGAGCTGCTCTGTGGCCTGGCAGATGCTGACCGTATCAGAGGAGCTGCCCTTTGACAACGTGGATGGTGGCGTGTGGAAGCAAGGCTTCGACATCTCCTACGGGCCCCACGACTGGGACACTGAAGACCTGCAGGTGTTCGTGGTGCCGCACTCCCACAACGACCCGGGTGAGGCCCCGGCGGAGCCCTGGGAGCCGGGGGGGGTGGGGCTCCGATGGCAGGGGCGAGGGAGGGGCCCACGAAGAAGCTGGTGTCCTAAGGGGACCCTGTGTTGGCTCCCCAGGCTGGATCAAGACCTTTGACAAGTACTACACGGAGCAAACCCAGCACATTCTCAACAGCATGGTGGGCAAGCTGCAGGAGGACCCCCGGCGGCGCTTCCTCTGGGCGGAAGTCTCCTTCTTCGCCAAGTGGTGGGACAACATCAACGCCCAGAAGAAAGCAGCAGTCCGCAGGCCAGTGCCCACCGGGGAGGCACGGGAGGGCTGCCATCTGGGCCCCGGGAGGGCTGCCAGAGCGGCTGGAGGCCACGTGGTGGGCGCCAGTGTGGCAGGGAAAGGCAGAGGGAAGCAGGGCAGGGGGGAGGGCAGAGGGGCCGAGGCAAAGAAGACAAGAACTGGAGTTAGGAGAAATCAGAGTCACATGAAGCTGTATGCCCAGCGAAGAAGGGCCCCAGGGCCTGGGCCCAGGAAGCACAGATGGAGGTCCCAAGAGAGGCCGGGCCAGGACAGCGTGGAGGTTGTATGGCGGGGAGAGGAGGGTGCTTATTTGTTCTGTTGGGCCTGGGCCTGGGCTGGGCTGGGTGAGGCGAGTGGGCTCGGTGAGGCCAGCACGCACAGGTCCTGGCACTTCCGGTCAGCAGGACTGGGCAGAGCATCGCTGCCCCACGCTGAGTGTGAGTCCCTCACTCCAGGCTGGTGGGAAACGGGCAGCTGGAGATTGTGACAGGAGGCTGGGTGATGCCGGACGAGGCCAACTCCCATTACTTTGCACTCATTGACCAGCTCATTGAGGGCCACCAGTGGCTGGAGAGAAACCTCGGTGAGTCTGGGCTCAGGAATGGGGGTCTGTCCCCATAGCTGGGCCCAGGAGGCAGCAGGGGCCTGTGAGGCACAGGGATTGGCGAGGGTGGGGAGGGTTCCCTTTCCAGGCTGATTCCACCAGCTTGGGCCTGGCGTGATGACAAGGAGGGAGCTGGGTCCCCAGGACCAGGGAGCCCACCTGTGGCTCCTGTGTCCTCTCAGGTGCAACCCCACGCTCTGGCTGGGCAGTGGACCCCTTCGGCCACAGCTCCACCATTCCCTACCTGCTGCGCCGTGCCAACCTGACCAGCATGCTGATCCAGAGGGTGCACTATGCCATCAAGAAGCACTTTGCTGCCACCCACAGTCTGGAGTTCATGTGGAGGCAGACCTGGGGTAAGACCAGGTAGGGTGGAGGGGGTCACGGTTCTCCCTGGGGAAGGACAGGGGGATGAGAAATAAGGCTCCGGAGCCGACCAGCGAGCACTAGTGCCGGTGGCCAGAGTGCTTTCCTCCTTCGGGGAAGGTCGGGGGTCACGTTCACCCCCGGCCTCTGCTGTCTATCCCGTGGGTCTGAGCGGCCCGGCCCCTGGAGACGCCGTGGGCTCCGTGCCCAGCTCCGGGGGTAGCCTGCTTCGGGCTGACGGCCCGCTCTGTCTTCTCCAGACTCGGACGCCAACACGGACATCTTCTGCCACATGATGCCCTTCTACAGCTATGACGTGCCCCATACCTGCGGCCCGGACCCCAAGATCTGCTGCCAGTTCGATTTCAAGCGGTTGCCAGGTGGACGCATCAACTGCCCCTGGAAGGTGCCGCCCCGGGCTGTCACAGAGGCCAACGTGGCTGAGAGGTACTTGCTTCCGGCCTGCGCTGGGCCATTTCACACAGAGGAGCCAGGAGACCTGGCTCTGCTTCACAGGGGGTGGGGGCGTTTGTATCTCTGTAGAAAGGGTGGGCGCAGGGGGTGAGTTCAGGTCCCCAGCCACTAAGGGAGCAGCTCCTTTACTGAACCTCCCTGGAAAACTGGACTTGTCCAGAATGGTTTTATTTTCCCAGATGAGGATATTTCCCAGCCAGTGCCGGTTGATTGACTCAGAAGGGAACAATTCTCAAAATAAGTGAATTTCCTTGCACCCTGTGGCCTAATATGCCTTCATTTAGCACGCGCATCCTGCTTTGGCTCAAAATTGGCCAGGAGCCACCATTCAGATGCACAATCAGTCCTGCCCAAGAGCCCCCCCACCTCAGAGAAAGCCCACTTGTGCCCCCAAAGGTCATTAGGGACCCCTAAAGATGTCTCTGTTGCTGAAGTCAGCCCACGCCCCGGGAGAGGGCAGACTAAGAGTGATCTAGAACAGTGGGTTGGCCGGACTCAAATGGCCTTGGGAATATAACAAGTTGAACTGGTTTTCGTGTTGCAGTAACTCAGATTTCCATGAGGTCCGAGAGGCGAAATGTGTGACCAAAAGGGAAAGAAAATGGTCTTTTGTTTCTGAAACTCAGAAATCCGAATGCTGATTCTAAGCAAGATTCTAGGGCTGTTAAGGCGTGGTGTGTCCTAGAGCAGCAGCTGTGACCTGCAATGCCAGCCCAGGTCTGCGGAGGGCAAGTCATGAGAGTAACTTCGTCTTCTTTGAAAGGCTTACTAGGCTCAGGAATTAGGGGGAGAGGGTGTTTAAGGGGTTCCCCCCTTGAGCTCAGAGTAGAATAGTACCCGCTGGGTCAGCACAGTTAAGTAGATTAGTGGCTGGGTGAACCGCGGTACCCACAACGTGCCAATTACTAGATTGGTCTGAAAAGAGATAGGGACTTTAACGAGAGGCTGCGAGGGTCTGATTTTCTATTGATTTTACCAGTTACTTGACTGAAAAAGAAAATGACAAATGCGTATTTATCATTTCTGCTGTACGTGCAAGGCGCCGTTCTAAGTGTTCAGTATATACGAATTCGTGTAGTTTTTTTTTTTTTTTTTTAAGATTTTATTTGTTTATTTGACAGAGAGAGAGATTACAAGTAGGCAGAGAGGCAGGCAGAGAGAGATGGGGAAGCAGGCTCCCCGCCGAGCAGAGAGCCCGATGCAGGGCTCCATCCCAGGACCCTGAGATCATGACCTGAGCTGAAGGCAGAGGCTTAACCTACTGAGCCACCCAGGCGCCCCCATTTAGTTTGTTTTAATTCTCAAAACACCATGATGGTAGGTACTGATCTCCTCATTTTATAAAAACTGAGGCCCAGAGAAGTTAAGTAACTTGCCCAGGGTCACTCAGCCTAGTCCACATGGAGCTGGCCCAGTCTGGCTCTGGTTCTAGGCTCTTTGGTGGTGTGCTGGGCCACTAACTGGTAGGCAAAGTGAAGCCGGGTGTCAGGGTCAGGATCCCACAAGATCGGAACAGGTTGTATGTGATGTGGGTCGAATCCAACCTGGTGAGATTTACTAGATATAAACGTAAGGTTCCCCCCTTAGCCTCAGAAAACAGCATAGAAAAGTTCAGGATGAGAAGAGAGGACCCTGCTGAACCTCGGGCACGGGAAATGTGCGTGCCGGCTGACATCAGCTCCGTGGGGTGACCCTGGGGCCGCCAGAGATGCTGATGCCCTCGCACGCCAGCCGGCCGAGGGGGCGGTCAGGGGGCTCACCTGGACTCCCGCCTCCAGTGCTGGGCCCCTCGCTCTGAGGGACACAGGCACAGTGTGCTGGGGAACGGCTGGGGATGAAGGGACCCGGGAGACAGAGGAGCTGGGCTTGTGGAGTGGGAACGGAAGGCACAGAGGAGTGTGGTTTGCGTCTGGAGGAGAATGGTGGGGGGTGCTGCTCCAAGGGCCACCGTGATATCCAGGACCTGCAGCCGGAAACCAGAGCCCAGCCTGGGAAGACGTCCCTGGTTGTCAGAACTATCCAGAGAACGTGGGGCTTCCAAGGCACAGGTCTCTCAGTTTGGGTGGTGCCCAAATTGATGACTCCTTGATGGATGTGTTCAGGGGCCCTCTGGGGCTGGCTCAGCCCCGTTCCTCTTAGGCCCAGACTCCACTGGGGCCCGTGCCCTTCCCCCCCTGCAGGGCCGCGCTGCTCCTGGACCAGTACCGGAAAAAGTCCCGGCTGTTCCGAAGCAACGTCCTCCTGGTGCCGCTGGGGGATGACTTCCGATATGACAAGCCCCAGGAGTGGGATGCCCAGTTCTTCAACTACCAGCGGCTCTTTGACTTCCTCAACAGCAAGCCTGACCTCCATGTGCAGGTGGGAGGGGTGCTGAGCTGGGGAGCGGGGTTGGGGGGTCCCTCCCCAGTGCTGCAGACTGGCCTGGCCTGGAAGGTTACCAGCTCTGGGGGGCAGTTTGTGCCCGACTCTTGGGCAAGAGTCTCCCTTTTCTGTCAGAGTTCCTCCTCAGGCCCCCCAGCATCTGTGTGCAGTCCCGTAGGGCAGGACGTGCCACGGCTGCCTGTGCATAGGCAGAATCCCTGCCCCCAGTGCTCGGCTGCAGCCCTGGGGGCCACAGCTCCTAGAGGCTCTGGAACTGACAGGAGCGGGTTCTGGGGTCTCCGCAGGCCCAGTTTGGCACCCTCTCTGACTATTTTGACGCTCTGTACAAGAAGACCGGGGTGGAGCCGGGGGCCCGGCCTCCAGGCTTCCCCGTGCTGAGTGGGGATTTCTTCTCCTACGCGGACCGAGAGGACCATTACTGGACCGGCTACTACACTTCTCGGCCCTTCTACAAGAGCTTGGACCGGGTCCTGGAAGCCCACCTGCGGTGAGGCTCACCCCCCCGCTTCCAGGCCAGAGGGAGGAGAATGAGCCTTCGGGGTTTCAGGAGGAGCCGGATTAGCTCAGAATGCATTAGAAGGGCTTGGAGACGAAGGCGGGCGGAGACGTGGAAGGAAGGGGACAGGGCTTGCTGAGCACGGCGGACCTGGGGGTCGTGCAGGCAGGAGTGTGACCGCTCTCTCTGGGCAGGGGTGCGGAGATACTGTACAGTCTGGCTGCCGCTCACGCCCGCCGCTCTGGACTGGCCGGCCAGTACCCGCTCTCAGACTTCGCCCTTCTGACGGAAGCTCGGCGCGCTCTGGGCCTCTTCCAGCACCACGATGCCATCACCGGCACCGCCAAGGAGGCGGTCGTGGCAGACTATGGCATCAGGTGGGGGCCCCCTCCTCCTCCCCGCCAGATCCATGTCCTTGCCCGCTGTCCTTAAGAAAGGCCGTGCCGGGCAGTCAGTGGGCAGGCCTGCCGAGGGCTCTTCCTGCTGGGGAGGTGGGCAGTCTGTCTGTGGCCATGTTCTCCATGGCCCCCCTCCTGCCTCCTGTGCCCCCAGGCTCCTGCGCTCCCTTGTCAGCCTGAAGCAGGTCATCATCAATGCGGCTCACTATCTGGTGCTGGGGGACAAGGAGACCTACCGTTTCGAGCCTGAGGCGCCCTTCCTCCAGATGGTGAGCCCCGCTTCTCCGTCCGCTCGGGGCGCTCTCTGGAGTGTGCAGTCCCATCCAAGAGGGCGTCCCTCTTCCTGTTCTGCCTGCCCTGGAGGGAAAGATCGGTGTCCAGTGCGGCTGGTGGTCCACAGCCAGGACAGGCAGGGGCTGGGGAGGAGACAAGACCCTGAGCTGGGCCAAGCCCTGTGACGGTTCTTCCCTTCCCACCCATCTAATCCCCAGGATGACACCCGCTTAAATCACGACGCCCTGCCGGAGCGCACAGTGATCCAGCTGGATTCCTCCCCGAGGTGAGCCAGACCCAGCCAGGCGCAGAGGTGAAGCCCCCCTGGCTCCCGGCACCGTCTCCCCCATGCCTGCCCAGGCACCGCGGGACGCGGAACACCGCGGGACACGGCCTGGCCACAGCTCTGCTCCCGCCGCCCAGAGCCAGTGGCCTCCGAGGTGAGCGAGCCTGCCTGTCCCCACAGGTATGTGGTGCTCTTCAACCCCCTGGATCAGGAGCGGTTCAGCGTTGTGTCCCTGCTGGTCAGCTCGCCCCGAGTGCGTGTCCTTTCAGAGGACGGTCAGCCGCTGGCCGTGCAGATCAGCGCACACTGGAGCTCTGCCACCAACACGGTCGCCGATGTCTACCAGGTGAGTGAGGGCCCGGGGCGTGGGCCCCAGCCCTCCGTGCCGACCCAGGGCCCCTCGCCGGGGCCTCACTCCGCCTGGGACACAGGCCTCCCGCCCTCTTGTTTCCTGCCTAGGTTGGGGGCAGGGGTCCTGGGGAGGGGGTTACCCAGAGGACAGTCACTCCTGGGACTTGAGTCAGTGCTCCAAAGGAAGGGGAAGTTTGGTGGGGTAGAAGAGCAAAAATGGGGGCCAGGTTGCCTTGCCATGCGCTTCTGTTTCATTGTTTCTCAGTTATCATATGAGACCCCTGAAAGTCTGACTAGAGGCAAGTGACGTCCCCTCGACTTTCAGAGGCGGGGGTGGGGGGACAGAGGACCCCCCCAGGTGTGGGCATTTGCTCAGTCTTTCTCAGAAGTAAATGCCCTGGGACTAGACTCCCAGGCCTGTGCCCAGAATGGATGCCCACGCCATGGGCCGCACTTTCTCACCCGTCTTCCTTACCGCTCCCTTCCTCACCCCTCCCGCACCGGCAGGTGTCTGTGCCCATCCGCCTGCCAGCCCTGGGCCTCGGCGTGCTGCAGCTGCAACTGGGCCTGGATGGGCCCCGCACCCTGCCGGCCTCCGTGCGCATCTACCTGCACGGCCGGCAGCTGTCGGTCAGCAGGCAGGACGCGTTTCCCCTGCGCGTCATCGACTCCGGCGCCAGTGACTTTGCCCTCAGCAACCGCTACATGCAGGTCTGGTTCTCAGGCCTCACCGGGCTCCTCAAGGTAAAGAGCCAGGGCCCAGGGCTGAGGAGGGCCTCCCTGGTGGGGGCGGGGGTGCTGGGCTGCCGCGTGGCTGTCGGGGGCCGCGGGGTGGGCCTTCTCGGCTCCTGAGCGGCGGGAGGGGGCGGCATGGGGAAGCTGGGCTGGCTCCTCGGGGAAGTTCGTCCGTGCCCTCCCAGGGGGCAGGCCTGACATGCTGGTGTGGGGCCAGGGGTCAGGGCTGTGTTCTTTGGCAGAGCATCCGAAGGGTGGACGAGGAACAGGAGCAGCGGGTGGACATGGAGTTCCTCATCTATGGCACCCGTGCGTCCAAGGACAAGAGTGGCGCCTACCTCTTCCTGCCTGATGGGGAGGCCCAGGTAACCCTAAGACTGCTCAAAAATCCGGGGGTCCAAGGAGCCCAGTGAACCGAGGCAGCGGGTGGGGTGTGACCACAGGCCTCCTTCCAGGGTCGTCCCTGCCTGCTGGGGGCCCAGCCTCGGCTGCCTCTGGGAGTGAGGTACGCCAAGGAGAGGCTGGGGCCTTGGGCCGGCTCAGCCGGGGCTCTCAGGCCGGAGCCTGCTGGGCACAAGTACTTCTGGCAGCGCTGGGCCAGTACCTCCCCGCTCTGCCCTCTGTGCTGTGGCTTCAGCTGCCTTCTGCCCTGTCCCCAGCCCTACGTCCCCAAGGATCCCCCTGTGCTGCGTGTCACCGAAGGCCCTTTCTTCTCGGAGGTGGTTGCCTATTATGAGCATGTCCGCCAGGTGGTCCGGCTTTATAATTTGCCAGGTGAGCTCGGCGGACGAGGAAGTTCAGAACGAAGGTCGGGGCTGCACCGGCTAGGCCACACTCTGCGTTCTGCCTGTTCTCTGCTCACACGTCTGTTTTCAACAAACGTATCGTTTGAGATGAGAAGGAGTTAGTTCTCTTGCGGGGAAGGTCCTGCAGAAATGCTGGGAGTAGCTGGCGGGTTGGGCACAGCCTCCCCCAGCCCGTCTCTCAGGCCTGTCCACGCTCTCCCTTGTCCTTCTGCCCAGGGGTGGAGGGGCTGTCCCTGGACATGTCATCCCTGGTGGACATCCGAGACTACGTCAACCAGGAGCTGGCTCTGCGCTTCCACACGGACATTGACAGCCAGGGCGCCTTCTTCACGGACCTCAATGGCTTTCAGGTGATTCCCGGGGCCCTGAGAGCAGTCAGCCCTGGTGGAGGAAGAGGAATCCGAAGCGAGAACGATGGGGGCCCCTTCAGACTGGGGACCCCTGGGGCCCAGAGGGTGCCCGGATGCCCTTGATCAGCCGGCCTCGCCCTCGCAGGTGCAGCCCCGGCGCTATCTGAAGAAGCTGCCCCTGCAGGCCAACTTCTACCCCATGCCGGTCATGGCCTACATCCAGGACGCCCGCGACCGCCTCACGCTGCACACTGCCCAGGCCCTGGGGGTCTCGAGCCTGCACGATGGTGAGTGGGGAGCCCAGCTATGCCGAGGGTGGAGGACGAGGCAGAGCCCCATCGGTGCCCCAGGGCCTCCTCTCAACGGGCCCCACCCTTGCGGTCCGCATCACCTCCAAGCTTGGAGAACATTCGCAGCGCCTGTCAGTCGCACGGGCACGGCAGGAAGGCAGACGCCGGCTGTCACCCTCCTAGTGGAGGCAGCCACGGCGGCCCCCTTTTCCTGGCCGGGGATGGAGGTAAGGGCAGTTGGAAAAGTGCATTTGATGTTATAATGAAGTGTTTAACGGGCGCCTGGGTGGCTCAGTCAGTTAAGCATCTAACTTTATTTCGGCTCATGTCGTGACCACGGGGCTGTGGGATCGAGCCCGGTGCAGGCCTCCACGTTGGGCATGCAGCCTGCTTGAGATTCTCTCTCTTCCTCTTCCAGCTTCTTGCTCTCTTATGGAAAAAAAAGATGTTTTTAATTTAAAAACATTGAGCAAAGAAGAAAAGGATATACTGTTTTCCTATTAACAGTCATTAAAAGAGAGAATTGTTGTTCTTAAAAATTGAAACAAAGCCAGGAGGAGTACTGGGCTGGAGCTGGGCCACGCCAGGCAAGCTGAAGTGGCTCCGTGTCCTCAGGGTAAAAAGAACAGTTTGCACTTGGCCTCTGAGGCCTTCCGACTTTCCGGGTTTGGGATGGAGCCTTTGTGCAGGGCTGAGCTGAGAGTGCCCGGTCCAGGCTGTGCTGGGGGCCGGTGGCCGGGGCCGTGGAGGCCTGACCCCCTGCTGAAGGAGTGTGGCTCTGCTCCCCCTTTACCCGGGATCACCCCGCTGCCAGACTGTGCCCAGCTCTGTCTGCACCATTGGCTGCTAGCTGTGCCCGGTGTCCCCCTGCCTTGGTTCTCTCTGCCCTTTTGGGAAACAATGTGTTCAGAGATTATTTTTTATGTGTTTGTTTTTTTAAAGATATTGTTGGTTTACTTGAGAGAGAGAGAGAGCACGAGCATGGGGCAGAGGGAGAAGCAGACCCCCCACTGAGCAAGGAGCCCAATGCAGGGCTCGATCCCAGGACCCCAAAATCAAGACCCAAGCCAAAGGCAGACACTTAATGGACTAGCCACCCAGGTGCCCCGAGATTATCGTTTTTTACCCTGAGCAACCTTTTCTGGAAAGATATCTAGAAGTCCTAAAATGGACCCGTGCGTATAAAAGACTTGGAAACTAGAGCAGTCAGAATCGGGCTGGGGAGAGGGTTAGGGGCCCCTGAGTAGACTCCCTCAGGAGATTCTTAAAAAAAGCAGGTGCTGGGAAAACCCCACACCCTGACATGCGTCAGCTTTGCAGGGAGCCCCTTCCCCGAGTGTGTTTTACAAAGAAAGCCTTGGCACTCCTCTGCCATCCCTTCTCCCCAGGGCGACCCGAAATGATACCTAATTTGAGCCCGTGTCTGATTTGCCATCTGCCTGTCCCCTGTGCCCTCCTTGTGACAGACGAGGCAGCCGAGCTGGAGTCCAGCCCAGTGTAGAGCAGGGGCCGGGCGGGCGCATGTTCCAGTCGCAGCAAAGTATGCCCGGGGTGCCCGGCTTCGGGCCTGTGCAGGAAGCTCTGTGGGCCGCCCCGAGCCCTTCGTTCGCTTGTTGACGTGGCCAGTCCAGATAGGGTCCCCAGCCTGAGGCACGGGGCCCGCCTGCCCGCTCTGGGCCGCTTGCTTCCTCTTCTGGGACACCGGCCCTCACTCAGCCCTCTTCGAGCTCCAGCTCTCACGGCTCTGCCTCCGCTCCGTGACTCCGCATCCAGCGAGCTCACCAGGCGGGTCCCCCGGGGCCCGTGGTTGGGATTCTCCTTCCAAAGCCCGGTATCTGCGTGGGGATGGGGGGGTCGCAGGACCGTGGCTCACAGTTAGTGTCCCCAGGCCAGCTGGAGGTGATCCTGGACCGACGGCTCATGCAGGACGACAACCGGGGTCTGGGCCAAGGGCTCAAGGACAACAAGAGGACCTGCAACCATTTCCGCCTCCTGCTGGAGCGGCGAAGCCTGGGCAGTGAGGTAAATTCCGGGCCTCCCTCCCCGGGAGCCAGGTCAGGCTGGTCCTTGGGCGGCAGAGCTAGAGGCGGGCGAGGGGTAGTGAGAGTAGGGCTCTTCCGGGGGCGCGGGGAGTGAGCCTGACGCTCTGCCCGGCAGCCTGGCACTTCCCGTCTCCCACGGCCTCTCGCGCCTTCCTCTGTGCCCCCGGCCCCCACCGCGTCCTCTAGCCCTCTCTGCTGCAGCCCCGTGCATCTCATGGCTTTCTTTGCCCCCACCAGCCTGGCTTTTTCTCCAAACTGGCAGCCATGGTTAGGGAGTTGGTCTTTCACAGCAGCAGGAGCGGTGACGTCGAGGTAAGGGCTAGCGATGGGGTGTGGGACTAGTGGTAGCGAGCTGTGCCTGGACGCGGCCCCTGCGGATGACAGAGCCTGCCACTCAGTCCCCCGAGGCCGTGGCTCAGTCCTCACTCACCGAGGAGATCCTGAGCTCTTCTTGTGCTGTAGGCCTGAGGGGGACACACACATCCGCGTTCCTCACCCCACCCCACTCCCTAGGATTTCGCTTGGGGCCAGGGCGGGGTGGGGGGCAGGCTCTGTGTGTAAAATGAAGGTAGAAATCTGCCCCGTGGTGCTGAGGAGGGACAGAACATCGTGAGCCAAGGCCACGGAGGACAGCTTCTAGGGGCGCATCGGCAAGCGCAGCCGTGATGAGTGGGGTCCGATCTGATTCCATGAACCGAGGCACAGGGCGGAAGGCGGGAGAGACCAGGTGAACGGGCAGCAGCCCTGCCTGGAGCTGCCTGTGCAGTGCGGTAGCTGCTAGCCACGCGTGGTTATTGAAGTTAATTAAAACTAGATACAATACCAAATTTAGTTCTTTATTCGCACCAGTCACGCTTCGAGCGTCCCATGGCCACACGTGGCTGGCAGCTACTCTGTCGTCCAGCGCAGGTATAGTGTGTTTCTGTCGTGGCAGAAAGTTCTGGTGGCCGTTGCTGGGCTAGCAAGAGGTTGGGGGTCGTTTGGGGCAGACTGTCGTGGGCCTGGGCCGGCTGGTAGAAGAGCCTGGGCTTTGACTGGAGGCCCAGGAGGGACCCGAGCAGGCAGGCTCGTCCCTAAGCTGTCGCTCTAACAGCTGGAGTAGTGAGTAGTGGATCTCCAGGGAGGCTGGAGGCAGGCGATGGTGTAAAGGCTGTTGAAGCAGGAGATGTCAGTGGCTCAATAGTGAGCCACGGGAGAGAGCTTGTGGGTGTGGGGGGGGGGGGACGGAGGTCAGGGGAAGGAGAAGTTAGAGATTCTGGGCGACGAGCAGGAGGGTAATGCTAGGACAGAAGTCCAGAACACGGACAAGTAGCCACCTCAGAGGAAGTCCAGGGCAGCCACCAAAGCAGCTGTCCTCGGTAGGCTCAGCTGTGGGGGCCGCCGGGCCCGAGGACCGGGGCTGGTGCTGTGGACGTGGGTCTGTCCCCGAACCGCAGGATCGCTCGAGTGCGCCCTCCGTCTGCGTGAAGCACACGTCTGTCTTTCCCATTCTCTTCCCCACTCTGAGAATCTCGGTGATGGGAGATGGTGCTTGGGGCATGGGGTGTGTGCTTGTAATGTAATGTCAAAGAAGCAAAACCCCAGAAAAAGTCGAGGAGAGAGGGCCTCGCAAGTAGTCCTTTCTAGGTTGTGTGAGATGAGATAGAAAGTGGCCTCGTGTGAAGGCTCCGGGAGCCTCCCAGACCCGTCGGGGAAGCTCTTCCCAGAGGAACTGACCCGGGCGTGCGTTTGCCGTCCCCCCTCACCCGCGTCTCCGGCCAACCTCGCAGGTCCAGGATGGCCGCTCCACCAGCTACCCGTCCCTCCTCAGCCACCTGACCTCCATGTACCTGAACACCCCAGTGCTCGCCCTGCCCGTGGCCAAGAGAAAGCTCCCGGGCCCCGGGCTGCGCTCGTTTCGTCCCCTGGCCTCCTCTCTGCCCTGCGACTTCCACCTGCTCAACCTGCGGACGCTGCAGGCCGAGGTGAGCGTCCCCGTCGGGCTCTGGCCTGTTGTGCCCCAGACTCCTCCCCGTCCTGGTCCTGCCTGCTGGGGAGCAGGGCTGCCCCCCCCCCCGTGAGCCCTGAGCAGCCCCGACCCCGTACCGCCCCTCGCGTCTTTCACCCAGGACGATGCCTTGCCTTCGGCGGAAACTGCACTCATCCTACACCGCAAGGGTTTCGACTGTGGCCTTGAGGCCAAGAACCTGGGCTTCAACTGCACCACAAGCCAAGGCAAGGTATGGGCCGGAAAGTGGGGAGGCTGCCGTGAGGTGGGCAGTGAGGATGGGACGGGGGGTGGGGGTCCCTCCGGGGCATTTTGGAGAGAGAGAGGGAGAAGCTGTCGACGGGTGTTTTCAAAGCAAGCGAGGCCTGGCGGGGCCGCGTTCTGGGCGAGACGCACAGCTGGAGAACTTGTGCTCCACAAGCAGGGACCACTGTCGCACAAGGTGGAAAGACCCAGAAGCTCATGCCGCTGCTCTGGGAGCTCTGTTCATGGGTTAAGCTGGCGCTGATACGTGGCTCCATGTGCCACGGTCTGGGCGGGCACCAGCGGATCCAGAGTGGACCCCAGCGTGGTCCCTGTCCTCAAGTTGCTCACAGCTCCGGGTGGCGCTGCCTACCCTGTGGCCCACGGGCAGCCTTCAGAGCCGAGCACACCCCAGGGACCCTCTGAGACAGCACACGGACGCCCACGTGCAGAGAGGCTCAGTGTCGCCTCCGTGGGCTTCTCCAAGAGGTGACAAGGCATATAGAGGAAGGGCGCCCAGCACAGCCCTGTCCCATGTCCCTCTCCACAGGTGGCCTTGGGGAGCCTCTTCCATGGCCTGGACGTGGGGTTCCTGCAACCGACCTCCTTGACGTTACTGTACCCCCTGGCCTCACCTTCCAACAGCACTGACGTCTACCTGGAGCCCATGGAGATCGCCACCTTTCGCCTCCGCTTGGGCTAGGGCTTCCTGTGGCCTGAAGGGAAAGCGCGTCAGAGACTGCCTCTCACACAAGGTCGGGTTGGGCAAACCGGACGGGTATCCTGTCCCGATCTACCTCTCAGAACTGTGACACGCTGGGCTGCGCCCTCATTTTCTGTTTATCTTTGCTTCTGTGTCCGGGGGCAGCCCCAAGCCCCGTGTCCGGTAGATAGGACAGACGCTAGTGAGGTGGTGGCAAGAGGGCCCAGGGTCAGAGCGCGTGGGGCCAGCCTCTGCTTTGGGTTGTGATGGCGCCCAGGTGGGCACAGGCTTAAGCACCCCCCCGTTGTCCCAGAACGGGATGGAGGAGAAGCAGGGTCGGAACTGGTAGGGGCGGCTGAGTGGGTGGCCGCCCAGCGCCGGGGTCACTGCAGGCGGGAGCCAGCTCAGGGGGGACCCTCCGGCTCTGGAAGGACTGCTTGTCTAGATGTGACCAGCAGGAGCTGAGTGACAGCAGGGAGGAGGGCGATGGGGACCCGGAGTTAGTGGGGCTGAGGAGGGAGCTCTGTTTTCCATGATGACTCTGCCGTAGGTGCTCCCTGGCCTGCACACCCCAGCTCAGGGCTGTGGGTTGGCAGGAAGGACTCACGAGAGACCGTGTCATGGCCAGAGCGCAGAGGACACTTGAGATACCAAACCCCCCCTCTCATCGCGGGCACTTGGTCTGTATGTTGATGTGTGTGCTGGTGGCAGAGACCTGGGGGTTCTTCCATCCTCTCTGACCCAACTTTGGTTCCTGTACTCTGTACACCACCGTCCTCGGGAGCTCCTTCCCATCCTGGGGGCATTTGGCCTGGCACACTTCCTTTCCCTGGGAAGAAAGCGAAGCTTCCAGGCACCCGTGAGTGTGAGCAATTTGAGAAGGCTTTCGGCCCCATCCCTGCGTGGGCAGGGCGGTGGGGGTTCTTCCTCTACAGAATCCTGGCACAGGGACTGGGAATACAGAGCGTACACTAGGAGGCATTACGGCTACTCATGGGCCTTCATTTCAGCTTCGATTCATAGAGAAGAGTTTTTGGTAGTCTCTATAGATGCTGAAACAGTATTTGGTAAAGTTTAAGATCTATCCCTTATTAAAAAACTTAGTAAGTTAAGATGACAGAGACATCATAATCTAGATTAAGACAAAAATCTCTATCGCAAACCAGCAGTTGGTGACATTCTAAAGAACCACAGGCATTCCCATACAAGTCGGAAGCGAGCCGAGGACGCATCACTCATTAGCGGTGTCCTGGCACGGTCGCCCCCGCGGGAGAGCGGTGAAGAAGGAGAAGGAGGTAGAGCTGTCGTTATTTGCAGACGACAGCCCGGCCAACCCGTGCAGTGTACGAGAGCCTGCGGGAGACCTGCTAAGACCATTCTGTGAGTGGACACACATGGCAGACACGATGCTCCTGGAAGGATTTCATTTCTCTCCGAATCAGCCCCTAAGTTCAGTGTGTTCCAACGCAGTTGGATGCTTTGGGAATTGGATGAGTTCTCAAGTTCATGGAAGAGTAAATATGTGAGAACAGTAAACGAATTCTGAATGATGGGGAGTTGGGGGCGGGGAGCGCCGAGGGAGTGAAAGGCACGCATCCTGAGCCACTGTCCCAAGGCCTCTCAGGTTTCCAGGAGTGGCCCCTGTGACCTGGGGGGGGCTCGGACCGACAGGCTCCTGGAATAACAGGCAGAGTCCCGGAGCAGACCCCCAAGTAGGATAAAAGGAGTATTTGAAGTGGGGAAAAAAGATGGCTTGTTTAATAACTAGAACTTTAAGACAAGTGGCCCTCAAAAGTAAGAAATCTGTAGCTCACAGTTGCCACGACAATTAGATCCAGAGGGAAGAAACTAGAAAAGTTCAACTGCAAAATTACTGAAGGAAATACAGGAGATTACTATATCTCTGGTGTGGAAGGCTCTGTTTTAAACATAACATAAAACCTAAAAGATCTAATGAGGGAAATGATAAAAAGGTTTGACCACCCCAAGAAATTGAAAGTTTATGTACGATGGAGAACATTATGGTTCCAACACAAATGAGACTGGGAGAAAAATGTTTGCAGCCTTTCCAGTATTGATGAGTTAATTACTTCAGGAGAAAAGCTTGCTTTGGGGTCCTTGGAGAGGGTCCCCTGGGCCTGCTTAGCAGCTCCCCAAACATCCAGAATTCTTCTGGATCACCCAGGGCTGTTGTCGCCAGCATCGGGCCAGGGCACGTGGAATGCTAAGTCACAGCGGAAGAAATGAGATGACCCGGTGAGGTGCTCAGCACAGAGGGCCCGGTGCACAGAGGAGCTCAGTAAATAGAAACCTTGATCTTATTAGTAATGCCAAGTAGTTATATCACAGCAGGTGGTATCTGCTAGTATCCTATGACTTGTAATCAAATGATAAGGGAGACTCTGTGACCACCGCCCCCCCCCCCAGGAAATGAGCAGAATAAAGGCTATTTATTACATCTGAAGGTCTTAGATTTTCCATGGAGTTAGTCCTCTGCCCGGAACGATGTTTAATCCTGCACACTGGCCTTTTAAAACCACTCCAGGCAGCGTAGTTCAAGGTGAGGTCCACATCACCAGGAGTGTTTGTTTCCGGTCCAGCTTTCTGGCCTGTCCTGGTGAGGGGTGCCCCTGAGCCTGGATGTGGGAACAAGGGCCCGTGGAGTGGAGACAGAGACTTACTGGGAGTGGCACTCTAAAGAATCTGCATTTTTAACAAGCTTCCAGGTGATTCTCTTGCATACAGCAGTACAGAAATGGGCCTTTGATTTTAAGGCAAACTGCAGTCCTTCACCACGGAGCCCTGACACTGAGGCCTCCGTTCTGAGGGTGATAATCAGAATTAGAACGGGGACATGATATGCAAGCAACGTCAGCCCCTGGAACTAGAATTCTCTTCCTCCCGGCACCCCTCCAGCCGCTTAGAACTACCCCACCTCCCAGAAGAAAGGAACCCCGGGAAGGTGGATTGAAACCAAGAACCAAGTCCTGTGCAGGCTGAGCCAGGCACGGACTGTGCTGACCCGGCTTCCCTAGGGGGTGGGCTGAGAGAGAGACCCTCGGAAGGGCGGCATCTCTCGGCGGAAGCCCGCCTGCCTCCCCCACCGTCAACGCGGCCGGCTAACCGCACCCAAGCCCTCACGGAGGAGGAGAAGCACAGTCTGGGTGGTGGGAACGAGGCTCACCGCCCAAGATCGAGATCTCTTGTTTTTCGCTAGCAAAAATTCGTCCACATAAACACTGTGGGGGGGCAGTTCTCATAGCAAGAACAGGTGAGAGAGGAGGAGGCCAGATCCTTCAAAACAAACTTTGATTTCACTTGGGGTCTGTGGGAAATCCGTTCAGAACTTCTTGGCGGCTACTGGGACTGAGTGGATCTGCAGAGTCTCACCCAGTCTGGGTCCTGACTTTGGACCCCCCCGACTGAGGTAAGCCTGAACTGAAAGTGAACTCTGGGCACAGGAGACCCGGAGCGGTGGGAGGTAAGGACTTCTCAGCCCTTGGGACGTGCGACAGGGTTGAAGATTTAAAAACCAGTGCTGAGTGTGGAAGCCTCGAGGAGCTCACTTGGGGGTGGGGGAGCCCAGGGGCCTGCACTGGAGCCGGTCGCGTGAGCACACCCACACGGCTACCTCCTCAACCCCCGATGCCTCGGGATGGTGAGAGGTTAACAATGCAAGAGGCTCGTCCTCCTGGAGGTGCTCTCCTCTGACCCAGAACAGAGAACAGTGACGGTCTGAGCAGCTCAAGGGAGAAGCAGTGGCTGGGAGCCCTCCAAGTCCGCGTGGCACACACAGGTGACCGAGAGAGACCAAGGGGCCAGAGCCAGGCCAAGCGAGGAGCACAGGATGAGAAGGCGAAGAGATTGCAAGGAAAAACATGACAAAATGTAAGCAGCCCCCCAAAAGTACTTTATTGAAATAGATTCCACATGTGGGAGAAACACCAGATTCGGTGCAGATAACAGAGACTTGTGCATTTGGAAAACAGAGCTGAGGAGTCCCTCAAACCCACTACCGAGACAAAAGGAAAATGTAAAAAAGAGGTTAAGAAATATGGCAGATAGGGGTGCCTGTGTGGCTCAATTGGTTGAGCAAACTCTCAGTTTTGGCTCAGGTCACCGTCTCAGGGTTGTGAGATCGAGCCTTGTGTCAGGCTCCACACCTGGTGGGGAGCCTGCCTGAGATTCACTCTCCCTCTGTCCCGACCCCTGCCCCCCAGCTCCCGTGTTCTCTCTCAAATACAAAGGAAGAAAAAAAGGCAGACTTGGAAGCAATGACATAGCATTTAGCAGCACTTTTAGGAGAGACTAGTGAGTAGGGAAGAGGAAACCGTCAAAACGATAGCAGGTGCATTCTTCAGAAAGGAAGATCTGTAGGAGTCCTTAAATGGAAGCACTCACCAAGTTCCAAGAAAGGGATGTATAAAAAAAATCCTCCTGTACACATACTGCAAAAAAAAAAACAAAAACAAAAAAAAAAAAACCCCTACAAATCAAAAAGAGAGAAACTCCAAAAGGAAAGACCCCTGGAACGCCGGCAGACATCTAGTTAGCATCAGTAGATCCCTGGAGTCCATGAAATAATGCCTTCAGACTTAGGGAACATGACTACCAAGCCAGGATCTGGTGGCAGGTGCACTCGCATTCAGAGGGTGGGAGAAAGGGCCTTCCAAACACGCGAAGGCTAAGAGTTTGCAGTGTGCAAAACTTCAGTGGGAGAACAAAGGTGTCCTTCAGGAAAAGTGAAAATCCAGGATGCATAAGCCAGTGGTAGGTATACCTCTTGATCTTCGGGTTGTGAGTTCAAGCCCCACATTGGGCACAGAGCTTAAATAATTTTTTTTTAAGAGAATGTGTAGGGACGCCTGGGTGGCTCAGTTAAGCATCTGCCTTCAGCTCAGGTCATCATCCCAGGGTCCTGGCATCAAGTCCCGCATTGGGCTCCCTGCTCAGTGGGGAGCCTGCTTCTCCTCTGCTCTGCCTGCTGCTCCCCCTGCTTGTGTGCTCACTCACTCTCTCTCTCTGACAAATAGATAATAAAAAAGGGAATGCATAAAGAAATACTGTCCATTCATATAATGAAATACTAGAAAGTAGTTTAAAGGAATGAGCTAAACACTCATGTGCATTGACATGAATAGATCTCAAAGCATTGCTAAAGGAAAAGAAAGGTACTGGGGCGCCTGGCTGGCTCAGTCAGTAAAGCATGCAACTCCTGATCTTGGGATTACAAGTTTGAGCCCCACGTTAGGTTTAGAGATGATTTAAGTTTAAAAAAAAAAAAAAGTAAACTTACAGAGTGATACATACTTAGGATATACTACTCTAAGATAAGTGCTATAAGGACAGTCTTTTCAATAAATGGTGTTGAGAAAATTGGATATCCACATACAAAAGAACGAAGTTGGAAGCTTATCTTACACCTCACACAAAAATTGAAATGGATCAAAGATCCAAATGTAACAGCTAAAACTATGAAACTCTCAGAAGAAAACGGGAGGAAATCTTCATGATGTCGTGGCAACGATTTCTTAGATATAACACCAAAAGCAATAATGCTTCTGGAAAGGAGTCACCATTCTAGATCCCATTAAGATATTCATGATTTGTGTAAAGAAATAAAAATAGCAGGGCGCCTGGGTGGCTCAGTTGGTTAAGCAACTGCCTTCAGCTCAGGTCATGATTCTGGAGTCCCGGGATCGAGTCCCACATCAGGCTCCCTGCTTGGCAGGGAGTCTGCTTCTCCCCCTGACCTCTCTCCTCTCATGCTCTCTCTCTCTCATTCTCTCTCTCTCTCAAATAAGTAAATAAATAAATCTTAAAAAAAACAAAAAAGAAATAAAAATAGCAACATTAACAGGATTCCAATTTGGAAAAGTTGATTCCTATCCCGATGGATGACTTTGAGGGGTTCATGATGTCCGTGGAGAAAGGCACTGCAGATGTGGTGGAAACAGCAAAAGAACTAGGATTAGATGTGGAGCCTGGGGACCCCTGAGTGGCTCAGTCTGTTAAGAGGCTGCCTTCGACTCAGGTCATGATCCCAGGGTCTTGGGATCGAGTCCTACATCGGGCTCCTTGCTTGGCAGGGACCCTGCTTCTCCCTCTCCTCCTCCCCCTGCTCTTTCACTCCCTCTTTCATAAGTAAAATCTTTTTTCTTTTTTTAAAAAGTGGAGCCCGCAGATGGGACTGAAATGCTGCAATCTCATGATTAAACTTGAATGGATGAGGAGTTGCTTCTTGTGGATGAGCAAAATGGTTTCTTGAGATGAAGTCTACTGGTGAAGATACTATGAAGACTGTTGAAATGACAACAAAGGATTTACAATATTACAGAAACTTGGATTGACTCCCATTTTAAAAGAAGTTCTACTGAGTGTGGCTGAGTTGGGGAGGCACGTGACTTTTGATCTTGGGGCTGTAAGTTTGAGCCCCATGTTGGGTATAGGGATTACTTAAGAGAAGTTCTAGGGGGGCCTGGGTGGCTCAGCTGGTTGAGTGTCCAACTCTTGATCTCAGGGTCGTGAGTTCAAGCCCTGCTTTGGCACTGGGGGCCATGCTAGGTGTGTAGCCTACTTAAAAAAAAATAAAGTTTAAATTCTGCTGTAGGTAAAATGCTATCAGACAGCATTGCTCACTACAGAAAAATCACTAGTGAAAAGAGTCAATGTGGCAAACTAAATTATCAAGAAATGGCCACAGCTCCTCCACCTTCAGCAACCACCACCCTGATCCGTCAGTAGCCGTCAAGGGAGGCAAGACCCTCCACCAGCCACAAGATCACCACTCACCGAAAGCTCAAAGGATGATTAGCATTTTTTTTTTTTTTTGGCAATAGAGTATTTTTAAATTAAGGTACACACGCTGTTTTCTTTTTTTTTTTTTTTTAAAGATTTTATTTAATTTGACAGACAGAGATCACAGGTAGGCAGAGACGCAGGCAGAGAGAGAGGAAGGGAAGCAGGCTCGTTGCTGAGCAGAGAGCCCGATGTGGGACTCGATCCCAGGACCCTGGGATCATGACCTGAGCTGAAGGCAGAGGCTTTAACCCACTGAGCCACCCAGGCGCCCCCACACGCTGATTTCTTAAAGACATAATGCTGTTGCACACTTAGCACACTACAGAATAGTGTAAACATACTTACATACACTGGGAAACCAGAAAGTTTCACTTGACCTGCTTTATTGTGATATCCCCCTTATTGTCGCGGTCTGGAACTGAACCTGCGGTATCTTGGAGTTACGCCTGTAATCTCAGATGGTTCAGGGGAAAAAGTTACTTATTCTGTAATTTCACAACTTTTAAGTTTCTGATTGTTTAAAAATATATATTGAGTTAAGGGCACCTGCGTGGCTCAGTCTGCTAAGTGTCGGACTCTCAATTTTGACTCACGTCCTGATCTCATGGGTTGTGAGACTGAGCCTGCGTCAGGCTCCCCTCTCACTGGGGAGTCTGCTTAGACATTATCTCCTTCTGCCCTTCCTCCTGCTCGTGCTCTCCCTCTCACTGTCTCAAATAAAACCTTTTTTTTTTTTTTTAAAGGTTTATTTATTTATGAGAGAGAGAGAGGGAGCACAAGCATAGGGGAGCTGGAGAAGGAGAAGCAGGCTCCCCGCCGAGCAAGAAGCCAGATATGGGGCTCAATCCCAGGACACCAGGATCATGACCCGAGCCAAGGGCAGATGCCTAATAACTGAGCCACCCAAGTGTTCCTCTCAGATAAAATCTTTTTTTTAAAAAAAGGTAAATAAAAATTTTAAAGGCCCAATAGTGTGGCAAAAAAGGAACTTGTCCTTACTCTGTCATTGCCCCATCCGTTTGGCCATTAACAAGTCTTTGCACCTCCCTGAGCTTCACGTTTTGTCTCTGTAAAATGAGAACAATATCCCTTCCCAGCACTGCCTTACCTGGTTATTATACTGAACAGATGAAGTTAACACCTATGAAAAGGTTTTTTTGTACAACATCAAGCACCCTGTGAGACAAATACTCCTGCATTCTGTAAGTAATGGAATTTTTATTAAATGTCCTGAAACCTTCATTTTAAGCCACTTAAAAGCTGCAGATTACATATTTTGATATTAAATGTATATGTATAAACTGCAGGTTTCACATATATAAATTCATTAATAGTATAGTAAAAATATACTATCAATATATAAAGTACTACTATACTATTAGTAAATTACTGACTTACTAACATTATTGATATATAAGTATATATGTAAATATATATATTTAAGTGTAAGGAATAAAGTTTTTAAAAATCCTGTAATTCTGCCTCCCCCAAATAATTTATTAAACTAAAACCAAAATTCTCCAAAACACACCTCGTCCGGGCCTGCCTTAGAGGATTACACTGAATTTTTTAACTTTCCTGATCCGTTTACGTGGGACTACCCTGAAACTCATTTCCTTTTAGTCGCCTTCTTGCGGCCCTTCACCATTTCTTCCTGCAGAAACTGCACGGGAGCCTTCTTTGGGTAAATAACCACCGTGGTCTAGCGCGAAGTGGCCTTTGACCTAACCACTTCCTCCTTCCCCAGGTGTGCCCTTTCCAACGGGCTAATAACTCTCAGTGGCTAGCGGCGACCAGAAATCCGTCACCTGCAGACCCCGACACACCGAAGCCTCGGAGCGGGCAGCCGCCTCTCCCAGACCCCGCCCACCACAGGCCTCCGAGGGTGGGGCCGCCTCGGAGCCACTTCCGGAGACGACCGGAAGTCCGCGTCGCTTAGCAACCAAAGGACCCGGAGTGGTGGGGCTGAGATCTGGGATGGGCTGCGAATGGCGACGAGTTTCCGGGGCGGTCTGGGATGTGAGGGACTCGCAGCACCCCCACGGGCCCTGTCCTGTTGTTGCCGGTAAGCAGGTGGCATTCCTTTCCAAAACATCTGTCATTCCGTCCAACTTTTTTCCTTTTTTCACCAACCTTCTTAAAGGAGGAAGACTGCTACCATTTCTTGAACACCTTCGTGTCAGGCTCCGTCTGACACGTGACCTAGTCTAACCCTAGTAATTACACAGCCTATGTCACTGATAAGGAAGCCAGGCTGGGGGGGTGGGAGGGGTCGGGGCCCTGACCTGTCCCTGGGGGCACTCAGTCGGTTCCCTGTCACGTCCAAGGACAGGTATCCCGCCTACCTGCTCCCCATTCGGCAGGCTGGGGAAGGAGCAGCGAGAACTTAAAGCTTTACCCAAAGTACTTTATTTTTACATAATGACTTATGAACTAGTGTTTATGGAAGCCCAAGTCCCTGAGGGGCCAGAGTGCGCTCATACAGAATAGCAAACAGACCCAAGGCCTGGAGAAAGGGCAGTAAGTGCATTAGGATCGGACGGGCTCCATCTGATTTCCACAATCCAGGGCTCAGCTGAGTTGGCAGGACACACTCAGAGTGAGACGACGCAAGTGTCTCTTGGCCTCTTGTATCTGGGCTGAACCAGTCAGGGAGGGAGGTGGAGAGGCACAGAAAGGCGGCAATAGGGAATCTTTCCGGCCTGGCCAAGGCTGGAGCTTGGGCCCCTGACGGCTCCAAGCACCGCTCAGAGCGTCAGCCCCCGCTCCTTGAACAGCTGCTTTAGAGCCTCTTCCAGCTGTCGGTTTGTTCCCTGAAGCCCCTTCACCACTTGCGCTGCCCACTCGAAGTATTCCTGGACTCGATGTTCAGACCACCCTGCACGAGAATGGACAGAAGAGTGCTCACGCGGCGTCCAGGATAGCACTGTCTTCCACCGACTTCCTGGAGGGCTTGCTGCAGGGCCACGAGAGGAGCTCCCGCTGGGGTTTGTCCTGAAAACGTCCCCTTGACAGCTGTTGCACTTCCACGGTGCGCAAAATCAGAGTGGGCCAGTAGGGTTGGCTGGGGGAATCAACTAGAAGGCCTAGGCTCTTCTCCCACTCCCCCGGGAACGAACCAACCTGTGCCTCCAGAAGGTGGACACCTCCCCCCCCCCCCGTTCCCCCGGAGCAGGTGGGGGAGCGTACCCTCTGGGGTGCAGCGATTCAGGTCCCTTAGGTTGTACAGCTTGTCTGCCAGCTTCACCAGTTTGGCCCCGGGGCTGCTGTGGGGTGCGCGCTCCACCTGCAGCCGCTTTCTCTCCAGCTTGGGCACAGTCTTGTCATCTGTCACCTCCTCCACCAGCCGCCGCACTTGCGCCCCAAAGTGCCGCTCCACCTCATCCAAGCTGGTGTCTGTGTCCTCCACTGTGTCATGGAGCAGGGCTGCCTGGGGACAGGCTTCCCCTTAGCCCTGTGACCCCAGGCAAGGGCTGCCCAGGACCGAATGGGGTCCCTGATCCCCACCCTAGCCTCCGAGGAGAGAACGAGGGGAGTTACCTGTAACACCACAATGTCAGTGATTCCCGCCTCATGGGTCAGGATCCGAGCCACACCTGACGGGGCAAAGCAGGAAGTCAGACCTGAGGGAGCCCCAGGCTGCGTGCTGCGGGTTTTGCGGAGCCAGATGTGGCCTCTCGCTAACCAGACGACCTTTACTCTCTTTGCGTGTCATCTGTGCAGAGGAACAATCATGCCTACCGTCCCGCGTTGCTGTGAGGCTTAAACACGAAAAGTGCCCGGCACAAAGCCCGGTACAGTGTAGGTACTCAATGAGGCGTAGGCCCTCCGCGTTCCCTTCCCGGTCCCCACCCCCTAGACACCAATGCGGTTGCTCCCCGGGCGGTGCGCCCACCGATAGGGTGGTTGATGTAGGGGGTCCCTTCGGGGTCCTTCCGCCGCTGCAGTCGGTGCTTGCGAGCCGCGAAGTCCGCAGCCTCCACCAGCTGCGCCGCCTCGGAACCCATCGCGCGGGTGGGGCGGGCGGCTGACGTCCCGGGAGCCCCTTGAACCCAGACAGAGCGTCCACAGCGCCCCCTGGCGCCGCGGAGGTCGGTGACGGTGGAGTCCGACCCAGACAGCCTGGTTTCTGGGGAGCTGACATCCTGGAGGAGAGACCAACTGGTGAGGGGAGCTGCTCTGCTGGGGGTGCAAGAAGGACATGGCCGGCCTCTCTGAGAACCCACGGCCTCGGCGAAGGAGGAAGACAAACAAGAAATAAGACGGCGTTCTCACAGTGTGCTGGATCCGGGGCAGAAAGACACAGGGGACTATGGGGCCTTGGAGGAAGGGCAATTCACCCGGCCTCCTAGGGTCAAAGGCAAAGGAGCCTTCCTCCAGAAGGATCCTCTCGTCCTGTGAAAAGACAATCTTCAATGTCAATGTTCTGAAAATTCTCAAAGTGCTCTAAAAATGGTTTTCCCTGCAGGGAGGAACTGGTTGGGATGGGCGTGGGAGCCTCACCTTTGGGCCCAGAAGACCCTACAGCCTGACGCTCTGGAAACTGGAATTTACACTAGCAGCCTGCCTAACTGCTTCAGGTGTAGACTCCCAGGCAGCAGTGATGTTTCTGCGAGAACTGTCTTCTTTGTTCTCGGGTGCTGCGTTTCTTTCTTGTACCATAAGTGTTCCTGCTTCAGTCCCTAGACACCTGCTGTGCGCCCCTCAGATGATAACTGCTGTCATGCTGTTCTGGGAGCATGACATCGTCAGGTCTTCACAGACTCTGGAATAACAGCACTGCTGGCTGGTGGCCTTGGGCCTTCTAGAGAAAATCCCTGTCTCAGCAGATGGCTGCTATGAGGTTTAAGGGGTAAGAGAGAACTAGAGACCCTGGAAGAGCTTTTCCTGTGAACTGGTTTGCAAAGCATAGTACTCCAATCAGACTGGTAGCTTCTGTGTTTTGGCTGGTAGCTGGGGCAGACAAGGGCTCAAGGGAAAAGCTAATAGAAGGCCTTGCCCTTGTTTTGCAGCCAGTCTTGGTGGTTGCCATGATGCAGCAGTTAGGGAGGGAAGCTCCAAACGCTGTAACCAAGGCCCCTGGGGCCCGAAATGGAACGACCAGAATTCCCAGGACTTCCACAGGAGCCTGGAAATTGAGAGTGGGTAGAGAGAAACATATCTGGCTTTATCTCTTCTTCAGCCTAATGGCTCAACTTCTCTCTCATGCCTCATTCTGCCCTCTAGTCTTCTGAACCTTTCCCCCTTCAGTTCGGGAAACCTTAGGCAGCTGGAGACACAGTCCCCACGTTTTCCAACAGAATATAGAACCTCAGTCACTTTCGCCTCCAGAGGTCTGTGGTAGAAGCTTCAGGTTTGTGTTCATGGCGCCCAGGGGCCTTGCGGTTTTGATTTTTGTTTTCCTACTGTCTGCAGCCATGGCTTAGAAAGAGAGATGTTGGGGTTCCGAAGACCAGCGCTGAGGTGGACGTGACCTCTCATGGGCTTTCAGAGGAGGCTGGGCCTTTTGCTGACTGGCCTGACCGTGGGGCTGCTGCTGCTCTTCAGCTGGGCGACGCTTGCTCAGCCGACCTCTCTCTCAGGTACCCAGTCTCCTCTGTGCGCACCCCTCTTCGGCCCCTACCAACTCAGCAGGGTATGAGCTGCTCTGGGGAGCCAGTGGGGAGGGAGGTAGTCTGCCCTTTTGATAAGGGCGGATCATTGTCACTCTCCAGAGGGATGGAGTTGGGTGTGGGCAGACCATTCTTGCCAGTCTCCAGCCCCCTTGCTCCTCCCTTCAGCATTGGCCCACCACCCCCACTTGTGCCAGACCACCTGGGACGCTGATGGCCGCCGCTACCCCGGTTTTTTCTGTCCTCGGCTCTCGGATACCCCGGAGGAAGCCTACTGCTGCCGCCTGCAGGCTGCAGGGGGCTCCTGCTGCACCCGGGCTGAATTTGAGGCCTTGTACCAGGTCAACCTGTCCGCCCTTCCGCCCCCACCCATCCTCAGGTGAGAACTCCAAGCCCCAGAACCACTGGAACGCTGGCAAACAAGCCCTGTTTTTCATTCATGGGGCGGGAAGCTTGTAGCATACAGACGAGTGGAGGGGCAGACTTCAAAGAGAAAATCGCGTGAATACACAATTACAAACAGTTGTGTGAAAGGAAGTTCAGGGGGCTGTGTAAGCGGGTAACAGGGAGCCATTGCGTGCACTGTGGGCCTGGGGTCAGGCGGGACAGGTGTCCGACCGAGAGGATCTTGTAGTCCGTGGATTACATGCATTATAGCCGGGGTTTTCAAAACTAAATCTGTCCATGAATGACTTCATGGCATGTGTGAGCCCCCTGCGTTTCTATTTAGGAATTCTACATTTATCGGGGAGAGGGGTGTCCCGAGCTTTCTCCGACTCTCAAGGCTCTGTAACCGACAGGCTGCAGCAGCAAGCACGCGGCTGGGGCCAGCATCCTAATACTCTCTCCTCTCCTACAGGGGCCGGGGCCCGCTCCTAGCCCTGGGCCTCTATACCCTGCTGCTCGTGGCCCTGATGACCGCCGACCTCGTGCACTTCTGCCGCGGTCGGGGCAGGGGCCGGCGCCGCGGCCCCCGCCGGCTTCCCTCTCGGTCCTCCGCCGCACGCCCCCTGCGGGTCCCGGTGGGGACAGACTAGGATCTGCGGCGCGGGTCAGAGCCCCGCCCACCGGCGCGCTCTCTCCTTGCCCCCGCCCCCTTCTCTGGCTCCGCCTCTGACGCCGGACCGGGGCGGGGCAGCCGACGCCAGATTCCTGAGCCTGGTCCCACTCCGCCCCAGAGACTGCGCCTGCGCGCGCCCTGGACGCCCTCTCCGCGATGACTGTGAGTGGTCCAGGCACCCCCGAGCCCCGGCCCGCCGCCCCCGGGGTGCGTACCGGCCCTCCCGTTCCATCACCTCTTCCCACCTGCTCTGACCGTACCCCGGCCTCCTCCTCCCGGTCTTGGCCCTCCATGGGACTTGCCCCTGCCCCCCGGTCTCTTGTCTCCCAGCTCCCCGACCCTGGCCTGAGCCCACCCCCAACGTTTCCACCCATTCCCTCCACAGGCCAGTGCGGTGGAGCAGCTGCGGAAGGAGGGCAACGAGCTGTTCAAATGCGGGGACTACGAGGGCGCCCTGACGGCCTACACTCAGGCCCTGGGTCTGGGCGCTACGCCCCAGGACCAGGCCATTCTGCACCGAAACCGGGCCGCCTGTCACCTCAAGCTGGTGAGGGAGCCGGCTGCTCTTCCTCTGCCCCTCCTCTGCCCTGCCTGGGCCGGGTTTGACCATCTTGCTGCTGTTTGGGTCCTGGCTGGGTATTCACTTCCCAAGGCACCTCCACTTACTTGTCTGATGTCTTTTGGGCCTTCGGATGGTGGGGACTTGAGTGGCTACTAGAGCACAGCCCTGTTGCCCAGCTACTGCCCTGAAAGGAAGACGACCAGCCTCTCAAGCTCCTGCTCCTTTTCTTACAGGAAGATTACGACAAAGCAGAAACCGAGGCATCCAAAGGTAGGAGACTGTGGGCTGCGGTGTGGAGCTGCGGTGGGCAGGGACTCTGGGGCCACTGCACCTTCACATTTTCCTTTCCTTTTGGCCCCAGAAACATTTCTGCCTTCTCTCTTTCCCACTTCCTCGGGCGTTTCCTTCTCTGCAGCTACCCTCACCTTTTCTGAGGCTGGAATACTGAGTCCCACATCTGTCCCCCCACCTTCCTCGGGCCCTCGAGACTTTTCCCTACTGCTTTTGCCTGGAGACAGTGGCCTCATGGGTGCTGACAGAGCTCCCGTTTGTGCTCAGCCATCGAAAAGGACGGAGGAGATGTCAAAGCACTTTACCGGCGCAGCCAAGCCCTAGAGAAGTTGGGCCGCCTTGATCAGGCTGTCCTTGACCTGCAGAGATGTGTGAGCCTGGAACCCAAGAACAAAGTTTTCCAGGAGGCCCTGAGGAACATCGGCGGCCAGATTCAGGAGAAGGTACGTGAATGACTGAGAGAGAGGCTTTGACAGGTGGTAGAGGGACACTGGTAAATGGATCTGGGCAAAGGGTATAAACACTGGAGATACTGATGGCAAACAGGCTTTTGGAATGAAGCTCAGCCTTGCTAGTGGTTAGGGAGAAGCAAGTGAAAATAACAGCAAGGTGCTGTCTTTTCGGTGGTCTGTTCAGCAAACTTTTAAAGTACATACACTTTGCTAGAAGAAGGGAGGCAGACACTTAAGTGGCGGGCTCGATCATGAGTGCTGGAGTTGGTGCATATTGGTACAGCTCCTTCGGGGAGTACGTGAACATAGCTCTTAAAATTTTAAATGAGCGTATCCTGTGATCCAGTATGTTTATTTGCTGTCTCCCCTGAAGAAGCCTTGACCGTGTACACAAGCAGGCATGTGTATGTTTATTTCAGCCTTGTTTGTTGTAATGAAAAGTTGGAGCTTGGCTAACTGCCTAGCGATAGGGAGTGGTTTAATAAACGGGGTTCTGTCCTTACTGTGGACCCCTGTGTCACAGTTACCAAGAGTAGGTAGATTTATAGACGTCCATGTATAGACGTGGAGAGAGAATACTTCTTTTTTTTTTTTTAAAGATTTTATTTATTTGTGAGAGAGTGAAAGAGCGAGCACAGCCAGGCAAAATGGCAGGCAGAGGCAGAGGGAGAAGCAGGCTTCCCCGCCAAGCAAGGAGCCCGATGTGGGACTCGATCCCAAGACGCTGGGATCCTGACATGAGCTGAAGGCAGCCGCTTAACCAACTGAGCCACCCAGGCATCTCAAGAGAATACTTCTTAAATGAAAAAAGACAAGTTTGCTGTAACACGTATGGGAGGATACCGTTCATGTTGAAATAATACCTCATGTGCACCCTCAAAACAGTACCATGTTTTCTTCTGTGGGCCCACTTGGGTGTGTAAATATGAAGAAAAATATTTTCAGAGATAATGCATCAGAATGGTAACAGCATGAGCCCTGGGGAACGGAGGGAGATTGATGGAGTTTTTCAGAGATACTGCTTCATCCATTAACTTTGTGATATAGAAAGAGACATTGTTCGCATAGTTTATATGTTAAAAGTTACTTTAGGGGGCCCCTGGGTGGCTCAGTGGGTTAAGCCTCTGCCTTCGGCTCAGGTCATGATCTCAGGGTCCTGGGATCGAGCCCCACATCGGGCTCTCTGCTCAGTGGGGAGCCTGCCCCCCATCCCCACCCCCTGCCTGCCTCTCTGCCTACTTGTGATCTCTGTCTATTAAATGAATAAGTAAAATCTTAAAAAAAAAAAAGTCACTTTAGGAGAAAAGAGTCTAAAGCCTATCATGAACACAGCCCAGCTTGAATTAACCAGGTCCGGTGATGTTTCAGCCCTGTCCCAGTGAGAGCAGGGAATGTGCTGGCAGACTTCTTACAGAAAGGCTGAGACGTGGCAGGTCGTTTCTGCTCCGTGCCGGCTCTGGTCAGCAGGAGCTGCCTAGAGCCCTGTGTTGAGATGGATGAGGGAGGTTGGTGGGCCTAGCAGAGCATCCTGTGCACGACTGATTGGTCATGTCTGCCATGGATGCAAAGGGGGATGCGGGGAGTGGCGCACGTGCTGGGTATGTGCCACCATCCATGCCCTGGGCCCTAGGGAGGGAGAGGGCCGAGGGTGATCTTGGTCCATCAGGTTATTTTTAAAAGTTTTCAGAATCCTGGAGCCCCAGGGAGCGTTCGCAGCTACCTCCTGACCTGCTGGCTCCCTTGCTGCCGGCGTCCGTGCCGGGTTGAGGGCCACGGGCAGAACATCCATGCTGCCACGACATGGATGGCACCTCCGGGATGGCGTGGCCCCACGGCTCCCAGGGTGCCTTGCCTTCTGAATGGCACCGCCTTCGGCACTAGCGCCGCCCCTGCTGCCCGAGTGGGAAGTAGCTCAGGAGGGAAAACAGCCGCGGGAGGTTTGGGTGAAGCTGCCAGGCGAGTCTCTTCCTGCCCAGGGTAGCGTGGGGGGAGCCCGCGGCCCAGATGTCCTAGCTGTGCCTCCTGAGGACACGAGCCAGGCACCGGGACAAACGGAAGAGAGCACACAGGGAATGCGCTGTCTTTGGCTCTAAGAGGGACCTCCCCGTGCCTCGCTGGTTTGTCGTAGGTGCGATACATGTCCTCGACGGATGCCAAAGTGGAGCAGATGTTTCAGATACTGTTGGACCCACAAGAGAAAGGCACCGAGAAGAAGCAAAAGGTATAGGTCTGGGCCGAGCGAGTGGGGGCGGAACTCCCACTACAGCCACCCCCTGTCCCCTGCCCCGGCAGTGCCTTCGCCGTGAGCCGGTGTTGGCCCACCAGCCGCTGCTGGCCTGCTGTGCTGCCCGGTGCTCCTCGGGCCATGCAGCCGGGCTCCCAGAGCCCGAGCGAGAGCCTACAGGGCCTGGGGCCTGCGTGTGTCCTTTCCCTTCCTTACTGGGGGAAACTGAAGTTCACAGAGGTTCCATTTATGACCCCGGGTCGCTCAGCCACTGAATGGACGCAGCGCGGTCCAGAGCTCCGGCTCGCCGCTTGCCCCAGCCTGTGCCGCGGGTAGCGTCCACTTGATGGTGCGCCTCCTTTGACGTAGGCTTCCCAGAACCTGGTGGTGCTGGCCCGGGAGGATGCTGGGGCTGAGAAGATCTTCCGGAGCAACGGGGTTCAGCTCCTGCAGCGCCTGCTGGACACGGGCGAGGCTGACCTGATGCTGGCGGCTCTGCGCACCCTGGTCGGCATCTGCTCGGAGCACCAGTCACGAGTAGGTGGGGCGGCGGGGCAGGCTACTACCACGGTCCGTGCACCCACCACCCTTCCACGACTCACTGTATTCCCAGAAGAATGGAAGGCAGAGTACAAGGGGACATGTCGTGAGAGGAAAAATTAAAATGGCTCCCCAAAAACCCATCATGATTTGGGATGAACTGGGGCCTGTAAAAAGCGAAAGGAGCCCACGGAAACCCCGAGCCCGTGCTTTCAGTAGGCTTTCCTGGAGCCAGCTCAGAGACGCCTCGTTCGGACTCATTCATTGTGCAATAAAAGCAAGGTCTTGCAAGGAAAGGGGCCCCCATCGTTCTCCGACCATCAAACTGACGTTTCCCCTGCAGGAGTGTCCTCCAGCCAATGATGTGGTCAGTGATGTCACCCAGAGCATCTGTACTCAGACAGGGACCAGATAGGAGGGGCTTGACCGTGAGCTGGTTGTCCGTGTAGACAGTACGTGTCCAGCACAGACACTTGTGTAAGAACAGTCCTGCCCTGGCGAAGTCCAGGCCGTACCTCTTACCTGAGCTGGCTGGACCCAGTGGACAGGGACTTGACCCTTGGTTCCTTTGAGAGGCGCCCATAGTTCCGAGATCAGGGATGGAGCTGTGGGATATTCCATGAAAGCTCTTTAGGCCAAACTCAGGCTATATTTCTGGGTCTCCCAGAACTAAGAACGGTAAAGCCATGTGAATTCCATCCACCTCTTTAAGCCTTTCTGCCCATCTCAGGTGAACCTCTGGGATGTCCAGCTTAGAAATGAGACAGAGACGCCCTGTCGTCCGCTCCATGTGTGTCCGCATCCCCAGGCTGCAGACAGAGCCTCAGGGTCACCATTGGAAAGGAACCAGGGGTCCTTGGACCTGGGGTCATGGAGCTTGTCCAGACTTCTGGGGCTCCTCGTTAGTAGGGAAACACAAACCAAAGCAGCTGTTCCTGGGGCCACAGTGTTCCTGTCTCCTCTGACGAGCTGAGGAGAGGTAGTGGTGGATTCCTCTGGAATGTTTCCCTTAGAAGCCATTCCTACAAATAATCCTGGCATTGCCCTGGGTCACACCCTCAGTCAGGCCCACTTTGATTCCATTTGGAGCTCGTCCTTCCACCCAGATGTTTTCTCCCCTTCTGGCCACACTCACACCCACAGTTAGGGATCTCTGTGGCTGCCCTCCACCAATAGGAGGCTCTGTCCCCCTCTTTCCCACCCAGACAGTGGCAACCCTGAGTGTGCTGGGAACGCGGCGTGTGGTCTCCATCCTTGGCGTGGAAAACCAGGCTGTGTCCCTGGCTGCCTGCCACCTCCTGCAGGTTATATTTGATGCCCTCAAGGAAGGCGTCAAGAAAGGCTTCAGAGGCAAAGAAGGTGCCATCATCGTGGGTGAGTGGAAGCAGGTCTGCGGTCCTTTGGGTGTTGTGATCATGGAGGGGAAGGGGCTGAGCCAGCCAAGCTAGCTCTTTGGGGACCACACTGGCCACCGCAGGTTGTTTAGGAATATGGCTTGGTGGCAGTATTTTACTCTAGATTCGAAGCCTGCAGAGAAGGGTACCTACAGGGAAGACTGGAGCCCAGGTGTCCCCTTCCTGTGTCTCCATGGCCTATTGGGGAGGTCGGGGTCAGGCAGGGCCGGGCCACTGTGGGGTTCGCTGACACCTTCTCGTTGCCAGATCCTGCTCGAGAGCTCAAGATCCTCATCAGTAACCTCTTGGAGCTGCTGACGGAGGTGGGGGTCTCTGGCCAAGGCCGGGACAATGCTCTGAGCCTCCTGATTAAAGCAGTGCCCCGGAAGTCTCTGAAGGACCCCAACAACAGCCTCACGCTCTGGGTCATTGACCAAGGTAGGTGATCAGTTTTAAAGAGGGAGAAAGACATTGAGCTTATCTGTTACGTCTTGCTTGGGTCATTGTTCCGGGCCCTGTGTCTGCACTGAAGCATGTCCTGTGGCCTGCACCGTGGTCTCGGGAGAGGGGAGACCCTTCAGCCGTGCCCGTGTGCACGTGCGTGTGCATCGAGCAGGCGGGAAAGCCCGTCAGCGGGGAGGCTGGTTCAGCTTTCTGTATCTGAGGTGTTTCCCTGTGAGTGTGCATTACTTTGTACTTGGAGAAAAATACTTAGAAGTTTACTATATAAATTCACACCTCTTGGGACGCCTGGCTGGCTCCGTCAGTGGAACATGCAGCCTTTTTTTTTTTTTTAAAGATTTATTATTTGAGAGAGAGCATGCTTGTGATGGGGGGACAGGGGCAGAGGGAGAGGAAGAGACTCTCAGGCAGACTCCCCGCTGAGCACAGAGCCAGACGCAAGGCTCCATATCATGACCCTGAGATCATGACCTAAGCCAAAATCAAGACTCAGCTGCTTAACCGACTGCATCACTCAGGTGCCCCTGGAAGATGGGACTCTTGATCCTTGGGGTTGTGAGTTCAAGCCCTGTACTGGGTAAAGAGGATACTTAAAAAAAAAAGATATTAAATACATACGTACACATATACATAGACACACACACGTATATAGATCAGTTCACAGTACTCTTTTTCCCTTTAAAGATAAATAAGGAGGGGTGCCTAGGTGGCTTGATTGTTAGGTGTCTGCCTTTGGCTCTGGTCATGATCCCAGGGTCCTGGGATCGAACCCCCCCGCATCGGGCTCCCTGCTCAGCGGGAGGCCAGCTTCTCCCTCCCCGACTTCCCCTGGTTGTGTTCTGTCTCTCTCACTGTCTCTGTCAAATAAATAAATAAAATCTTAAAAAATAAAAAAGATTTTATTTATTTATTTGACAGAGATCACAAGCAGGCAGAGAGGCAGGCAGAGAGAGAGGAGGAAGGAGGCTCCCCATTGAGCAGAGAGCCCGATGGAGGGCTCGATCCCAGGACCCTGAGATTATGACCTGAGCCGAAGGCAGAGGCTTAACCCACTGAGCCACCCAGACGCCCCAGCAAATAAAGTCTTTAAAAAAAAAATAAGGAAAACTTGGTAAAGGCCCTCCATGAGTACGTTTATCAGGTGTTCATCTTCTGGTGTCCTCCTAATGCTGTGAGGCCCGCGTGTTATTTTCCCCTTCGATGTTACAGATGAGGAACCTCAAAGCCCCAGAGCACTTGGCCTCATGGGCAGGGCCAGCATGTGGTCCTCACTTCCAAGGGCCCTTCCTGACACCATGACTGTTTCTGGAGGTGGCGGCAGCCCCTCCGGCTCTCTGAGCCTGCCCTGCATGCGACTGTCCATGCTGTGTACCCTGGTCTCCGGGAGGCCCTGCTTGCTCGTGCCCCTCCCAGGGAACCTCCTCGCTTTGCCAGCTTTTTGCCACTTTCATAGCAGGGTGTTTTTTCAGGCCTGAAGAAGATTCTGGAGGTGGGGGGCTCTGTGCAGGGGCCTCCTGGAGAGCTCTCGGTGACCGCGAACAGCCGTATGAGTGCCTCCGTGCTGCTTAACAAGCTCTTTGATGACCTGAAGTGTGACGCCGAGAGGGAGAATTTCCACCGGCTCTGTGAGAACTACATCAAGTAAGGGAGCCGGCCCGGCCCACTGCCGGGGGTGCCAGTGGGTTCGCACTCCTCGGGGAGGGACAGCAATGAAAGGGTTTCAATCAGGAGAGCAGCTTTAGGGAGGCCTTGCAGGGACCAAAGTGGTCCCAAGGCCCCCTTCTTTTTCCGAAGTGGCCTTCCCAGGGAATGTTCTTTCTCCATTCCACACCACAGCGAATGCTATCGGGCACGCACTGTGTGGACTGAGCCTTTTGGGGTGTCTGTTCTGACACTGCAGTGCAGCGCGACAGTCCTGCCCTTAAGGAGGTTCCAGATGGGACTGAAGACAAAACCTGATAAAGCAGAGCAATTTTGGGTTGTCACAAGTGCAGGAAAGGAGCTAAATGGCGGTGCCGCGAGAGTGACCTAGGTCAGATACGTGATCAGGGGAGGCCCGAGAGCCTAGCGAGAGAAGCTGGGCAGCTGGTGCCCAGCGGCGTGGGCTTGCCGTCCTGGGGGCAGCTTTCTTTGCTGTTCCCGCCCAAGTAGTGCAGATGCCTGGCTGGGGGACAGAAAGGGGGCGGGGAAGGAGAATTCCTTTATGCTGGCCTTTGTGTGACCGCTGTCACCCTGTGCCCCGCAGGAGCTGGTTCGAGGGCCAAGGGCTGGCCGGGAAGCTGCGGGCCATCCAGACGGTGTCCTGCCTCCTGCAGGGCCCGTGTGAAGCCGGCAACCGGGCCCTGGAGCTGAGCGGCGTCATGGAGAGCGTGATCGCTCTGTGTGCCTCTGAGCAGGAGGAGGAGCAGCTGGTGGCCGTGGAGGCCCTCATCCACGCGGCCGGCAAGGCCAAGCGGGCCTCGTTCATCACAGCGAACGGCGTCTCGCTGCTGAAGGACCTGTACAAGCGCAGCGAGAAGGACAGCATCCGCATCCGGGCACTGGTGGTGAGCTGGGCTGGGCTGGGCAGGCCAGCCTGCAGGCAGGGTGTTTACTGGGGGGGCCGGTATGTGAGGGTGCAGCTCCAGCACGGCCTGGTGACAGTATGGGATGTGCAGGGCCTTGTCGAAGCCAGAGGCGTGAGCCCTGGCTCCTTCTAACCACAGGGCTCATGGTCAAGTTAGGGAGATGAGCCTTGTGCAGACAGGACCCCCGAGAATGCAGGACGGCACTTGCTGCCCCCAGAGGCGGTGGGAGAAGCTCTAGGAGGAGATGAGGGCAGAGGACCGCTGGGCCAGGCTAGTTGGCCAGGCCGGTCAGAGGGGCCGTATGGAAAGGCTCGGCCTCCAGGCAGCCCAGGTACTGGAGCTTTGGGCCCTGGTTGGTCTCCATAAGCCTGCTGCAGCCGTGCCCCTTGGGAAGGCTGGTCCTCCTCCTTGGGGCACTTAGTCCTGGGCTTCTCCATCCCAGAAGGATCTTCTCTTGCCAGAGACAGCAGGCTTCTCCCCACACATGTCTTGGCTCCACCCACAAAGAGCTCTGATGGCACAGAAAAGAACAGAGCAAACCCAGTGCAGATCTGGGGGCTTGGGGTCCAGGACTGTACCGTGGACAGTATGTTGGTCTCTACCCGATGTGTATCACCTGGCCCCCCCACCCACCCAGTAGCTGATTTGCTGCCAAATGCTCTAGGTGGTAGCCTGGTAGGGCTGTGCGTGGCCTTCAGAGGGCCTGGCACCATGTCAGGGAGAGGGTCCATGCCAGGTGCGGAGGGGCCCAGCCCTGCCTCCATCCCTAGAGACCAGCGGCTGGTTCTCGCCTCTTCCTGCAGGGCCTGTGTAAGCTCGGCTCGGCTGGAGGGACAGACTTTAGCATGAAGCAGTTTGCTGAAGGCTCCACTCTCAAACTGGCCAAGCAGTGTCGAAAGTGAGTTATTTGGTCGCTGTGGCTCCTCACCTGCCAGCTCGGCCTTGAGAGAAAGGTGTGGGTGGAGGGCGGGGCCTCCTCTCTACCGTGCTGTGCCCCAGGCAGACCCTCCTGGGTCCTGCCATGTGTGCTGCTTCGTGTGTAGAGGGGACGCGCCCCTGTTCCGGTCCCCACTCCCCCGCGTGTCCTCAGGTGGCTGTGCAGTGACCAGATCGACCCCGGCACTCGGCGCTGGGCAGTGGAGGGCCTGGCCTACCTCACCTTCGACGCTGACGTGAAGGAAGAGTTTGTGGAGGATGAGGCCGCCCTGAAGGCTCTGTTCCAGCTCAGCAAGGTAGCCCCGTGGGTTCCTCTAGTCGTCTGGGAGCAGAATCTGGGATTAGAATTGACCCGGCTTTCTTGGCAGGTCTCGGTCAGTGGCGCCTGTGGCCCTGGGGTGGGAGGGCTGGGAGCCTGCGGGGCCGCTCTGGGGCCTGGGCCTCCGGGGCTGCACTAGCGGCGTCGGACAGGACCGTGTCTCTGGAGCAGCTAGGGAGGTCGCGGGTGTGAGCTCCCAGAGTCTGGGGCCAGGTTGGGCCCGGGCGCTTCCCCCCTTCATCCTGGCGCCCCGGTGGTCCGGCCGAGGGTAGACTTGGAGGCCCCGGGCAGCATTTGTCCCGTGCTGCTCTGTCCCCGGACGGCGCCCCGACCGCCCCCGTCCTGCCCGCAGTCCGAGGAGAGGTCGGTGCTCTTTGCGGTGGCCTCGGCGCTGGTGAACTGCACCAACAGCTACGACTATGAGGAGCCCGACCCCAAGATGGTGGAGCTGGCCAAGTACGCGAAGCAGCACGTGCCCGAGCAGCACCCCAAGGTGAGGGCGCCCTTGACCCGGGGCACCCGCAGCAGCCTCCCGTTGAAGCGGGTTTCTTTCCCTTTGCGTTCACGTCCGTCGGTTTCTGCCGCGAGGAGGGCCTCCCTCTCCCTGTCCCGTCAGCCGGGGCCCCGCTGCTAAGCTAAGCTGCGTCCTTCCCAGGACAAGCCGGCTTTCGTGCGCGCTCGGGTGAAGAAGCTGCTGGCGGCGGGCGTGGTGTCGGCCATGACGTGCATGGTGAAGACCGAGAGCCCCGTGCTGACCGGCTCCTGCCGCGAGCTGCTGTCCAGGTGAGCCGGCCTCGGCGCCGCCGGACCTCCGAACTCGGAAGCGGAGGAGCCGCTGGCCGCGACCGAGCCGGGGCCCGCGGTGTCTGCCGGCCGGAGCCGGCTCCCGCCCACCCGCGCCGTCTCCCCGCAGGGTCTTCCTGGCGCTGGTGGACGAGGTAGAGGACCGCGGCACTGTGGTGGCTCAGGGCGGGGGCAAGGTAAGCCGGCTTACGGTCTTCTTCCCGGGGGTCTAGGAAACACGACTCAGCGGCTGCCACACCGGCGACGAGGCCGCCACACAGTACGAGGGACCCGCAGGAACGTGTTCCTGCTGAGTGAGCGATGCTGACGGGGGCGGGTCTGTGCCCCGGAGATCCTGACTCGCCTCCTTTGTCCTGCGTGGCCCGGGGCCCAGCACAAGCCACGGCTGGCCCTTAATAAGTGTGTGTGGAAGCGTTTGGGCAGCTTAAGCAGAGGTCTGAGGGGGGAAGAGGGTCTGGGGCAGGGAGTGTCACAGGCCTGAGGGAGGAGAGAGATGAGGGCGCCACCGCCAGGGCTCGGGGGCTGGTGCTTTGGGCCTTACCCTCCAGGGCACATCTCAGACCCTGGCGGCTCGTCCCCACAGGCTCTGCTCCCGCTGGCCCTGGAAGGCACTGACGTGGGCCAGACGAAGGCAGCGCAGGCTCTTGCCAAGCTCACCATCACCTCCAACCCAGAGATGACTTTTCCTGGCGAGCGGGTGCGTGTCTTGCTGCCTGGGCTCTGGCCTCTCCCCTACCCCGCACTGGGCCCTGATGGCCTCTGACCTGGGCTCTGGGTCCTCCTTGGGACAGACAGGAAGTGGCGGCCCTGCTGAGCCCCGGGGTGGCGAGGGCAGCCTTCTCTCTGGGGGTGGCCTCTCACTTCCGGGTCGGTGGGGATGGGGGCGGCGCAGGTGAGCCGCCCTGACAGGTGGCTGTACCGCAGATCTATGAGGTGGTCCGGCCCCTCGTCTCCCTGCTGCACCTCAGCTGCTCAGGCCTGCAGAACTTCGAGGCACTCATGGCTCTCACAAACCTGGCGGGGATCAGTGAGAGGCTCCGGTAAGGTCCCCAGGACAGCACTTTCCAGTTTGAAGAGGTGTCTTTGGATACGGCTTGACTTGAGCCTCACAGGCCTGTCCCTGTACCTGGGGAGGCAGGCCCTGAGGTCTGACTTGTACCGCGGTCCACCACTGGGTGAGGCCTGGGGCGGTGATGGTGCACGCCCTGAAGTCTGACTGCCTGGGTCCGCATCCTCACTCCGCTGGTCGCTAGTGTGTAACCACAAACAAGTGCTGCTCCGTGCCTCAGTTTCCCCCTCTATGGAATGGGATGGGCACACTCCCTCCCTCAGGAGTGGTAGTGAGCAATAAATGAGAAAATATACACAGAAGCCCCGAGTATGTGGCACCTGGCTCGCTCCCAGGAGTGTGGCCAAGTGGTATGCATCCACTGTCACCGTGAATGGTGACATTGGGATCCTTGTCCACACTCAGCCTCAGTTTCTTCTTCTGCAAAATAGTGATAGTAAGCGTACCTGCGCCTTCACCGTAGGGTCACGGTGAGGATTAAGAAAGTCCAATTCCTGGGGCAAATAATACGTTATATGTTAATTAAAAAAAAAAAAAAAGTCCAAGTTCTGAGTCAGGGTACGGGCTTAAATGTTAGATGTTAGCATCACTGTCAGCAGCCCCCTGGTCTCCGAACTCCTGCTGTAGAGCATTTTCCATGGTCCCGTGCTACGTCCTAGGCTTGCTGAAGATGCTGGAAGCCACCGCAGTTCATGCCTGGTGCAGGAGGGTCTCTGGTGCCCGGGAGATCCTTGACCTGGGGCTCGATTGCGTGGGAACGCGGGGATAGGGGAGGCGGAGGCAGAGGCGGGAGCTCTGAGGCTGCTGACCTTTCGACCCCGGCCCCGCAGGCAGAAGATCCTGAAGGAGAAGGCCGTGCCCATGATCGAGGGCTACATGTTCGAGGAGCACGAGATGATCCGCCGGGCAGCCACGGAGTGCATGTGCAACCTGGCCATGAGCAAGGAGGTGAGGGCGGCCTGGGGGTCACGACAGACAGGTGCGCCGTGGCACCCGTGCCCCACTTGGCTCTGCTGCAGCCTGCTCAGTCCCCTCCTCTCCTGTGGCCACAGGTACAGGACCTCTTTGAAGCCGAGGGCAATGACCGGCTGAAGCTGCTGGTGCTGTACAGCGGTGAGGACGACGAGCTGCTGCGGCGGGCCGCGGCGGGGGGCCTGGCCATGCTCACCTCCATGCGGCCCTCTCTCTGCAGCCGCATCCCCCAAGTGGTCAGTGCCTCTTCTTGGCCGGGGAGGGGAGGTGGGTCCGGAACACCCTGCATGGCCTCGGGTGGGGGGACATCCCGGGACACATGGGAGTGCTCCAGCCAGGTTTGAGCCTGCTGCTCCGTGGTGACTGGTGACGCTGCCCTGTTTCCCGCAGACCACACACTGGCTGGAGATCCTGCAGGCCTTGCTCCTGAGCCCCAACCAGGAATTGCAGCACCGGGGTGTGGTAGTGGCACTGAATATGGTGGAGGCCTCGAAAGACATCGCCGGCACCCTCATGGAGAGCGAGGTGCTGGAGATCCTGTCGGTGCTGGCTAAGGGCAAGGAGAGCCCTGTCACTAGGGCTGCTGCGGCCTGCCTGGGGAAAGCGGTGGAATACGGGCTTATCAAACCCAGCCAGGGTGGAGAGTGAGGGGCTGCCTCATGCACACGCGCCCTGCAGCAGAGGAGGACAGACACAGCTTTGGCTGCTGCGGGCTGGGATGCTGAACACTGGCCTCTCCTCACTAGCTGCCCCCTGATGTCCTCTGCTGAATCAGGGACCACGGGCAGTCACGGCCCTGCTCTGCCAGCACTGCCTCCTGCCTCACGCTGCAGGGCCCTCGTGTGCTACTGTAGACAGCTGGGAATCCGGCGCGCACGTTCCCGGCCTTGGGAAGGGCACATCCCGCAGCCTCACCAGCTAGGAGCTTCACCTGAGCCTGCCAGCGGGACCACCCCGACCCTCTAATAAAAAGTATGTGGGACTCAAATGCACGCCCTGTCCCTCGGCAGGGACCTGGTTGTGGGCCGGTCTCTGGAGCGGGAGCCAGGTCTGGCTGTGTGCGCAGCAGTTAGCTCTACGGAAGGAATCCTACGGATTTCTCACCCCGGAGCCTACTGAGTGCTGTTTAGTTCTGTTGGAGGATCAGGGTAAACCTAAGAAGCTAATAAAAATCTATTCAGTCGTGTGGGAATCAATGGCTTTGGACTCCTCAGTGCTGGTCCTTCAATACTCCTTGTCTTTGTATTGAGAGTTCCCAGTGGCCTGCACTCGGGCATTGCTCTGCATCTGGGGGCCGCTCTCCCCTCCAGGAAAGATCCTGTGGCTCCACCACCTCCGGGGCGGGGAGCGGCGAGAACTTGCTTCCGCTCTGGGAGCGAGAGTGAAGCTCATTGGCTCGCAGAGATGAGTGACAGGCCCCGAGCCAATGGAAGGCCAAATTCGCCGAGGCGCCCGCCTAGGACGACTGCTTCCTGTGGGGCTTCAGTCTCTCTCGTGCGGGTCGTGAGCCGCGGCCGTCCCGGGCTGAGAGGAATGGCGGGGTGCACGCGTCGCCGCGGTCGCTCCTCGCCAGCTCTGCAGCTCGGATTCTAACCCGAGTTCCGCGGCCATGTCCGGCCCACCTCTGCCTCCGGCCCGCGCCCACCGGAGGTTGCCCGACCTCACACCCGAGACTGCAGCGGCCCAGCGCAGGCCCTAGGGCCGGGTCGACGACGATCGGACGGGACGGGCGGCGGGCGGGACTGCGGGTACAGAGGTGGGTACGGAGGTGAGCACCGCCTTGCGGCTGCCCGCCCCGGGCGGTGATGTCACCGCCCTCGCCGGCGATTGGCCCGGGGAAGCTGCGGCAGCCAATGGGCGTCTGGCCCGGGCCGCGGCTCTTCAAACCATTCCTCCGCGGCGGCTGGCATCCGCGTCCCGGGCGGCTACCCTGCATCCCGGCTTTTCCTCCCTCGTGACTGCGGGTCAGGAGGAGCTGCCCGAGGAGGGTGGAGGGCACAGGGTCAAGATCAAAGGTCAGAGGCCCCCTTGGGTTGGGACTGGGCACGGAAGGGGTTAGGAGCCCAGGTCCGGGTCAAGGAGCTTTGCAGGGACCCCGAACGGAAAAAGCGGTGTTGCTTGTGTAACCGCGGGACGTATGTTTGTCTCCCCATTTACCTGTGAGCTCTCTGGGTGCACCCAGCCGTCTCTCTCATCCGCCCAAAGGACGGCATCAGTAAATGCTTGTAGAACGAATAAGTGACTAGGTGAGGTCCAGTTGAAATTGTGTTTATGTAGGTCCCGTGAGAACCAGTAAGTACCACTGGACTTTCTAAAATCAACTCTAAGCCCTGCATTTAGTAAGACAGTGCTTAACCTTGTGCCTATCGTGGTATGGGCCAGACCTGAACCGTTTATTTCCATCTGTTCCACATGGTTCTACAGGGTACGTAGAGACGGTACCCTCTCCTGTCCCGTGCCTTTGTAAAACTGAAGAAACTGAATTGGACTCAGAAAGCTTAAGTGATGGGCCAAGGACACGGGCACCGCTCCCTGCAGAGGGAAACACGTGAGCCCTGGGGCTGGCCAAGCCGCTGTCTCCCAAACGCTCTGTTTTGCCCTGGTGGGAAGAGCACTGTTCTATGGAGTCGGTGGGCCTTGATTTCAGCCCTCTGCCCCTCTTGATCCTAAGTTGTGTGATTATGTAAGGGTTACTTTCTCTAGGAGTCTCTTCTGTCAAGTGGGGGTAATTCTGGTTCCCAAGATGACACGGGATAATGAGCCTGACACTGGGAGCTGGGGTGGGGGGGCTCAGATCCTAGGACAACATCTAAGGGAGAGGACACTTGAGTATCTGGGGCCCAGTCTGTGGGGCAATGAGCTTCCTTGAGCTAAAGGGAAGACAGGGCAGGTGTCCCCATTCTAGGCAGCTCAGAATCTTCCTCAGTCTGGTTGGATTCCTAACCCTGTTCCGCCTCCCACCCCATTCAGGTGGCGGCCAGCAGAGGGCGCGACCCGAGCATGGCCGAGGAGCGCCGGGGGTCCTGGTTCGGCTTCGGTTTCTGCGGCTTCGGGCAGGCGCTGGGCTCAGGGCGCGGGCGGCAGGTGCACAGCCCCGAGCCGCTGGCGACACCGGGCCCGGGCGCCGACGTCTGCCGCGTGAGCGCCAGCTGGAGCTACACCGCCGTGGTGACCTGTGAGCGCCCCTCCCCGCCCCACTTCCGCCCTCGCCCCGGGTGCGTGGCCCGGCCGCCCCCCAGCCAGCCCTTCGCTCCCGCAGGTGGAGGCCACGTGCAGCTTTCGGGCGCGGCCGGCGGCGCGGCGGGCGGCTGCAGGGACGCGTGGGCCTCGGAGGCGCTCCTCGTGGTGCTGCGCGCCGGGCCGGCACTCGGGCCCGGGCCGGAGCTGCAGGCCTGGGCGCCGGGTTCGGCGCTGCGCGGGGAGCCCCTGTGGACCCACACGCTGGTGCCGGAGGCCGAGCGGGAAGACGCCGCGGGCGGCGAGCCCCAGGCCCGGGCGCTGCCCCTGCTGCCCGGCGCGCGCGCCTACGTGAGTCCGCGGCCGCCCTTCTACCGGCCTCTGGCCCCAGAGCTGCGGGCGCGCCGGCTGGAGCTGGGCGGCGAGCACGCCTTGATGCTGGACGAGGCGGGCCAGGTGTTCTCCTGGGGCCAGGGCAGGTGAGGGGGGCGTGGCCGCGTGGGGGGCGGGGGCGGGGCCGGGGCGGGGCGGGGGCAAATAAACCTGGCCCGGAGTGGGAGGTGAGCGTGGGAGGTGGCCGTCTGGGGACCGGTGCGTGTGACTGGGGCTAGGAAGGGGAGGGGGACCCGCTTGGGCTCTCCCCGCTCAGGCACGGACAGCTGGGTCATGGGACTCTGGAGGCCGAGCCGGAGCCGAGGCTGCTGGAGGCGCTGCAGGGCCTTCCCATGGCCGAGGTGGCCGCGGGTGGCTGGCACTCCGTGTGTGTGAGCGGTAAGTGACAAACTCAAGGTCTTCTAGGCTCCAAACCTCTTCCCCCTCTTCCAGTGTTGGTGGGTGGTCTAGCCAGACCTCCTTCCAAGTTCATCCCATGTTAGTCGGCCTGTGGTTCAAGACTCAGTGCCTCTCAGATTCAGCCTTCTCTCTGCCCCGCCATGATGCGCTCACACCTGACTGTCGCCCTTGTCTTCTGTTGCTGGGCTCCCTGCCTCTCTCGTCCCTCGTCCCTCCACCTCCAGCCGGGGCTGCCTTCCTAAAACACTCTGCAAGGGCGCAGGAAGGGGTGAGGGGCAGCTGAGCTGAGGAGAACGGACAAGAAATGATGCAGGGGGTCAGGTGGCTGTGATGTGCGGCACACAGTGGCCCCACAGATGCGCGCAGGGAGGAGGATGGGGGTGAGGGTGAGCCCAGAGCGGAGACCCTCGTTTGGGACCCTAAGTCCACCGCCCTGGCAGGCCACCCAGCTGCAGCTGATTCCCAGGCTGTCGGGTGAGGCTGGGAGCAGGCGGTCTTTGCAAGGGTCTGCACCTGGGGCTCTGGCTGGGCTCTGGACGCTTCTATCCCCAGGGGTGGGGGCAGCTTTAAAAAACATGTGCCTACACCACCACCCCCGTAGTCTCCTGTCATGGGCCTGGCTTCGCAGACAGATGTGAAAACTAGTGGGCTGGAGGGAAGGAAAGACAGAACTAGAAACAACCAGATGGGAAGTCTCACACGTCAGGCGGGAAGAAATTGCAAGTTTTGAGTTCGTGACAGTGTTCAGAGCACAGACGCTTGAGACCAGACTTACTAGGTTCAGATCATCACTTTGCCCCTTCTAACCTCGGGCAGAGCACTTCACCTCTCCGTGCCCCCCGTTTTTTCATGAATAAAATAGGGATGTTGTCATATGACCCTTTGTAGGGCTCTTCTGAGAATTAAATGATTATATTTGAAAAGTGCTTAAAATTCTGGCACCAAGTAAACACTTGATAAAAATTAGCTGCTGTCATGGGTGAATTTTTACGAGAGGCAAGGAAGGTCAGAGCTTCCAGAAGAGGCCTCCGGCGGGACCTGTGGTGGCTGGGGCTACGGAAGGGGGTGTCGTGGGCTCAGTGGGCTTGAAAGGGAGGCCATTGGGAATTTCCAGGGATGCATTTCTGAAGCATGTGTGGTTGGGTGTTCTGCGAAAGGGAAGCTTACATACAGCGACTTCCCAAGGAGTCGGAGACAAAGAGAAAGGCCCACAGGTCCAGCTTGACAAGAAACGGTTTACTAAGGGAGCTTCCGGACTCCTGGTGGGCGGCTGCGACCGCACCCCCTTCCGGTCAGACCTGCTTTTACAGCCCTAGCGTCTGGGATTCCGTGCTGGGGGACCACCCAGGAGGAGAATGTTCGAGATTAGTTCTGTGTTGTCCCATCTCCAGAATGGATCCAAGGACCTTATGCCTCAAGGGTGTTCTTAAGGGTTTTTACCTGTGTGATTTAAAAAGAGAAAGTGTGTCCGGGGGCTGTTCTCACGAAGCCTTCATTCAGCTCTCCCAGCTGTCGTCATGGCAGCTTTGTGCAAGATGGCGTTTGTCTGGTTCACATGTGGGAGGTGGGGAGGGGGCAGTTTAGCAACAAAGGGAAAAAGTGAAACTGGAGAGGAAGGTCCAGGAGACTCTGAAGAAAGGATGACAAGGAAGGCAGCTGAGGGGGAAGGGAGCCTGTAAGACCAGAAATGTGCTGGGGCCCGCCGGAGGCACTGCCCGGCATGTCGCCTTGGGCAAGGCAGGCGTTAGTCATCCCCGGGGAGCTGGTGGGTATACAAGGCATTTGGGTGGATTCAGGGGGGCTTAGGAGGGTGACGGTGCGGTTCACAGTCTGTTTAATGGGTCCCCTATGTCTCTTTTTCAGAGACGGGGGATATTTACGTCTGGGGCTGGAATGAATCCGGGCAGCTGGCCCTGCCCACCAGGAGCCTGGCAGAGGATGGAAAGACCGTTGCCAGGGAAGGTGAGGGTCTGTCTTCCTCACGTGTTTCTGTCCTTCCTGCCTCCTGGCCACATGCCGGCCGAGACCTTGGAGTGCTCGGAAGGGACATGGGGTGTCCTTGGGACCCCAGGACCCTCTGGGGGACTCCGGGGCTGTGGGAAGGGCTGGGGTATGGCAGGGCTGTTGTCAGCGTCCGCAGCCCCCTACGCCCCACGGCTAAGGTGTAGCCAGTGCTCCGCTTAGCCGTCACCACCCTCCCCACTCTGTCACTGCTTCTCTGAAGCCGCCGGGCTGAACGAAGGTGACTCCGACATGAGAATGGTGGGGAGTGAGGACGGAGCCCCGGCCCCCTTCATAGCCATCCAGCCCTTCCCCGCTTTACTGGATCTGCCCCGGGCCGCGGAGGCCGTCCAGGCCAGCTGTGGCTCCCGGCACACGGCGGTGGTGACAAGTGAGTAGGGCTGGGCGGGCAGCAGGAGGTCCCTCCGCCCCGTCCCTTAGCTGGCCCCGCGGAGAAGGCCGTGATCCCCTCAGAAACCTGTACTTGAAGCGTCTCCGACAAGCACTGAGTGGCCGCCTCCCTCAGCGAAAACAGCCCCAAACCCTGGGGCTTGAACAGGTGCCCCCCAGCTGTCAGGCCGCGGAGGTCCCTCCTCCTGCGGGCAGGCTCGTGTCGGCGGCCGCTCGGTCTGAGCCCAGGGCCTGCCCGGTGCAGCAGCTGAGACTCCTGAGCCGCTGTGAGAGGGCAGGCCCATCCTCTGGCATAGGGGAAGGTACACCTCTCGCACCCGGATCCTTTCCCGCCCCGGCCGCGGCTGCGCGGAGACCGTTGTTGGAGAAGGCGCTGTGCTCTGCCAGGCGGAGCTCGGGATACCTGGACGGTGCTGGCCGTGGACCGTGGCAGGCCACGCTAGACAACTACCTCGTGACTGCCCCTTACTGTCCTTCTGGTTGTAGGAACTGGGGAGCTCTACACCTGGGGCTGGGGTAAGTAAGAGGTTTGCTTGTGTGACGCTTAAGCCAGGGGAGGAAGGGACCAGGGCATAGAGGGCCCGAGCCCTGGGAAGTCTGGGACGGAAGTGCTGCCGTCCCTGGTCTAGAACAGAGTTAGGCACTGGGAAGTCCCAGACCACGCAGGAGAGAAGTGGATGTTAGTGCTCCCTGTGGGTCTTTCTGAAGTATCGTCTTGAGGGAGTAGTTAGGCAGCGTTTATGACACATCTGTTGGTCTGGCACTGGGGAGGAAAAAAAGTTAAAAATCTGTGCTCTGAGTGTCATGGAGCTCGGAGCAGAGAACCCGGAACGGCGTCTGGCCTGGTGTGGTTGGTGGCAGCTGCCTCTTGGGGACCAGGGCGGGTCTGCCCGGCCCCGAAGGCTCTGTGGCGCTGGGATCCTGCATTCCCAGAGCAGACCGCCCAGAGTGGTGGGTTGACCCTGCACTTTGGGGGGCGGCCTGAGTTTTTTCCTTCCTTCCTGGAGGGCAAGAGCCCCAAGGCCCAGAGGAGAGGATGGCCAAGGGGCTCCCTTCACTTTAGGTAAATATGGACAGCTTGGCCACCAGGATACGACCAGCTTGGATCGGCCCCGCCGTGTGGAATATTTTGTAGATAAGCGACTGCGAGTCAGGGCCGTGAGCTGTGGGCTCTGGAACACCTACGTGTACGCTGTGGAGAAAGAGGAGAGCGGACAGCCGCAGCCACGGGCGTGAAGTGAGCGTGCACGAGAGTAGATGGTACACCTGCCCCCGTGAAGCACCCCCCCAGCCAAGGAAATCACTGCCGTCACCCCAGATGCCCCCCATTTGCCCTGTCCTAGAGCCGCGTCTTCAACTTCGTCCTCGTGTTGGACAGCCCTAAAGAGCTTTGGAAGGGCATGGCCAAGTCCAGCAGGGCGGACACTGAAATCTGGAGCTCTGGCGGGGGGAGGGGCGGGGGGGGGAGCCTGGAGCGGAGTAGATCATCAAGCTCCCCCAGACGACCCGGGGTGATTTGAGGTCGTGCAGAGATTGGGGACCAGCAGGGGTCGTCATGGTCATCTTTCCTCACCTGTTTTCACTTAGGATTGTACCACTGCGTCCGTATTCAGTAGAGTTTAGTTTGTTTGCTTTGGATTTTGTGTGACTAGAATCACTGTGTGGCTGTTCCTTTGTGTCGTGTTTCTTTCAACACCGTATGATCCACCCGTGTTGTGCTCTGCGGTCCATTCATTTTTACTGTCCTGCCGTATTCTGTTGTGTGAATATACCTCGTTGTGTATTTTTCTGTTGATGGTCATTTTTCCTTTTATTGAGTTAAAATACACATAAAAGGGGTGCCTGGGTGGCTCAATGGGTTAAGCCTCTGCCTTCGGCTCAGGTCATGATCTCAGGGTCCTGGGATCAAGCCCCGCATCGGGCTCTCTGCTCAGCGTGGAGCCTGCTTCCCCCTCTCTCTCTGCCTGCCTCTCTGCCTGCTTGTGATCTGTCAAATAAATCTTTAAAAAATAAAATAAAGTACACATAAAAAAATGTACCGTCTTAACCATTTTTCAGTGTGTGTCTCAGTATTAAATTCCCATTGATGTGCAACCACCGCCACCATTGACCCCTGGAACTCTTCTCATTTTGCACAACTTGTTACCTGTTAAACAGCCACTCCCCACTACTCCTGGCCAACACCATGGTACCTTCTGTCTTTCTGATTTTCACGGTTCCTAATCATCATTCGTGTCACTAGCTTATGTCACTTAGCCTAAGGTCCTCAGGGTTCATCTGTGTTGTAGCAGATTCCAGAATTTCCATCGCAGCACTGACCACATTTTGTTTATCCATTCATCGGTTGATGGGCACTGGCTTGCTTCCAGGTTTTAGTTGCTGTGAGTGATGCTATGAATCTAGGTGTGCAGATGTTTCTTTGAGACCCTGTTTCCTGTTCTTTTGCGTGTATATCCAGAAGTCGAATTTCTGGGTCGTATGGTAATTCTATTTTTATTTTTACTTTTTAAAAATATTTATTTGACAGAGATCACAAGCAGGCAGAGAGGCAGGCAGAGAGAGAGGGGGAAGCAGGCTCCCTGCTGAGCTGAGAGCCCGACGTGGGGCTTGATCCCAGGACCCTGAGATCCTGACCTGAGCCGAAGGCAGAGGCTCCAACCCACTGAGGCACCCAGGTGCGCCCGGTAATTCTATTTTTAATTTGTTGACAAGCCTACGTACTGTATTCCATGGAGGCTGTACCGTATTTAATTCCTACAACAGTGTATAAGGTTCCAGTTTTCCCACAGCCTCACCCAGTGCTGGTTGTTTTTCTCCATAATGACCATCCTAATAGGTGCAAGGTGCTATCTCCCTGTGGTATTAATTTGCATTTCCCTAGTGTTTAGTGTGTCGAGTGCTTTCCACGTGTTCATTGGCCATTCATAGATCTACTATGGAAAAATGCCTATTCAAAGGTTTTGGCTGTTTTTGAACTATTTGTTTTTGTTGTTGAGTTTTAGGAGTTCCATATGTGTTCTTTATATTAAATCTTCATCAGATATGTGATTTCGAAATATTTTGTCCTGTGGGTTGCCTTTTTACTCTGTTAATAGGGTCTCTTGATGTAAGAAACAAACAAAAAACTTTAATTTTCATGAAGTTCAACTTGTTTTTCCTTTGTCTTCTCTGCCTTTGGTGTCCTATTAAATCATTGCCAAATCCAATGTCATGAGGCTTTTGTCCTGTGTTTTCTCCCAGGAGTTTTATTGTTTTAGATCCTACATTTAGATCCTTGACCCATTTTGAGGTAATTTACATATATGATATTAGTTAAGGGTCCAACTTTGTTCTTTTGTGTGTGATTGTCCAGTCTTCTGTGCAGCATTTGTTGAAAAGGCTGTTCTGTTCCTACTGAATGGTTGTGGCACCCTTGTCACAAATCATCTGACCATATATACAACAGTTCTCTGCTCTGTTCCTTCAGTCTGTATGTCTGTCCTTATGCCTGTCCCACACTGTTTTGATTACTGAAGCTTTGTCTAGTAGGTTTCAAAATCAGGAAGTGTCAGTCCTCTAGTTTTCGTTTTTTTTTTTTTTTTTTTTTTCAAGAATGTTTGGGCTGGGGCGCCTGGGTGGCTCAGTGGGTTAAAGCCTCTGCCTTTGGCTCCGGTCATGGTCCCAGAGTACTGGGATTGAGCCCCGGGTCGGTCTCTCCGCTCAGTGGGGAGCCTGCTTCCTCCTCTCTCTCTGCCTGCCTCTCTGCCTACTTGTGATCTCTGTCTGTCAAATAAATCTTAAAAAAAAAAAAAAAAAAAGAATGGGCTATTTGGGGTCTCTTGAGATTGCCTATGAATTTTAAGGTGGGTTTTTCTATTTCTGCAAAAAAATGTCATTGGGATTTCGATAGGGATTGTATTGAATCTATAGATCACTTTGGGTAGTGTTGGTATCAATAATATGTCTTCCAATCCATGAACATGGGATGTATTTCCATTTATTTATGTCTTCTTTGTTTTCAGCAGCTTTTTGTAGTTTTCATTGTACATGTCTTTTACCTCGGTTAATTCCTAAGTATTCTTTCTTTTTTTAAAGGTTTTATTTATTTATTTGATAGATCACAAGTAGGCAGAGAGGCAGGCAGAGAGAGGAAGGGAAGCAGGCTCCCTGCTGAGCAGAGAGCTCTATGCGGAACTTGATCCCAGGACCCTGGGATCATGACCCAAGCCGAAGGCAGAGGCTTTAACCCACTGAGCCACCCAGGTGCCCCAGTATTTTATTCTTTCTGATTTTATTGTAAATGGAATTGTTTTTATAATTTCCTTTTCATATTGTTCATTGTTTGCCTATAGAAATGCACCTTTTTTTGTGTGTATACTGACTTTTTATCTTCCTACTCTGCTGAATTCATTTACTCCAACGGTTTCTTTGTGGATGCCAAGATTTTCTATATTTAAGGTCATATTCTCCGCAGACAAGATGGTTTTACTTCTTTTCTCTGGATATGAATGCTACTTATTTATTTTGTTGCCTAAGGACTCTGACTAGGACTTCCAGTGTTGTGTTAGATAGGAGTGGTGAGAGTGGGCAACCTTGTCTTGTTCTTGAACTTTGGTGAAACAGTGAAAACGTTTCCTCTTTCAGTATTATGTTTGCTTTGGGTTTTCTATATATAGCTTGTATTATGGGGAGGTAGTTTCCTTCCTATTTTATTGAGTGTTTGTATCATGAAAGGGTGTTGAATTTTGTCAAATGCTTTTTCTGCATTGATTGAGGTGATCCTGTGAGGTTTTTTCCCTTCATATTGTTCATGTGGTGTATTACATCGATCGTTCTGGTACTCCAAGAATAAATCCCCTTTGGTTATGGTGTGTAATCCTTCTAAAATGCAGCTCAGTTCTGTTTGCTTGTATTTTGCTGAGGATTTTTGCATCCATGTTCAAAAGGGATATTGGTCTGTAGTTACCATGTAATATCTTTGTCTGGCTTTGATGTCATTGTTATGCTAGCTTCATAGAACGAGTTGGGAAGCATTCCCCCCTCTTCAATATTTTGGGAAAATTTGAGAAGTACTGGTAGTAGTTCTTGAAATGTTTGGTAGAATTCACCAGGGAAGTCTTCAGGTCCTGGGCTTTTCTTTGTTGGGTGATTTTTGATTACTGATTTAATCTTCTTCCTAGTTATAGTAAGTTATAGTAATTCAGATTGTCTATTTCTTCGTGATTTAGTCTCTATAGGTTTTGTGTTTCTAGGAGTTTTTCCGTTTCATCGAGGTTATCTAATTTGTTAGCATACGATTTTTCATAGCACTCTTAAAATCTTGTTCATTTCTGTAGAATCAGTGGTAATGTCCCCACTTTCATTTCTGATTTTAGTCATTTGAGTCTTCTTTTTCCTTTAGTCCATCTAGCTAAAAGTTTGTCAATATTATTCATCTTTTCGGAGAACCAGCATTTGGTTCCATTGGTTTTTCCCGATTGTTTTTCTATTCTCAATTCATTTATCTGTGCTATACTCTTTATTATTTCCTCCCTTCTGCTAGCTTTGGCTTCAGTTCTTTTTTTTTTTTTTCCCCTAGTTAAGTTTAGTTAGATTGTTGACTTCAGATCTTTCCTGTTTTTTTATTTTTTAAAGATTTTATTTACTTATTTGTGAGAGAGGATGGGGAAACAAGAGAGTGAGCGAGAGCATAAACGGGGGTGGGGTGGGGGCAGAGGGAGAAGCATGACCTAAGCCAAAGGCAGATGCCCTCTGAGCCACCCAGGCACCCCTCTTTCTTGTTTTTATTTTTATGTTTTTTAAAGATTTTATTTATTTGACAGAGAGAGATCACAAGTAGGCAGAGAGGCAGGCAGAGAGAGAGGGGGAAGCAGGCTCCCTGCTGAGCAGAGAGCCCGACTCGGGGCTCGATCTCAGGACCCTGAGATCATGACCTGAGCCGAAGGCAGAGGCTTAACCCACTGAGCCACCCAGGTGCCCCTCTTTCTTGTTTTTTTTTTTAAAGATTTTATTTATTTATTAGACAGATCACAAGTAGGCAGAGAGGCAGGCAGAGAGAGAAGGGAGGAAGCAGGCTCCCCGCTGAGCAGAGAGCCCGATGCGGGGCTCGATCCCAGGACGCTGGGATCATGACCTGAGCCGAAGGCAGCGGCTTTAACCCACTGAGCCACCCAGGCACCCCTCTTTCTTGTTTTTAAATGGGAGCGTTTATAGCTATAAATTACCCCCTCAGCACCACTTTTTCTGTGGCCCGTGAGTTTTGGAATGTTCTTTTTCATTTTCATTAGTCTCTGTATTCTAATTTACCTTGTGATTTCTTCTTTGATCCATTGGTTGCTTGAAAGGTATCGTTTGATTTCCACAATATTGTGGATTTTTAGTTTTCTTTGTACTGATTTCTAATTTCATCCTGCTGTGGTCAGAGAGGATGCTGTGTATGATATCTTTATTTTTATTAAGTTTTTAACTTTAATTCCAGGATAGTTAACACACAGTGGTGTACGAGTTTCGGGTGTTCAGTGTGGTGACTGAGCAATTCCATCCATTACTGGTGCTCGTCCTGATACCTGGTAGGCACACTCTTAATCCCCTTCACCTGTTGCACAACCCCCTCCCGCCCCCCCCCCCCACCATGATAACCACCTGTTGGCTTGTTCTCTACAGTTAAGAGTCACTTTCTTGGTCTTTTTTTTTTTTTTCTTTTGGCTCTTTTGTTTCTTAAAATCCGCATATGAGTAAATCCTGTGGGATCTGTCTTCCTCTGAAGGACTTAGGTCACTTAGCATGATGCTGTCTAGCTCCATCCGTGCTGTTGCACATGGCAGGATTTCATTCTGTTCGTGGCTGAGTAATATTCCATTCCATATACCACCACCACCACCCCCGGTCGTCTTTATCCATGCGTCTATCATTGGACTCTCGGGCTTTTGTAAATAATGCCGCTGTACACATAGGGGTGCATGTATCCCTTTAAATTCATGGTTTTATATTTTTGGGGTAAATACTCAGTAAGGTAGTTCTGTTTTTATCTTTTTGAGGACGGTCTCTTTTCCACAGTGGCCGCACCGGTGGAGGGGCTCCTTTTTCACCACATCCTCGCCAACACTTGCTGTTTCTTGTCTTTTTGATTCCAGCCGTGCCGGCGGAGCAAGGGGATCTCTCATCGGGGTCGCGGCTTGCGTCTCCCCGATGCCGAGTGACGTCGAGCATCTGCGCGTCGTCTTCGGAGGTGGGTCGTCCTTTAGTTTTGCTGCTCATTTCCTTCATTGTGCGGAAGCTTTTTATTTTAGTGAAGGCCCGGTAGTTTGTTTTTGCTTTCATGTCCCTTGTCTCAGGAGACGAATCTAGAAAAGTGTTCTACGGTGTGAGGGGCATCACTGCCTGTGCTCCCTTCTAGGACTTTTATAGTTTCAGGTCTCACACTGAGATCTTTAATCCAGTTTGCATTTATTTTTGTGTGTGGTGAAGGGAAGGGGTCCAGGGCGGTGTTGTGTTGTTGTATGTTTCTGTCCAGTTTTCCTGACACCGTTTGTTGATGAGACTTTTTCCCACTGGACATTCTTTCCTGCTTTGTCAAAGGGTAACTGACCATATCACTGTGGGTTTATTTCTGGGTTTTCCATTCCATTCCCTTGGCCTACGTGTCTGTTTTTGTGCGAGGACCGTACTTCTCACCACCGCAGCCTCGTAAGATAACCTGACGTCCGGGATTGTCATACCGCTGGTCTGGGTTTGGTTTTCAAGGTTGCTCTGGCTAGCCAGCATCTTTTGTGGTTCCGTGCAAACTTTAGGCTTATTCTAGCTCTGTGAGAAGTACTGTTGGTATTTTGGTAGGAATCGCTGTGTGTGACATCTCTGAGGCTTACTTGGTGGCCCGATACATGGTCTGTTGTGGAGACTGTTCCGTGTGCACCTGAGAAGAAGGGGTGTGCTGCTCCTGGGCGGGGGACCGTGCCCGTGTCTGTCAGATCTGGTTGGTTTACGGTGCCACTAAGTCTTCTGTTTCCTGCTGTCTGGTTGTTCTGTCCGTTACCGTGGGGGGCGGTGGTGTTGAAGTCTCCGAATGTTACTGTAGAGCTGTTTCTCCCAGGATCATCGGGGAAGAGAGGAACAAATGAAACCAGATGGAACCAGAGAGGGAGACAAACCATAAGAGACTTAATCTTAGGAAACAAACTGAGGGTTGCTGGAGGGGAGGGGGACAGGAGGTGGGGTGAGCGGGGGTTGTAATGAGCGCTGGGTGTTATATAAGCCTGATGAATCACGGACCTGTACCCCTGCAACAGATAATACGTCATGTATTGATAAAACTGTTTCTCCCTTCAGTTCTGCCAGTTTTTGCTTCACATATTTTGGTCGTCTGTCATTCGGTGTGTAAATGCTTGTAATTGTTATGTTTTCTTGCTGTGTGGAGTCTTTTCTGAGTCCTGTACCTTTATGATGGCAGGTCTGTTCCGTCTGATACTGGCAGAGCTCCCGGCCCCTTGCTGTCCGTTTGCAGGAACGTCTCCTTCCATCTAGTCACTTTCATCCTGCTTGTGTCTTGGACCTTAAATGAGTCCCTTGTAGACAGCATACAGTTGTACGTGTGCTTTTATCCATATGCCAATTGCTGTCTTTTTTTTTTTTTTTTTTTAAGATTTTGTTTATTTGAGAGAGAAAGCAAGAGCGAGAGGGAGGGGCAGACGGACGAGCAGGCTCCCCACTGAGCTGGGAGGCCGAAGAGGGACTCGATCCCAGGACCCTGAGATCATGACCCGAGCCAAGGCAGACGCCCAACCCACTGAGCCACCCAGACGCCCCACAATCACTGTCTTTTGATTAGAGAATTTAACCCATTTCCACTGAAAGTAATTACTGATGAGGAGGGACTTACTTCTGTCATCGCGCTATTTGTCTTCTCTCCACACTATCACTTTTTTGTCCCTTATTTCCTGCATTCCTTCTTTTGTGTTTAGGGTGATTTAAAAAAAAAAAAATTATTTGACAGAGAGAGACACAGCAAGAGAGGGAACACAAGCCGGGGGAGTGAGAGAGGAGGAAGCAGGCTTCCCACTGAGCAGGGAGCCCGATGTGGGGCTTGATCCCAGGACCCTGGGATCATAACCTGAGCTGAAGGCAGAGGCTTAACCCACTGAGCCACCCAGGTGCCCCTAGGGTGATTTTTTTGAAGTGAAATGTTTAAATCTCTTCTTCATGTCCTTTTGTGTGACTTTATACCTATTTCTTTGGTGGCTCCTGTGGGGATTACATTTGATATCAAAATTACAACATTCTAATTTGGATTTATAGCAACTTAACTTTAGTAACATAGAAAAACTCTGCTCCTTTATAGTTCTGTCCCCACCGCTTTGTTGTCAAAGTCCTAAAATTACATCTTTATACAACATGTGCCCAGAACATAAGCTAATAATTCTTTTAAATGCATTAGTCTCCCAAATCCTGTGGAAAATAAGATTTGGAGTTAACAAACTGAAGGTACAATGAAACTACCTTTTACATTAATAATTGTTTTTCTTGGGGCGTCTGGGTGGCTCAGTGGGTTAAGCCTCTGCCTTTGGCTTGGGTCATGATCTCAGGGTCCTGGGATTGAGCCTCTGCTCAGCAGGGAGTCTTCCTTTCCCTCTCCCTCTAACCCTCCTCCCTGCTCCTTCTCTCTCAAGTAAATAAACAAATAATCTTTTTTAAGAAACGGACTTTGTCAAATATGCCTGCCATTAAGCTTTTCAGGGCCAGAGCCTTTATTTTTTTCCTTTGATTGGCCATATTTTCCTATTTCTCTGTATACCTTGTGACTTCTTGTTGAGCATGTGGTAACTCTGGAAATTGGATTCTCCCCTCTTTCCAAGGATTGCTGTTTTTTGTTATTTTTGTTTTCTTTTTGACGTAAGCGGTCTCTGTACCAGGAATCAGCCCGAGGTGCAAACTTTGTCTTCTGTCTTTGCTAAGCCTTTCCATGGGCTTGGCCATCCCTTTCTGGTTTTCCCCACATATGCAGAAGTTTTGGAATATGCCAGGCTTTTTTTTTTTTTTTAAGATGTATTTGTTATTGGGGAGAGAGCGCGCTTTTACGGTGGTAGGGGGAGGGGCAGAGAACAAAGGAGAGAGGAGCTCAAGCAGACCCCCTGCTGAGGGCGGGCCCATCGCAGGCTCCGTCTCAGGACCCTGAGAGCACGCACGACCACGACCCCAGCCGAAATCGAAGAGTCTGACCTTCAACTGACTGTGTCACCCAGATGCCCCCAGTGTGCCAGTCTTTAATGTCTGGCTCCCCGCTAAAGGCAAAAAGTGAAAAGTGAAGGGGGAACTGAAAGGCGCGGGCCCTTTAAATCTCCTGGCAGGCACTTGAGCCAGAGTGGGGACCGGCTTGGAACAGTACGGGGACATACCGCGACCCTGGCTGCCTGCCTCTTTGCACCTCTGTGATCAGAGCAGCAGCCGGAGCACAGACGCCTGCTGTTGGCAGGGCAGGTTCCCCCCCCCCCGCCCCCCCCCTCAGAAGCTGTGTGCCCGCTGCCTGGGGAGGCTGTGGACGGCTGCTGCGGGGGGGCGGGGGGCGGGGGCAGGCTGCTGCTATCGTGCGGAGCTGAAACTGCCCCAAGTTCATCACCATTTTCACCATCCAAGCCTTCTCCTGCAAGTGGCAGGCCTTCAGCAAACTCGAGTTCCCGAACGGTTACGCCCAACAGATGGTGCAGCACCATTGTTGTCTAGGGGCAGACACGGGGACGTCCTACTCTGCCCTTTCCCAGAATCCTCTCCCATGGTCATTCTTGTTTCTGGTTGTTGATCACACACCTTGTGCATGTGTCCAAGTTCATCTGCAGAATAGTCAGAGTAGAGCTGGTGGCCGAGCTGTCTTTACCAGAGGACTGTGTAGCCCGTCCGCCCTCCCCCGGGGCAATGTGGGGTTCGTAGTGGCTCAAACACCAGGCGGACAGGCGGCAGTTTCCGTTCGGGTTCCCCCAGTACTGGTGAGGTTGGGCAGCTTTTCATTTATTCATTGGCCATTTGGAGTTTTTCTGTTTTAAAGTGCCTGTCTCAGCTTTCGTGGTGATTTGTGTTCTTCATGTATGTTAGATGCAAGTCCCTCATGGGTACGTGTGGAGACTGCTCTCTGCCCCCCTGGCTTTTCAGTCTGTATGGTGTGTTTGGTTTCACCAGTTTGTGTTAAACGTTACTCTGTGCCCGGTAATGCTCAGTGTGTTTTGCGAATAACTTACTTTGATCAACAGAAGTGCTTACTACCGGCTTTATCAGCATTTCCCTTTATGGTTAATGGGTGTGTGTGCACATGTGCGATTGAAGAAATTTTTGGGCGCCTGGGTGGCTCAGTCGGTTCAGCGGCTGCCTTTGGCTCAGGTCATGATCCCAGGGTCCTGGGACCGAGCCCCACATCAGGCTACATCAGGCTCTCTGCTCAGCGGGGAGCCTGCTTCTCCCTCTCTCTCTGCCTGCCTCTGCCTACTTGTGATCTCTCTCTCTGTCAAATAAATAAATAAAATCTTAAAGAAAAAAAAATTTTTCCTGATTGTGGTGTCTTTACAATACTTTTTTTTCTTGTGGTAAAATATACTTAACATAAAATCTACCATTCAGCCATTTTTAAGTGTGTAGTCTCGTGGTATTAGGTACATTCACATTGACTTTAATTCTCTACTGAAATTCTATACCCATTTAACACTAAGTCCCCAACCCCTGCCCCACACAGCCACCCCCAGCAACTGTCATTCTACCCTCTACCTAATTTGTATCTTTTTTTTTTTTTTTAAAGATTTTATTTATTTATTTGACAGACCGAGATCCCAAGTAGGCAGAGAGGCAGGCAGAGAGAGAGGAAGGGAATCAGGCTCCCCCTGAGCAGAGAGCCCGATGCGGGGCTCGAGCCCAGGACCCTGAGACCATGACCTGAGCCGAAGGCAGAGGCTTAACCCACTGAGCCAACCCCGGAGCCCCGGGATGTTTTGTCCTGATGGGGCCGGCACCCCTCCCCCGGTTGTTTCCTTTCACTATTTTGGGAGTTTTTAAATATATTCCGGATACAGGTCTCCTTTCATCAGATACGTGACTTGCAAACACTTCGTCCTACTTGGTAGCCCGCCTCTTCCATCTCTTAACAGTGTATCGTGCAAAGCCAAGCCTTGAAAGTGGCTCAAGTCCGACTTGCCGTTGTTTCCTTTTAGGGATGTTTTTGATGTCCTAAGAACTCTGCCCAACCGAATGCCATGAGTATTTTCTGTTCTAAAATAAATACTGGTTCGGATTTTATGTTTCGGTCTTTGATCTGAGTTTTGCCTTGCGAGGAGCGAGGCAAAGGTAGAGCCGTTTGGCGCGTGACCGTCCGGTGGTTCAGCAGCATCTGTTGGGAACGCGGCCGTGTCTTGCCTTCGCGCCTTCTCAGGAACCATTTCACCACAGTTTTTTGGGTCTTCATAGACTCACTGGTTTTTTCTTTTTTTGTCTTTTTTTTTTTTTTTAAGATTTTATTTCTTTATTTGACAGAGAGATCACAAGTAGGCAGAGAGGAGGAAGCAGGCTCCCCGAAGAGCAGAGAGCCCCATGTAGGGCTCGATCCCAGGACCCTGGGATCATGACGTGAGCCGAAGGCAGAGGCTTAACCCACTGAGCCACCCAGGCGCCCGTAGACTCACTGTTCTGTTCACTGACCTGTTTCTGTCCTTTCACCAATCAACGCCGCTTTGCCTTGGTTGCGGGAGCTGTAGAACTAGCCCCAAATTAGCTGGGGGAGTCCTCCGAGTTGGTGCTTTTAAAAATTCTTAGGCTTTTCTAGTTTGTGTTTCCATATAACGTACACTAACGTGTTTCTATCTACCAAAAACATTCCGCTGGGATTTTGAATGGAACCGCCCTAGATGTACGGATCGCCTGGGGGAGAACAGATGTTCCCCTCCAAGGGCATCGTGTATCTACTTGGGCTTTTCTCTTTCATCAGTATCCTGCAGTTTTCCGCAGATGCTAATATGAGTTTTGTTTGATTTATACCTGGGTCTCGTTTGTTGTTTTGGAGTTATTTTAAGTGCTGTTTTCCAAATTTTAGTTTCCAATTGTTGATTGCTAGTGTTTCCAAATGAGGTTGATTTTGTAGGTTATCCTGGTGTTACACGGCCTTGCTAGACCAATGGGAGCGTTTTGTAGGTTCCTTGGAATCCATACACTCATGATGTCCGTGAATGAGGATGGTTTAATGTCTTCCTTCCAGTCTGTGCGTCGTGTCTTTCTTCCTGCCTTATTGCACTGGTTCGCGGTTCTGGGATCGTATTCCACAGGCGTGGTGAGAGTAGACCGCTTGCTTGTGAGCTCCGGGGGAGGCGCGCAGCCTGTAGTCATCCTGTGGTACCTGTGAGTTGACTTTGGTAGATGCCATTAATCAGGTTAAGGAATATTCTTTTTTTCCCCTGATTTTCTGGAAGTTTTTTTTTTTTTTTTTTAATTCTAGGTAAAGTTTATTTTCATTTAGTAAGTCTCTATGAGCTGTAAGCCTCTATGCTTGATTCTTTGAGCCTGCGGGAGAGTCTGTCCCTGCTAATTTACAGACGAGGACACCGGACTTAAAGGATGTGGTAGAGATCCCCAGCGCGACCCCTTAGTGGCCATTCTTTAGGACTTTGGAACTCGGCATATAGCTGTACCCGTAGCTGAGCTTTATTACAGGGACACAGTAAGGGTACAGAGCTGGGTCATAAGGGAGACAAACACGGGCAGAGCCTGACAGAACCCACGTGCAGGCTTACTTGTGCTTCTGGGGGTCACCGAGAACCCCTTGCAGCAGTGAAAATACAGCATTATCTGTGCAGAGCTTCTGCCCCCAGGAAGCCCATTTAGAAACTCAGCACGCAATGTTTATGGGGGGCTGTCACAGCGGCACCCTTTGCTTACCATATACGGAATTCCCAGCGGGGAAGCAAATGTTCAGCCTAAGACATAGTGTCCCACACAAGCAGTCTAGGCACAGTGAGCCACCCCTGATCTGGAAACTCTTTGAGAGCCAAATTTCCAGATGCCAGCCAGAGGCTGACCTTGCACGCATACATGTCCAAGCTGGCAGTCTCAGTCCTGCTAGGCTAACTTTTTTTTCTTGTCCTTTTTTTTTTTTTATTAACATATAATGTATTATTTGCTCCAGGGGTACAGGTCTGTGAATCGTCAGGCTTACACACGTCACAGCACACACCCTCCCCAGTGTTCTGGAAGCTTTTTTTGTTTTGTTTTGTTTTGTTTTTTTAAGATTTATTTATTTATTATTTATTTATTTATTTATTTATTTATTTGACAGAGAGAGATCACAAGAGATCACAAGGCAGGCAGAGAGAGAGGAGGAAGCAGGCTCCCCGCCGAGCAGAGAGCCTGATGTGGGACTTGATCCCAGGATCCCGGGATCATGACCTGAGCCGAAAGCAGAGGCTTTAACCCACTGAGCCACCCAGCTTCCCTGTTCTGGAAGTTTTTATCATGAATTTTGTCAAATGCTTTTCTGCATCAATTGATATGATCGTGTGGGTTTTCTTCTTTGGTTAGTCAATATGGTAGATTATAGTGATAGAATTTGAAAATTATACTGTTTGCATACCGTGGAATTCATCCTGTTAAGCTACACAACTCAGTGGTTTTTAGTACATTCACAATGTTGTGCAACAGCCATCGCCACAATCTAGTTTCAGAACATTCTCCTAAGCCCCCAAAGCAACCACTGCCCACTACCGCTAGCCCCTGGGAACCACCGCTCCCCCTTCCTGTTTCTATGATTTGCCTGTTCTAGATGTTTCACATAAATGGAATCATACAACGTATGGCTTTCCGTGTCGGGGTTCTTTGACTTAGCGCAGCATTTTCAAGGTTCGTCTGTGTTGTCGCGTGTATTCCTTCCACGGCTGCCCAGTATTGCATGGATAAACTTCGTTTATCCTTTCGTCAGCTGATGAACAGTTGAATGATTTCTGCTTTTTTGCTATTACGAGTAATGTTGTAAGCAGTCATATGTGTATTTGTGTGTGGACATGTTCCAATCGGGTGTTAATACCTAGGAGTGAGGGTTGCCTGCGTAGCTCACTCGGTTAAATGTCTGACTTCAGCTTGGGTTCTGATCTTGGGATCCCGAGTTCGAGACCTGCATCCCTGCCTCTGCCGAGGCTCGTGCTTGCTCGCTGCCGGATAAAATCCCTCCCTGAGCGGGGAGCCCGATGTGGGGCCGGATCCTGGGCTGCGGGCTCATGACCTGAGCCAAAGGCAGATGCTTCATCGACTGAGCCACCCAGGTGCCCCATAAATAATCTTAAAAAACAAACAAAACAAACCTAGGACTGGGAATGCTGGGTCCCGTGGTAAGTTAACTTTTTGAGGAAATGCCGGACTTCTCCAGAGCACCTGCCCCATCTTACATCCCCCAGCAGACCAGAGCCAGCCTGGCACTGCCAGCGTGAACCCTGCTGGTGACGATGTGGCTTCTTTTGTTTTGGGATTCAGTTTGCCGTGTTAAGGATTTTTTGTCTGTTCACAAGGGATATTAATTAGCCTGTAGTTTTCTTATTTCGTGTTTCTGTGGTTTTGATACCAGGGTCGTTCTCATCGAGTGAGTGAAAAGTGGTATGTCTGTTTTCCGGAAGAAACTGTGTAGAATTGGTGTTGTTCCTAATTTAAATATTTAATAGAATCTACCAGTAATACTACATAGGCCTGGAATTGTAATTTTCAGAAGGTTTGCTGTGATGGGTTAAAGGACTATTCAGATTATTTTGGGGGTGAGTTTGGTCATTTTTGTCTTTCAGGGAATTTGTCCACTTAAGTTGTCAAGTTTCTGTGCATAGTTTATAATATTCGCTCGTGATCCCTTGCAGGTTTGTGGGGTCTGTAGGGATAGTCCTGCTTTGATTCCTGGTAGTTTTTTCTCATCGCTAAACGTTTTGGTTTGTTTTAAAAGATTTTATTTGACGGAGACCCAGCGAGAGACGGAACACAAGCAGGGGGAGGGGGAGAGGGAGAAGCAGGCTTCCCGCTGAGCAGGGAGCCCCCCAGGACCCTGGGATCATGACCTGAGCTGAAGGCAGACGCCCAACGACTGAGCCACCCAGGTGCCCCTCATTAAAAGTTTACCAGTTTTTTTTTTTTTTTTTTTTTAGAACCAGATTTTTATTTCCTCCGTATTGCTTTGGTCTTTTCGACTTCATTGCTTCTTGCTCTTAGGTTTACTGCCTTTCTTCTTGTCAGGTTACTTTGGGTTTTTTGTTTAATGTAGAAGCTTAAATTGTTGACTTTTCTTCCAATATAAGCATTTAATACTACGAAATTTCCTCTGTTGCTTTAGCTACATCTCTAACTTTGATAATTTAGTATTTCCATTTTTGTTCAGTTCAAAATATCTGTGAATTTCACTTGAAACTTTCTCTTTTTTTTAAAGATTGTATTTGGACATTTTCTGAGAGGGCTTTTGGCTGCTGTGGTTTAATTCCTTTCTGGCCAGAGAACATTTTGATCACTTAAATTTTTTAAAAATGTGGGATGCCTGGGTGGCTCAGGTGTCCGTCCAACTCTTGCTTTTGGGTCAGATCGTGACCTCATGGGTTGAGATCGAGCCCCGCGTTGGTCTCCACGCTCAAGGGGGAGTCTGCTTGGGGATTCTCCCGGTGCCCCTCTGTGCACACAGGCTCTTAGAATTAAGTCTTTAAATTTTTAAAAAAATGTGCTACAGTTTATGACCCAGAATGTGGCCTATTTTGGTGACTATTCCATATGCACTTGACAAAAGAGCATGTTTTCTTTCTTTTTTTTCCCTTTGGATTTCTTTTGCCGTTGCTGGGTGGTGGTCTGCAATCAGGCCTAGCTGGTTATTGGTGGGATTAGTTTCTTCTAGAGCCTTGACTATTTTTTATCTGGTAGATTTGTCCATTTTTTCCTTTCAGTTCTGTCGGTTTTTGCTTTGTGTATGTTGAAGCCGTTTTAGGTGCAGAAACATTGAGAATTGGGATGTCACTGAAAATGGTGTAGAACTCCTGGGCTCTGCCTTTCACAAGAGCAGCTAATGAACTGGCAGAAACTGGCAGAGTCCACCTTTTTTTTTTTTTTTTTTTAAGATTTTAAGATTTTATTTATTTATTTGATAGAGACACACTGGGAGAGGGAACACAAGCAGAGAGAGGAAGGGAAGCAGGCTCCCTGCTGAACAGAGAGCCTGATGCGGGGCTCGATCCCAGGACCCTGGGATCATGACCTGCGCCGAAGATGCTTAATGACTGAGCCACCCAGGCGCCCCAGGGCAGAGTCCACTTTTGCAGACCTCCAGAAATTCACAAAACCTTCCAGCGACCAGAGGGAGAAGCCGATGCTTTGCGGGTAAGTGCGCTGACATCTCACCTCGCCGGCCCACCACACCGGACGTGGGGGCTGGTAATGAGGACAAGAGCTCACATTTTTGGTGCATGTTTGTGGCACCAGAGGGAGAAATAAAGTCCTTTTCAAAGAACTGTGAGTGGATTTCAACCTCTGGCATTTCCCTGAAAGACCAGTGTTAAGAGCTGGCCTTCGCTTTGCCAGAGTCCGTGTTTCCAAGGCTCGGTGGCTTTTGCCAAAAGTATTTAAGGACACGAGAATTGGCTGCAGCAGCTTGGACGAGGGACGATAGCTGGGACAGGCAACTGACATGCCAAAAAGCCTGGGAAGAGGGAAGTTGGGAAAGGAAGTACGTAGGTGAAGGCCTCTTAAAGCTCCCGGGTGTACTGAGAACCTGAGAAAGCTCAGTCCGCACCTAGGGCTGGCGTAGACGCTCAGAAAAGCCCGAGAAAACCTCAAGCTTTCACTCTGGCTGTCTCTAGGCTCCACGCGATCAAGCAGTAGAGAAATCTCGAGTTGTCTCACAGCTAAGCCACGCAGGAGTGTGCCCAACAGAGCCAATTTGTAAAGATGATCATTTTCCCTCTTTAGTAATCGGTGCGCTCCTCACGGGGCTCGAACTCACAGCCCGGAGATCACGAGTCACACGCTCCTCCCACTGAGCCAGCCAGGCGCCCTCCATCCTTCTAATAAGTGAGTTTAGCAAGGATACAAGAGCAGTATAGAGCAGTATAGAGAGCTCAACTGTATTCCTGCAGGCAGGCAACAACCAGGAACTGGAATTTTAAAATATCCCAGTAGCCTCGAGAAATAGGAACCAGGGATATATCTGACAAAGATGTGGGAGATCTGTATGTATGAGCTGTGGAAATGGAGAGAGATGTCCGTTCTCCCTAAACGGATCTATAGATTCAATAGTCCTCGATTTTTTTATAGAAACTGTAGAAACTGACAAGCTGATTCTGAAATTCCCATGAAAATGCAAAGGACCTAGAACAGCCAAAGTGACTTTTAAAGAAGGTCTGAGCCGCCGGCCGGCTCAATAGGTAGAGTGTGCAGCTCCTGATCTCCGTCATGAGTTCAAGCCCCACATGGGGTATGGAGCCTACTTAAATGCTAAAAATGGAAAAAAAAAAAAAAAAAAAGTAAAAAGCTAATACCACCTGATTTCAAGAATTATTATTAAGTCTTCAGTAATGAGGACAGATGGATGCACTGACTTTTGACAGCAGCACCGGGGCCACGTGCTGGAGAAAGGAAAGGCTTTTCAACTCCTGCTGCTCGACAGCCTGACATCTGTATGTAGTCGTGCTTGGAGCCATGCACATGAATACACAGCCAAACTGGATCACACACAGAGGCAAAACCTACAGTTTTAAACTTCTAGAAAACCATTACCTCTTGGGTTGGGTAATGATTTCTTCGAACACACACACAATCTAAAGAAAAATGGGATGTCATCGAAGTTAACCATCTGGTACTCAGAAACACTGTTAAAAGAATGAAGAGAGAAGCCACAAACTGGGAGATATTCGCAAAACCTAGGACTTGATTGGGGTGCTATCAAAATTTACCCAAGTGAACACTTCAAATATGTGTGTATTTTCTAATCAAAATAAAGGCTGTTAAAAAACCAAAAGGCCAGGCAGCCTCACCCTGTAAAAGCTAATCCTGTTAAGGACCGACAACCGTGCAGCCAGAAATTTCCTAATAGGGCTTCAGCCCCTTTATATATCAAGAGTTGGACCTTTTCTCTCATGCTTTTCTCAAAATAAAGTGTTTTTTATTTAGAGATAAGTGCTTAAAAGGATATAAAAATCATACTCCTGACTAAAAATTTCTTGTATGTTCTTTTAGTCTTTTCAGTTTTCCACCGACCAAACTGATCAAAAAGTGATTTGAGGAAAAAAAAACCCACACCATGTATCTTTTTGAAAGGTAAGTATACACATTAATTTATTTTTAAGAATATATTTATATTTTTAAAAACAGGACATGTATACGTCTAAGCAGCATGGCTGACACAGACCAAACCCATGCCGGTAAGCTTTCGAGAACCATTGAGTGTGCAGACAGTAGTGCTGGCACAGGCAGGCAGAGGAAGAATAAATAGTGCTTGGGGGAGAGCAGTAGTGATCGCCAGGGTACGTGAAGATGCGGACGCTGTAGCAGGGACAACTCCCCAGTACTGACATGTGCAAAGTTCCAGATCTCCGGGACAGAGATGGCCCGGCCCAGCCCCACAGCCTGCCAACCGCAGGGGACGGACGAACGCCGGCACAGTGGGCACCTCAACCCGGAGAAAACTAAAGAAGCAGAGTTCAGGTAAGCATGCGTGTCCGTACACACGTCTCCACGCGTAGGCCATTGCACCGTATAACAGAATTCTACACCATTTAACAAAGGAGCCCCAGCCTCCCTGTCCAACAAGACGTTCATCTCTAATCATAAGGGTACCGGCCAATGGTACTTTGTGCCCCACGCCCCAAGGATGGGCACGGTCAGTTTCCTACACGATGGTGAAATACAAGCCCTTGCTCAGGCTTCAGCAATAGAATTATGGGGCAGAAAAAGAAATTAGGTTCCATCTGCTAAAATTTGCACTTACCACTATGAACTAAGTTTTAATGTATTTCTTGGGTCTAAACAATATCCAGTTTTTGAAGACCCACTGAACCCTCTGGTGGATTTTCATCTGTAACAATCTCTTCTGTCAGTCAGGCCCAGGGTAGTGGAACCTAAACTCAAGAAAAATCCAGGCCCCCCCCCCATAACCAGATCTAGTCTAGGCGCAGGAAACCACGGCGGCGGACCGATCAGGGCTTCTCAGGACTGGATGTTGGTCGAATTGAGGATTCGAGAAGCAGCGTCAGATTTGGAAGCCTTTGAAAGTTCTCGCTGTTGAAAAATAAATAATGTCAATGGCAGTGCGGCCCCTCTCCGGCACACCCCCCTCCTCGGAAGCGCGGGTATGGGACTCAGCCCGAGGTCCCTCGCCAGCACAGGCTGTGTTAGGGACGTGAGACGAAAGACTGAGCACAATGCTATTAGCCGTAGATAAGCATGTGCACGTGGACCCTGGACCCCTTTCCTGAGCCAGTACATTCCGTCAGAACCTCCCAGCACAGAAATTCCTTACACTCCACGAAGTACTCTCTCGAGTCGTCAAGCTAGGCAGGCAACAACTTTTGGTCTTTGAGCCCTTTATAAAGCACGGGGCCAGACCCTCTATCTACCAATCCCTGGGGCCGAGGGCCTTGGAACCTGCTGGTGATTTGATCTCCTGCTGGAGCACATGGAACAGAAGAAGATAAAGCATGAGTGAGCCCTGAGAGAGAGGTTAGGAGAGGTTAGTCTGCCGGCTTGGGTGCTGTCTGCGGGAGGATATGAGCCACAGCAACCCAAACCAGGTGGACCTCCCACCTGTGGCCTTGCCATAAAGAGGAGCAGGTGCATTTAAGCCCCAAGTGGGTGCTCCGGGGCTGGGCTAGGCAGGCACGAGCAAGCAGGACCCTCTGTGCAGCAGGCAGCTAGCCGGAGCGACACACACAATGATGTCATTTGAAAAAAGTGCCCTAATATGAAGCTAGTTTGTGTTCCAGACCAGCTCTAGCCTTGGGCAACTGCACCACCCTCCGCCACTGCAGCACCGAGAGAGTGGCACCCCTGACTGTGCGCCAGTGTGTCCCCCCCTGTTCCCCACCCCCTCCCGACCCCGAGTGAGGAGCAGCCCCCCCTCCCCACAGGAAGACACTGAGGGAAGAGAGAACACGTGCTGTTAAGGACACTGCGGTTAAGGGTTAGTAAAGACGGAGTAGGTTACTAGGACCAAAGAGTGTCTGGAAAATCGCTTTTCAACGCCACATGATGCTTTAGTAGCTTGATGTGGTAGAAACAGGTGGAGGCTAGGAAAGGAGCGCTGGCTAGCTCGTGGCAGAAAGTTGGCAGGTGAGCCCCAAGGGGTTAGTAAGGCATATACTCCAGGACGTAATCAGCACACAGGCCAAGAACCTCACGACAGGCAGCACACAGCTGGGGCTCCCCTCCCCGCGTGATGGGGCCTCCGTTCTCTCCAGCACACTGGAGGCCTCTGAGGTCACAACTGGGGAGGGTGGAGGTCTTCTGGTGTGAAACACGGTGATTTAAAAAAAAAAAAAAAATTTGCCTGACTTTAGGTAGGGCTGAGAATCCAATTCAAGTCTGAACAAGTGTTCTTGTTAAGCAGCAGGTTAGCATGTTGTAGGACTGAAGTCAGAAAGTATTTTTGATTTCCGCATTAGGGATTCCTGCTTCCTTTGTTTAAAAAAAGGGCGGCGGGGGGGTGCTCTACGATAGTACAGCTGAGATGATCAGTTAGTGTAGCTCCGTGCCCAGACGGGAGTTAAGCGAGCAGATGTGACAGGTGAGTTTGGAAAATGGCCACGGGACATGCAGGGGTTGCCATACAGACCTGAAGCCCAACAGTGGAGCTGTCAGAGAGGGGTGGATCCTTCTAAGAACAAAGAATTGAGACAATTACCAAGAACTCCACCAAGAGAGCACCAGGGCAGTGATCAGAAGGGTCACCTCCTGCGACCAGGGGATGGTATTTCTTAAGCAGAAGGATCCAGGTTAAATGTCGCGTTGCCGCTGCCACCTTCCTTCTCTATCCCCTAAACCACCCGACCCCGTGCCACGGTCAAGGCAGGAAAGGGATTCTCAGCCTCCAAAGAACTGTCCTAATTATCTGGGTGCCCTTGGGAAGGAACCCACTCTGCCCCAACTGTGTGCTCCCCAGAGACTGGTAGATATCAGAAAAGGTGAATTACCGCAAACTCAGAATAGGTGCTGGCAACAGAATTAATGCTGAAGTTGCGCTGGAGGGGGGCCGAGGCGGGGTACCCACCGCTCAGGATGCTGCCATTGAGCTCCAGGTTCTCCTTGTCGGCTCCATGCCTCCCAGCACGGGGGGTTTTTTTCCCCGAACAAGTGGAAGTGATGACTGGCTGCAGAGGAGAGAGAGATCCGGGCATCATGCTAAGGATGGACACACACACACACGCACGCACACAAGTGGCCGAAGGCTAGAAACGTCTCTGTATTATTTGTGTCTCTACTTGTGGTTTTAAAAGCTGCAGGAATTCTTAATGACGTTCAGAGGACCTGTCTCGAGCCTGTCTGTAAGATACTTGAGAGACACATTTAGCACATCCTCTCTACCTCTCCTCACGTGACCGTCCCCGACCGTCTCGTGATCCCGGGTGTCCGGACTGGAACCCACGCACAGGAACCTCACTCAGCAGTGGCTGAAGCCCAAGCTGTGAACTGAGCCCCCGGAACCCTATCCCAGTGACTCCCGTGATCCTACTGGGGTGCAGAATGACCATTCCCTCTCTCATGTTTGACAGATAAGCTAGCTTACTCTCAGCATCTCAAGGGAAACTGAATCCAGGCATCTTAGAACATGGCCCAAGCAGGCGGGGCGTCCGGGTAAGTGGGCTGGAGCCGTGCTGGTGACGTCCTTGTGCGCACAGCATACTGACCTTGCTGCCAGAAGGCGGAAGCCGAGACACGGGGGAACGGTAGACTGTCCCCCCAAAGACAGGCCGAATGCTGCTGTTGGCCGTAGCATTGGACATGGTGGTAGTGTTCAGCTAAGGAGAAGAATGGGAGAACAGAACACATCGAACATGCTCAGTAGCCTGCCCAGCACTACAGAGGAAGGAACAGAGGAAAAAGTCCAAGATGGGTTTCCGTGGCTAAGAGCTTTGAGGAAACCTGTGTTAAGTGTTCAAAGCCGATTTCTATCCCGATTGAACTATAAAATGGCATAGCCGTGTTGCTTCTAAACCTATCAGATTAGTTATTTACACAGGAGGAATGAAAGCGGACAGCCACGCAAAGGCCTGTGTACAAACGCAGCCGCTTTACAGCAGCCCAAACCCCACCAACAAGCGTAACGTCCACCCCCAGGCACATAAGCGAATTGTGGTCGAGTCGTGCAGTGGATACTGGTCCCCATTAAAAAGGACTGACCTGTTACTTGTGCAGCAACACGGATGAATCTCACAAAAGTTACGCTACATGAAAGACGCCAGACCAGAAAGGCATACGTACTATATAACTGCATGCATATAGCATATTAGAAAATGCAAACTTGGGGCACCTGGGTGGCTCAGTGGGTTAAGCGTCTGCCTTCAGCTCAGGTCATGATCCCGAGGTCCAGGGATCCAGCCCCACATCGGGCTCTCTAAGTGGGGAGCCTGCTTCCTCCTGCTCTCTCTACCTGCCTCTCTGCCTAGTTGTGATCTCTCCCCCTCTGTCAAATAAAAATAATAAAAGTCTTAAAAAAAAAAATGCTAACTAGTCAGTGGTGACAGCAAGGCTGTGGCTGCCACGGGCTGTGGGGGCACAAAGGGAACACGAAGGGGCAGGAGAAAGCTTTGCATGCCATGGCTGTGTTCACGAGCTTGACTATGGTGATAGTTTCATGGGGTTTACATATGTCAAAACTTATGAAAGTGTACACTTTATCTGCCAATTTGACTCAATAAAATTAAACTTACAAAACAAAACCCTCTAGGTAGGGGCAACTGGGCGGCTCAGTCAATTGAGCATCTGACTCCCGATTATGGCTCAGGTCATGATCTCAGGGTTGTGGGACTGAGCTCCGGGCTGGGCTCTGCGCTGGGAGTGGATCCTGCTTCAGATTCTCTCCCTCTCCCGCTCCCACTCCCGCTCCCCCACCTCACCCCCCCTCGAGCACGGGCATGCACTCTCTTTAAGATAATAAATCTTAAAAATAAAATCTTTAGAAACTATGTAATAGGGAGCTAGTTTAATAAATGATAGCATGGCAAGAGGACAGGAGGTATAGCTAACAGAAAGCATGTATTTGAAGAATGATTGATGCTATGAAAAAAATCACAAGCAATATATCCAGTAGGGTGAGGCAGAAATCCAAATTATATGTGATCTCTATTTTGTAAAAATACATTATTTTTAAAAAAGATTTTATTTATTTGACAGATCACAAATAGAGAGGCAGGCAGAGAGAGAGGGGGAAGCAGGCTCCCTGCTGAGCAGAGAGCCCGACGCGGGGCTCGATCCCAGGACCCTGAGATCATGACCTGAGCCAAAGGCAGAGGCTTAACCCACTGAGCCACCCAGGCACCCTGTAAAAATACACTATTTAAAAGCTTTTTTGGGGCACCTGGGTGGCTCAGTGGTTAAGCGGCTGCCTTCACCTCAGGTCATGATCCCAGGGTCCTGGGATCGAGCCCAGCGCTGGGCTCCCTGCTCAGAGGGAAGCCTGTTCTCCCTCTCCCACTCCCCCTGCTTGTGTTCCCTCTCTCGCTATCTCTGTCTGTGTCAAAAAAAAATCTTTATAAGCTTTTTTAAAATCAGGAAAAACACCAAGTATTCTCTTGGGAGTTTTTGCAGGTGACTTTTTTTTCTTTTTCTTACGTAAGCTCTGCCATCAACATGGGGCTTGAACTCCCAGCCTGGGATCAAGAGTCGAGCATGTTCTACTGACGAAGCCAGCCAGGCGCCCCTGCAGGTGATTCTTAAACTACCTGTATTTTATAAAATACGAGCTGAGAAGTAAAGCTCTACTTCATTTATCAAAGACAAGGTCACAGCCCCCCCCCGACCTTCTGCTCCAGAGATGGAGGAATACTGGATATTCCATTTACTAAACGTGCGGTCCGGGCTCCCCAAGTTGAACCCACCCAAGACCTCAACAACAGGCACACATCTGAACTGACCAGGCCGTGACTGTCGTTATCAAGTTGCTACCGGGGTAAGGGTAGTCTTCCGTTCATATGTTTAGAGGACCTAACCCGGAAGGTCTAAAAAACCCTCCCGCATCCGTGGGGCAGGAGGCAAGAGGTGGCCACGAGCCATGGCCTGGAGAGCCCCGTGAGGGCGGTTCGCAGAGCCCCGTGCTCACCTTGCGCACTTTGCCGGGCGTGTTGGGGGCCAGTCCCCGCCGTTTGCTGGGGGTGCGGGGAGCACTGCCGTACAGCATCTCGGTCTCTGTCTGCTTCTTGTTCTTGAGTTGCTGTGTGAAAGTCAGAAGCAACAGCCATAAATCTCAGGACGGGAAGAGGCCCGAGATGGGACAGAAGCAGGGCGAGAAGTGGAGTGCCCAGGCCCCGTACCCAGGGCTACCCCTCCAGCCGCCGCCACCCCCGCCCCCCGCCGTGCTCGCTCACTCTCTCTTGCTTGGCTCGCTCCTTCTCCAGTCGATGCGCCTCCCACTGCTCCGCCACGTATTCCATGAATTTCTGCCCGTTCACCACAAACGCCTTCGAGTGCTCCCGTTCCCACATTTCTATCCGTGCCTTCAACTCCTCTTCCAGCTGGGATCGTAGACAAGGACACGCTGATTACCACTAATTTTTGGTGAAGCCCGAGGGAAATGATTCCCCCAAAGGAGGACCCCGCCCCAGAGCACCGGGAGCCGAACGTCAAGTCGCTGGACCCACGAGGGTACGGGTCAGAGTGACCAGAGAGCGCAGCCTAGGGATGGTTTATTCCTAAAACACATGAAGGGGGGGAGAAGGCAAGAACCCAGGGTCTAACTAGGGTTTTGGTGCCTAAAGTTGGACGCAGCACAGGGAAGATGAGCTACGTGAAGTGTGCAGAGCCGGTTAAAAGCACCGCTCTCAGGGTTCACAGCCGGATCTACTTCTTAGTGGCTGTGAAAAGGTGGGCGAGTTACTGAAGCTCTCAGGGCGTCTCATCTATAAAAATGGAAATGATCTTAACCTCCTAAGGAGGTGGTGACAACAAATGAATTAATAAATGGAAAGCACTTTGCAACAGTATCTGGCACTTAATGCAATGAAGCTAACAATTACTTCTACTGCTAAAATAGACAACAGGGGGCGCCTGGGAGGCTCAGTGGGTTAAGCCTCTGCCTTTGGCTCAAGTCATGATCTCAGGGTCCTGGGATGGAGCCCCTCGTGGGGCTCTCTACTCAGCAGGGAGCCTGCTTCCTTCTCTCTCTCTCTGCCTACTTGTGATCTCTCTCTGTCAAATAAGTAAATAAAATTTTTAAAAAATAGTACAATTTATACAAAAAAAAATAAAAATAGTTATAAGATATACAACAGTAGGGGCGCCTGGGTAGCTCAGTTGGGCGTTGGCCTTCGGCTTGGGTCATGATCTCCGGGGCCTGGGCCTGGGCCCTGTGCTGGGGTCTCTGCTCAGCGAGGAGGAAGGTCTGCTTCCTGCCTTCCCCTGCCCCACCGCCCTGCACTCTCTCTAATACAGGAATAAAATCTTAAAACAAAACAAAAAAAACACCAGTAAAGAAGCCCACAGCACTTTCTCAAAAGCTTGTCTTGTGTTATAAGCCAAACTGCATCCTCCCAAATTCATGTTTGAGTCCTAACTCCCAGTACCTCAGAATGTGGCTTTATTCGGACATACAGGTAATGAAGTTAAAGTGACGCCATTGCGGGGGGCGGGAGGAGGTGTGAGGTCATTCCGACGGCTCCTAACCCAACACTGACTGGTGGCTTTGTTAAGAGAAAATGTGGACACAGACACAGAAGGCCAGTCACCCACAAGTCAAAGAGACAGGGCTCAGAAGAAACCAGCCCTACTGATATTTTGATCTCAGACTTCTAGCCTCCAGATTATGAAAAAATTCTGTTGTTGAAACCCCGCAGTCGATGGCACTCTGCTAAGGCAGCCCGAGACAGCTGCGAAACCTTGACACTCAGATGCTTCCACCAGGAAGGCTCGGCATATACCTGCCATCCTTGCCTAAGCCTTGGAAGAGAGGACGGTTCTGGGGTGAGACAATTCAAAGCAGAGGATTTACAAAAAGTAAGGTGTTTTGTAGCCGAGCACCAAAAACTCTAGTGGTGACGTTACCTTGGGGAGTGTTTTTTGAAGCTTGGCTCGTTGCTTTTCTTCTTTTAGAAGATTTCCTCCACGGTTTGTAAATCGACTTGGATCTGAAGCTTTTCTCTGTGAAAAATACCTTTTAATTAGAGTAGGCCCTGAGATGATCAGACCAGAAACTGCAGCTAAGATCCCTCGCTCTCATAAACTGATACAAACTAAGGAAACTCTCAGAGTTCTGCATTCCCACCCGCTGTCCGCAGTGAGAGGCGGTGATGTCCTAAGACAGGAGAGTGGGCTGTGAGCACCACAGGCATATGTACCATCACCCACTGGCATGTAGGAAAACTACACGGTTTCCTTTTTAATCTGAAAGTAAGATAGGGGCACCTGGATGGCTCAGTGGGTTAAGCCTTCAGCTCAGTTCATGATCACAGGGTCCTGGATTGACCCCCGCTCCCTCTACCTCTCCTCTCCCCCTGGCTCGTGCTCTCTCCCCCCCTTCAAATAAATAAAATCTTTTAAAAAAAGAAAAGATACGCTTTCATATGTAATGCACAATGTCACTGGCTCTCTTCCGTGGTTCAGATGTCAAAGACGACTTGTCACCTACAGGGAATGAGATACGTGGAGCGACAAGGGAGGGGTCTACACTCAGGAGGGCTTGGTGGTGGCATCCCTACTTGCCCACTCACTTCTAGCATGCTGATGATGTAGCTTAAATGTGCCCAGTGAAGAGGTTTATAATCTGTTTTTTTATGAAATTAACACTCACAAAATAGGCAAGTTAAACATGTAAAGTGTTAGGCTTCTTTTCTGTTTTTTGTTACTGTTTCATGTATGCAGTATATCAGGACAGTAATTTAAGCATGTAATTTGTACATATAAATTAGATTTATACACTCAAAAATTGGAGATCATCAGAAAATTTTAGAAATAATCTTGTCAGTTTGGGGGCAAAGCTCGTAAAGAAACTGCCTTCCAGACCACTTGACTGGTGACTGCCCGTAAACACTAACTAAAGAGGGTGGTAATTCATGTCTTATTTTTCCTTAAATACTGGCATGTCAGGAAGCCTTACTTACCTGGCTCTCCGCTGACGTTTACTACCCTTCCTTCTTGCTTGCAACCACAAGTTAAGGAGTATCTGAGGCCTGGGGCATCTGTTCTCAATCAGCTCTGAGACCTCACACGGGGCTCTCCATTCGAGTCCTCGTTTCCCTCCTGTAACCCTGGAGTTGAGCTCAGATTCCCTAACAGCCCCTTTCAAGCTCTGAGAATGAGTCTCCGTGTGCCCTACGGGTCTCGTCTGGCTCATCCAAGCCCCAGCCCTGAGCTTGGAAAAGCTCTGAGGAAAGCTGTGAGTGCCAAGTCTGTCGAAGAAAAGGAATTCAGACTATACACACGTGCCCCAATACCCAGGCAACTTTCTGAGAAGACAGCAACAGCCGGGACGGTAGTGAACAGTAACCGCCCGCCCCACATCCGTGCCGCCCTTCCTTGTTTCAGAGAACCCGAATCTATCTGCGGCAGCGGCTCTCCTGGCCTCGCCGGCCCCGGGTGTGGCCTGCAAGCAGAGGGGCTGGACGGGCAGTGCCTGACGTGCAGCAGGGGGAGCTCCAGCGCCACCTTGAACCTGAGGTCAGGTCCACCCCCTAGTGGTGGGGAAGCCGTGGCGGGGAGAAGCCGGGACACGGATGACTGTGGAACAGCCGTGCCTGCCCTGCGTGTTCTACCCCGGACTATGTTTTGCAGGAATTCTACCTCACTGAAGGCAGGAATTCTGTTCTCCTCTGTTCCCACATGTGAGCTGGGTCAGCAGTAACTCAGGACTTAGTGTTGAAGCCCGGGCGCCCGACACCTGGCCAAGAGCGGAGCGGATGCGGACCCCGCACACGGCGGCCGGGAACGCTCGACTGCACTCTAGGGAGACAGAAGCTAGGGCGGTACCTCGAAGTCCAAGAAAAGCCTCCAGCTTTCTTCCCACTTCTGGACGCCTTCGAAGAGTTCCTTATGAAGCTCATAGTAGTTTCTTAAGCGCATGATCTCGGCGTCGTGCAGCTGGAGCAGATCTTCCGTGTAGTCCTCTGCAAGACCCAGGCCCCGCGGTTTTTAAAAACTCCTCTAGTGTTTAGCATCCCCACGTACTAACCCCCAACCCCATCCTCCTAAAAATGGAAACCAGATTTTCTTCCTTATAGTAAAAGTGACACGTGAATAAGTGTACGCTGTGGACGACAAAGCCAGCTCTGTCACAGGCTCAGTCTGCGGGGAGTAGGGAGTAAGGGGCTAGGGTGTGGGTCACAAGGACGAAGATTCTCAAAGCTGTGTCACCTCTTGCCTTGTTCTCGGCTTCCCTCACAGTCTTCCTGCCCACGCTGCTCACAGAAAATGTCTAAAAACCTAGTACAATCCCATCTTTATGCTCAGTTCAGTTCGGGCTAGAGCTCCGTCAAGCTATCGGGGACGGACTCCATGGGCTCAAACGTGGGCTCTGCGGTTTACCTGCCCTGCGCCTCCGGGTTAAGTTGCTGAAACATTTACGTGCCCTGGTGTCCTCATCTCCTGAGATGACGATTAAGTGAGGTGGTGGTGTCAGGGGTCTGACACTGCACCTGGCACGGAATGAGCTCCCGACAGACCTGAGCCTCACGACAGGCTACAGTGACTTACTACTTCGGAAATCAAGGCCCCCTTATTTCCTAGCGCCATCTGCAAATGTTAATTATAATCTGCAAATGTTAATTACACAGGAATGGCAGTTTACGCTACGTGGCTTAAAAAGGCAGCGGAGGAAATCTGTGCTGGTGAGTGTCCGCCCTCGCGAAAGACAAGTGAGGACGTCACGGGAAACCGCCGCCGGTGTACGAACCTGCGTAGTAAGGGGCAAAAGCCTGTCTCTGCTCCTGGCTGTAGAAACACTGGTCCCAGTACTGAGCCAGCTCCACTCGAATTGCCTCAATCACTTTCTTCATGTTTTGCATCTTCAGTTCCTCCAACCGATCCACTTCCAACTGCAGCTGTGACAGAGAGACTCGGTAAAGGTGCTCGCCATGGTGTAGGTTCACGCAGGAATACAGAAGTTCAAAGGCCCCCCCTGACTCCCCACCCTGTTTAAATAAAATTACAACACAAAGCCACAAGGGTCAGTCAACACTTTTTTGAGAGAGAGAGAGAGAGAGAAAACCCACACGTATAATAGCGGACAGGGAGAGAATCCCAAGCAGGCTCCAAGCTGGGTGTGAGGCTTGATCTCACAACCCTGAGATCATCACCTGAGCCAAATCAACAGCTGAACACCCAACCCACTGAGCCACCCAGGTGCCTCCATCAACACTCTTTATAACACTGTTGTCATGGGAGCCAGAAACCTAAGAAAAGTACACAGGGGACAGAAGATGAGCAGGCTACAGTCACCCCTGTCTAATGCTTGACTTAAAACCAGGTTCCCAGAGCACCTGGGTGGCTCAGATGGTTAAGTGTCAGCCTTCAGCTCAGGTCATGACCCCCGGGTCCTGGGATCGAGCCCTGCATCAGGCTCCCTGCTCAGTAGGAAGCCTGCTTCTCCCCCTCCCCCTCCTCTCCCCCCACCCATGTCCTTGCACACTCTGCACACATGCTCACTCTCTCTTTCTCCCTCAAATCTTTAAAACAAAACAAGGGGCGCCTGGGTGGCTCAGTGGGTTAAGCCTCTGCCTTCGGCTCAGGTCATGATCTCGGGGTCCTGAGATCGAGTCCCGCATAGGGCTCTCTGCTTGGCGGGGAACCTGCTTCTTCTCTCTCTCTGCCTGCCTCTCTGCCTACTTGTGATATCTCTCTGTCAAATAAATAAATAAAATCTTTAAAAAAATAAAACAAAACAAAACAAAAAACAGGCTCACTCGATGCAGACGGTGTTGAAGACAATATACTTGACACTGGTAGAGACTGCCGACCCAGTGCCCATTGGATTTCTTACCGCTTTCCTGACCTTGGCCTTTGACCCAGTCATAACCGTGGCCACAGCTTCTCTCTCTTCTGCAGGTATCTGCAACCTGTCCCAGAGCTCTCGGATCTGAGCTCGCAGACCTTCACACACTGCTTCGTTTTGTGATTTTCGCATTTCCAGCTGTAGCAAGGAGAGCCAATGGTTATGGCAAAGACAGCAGCACAAAGAAGGCCAGCCCTGTGGCTTCCTACAAAGAAATGTCTGGACCCACACGGAGAAGCAGCACTTTTACTAGATTGTGAAGAAGTGTGGTTTCATGACTTCTGGACACAAACTGTATGGCTGCCATTACGGTAGGATCTCAAACCCCAAGAATTACAATTTAGATTTTTAGTTTAAAAAATTAAACACGAAGCTAATTCACATGACTAATAGTGTTTCATCCAAAATTTCAATTTCATTCTTAGAGCCACAAATAAATGTACCCAAAAAAAGACAACCACACCCCCCTCCCCGCCCAAGGTTATATATCGTTCACTACACTATCGTCCCTCATTCTTTTAACTTACACAGCTTATTTAAGACTGAAAGAAAAAACTACTGGTTTTTTCAAATCTCTGGACACTGGAGAACCAGACCGTAACGTGAGTGGTCATTACCTGCCGAAGCAACTTCTGTAGTGTCGCAATATTCTCCAGAGATAAACAGAAGGCATCTTCGTCTTCACACACCACATCCCTTTCAAAGCTCGTGTCTGGGGTGTGATCTAATTCCTCCATACACAGGACGATCTGTCTCTTTATGTTGACGAACTCCTCACGTCTAGACGCCTACAAAATAACATGATTACAAGTACCTACGGGAAAGTCAAACCGACTTTCAGGAAGTGTGAGCGCCAGCACTTACCTTTGTTTCCCTCAATGTGGCCACGTGTTGTCTGAACTGGCTCAGCTCTTCTAAGCTGGGAACCGAGGAGCCGTCGACGTCATAGTGGGGCATGCAGAGAATTTCACACAGCTCTTGATCTTGTTCTTGAAGTAGTTTCAATTCCTGTTTTCGCTCCTTTTTCTGTTTTCGCATCAGTTCTACCTGAGTACGCAAATCCTTTTCTAGCTGCAAGATGGTCGTCTCTCCTTCTTCCTGCAGGAGACAGTGTACCACTGTGAGAAGGTTCCACGTGGATCTCTTCAAATGAAGAGAAGGACAATGGAAGAGGGCTAGGAGGGCAGGCCTTTTTTTTTTTTTTTTTTAAAGATTTATTTATTTGAGACAGAGAGATAGGGTGAGAGAGAGCATGTGCACACGTGAAGGGCAAAGGGAGAAGCAGACTCCCCACTGAGCAAGGAGCCTGACGAGGGTCTTAATCCCAGGACTCTGGGATCATCACCTGAGCCAAAGGCAGACGCTTGATCAACTGAGCCCCCCAGGTGCCCCCTTGGATGACAGACTTTTAGTTAAACTTACAAATAAGTCAACTCATGGCCAGCAAAATATGGCACGAAGAGGGTTCCCTAAGAAAGGTCTTGAATAAGGAAAGGTACCAGGACACTTTTGTAAGAGGTGAAAAGTGGTTGGAAAGCTTGCGTTGAGTTAGCTATCGCACAGTAAATCTAGTTCGAGACGTGATGCCCATCCTAATAATCCTAAGAACATCACCTAACCGATAAAAACCAATAGTCTTTGCTCTACTCCAACATATTAAGAGGAAAAAAAGTGGCAGGTATAGGACTTAAAAATTTACACCATCTTATTCAACGCTGGTGAATAAAGACTGTCGCGTAATCTGAGGAAGATCTATCAGTGTGTGTAACTTCCCACCTAATTTCACACTGAAAATTTAAAAAAACACACACCAAAGAAACTATTTGTCGGGGCGTCTGAGTGGCTCAGTGGGTTAAAGCCTCTGCCTTCGGCTCAGGTCATGATCTCAGGGTCCTGGGATCGAGCCCCGCATCGGGCTCTCTGCTCAGCGGGGAGCCTGCTTCCTCCTCTCTCTCTGCCTGCATCTCCGCCTACTTGTGATCTCTGTCAAATAAATAAATAAAATCTTAAAAAAAAAAAAAGAAAAGAAACTATTTGTCTAAAATCAATGATATAGGGGAGCCCAGGTGGCTCAGTCATTAAGCATCTGCCTTTGGCTCAGGTCATGATCCCAGGGTCTTGGGATCGAGCCCCGCATTTGGCTCCCTGTTCAGCAGGAAGCCTGCTTCTTCCTCTCCCACTCCCCCTGCTTGTGTTCCCTCTCTTGCTGTGTCTGTCAAAATAAATAAATAAAATTTTTAAAAATAAATAAATAAATAAAATCAATGATATATATGCCATTTCTGTAGATTCCAGGAAATTCCACTAATGTCATGATCTGTCTGATTGCTCTTGGCTACCAGGTATGAATTATCCTTAACCTTTTAAAGGCGGTCTCCCGGGGATGTCTGTGGGGCTCAGTGGGTTAAGCCTCTGCCTTCGGCTCAGGTCAAGATCCCAGGGTCCTGGGATAGAGCCCTGCATTGGGCTCCCTGCTCAGCCAGAAGTCTGCTTCTCTGTCTTCCTCTGCCCCTTCCCCCCTTGTATTTTCTCTCTCAAATAAATAAAATCTTTTGCAAGAAAGGAAGAAGGGAAAAGAAAAGGAAGAAACTCCCCCCTCGACACCCATGTAGTTCTTGCTGTAACAGAGAGAGGGACCCCCGAATCTCACGGCACCGTGCGCTGCCCCTGCACTCACAGCCGTTCCAACCGCCTCCCCAAACTCCACGCTGGTTTTCATTTTTATGATCCCAACACTATTTCTACTGGTTCTCCCCAGGGACACGTTTTGGACCCCTATCCTGTTACTCATATCATCCTTGCTGGGCTCCTCCTTCAAGCCCTGCCCTGCGTTTGGCCGCCCGACAGCGAGCTCTCAGCCTAGCACGCAGCGAACCCCCAGGCCCTCGACCTGACTCTGCCGCCCGGACACCCTGGCCCTTGAGACCTCTCTCCCCCAGCCGCCGTCCTGGCTGGTCCGCGGCACACAGCTGCAGGGTATGAGCAACGCCACAAAGGCAGGTCTTCTGGTAACTTTCCCTTGTACCACTAGTCACTTTTGCTTCCTGGGTAGTGCTTTTCATTTGCTTTCAGAGAAAGAATAGCATCATGCCATCCGTACCTACCTTTCCCTTAGAGTTAAAAAAAAAAAAAAGTTCTATGCCCTGCAATGATAGCAAGAGGAAGCTGGTTTGCATCGAAGGATGGTAGCACTCACCAGCTCTTCCACCTCGCAACAGGGCAACTCTTTTTTTTTTTTTAAAACATATATAAACCATTTTTTTTTAAAGATTTTATTTATTCATTTGACAGACAGAGGTCACAAGTAGGCAGAGAGGCAGGCAGAGAGAGAGGAGGAAGCAGACTCCTTGCTGAGCAGAGAGCCCGATGCAGGGCTTGATCCCAGGACCCTGGGATCTTGACCTGAGCCGAAGGCAGAGGCTTAACCCACTGAGCCACCCAGGCGCCCCATCAACAGGGCAACTCTTTACATAAGGGGAAGTTGCTGGAACAAACTGACTAGGTGGTAAATTCTCCCCACTTTCTATGGCCAAGATTCTACAAGGAAATCTTCCACCTGGAGCCCCAAGTCGTAGTTCCTTCCTCAATCTCAGACCCAGCAGGAGCCCCCGAGCCCCCGCCAGGTACCTGAAATGGCTCGACATGTAACTCGCTGCACAGCGTATTCAGCTCTTTTTGACAGATGGAAATGCTTTTGATGAGCCTTTCCTTCAGGCTTTCCTCTTCAGCAATCATCATATCCAGGAGGTCCTACAAGAGAGAACAAAGTCCCATAAAAGGTTGGGGTCAATGGGGGAAAAAAAAAAACCCAAACCAACACCACTAAAACCTTCATAATTACAAATTCTTTTTTTTAAAAAAAGATTTTATTTATTTATTTGACAGACAGAGATCACAAGTAGGCAGAGAGAGAGGAGGAAGCAGGCTCCCTGCTGAGCAGAGAGCCCAATGAGGGGCTTGATCCCAAGACCCTGGGATCATGACCTGAGCCAAAGGCAGAGGCTTTAACCCACTGAGCCACCCAGGTGCCCCATAATTTTTCTTTTCTTTTTTTTTTTTAATTTATTTATTTGAGAGAGAGTGAGAGAGAACATGAGAGGGAAGAAGGTCAAAAGGAGAAGCAGACTCCCTGCGGAGCCAGGAGCCAAATGTGGGACTTGATTCCGGGACTCCAGGATCATAACCTTAGTCCAAGGCAGTCACTTAATCAATTGAGCCACCCAGAGGCCCCTCATAATTACAAATTCTTTTTTTTTTTTTTAAGATTTTATTTATTTATTTGAGAGACAGAGATCACAAGTAGGCAGAGAGGCAGGCAGAGAGAGAGGGGGGACCAGGCTCCCCGCCGAGCAGAGAGCCCGATGTAGGGCTCAATCCCAGGACCCTGGGACCATGACCTGAGCCGAAGGCAGAGGCTTTAACCCACTGAGCCACCCAGGTGTCCCATAATTACAAATTCTTAAGAAAGGACTTAAATAGAAACAAAACCAGGAAGAGCCTGTGACGTTCCAGTGTCTGTCACTTCCCCAGTTCTCTGCGAAGGGACACCAGTCTCCACACTGCTGTCCCACTGCAAACAGACCAGTGCGACTCAGCTCACCTTGATGTGCTTCTTCACAACCTCGGTTCGTTGTAACCGCTGGTCCTCTGGAATCCCGATCAATTCCCAGATTTCCCGCAGGTGATTCAGAGCTTTCTGGAGACATACTATCGACTCCTCTGCCAGCACCTCACTGAAAAGCAAAAGAGAAGCCAGAACGTGAGCCCCTGCCTCCAGACTAAAAGCAGTACTTACAAAAACTGAATAGACTAGTTTCTCAGTGTCCTCAGGCTAAAACAAATAGAAAACCAGGATTCAGCTTTAACCTCTCTTCTCCAAAACACAACACTGGCAAAGCCAAATTCAGTATCGCCTTACACTGGGGAAATTCAATAATCTTCTTCTTTTTTTTTTTTTTACATTAAAAAAAAAAAAAGCTCATCCTAATAATCCTAAGAACATCACCTAACCAATGAAAACCAAAAGTCCTCGCTCTACTCCAAGTCCTCGCTCCACGCCCAGTGTGGAACCCAACGTGGGGCTTGAACCCATGACCCCCAGATCAACACCTGACCCGAGATCGAGAGTCGGATGCTTAACCAAAGGTGCCACCCAGGTGCCCCAGAAATTCAGTCCTCTCAGTAATAGCCAGAATCAGGGCTTTCATCAACAATGCTACCTATGGCAGGACAACACAGAATTATAAAGAAAAACAGGGGCGCCTGGCTGGCTTAGTCAGCAAAACATAGGAGTCTTGAACTCGGGACTGTGAGTTCGAGCCCCACGCTGGGTGTAGAGACTACTTAAAAAGGAAAGATAAACCAGACAAAATGAACTCCCGCCAAACACAAGAGCCTGCTCTGGGAGAAGCTCCTGTGAAACGGCAACTCACTACAGTCTGGTTGTTCTGAAGTTACAGCCACTGACTTCGAGAATGGCTAAGATCACACAAGACAAACATCAAGTGTTGGCGAGGATACAGAAAGACCAGGCCTTTCATACCCTACTGGCCCGGAGCGGAAGCTGGGACACCGTGAGACCTGCTGCAGCATCTGCGGAAGCCGAACCTCGCAGGTGCGCTTCTACACGTGGGGCCGGCGGAAACCAACACGTACGGGGTAAAGACACGCACAGGGAGGGTCAGAGCAGCGCTAGTCCTAGGGGCTTAAGAGTAGAAACAACCCGATGTCCACCAACAGAGTAAACAGTCCGTTCCTACCACAGAATAACATAGCAATGAACAGATATGATAATAATGTAGCAATGAACCACAAGGCTAAGTCTCAGAAACATCACGTGGACTACGCTAAATGAAAGAAGTCAAACGCCAAAACACTACATCCTACAGGATTTCATTTTATGAAATTCTAGAAGAACGCAACTATAGTGAAAGAAAGCCTGGGATCAGAGCAGGAGATCAACTGCAAAAAGGCACAAGGAAACTTTTTTACAATGATGGAATGAATGGTTCGAGATCTCACAATGACCACCTAACTGTGTACAATGACCAAAATTCAAACTGTTCATGTAAAATGAGTTAATTTTACTGTATGTAAATTATACCTCAAATCTTTAAAAAAAAAAAAAAAAAAAAAAGAGGTACGAGGCCCCTGGGTGGCTCAGTCGGTTGGGTGTCTGACATTTGATTTCAGGTAGGGTCATGATCTCAGGGTTGTGAGATCAAGTCCTGCCTCAGGCTCAGAGTCTGCTTGAGATTCTCTCTCCTTCTGCTCCTCCCCTCCCACTCATGCGTGCATGCGTGCGCGCGCGCGCTCTCTCTCTCTCTCTCTCTCCCAAATAAATAAATAAATAAAATCTTTAAAAGGGGGGGGTAAAACAAAACTAATGTGAAAAAAAAAAGTTAGGGAAGAAAAGGAAAACCGGTTTGAATGAAACAAGTGAGACAAGCAAGCATTTATCACCATGTGATTCCATTTATACAAAATTCAAACACAGGCAAAACCACAGTATGCTTTCAGAAGTCAGGACAGTCAGGACAGTGGTCGCCATTGTCCTGGGCTGTGGTGACTGGACGGGGATACAAGGAGCACTGGTTACACAGTTGTGTGCTGACTTTGTGAAAACTGATAGAGTTGGCACTTGCATTTATGTACATTTCTGTATGTTATTAATTATAAAAAGTTTATTTTAAAAAATTCATTGTTTATCCGATGTAAATTTAACTGGGCACCTTCTAATTTGTCTTAAAAAAGTTTACTTTAAAAATGCTAACCAAGGGGGGCGCCTGGGTGGCTCAGTGGGTTAAAGCCGCTGCCTTCGGCTCAGGTCATGATCCCAGCGTCCTGGGATCGAGCCCCGCATCGGGCTCTCTGCTCAGCAGGGAGCCTGCTTCCTCCCTTCTCCTCTGCCTGCCTCTCTGCCTACTTGTGATCTGTCTGTCAAATAAATAAATAAAATCTTTAAAAAAAAAAAAAAAATGCTAACCAAGGGCGCCTGGGTGGCTCAGTGGGTTAAGCCTCTGCCTTCGGCTCAGGTCATGATCTCAGGGTCCTGGGATCGAGCCCGGCATCCGGCTCCCTGCTCAGCGGGGAGCCTGCTCCTCTGCCCCCGCCGCCTCTCTGCCCACTTGTGATCTCTGTCAAATAAATAAATAAAATCTTAAAAAAAAAAAAAAAGGCTAACCATTAGTCTGCTTCACATAACATTTAAAAAGCACAAATTGGGGCACCTGGGTGGCTCAGTGGGTTAAAGCCTCTGCCTTTGGCTCAGGTCATGATCCCAGAGTCCTGGGATCAAGCCCCTTATCAGGCTCTCTGCTCAGTAGGCAGGCTGCTCTCCCCTCTCTCTCTACTTGTGATCTCTGTCAAATAAATAAATAAAATAAAAAACAAAGCAAAACAATAAAAATAAAAAGGCTGCCTCTCCTACATAAAGAAAAGCTTTGGCACAAACACCAGTAGCCTATACCAGATGGCCAATATCAATACCCAGATAGCGAATAATGTTTCAAAGAATTTATCGTACTCCATTCATTTTAGAAATGGGAACAGGTAACTAAGGCATTTGTTTAATCTCAATCAACTAATGTTAATTATTCTAATCTCAATTAACTGAAGTTTAACTTCTGAGTCTCCCCAGGCACTCCAATTTTAAGACAAAGGAATGCATAAATCAAAATTCTAATCTTTGCATTTTATTAAAAATAACCTACAGTGGGCGCCTTGGGTGGCTCTGTCGGTTAAGTGTCTGCCTTCAGCTCAGGTCATGATCTCAGGGTGTTAAGATCGAGTCCCACATGGAGCTCTCTGCTCGGTGGGGAGTCTGCTTCTTCCTCTCCCTCTTTGCTCTCCCTCACTCTCTCAAATAAATAAATAAAATCTTAAAAACAAAAACAAAACCTACAAGACTTCATCTGTGATCAGTATCCAATCTGAATGCAAAAGCCCAGTGTTGAGCCCAACCAGACTGGGCCACTGCTCTGAGGGGCAGAGTGGGGGTGGGGGGGCTCTGCAGTCTCCTCCAGTCTGGCCCACCCCGCCCTAGCCAAACGCACAGTTCGGGCAGCTAGGTTCTCCTGAAAACAAAATCCAATCAGGCCTCCGCGGGACTACTCCCTTCAAAGTTTCCCATCACCCTCAGCAAACAGTTCAACCACTTTCAAAGAAAAGGCTTTCAAAACCTCTCTTGAGGTTTCTCTCTTTTTTAAATATTTTATTTACTTGAGAGCGCGCAAGCACAAGCATGGGGAGCAGCAGGCAGAGGGAGATGGAGAAGCAGACTTCCCGCAGGGCAGGAAGTCTGATGTGGGACTTGATCCCAGGCCCCCGGGATCATGACCTGAGCCAAAGGCAGACACTCAACCAACTGAGCCACCCAGGCGCCCCGAGGTTTGTCTCTTAATCTCTCTCACAGCTCACTCCCTAAGATTCTGGCCAAGAGAACTTATGAGCATTTCCCGGACATGCCCCTCGCTCAGCCGTATGCAGGTCTCAGCTATTGGAAGCCACTATGCTTCTGTACATTACCTCCACTTGCCATCACCTTCTTTGGACATTCGTGGATTCCTCACAGTCATCCCCCCATCCCCACCGCCCCCATCCACTCTTAAACCACAGACTCAAGAGCAAGGACTGCCAGATCTTACCCGTGTTCATTTTTACAGACCATAATGCACAGCAATTGTTCAATAAATGTAAAATGAATGGCCTAAACGTAAAATGAAAGGCTCATTATGCCTCTAACGTCCAGCTACCCTCAGTTTATAAGCTCTCACATACAGACAGATTTCAAAACTCTGCTGCCTAGCTCTGTAAAACATTCAGAGGGTAAAGTGGCCACATTTCTGAAGCATAAAATTCTAGCACATGGGAAACAAATCGGAATAGACATTTCTCCAAAGAAGATCTATCATGGCCAATAAGCATGTGAAAACACACTGACCACTAGCGAAATGCAAATCAAAACCAGAGAGATACACTTCACAGGTACCAAGATGGCTAGAGGAAAAAAGACAATTAAAAAAAAAAAAAAAAGACAATACAAGTGTTGGCAAGGATTCTGCTGGCGGAAATGTACAATGGTGCAGCCTCCTTGGAAAACAGTCTAGCAATTCCTCAGTTGAACAGAGTTACCATATAAGCCAGAAATTCCATTCCCTAGGTATTGACCCAAGAGACATGAAAACATGTCCACACAAAACTCATACAACTTTTTTTTTTAAAAGATTTATTTGACAGAGAGAGAGAGAGAGAGAGACAGCCAGAGAGGGAACACAAGCATGGGGGTGGGAGAGGGAGAAGCAGGCTTCCCACTGAGCAGGGAGCCCGATGCGGGGCTGGATCCCAGGACCCTGGGATCACACGACCTGAGCGGAAGGCAGACGCTTAATGACTGAGCCACCCAGGCCCCCCTCATATACGAATGTTTATAGCAGCACTTTTATAATAGCCAAAAGGTAGAGACAACCCAAAATGGCCATTAACGAATGAACAGGTAAATGTGATGGATAACAATCCGGTGGAAAGATAACTATCTGGTGGAAACATTAGGTCAAGGCAAAGAAGCCAGTCACAAATGACAATGTGTCATAGGGTTCTATTTATATGAAATATCTAGAACAGGCAAATGTATAGAGACAGAAGTAGATTAGTAGCTCTGTGGGGCTGGTGTGTGCGGAGGGAGGAAGGTGGGAAGAGAGACTGACCTCTAATGGGTATGGGCTTTTCAACGGGATGATAACAATGTTCTAAAACTGACTGTGGTGATAACCACATGACTCCGTGAATATACTAAAACCCATCAGACTGTATGCTACACGAAAGATAAGAAATCACTTTAAAGACCATCTGAGATCTTTTCTAGTCCAGTGACTTAGTTTCAAGAGATTGGGAAGACTGGATCTTTTTACAACCATTTGTGTCCTTGGGAGGTATCTTTCCAAGTATCCTCAGCTTTTCAGTGATGTGTTAGGAGAATAAAAATCTCAAACTTATACTTTTAGGGAAATTACCTGAATCTGTTTACAGGCGGTGTGTAATTGAACCAAGAGAATTTTTATTCCCAGTGAATGCACTGAGGGATCTTATGATCATACTTTTTTGAAACATAAGTTCTTCATTCAAAAATACTACTTGAATATTTATTATACACACGGCACATTCTAAGTGTTGGAACTCAGCACTGAACAAAACGGATATCCCTGCCCTCTTGGGGTTTACATTCTAATAGTAAAAGAAAAGCAAATGTAAGCAAATCTTACATTAAATGGTAGTAAGTCCTCCCTGGGGTGATCTTTGAGCAAAGAGAGAGGTAAGGAATCAAGTCATGGCACATGTTGGGGAAGAGAGATCTAGGTAGAGGGAACAACGAATGCCAATGCCTGAGATGGGATGGTCCCTGGTAGGTTCCAAAGAGAGCAAGGACTCTAGTATGACTGGTGCAGAGTACAGCAGGACGCCAGAGGCCTTTGTAAAACACAGAGGCTTTTACTCTAAAATATGAAATCACCGAAGGATTTTGGCTCCTGTGTTGACAAGAAGCTTCAGGAGAAAAAGGCAGAAGCAGGGAGACCAGTTAAGAGGCCAGGGGAACACAGCAACAGAGAATGGTGGTGACCTGGACCCGGGCGGTGGCAGCAGAGCTGGGGAGGAGTGAGACTGTGGCTGTCTTTTGAAAATTAAGGCTAATGTCAGAAATGAGAGAAAGAGGTGATACAAGAATTAGTATGAATGTTGTGAAGGGCGGAACATTTTTCTAATTCTTTGAAAACAGTACTCAAGTGAGAAGGGTCTCTAGATTTGTAATTCCAAACGCCCATTTTTCCAACAGGCCCAGTAAGATTTGTTAAAGTAATTGAATCCAAGGGATGGTTAACTTTTTCATTATAACAATTGTGTGCATACTGCTTTTAGTTAGTGGCCCCTCTAGCGGCTGGAGGCTAGCAGTCTGTTTGCTGTACAGACATTTGTTTTGGTTTTAATTGGCTCTGAGAGCTACAAATCTCATGTCATTTAGTTCTGTAAAAGTAATTTGGCTAAATTAGTAAACATAGCTGTTTTTCAATTAAGTCACAAACCAAAAAACACTGCAGATTATGTGCCAGATTTTTAAAAAAGTAACAGCTTTATTGAAGTATTTTTTCTTCTTTTGCTCTTTCTCTTTTTTCCCCAAGATTTTACTTATTTATTTGACAGAGAGAGAGAGATCACAACTAGGCAGAGAGGCAGGGAGACAAAGAGGGGGAATCAGGCTCTCCGCTGAGCAGAGAGCCCAGATGTGGGGATCCATCCCAGGGCCCTGAGATCATGACCCAACCCGAAGGCAGAGGCCCAACCCACTGAGTCACCCAGGCGCCCCAACTGAAGTTATTTTAAAACCCTGGCTGTTTTTCCAAATGGTACCATGATTTGTACTCCATGCCCATTCTCCCGGAGGCAAGCACTTGAAAAGGAACGACGGGATTAGTAATTATGGAAGGAAGAACTTTCTACAGTCACAGAGCAGTCTGACCAATAACCACAAATAACGAATCATCACAGTGCCTCGCCCACTTCTTTCAGAAAGTAGCGTTAACGTTTTTTTATCGCTCTTAACACAGGAGCCCTATGCCCTGGTATCATCCTTATTTTAGCACAAAGCTGACACCCCTGCCCTTTTGCAGCTGACATTCTGAGAGCAAAAGAAAGGTGGTTAATAAGCAAACCTTCCACTAAATGCCAGTAAGTGCTGTACAGGGAAAATCGAAGGGAGGGGACAAAGGGGAGAAGAGACAAGTGACATTCGGTGTGCGGACGAGTCTGGCCCCTACTTCAAGTCGGCGGCGCCCCCTCCCCAGCAGGGCCGGGGGAGTCGTGAAAACCACGGGAGAGGAATTCCTTAATGGCGCTCCTGAACTTGCAAGGAATCCGGCTCCCGTCCGCGTCAGCTAAAACGTTAGCGCCGCCGCCCTGCCCCGCGGGAGACACGGAGAAGCGGAACACCTGACGGCCTTGAAGAGAAGCGCGAAACCCGACCACAGAAGACGCAGGACTTCGAACAGGCCGTGGGTGCCAAGAAGCAGCACCTGAGGCGAGCGGGCGGGGCTCGCGGACACCCGGCGCGTCCAGGCTTCTGGAGCCTCGGGAGCCCGCGGCCGCCGGGGCCGGTGCGCAGCAGGCCTTGCCTCCCCGGCCCCGAGCGCCAGCTCAGCTCTCCCCAGCCCTGCCGGCCGCGTCCGGGCCTCACTCGGCGCGGGCTGCCGTGACACCCGCGCTCCGGGGACGCCCCGGGGACCCCGCACCCGGGACAGGGGTCTCTCCCTCCCGCGGCCCCTCGACCCTCCCGCAGCCCGCACCTTCTCCTCATGGCGGACGCTCCAAACAGCCGGCCGTCGAGGCCCCAGACCTCCTCCACGCGGGGCTGAGCGCAGCAAACTCCCGCAAAGGCCGCTGTGTTCTTCCCGGCCGCCGCTCCGCGAGCCGTTAGGTCACCGCGGAATTTCAAACTGAGCCCGAAGGCGGAGCAGCCCCGCGATTGGCGCTCTGACCCGTCGCTCCTCGCGAAGTCCCGCCCCCCCCCCGGGGCGTGAGCCGCGAGCGCGCACTGCGTCCCCGCGCGCCGGGGCTGGGAGTCGGGGCGGGCTGAGGGGGGCCGCGCGCTGGGCGTGGGAAACGCTAGCCTGCCGACTGGCCGTGGGGTCGCCGTCTGCGCGTGCGCGGGGGGCCGACGGAGCCTGGGGGGACGTCCCTCCCCGCCGCCCCGCCCCGTCACGCCCCGTCACTGTTTGGATTCGAAGCTCTGGGCGCCGCCCGGGGGCCGCCGGGAAGGGGTGAGAAGCGCAGCCGGCCGGAAGGGCAGGAGCGGCTCAGCGGGAAAGCCTGTCGCTTTAACTCGTTGCCCTCGCGCAGGCAGATGGCGAGCCCGGCACCTTTCTAGACAGCGATCCCATTTAATCTGCACGACAGCCCCGTTTGGTATTATCGCCATTTTGCGCAGGAGAGAACCGGCTCTTAAAGGTTTGAGGGGCTTGCCCAAGTCACGTGCTGGCACACAAATGCAGGTCACCTGGGCATGGTTCTTTCAAATTACAGGGGTTTGTAGTTGTATGAAACCTTTAAAACTCAAAATCGACATCAAAGCACTTTTGTATTCTTTTTTCACTGAACATACGCTACATCCCTAAATGCTTATATCTAGCTTTGTTTTCCACTGACTCACAGTTGCATGATATTGTGGCTGGAGGTTATCTCATAATCTGTTTTGATATAAACTGATACTTAGATTGTAATTTTTACAAATAAATGTCTTCATAAATAAATCTGCATCTTGCATTATTTTCTTACATTTGATTCCTAGAAGAGTAGCTACTGAACGCTCTCCTTCCAGAAGCACTGAATTAATTTGCCCTTCCCGCTAAGGAAGGCTTACCAGAAGTACACCCACCTCTCACCCTCCACTGCTCAAGTCTTCCTGTCCTTTTAAATCTCTGCTAGTTTCATAGGCAGAAAGCGTCATTCCCTTCTTTGATTTGCACTTGCTGGATTATAGCTGAAATTGCACATTTTCCCTGGGTGTACTGGCCATCTATGACTTCTGTGATTCCTTTTCATTTGCCTTTTCTATGAACGAAAAGTAAAGGATGCTTGTTTGCTTCACCTGCAGGACCATGTTTCTCCCACTTTCAGAAAGACTTAACTGGAGCTTTCAAAATCCTTTAACATGTCAGCAACACGCCAGACATTCACGCTGCTGATGGAGAGAACTGCAGACACTTTTGAAATTTACTTGTACTTGGGGCACCTTGGTGGCTCCATGGGTTAAAGCCTCTGCCTTCAGCTCAGGTCATGATCCCAGGGTCCTGGGCTCGAGCCCCGCATCAGGCTCTCAGAGAGCCTGCTTCCTCCTCTCTCTCTCTCTGCGCCTACCTGTGATCTCTGTCAAATAAATAACCAAAGTCTTTTAAAAAAAAATTTACTTGCACTTTGTTGATTGACTTAAAAGTTATTCAGAACGCTTCAAAACCTTGTGATCGTCAGACATGTTCCCAGGGCCAGCATCATGAGCACCCTGAGATAGGACAATTTTGCTATCATGTCCGTTGCACTGTCGTTCTGAAGCCAATGAAATCACAGAGATACCCACTCAGAGCATATACTCAGCATGTAAAACACTGTGTGGAGTGTAAGGAGGACCCTGTTACGGGATTGCACGGCATTGTTCGAGAACGTAAGTGCAGTGTGCTGCCACGGTCTGTTCCCTTGGTCACAGAATCATTGTCTGTCACATACTCTTTATGCAGACTAACACCCCTGCCTGCAGTGTCTTTGATCCTGCACAGCAGCTTACCATAAAAATTGTAAAAAATTCTAGCTGGATACCTGAGGTATACATTTTCCTTAGGATACGCACTGGTAACAGCACTCCTTTATGAAAGAATTGTTTTGATGCTCCAACAACACAGATTTGGATCTTTCTTTTAGCAAGTGGCAGATAGGAAGCAGAGGGACTGGGAGGGACAGTCTTGCAAAAACCCAGGCAAAAAATAGTAAGGATCTCTGGCATGGGGAAGGTGAGGAGAGGATGAGCCAGAGGCATGTAGAAATAAGGGGTAGGGGGACCAGCTGAATGTGGGGGATAAAAGAAAACATCTGAGGTCAAGGTTATAATTTCTTTCATGCACAAGACTTGGGTAGATGATGAGGATGTCAATTGCCGGAACACAGGAGGAGTAGATTGGGGGATTCAAAGTGAGGACAGGAAGTTCAGTTGGAGAGTTTATTTTACACATGTTGAGTTTGAAGGGCCCATGGAATGACCAAGTTGGAAATACCAGCGTGAAACTCAGCAGGAAGAGGAGAGCTTGGGATCTGGAGGCAGCTGACAACAAAGGACAGGGAGGAGACAGGCAGAGACAAGCAGTCCAAGGAGACAGAAGCACGACCCAGGAGACCATAAGAGAACAACAAAAGAGTGTGATGGAAGCTGAGCAGAAGAAAGGAAAAGCCGTTGTCAGGAGGGTCAAGTTAGAGGAGGACCAAAAAGAGGCTGATGGATGTGGTTACAGTTCACAATTTTTAAAAGGTCAAGGGACAGAAAGGCCACTAAAATCAGCAACTGGGGGGGGGGGGCACTGGTGGCCTTTTTAGGAGCACCGTTTGCTAATGCCCGAGCCTGCTCTAACAGGACACAGTCCTTCATTCTGCAGTAAGAGACAACTGCTTAATACTGGAGTGCCTCCTGAAGTTAAAACAGTTACAAACTCATCTTTTCTAAAGTATAATGAATCACGAGAGGCACCTGGCTGGCTCAGTTGGTAGAATGTATGACCACTGACCTCAGGGTCATGAATATGAGCCCACGTTGGGCAAAGTTTTACTTAAAAAAATAAACTAGGGGCGCCTGGGTGGCTCAGTGGGTTAAAGCCTCTGTCTTCGGCTCAGGTCATGATCTCAGGGTCCTGGGATCGAGGCCCACAACAGGCTTCCCACTCAGTGGGGAGCCTGCTTCCCCCTCTCTTTCTGCCTGCCTCTCTGCCTGCTTGTGATCCCTCTCTCTATCAAATAAATAAATAAAATCTTAAAAAAAAAAGTATTATGAACCACAGAATTTTAGAACCAGGAGGGTGCTTGCTGATCATTTCTCTAACCCATCCCTCTCGTTTGATGGTGGAGGAAACTCTGGTACAGGGCAAGTTTCAGGAGAGAAGCAGACCAGGCCCAGACCTACTGCAGAGTCCAGACCACAGAACCCACGAAGCCCCCTTGCTTCGCTAAGAAGACGGAAGAGCGTGTTGAGAACTGAACATGACACTGGAGAGTAGAGGCTTTATCGATGATGATACTCAAACAGGATTTAGCAAAAGATACCTCCTCCTCCTCTTGTCTTTTCAGCACAAGCTGTACTTCATACACAAAACAGAGACCTATCCTGGGGGCCAGAAGTGAGCGCTGTCCTCAGGTAACTTCTCTAAATCCGGAGTAAGTTCCGTGCTCCCCGGCTCTCAGGAGGGTAGTTGGTGGACACTTGGTTAGCAGCTGGGACCAAATTCCTGCATCCCATCGGTAAACGTGTCCAGGGAAGACGTCGACACAGCAGGGACAACGTCAGGCTTTTACCTCACTCATGGCTTCCATAAGGCGAGCACTGTTCGTGACTGCCGTGGTCAGAAAAATGAACCTGTACCCTGTGGGGTCAAACGCGCCAGCACACGGGACCAGGAGCAGATCAGAGCTTGAGAAGCCTTCTGGGCACCGGCCTCTGTCCCCCAGGTCCCCCTTTCTATTCTCTCTTACCTTTCTCCCTGCCCAGGAACCGGAGGGCCGAGATCTCCGAGAACGTGCAACCACCCAAGAACACCACCATGATGAGGCGCAAGGACTCGCTGGAAGCCTTGTCCTCCTTGGTCACGTCTGCAGGGGTGGGGGCAGACCCAGCTCTTCCGTGGCGGCCGGCCCTGGGCGGCGCCCCCAGCACCCTTCCCCCCGGCCCCGGGTGCTGCCCCCAGCAACACCCACCCCCACCCCCGCTGGCACCCCCCGCACCCCCTGCCTGCCCCTGGTGGCACCGCCAACGACCCCCCCGCCTGCCCGCCAGGGCCAGCGCGGCGCACCTGTGAAGGCCAATTCATTGCAGTTGAGCAGCCGCACGACTTCGTCCAGCCCCTGCCAGCTCCGCCGCTCCAGCACCTGGGAGGCACGAGCCCGGGGGGCCAGTCTGAGACCCCACCCGGCTGAGGAAGGGCAGGCCGCGGCACCCAGACCGTCGTGTCTCTTGTTAGTTACTGGGGAGGCTGGAGGTCGGGACAGGCCGGGGACCAAGAGAAGGCAGAGGGCGACACGTGAACGGGTCGCTTCCTCTCACCTGCTCGATGAGTCGGCAGCTCAGGGGCACGTAAGCGCCACTGAAGACATACGCCATGTCCCGTGGCACTTTCAGATCATACTCGCCGTCCACGCGTGGGATCTAGAGGGCAAAGGGGGCTACGTGAGGCACGTGACAACTCATCTCTCTGGCCTCGTACTCGGTCAGAGAAAAGGACATCCCCCAAAGCAGGTTTATTTCAGCTAAAAGGAAAACCGGCAAAAGCCCTTAAAAAAAAAAAAAAATCCATAACCAAAGATTAAAGCTTTTGTTCAGTACCCACTGATTCTCCTGAACGAGTTCCCCCAGCTCCCCACGAAGGACTGGGAAGAAAGATGCCCCGCTGCCGATCCCCCGGAGACGGGGACGTGTCTGTCACTGATGAGGCACTCAGCCTCCCCTCTGACATTCGTGGGTGCTTCTTCCAGTTTATTAAGTGAATGAATCTTTGTCTCTTGCCTCATTATTAAATTAAGCTCATGCTATGATGCTACCAGATGAAAAGATCTTTATCAAAACAAAACCACAAAGAGATGTCGGGGATTCAAAGCTCTCCGCCAAGGACCAGACCCACGGCTTCCCCGTCCATCCTGAATCGACGTACCAAATTCAGCTTCTTGCTGATGGCACGGAAATTGCTCCTCTTGGCCAGAGAACTGAAGGCATCAGTAATCTTTCCTGGGAAGGAAATCTGTGCTGGATTTCACCGAAGATCGACGGATTCGTGACCCTGCCCCGGGGGACACCACTCAGGAAATGTCAAATAGTAGGACCTCGCAGGTAGCAAGACCGCTCACGTCTCAAGGCCCTCCTCAAAGCCGTTCACCTAAAATTCCCTGGAACTTGGGGCGCCTGGGTGGCTCCGTCGTTAAGCATCTACCTTCAGCTCAGGTCACGATCCCAGGGTTCTGGGATCGAGCCCCGCATCGGGCTCCCTGCTCAGCGGGCAGCCTGCTTCTCCCTCTCCCACTCCCCTGCTTGTGTTCCCTCTCTCTCTGTCAAATAAATAAATACAATTTTTTAAATAAATAAAATAAAATTCCCTGGACCTGATCAAGATACTCGCCAGCCTCTGCCCCGCCACAGTCTTCCTACAGGTACCGGCCACCCACTCGGTGCAACGGGCAGAGCGACCCGAGCTCACTGAGGGGTGCAGGCCTCGGAGTCAGCTGACCTGGGCTCAGGTCTGACTCAATGGGGGTCCTTGAACACGTCCCTCAACCTCACTCAGCCTGTTTCCTTCTCTAGAAAATGGAGGCTATCAGCTTGCGTGCGTGAGGATCAAGTCGGTCTTGGCCGGTCAAGTGCCGGTCTTGGCACATGGTAAGTTCAATAAAGGGGACGAGTCCCTGTCTGCAGAAGCAGGAGCAACGCCGGAAGAGTGACCAATCATCCTCCTTCCCCAGCTCGCTTGCTTCCACCTGGGGCGCTCTGGCACTACGAGGAGAGGGGACCCCGGCCAGGGAAGGGGCTCCCTGGGCTCCCTGCTCACCTGCGGCCTTGTCCGTCACCAGCTTGCTCACTTTACTCTCCACGGCTGTGAGCGTGTCCCCCGGGGCCTGCTCTGTGAGGAGCCCCGCTCGCCGCAGGTTCGAGAAGGTAAGCAGGTGCTCAGGGCCATAGCTCTGAAGACAATACAATTCTGACATTTACTGACCATCGGCTCCGCCAAGATCTAACACTGTCAGGTGACACGGAGGTGAGGGACAGAAGGGCTATGCATTCGGGGCCCAAAAGAAATAACCAAACACCAAGGAGGGGGGAAAAGCACGGAACGATGAGAGGAGAGAGAAAGCCGCTGATGTAAGGGTGCTGGGGAGGGCTTCACAGATGAAGTAAGACGAGAAGACCTGGAAGGAAAGCCGTATCACCCCCATATAAGATGCTAAAGTGAAAGAGAGCCCCAGGGGTGAGAACTCAGCACCCAGTCCACGGCTCAGTGGCTCCGGCTCCCCCAGCACTGGCCACCCAGGCAGGGAGTGGGGGAGACAAGGGCAGTGGGAGGGTCTCTGCGTGCTGAGGCGGACTATCCTGAGACGCTCCAGGAGGGAGGTCAGACTGGGAACAAAATGGGGATGCAGACAGGAAAGGGGCCATTTCTTCTGCCTCTTTCAGAAGTGTCCGATGATGAGCTCCCTCCACCCAGTTCCCTCCAGAGTCCATTCTCCTGGCCTCACCTGCAGATACTGTGTTTTCAGAGATCGGTAATCCTTGGGAATCAAACCTGAGGGTCCGGAAGATAAGACAGGTTCACGCAAACGCCAGCTGAGGGGTCCCGAAACCGACAGCCATACCCAGCCACCCACCCTCTTATTCCCCAAACAACCTTTATCGGGAGGAAGGATTCAGTAAATGTTAACCTTGCTTCCAGCGGGTTGATTCTAAACTGACTCCTAAACTTAAGCTCGCTTATCAGCGGGGACGGCGGTGGGACTGGGCAGGAGGAAGGCAAAGGGACTTGGGCGCCTTCCTTCCTGGCTTGGGGCCAGCGCTCCTGCATCCTGCTTTACAAGCTACCGAGGAACAGGACAAGTGTTCAAATGAGGTCAGAAAGTGTGGTCTGAAGGGCGCCTGGGTGGCTCAGTGGGTTAAGCATCTGCCTTCGGCTCGGGTCATGATCTTGGGGTCCTGGGATCGAGCCCCGCATCGGGCTCTCCTCTCCGCGGGGTGCCTGCTTCTCCCTCTCACTCTGCCTGCCTCTCTGCCTACTTGTGATCTCTCTCTCTCTCTCTGTCAAATAAATAAATAAATAAAATCTTAAAAAAGAAAAAAAAGAAAGCACAGTCTGAGGTGCCGTCCTCCAGTGAGGTACGAAGAATGGGCTTGCAAGTCAGGATCGTGAGCGAGTCATGGGGACGAACGGCACAGGGAGTACAGCTGACGGTATCGTACTGGCTGGCTGGTGGGGAGCCCAGCCCAATGTACACACCTGTCCCATCCCCATGCCATACAGCTGAAACTAATATGTACCATCATGTGTCAACTCTACTTTCAATTAAAAAAAAAAAGATGAAAGGGTTGCATGAACAGGTTAAAAGTTATGCCCTAAGAGGTCACAGAATCTGAGCTTTTGGAAATGTTTATGAAATTGTTTGGCTGTCCCCTTTTCCTGGACTGTCTCTTTATTATGAAAGCTCGTGGAAGGTAGGTGGACAGACAGAACAGAGAGAGAAATGCCACTCTGAGCTGTGCCCCGTGGTCCTAAGATGTGACGGCGCTTGTTCCGGAAGGCCTGGGTGTGGTCCTGCTCAGGGTCCGGACACTAAATGACCCCGGGCCCCTGGAGATGTCTCACTCGGAACAAAGACGGCTTTATCTTACAGGGGAAAGAATCTACGAAATTACTGGGAAATGTTCTGTCTGCTGGGATATTTTCTGTGTCATTCACAGTGACGTCTTCCATTCCTAAGGTACAGTTTTTCAGTCTGGCATCTTTGGTTCCAGGGGCTCACCGTTCTCAGTGATGGACAAAAGGCACATGAGGCGAAGGCTTTCTATAGGCGACACCTGCACGGGAAGAGAGTCCTGGAGAATTCAAGTTCCGTGACACACGTTCTTCTCTCCTCTTCCATCTGCTGGAGGCCAAGCCCGCCATGATACAACATTCCCAGCAACCCGGCCACCTGCTCACCTGCCGGTCTATGTGTTCTTCGATGTAGCTGGTGCTCTCCCGGATGTTGAAGCCCTCCAGCAGCGCTGCGAAAAGCAGAGGAGAGCCCGTAACGGGGGAGCCGCTCAGCTGTTGCCATCTATGCTAATGGGTGTCTGTCTCCCCATCTTTCTCTATCCTTGTGGGGGGGGGTTTAAGGGATTCCCTGGACTTCTAGCAGGAACCAGCATTCCACCCACCCAGAATCAGCTGGAAAGAGCCAGAGAACATCTTTGCTGGGTGGGATGGTGCTGGGAGCAAGGGAAGCATCGGAAGGAGCCGAGCATGGCCCCCACCGTTACCATGTTCAGTCTTGATGAGCTCCTGGAAGTCCTGCTTGGTCTTCTTCTTCATGATGGATTCACAGGCCCCGATATCTGCAGACAGGACAAAAAGCAAGCTGACATATTCCCAGTTCTGAAAGGATATGTCTTGGGGTGCCTGGGTGGCTTAGTCAGTTAAGCATCTGCCTTTGGCTCGGGTCACGATCCCAGGGTCCTAGGATCAAGCCCCACATCGGGCTCCCAGCTCAGAGGGAAGCCTGTTTCTCCCACTCACACCCCCCTGCTTGCGTTCCCTCTCTCTCTCTCTGTCAAATAAATAAATCTTTTTAAAAATTAAATAAATAAAAGGCTATGCCTTATTGTCCAGAAGAATAAAAGCTTTTTTTTTTTTTTAATATTTTATTCATTTATTTGAGAGAGAGAAAGAGAACACGAGTTGGGGCAGGAGCAGAGGGAGAGGGAGCACACTCCCCGCTGAGCTGGGAACCGCACGCAGGGTCGATTCCAGGACCCTGGGATCATGACCTGAGCTGAAAGCAGACGCTTAACCGAGGGGAGCCACCCAGGCGCCCCAGAACTAAAAATTCTTAAGGCAAACTGCAGAAGTATGTCTTTCCATTTTAGACAAAACAAGATCATTATTTGCTGGGGGAACACAGACGTCCCCCCAGGGCAGATCTCCTCTGTAGCAGCCCCTCGCCCCGCCCCCCGAAACCTACGGACACTCAGCAGGCGGTGCTCCTGTTTCAGTCCCTTGAGCTCCTGGGACACGAAGTTCTTCATCTGTTTGATGTCCATGCCCCTGCGGCGCTGCGGGAAGTCCCCGTAAGGTCAGCCTCTCCCTGCCTTCAGCCGTGAGCGGCCTCCACCCTCCCCCGCGCCCCACCCCCAACTCCTAGAGAAAAGATAAGGGCTGTCATCAAATCAGAAGGGAGCCAAAGGGCAGCAGCCTTGGGAAACTGGGGACACCAAACAGAAGACCCCGGGCTTGGAGCCTCACATCATACTGAGCTTGCAAGTTCCGGGCCTTCTGGCTCAAAAAGCCGAAGACGTTGGAGAAGTGCTCGTTACGGATCTCATTAAACACCTGCAAGGGGAACCAGACAGCGACGACTTACCAGAGAGAACCCTAACTAGGCCCCCCTCCCCCAGCAGTGTAATGAGAGCACAAGAAGAGTGCCCGGCTGTGTCAGCAAAAGCACAGAGAGGGCCGCGCTGCTGTCACCAATGTCAAGCCCCAGCTATGATGCTCTGGGGTTCGCTCTTCCCTGGAGGGGGAGCCCCCGCCCCCAGGCTCTGCCTCCCCTCCCAGAGCCGGGCCCAGAGCGGCCCAAGAGTGACCCACCAGCCAGCACCCGCATACTCTCACCTTGTCCTCAGCATTGAGTAGAACCTTTAAGCTCCTGTCAGAGGATGTGACCTCCGGGCCGAAGTCGACACTCCCTTTGAGAGCAGAGGGAGCGGCTCTGAGGACCCTCCAGGGAGGGCTTCCCTCCCCTCCCCTTTCCTGAACTGCCATTCAGAGTCCCCCGAACTATCTGGAAGCCAGCAGTCTGTTCAGAGTCCGAGGCTCTCCCACAAGCCCTGCCCCCTGCGAGAGCCCCCCGGGAGCTGAGGACCCCCTTTGCCTCGCCAAGATGCCACTTACCACACTTGACACGGAAGGTGTCGTCCACCAGGCCCTCGTAGACCACCTGGGAGCAGAGTGCCGTCACGAAGTCCACGTCTGAAACCGAGATCGGCGGCCGTGAGGGTCCTCCCTGACCTACGTGGCTACCCAGTTCGCTCGGTGTCAGCTCACGGGCCTCCCCAGGGCCCAAGGGCTGTGCTCCCGGTCAACGCTGCTGTTCACAGCCCCGACCTGAGGATCCGAACTAGGCTGCCACAGTGGCCCGATCCCCATGTCTTCAAGGGTCCAGAGATGACAGGAGCGCTGAGCATCCTTTACCTCTGTCTAGGAGGAAGACATGTCCAATCTCTGGCCTTCGGCCCTTGGTCTCGCCATCCTCTTCCTCCTCCAGTTTCCTCCACAGTTCATATGACATCTGCCGGGGACCAAGACATTCTCAGTCTCGTGTCAGGTCCCTGCTGCAGTCCACCCCTACCGAAGCCACCTCTTTTCCACGTGACATCGCTCCTTGACCCCGAGAGGGGAGCTCATTATTTATTTATTTATTTTTAAAGATTTTATTTATTTATTGGACCGACAGAGATCACAAGTAGACAGAGAGGCAGGCAGAGAGAGAGGAAGGGAAGAAGGCTCCACACCGAGCAGAGAGCCCGACGCGGGGCTCGATCCCAGGACCCTGGGATCATGACCTGAGCCGAAGGCAGAGGCTTTAACCCACTGAGCCACCCAGGCGCCCCGAGGGGAGCTAATTATTAACACCACTACCCACAGCACTCCCATCTGCACCCACTCCCCCCCAGCCTCTCTTTGCTGACGAAGGACTCTCTCTGTCCCCGAAGAAAAGACTTAGGAGTGCTATCCCAGAGGCCCTGGCTCTTGCCTTTCTGTCCGTCACACAAGCCCTCCCCTCTGAGGAACTCTTCTGAACAATAAAAGCAAACTAGGGGCGCCTGGGTGGCTCAGTGGGTTAAAGCCTCTGCCTTCGGCTCGGGTCATGATCTCAGGGTCCCGGGATCGAGCCCCGCGTTGGGCTCTCTGCTCAGCGGGGAGCCTGCTTCTCCTCTCTCTCTGTCTGCCTCACTGCCTACTTGTGATCTCTGTCAAATAAATAAATAAAATCTTCAAAAAAAAAGCAAGCTAAAGAATATAGCTCTTATCACAGATGCCCCCGGGCAGTCCCCACTGGGCAGAGGACAGGTACAATAGGGCCATCGGGACCACATCACCGCACGTGCCCACCTTGGTGCAGCGGCCAATTCCGTAGCAGTTGGGGAAAGGCCCGTAGAGGGTGCTGAGAAGGTGCAAGGCCTGTGCCACAGTGTTGATCCAGCGCTGATCTCCTTCCTGCAGGAACCACATGGGCCACAGAGATACGGCTCAGCCCAACAGACGCATCTGGAAAGGGGCAGGCCCGAGCAGCCCGGGGCGGGAAGGCCAGGCGTGGGGACTGCCCGAAAGGAAGTCCCGGGGCTAGCAGCCATTCCATCTGCAAAACGCTCTTCCTCATAATATAAGTTATAGGACTCACAGGAGGGTACGTCCATGTTTCTAGCCCACGGGACCCCGTGTGTGTCCCCACCTGTCGGTGCCAAGACTCAGGGACCCTTCACTTACCAGGAAGTAGTCCCTGAAAAACTCTGGGAGCTCCATGCTCAACAGATCCACGTCAAGAGGCAGCAAAAAGAAGGCCCACTCGTCACAGCTCACGTCTGCGGGAACAGAGCACGTCAGCCTCCCCGCAGAAGGCGCCGGGCTCCACGCTGAGAGAGAGGGTCCGCCATGGTGACGCGGGAAGAGCCGGGCGCCTGCCACACGCCCAGCCCCAGCACGCTCAAAGACGAGCGACAGTCTGGGCCTCAGAGGAGTTCACAGTCGGGTAACGAAAGGAGTCGGGCACACCACAGCCTGTCACGCCCTGTGAGGAGGCTGTTTTCCCTCGAGGGCCGACCGGAAGTGCTGAGGAAACATCTGCTGCTCGGCAAATACTGACAGAAAGCCACCGACGTGCGGGCACCAGGCCGAGCCCTGGGGGTGCGGGAGTGCAACGGACACGCTCCCCATCTTCTGCGAGAGAATGCCACTCTAGGGAGAGAGATGCCCGCCAGACACAGCTCATCACAGCTGCGCCCCAAAGAACAGCGATCCGGAAGCACAAACACCTCAGGGATCCAACCCCCGCTACGTGGGGCTTAAGAAAAGTAGAGGAGTAAAGGAAAGACTTCCCTAAAACAGCAGCGTTTACACTTAGAATTTGAGTAAGGTTGGGTATGGGAAAAAAAAAAGCTGAGGGTGGAGAATGTTCTAGGCCACAGGAAAAGCACGTGGAAGAGCCCATGGCTGGAGGGTGGAGCGTCAGGAGGGAGCTGTACAAGGTGAGGCTGAGGGGCCAGGCAAGGGCCAACTGCAGAAGGCCACCGAAGATTCTGGCACCAGGGCGGGATCTGCAGCAGGGAGCACAGTGCTCAGGTCAGCGTGGCAGGCAGAATGGAGGGAGGGAAGGCACACTTTTTCTTTGTGGAAGTCTCGGAAAGGGAGGAATGGCGGCACCTGGCACCCCCTTCAGCCTTCCCTTGAGGGCCCAGAACCGCTCTCCATGGTCAAGAACAGCCCCTCGGCCCAGGCCAACAGGCAGAGACGAGGGGCCCAGTTATTTCCTTCCCTTCATCCCGCATGTTCCCCTGTCTCCACTCACGGCCGCCTCCTCTCACCTCCGTAGACTCCCTCTTCCTCCAGCACCATCTCACATGCGTGAAACTGGAAGACAAGAGGGAGGGGTTGGCGACCACCTTCTTCTCTGTTCTTTCCATCTGTCTGGTGTCCCTCCGCGGTCACTGCTGAGGACAGCACCTACTGAACCCAGCGACGACGACAAGGGAGCATGGACTCTTAGGGACAACAGGAAGGACCACTGGGACCATCTAGCCCGGCGCTTCGTTTCCCTTTATCTGCTTTATTTATGCATTAAGTCCGTTGCTCTTTTCTCCCCGCGAGCCTGGAAAGCTCCACAAAGGAGAAGGCATTTCGGCATCACTGAAGGCTGCGTCCCACAGACAGACGTGGGAGGGCACGAGCGCACCTCAGAAACAGGGGAGGCGGGGCAGGTGGCCGGGAAAGAGCGGGGGGTGCGGAGGGAGGCTGGGGTAGGGCACGCCCAGGGGACGCCTGGAGTCACTGAGAGGTCTGGAGAGCCAGCCCGGGGGTCCCTGGCACAGGGTATTTAAAGTAGGTGGTTTGTCCAAGAGAAAAGAACACAGAGGGACACGAGCGCTAAGGACAGGATTTTAGGCACCACCACAATTCCACGGGCAACACCTGGCGAAGACGGAAAGATGACACGGAGGTGGAAACGGGGACTGAGCCCTTCAAAAGGCAGCAAAGGTCAGTCTCAGGAAGAATGGGCAACAGTGTCAAATGCCAGGGACACTAAGAAGGACGAGCAGGAACCAGGCATCACCGAGTTTGACAAGAGAGCCCTGGGGGGACTCGATTTAAAGGCGAAGGCAGCGGTGAGGACGCAGGAGGAGTGACAGCGAGAAGTCTGGACACAACAGAAGGGAGAGCCCCTGACCGCGGGAAGACATGAAGGGGAGAACTGCTGAGAAGGGGTAGACATGGGGCGCCTGGGTGGCTCAGTCGGTTAAGTGTCTGCCTTTGGCTCAAGTCCTCATCCCAGGGTCCTGGGATCGAGCCCCGCATGGGGCTCTCTGCTCAGCGGGGAGTCTGCTTCTGCTTCTCCCTCTGTCCCTGGCCCCTGCTCCTGCACTCTCTCTCAAATAAAGAAAGAAAGAAATCTTTAAAAAAAAAAAAAAAAAAAAGGAGAGCTAGACATGGTTGAAGACAAAGCAAAATGGTAGAGAAGGAATGTGGGCACGGGGCCAGGGACACACGCGAACCGGTAGATCGGGAAGGGGAAGAGGCCGGGGTCACTTCCTCCTTTGAGACAAGCGGGAAGAAGGCGAAATACTTGGAGGCAATGAGGAAGGAAGGGGGAGCACTCCCGTCGGTAACGATGGTGACAACTGATGTGCATTAAACATCTGACACCTGCTAGGCATCGCTGTTAGTATTTTGTAAGGATCACCTCCCGTGGGCCTCCTGATGACTCCGCGAGATGTGGAAGATTCATGCTTCGGGCTCCTTATCTCCTTCACACAAAAGAATCCTATTCATCCCTAATTCATTTCTTTATTTCTCTCTCTTTTGTTTTAAGTAGGCTCTATGCCAGGCTCGAACTCACAAGCCTGAGATGAAGGGTCACATGCTCTAGGCCAGCCAGGGGCCCCGTCCCTCACTCAGTTCTGTCAGTGAAACTAAAACTGTGTGCCCACTTTTAGTGCTAAATAAGGAATTCCGGAGCCCAGGTTGCAAACTGCCAATCTCCATAATTAACAAAAGGAGTCTCAGGAAGACAGATTCCCTCTTCCCTAAATTACTGAGGGAGATTGTCTGTGATATAAAATTTGGTCAAAGAATCTAACTAGATAAGATGTGAGATGGAGAAAATTCATCAAAATATCAATTTTGTTTTTCTGTGCAACAGGGAGGCTTGTAGGATTATTTGAAACTGTTACCAACTTGTTCTATTCCCTATTTAAACAAATCTCTCCTTGGAAGTGTAATTTGAAAAAAAGGGGTTTTATAAGACTCCAAAAATGAACTCATTGCCACAGTTCCCTTAATAACATTTAAAAGTAACCTGTAAGTCCGACTGGTTATCTTAATAATCTCTTGCCCCGGGGACACCTGGGTGGCTCAGTCGGTTAAGCCTCTACCTTCTGTTCAGGTCATAATCCCAGGGTCCTGGGATCGAGCCCCATGCTGGGCTCCCTGCTCAGTGGGGAGTCTGCTTCTCCCTCTCCCTTTGCCCCTCACCTGCTCGTGCTCTCTCCCTCTGTCTCTCTCAAATAAACAAATAAAATCTTGAAAAAATAAAAATAATAATTTCTTGCCCTGGTAATGACATTGTACTTGATATACTTGTATTTCCCAACAGGAAAACTAACCACAAGATTGTGCTATGAATCTTCAAGAGAAGATCATTAGCTCTTTCTTCTTATTTCTTTTATGTGACGAGAAAACAACATAAGCCTGTTATTTCACTAGGTTTCCTAACGAAAACTGAAAGTCATTTAAAAGAGGTAACTACTTGCCATTTGCCACAACATGGATGGAGCTAGAAAGTATAACGCTAAGGGAAGTAAATCAGAAAAAGACAAATACCGTATGATTTCACTCATATGTGGACTTTAAGAAACAAACAAACGTACAGAGAAAAAAAGAGGCAGACCAAAAGTCAGACTCTTAACTAGAGAGAACAAATCGATGGTCACCAGAGGGGCGGTGAGCAAGGGGATGGGAGGTACAGGTGGAGGGGATGGAGACTGCACTTACCGTGCTGACCACTGAGTAATGCACTGAATCGTTGAATCCCTGTATCATACACGTCAAACTAACATAACACTGTACGTTAACTATACTGGAATTAAAATAAAAAGTAAAATCAAATGTTCAGCCCTGTTATGTTTAAAAACATAAAAGGTAAGTACTACTATCAACTCCATTTTACAGATGAGCAAACTGAGACCCAGAGAGAGCAGTTACGTAAGTCACGTAAGCTGTCCAAGATCCCGCAGGTAGAAAGCGCCTGAGCCAGGATTCACACACAGTTTGGCTTCAGTGTCTCGGACTGAGCTACTGCTTCCACCTTCTCTAGGGTTTTTTCGGAAAGACTGAAAAAAGAATCAATCCCTGTCCTTTGAACTTGAATTTCTATCTGGTCTCCATGCGACGTGGCACTCCCTGGGGCAGCTTTACGGGCGCTGGCCAGGCCACGGGCGTAAGGTCGAGTAGGGACACAGCGGGCACCTTGCTGGCATGGGGGTGAGAGCAGAGCCTGATGCATCACGGAACGGAGATGCCCCGGTCACCGGACACTATAGCCTCGGAGCAAAAGTAGACGGAAGAGACCTGTAGCTCACGGCGTGACTGTGGGCTTTACTCCCCTCGGAGACTCAGAGCTGGGGTGGAGTAAGATGGTCTCTCAGCTCCTTTTTTTTCCCCTAAAGATTTTATTTATTTATTTGACAGAGACAGAGATCACAAATAGGCAGAGCGGCAGGCAAAGACAGAAGGAAGCAGGCTCCCTGCTGAGCAGACAGCCCGATGCGGGGCTCGATCCCAGGACCCTGAGATCATGACCTAGGCTGAAGGCAGACGCTTAACCCACTGAGCCACGCAGGTGCCCTCTCAGCTCCTTTCTTGTGTAAGAAAAGGCCTTTCCAGAGGACACTGCTATTGTTTAGTCACCCAGGGGCAGCCGGCCACATGTCTTGCGTGAGCATGGAGAAGTACTGATTTATTGTACTGATTGTTAAAGAGATAAACGGACAGCAATTTCTGAAACGCCCTAACACAGTGCACGTCACTACACAAAAGTCTGAGTTAGAAGGGATACACAGCAGCTTCTGCTTCAAAAGAAGAAGTCGACACACAGGCCACCTCTCACAGTTCCACACTAACTGGCACAGCTTGAAGACAGAGCCTCTGCTGAACCATCACGGCGGCATTAATGACTAGACCGTGACAGGTGTTTCGTTCCGTCACACACAAGTGGCTTTGGCCCCCTGTCCCTTTCCAGCCTCCGTCCTGATCTACCTTCTCCTCCTCCCACCAACCCACACTTACCTTCTGAGGGCTGAAGATCACTTTGTATTTTCGAGTTCGGCCAGCCAATTTGTCAGCATTGACAAGACCTACAGACAGAAGGAAAGCAGCCCAGAAAGCCACGGGCCATCTGTTAGATGCGAAGCAAGGAAGCAGACATCCCCTCCGAGGGGCACGGCCCATTCAGACCACCTTTTCTCATCAAAGGTCCTTATGGCCCGGGCCCTCCATCTCCGCCACCCTCCGCTAGGTCTTAGGTACCTGTGGCTTCATCCCATACTCACTGGCAACGTATCGCATGTTCTTGATGCGGGGCCGGACCAAGAAGCACAATCTGCGGGCGAGAGGGTTAAAAAACAAAAACAAAAAACCTCAGTGAAGGGGCGCCTGCGTGGCTCAGTGGGTTAAAGCCTCTGCCTTCGGCTCAGGTCATGATCCCAGGGTCCTGGGATCGAGCCCCGCATCGGGCTCTCTGCTTAGGGAGCCTGCTTCCTCCTCTCTCTCTACCTGCCTCTCTGCCTACTTGTGATCTCTGTCTGTCAAATAAATAAATAAAATCTTTAAGAAAAAAACAACAAAAACAAAAAAAAACCTCAGTGAAGAGAAGTCCTGAAATTAGTGACAGCTGTTTAGAAGAAACAAAGGAAGTCAACTGTTCCATCATCTGCTCTTCTGGCCAGGCCTATAGCTCTCCTCCGGGTCAAAGCTACGCCCGCTCTCTCGGCCAACGGCCTCCCGCGCACAGAAGACCCCCTTCCGTACCCCAGGCACCCGGGCACGGCGCCTGCTTACTGGCCGGTGGCGGCCCCGGGAGCTCCTGCTCTCACGTAATTTACAATCTACTGGGCAAAGTCAGATACACACGCATGAAGTATATGGATAATCCAGTGTTAGAAACAATCCAAGAAAGTATATAAAATGGTGTTTTTCCAGTGAGGGGGGTTCATGGAGGTGCTCTCCATGTATCCAAGAGAATTTTTTCCTCTAAGGGAGCACGAACATTACTGCAGGTTGAAAAATATAAAAGATAAAAGCGAAGGCCAGACACACACTGTCTGTGACTATGTGCCAAATGACTAGGACAAACACTAAACGCCGTGGAGATCCAGGGGAGGAGGAGAGCACCCTGGACCAGAATGGCGACACCGGGCTTCAGGGAGGAGGCGGGGCTGGGCTCCGGAGGCCGGGCGTCTCTCGCAGGGGCAGAGAGGGCAGGACAGGACGGCAGGCAGAGGGAATGGGGTGGCCAGAGGTCAAGGCATATGCACACAGCTGGGGCATGAGACCGTGCGAGACAGGGCGCCTGGCTGGCTCAGTCATTGGAGTAAGTAACTCTTCTCTTTTTTTTTTTTTTTAAAGATTTTATTTATTTATTTGACAGACAGAGATCACAAGTAGGCAGAGAGGCAGGCAGAGAGCCAGAGGGAAGCAGGCTCCCTGCTGAGCCGAGAGCCCGACTCGGGGCTCGATCCCAGGACCCTGAGATCATGACCTGAGCTGAAGGCAGAAGCTTAACCCACTGAGCCACCCAGGCGCCCCGGCGTAAGTGACTCTTGATCTCAGCGTCAGGAGTTTGAGCTCCACACTGAGTGTAGAGATTACTTAAATAAATAAAACGTTAAAAAAGAAGAAGAAGAGGAGGAAGAGTAGGAAGAGGAGGAAGAGGAAGAAAAAGAAGAAAGAAAAGAGAAAGTGTGTGTTGGGCAGAGGCTTGAGGGGACACGTGATAGACAGGGCTGGAAAGGCAGGGTGACCCTCACTGCAGGCAGCCTTGGCATCTGTGATGAGCGATCTGGACTTTAGTCAGTAAATAAGAGAAGCCCTGAAGGTTCTTGAGAAGGACATAATAAAAATATTTTTCAAAGATTAATGAAGCTGGGGCGCCTGGGTGGCTCAGTCGTTAAGCATCTGCCTTCAGCTCAGGTCATGATCCCGGGACCCTGGGATCGAGCCCCACATCGGGCTCCCTGCTCAGCGGAAAGCCTGCTTCTCCCTCTCCTACTCCCCCTGCTTGTGTTCCCTCTCTCGCTGTGTCTCTGTCAAATAAATAAATAAAATCTTAAAAAAAAAAAAAGCTTAGTCAATCTGGCTAGAGATGGTAGATCGGATTAGAGAGAGAAGAGGACAGGGGAGGGAAAAAGTGCCAAAGTGCAGGGAGGTGAACCACATCACAAACATGACGGAAGGCAGAGGTGTGGGGACCCCTCCAGCCTGGAGCCCAGATGCTCTCCCAGACACTCACTGTTCACTGGAGCTGACGGCTGGCTTGTTCTCTACCTTATACAGCTTGTCGACTTCATGTTGCTGCAGAGGGAACCCAACAAGACAATGCACATAAGTGCCGGGAAACCCAAAGCGGGACACAAAGAGGACTTCTGGAAAGGCTCCTCTTCGTGCTTCTTCTGGGAATCAAACTGCACCCCCAACCACCATCCCGCTGAACTTTCCTCAAACCATTAACAGGAAAATACCCCAAAACCAAACAATTCAAAACCAACCCAAACAACAGCACCGATCCCCCTTTGCCCACCCAATTTAGCTACCCTGCACTTTCCCTGAAAGGGCAGCCACTCATTAGTAATTTGTACTGTTCACTAAGAGAAAAACTGTTTCATGAGAAGAGAGGGGCCCGAGTCCACTGGGAGAAAGGGTGGTACCTTCAGGATAGAGACGTTGGCGATCCGATCCAAGGGGCTCATGAGATCGGCTTCAATGAACAAGTCCTTTTTTCCTGGAAGCTGAAGAACACGGTACCTTGGGTCACTCACAGGTGACACACGCTCCCTTAGCTGAGAGCTCATCTAGCCATCCACTTAGTAAGAGAAGACTCAGCCGCAAGTGCACTGGGCATCATACCATCTACCCCAGCATCTCATTTATCAACTGTATCCACAGCGGTCCAGTCCTTTCTTCAAATATTTGCCTAGTTTGTCTTCCTATTTTCTGGACCAGTGGAAAGCTATTTCACCTTCTCGAAGGTTAAGTCCTCCTCCTCACTCGACCCTCCTGCTTGCCCGAGACCTTGTTCGGCATCACTGCCCTGTTCACCATTCTGCCTCCCAATAACCCCGATCGCCCTCTGAACAGAGTCAAACCAAAGCCCCACTTAGTATCCGGCAACCCCTCAACTAACTGCCGTCTCTTTTCAAGTATGTTTCTTCTTCTACTTGCAAAAATAACCCACATTCAGTGCAGAAAGCTGAGCCCAGAACAGTCCGAACCCACCCACCCACTCTCCCATCCAAATCCCTGCCATCTGATTCCTGCATCCCTTCGGATGCTGCTGTCTCATGTGTCCAGGGGAAGGAGGGGTCCCACTGAGTGGCAGAGAGAGAGAAGTCATCAGAACTTTTGCTCTGTCCTAGGCCTCGACAGATGGGTCGGGAGCTGGCAGGGATAGAAGACGGCAATCCAGCAAAGGCTGTGGCAAGAGAGCAGGCTGAATGGTAAGGACAGAACAAGCAGTTTGGTTGGCTGATAGGTAAGGTAAGTGCAGGGCAGCGGTTCTCAAACAGGGATGATTTTGCCCGGCCCCGCCCCCCACCCCCCACCCCCATCTGGCAGCGCCTGCAGACATTTTCGGTTATCGGACTGGGGGCAAGGGGTTTGACTGCCATCTACTGGGTGGAGGTTAGAAATGCTGCGAAATATCCTGCAAGGCAGGGACAGTCCCACAGCATCAACAGGCCCCAAATGTCAAGGGACCCAAGCCTGGGAAATCTTGATGTAGGGGAATAAATGGTGGGAAACAGGACTGAAACAGTCGACGGGAACTGGAGCGTAAAGCACCCCAACACCGGGTCAGGGAGTCTGGAGTCGATCCTCTATGAACAAGGGAACAGAAAGCTTTTGCGCCTTGAAGCATCCACTCAGCTGGAAACTTCAGTTGGGTAACTGGGCACGCACTGTGGGTACAGTGGATTGGAGGCATGAGAAACTGAGGCAGGGAGTCCATTTCTGTGGTTAATGCAACAGTCCAAGCAGCCCAAGCATGAAGCAAAGAACGAGGACCTCACTGAAGCTGGTGGTGCCGAGAACAAAAATGCGTTAAGGATACACGGAATGTGTGAGAGAATGTTTTAAATGATTGAAAGAAATTAACAGTGTTAATAACGCTTGCACCTGTTTGCTGGAGGTGAATTTTTTTCTCTACTTTCCCTTATCTTCTACCGTCTCTATAATGTGTGTTATTGTATAATCTCTAAAGTCGGGGGTGAGGAAATATTCTTGGGACTCAGGGACGGATTCAGTTAAACATGAGAGCGGAAGGAGAGTCAAGGATGATTCTAAAGGCTGGAGCCGGAACAGCAGTGCTCGTTCAACAAGAATTTAGTCAGAAGTCAGTTTGGGAGCACCTGGGTGGCTCAGTGGGTTAAAACCTCTGCCTTCGGCTCAGGTCATGATCCCAGACTCCTGGGATCGAGTCCCGCATCGGGCTCTCTGCTCCTCGGGGAGCCTGTTTCTCCCTCTGCCTCTGCCTGACACTTTGCCTGCCTATACTCTCTCTGTCTCTCCAACAAATAAATAAATAAAATCTTTAAAAAAAAAAAAAAAGTGATTTCCTCCTCGCATCTTCACTTCACCCTTTTCAAACCCAAACTAATCAGCCCGTTCCTCTAATTGTTTTTTTCTTTTTTTCATTTCAATTCAGTGTTCATATAAAAAATATTTATTAAACACATGCTATGTGCCTGGCCCTACGCCAGGTACTCCCTGCGTACACAGTGCTGAACATAACAGACATGTTCCCTGTCCTCGAGGACCTTCTAATCTAGTAGGGATCATGGATATTAAGCAAGTCAGTATACATACAACACGTTACAACAACAGCAACAGCATTGTTTTCCTATTAACACAAGATAAAAACCTCAAACTCAGCTCTGCTTCTCTCTCAACCTTTACAACCAGTAGATCTTTGAGTCTTCTTTCACTACGACTTAAAAATCTACCCCTCCCTTCATTCCCACTATCACTAATTTTGCCTGATCTGTGGTACCCTAACTAGCATGCTTGATTCCCATTTACCCCACTCCACACATGGCTATCAAAATCATCTTCATTTTTCTTTAAAGATTTTATTTATTTACTTGAGAGAAAGTACAAGCCAGGGGAAGGGGCAGAGGGAGAGGGAGAAGCAGGTTCCCCACTGAGCAGGGAGCCCAACTCAGGGCTCGAACCTGGGACTCCAGGATCATGACCTGAGCTGAAGGCAGCAGCTTAATTGACTGAGCTGAATTGACTGAGCTGAATTGACTGAAGTATTTCTTCACCCCTTAAGTGGGGAAAGAAAATCTTCGGTAGCTGCCTAATGCCTACTGCGTAACTTCTCATTGCTGTCTTCCCTGTGCCTTCTCCGTCCCTGGTTCCTCAACTTTGCTTCTACCAACCAGTCCATGTGCCTCCTCCATCTCCAAGGAAAATACGCTGATTCTTCACAGTCCAGCTCCTTAAAATTCCTAGATCACTCCAGCTAGAAATGACTGCTTATTCTGAATGCTTCCAGCGCCCTATCACTCATGTACCACACGATACTCCGTGTGGGGTAATCTGTGTTTCAGAGGCTCCTACTGGAGCAGATCCTTAAGGACAATGATGTCTTAACCATCTTTCCAACCCCAGTGATGAGGGGCACGACTGGTGTCTCCCTTGCCTGTACCAAAAAGAAGTGACTTCATTAACTCTCTGCCAGGTCCCAAGCAGCTCTTACTGTCCTCTGGTTTTCCTTCCTAAATGCTTCATTTTGGACCTGCCCCAGAAGCTCCAAGGACAATACCCAGGGCCCGGAACAAGATCAAGGGAACTCCGCAAGGAAGAACTATGCGTCCAGTGAGTGCTAAACTGTGGATGCAGAAAAGACCCCAGGCGTGGCGGGCACTGACCTGCTCCAGCAGATAGATGAGCTGGTCCCGGGCCAGCCTCTTGAGCATGGAGAAGTCAGGCAGCTCTGGGGCGTCCGGCCGATGGGGGAAAGCCATGGCAGCGGGCACCGGAGCAGCGGGGTGTAGGGCGACGCCCTCCGCTCAGAGAAGGTCGGCAGGAGCCCGGGGTAAACGTAGGGCGGCGCTCCTTCAGGCCCGGGCACGGTTCGAAAGAGCCCCCGAAGGGGCCCTCGTTCCTGCGCGCGAATGAATGGCCACGTCTCGGTCGGGCAGCCGCAGCCTCGGAGGACCTTCGTCCAGATCAGCAGCCGCGGGACCGACCCGCCCCTCCCTGGTCCACTCCTCTAGCAGCCAGAATCCCTGTCTACACCCACAGATTTCGCGGCGTGCGGAGAAAACCCCGCCTCCTGCCGGAGAGACAAGCTACTTCCTAGAGCTCCCGGAAGTCCCGTGCGCTCGCCCCGCGCTCAGCCTGCCGGGACGGGGACGGCGCCCGGGAAGGGACCTTTAAAAACGGGAGGCAAAGGGTCGACGTTCTAGTTTCCGACCTGGGCGGGGTGGAGCGGTCCCATCATCATTAATCTTTAAGCGTACACCCAATTCTCCTAGCTCGCGCGGGTTGGGCACTTTTGCTACATTTTCAGAACTTCGTAAAATGGGCGAAACCCACTCCGGATCCGGAGGGCACTGATCCCTGGGGATCTTGGCTGTCAGTCAAAGCTACCCCCACAAATTTAGCTGCTTTGCGGGAGGCAAGACGCGGAGGGATGGGACACCGCGGGGGGAAGAAGGGGAACACGTGGAGATCCAGTGGAAGCTAAGCCCCGCCAGCTATGACCTTTGGATTCAGGAGTTTTGACTCAATATCGTTCGTGAGGAAATGGACAAACTGTGGCATTTTCACGTAATAAAAATAACTGAATACATGAAAGAACCCAGATACAGAGTGGCATCTTTATGATGCCATTTAGATACGGTTCTAGAACAGGGAAAACTAATCGGTGGTGAAAAATTTCAGAAAGTGATTGACTTTGGGGTAAGAATTGACTGGGAAGAGAAACTAGGCAATTTTCAGGGGTGATGGTAATGATCTAGATTCACCTTGTTAAAAAAAAAAAAAAAGCCATTATAAGGGATGGATCCGCTGACAATACCTAAACTCACTAATCCGTCCTAACATCACATCGTCTTCTCCTTGGGAGATGTATAGGAAGTATAAAGCTTCACTCATTGTCAAAAATTGATCCGGATCAAATAAAAAGATGTAAATCCCAGTTGATAGGAAATAGGAGGGTAGTAGGAACATGACAATAAATAAACATCGCAGGGATGAAATCTACTATATCCAAAATACAGGAAAGAGGGATACCCGGATAGCTCAGTCAGTTAGCATGAGACTCTTCATTTCAGCTCAGGGTATGATTACAGCGTGGTCACATCTGGCTCCATGCTCCATGGAGTCTGCTTAAGATTCTCTCTCCCTCTGCCCCTCCACCCTCTCACACTCGCTGTCTATCAATAAATAGATAAATAAATATATATATTTTTAAGACTACAGGAAACGTATGGGTCAGAAAACCTGTAAAATAGGGGAACAGGGGCGCCTGGGTGGCTCAGTGGGTCAAAGCCTCTGCCTTCGGCTCAGGTCATGATCCCAGGATCCTGGGATCGAGCCCCACATGGGGCTCTCTGCTCAGCGGGGAGCCTGCTTCCCTTCCTCTCTCTGCCTGCCTCTCTGCCTGCTTGTGATCTCTCTCTGTCAAATAAATAAATAAAATCTTTTTTAAAAAATAGGGGAATAACGTGGAAAGGGAAACCACTTTGGAATATAAGACACTTATAGGACGAGGCTACATCATGCAACGTTGCAGTGTGTGGACATTGTTTGGATCCTAATTCCAAGAAATCAACCACAAAATTAATTTATGAAACAGTAAGAGAGTAACTATCAGGATACTAGCTGCTAATAATTACTAAAACTTTTAAGGTATAGTCATGGCTTATGTGTCTATGTTAAAGAGTTCAGGGGGCACTGGGATGGCTCAGTCATGAGTCATCTGACTCTTGATTTTGGCTCAGTGGGTTAAGCCTCTGCCTTCGGCTCAGGTCATGATCCCAGATTCCTGGGATCGAGCCCTGCATCAGGCTCTCTGCTCAGCAGGGAGACTGCTTCCTCCTCTCTCTCTGCCTGCCTCTCTGCCTACTTGTGATCTCTGTCAAATAAATACATAAAATCTTTTTTAAAAATGGGCAAAGGACTAAAACATTAAAAAAAAAAGATTTTTATTTATTTGAGAAAGTGCTCCAGCGAGTTGGGGGAGGGGCTCTAAAGAAGACTCTCAAAGCAGACTCCCCATTGAGCACACCCCCCTCCTCCAACTCAGGGCTCCATCTCACAACTCATGAAATCACGACCTGATCTGAAACCAAGAGTTGGAGGCTTAACCCACTGAGCCACCCAGTCGTCCCTGTTCCTTCTTTATTCTGTCCCCATGTCTCAGATCCTAACTCACCAGCACTGCAGTGTTTTGGGAAACTCTACCCCCTTACCCCAGCCCAAGCTGGACAGGGGGCTGAGGGATTCACCCGGCCTGTGTTCCACCTGACTGGGGCCATAGGACTCCACGGTGCCCTGTACCCAGGCAGTCCTCTTTCACTGATTCACAAGACGCGAGGTGAGCTGCACTCTGGGGCACAGGTGCAGGGTCTGGCGGGGGAAGCAACAACTGACACGGCCCTGCCCAGACTGGGAGATAAGGTGGCTCTGGGTGGAATGGACACCTCCTGGCAACCTTGGGGCCAAGCTCAATAGGCTAGCAAGCTACAGACAGAGGACACTTAAGTCCCTGTGCCTTGGAGGGTCTGTGTGTCACCAGTCTGCTCAGGGCAGTTTCCACCTCTCTGTAGCTAAGATTTGAGCTAATGCGGAGGTGGTAGAAAAAGCTCGGTATAAAACACTAGAAAAGTTCTTGAAGCCCAGTGTGGCCACACAAGTTTCTTCTTTGTTTTCTGCTTAATCTTGTATGCTACGATTTTTCAAACAGAGGAAAGCAGGGATAATACTGTAATGCAAGGAACCCCTTGTGTACACATTGCTCAACTTTAATATTTAACAAATGGCCATTCTTTTTCATTATCTCGCATACTTGCCCCACAGCTCCGGCCGGCTTATTTATTTTTTTTAAGATTTATTTTATTACTTGGGGCTCAGTGGGTTAAAGCCTCTGCCTTCAGTTCAGGTCATGATCTCAGAGTCCTGAGATCGAGCCCCACATGGGGCTCTCTGCACTGCAGGGAGCCTGCTTCCTCCTCTCTCTCTCTCTGCCTGCCTCTCTACCTATTTGTGCGCTCTGTCAAATAAATAAATAAAAATCTTTAAAAAAAAAAGATTTATTACTTGACAGAGAGACAGAGAGGGAACACAAGCAGGGGGAATGGGAGAGGGAGATGCAGGCTTCCTGCTGAGCAGAGAGCCTGATGTGGGGCTCGATCCTAGGACTCTGGGATCAGGACTCAAGACGAAGGCAGATGCTTAACGACTGAGCCACCCAGGCACGACACCATCCCCGCCCCCACCAGGCTTATTTTAAAGTGAATCCTATGGAATACCTGGGTGGCTTACTTGGTTAAGTGTCTGCCAGCTGAGGTCATGATCTTGGGGGCCTGGAATTGAGCCCGGCATCCTTGCTCAGCAGGAACCTGCTTCTCCCTCTGCCTGCTGCTCCCCCTGCTTGTGCACTCACTCTTGCTAACAAATAAATAAAATCTTCTTAAAAAATGAAGCGAATCCTATATGCTTCATATTATTTCACCTGTAATACTTATGTATTTGAAAGCCTAACCAAGAAAGTAACATTTGATCTGAGGCTTGAATGACATGGAATCTACCATGTGAAAATCTGGAAACAAAGAACCAGTAGGCGTAAAACCTTAGATTGGCATTTGCAAGAATGGAAAAAAGATTTAAGCTTGGTATGCAGTGGGATGGTAGGGGATGAGGTAAATGGAAAACCTATCAAAGCTTTTTAACAACAGCTTCTAATTTTCCATAGCCCACTGGGGAAAGGGCATAGTCAAATGATTTGCAGGAGTTAAAAATTAGCCAAACAGCATCTTCCACCAAAAGATTCTAATGACAAATTACGATACTTTTTTTTAAGATTTTATTTGAGAGAGAGAGAGAGAGAGATCACAGGTAGGCAGAGACGCAGGCAAAGGAAGAGGAGGAAGCAGGCCCCCCGCTGAGCAGAGCCCGATGCGATGCGGGGCTCGACCCCAGGACCCTGAGATCATGACCTGAGCCGAAGGCAGAGGCTTAACCCACTGGGCCACCCTGGCACTCACCATACTTTTTAAATCATAAAAAATCTGAGCCATGATAGTGACAAAGTAGGGAGAACAGAGCCTTATCTGCCCACGGCTGTATTTTTTTTTTTAAGATTTTATTTATTTATTAGAGAGGGAAAGAGCATGAAAGGGGAGAAGGTCGGAGAGAGCAGACTCCCTTTGGAGCTGGGAGCCTGATGTGGACTCCATCCCAGGACTCAGGGATCGTGACCTGAGCCGAAGGCAGTGGCTTAACCAACTGAGCCACCCAGGCGCCCTGCCTACTGCTGTATGACCAGCACCTGGATTCTCCTACCTTTGACTGGCATGTGACAGAGCCTTGCCATTCATCCAATGCCCAAGTTAACAGTAATCAATGATACTGTAATTGCTACTAGTGACATTTGAAATAGCAATGAGATTCATGAACAGACTCAATGACAGGCTTAGAAAATCTATTATTTTCATTAAACATCCTGCATATATTTAAATTCTGAATAACCTGTTTTTTGCCAGTGACTTTTTTTTTTTTTAAGATTTTACTTATTTGACAGAGCGAGATCACGAGTAGGCAGAGAAGCAGAGAGAGGGGGAAGCAGGCTCCCCGCTGAGCAGAGAGCCCGATGTGGGGATGGATCCCAGGACCCTGGGATCATGACCTGAGCCGAAGGCAGAGGCTTTAACCCACTGAGCCACCCAGGCGCCCCTGCCAGTGACTCGTTACAATGAGGCCCGGCTGCAAACTGTCCTTGGACTCTTCCGGTGATTGCGCATGTCTCATTCTGTCTGTCTACTGATTGTCAGTTTCTGGTTATAATGAAGTACCTCTTCAAGAATCAGTAAACTCAGGGGCTTATCACCTGTTCTCGCCATCTCAGCTCCCTTGGAAAAATCTGATGACACCTGCTAAATGAGATGCTATTCAAACTTTTGAAAGTAGCCAGAGATTATGTTAAGGCCGTAAAGACTTTGCCTGCTTTTTTTTGGGGGGGGGGGGTCAATCCCCATACTCAATCTCTTTCAAAGCCCCAGCAACTGAAGGAAAGAAGAGCCGCTTTACACGAGGTGATCAGTGAAGGACTAATGTCCCCATTTTTGGCTGTCAAAGCCTATGACTAAGCAGGGTGAACTGCACAGGGCCCTTTGCTGGGAACTCCTCAGACTCCATCTCTCTCCCAGTATTTTTTTTTTTTAAAGCTTTTATTTATTTATTTGACAGACAGAGATCACAAGTAGGCAGAGAGGCAGGCGGGGGCGGGGGGGGGGAGCAGGCTCCCCACTGAGCAGAGAAGCCGACACGAGGCTCGATCCCAGGACCCCGAGATCATGACCTGAGCTGAAGGCAGAGGCTTAACCCACTGAGCCACCCAGGCACCCCTCTCTCCCAGTGTTTAAGGACAAGGGACCTTTTGCCTCTTTCCCTCCATCCCTCTCCAGATTCACACATAAACCCTCCCACAGCAGAGAGCACCAATCAACACAAAAGCTACATTTTACTTTATTTTTGCATATAATGAAAACAATTGGACTAAGCAGTTCCCAAACTATCAGTGTTCATTATTCAAAAAGTGAGTGAGGTCAGAAGGCAAATGTTGCAGTCTTCCCCAAACACATACTGCAAGTATCACAGAGAGGCCTAACAACACACGCAACATGGGCTGGTTTCAACACACAGAGCCCCAGCAGGAAGGGGGAGCATGCGGATCCACGTGGGTCAGACAGGAGCAGTGCTCCAGGACACCAGAATGTACCTGGCGGTCATTAACCCTGCCCTGCCATATACATCTGCCCTGCGAAGTTCACTGGCTTTCGTCAGATTCAAATCTGACCGGCTCTTTCCTCCCACCTTCCAGGCTCATCATTTCCTGCTACCCCAAGGTGGAGAATCCACACACAGAAGTCCAGGCGGCTCCAGACAGACTGTCCCAGCTGTGTTTCGCTTGGCACCTCCACAAGCCACGCTCCAGCTCAGATTCTGTACAGGAAGTTCCCGTTGCTATCGAAGAACTCTCGCCCCCTCTGGACAACTTTGCTGCTGAAGTTCTGGCCACCCGGCTCCTCTGTCTTCAGATCTCCCAGCGTGTCGCTTGGCAATCCATAACCATCAGTTCCTCTCTTGCCCGCACCGTCGCTGGTGGAGGACTTCTGCAGCTCTCGCCGATGACCTAGGGCTGCTGCAACAGGCACGGAGTGTTCCTCCTCCGGGACCTGGATTCCTTGATTCCCTCCCTTCTGTCTCCGTGGTGTATTTGTACCGTGAGTGTTTGAGTCTATCAGGTGCAAAGCTGTGCTCTGACCCCAGCCTCTGAATGAGGATTCACCCCTTGGCATCAGCAAAGAGCCTGATCCAGAGTGGCTCGCAGAGAGCGACTTCAAGGTGTCCCCAGAGCCGGGGAGCTGCTGGAGTGAGTGCGCAAGTCCAGCTTTCTTAAGGACTTTTTGATCCTGCTTCAGTTTCTGCTCCAATGTGGGTACAAACTTGCTTTTTAAAACCCTTCGGATCACATCAGTGCTGACACCAAAGCCTTCAGCTAATCTAGGAACTGACCAGGACTCTGCAAATTCTTTATGTAAATACCTAAGGGAAAAAGGAGCAGGTTTTTTCAAGTTGTGAAGCAGTCCGCTATCAAAGTAGCTAACTGACAATACTAGTGATACCTACGTGGAAAAAAAAAAAGGGCTTGGAAAAACAGCAAACATGGCCTCTATCTTGTACACTGAACGGCTGTGTTCCATTCCTGTGTGCTGACACCAACACCCCACCACTCCTAAGTCACTTTATTTCCATCAACTAAACTCCTACTGTGCACCAGGCCCCAGGCAGATCCTGGGGATGCACGAAGACTGTCCTTCCCTTCAAAGAACATACAGTCTGGTAGTGAAGACGCATACTAACACATGCAACACCACAATGATAAATTCTAGCGGAGGATGCTGTCAGAGCACCTGGGAGAACAGGGACAGGCTATCACAACACCTGTGGTGGCTTGGGAATTGCCTCAGAAGTCCACCTATAGCTGGTCTGAAGGGTGAAGAGGACTAAGCTGGCAGAGGGGAAGAGACCAAAGGTCCTGATGACAGAGAGAGCATGTAAAATGCAGAGCAGTCCATCACCATTGTTACTCGTCTAACAGTGAGGACAGGAACAAGATCACGTCACGCTTATGGAGTTTAACCCAAAGCAACAGTGAACCAAGGAAGGACTTTTATTTTTAAGTGGGTGTATTAAAAAATAGCAGAACTGCAATTTGGGACACGCAAGCTATGGCAAACCATGTGCAGGTACAAGAAGGATTTTAAGCAGTGGAATGAATGCCACAAGGAGCTTTTCATTTTGAAGGTCAATCCAGGGCTAGTTTTCAGTGGTAGGACTAAAGACAGAAAAATCAGTCAAGAGCCTGTCCTGGAAATCCAGGCAGTCTGAACCGTGGCAGTTGCAAAGAAACCAGAAAAAGGAAGAGAGTTGAGAACTGTTATAGAAGGCCAAATGGTAGAACTTGGTAAGGACTAAATATCGGGGGTAGACGTAGGCAGAATCAGGCTTTCAGCTTGAGTGACTGGTGGGACCATTCAGGAGTAGAGTGACAGCAGGAACAAAATGATGTGAACAGGGAACAATGATAAATTTTGTTACTCTGAGTTCGCTATTTTATTATGTTGAGTTTGAAAAACCCGTGTGACGTCCAAAGGAATACGGTCTAAGGCATGGTTGAATATATACAGGTTAGAAGAAAACCATAGACTGGAGATGACAGATTTGGAAGTCGTAAGTGAAGAGCAGGGGTGGTTGAAACCACATGACTGAAGTAGGTGGAGATAAAATGACCAAGGACACACTTCTAAAAAACAGCAGTATTTAAGATACAGGAGGAATGAGGGAAACCCAGGAAGGAAAGTGAGAAAAGCAGCCCTAGGGGCACCTGGATGGCTCAGTGGGTTAAGCCTCTGCCTTCTGCTTGGGTCGTGGTCCCAGGGTCCTGGTCAAGCCCCACATGGGGCTCTCTGCTCAGCAGGGAGCCTGCTTCCCTCTCTCTCTCTGCCTGCCTCTCTGCCTACTTGTGATCTCTGTCAAATAAATAAATAAATAAATAAATAAGCAGCCCTAGAAATAAATAGAAGTGAGCAGTACCTTGAGTTAAAGGAGACGAGAAGTTCAAGAAAATACACTACAAGATCAAATGCTGCAGAAATATGAGAGGCAAGAGACCAGAGTGTCAGGAATCCCTAGCAGTGAGGAAGTCACCGATAAGATTTGTGGACAATGGTTTCACTGTTGTGACCAAACAAGGACAGGCAGCCAGGGAGAGCGAGCTGGGAACAAAATGATGAGGGAGAACCTAAAGCTGACAGATGGAGGTCTCTGAGGAATTAGGTACAACTATGACCTAGTGCAGAGGCACTGGTCCCAGACAAGTAAAGGGCCACCGTTTCCCCTAGTTTGTAAACACTGAGAACTGGAAGTAAAGAGGAAGTCCAAGAAGCTCTAAAGGGATCTTAACTAATGGTCAGTTTTTTCTTTAAAGTAAAAGGATAGTGGCACCTGGGTGGCTCAGTAGGGTTGCAAGTTCAATCCCCACACTGGGTAAGAGACTACTTAAAAATAAAATCTTAGGGGCGCCTGGGTGGCTCAGTGGGTTAAAGCCTCTGCCTTCGGCTCGGGTCATGATCCCCGGGTCCTGGGATCGAGCCCCACATCGGGCTCTCTGCTCAGCAGGGAGCCTGCTTCCTCCTCTCTCTGCCTGTCTCTCTGCCTACTTGTGATCTCTGTCAAATAAATAAATAAAAATCTTTAAAAAAATAAAAAATAAAAAAATAAATAAAATCTTAGGGGCACCTGGGTGGCTCAGTGGGTTAAAGCCTCAGCCTTTGGCTCAGGTCATGATCTCAGGGTCCTGGGATCGAGCCCCGCATCAGGCTCTCTGCTTAGCAGGGAGCCTGCTTCCCCCTCTGTCTGCCTCTCTGCCTACTTGTGATCTCTGTCAAATAAATGAATAAAATCTTTAAAAACAAATAATAAAAAAAATAAAGTAAAAGGATTGCTGTTAACCACAGAAAAGGATGTGACAGGAAGATATGGGAAAGCTGCTGTTCAAGAGGGGAGAGGAGGATGACATGAGAGGTGCCATAGGCCCACAAAATCTCCTTGCTCTACAGTCCCCTTTCTTCGAAGTGTCACCTTCAGAGTCATTCTAACAGGAATGGGAAAGCACAGAGAACATATGGAAGCCTACTTGGCAATATTCATCAAAACACAAACCCACTTGCCGTTGTACCTATCAACTCTACTTCTGGGAATGTACAACAAATATACCTGCCTGGTATGTGAAGGCTGTGTATATTCAGTAGAGCACGATCTGCGACAGCAAGTCAATGCAAACAACCCACATACACATCATGAAAGACTAGTTAACTAAATTATGAATTACTGGGGCTCCTGGCTGGCTTAGTCAGTAAAGCATGCAACTCTTGATCTCAGGGTCATGCTTCTGAGCCCCAGACTGGGCACAGAGATTACTTTAAAAAAAAAAAAAAAAAAGGTTATGATTTACTAGGATTTCTCCAAAAAAGAGCTTTCTGTTCTTAAGTGGAAAGGTCTATGAAATATCTGAAAAGGGGTTCCTGCCTGGCTCAATCAGTCGTGCATGCTACTCCTGACCTTGGGGTTATGAGTTTGAGCCCTGTGTTGGGTGTACAGATTATCTGGAAAAAAGAAAAAGAAAAGAAATATGTGCGAAAGGAAAAACGTAGAACAGTATTTACAGCATTCTGTTTGTGATTAAAGAAATGAATATAAAAATCTATATTCATACTCCTATTTGCATAAGGACACCTGGAAAAAGGCACAAAATAGTTCCATGGGAGACTGGCTGGGATTAAAACTATTTTTTAAGACTGTATTTATTTATTTGACACACAGAACGAGGTGGGGGGAGAGAGAGAGAGAGCAAGCACAAGCAGGGGGAATGGCAGGCAGGGGAGAAGCAGGCTCCCCACTGGGCAAGGAGCCCCATGTGGGGTTTGACCCCAGGACCCTGGGAGGCCATCCCGGGATTAAAACTTTTCAATGTATAGGGGCGCCTGGGTGGCTCAGTGGGTTAAAGCCTCTGCCTTCAGCTCAGGTCATGATCCCAGCGTCCGGGGATCGAGCCCCACATCAGACTCTCTGCTCAGCCAGCAGCCTGCTTCCCTTCCTCTCTCTCTGCCTACTTGTGATTTCTGTCTGTCAAATAAAATGTCTACCTTAAAACTTTTCAATGTATAGATCACATTACAATGTTCTAATTTTGAGACTTATGTAAGGTACTGTCTATTCAAAATTTAAATTTAAATTTAAAATTAAAAATTTTAAGATACAGATTTTCTCTTCAGAAAAACCTACGTAACCAGGGAAGCCCCCATCCCTGACCTTAAAAACGTCACGATCTATGATTCTGAGGTTAAACGATGTGATGTCTTCCAGCCTACTCTTTTAAAATGTCAGCAAAAACGAACCAACTGTGTACTAATGTTAAGAACTGGTAATTTAGATGACGAGCTTAGGGAAATTCGTTATACTATTCTGTCGTTGAGAAATCTTAATAAAAAAGTAAAATATAAAAATAACGTTCTAGGCCCCCGTATTCATCACTTCTCGTCACAGCTGATCCCAACTGCAGTGAGTCTTACCGGATCTGTTCCATGGCTTTCCACGTCAGGGTCCTGGGCGGAGCACCCGGAGCCTCCATTTGCCTCCGAATTTTCTGGAACCGGGCGGCTTTTTTCTGCCGTTTCAGGGTGCTGGGGGAGAGAACCAATGGCAGAAGCCATGCGTGGGAGCAAAATGGGTGGCTGAAGAGCCTCGGACTACATCACAAAGAGCCCAGCCCTCTTCTCTTTGTTTGCAAGGGCAACCAGGCCATGTGTGTTGGCTCAAACCTGCTCCATACACCTCCCCAGAAATCTAATAGCTAACACAGCCCGGAAGCATGCCGAACTTTCTAAACGGGTGATGAAACGCGTCACTGGTGAAGAAAGCTGTGGTCCCAAAGGCGCCGCACGCCCGCCCCTGCGCCCCTGACAACGGGTAAGAAACAAGAGCTGCGGCGGATGCGGAGGCACCACGCCCGGCTCCTAGCGGGCGCGGCCTGGAGCGCAGAGGCGCGAAGCCCCGCTGCAGGCTGAGGGCCCAGGAAGGAGCCGGTACCTCTCCACCTCCTGCAGCTCCCTCTCCTCCGGCTCCCAGTCGGAATCGGGGTCCGGCTCGCGGCCGAGAGAGCCGGGGTCTGCCACCCCCCGGGTCGCGAACCCACAGCGAGCGACAGCAGCACGAACACGCACGCCCAGCAAGACGCCCAGAGTAACCGCCATGTCGACAACAAGTCTTCAGCAGCCGGAAACGCGCAGTACCGGAAGTCTAGGGGCGGGGGCGGAAGTGCACGGGCGGGCCGGAAGCAGGGATGGTCGCAAGTCTCTCCCGCTTCCGGCCGAGGACTGGGAGACGGGACTTGAAACCCCGCGCTGCCCACCCTTCCCGGCTGTGAATGTGGAGAGTATTGAGCCTGAAATGCAAGGGCCAGAATGACGTAGAGGACGCTCCTGCAAAACGCCATAAACTTTAATAAAAAGACGGATTCATTTGCCAAGAGCCGCCCCTCCACCCCAACGGCTGCCCAGGCCAGCCTGTCTCCGCCACGACGGCGTTAAAGGCGTCCCCTCGGTGGTCCTCTGATGGCCACAGATCCCTGCCTTGGGCACCCGGCTCCTCTGGGAAAGGGGCTTCTTGTCGCCAGGATGACCTGCAGCCCCGGGCCGCACCCGGGGTTCAGACCCATCACCTAGCAATAAATCCAGGCTAAGGTTTGAAGGGCGGGGATGAGTACGTGGCCGACCCTGGCTCCTCTTCATCTTTTAGTCTTTACGGATCTGAAAATAATCTTAGGGTATTGAGGAATTCTTGATGTCTTTGTGTTTTTGCCTTGTGCAAACAGGGTTCCTGGCCAGGGCTTTTCAAACTGAAGCTTGGTGACAGTCTTTCATTTAGCAAAGATTGAAGGCCCTCCGCCCCTTTGGAAACCCGAGGGGCCTCTCCAGGAGAGGTTGAGTGCTGGGCTTGCATCCTGCGTTAACCAGTGGTGGCTGAGGTCGAGGAGGGCAGTGGTCTGCAGCATCAGGGGTGCAGAGGCAGGGCAGAGAGTGAGATCACGGGCTTTGGGTGCTCTGTGTTCAAAGGCTACCGAGGAGGGCAGGCACAATCAGTCCATGAGCCACTTTCCACTCTTTCTGGCTGCAGAAGATAGCCTTGCTTTGGGGTTAAAGAGGATGATACTGATCCTGCCAGGGCTCTGTTTATGGCTTCTAGCCTTCTGTTGGCTTGGCCTTCTGCAGTGGAAACATGGGTCCCCTGAGTTGGTATTCACAGGAGGTTCCTCACCTCTTTACCACCTGTTGCCCCGTTACCAACACAGAGGAACAGCATCCCATGCTCCCCTCCAGCATCTATACCAGGCTGCATTGTAATTGTGTGTTTACTTGTCGGTTTCCCGGTTAGGTTTGTTAAGTGCTGGGGCTGTACTTCTGCCATTTCTACCAGGATCCACTACCTGTCCCACTCCCACACTGGTGGAGGTGTCGTGTTATATTTTGGGAACATCCCAGCTGTAATGTTTGCTACTGGGAATTTACCCAAGTCAGAGTGACCAAAGCTGGTATTGTATACTTACGGCTAGTGAGCCTGACTCGGGCACTGGAAAAATAGCGCCTTCCAGGTGTCTTCATTGACAATGAACAGGGGCTGATGGCTGCTGGATCTCCCATCCAGCTGAAGTTCTTGGGCTGTAGGTGGCACCAGGAATGATGTGGAATTGCAGCATTCATGGCTGGCAGTGGCCCTAAGATCCTGGGGACCAATTCGTGGGCCCGAACTGGATGCAGGAAATGAGGAGGGCCCTGCTCTTTGGCGGCCCTTCTCAGGAGGACCAGTGGGACCAGACTCACAGATTGCAGTTCCTGACTGCACAGCCCGTCCTGGTGGCATCTAGGCTGGAGGAGAAGAGCAGCCCCTTACATTTCTTTTGAGGCTGGATGGAGCGGTGTGAGAAGATAGGTGACTGAAACATCTCTTCTAGGCTGTGGCCACTATTTAACCCATTAACTCCTTTGGGGCCCAGCCAAAACTGAGGACTCAGCAGGCTTGCTGCTAGCCCAGGGAATAGTGAATGCGGCAGCTGTTCTGTTGGCCCAAGTCTGTTTACTTATCACCCGTTAGAGCCGTGGTACTGGCAGTGCTAGGGAGAGGTTACACGGAAGCCACCGAGGGTGGTGGCCTTGTTCTTTGTCAGTCATGAGTTTGGGGTTATTGCAAGACTGGAACATAGAGAACAGCTCTCTTAGGAGAAGGGTGGGAGCTGCACTGGGCCAGACGTCATTACCACAAACAAGGGAGCTGGGGAACAAATGCAGAAGGAACCAAGAGACCCTTTCCCAACACCCAGCATACTCTGCTCTCCCGGGCTGCGCGCCAGATACCATCACATTAGCCGCCTGTGCTGTGACCACCACCGTATGCTGCTGCAGCCCATTTTCCCGCGTTCCGTGAGATGCTGCGTAGGGACCCTCACCAGGTACTCATGAAGTTTTTTCTGGCCCTGGCGGCTGGGGTGCAGCATGCGGGTGAGCTGCTCTACAATACCCAGGCTTCGGATGAGATTCTCCCTCTGGAGCAGAGCCTTCATGCGCTCGAGCTCCTCCTCTTCCACAATCTCTTGAGGATGCATGGTATCGAGGCGCGCGGGCAGCAGCTGTAAGGTACATGAGAGATGAGTGCAAGATCTCCAAGGGGGTGTCCCATGCCATCATGGCTGGGGGACTCCTTCCCACTCCACCCCCACCGCCCTGCCCCGTTCCCTTCCCTGACCCTAGTGGAAGGTGCCCTTTGCTATCCATTCTCTCACCTCCTGGTCCACCAGGTCAGATCCAATGTACTCATTAGGAACTCCTCACTCCCTTATACAAGAGGAGGAGAGGACAGCAAAGATTCCCTTCTCTAGGAGTCGCAACCCATCTCCTGCAGAAAGGCAAGAGCTACCAAACCCCTGACACCTCTTTCTCCCGGGTCCGGTTCCTGTAAGCCAAGTGGGTGGAAAGTCCCCGGAGCCCGGCCCTGGATCGGCTCTTCTCCCCCGCGGATTCACCCTGGTTCTGGTCCCTGTTTTCCTTTCGCCTCTTACTGCCCGAGTTCTCCTGCTGTTCCTGCTTAAGGCGGATCTCTTCCAGCTGCTGCCTGACAAGACACAGCAGCTTCAGACACTGGAGAAATTGTACCGGGGAGAAGCAGGGTGAGGGGGACAGGGTATGGGAGAGTGGGGAGTTACGATCTGTTGCGGGGATTGACAGGAGAAGAACGAGGAGGAAGACGGGAAGCCCGCTAAATGGAAACGGAGTCACTGAGAGTCTGATAGGACATAGGACCCCATTCCTCTTTGCTCAAGTGTCCGGTTTCCTCCCTGCCCTGCTGGGGAGCAATTCAGCTTCAGGACAACTCCACCCAAGCGGACAGAGGAGAATGCAAGGCCAAGTACCTGGCACACTCCTCTCTGGCCTTGGAAGCAGCAGTCTCCTGGAAGAGGGAGCCATTGTGCTTGAAGAAAGGTGCGTACTTGTCCGTGTCGGGCCCAGGGTAGATCCGCCGGTATCCCCCGAGGTGGGAATCCTCATAGCGTTCCTGGTCCAGTATTGCAGCATGGGATGACTCAATTTGTTCTCGCCTATGGAAACCAGGCTCAGAGTGAGTCAGGAGGACCGTGAGAATGTGCAGTGGGGGAAGGAAGGCTAGCCAAAGCTTGGAGGATCTCCTGCTAGCTTCACGGCCTTTCTGTCAGTGGCCCACGTAGGGAAAGCTGCCAAGGCCATCTGGCCAATCCCACCTGTGTGTAGCCATGAAAATAGAGGCTTGACTTCCAGAAATCTGATTTCCTTCCTTCCTTCCTTCCTTCCTTCCTCACTCTTTCTTTCTTTCTTCCTTTCTTTCTTTTTTTCTTTCTTTGAAGATTTTATTTATTTGACAGAGAGAGACACAGCGAGAGAGGGAACACAAGCAGGGGGAGTGGGAGAGGGAGAAGCAGGCTTCCTGCTGGGCAGGGAGCCTGATGCGGAGCTCGATGCAGGGCTCGATCCCAGGATACTAGGATCATGACCTGAGCTGAAGGCAGACGCTTAATGACTGAGCCATCCGGGTGCTCCAGAAATCTGGTTTTCATCTTAAGTGCAAAGGGGTCCCCTCATACGCTAGCATTCCCAAGTTAACACCATCTTTTGGGTTTCTGATTGTAATCTGTGTTAATGACAGAAAATACAGAAGCACAAAAAGATCAAACGTCCCGTAGTCTTACTGTGCAATTAGCATATTGGTTATGAGCATGGACTCAGGCAGGACCCCGGAGTCTGAATCCTAGCTTTGCGCCTAACTACCTTGCTCTTTCTTTAATCCTCCCTTCCTTTCTTCTTTCAGACAAAAATGGGATCATACAGCAACATTTTCAAATGGCTTCCTAGTAGTCAAGTGATTCTATGATTGTACTCTTGTTTCTTATTTTTTAAAGATTCTATTTTTTTTAAAGATTTTTTTTCTTTATTTGACAGACAGAGATCACAAGTAGGCAGAGAGGCAGGCAGAGAGAGAGGAGGAAGCAGACTCCCTGCTTAGCAGAGAGCCCGATGCGGGACTCGATCCCAGGACCCTGGGATCATGACCTGAGCCGAAAGCAGAGGCTTTAACCCACTGACCCACCCAGGTTCCCAAGATTCTATTTTTTTAAAGTTTTTATTTATTTGACAGAGGGATAACAAGAGCAGGAACACGGTTAGGGGAAGTGGGAGAAGCAGGCTTCCCAACGAGCAGGGAGCCCGATGTGGGGCTCCATTCTGGGCTCTGGGATCATGACCTGAGCCGAAGGCAGATGCTTAACTGACTGAGCCCCCCAGGCACCCAAGGTTTTATTTTTAAGTAATCTCTACACGCAGTCTGAGGCTCGAACTCAAAACCCTGAGAACAAGAGTCACACACTCCACCCACTGAGCCGGCCAGGCCCTGCTGTACGTTTGCTTAGTAAGTCCAGTAGTTGGGGTGCCTGGGTGGCTCAGTGGGTTAAAGCCTCTGCCTTTGGCTCAGATCGTGATCCCGGGGTCCTGGGATCGAGCCCGGCATCGGGCTCTCTGCTCAGCGGGGAGCCTGCTTCCTCCTCTCTCTCTGCCTGTCTCTCTGCCTACTTGTGATCTCTGTCTGTCAAATAAATAAAATCTTTAAAAAAAAATAAGTCCAGTAGTTTTCAGCCCTTTCCCTCACTGAAGGACACGATTCCTACAGTCATGTGTGCAGTCCCACTGTGGGAATACCCACTGTATTTATAGTTCTACTTCCCTCCGTTCACACATTTGAGTGCCTATGTCGTGTTCCAGGCCCTCAGGATGTCATGACAGATCAAATACACACTGGCCCTGCCTATTGCAATGCAGGTGGTGAAGAGTGATGTTGTTACGGGAATAATTCTAAACCTACTCCATTCGTATGTATTATTAACATTATAATTTAGTATCAGCCACAAATCGCCATGTTTGTAACCCATCTTATAATGAAAGCAACAGTGGGTGAAAAAGACTGATTTCAACAATCCCTTATTATGGAATGACTAGACTGTTTTCTGTTTCATTATAAACTTTCTAGAGGAGCTTTGTTTAAAAACAAAAACAAAAGCAAGAAGAAACAGCTCATCAGACCACATAAAGCTCCTTATGTGCTAACAGGAAATAGCTCCAAATGACACTGCTAAGCATGGGACAGAGAATGTGAAAGTTACATTATTGTCTGGGTAAAGGGAGGAGAACAATGTGTGTGTGTGTGTGTGTGTGTGTGTGTGTGTGTGTGTGTAGGTATGTATGCATTAAATATTTATCCAAGTACACACATGACCCAAGGAACAGAGATTGGCTTGTCTGGGGGAATACAGTAGCTGGAGAAGAATTAAGAGATTATTCACAGTATCTTTTGAATTTTGAACATATTGTCTGTGATATGTAACATATTATCTCTGCAGAAAAAAGTTATTCTTTGTAGTCTGTCAGCCCTAGACCACCTTCCCCACCTAAAGAAGCACTCGTACGCCCAGGCCAGTGGTAACAAGACAGCTCAGACACCTGGAGCACCTCACTTCCCGTGGCTGCTGGTGGTACTGGAAAAGCCGCTCCTTGACTCGACGCTTGTCCTCCTCCATCACCTTCCTTTTGTCACAGCCTCGGAGGTTGACAAGGGTCATGGCATCGCAGAGAAGTGCATCCTTCACTTCTCGATCGAGGCGGGAGTCAGTGGTGAAGCTTGGAGAGTGGTTTACCTGCCAGGAGGAGTCATGATCCACCCTGTTCCCAGACCACCGAAATAGGAGTGGTCTCCTGGAGACCTGACTGAGGGTATAGTCAAGACATCCCTCCTGGGGCGCCTGGGTGGCTCGGTGGGTTAAAGCCTCTGCCTTCGGCTCCGGTCATGATCCCAGGGTGCTGGGATTGAGCCCCAAGTTGGGCTCTCTGCTCAGCAGGGAGCCTGCTTCCTCCTCTCTCTCTCTGCCTGCCTCTCTGCCTACTTGTGATCTCTGTCTGCCAAATAAATAAATAAAATCTTAAAAAAAAAAAAAGACATCCCTCCCACAGAGGCCTCAGCCAAGGAGGCTGGGTGTTTTTGACTCCCAAGTCCACAGGACTGTGCCACGGAGATCCCTCTGATACCCAGACAGCCTGATTCTATAGATACAGTGCCCCTAAAGACAAAGATTACATGAGGAACACTTGGGATCCAAATCCTGGACCGGTGGCCAGACCACACTCAGATTTGACTCAGCAGGTGAAAAGCGGAGAGATCTTACATCCCCACCCCAGGGCCACCACATCCCCCATTCTCTGCACGTATGTGCCAGGCATCCCGTTCAGGGCGGCCCCTGGACCTTGGTTCTGCAAAGCCCAAAAGACATTCCTCACCTCCAGCAGCCAGGGCTTCAGCCTGTGGTCCAGCAAGATGTCAAAACCGAGGATCTCAAAACAAGCACATGTACCTCCGCTCAGATATTGGGGAAAACAGGTTCGGTAGTTGTGGCGAAGAACAGAATGGGCTGAGATGATGGTTTTGATGATGATGTCCTCGATGTCCCCCCACAGCTCTCCGGGGTCGTAGCCGTGTTCTCGCAGCCAGGCGTTGAGCGTGGACAGCTTCCTGCGAGGCCCAGTGCTCAGAGGACCACCCATTTCTACACCAGTGGGTCTGGCCTACAGGCAGGATGGTCCCTACCACTACCCCTACTTCTGGGTGCCTGCATGGGAGCGTGGAGCGGGGCTTACTGATCAGGGTGGGGGGTGGGGCCGCACTTAGAGGTCAGGCACAGGACAGGGGTCTGTAAAGATGGTTTTCCTGAGCATTTGGCCTCCCAAGAGCTGACTCAGCTTTTGGGCTGCTGAGACCGTAACCTGAGAGCCATCAGAATTAGGGAGTACCTTTTACTGCCCATAGCATCATCCCGGACAAAATTCTCATTGTGTTTGTTGATAGCGTAGTTGGTCAGGTGCATGCAGACGTCATCCTGGGAAGAGAGCGGCCCCGTGGCTCAGACGGCTTCCCTCCAGCACCCTGTCTCTAGCCCTTCATTGCCTTTTGATCACCCATCCCTCCCCAGGACAGCTCATCTCCCGTCCGTCTTCACCTACGAACAGTTCTGTAAGCTCCTGGGGAAAGGGGCAGGCCAGGCTCCTCCAGGAAGGACCTCGTAGCACTCACCACCCACCAGATGCTCTCCTCCCAGTCAGGTGCCAGGGTTCACGGGTGACAATGACAAGCCTCTCTACTTGGTTTCTCCATGGAACCTCAGGAGAGGAGGGCGCCGCTCTGCCCCCCCCCCCAGGACTGCCAGCTGGCCCCTTACCAGGTTGCTGTGGCTGGGCTCCACGTAGGGCATAGTGGCAAAGCGGGCCAGGCCCTCCTCATACATGAAGATCCGAAGAGGGTCGCAGGACGTGATCAGGACATAGATCCGCATATCAAACTTGAAGCCGTCAATGAGGAAGGGCTGAAAGCACGCACACCCACCAGGGAAGAAAACCTTTGAGGTGCTCGTTCTATCCCATGCACTGTTGTAAGCGTTTCAAATCAGAATACCTCATTTAATTTTCACAGTAACTGTATGAAGCATAAAATAGTTACTGTTATCATTCCCATTCAACCGATGAAGAAACTAAGGCACAGAAAGCGTTAGAAATGGCCCAAGATCACACATTTAAGAAGTGGGAAAACTCAGACTGAGACCCAGAAAGGGTTCCTCTGAAGCCTGGCTCTGGCCTGCCTCCGAGGTGAGGGGAAGCAGCAGGAAGGGGAGGAGCTAATGGGCAGGCCGGCTTCCTCTCTGGCACTGGGAGAGACGAGGCACCCAGGGCTCGGGGAGGGCCCCGGTGGTCCCGAGGCACCCTTCACCTTGGAGATGTATTGCTGGCAGATCATATGCTCTCCCGGCTTGATCTCCCGGGGGTTTCGGGTGATGAAGATGCCCCGTCCCTGGCAGCCGCTGTCCGGTTTGCAGATATAGGTGCGGGTTTTTCGCTGACGGCCATAGGACTGGAAGTCCCCAAAGCTACATGCAGAGAGAGGCAGGTCAGAAGGGGTTCTGTGCGGGGCGCCTGGGTGGCTCAGTGGGTTAAAGCCTCTGCCTTCGGCTCAGGTCATGGTCCCAGGGTGCTGGGATCGAGCCCCACATTGGGCTCTCTGCCCAGCGGGGAGCCTGCTTCCTCCTCTCTCTCTCTCTGCCTGCCTCTCTGCCTTCTTGTGATCTCTGTCCATCAAATAAATAAATAAAATCTTTAAAAAAAAAAAAAAAGAAGGGTTCTGTGCATCACAGCTGAGCCAGGCCCCATGGAGCTCTGCTCCCGTCCATGCTCTTCCTGGAGCGTCTGTCTCAGACCTTCTTTTCTTAGACCAGCTGAAACTCTCAACCCTTGAGACTTTCTAGGTCACAAGGCCACAGTCTGGAGGGAACTGAGATGGTGAAACCTTTCCTCCCGGAGGACATGAGCCTGGGCAGTGGGGGGCTCACTCACTCTGCAGGGAGACACCAGGTGCGGGGGAAGATGTTGTACTCGGTAGGATAGAGTTTCTGCATGCGGTTGAGGTTCCGAGCCAGCAGATCTTTGCGGCAGATTTCGGTCATGCCAGGAAAGTGGTTGATTTTCTGAAACAGAGTCAGTTGGTTAACGAACCCCACCAGCCGAGTAAGCAGCGGTCCCTGGGGCCTTGGGCATGCCGGGAGGACTGGGAAGGTCAAGGTAGAAGTCACGGTGGATGAGGTGCTTGGGTGGCTCAGTCAGTTAGGTGTCTGACTTGATTTCAGCTCAGGTCATGATCTCAGGGTGCTGAGATTGAGCCCCTCATTGGGCTCCGTGCTGGGTGTGGAGGCTGCTTAAGATTCTTTCACTCTCCCTCTGCTCCTCACCCTTACCCCCAAGCACATGCATGCACTCTCTTTCTTTCTCTCTCTCTTAAGTGTGGTGGGGTGCACCTAGGTGTCTAAGTTGGTTAAGCATCTGCCTTCAGCTCACGTCATAATCTCGGGTCCTGGGATTGAGCCCTGTGTCAGGTTCCCCACTCAGCAGGGAGTCTGCTGAGTCTCCCTCTCCCTCTGCTCCTCCCCCCTGCTTATGTGCTCTCTCTCTCTCTCAAATAAATAAAACCTTAAAAAAAAAGGTCACAGTGGGGGTAATCCCTGTACCCAATACCCTAAGGGAGAAAAGGAAGGTTCCCTAAAGCAAGTGAGAACCTCCTCCTTGGCCTCTCCCAAAACACAAGTCCACACTGAGGTTGGGAAATGAGGGGCAGCAAGAAGGATTCACCAGGACTCTGGGCCTTCTAGCTGCCTTATAACATCCCCCAGACCACTGGAGATGCGTCCTGTAAGAATTGGTGCATGGGAGCACCAGCAAATGAGAAACCCTTTTCCAAAAGATCAAAGGAAGTCGAGCAGTCCCAGGAATGCCCTGCCGCGCCACCCCCAGGATATGGCGTTGCCAAGGTGCCTGCTGGAACCTCAGAGCCAGGAGGCAGCATCTCGCGTTGGTTCTGGGCTGTCTCACTGGCTTTACCACTCATCCGCTGCAGGAACTTCGTGTTTCTGAGCCTTGGTGTCTGCTTAACAAAAAGGGTGTCTGCCACTCAGGGCTGGTTTTGAGGATTTCATGAGGGAAGAGTGTAAAAGCGCTTAATACCCCAAGGAACGCTGTTCATGTTGCCTTGCTCGTCTTCCAACTGCTTCCTGCTTGACCCTTCTTTGGGGCTCCTCAAGCACTTCCAGTTCTCTCTCTCTCTCTCTCTCTCTCTCAGGCTCTTCTCCCATGACTTGTAAAACAAGTTACAATCTCCTCCACTCCCTTCCTGGCTTCGCCTCAAACTAAGCCTGCAGACGATTCTAAATTCTGGAATTGCTAACCACCACAAAGACCCCATTAAAGGTCCGGCTTAGTCAGTGGAGCGTGTGACTCTTGCTTTCCGGGTTCTGAGTTCAAGCCCCATGTTGAGTATAGGGATTAACTTAAAAATAAAATCTTAAGGGGCACCTGGGTGTCTCGGTGGATTGGGCCTCTGCCTTCAGCTCAGGTCTTGATCTCAGGGTCCTGGGATGGAGCCCCGAATAGGGCTCTCTGCTCAGCAGGGAGCCTGCTTCCTCCTCTCTCTCTGCCTGCCTCTCTGCCTACTTGTGATCTCTCTCTCTGTCAGATAAATAAATATCATCTTTAAAAAAAAATAAAATCTTTAAAAAAAAAAGACCCAATTAGAGGATAACAACAATGCCACGAAGAGGCTATGATCTTTTGTGGACGCATCTTTCCTGACTTCCTTGCTACCGTGCAGGAGCCCGCACTGACTCAGTGGATGCCGATGCTCCGCTAAGCTGCTTAGAAGCCGATCACTCGGCCCGCCTGGCTGTGAGCACTGAAGCTGCCTTCCCCTTAGGTGGGCTCACCTGCCCTCAAGGGCGCCAGGTGGGCACGGATGCCTCCAGGCAAATAGTGCCCAGCAGATCCTTCCTTCCTATAATAGAAGTTCCAGAAACCCAAGAGAATTTTTCCTGGGGAGCAGAAGCCCTGGCCATGGCCTTTCCTGCTCTGCCCAGGGGGACAGTCACAGAGGGTGGCAGCCACAGCTGCCCGAGCAGAAGGGGGAGAGGACTCATTCAGGGACCATGGCCCCTTTTAGGCTCTTGGGCCCGGAGGTTGTACCTGAAACCTCTTCATGTCCATGACTCGTTCCAGTGAGACGGAGCAGTCTGTCCAGTACACAGTCCATTCCTCGTCCTCCCCCACCTCCTTCAGGCCACACATTTGGGCTGCCCGACGCACTGTGGAGAGAGGGGTTTCAGTGGTGCCAGCCGGGACACTGGCAGCAAGCCTGGGGGTTGTAGCTGGGTCAGATAAGGAACAGACTTGGCCAGAGAGTGGGTTGAAGACGGAGGTGGCTCTTACCTCCAGTGCTGCAGCTTAATTGCCATGTGACAATTCCAAGTTCATGAGGCTGTCAGGGCCCTTCCAAAATCCGTGACAGAGAAAACTAGAGCCTGGCTCTCTGATCCTGTGAGTCTTCTCTCTCTCAGCTGGGGTGGTTTCTGACCTGCAGAGCCGACCCTCCGGAGGGGTCGCACTGGCACCTCCCACACGGGGTGGCCCCTGGCCCAGATGGCAGTGGGCACGGGAGGAGATGAAAAGATAGCTGACCTAGCTGGTGATTTTTTTCTTTTAATTCCTCAAGCCCCCTCAAGGGCTTCCTTGGGGGAGGGGACCACAACCATATTGACCTGTTCTCATGTCAATTACGGTAAAATCTGGGAAGGGGAGAGCAATGGTGACCTTCAGTCGCTTTTTCTTGCTAGATAACAGCGGGATTCCCACTACCACTAAGACAAACCAGAACAGTGATGTCTCAGCTGCTGGTAGCTCGGTACTGGTTATAGGCCAGCTGAACGAGACGCAGGGGCTGGGAGCCTGACTGGGGACCATCCCCAGAGCGAAAGCTGCAGGTGCCCTCTTATGGACAGTGGTGTGTGAGTGAGCTGGGTGCTTACCGCTCTCATACTTGCAGTTGGTCAAGTTGATGGCCAGGGGTCTGGAAGGGAGGAATAGTAGAAATCAGGCAGAGTGGGATAAAAGACAGACCCGAGGCTTCCAGATACCCGACACATCTACAATGCAATTCATTGTCTCTAAAAGCCACTTGAAGACCAGGATGATAGAAATGGGCTGAAAATGCAAACCAAGCCAGCTCAAATGGTTCTGAATTTTGTGTTTTTGTAGTACCAAAAGGTTAACGATGTTCCTGTACTGCCTGTCCTCTTTTGCAGATTAAAGGGAAGACCCCCCCCACCCCGCAACTGCTGAAGGGACGCCAAGGGGTGACTCTCTTCTGCAGCCAGGCAGGTGAGGGGACCCAGGCACCTGTCTGTTACCTGCGTTTCCGCCTTCTCTTTCTCCTCCCCACTTCTAAGTCATCTGAGTCAGCTGGGGCTATGATTTTCTTTGGAATTTTCTTGGCTACAATAGATAAGGACACTCCATCCCCAAATTCCTTATAGTCAGCCTTTGAGAGTTCCTGCTGAGGAGAGTTAGAAGGGATGGTAGCTTCTCCTTGAACACACTCCTCCTCGGATTCCTCTTCCTCAACGTAGTCTTCCTCCGACTCGCTGGTCTTACAGGTATTTGGCTCCATCCTCTTAGGTTCTGAGGGGAGAGGGGTGAGAGTGAAATATGTGTCCGAGCTTCCTTCCTCCAGGTCCAGGAAGGCCTGCGGGAGTCCACGCAAAGGATCTCCTTCATGGTGTTACAGGGGAACGTTGCCGCCCCTACAGAACAATCCCACTACAGAAGGGGATGGTTTCCTGGTAGGTATTGGGGGCAGGGGATGCCTGTGAAATGTTGGAATGTTGGCTTCCCCGACAAGTCCTGATTATCCGAGATCACCCCTCCATACAACACGCTGGGGTGCACGCAGAAGCTGGACAGAGCTGGCAGGGACCGTGATCATGACTTTTTTATTCCTGAATGGGAAGGAGGGGATGGCTGGGCTCTTGGGGGACCTTCGATTTTAAAATGGAGCTGAAAACCAAAGGTCGTCTAAGCCGGCCCTTTCCCTGTCCCCATGATTCAGTTTCTCCATGTGTACACCCTGGCACTTGATGGCTAAGACCCCTTGGGCTCTGCTGGCTGAGGAGGAGCCCCTGGCGGACACTGCCCACCCGAGATTCCGAGGAGGGGGTGGGGGCTGCTGGGTCCGCCCCTAGCGGTCCGAGGCTGGACTCAGGTGGTCGCTCATGTCCACCCTTCGCCCGGCTTCTGCTCCTTCCCGGGCGTCGCTGGGCGTCCGGGACCGCCTCCTTGTTCCACAGGACTGGCCGATCGCGAGGGGGAGCCCGCCCCCCCCTTCCGGGGTTCGCTCCTAGCTCAGAGGTCCCGGCGGCGGCGGCGCCTCGTACGGCGAGCCAGCAGCCGCCGCCGCCGCCGTCGCCATGGACACGAGGGCGGCCCCCATTGGAGAAGCGTTCTGGGGGCGGGGCCTCCCCGGAACCACACCCACTCGGGCGCGGGCCGAGGCCATCTTGCGCGCGGGGGGACGCGCGTGCCCTGGTGGCTGGCGGTGGTGGCTCCGCGGTCCCGGCTGCAGCTCTGCGGCCGCTGTCTGGGGCATCAGCTGGGACTTGTAGCCCTTCCGCTTTCTCGCCGCTTCACATGCGTCTCATCCTATCCTATCTCGAACCCGGGGGGCGAGTCCGGAATTTGGCCAAGTCTGCCTTCGGGACAAATACCTGCTCGCCTGCCTTCAGTGTTTTAGTGACCTGTGCTGGACCGCGTCCGCGCTCGGGAGGGACAGCGGCGAACGGCGCGCACCCTGCTGTGCTGAGTAACAAAAGGGCCTCATCACAGAGCTCCTTCACCGCTCCTCCTATGCGAGTCCCCACACTCTGACTTCTGACGGCCACCTCCACCGAACTCAGTCCCGCCTGCCATTCTAGACTATCCCGTGTGCCTCAATCTAGAGGACGCTTTAAAAACTCCCTTCTTGGGCGCCTGGCTGGCTCAGTGGGTTAAGCGACTGCTTCCGGCTCAGGTCGTGATTCTGGAGTCGTAGGATCGTGTCCTGCCTCGGGCTCCCTGCTCAGCAGGGAGCCTTCTTCTCCCTCTGACCTTCCCCATCTCGTGCTCTCTCTCTCTCATTCTCTTTGTCTCAAATAAATAAAAATCTTTAAAAAACACACACGCACAAACAAATAAACAATAAACTAAAACGTCCCTCCTTTAAAAAAGATGTGGACATCCTTTGATTCATGTTTCTTAAGCATATATTGTTACTCTCTTCGTGAAATGCTTTGGAGTCCCTTGCCTTCCAGGACTATCACTTTTCTCATTTTTTTGCACAAATATTTTGGGTTCCAGGCACTATTCTGGGACCTGAACCATCATGAATTCTTGCCTGAATTTGCCACCACACAGCAACCTCTTAACTGTACTCTCTGGTTGTTCTTCCCTCCTTACCCATCCATTACATCTTCAGTATTTTCTCCCTCTCTCTTTTTTTTTTAAAGATTCTATTTCTTTATTTGAGAGAGTGAGAGAGAGCATGAGCCAGGTAAAGAGGGAGAGGCAGACTCCCTGTTGAGCAAGGAGCCCCACGTGGGACTCAATCCCAGGTTCCTGGGATCATGACTTGAGCTGAACACAGATGCTTAACCAATGAGCCACCCAGGCGCCCTTAAGTATTCTTTCTAATGCAAATCGGATACTCCCCAATTTAAAACTCTTCAGGGTTTCCCAATAGATCAAATCCAAAACCCCTTGGTTACATAGGCCCTCTACCAAAAAGCAAGCAGAGGTGGAGAGGCGCTGGGCTGGATCACGCCTTCCAATTTTTCTAGGGTGCTCAAAGGGGAGTATGGAGGGTCCCCTAAGTGTTCCACACTTAAGCTTAGGAAAAGCTTCTAAATCCCCCTTCTTGGGACGCCTGGGTGGCTCAGTTGGTTAAGCGGCTGCCTTCGGCTCAGGTCATGATCCCAACGTCCTGGGATCGAGTCCCACATTGGGCTCCTTGCTTGGTGGGGAGCCTGCTTCTCCCTCTGCCTCTGCCTGCCACTCTGTCTGCCTGTGCTCGCTCACTCTCTCTCTCTCTAACAAATAAATAAATTAAAAAAAAAAATAAATCCCCCTTCTTGACAATTCACGAGCTATATAAACAGCTGGGAAGTACCACCATAAAGAAAACCTATCTGCTCCCCAACCCCCACCCCATCTTATGAAAGAACTTAGTTTGACCAGAGAAGGCTTTCCTCTGAACAGCAGTCCTGGGGTAAAAACCTGGTATTTGGGCTCATCACCTGGGATACAAAGTCCATTTTGCTGTAACGGTCATTTGCACTTCCTTCATACTGAGCAAGCAAAACAAAGTGATGTTAATGGAGCTTGTATATGCAAAGCCTCACAGAAAGGAGCATAAGCTAAAATTACTGCAAGGTGCCGAAAAAAGGAAGTCGACCCCAAGTTTTTTATAGGAATTTAAATGTCAAATATATAATATTTAAATGTAAATATTAAACTTTTCTTATAAACTTTTTTTTTTTTGGTGGTACATATTCTGCCTTAACTCAGTGGGACCTTATAGCATCTTCTGGGATATAAAACTCTAAAATTCTATATAAAACTTCAGACGAGGCCAGGATGGAGAAAGCCAGCTACACAGGGACCTGAACCTCAGCTCAGGGCTTGTCAACTGTTAAGGACACCACCACTACCAAGCGAGCGGCTGCCTAGAGAGGCAGTCTCCAGCACACAGTGGCGGCTTCTGGCAGCGGACCACCGGTGCTGCGGTCCCGACCCCGCCACATGTGCGCTGTATGGGCTCAGACAAGTTGCCTCCACTCTGCCAGCCTCTCCTCATTAAATGGCGGTACTCAAGTTGTGAAGATGCCTTTTCTCACATGAGATGACGTGCGTGAGGGACACTCAACTGCGTGCTGGGGGCTGGAGGGAAATTCAAGGCTGGCGGGGCCGGGGAAGGTGCTCTAAGTAGGGCCTATGGGGGAGCAAGACCCAGCGGAGGGGAGGGATGAAGAAACGGTCACTGGTGGCTTGAGAAGGGAGAACTGGCAAAGGCAAGGGCAGAGGAAGTGGGGGGAGGGGGGACAATACCTGAGGCACTTTAACTATTACTTTGCCAAGACTTGATATGAGAGGAAAAGTCTATATATAACGTCAGGAATACATAACTTCTTTTTTTTTTTTTTTTTAAGATTCTATTAATTCATTTGACAGAGAGAGACAGGGAGAACGGAGACCACCAGCAGGGGGAGTGGGAGAGGGAGAAGCAGACTCTTCACCGAGCAGGGAGCCCAACATGGGGCTCTATCCCAGGAGCACCGAGCAGGGAGCCCAACATGGGGCTCTATCCCAGGAGCCTGGGATCACAACCTGAGCCGAAGGCAAACGCTCAACTGACTTAGCCACCCAGGCACCCCAGGATCTGTAACTCTTGTGCATACTCTTATTTATTTTCTAAAAAGATTTTATTTCAGAGAGAGAGAACGCAAGTGTGCATATGTGGTGGCGGGGGGGGGGGCAGAGGGAGAGAACCTCAAGCAGACTCTGCACTGGGCCCGATGGGCGGCTGGATCGCACAACCCAGATCATGACCTGAGCTGAAATCAAGAGTCTGGACGCCTAATGGACTGAGCCACCCAGGCACCCCCATACTTCCTTCCTAGTAACAGGTTTGACATCCCTGAAGCTTGCCTAAGAAGAAAAATGAGAAGCAGATACATTCATGACAGTGCATTCATTCAATTTATTCTAAGGTTTCTTCTCTTTACAGAGACCACTTAACAGTTCTCTACCCCTCCCCCGGGCGGAGGTGGATAAGGCGGCAGCCATGGAACCCCAAGCTACCACTGTGGACAGCTTTCTGGAAAGAGGCTTAGACCGGGTAGAAAATACATACTTCTAGAAGGATTACTGTTCATCCTGGGCGATCAAGGCCACCAGCGCTGCCTGTACTTCCTCTGCCTGGGCTGGGGGTAGCAGACAGTCTCGAATGAGGGCCAGAGCAGCCACCTCCGTCAGACTGCCGAAATCCTGGGACGTTTTGATGGGGAGGTGCCCAGCCAGCTCACAGAGGGCGACATTGAACGCCTCGCCTTCCTTTACCCCGAAGCTGGACTTCCGGGCCCACAGAATTACTCGGATGCCTGTGAGAGCGGAGGAAGGTGATGCCTTTCCAGGTGGGGCCCCCCGGGTCACAAACAAATTATGGGCAATCTCATGGTCCGTCAGGTAGTCAGTGGCCCGACATACCCTGCCTATGAGGGCTTCCAAGTCAGGCCCCGGCCCGCTTGTGTAGAAGAGGAAGCCGGGAGCGGGGAGGGCCTGGAGCAGGTGCAAACGGCCTCCAGGGTCCAGGGGCTCGCTCGGTGCCCCCTCCACGGGCAGTCTGTGAGCCAGGTAATACCCGTGCAGGTGCAGGTGGTTCACCGAGGCCAAGCCACCCAGGCTGTTGAAGCCGACGCGGAAGCCCGGGTGTGAGCTCAGCAGCACAGTCTCGATGCCGGCCCGCAGAGCACCTGGCAGCAGGCGCTGGGGGAGCCCCCGGGTGGGCTCGGGCACCAGCAGCACGTGGCCCCGCTCCAAGGGGCTGACATTGATCATGACGAGGATGTCCTCTTGCTGGAGAGCACCTGGGAGATCGGGCTCCCGGAGCAAACGGAAGAGGACTTCTCCTGGCCGGATCTTGTTGAAGTTAAACTGTTCGGGGTCAAATGCCTGCTTCACACTCCGGATGTTCTGGGGGCGCCTCCTCTGCACACCTCGCTCCACATTCAGCTGAGCCACAAAACCCACCGCACCAGGGAGGATCTGGGTCTGCAGCTCCCCGAGGCGGTAGCGGAAGAGCCCCAGTTCCATCCGCTGCCTCCAGGCGGCGCAGAGAGCAGAGTCGAAGCGAGACCTCAGTGTCCTGTCCAGGAGGCTGGGTGCGGTCCTTGGCCACTGAATCCCTTCCAGAAGTTCCTTCTGCCCGTAGACAAAGTTGGGAACGCCTTGCTCTTCCCAGTCCTTACGGTTTGGAGGGAGCAAATAGGAAATCTCATTTGAATCCTGTGCAGCGGCCATGGGGCTGACCTGAAACAATCCTAAGAGGTGAAAAATACAGGACACCGTCCCATTTTCAGAGATTCGATTTTGAGTTTCAAATAAATTTTACTTTTTGTTCTGATTACAAAAATAATCTATGCCTTTGGGAAAATATTTGGAAAACATGGAAACGCTCATGATTCCATCACCTCTAGATTAGCATTCATTTCTGCTGAATTAAAAAAAAATACACTTTTTCTTTTTTTTTTTAAGTATTTTTTTTGAAGATTTTATTTATTTATTTAACAGACAGAGACCACAAGCAGGCAGAGAGTCAGGCAGAGAGAGAGAGGAGGAAGCAGACTCCCTGCTGAGCAGAGAGCCCGATACAGGGCTTGATCCCAGGACCCCGACATCATGACCTGAGCTGAAGGCAGAGGCTTTAACCCACTGAGCCACCCAGGCGTCCCTATACTTTTTCTTTTAAAGGTTATGTATATTGAGTAAACTTCTCTCTCTCTCTCTTTTTTTTTTATATGGGGCACCTGGGTGGCTCAGTTGTTAAACGTCTGCCTTGGGCTCAGGTCATGGTCCCAGGGTCCTGGGATCGAGCACCACATGAGGCTCCCTGCTCCACGGGAAGCCCGCTTCTCCCTCTCCTCCTGCTTGTGTTCCCTCTCTCACTGTCTCTCTCTCTGTCAAATAAATAAATAAAATACTAAAAAAAAAAAAAAAAAGGCTAAGGGGACTGAGGCACTGGGAAGAACTGGGAGGGTCTCAGCTTCAGGAACGTAGTGGTACACCGTAGTGGCCTTTATAGAGCTGGAAGGACTGAGGGAGGGGTGGGGTGGGACTAGATTGATTTAGAAGAAGGGGGGAATGGAGAATTCAGTTCTGATCACTGAGCTTGAGATGCAGCCCGAGCATCCAAGAAGTGGTGGAGGCAGCTGACAGTCAAACCTGGAGGTCAAGGGTAAGGCGTGGACCAGATACAAATATGAAGTAGCATTTTAATCTCGGGACTAGGACCAAGGACCCAGGACCAAGATGACACCAGGAGGCTAAATATACGAATAAAGACGTACTGATCAACAGAAAGTGGTCACGGTGAGATTTACATTAAAGTGAACTAGTAGGCACAAAGCATCACCTGTGTCTAGAGAACACTTTAGAGTGATCAATCAGCAGTGACCATGTGACAGGATCAAACCTTTCCACGAAAACCAGGAGCAAGGGAACACTGGTCGCATGTCTACCTTGTGCCAGGCATGGGCTGGGTGCCCTCTATGTTCCCTCAGATGACCTACAACAAGCTTATGAACTGGGTATCATCCTGGGACAAAGGTGAGAGATTAGGCCTTACAGGTGACCAGATGTTTGAATTCCTGCTCTACTAGTCACTAGGGATGTGACCTTGAGCCCCTAGAATGAAGTCCATAAGGCTTAGCTGTGCACTCACTCTTGGGGCCTCTTGTTCCACTCTTCCCCTTGTCTACTCAACTCCTCACTTACTGAACTTGTTCCAGCTCAGGGCCTTGGTGCTTTCTGGGCTCCCTACCTACAATATACCCTTTTCGCAGATTTTCTTCACAGGGCTGGCCCCTTCAGGTCTCAGATCAAATGTCACCCCCTCAGGGAAACCTGGTGTGGTTCTCCTATTTCATGTCCCAAGGAAAACAGGAAGAAGGAAATAATATTATAAACAGGGAAAAGATGTCTGGAAAAAAAAAAAAAAAGTGGAATTCAAATCCAAGAGTTGGTAGTTACGAACAAAACCTGAAGAGATCCAACTAATAATTTCACAAGAAACACTAGAAGCTGTTTTTAAAAGTATTTCAGCAACTCAGTTTTACACTGTTTCAAGAGTTGGTCTAGCACAGGCAGGGCATTATGCTAAGCAGACTCAAAATGCCTATTCAATAACTTACAATGAGAAACACGCCAAAAAGCACCAAATGTTCCTATTGGCTAATCGGGATAGTTCCTCTTCTGTACAAAAATCTACCAGGGGGGCGCCTGGGTGTCTCAATGGATTAAGCCTCTGCCTTCGGCTCAGGTCATGATCTCAGGTCCTGGGATCGAGCCCCACATCAGGCTCTCTGCTCAGCAGGGAGCCTGCTTCCCCCCATCCCTCTCTGCCTGCCTCTCTGCCTACTTGTGAGCTGTCTGCCAAATAAATATATAAAATCTAAAAAAAAAAAAAAAAAAATCTACCAGGAAGCGAAATTAGAATCAGAAGGTAGTTCAAGGCAGGGTTCAGCACCAAGTGAGGTGCTGAGAGATCTATGTCACAGCTGGTCACCATGGTACAGGGCCAATTCCCACATCTTCACTGTGAAGAGATACAGTCTCACCAGGAAGTCCAGGGACAGGCCTTGGCTGGCCAGTGCTCCCTCCCCTCAGTCTAGGCCCAGGGGACACGATGACAGCTTCCCGTTCTTCACCTCCCCTTTTACTAACCAATCTCTTGTACAGAAAGAGCCTCCTGTCAAGATGATCAGGTTGGGACGGAACTATACTCATTTTGACTGGTTGTGGTGTTCTCAGTACTTTGCAGTCTCTACTTCCTGGAATGGAGTATTTCCATAATGGTGGGGACTCCCATGTTGAGACAGGGAGTCTTCCTAAAGCCACCCTCAGATGAACACCTTACTGAGTGCTGGGGAAGCTAAGGTCACTCAGCAAACTTTTACTCAACAACCGCCACCTATCGGATCCGGTAGATAACAACTCTCCTAGCTTGGGGGAGGGAGGGACGGGACAGACACTAACCCAATCAACACCCACGTAAATGTAAGTTGCCAACCTGAGGATTCTTAATCCATTCTAGAGAACCAGGAGAGGCTTCCCCGAGGCTATTATGGAAGAGGCACTGAGAGCCCACTGTGCCGGGAGGGAACCCAGAAAGCCAAGGGAAGAGGGCATAGAGAGGCTGAAGTCAGGTTTCAGAGGACCGGTATTCCGGTTTTCAACCATTTATTAGTTTTAAACCGAAATGACCATGATCAGATCTAAACTTTACCAAGATCAGCAAGTAGAATGAATCAGGAGAATCAAGAACTAATTCCTACCATGTTGTCAAATACACATCAATAAAGCTGATAACCAAAGAATTAATCTCACCTCCACTTTCTCCCTCAGCCTGGAATCCTCAACTTCTGGAATAGTGGAGGTTCGTTCACGCATTCATGCATCCAGTTTGCTGAGAGCCTGCTCTGGGCCAAGCGTTGTCCTAGGGGCTGAGAGGGCACAAGAGCAAACAAGTCAGCCTCAGTCCCTGCCGGCTCTGGGTGCCCGGTCGGCTCGAGTGAGGTCTACAGTCATAGGGAGCCTTGAGAAGAGCCGTAGACCGGGGTGACCGCCTTCTAAATGCCCGAGTAGGGACAAATCACCTGAACCCTTCCCGCGGGCCTGTTTTCCACATTTGTAAAACGGGAACCTACCCTGCAGGCCTCTTGTGAAATTTGAAGATCACTATGCACGGCTCCTGCAGTCTGCAGACCCTCAGCGCACACCCTCAGTGGGCCGCAAGGTTGTGGTCATTTCTGGAGGTGGCATGCGGGCTGCAACACGTGCGGCGAGGGCGAGCGCCAACGTCTGGATGTAAAAGTCCTCGTCACGCTTCGGCCACGTAGCGAGTCTCGATCTTTCCGGATTTCCAGGTTCCAGGTAGTTCCCTTGGGCCCCGACCGCGCCCAAGGCCGCCGCACCACCGACAGCAGTAGAGAAGGACGCAACGCGACACTCGCCGCAAGCTCCCGGCCGGGCCATGGCGAGGCTGTGGCTTCCCAAACGCATGCGCAGTCCGACCGCTCGCACGCGGCGGGGCCGTGCGGCCTGGGCTCCGCCCCGGAGCGTCCGGCCGCGCTCCGGGCCCCGCCTCCAGCTAGCCAAGGACCCCCCGGAGCCGGGAGGCGGCCCGCGGAACCGGGCAGGGAGCGCCCGGGCACTTTAAGGAGGGGGCGGGCCCGGGGGCGGTGGCCCCGGGAGCGGTTGCCGCGGGGACCGGGCAGTGACGCGGCCCGAGGGCGGAAGTGGAAAAGTTGCCGGCGCCCCGAGGCAAGTTGGCGGAGCTGTGCGCGCGGCGCGACGATGGGGAGCTCGGGCAGTCGCCTGTCCAAGGAGCTGTTGGCCGAGTACCAGGTGCGCGGGACGCCGGTCCCCGGGGAGTTTGCGCGCGGGCCTGCGCTGGGGAGCGGGGTCCCGGGGCGGGCGGCAGAGCGGGCGTGGCCTTCGGGAGGCTCGCTGAACCCCTTCCGTTTTGCCTTCCAGGACTTGACGTTCCTGACCAAGCAGGAGATCCTCCTGTAAGTGCCCTGTCGAACTTCAGCTCCTGGATCCTCTAGAGGCGGCTTCGGGGGGGCTCTGTCCGCAGACGGGCAAACGCGGGCCCCCCAGAGGGAAGGACAGGGGCCTGCCTGCGGTCCGCGGCCGAGCCCGGGGCAGTGTCCTCCGCCCGCCCCGCCCGCCCCGCCCTCCCTGCCCTTCTCGCCCTCCTGCCGTTTCGGGGGGGACCCCAACCCCGCTGCGCACCGCTGGGAGCCACCTCGCAGCCCCGGGCCAGCTGGGCGCCCCGGAGCCTACGCCCCGCTGCCTTCTGCATGACCGAACTTCCTGCCCCCAGCCGGGCTGGGGCTGCTGTGGCTCTCCGCGGAATTCGCCTACCGGGAGCTTGGCTCCTGGTAACTCGATCTGAATTAACACAGTAACCGTTAACGCTCACTGAGCACTCTCCGAGTGCCAGGACCCGTGGAAGTGGTTGGCTGCCTACATTACCCAATTTAATCCTCAGGAGGGAGGTACCGGGACAATGACACAGGTTTCAGAGAAGTTTGGTCACTTGCCTAAGTTACCAAAGTTACTCACACTCCAAGGAAGAGGACTGGAACTCGAGCTGGAACCCCCTTCCTAGCGGCTTGCCAGCTTTTTGTGGTCAAGGCACCTGAGTGAGGAGATTCCTTGGCTTGCCTTGGCAAAGATAATCCCAGCGGGAAGGAGGGGAGGGCTGAGGAAGAGATCGTTTGGGGTGGTTGCTAAAAAGAGGAAGGCTTTGAAGAGCTGGAGATGCCTGGAGTGAAACGGGAAAGAGATTTTCAATTTCACTCTTTTCTCCGTTTTTCAGGGCCAACTTCTGGCTCCTTCTGCAGCCTCTCCATCCCTCTGGGAGCTTTAGAACCTATGCCCAGTACAGTGACTGGCACACATTAGACCCTCAGTAAATACCCATGGCATGAATGCACTCTCAGCCTGTAGTCTGGAGACATTTGGATTCTACACATGGGACTACATATGTGTCTCCCTTTGGCCTATGCCTGCTGACTGAGTTCTGTGCATGTGCCTTACTTAGCTCCTGTCTGGTTTATAATGGGTAACGAGGCAAGGAGTGGGGATGTAATACACACAGGAAGGTTTGCCAACAAGTTCCTCTTCTGCCAGAGCCCACAGGCGCTTTTGTGAACTGCTTCCCCCAGAGCACCGGAGCGTGGAGGAGTCACTGCAGATACGAGTGTCCTTGGAGCAGATCCTCAGCCTTCCAGAGCTCAAGGTGCCAGTCCCCCACTCTCCCTCTGCTGTTCCTCTTGAGATCATGTGGTCACTGGTCCTGTTCTGGTCTCTCTTTATTTAGCCCTAATTTCCTGGGGACGAGGGCTTTACCAAAATCACCTGGTGGAATTAACCAGAGGGGCGTTTTGCAAACTGGGATTCTTGGACATACTCTTGGAGAGTCAAAGAAGTTTTGTCCTTTAAAAGCAGTTGAGCTACCCAATTAAAGTTTGAGAAACCCTATTCCAGAGGCTGGTTGCCTCTCTGTAGGGTTGCTGTGAAAAACATTTTTTAGGGACGCCTGGGTGGCTCAGTCGGTTAAGCATCTGCCTTTGGCTCAGGTCATGATCCCAGGGTCCTGGGGTCGAGCCCCACATCAGGCTCCCTGCTCAGCGGGGATCCTGCTGCTCTCCCTGCTTGTACATTCTCTCTCTCTTTCTCTGACAAATAAAATCTTTAAAAAGAGAGAGAAAAACATTTTTTAAAAGATTTTTACATATTTGAGAGAGAGTGGGGGAGAGGGACAGGGAGAGGTACAAGCCAACCCCACACAGAGCCTGGCGAGGGGCTTGATCTCACGACCCTGAGCCGAGATCAAGAGTCTGACCACTGACTGAGCCACCCGGAGTGCCCCTGCTGTGAAAATTTTTTATGCAAAGGGCCTATAACACAGTGACTGTTGAAGTAAACGTGTTTAAAGTAACCAGCCCATCTTGTTCTCCCCTTAGGATGCTTTCATCTTCCTCCTCTGCCCCTAGGCCTACCTTTGGATTAAACTGACTCACAGGAAACCATTCCCGTCCCTTCCCTTAGTCAGGTGGTCCTCCTGCCCTCCAGACTGGCCCTAAAAGACTGATCCTTCTCTCCTGTGAGCCTGAGCTCACAGAGCGGGTACCGGGACCTACTCCCTCCAGCTCCTGGTGGGGTCTGAGGAGCGTGTGACCTGGGCTGCATCTGTGGCCTTCACACAAGGCTCTCTCTCGCCTAGGCCAACCCCTTCAAGGAACGAATCTGCAGGGTCTTCTCCACATCCCCGGCCAGGGACAGCCTGAGTTTTGAGGACTTCCTGGACCTTCTCAGTGTGTTCAGTGACACAGCAACTCCAGACATCAAGTCTCACTATGCCTTCCGCATCTTCGGTGAGAGCCAGGAGCAACCTGGTGGGACACGGCCTGTCCCCAACACGGTCCTGGCGGTGGTATACCGCTCGGGAGCCTGGGAGCTCACCCTGACCACATTCTTTCTGGCTTCCCGTGTCGGTCTCTAGACTTTGATGATGATGGAACCTTGAACCGAGAAGACTTGAGTCACCTCGTGAACTGCCTCACAGGACAGGGCGAGGACACACGGCTTAGTGCTTCAGAGATGACACAGCTCATTGATAATGTGAGTAGCTGGGCCAGGCCAGGGAGCAGGAGGGAAGCGCGGGCACTTGGCCTGAAGCTCTCCCTCCCCCAGATCCTGGAAGAGTCCGACATTGACAGGGATGGCACCATCAACCTCTCAGAGTTTCAGCACGTCATCTCCCGGTCACCGGACTTTGCCAGGTACGATGGTAGCGGCCCCCCCGTGTTCTGGGTCCCCACCTGCTGCGCCTGGGTCTGGGATGTCAGCATGGGGGGCGGCAGCCAGGCTGAGAGCCCCAGCCCCTCTCAGTGTCTCAGGGCAGCTCTAATGCCAAAGGGGAGGGACAGATGTGGGACAGCCCATTCCGAAGGGCTATAGGGAAGACGTGGGCAAGCTTGGGGTTAGCCCGTCCCCTCCTCTTCCAGCAGAAAACATGACCCACTCTTCTCTTGTTCAGCTCCTTTAAGATTGTCCTGTGACAGGAGCCACAGCGTGTGTCCCAGCAAGCACCCCGTCAGAGAGGCTTTCCACTGCTGAGCTGTGGTCGAGGTCATGCCTGTGTTGCCAGGGCCGGCCAAGCTGGCCTAGCCCAGAGCTGGCGGCCGTGCGGTCCTACTCCAGGCAGGGGAAGGCCCTCCATGCCAGGGCCTCTCTCCTTCTGTCATTGTCGTCGCTCTGTTTGTGTTCTACTCTTCCGTAATAAAGGTTTAGACATTTTGACCCTTTGCGTGATACTGGAAGCACTGGTATGAGGAAGGACCGGACTTCCAGGAGCCTTTGGTCCTCCTGGGAAGCACAGGATCTAACGGGCCAGCAGGAAGCCAGACCGTAGCCCTCCCGGCCCGCCCCGCATGAGGGTGTGAGCAGGAAGGGGTAGCGGGACGCGTGGAACTCCTCCCAGTGGTGCTTACAGAATTCCTACACATGAAAATTCAGACAACTGTGTGCCAAAAGAAAAACCGCCAGTTTCACTGTATCATCATTTAAAAAAATAAACATCTTTTAAATAATAAAAAAAAACATGACAAAACCCCCCAGATCCCGTGTTCCTACCCTGAACTGAACTGGGGGAGGTGCAGAGTAAGGGGTTGACAGACCACGAATGAATTCCTTGCCCCTCCCATCAGTGCATTAAACTTCCCACCTGCGGGACCACGCTCCACTGGGAGATAGCATCGACCAGACCAGGGTGGCTCTGGGCCACTAGCCTCTGGAAAGTGGAGGCTCAGAACTACTCCCCAAAACTCAGAGTACTGGGCCAACCTCAAAGAGTCACAGTCCTTTGAGAGGCAGGGCCAGGATTCTGTTTCTATTCTTTAGATTTTATTTAAAAAAAAAAAAAAAAAGTAAAGTGCATCTTATTAAAAAAAATATAAAACCCACATAAACTTAGGACTCCTGTGCTGGGCAGTGTCACCATCACTTTGAGCGGGAGCAGGCAAGGTGGAGGGGAGGAAGTGGGGAATGGGGTCTGGGGAGGAGTCCGGAGAGGATGTGAGCCAAAGGGACACACGGGTTCACAGGCTGGGATGGAGGGAAGAAGGCACCAGGCTCTTCCCAGACTCCGAGGGAAAGGGCGTCCATCGTCCTAAACTCTCTCCTGGGCTCATGCTGCCCCTCTTGCGCGTGGCCACAGCCTGATACAGGCCGGAAAGGTCCAGCAGGTGAGTCTGAGCCCAAGGCCTTGTGAGGGGCTGCAGTGGCAGCGTGGCCCTCCGGTCCCTGAGGTGACGGGATGATGGCTGTGACGAGCTGGCCAGCTGGCAAGGCAGGACCCCAGAGCCCGAGCCGCCCCCTGCTTCTGCGGGGACGAGGGGCCGCCGGTGGCCGTCGGATAAGGCAGGAGGTGGAAGAGGCCAGCCGGTGGGGACCGCCAGCTCCGTCTCAGCCTGGGCGAGCCCGCCATGCCCCTGAGGCCGTGCGGCGGGGCGGCTGGCGCACGTGGCGTTCTGCGATGTCTCATTCTCACGGGCTTCACATTTTCTATTGTTTTTTTTTAAACAAAGGGCTCAGTTTTACACAGGGAGCACTGTTCTGCCCACCCAGGCAGGCCCCCATCTGCGACCGGGCTCTCCCGGGCCCCGGCTGCCAGTCGCAGGGGGCCTCGCTGCTTGGCGAAGGGCAGCGGGCCAGCGGGCTCCGTGGGCCCCGAGGGGCGGGCGCCGCGGCTGTGTTCCACGAGCCGCAGGGGTCCGGCCGCCTCCTCTGCGCACTCGGGGCCTCCGGGGCCAGGGCGGACGGCTCGAGCAGCGTGCTCTCACACCACGGAGTCCCGGATCTCAGAGCCCAGGCGGACCCGGGGCCGGGGGCACACCGGGGACACCTCCACAAAGCTGTCCTGGATGCTGAGCGGCCTCTTCTCGGACTCGGTGAAGACGCGGGGCGCCGGGGAGCTCTCGGACAGGGCCTGGTAGCCTCGGTGGTCCAGCGGAGTGCTAGGGGGGCCTACGCCATTAAGCGGCCGGGTCTCAGGGGGCAGCGCCACGGGGCGGGTCTTGGGGTGCACGCTGGCACACTCCCCCTGCTTCAGGAAGACCTTCATGCCGCCCCGGTGCCGGTAGAGGAAGAACAAAATGAGGAGCACCACGGCGAGCACGAACAGCGCGCACATCACCAGGAACTCAGTCCAGTAGGACTTGTCTACCCCCCAGCTGGCCTTGCTGCCCGCCGGAGCGCTCACCCGCGACGTGCTGATGATGACGGGCACGCTGCCGCTCTGGTCGCCGCGGTCTGCCGCCACGTCCTCCACCACCTTCGGGGAGTAGCAGGCCACCAGCTGCCGGAAGCCCTCCTCCAGGGACCAGCACTGGAACACCCCCAGCTCCTGCTGGCTGCCCACCAGCAGCAGGTCCCCAGTGGGCAACACACGGCAGGAGGCCGAGGCGTTGACCGGGAGACCGTTGTGCAGCCAGAGCCGGGTGGCCAGGTTGGAGAGGAGGGGGCAGGCCAAGGTTTTCACCGTGTTCGGCTGAAAGTCGACTTGCTCACATCGCTTCCCACCTGCAGACGGCAGAGGCACGGGGTAATGGGGGGACCGGCATCCACAGGAGCCCCCAGGCTCGCCCCACTTCTCTCGGGACTGTAATCCCTAACTCTGGGACTCGGAGTCTGGGACCAGGAAGTAAGGAAAGGCGTTTACACCCACCACTGCCTGCAGGGGCCTTCTCAGCAGACCCGGCCCCCCACTTCAGCCCCACCCCTCCACAGGGCGACTTACCCGTGAGCACAGGAGACCGGGGCCCGGGTGAGGAAGTATTGCAGAGACCCCCGGTGTTAGCCCCCTCAATGTCCTGGATCCATGGCCTGGGGACCAAAGAGAGTCAGAGAGAGGCCAGGAAACCACTGTGCCCCCGCATGGCCCCGGACCCCGTGCAGCACAGGCCCTTCTCCGGCCCTGCAGCTCCACAAGGGCCTGGGGCTCAGGGACCGCCAGGCCCAAAGCCAGAGTAAACGGCAGGCGCCTTCCCCAGGTTGATCCCACGCCTGCAGGTTTGAGCCGGCATCTCCTCCATGTGCACAGTATTTATTTCAAATACGGGCTACTGTACCACTTCCTTGCATTACGAAAGCAACATGGACCTTGAGAAAAAGTCTGGAAGCACAGCTGGATCTAATGCATGTCTCCGCCTCTTTTAAAGCAATGCACATGCACGACGCGCTTGTTCAATAAAACGTAACAAGGAATAAAAGTAACTCGTGATACACTCACAAAACCTAAAAAAACCTCAACCAAGTACAAACCCTGAAAACCCTACAGGAGTCACACACAGTCTACCAGCCAGTGGTGATGGTGGCGCATGGCCCTTTGGGCACGTCCTTCCAGGGGCACACACGTGTGCTCAAATGGGATCCTTAGAAACAAAACTGGCACCAGGTCTCCCTGTGTGCGAAGCAAAGGCACAACAAGTGGGACGGGTTCCATTTTTATTTAAAATACATGTATTTTGGGGGGCGCCTGGGTGGCTCAATGGGTTAAGCCTCTCTGCCTTTGCCTCAGGTCATGATCCCAGGGTCCTGGGATCGAGCCCCACATCGGGCTCTCTGCTCGGCAGGGAGCCTGCTCCCCGCCCCCTGCCTGCCTCTCTGCCTACTTGTGATCTCTGTCAAATAAATAAATAAAATCTTTAAAATACATGTATTTTTGTCTATTTCACAGACACATTAAAAAACCCTAGGAGGCCATATGTCGAAATCTCAGTGCAATTCTCTCTAGGTGCTGGGATTTGGGATAGTTTTTGTTCTGTTTACACCCACCTCTACTTTTCGAGTTTTCTATATGAAACTCTATATAGTGCTTTTTGAAGTGATTTTTAACGGCTTTGTTTGCGGCCTCTTGTGTAGCTATATTTTTTTGTGAAACACATTCACACGCTAGTCCACAATCTCCTGCAAGGCTTTTCAGAGCTCATTTCACCTCATTCTTTGCCAGGTGAGGTCCCGGCTGTACAGAAGGGTAAGGCAAACATCACTTACCGCCTACACCAGCACACTTTGGAGAGGCAGAAGGGGAGCAAGTTACTAACCATGTGGACTGTGGCCACAAAGGAGGCTGCCGGGGGACTCTACAGAGGGCCCAGGGAAGGTGCTCGAGGCCAAGTGCGCAGGGGTGGACAGGTGGGAAGGGCTGGAGGAACTCTCACCTGGAGGCCGTCTCGGGCCCGTAGAGGCTGACGGGTCTGCACCTGGAACTGCTCCAAGCACAGTAGGGGTCCCGGGCGAGGACGCAGTCCCCACAGCTCTGGTACAGGCTGCAGCTGGCGACAGGCACCTGAACCACGCCGGAGTAGGAGGCCGCGTAGAGCAGTCCCTGTATGGACACGGGGGCGTGAGCAGCAGGCGAGGCCGTTCAGGGCCACCACCCGCAGCTGCACCTGCCCACGCCCCCAAGGACCCTCCTCTTGTGCTGCCGGGAACCCCCCTTTCTGTTGGCTTATTGCAAGAGCCTAGATCTTTCCAACCTGCTGCTGCCAGGGAGGACAAGCTGGCCGAAGCCCGCTCACCAACAGCAGAGGGACACCAGAGTATGCTGGCTCCCTCCTCCGGGCCCCCCCACCAGCTCACCCTGTCAGCGTCCAGGAGCAGGTTCTGCACGGGCTGTCCCTGTGGGAAGATCTGGAGCTCCTCAATGATGTGCACCCTGGAGCCCGCGCTCACCGCCTTGTGCAGCCAGCCGTCACCTGGAACACGGATGCCGCTCAGGCCCACGTCCCAGTGGCTGCGGCGCCTTGACCCTGAACCCGCCTTGCTGTCGACACTCACCGGTGCCCAGGAAGAGCACGTCATAGGTGCGGTGCAGGCCACGCACACGGTGGACGGCCACACGCTGGTAGCGGGCCCGCGGCTGCAGCAGCAGCAGGTGGCTGCGGACCTGCCCGTCCATCAGGAAGTGGTCTTTGAGGAAGTTCAGCACACGGTCTGGAAGCTGCAGGGACGAGCTGATCTTCCTCTCCCGGGCGCTGTTGGTGATGCACTGGAGGAGGAGGGGGCGGCGTGAGACGGAGGGCCGCTCAGGGCAGCACACAGGAGGGCAAGCCTGCAGATGCAGGACTTCTGGCCCGGCCTCCCCGGTGGACAGGAGGGGGGCGTCTGCTATCCCCGGAGGCCCAGGGACATCACTGGGTGCTGCACGGAGCCAACACACTGATCTGGAGGCCGAAGGGGAAAGCCTGGGTATGGGGACCCCACGGGCCCCGGCTGGCAGGGTTCCCCTTCCTGCCCAGGCCCCTCCCCCTCCCCCAGGCCTCGAGAAGCATGACCACCCTGCACGCGCCTCTCGCCAGTACTCGAAGGAAGCCCTGGCTGGCCGGGTTTCCTAGGCCGGGGGGTCAGAAGGTGCCCTCTCTGGGCCCCAGGGAACTGAGACCCAGGTGCCCATGACGGGAACAGCTCAGGACACTCTTCCTCGGCTCTGCTCCCCCCTCGATTTCCTGTCCCTCGTGGTGCTTCCTGGAGTCCCCTCCCATACCAACTGCTGATGCTCATGACCTTGTTTCGAGGTCTGCTTTGGGAGGGAGCCGTGAGGCTGCGAGGACAGAAGGAGCATGTCCTCACAGCCGGGCCACTCACTCAGCCTCTAGATAAGGAGCCCACAGCTGAGCAGAAGAAAGGCACAAGCAAAGGGACAAGGACAAAAGCGCATCCTTCAGTGCCTGGGCAGGTGCACAGCGGCCCACCGAGGCAGGTTACCGGCACTCCGGCATCCATAGCCACGTCCAACCTAATAAGACAAGCAGCCCTGGGCTTCGGTCCCACTTTCAAGAGGAGGAAAGAGACCCAGAGAAGCCACAGACGGCCTATACTCACCGCTCCGGGCCGGGGTGTGGGCACCGGGTGGGTCACCGTGTACCACTGCTGCGTCTCCCGGTTCACTTCCTTGTAGAGGCCACTGAAGGCGTTCTGCACGTCCTTCATGGTGAAGACGCAGACGGCGGAGCCCTCCGTCGTCCCCCTGTGCCTACAGAGGAAACGGCTGGATGAACCCAGGAGCCCTGGGGCACGGGATGCGGCCAGCTCTTGGGCCCGGGTCCCAGTCACCCCACGCCCTCCCAGCTCCAGTTAGGGTTAGGTCCTGGGGGCCATACCACTGGGAGGTGAAGACCCCGTAGAACAGGGTGTCACGCCAGTCCTGGGGGCTGGGGCTCAGCGTGAAGACATCCTGCAGCACATTGAACGGGAAGCCGTCCTCCGGCCGCGAGCACAGCAGCTGGGCCTTCAGGAAGGACGTCCAGCGCTGCTGCAGGACCCGCTCGCCGCCCTCGTCCCCCTGGGGGAGGGAGAGAGAAGCCGGGCTTACCACAGGCCCGTGCAGGGACCCTGGGCCCCCCTACGGCCCCTCCCAGTGGTCACTACACAGACACCCTAAGGAGCACGCCGAAGCTATGGGGCAGGGTTCCATTTAGAATCAGGAAGACTCGACGGCGGGGTCCAGGTCCCATCACCGCGAGGCTGGCCGAGTACGCGAGGGTGCCTTCCTCACGGCGGAGTACCCGGAAGCGGACAGACGGGGAGTCTGACACAGGGAAAGGGGTCATGATCCCCCGCGAACGGGGCACCTGAATACCCATGCTGCAGTAGAACTCTTGTTTGTAAAGTTTTTTAATCATGGGGCGCCTGGGTGGCTCAGCGGGTTAAGCCTCTGCCTTCATCTCAGGTCATGATCCCAGGGTCCTGGGATCGAGCCCCGCATTGGGCTCTCTGCTCAGGGGCGAGCCTGCTTCCCCCCTCTCACTCTGCCTGCCTCTCTGCCTACTTGTGATCTCTCTCTGTCAAATAAACAAAAATCTTAAAAAAAAAAAAGAAAAAAAAGTTTTTTAATCATATAAATACCTATATACTTACACATGTGCCAAAAAAGAAAACAGATCATCAAGGAACGTTCTAATCACCAGTGGTGCGGCAGTAGGACTCTGACACTAACTGTCAACGTTTAGTTTCTTGTCGTTGTAGCTTACCACACTCCTAAAGCTTCCCGGGGCTAGACTCAGCGAATGCAACAACTCTGAGGCCAGTCCAGCGATGCCCACTGAACAGATGGGGACGCTAGCTGAGAGGGCACAGGACTTGCCTGAGGTCACAGGACCCGTGGGGCCGGCACTGACGCAGCCTGGCTCATCTCTGCTCTTGGTCCCGAAGCTACCCTGCCTCTTTATACCGTAAGCGATTTTTTTCGTGTACTATTCTGTACTTTTGCATTTTCTTAAATAGGAAAAAACATTAAGAGCCATGTTAATTTAAAAGGAGAGAGGGAGGGTCGCCTGGGTGGCTCAGTGGATTAAGCCTCTGCCTTCCGCTCAGGTCATGATCTCAGGGTCCTGGGATCAAGCCCCGCATCGGGCTCTCTGCTGGGATCCTGCCCCCCCCACCTCCGCCTACCTCTCTGCCTTGTGATCTCTCTGTCAAAAAAAAATAAATAAACAAAATCTTAAAAAAAAAAAAAAGGAGAGAGGGAGGGCTCCTGGATGGTTCAGTTGGTTAGGCGACTGCCTTCAGCTCAGGTCCTGATCCTGGAGTCCTGGGATCGAGTCCCGCATTGGGCTCCATGCTTGGAAGGAGTCTGCTTCTCCCTCTGACCTTAACTTCTCACGCTCTCTCTCTCTCTCTCTTTCTCTCTCTCAAATAAATAAATAAAATCTTTAAAAAAATAAAAGGAGAGAGAGAAAAGAAGTCAGTCAAGCTATTCCTCCTGAAGGACAGAAGAGGCCTCCTGGCACTTCCTGATCTGATACTGGACCCTTTGGGGTCTCTGGGGCAGCCCAGCCCCTTCACCTTGCAGACGCGGGCAATGCGGGACACGATGGTGTTCTCGAAGAACTCAAACTCCTGGCCAGTCTCGCTGAAGAAGAAGTAGATCTTGTCATCGTCCCCTTGCAAGCTGCCCAGGCTCTCGGGAACGTAGGCCGAGGCCACAAACGCCGGGTCTGTGGGACCAACGGGGAGTGCAGAGTCAGCCTGGGAATCCCAGACGGGCGAGAGACTGCTCCCGGCCTGGCCCTGAGGGGCTCGGGGGACTGGCCCTGAGCGCGTGGGGAGGACTTCACCTTGGAGCCAGTTGAGGGAGCTCTCGGTCTTGGTGGGGCGGAGGCTCTGGCTCCGGGAGATGGCCGGGTCATTCCCCTGGAAGCTGCTGACCGTCCCGGTGTAGAGCTCACCGTCTGCCAAGAGAACATTCCCACGGGAATGGCCCCTCAGCACGGCTCCTTCTCCCCACTCAGGGCCCACAGTGACCCCAGCACTGCCCATCTCGCTTGAGGTGGTCAGGGAAGGGAGTGGGAACTGGGAAGAGCCAAACCCAGGGACCGATGCTGCCCACCTACCCAGCCCCACACGGAGCCTCACTGAACTCATCCTGCCACTCCGCCCCCAACACTCACCAACCACCAGGGCTGTGGACTTGAAATTGGGGTCAAAGGGACAACGGCCCTTGCCATCTTCCAGGAGGATGCGGCCCACCTCGTCCTGTGCCAGAGTGAAGTTCTCCACACTCTGCAGGGAAGCAGACGAAGAGCTCAGGGGCACGCCGGGCAATGTGTGCGCTTGGAGGGAAAAGAGGGGGGTGCGCCAGAGAAGGCAGCTTTGTGGGGGGCGAGGTGGGAGGCAAGCCGCCATCCTCATCTCCGCACGCAGGGTGCCGCGCGGGCACCGTCTGGCAGGGGCCCCCTGCAGTGGGCACACTAGCTGCAGTGACCACAGGAGAAACGTGACAGGCTTCAGAAGGGGCGCCGGTATGATTCAAACCCGAGCTCCAACCCACTGCCTCAGAATGCCACCCTCTGCTCAGGGGTGGGTAAAGCAGAAACACAGGAGAGTGTGTGTGTGTGTGTGTGTGTGTGTGTGAGAGGAAGGGTGGAGGAGGTGAGCTGCGGAACTGAGCGAGGCCAGGGGAGAGCTTGAGGAAGCAAGGGAGGGTGTGAGTCCGGGGCTGGCCGGGACCTCTGTACCTGGGGTGCTTCCTCGCACCCCTCCTACTCCCACCCCTGTGGGCCAACTGGGCCCCTAGACCTGGGGCTGGACCTCCGGGCTCTGGACCCACTGCTCCCTAGAAGTCGTGCCCTGCGCCCCAGCCTGGACCAGGGGTGGGTGCTGGGGAACAACAGCCCCGGGGAGCCTGGGCAGAGGGGGGCACTCACGATGTAGGTGCACACGGGGCTGAAGGCCGCCGTGCCGCAGGTGAACAGGTGAGTGGTGTTGAGCGGCAGGAGGATCTTGATGTAGTTCTGACAGTCGCGCTGAGAGAAGAGGAAGGAGGCGGTCAGGCCCATGGACGCCGCCAGGGGGCGCCGCCAAGCCCTCCCAGGCCGGTGTGTGCCGGTGTGTGGGGACAGCTGGGGCTCTTTCTGGCGCTCCTCAATCCCAGGGCAAATGAGAACGCAGCAGCGTCCTGGGGCAGAGCTGACAGGGCCACAGAGTGTGTGCGCCGGAGGGGAACCCAGGGGCTCGGCGTGTTCGGGAAAATTCTCTTCAGTCTGGGAGCGAAGGCACAGAATCCCTCCCCCTTGGGCTGTCTTCGCCCCTGAAGGTCTTTTTTGGAACCTCAGTGAAGACCTCTGGTCCTCCCCACCTGCCTGGTGAGATAAGTCAAGGCCCAGAGCAGGACCCGGGACCCCAGACTCACGGATGACCTGGTGTCTCCAACCACGTATCTGATTGTTCCCCCAGAACTTTATCTTCCGAGACCTCTCCCTTTCCAGCTGCTCAGGCTCCAAACCTCGAGGTCAGCCCCAACACCTCTCTCAAACACCCCCCACTTCCCATCAGGAAGTCCTGGTGGGCCCACCTTTCAAACACACCCAGAATCTGACCCTCTCTCACCCCCTCTACTAGTGCCACCCTGGTCTGGTCCCCCTCACTGGGCTCCCTCTCCTGCTGTCCCCACAGAATCCACTCTCCACCACGGCATCCAGAGCAACCCTTTTAAAACATGCCAGCCATGGCGCTCCCCTGCCCAGCCCTCTGGTGGCTCCCCAAGCACCTCGCTCAGAGCAAGGCCGGTCCTGCCCGTTCTCCAGGTAGCCCAGAGCCAACTCTGGACGCACATGCCACTTTATTAATGAGGTATGGCTTGACTACCCGCTCAAGTGCCTGCGTTTGGCCTGCTGTCCTTCCTTCTTCTGCACAACTATACTGCCCGTGTCTGAAAGGACCAGGGCACAGAGCATGTGCTTAATAAGTGTTTGCCCATTCAAAGAAGTCGGGGAAGGTCGGGACTTAAATCTATGTCTGAACTCAAGTCCAGGGCTCTCCGGCCTTCCCCTCAGTGGCCTCCTGCTGCGTGAAGGACAGGAGATCTCCGGGAACAGTGGGGAGTCCTCCAGGAGAATGCCAGGCGGGACAAGACCCCCACACCGAGGGGTCTGGCCCAAACCACACCAGGATCAGGCAGATGTGCTCTAGCACCCCCTCTGCGGAGCGACACTGGGTCACTGCTCTTGCCGGAAGCCGACTTTATTTGGTTCTGATTCGATGAGGGGTAAATGTATTGGCTCACTGAATCCCCACGGCAAGTCCTGTGAGACAGGCCATCAGTGTCCCCATTTTACGGGTGGGGACACTAAGGTAGTTCGGTATAGGACCCAACCAGGTGTGGCCATCTCTGAAGCCCAAGGCCTTTCTACCGCAGCTGGCTGCACACTCCCACGTCCTGCCGCCACGCCGGGTCTGGCGCGCCACCCCCCATCCCTCCTTCCAGGAGCTCACCTGTGGGTCCTTGCCCTTGAAGCTGCACTGCTGCTTCCGATCGGCATCTGCGCTCCACGGCAGCTGCAGAACGAGAGACGGGGGCGCGCAGGTGGGGATGGGGGTGTGCCCGGCCCCCTCTCTCCCACCAGCAGCATCTTCACACCCAGAAGGTCGGTCTTTCCGTCCACCTGCCCCTCCGCCATCCTCTGCCCAGCCGAGCCAGCCCCGGGCGTCACCTCACCTCCTGGTACACCCCCCCAGGCAGGAAGCTGGCGCTGCTGTTGAGAGCAAAGAGGGCCTCTCGGGCGCCCACATAGAGCGTCTCGCCATCGCTGCTCAGCAGAAGGGCCGTGTAGTTGGAGACGTTTTCTGCCCCAAATCTGAGAAATGGCCGGTCTTTGGAGCCTGGGGAGAGGAAGACGGACATTACCCGGGGGCCACCCCTCCCACGAGACACCGCTCCCATCGACCTTGAGGACGGGCCAATCTGAAGGGAAGGGAGCGAGGCAGCGCATGGCAAGGAGCTGGGACGGGCAGAGGAGGCTGAAACGGAACAGCATTCCCGGGCTCTCAGACATCACGTAAGAAACAAATGCACGAAAGCTGAATGGGAAGAACATTTACTATAGCAGCGTTCACGCTAGCGAGAAACTGGCAACAACCAGTGTCCAACCATCGGGGAAGAGATGAAAAGACGTCACTAACACTGCACTGGACGGGGGTATTAGGATACAGCCGGTAAAAATGATGTAGTAGGAACACCAAAAAACCCGCCAAATTAAACAAGAAAGGCATGGTCAAATAGGAAGCAAACTAAAATATAAAGTGATGGATTCTGAACATGTAAGAGAATAAAAGATAGGAAAGGACATTTACCACCCCCGAGTGGCATCAGCCCCAAGGAGAAGGACCTGTAGGGACAGCCCGCCCCGCGCTGGTCCTGCAGCAGCAGAGTCCCAATGGCCGAGGGGAGGAAAGGCAGGGCACCGGTCTTTACCTCTCAGCACCGGCTCAGGGTCACTCATGGAGGGTTTACGGTCATAAAACCGAACCCACAGTTACCAACCCTGACCTCAGGCACCTGAATGCGCAACAGAGAGACGCTGTGATGCTGGGTACCAGGGTGGTTAAGGGAAAAATGGAGTCTCTATCTCCCTGGGAGAGCAAAGAGGGCCACCAGATATGGTCAGTGGTTAATGGAATGAGAAACTGAGGTTTACGTATAAAAAAAAATTTTTTTAAGTTTCTTTTTTTTTTTAGGAACCTCTAACCCAACATGGGGCTTGAACTCATAACCCTGAGATCAAGATTCACATGTTCTACTGAGCCAGCCAGGCACCCCGAGGGTAATATTTTAAGTTACAGAGGCAACCCAGTATAGTGGTAGAAAAATGTCTGCAGGAGGTGGGGAAGACAGATGGAAGTGAGGGAAAGCCTTTTTCTCAGCAGCAGATCAGTAAATCAGGTAAGCCACACAGCAGTGGTGCCAGCGTTTTACTTAAGCTTATGGAGGAAACCACTGTATTAAGAAAAAGTTGAACTGATTTAAAAGTCGTCCCTTTGGGGTGCCTGGGTGGCTCAGTGGGTTAAAGCCTTCGGCTCAGGTCGTGATCCGAGGGTCCTGGGATTGCATCGGGCTCTCTGCTCAGCAGGGAGCCCACTTCCCTTCCTCTCTCTCTGCCTGCCTCTCTGCCTACTGGTGATCTCTGTCTGTCAAATAAATAAATAAAATCTTTAAAAAAAAAACCAAAAAACTCACTTCCACACTTAAAAACGAATTATGTGTATGTGTCCTGGATACAAACTTGAAATACCTTTCATTGTTATAAAAGACATAGTAACAGGGAAGATTTTAATTATCTACCATCAAGTGAAGATGGTTATAAAACACTGTCTAGGGGCACCTGGGTGGCTCAGTCAGTTAAGCGCCTGCCTTCAGCTCAGGTCATGATCCTGAGGTCCTGGGATCGAGCCCCATGTCAGGCTCTCTGCTCAGCAGCAGCCTGGTTCTACATCTCCCTGTCGCTCCCTCTGCTTGTACTCTCTCTCTGTCAAATAAATAAATAAAATCGAAAAAAACAAACAACAAAAAACAAAAACAGTATGTCTAGTTAGGTCTTATTTTTTTAATAGGAAAAATATGAACAGAAAAGGAAAAAAAAGAAGGGAAAATCCAGGAAGATGAATCACAAAATGCTGAAAATTGGTATCCCTGGTGGGAGTACAGGTAATTTTTTTTTTTTTCCTTTTTACTTCTCATGTTTGGATTCTGTAATCAGGTTACTCTTGTGTAATACGAGAGAAACAGAAGGAAAAAGAAAGAAAGAAATGCACGTACCTGCCCAACCAGGGTACCGTTTGTGCCTTGAGTAATGGGTCTGAAGAGAAATTATTTTAAAAATTCGAAGCAGCTGATAAGAAAAGAAAAACAAGCAGGAATAAGCTACCCTGCCCCTCAGGCATCTCCTATCTGACCAACAGATTCTGGCCACGCAAGCAGACACGGTCTCATGAAGCTGAGGGAGCAAAAGGAACATGCCAACAAAGCACTTGTGGAGACAGCTTCACGTGCTTTTACGCGGCGTTTTACGTACCCCTGGCCTGGTTCCACAAAGGGCAAGAAAACAAAGAAAAGAATGTAGTGAAACACAAACACTAAAATCAAGAACAGAGAAATAACAAAACATAGATTGAGGCAAACACCTAAACCAGAGAGTTAGGGCATATTCACGTAAGCAGGTCAGAAGAGATCTTCACACACTACCAGAGGCAGGTTGTGCATTTAATGCTGAGCCTCCTGGTGGCCGAGGAGAAAAGGGAAATAAAGGGAAATGAAGCGACCTTGTTCTCACTGTCCAAGAACACAGGGTGTTCCTCCGGAGAAGCTAAGCTTTCTGCCTAGCCACTAATGCTGAAGGAAGCCCTCAGGTGGGATGTCCTAGCAAAGCCGACAGGACGTGGGATGGACAGCATCCTGCCGGCAAACAGGATGACAGAGCTCCCAAGGCCACTCTTCACAAGGTGTCCCAGTGAGGGAAGGCGAGGACACAGGAGACCAGGGCAGGAATCGATGGGGAAACGTGTGTGGCTCTGCAGCTAGGGGTCTTGTCATGCTCTAGAAGCAAAGTCGGTACTAGGGGGGCACTGGGAATTCACAGGGAAAGTAACATTTCACATCCGGAGCCCAAACTCTGGTACTAAAACCAAAGGTCCGGAGCAGTCAAGGCCTCTCTTTGAACTATCAAGTCCAGACCTGCACAAGATTCTAGGTCTTCCGCCCTCAGCTGCCAACCCCTCACTACCTATCAGCACTCGACACGCTGGGAAGCCCGAACTCATTCCCCACTTCTCCCAACCATGAAGTTTCCAAACACAAAGGTCCAATCATGTTGCTTGCACTGTGTGCTGATGACCTTTTGCAACAAGCAGCCTGACCTTTCCATGCTCTGCTCCTAGAAGTCACCCCCACCAAGAGACCCCTCCCGTTGGCCAGCACAGGTCCACACCTGGGAGGGCGCAGCGGGGCAGAGATGAAGACACTAACCCCCACAGGCCAACGACAGCCCTACAAGGTACGCACTATTGTCGTCCCCAGCTTACAGAGGAAGAAACCAAACTTCAGAGAGGCCAGGCAAGTTGCACAAAAGCAGCTGTGGTGGAAGGCTGGCTCAAGAGGGCTCCTTCCCGAAGAGCCCCCCTCCCCCTGGGTTGGCCGGCTGCAGGGATGCAGCGAAATCCCCCCAAAAGGCCTGGCCTCCAGGGTCCAGCCCTGCCCTGAGCTGCCACCGCCGCCCGGGGACGGCCTGACCGTGTGCAATTTGTGAGCTCCCGGGCCACCCCCTGGCAAGCACCCCTGGAGGGTGGTGCCAGTCCCAAGTCACTGACCTTTAGCCTTCAGCCGTCTCACACACATCAAGGGGATACTGAGGAAAACACAACTCCCAGCGGCCTCACTGGGAGGAGTCCGGGAGACTCGGCAAATGCCTTCCACGTCCCCCGGGCGGTTCTCTGAGAGCGAGAGCTGGCTCAAATCTGCCAGCGCTTATCGGCCCGCACAGGAGGGGCATCTCCCCTGGGTGGGCTGGAAGTCTAGGCAGGAGGCCGCACTTAGAATCCATCCACGGAAATGCCGAAGGTCAGAGATAAGCTGCCATCCAGGTGGCAGCTCAGCCTTGCTAGGGCCCGGAGGGAGTGGAAACCTGCCAAGGGTCACGTAGACAGAGCGCAGCCAGGTTGGAAGGACCGCCAGGGCACGAGCCCCGCTACGCCTCCTCCAGTCCCACCGGGAGCACGGTCAAGGGAACCACAAAGGGACAGAAGGGGGTGACAGGCCCCGACACCACGCGTTCCCCTTCTGCGCTTTCTCCTCTTTCGTCCCCCTGTCCTGAGCCTCTCGGACCAAGCCATGGTGTCCCGAAGGCCTTGCTCGCTGCTCCCCTGTGGTCCCCCCAGACAGGTGGACTTCACCAGGGCTAGTCCGTGGGGCTGGCTTCCCGGCTGGGAGTCTTGACGAGGCAGAGACTAAGAGTACAGGCTCAGGAGTCAGAGACCTGGGTTCAAACGTTGCCTCTGTCACTTACCAGCTGTTTGCCACCAGGACAGGCCACTTAACATCTTGGAACCTCACTTTCCTTATCTGTAAAATGGGGATAATAGCACCTTTCCTCATAGGGTTGTTATGAGAAGAAATTAGATTATGTATGTAAATAACAACGTGCATAATAACCCCCATTTACCGAGAGCTTTACTCAGAGCAACTTTGCACACGTTGGCCGAGTGCTGGCATGGGGTCTGGCACACGATCAACACTCGAGTGGATCAAAAACAAAACCCAAAAGCCCTGCAGGAAAATCCAGCCCAGCGAGGGCTGCCGGCAGAGCAGGGCTGTTTGCAAGAGCTGGGCCTCCCTCAGCCTCAGGGTTAAAAAAACTCACGCGGGGCGACTCCTAACCTAGGTCGGCACCTGGTCACGCGGGGGCCTCCCGGCCAGAGCGCACGAGCCCAACTCGGGACGGGTGTCCCAGGCACGTGCTGTGTGCCCAATCCCGATCCCGCTCCGTGGGACTCCGAGTGGCGTCCCCACCCGGGTGCCTGGGGTCACCTCCAGCGTGATGGCACAGACGTCTGTGTGGGCCCTGCCTGAGCTTGCTGATGTGTGTGTGTGTGTGTCTGCGCACCCTACCGCAAGGCCTGTCTGTACCTGCATTTGCTCCCGGCTGCTTTTTGTGGAGAGGTGACTGGGAGGGGGTGTCGGTGCTCTCCGCTCCCCAGGGGCGTCAGCACACCTCGGGGGCCACCGCAGCTCCTAGGCCGCTCTCTTGTGTGGCAGAGCGCGCGCCTTGTGTGCTCTCCTGGGCGGCCTGTGCCGCTCACACATCCTCCACATCCTCTACCCAGCAGGTTGGTCCAGGAGGGAGAAAACTGGTCTGCCTGAGGCTGTGGCCGGTTTTTCCCAGGTGGACGAAACCTTTCTATCCGCCCTGGGCAGGCCAGAGCTGGTGGCGTCCCTGGGGCTCCAGGCAAGCAGCACCGGGGCGGGCCTGGGGCTGCCGCCTTGGAGTGGGCACGCTGGACGGGGCCGATCAGAGCGGGCCCCGCTCCCCGACCCCTGGGGCCTGGGCCTCTCCGCAGGAAGTGATGCGGGAACAACTCAGCCCCCAGCCTCAGCTGGGGCTTCTCCCCTTCCCCGTGACTCAGCCGGAAGCTGGGAGCTCTCTGGGGTGAGACGCGAATCGGGCTCAGCGCGGTCCCCACCCAGCCGCCAGCCAGCAAGCTGTAGCCGGGCCGTGAGTCAGAGAACCACCCCACCTTTCTCTCCACCGCGGCTCCTGGCACCACGGCTGACGCGGACGTGGCCCTACATCCTGCCCCCCGCAGGCCCCAGCGGGACGAGGCCAGAAAACACCAGCTTCTCTGTGTGCAGAACAGGGAAGGTGCCCCCAGTGCAGGGAGGCGGCGGGCTACCCCTCAGCTCAAATCACAAAGTACCCAGAAAGGGGTCTGGGCCCTGGGGCAAGTCTGTGAGGGCACCTCCTCTTCCCCAAGGCGTCACGCTGGACTCTTGGACCCGCTTATACCTGCAGGAGCACCACTCCTAGGGCAGGACTGCTGACTCAGCAGCAAACGTCAGCCGCCCGGGACACACATGCCCCCTCTACACCGCGCCCGAGAGCCGAGAGCTGTGGCAGGGTGGCCCAAGGGACCGGAAGCGGCGGGCTGAGTCCCCAAGCAGGGAAGGATTCCCCTCTGCAGGGGAAGAGGGGCTGTGGGCCAAAAGCCCTCCCCATGCAGAGGTTAGCAAGAAAGAGGTAGGACGTCAAGGGAACCTAGCCTAGAAGCATCCCCTGTTCCCGGGGCAGGCACACCTAGGGAAGCACCCTTCCCAGACGGCGGCGGCTATGCTTTCCAGCGAGTGGGCCAAGAGCTTCTGGCAGAATCACCAGGTGGCCCCTTAGCCCTCAAAGACAACCCCTTTCCTTGTACCCTAACCCAGGACCTGTCATGAGCTGCCATCACCTTGGGCACGTGCCTCCACCAGGACCAAGGGCAGCTCCTCCAGCCTCGGGCTCGGGGGCTGGATGTTCCCTCACAACCCCGCCGTCCCGACTACCCAGGAGGCCCCCTTCCTCGTCTCACACAGGTCTCCTGTTTTCTGAAGAAACCAGGACCACCATCAGATACGGAAACCTCAATTTCCCACTGCCTCCCTATCTCCTCAGAGGCCAAGTCCCGTGTCGTCAACCTCTGCCTCTCAGAAAGCCGTTTTTTTCCTTCGACATTCATCCTAGAAATCAGCGCGCCTCCCTGCTCTCCTCGGCGGCCAAACTCCCGAAGAGAAGAGCTGCCCAGAGCGGCCTCTGTCCCTTAGCTCCCACTGACCCCTTGCCTGGGAGTCAGGCCTCCACCAGCCCCACACTCGCCAGGGGCCAGGCATCACCTCGCTGCCAAACTTCAGACCCTGAAGGGCATGGCCTCTGCGGCACCTGGCCTGGTGGAGGTCCCCCGTCCCCGACGTGCGGGCCGCGCTGGCCTCCAGGGTCACTTCCCTTCTCCCTCCCACTCCTTCTGGGCCTCCATCCCTCCAAGAGCTAACGTACGTGAGCACCCACTGCATGTTTTAAACGGATGAATCTGGGCGTCCTGGCAAGGCGGCTGGGCAGGAGGTCTCCCGCCTGAGGTTTTGGGGGACAGCTGCCAGTGATCAGCCAGTTAGGAAGAGCAGTGGCGCCGGGACTCAGCCTGGGCCGGCAGCTCTGGGGTCTGGGTCATTGTGTCATCAGGCTAGCTCCAGCCACTGCACACTCTGCTCTTTAATGCCGCTCCCTAGGGTCTGCCCTTGGCCTCGAGATCACACGCCCATACCCATCGCTTCAACAATCCGGATACCGGCAACCCCCAGATCTCACCTTCGGGGCAGGTCCTCCATTCAGTGGGAGACCTGCCACGGCCACCACCCACCACTGTCCCCTTCGGCTTGGGCTCATGTCCTGTGTCACCCACTGGAAACCTGGAGAGGGAGGTTCCTTCCTCCTCTCCCTCACCCCACAGACATCCAATCCATAAACAAACCCTGCCGATTTTCCCTCCTCAATACTTCCCTAATGTGTCCCATTTGCTACCACCATCCTGAACCAGGCCACCATCCCTTCCCGACTGGGATACCCCAACAGCCTCCCAACGGGCCCCTGCCCCCAGCCCAGTCTCTGTGCTGCGGCCAGAGGGCTCTCGGGGTACCGTCCCAGTCCCGGATAACCCTCAGCTGTGCCCCTCTGTCCAAGCCCCTAACTTGCAAGCCCTCGCCACGTCTCCCTCCAGTTTCAAGCTGCAACTCAAGGTCCCGTTTCTCCTCTCTCGTTTTGCTCAAGGCCTACAACGTCCTTCCTTCTCACCAATCCCTACTCATCCTTTGAGACTCAGCTCGGTTTCACCTCCTCCAGGACACCTTCCTGAATCCCCAGCTGGGCGAGGGGCCCCTCTCCGCGCCCGTCACTCCCCCTTCACGCCTCTCCAGGCACTGGCCACGTGGCTGGTGGATGGGCTTCCTGTGTCTGTCTCCTCCACCCGGCCAAGGGCTCCCCGAGGAGCAGGACGTGCTAATTCATGTTTGTATCATGTGTCCAGGTAAGGTCCAAAGAGTTGTTCAAAAAACATGTCACTGAATGACTGAACGCTAAATCCCAATTCAGAGCACTCTGGTCCAGGGAGAGGGGTCTGAGATTCAAAGAGGGCAGCCCGGAGGTCCCAAAGGCTCTCGTCCACAAGAGCACATCTGAGGACCACACTGCCTTGCTCGGCCCCTCCCCAAAGCACGGGCCACTCAGTCCCACAAGCTCAGGGCCCAGAAAGCAGCGCGACAGCCGACAGACGGAAAGAGTTCACGAGGGCTGCAAAGGGGACACGCTGCCCACGCGTGAGTCCTGACTTATCACTGACCAGCTGTGCAGCTCTGAACAGGGACCCGCCGTCTCTGAGAGGCAGCCTTCACCAGGCTGCTGGAAAGACCAGATAAACGCAGCGTGGAGAAGTGCCAAGTCCCACTCCTGGGTTAGGGAGCCCCCAATGATTAGGACTGACCCTACCTATGCCCCACCACCCCCTTCCCTGGCCGCCTCCTGCCACCTTCCCTCCTCCCTACCCTTGCTCTGAGTAAACACCCAGCACTCTGGCCTCCTCAGCAGGCCGCTCATGCAGAAGAGAGGGGATGAGGGCAGACGGGGCTCCAGCCACCCCGAGGCAGGAGCCCGTCAGAAGCTGTGGCCACTGCGAAGCCCCAGATGCACGCTGCTAAGTAGAATGGGGCCCAGCCTTGCCAGAGCTTCCGGAGAGCTGGAAAATTGCATTTTTCCTTTAAATTTCCTGAGTTTTAAATATCAGCAACTAATTAAAATTTCTTTAAACACTTGGAGGCCAAAGAAAATCTATTTCCGGGCTGGCTCTGGCCTGCCCCCCGCCCCCCACCACCACCACCAGGGTGCAAACCTGTATCTGAGACGTTTGCTTCCAGTCTCCTGTGTGGACCACATTTCCAACTGTGGCCATACGCTCAGGGGCCTCAGCCGGATCCCCTGTTCCCATCCGGGGAGTGACCTCGATATGTCTCTTTACCAGACAGACAAACGGAACCTATCAATTACTCAGGGGCCGAGCTGGGCCATTCTGCCGCCTTCCCACACGTCACAGCCGAAGCTGGAGGCAGCTGTTCTAACAGAGAATGTAGTTCTTGAGTCCGAGAGCTGTGGTCCGTGGCTTGACCCTAGACCTTTCTAGCCCCACGACCTTGACCACGCAGAGTTCACTTCTCCAACCTTCAGTCCCCCCACAGGATGGAGCAGTGCCCTCTCGGCACACGATGGGGGCCCCATCCTGGGGGGCTTTCTTTCCTGTTTCTGTTAGCGCCTCTCAGAGGATGAACAAGGGGAGGCTGAAGAAGGGAGGAGTCTGCTCATGTGGTCCCTGTTCAGCAGGAATTAGGATAAAATGAGAGGTTTCAGTCCACTGGGCCCACTGCAACCCCCTCCCCAGAGCCCCTCCCACCCCACCTCTCTGAACCCTACTGTCAAGATGGGCTTTTCAGAGGACCCATCGGCACAGACCAGAGAGATCCCACAGAGAATAGGTCAGATCTCAGGGAAGCAGAGCCATATGCCTTGGACAAAATACTTCACCTCTCTGAATCTCAGCTGTCTTATCTGTAAAATGGGCATACCTTTACCCACCGTGTGGGGGGAAACAAAACAACCTAAACGCCTGGTGCCCACAGTAGCTCTAGACCCACTACTTTCCTTTCCACCCTCTTCTAGGCCCTAAACACTGCAACACAAACGTGGGGACGCCAGCCAGCTGTGCCACCTAAGGGCTGGACGTGGTCCTGCCCTGCGCCAGAGAGCCCCCCAGAGGAGTGGCGGCTAAAAAAGGACCGTGAAGACTGCACAGGGCTAGGCACAGAGACAAGGTTCGCCTATGGCCTGAGGAACAGGAGATGGGTTGGAGCCTTTATGGGACCCTGGGCATGTGTCCCAAGACAGCCAGCTCCATGGGAGCCACTCTCCATCCTGGACACAGGGGAGCCTGGCCGAGAGGACAGAATGCAAGGAGGAGGGGTGGGAGAGAAGCTCCCTTTCCCCTTCACCCCCAGGGAGAGCCCCATCAGAGGCCTCACCACCCATCCTGAGCACCCACGGCAGGGTGGGGGTCAGGCCGCAGTCTCTAGAAAGGGGACAAAAGAAAGAGTGACTCCATGAGCCGAGTCCAGCCTTTTCTCCAGGCTCTGGGACACCTTCTGCGTCCCTTGAGTGGAGGATGAACATGCAGGTTTATCCAGATGTGCCCCCAAACTTGTGCAAGCTTAGAGTTTTGCTGGGCTGGCACACAGGCATTTCAACAGCCTGCTGAATGCGGGGTTATGCACGGGGCAGCGTGGGAGCAGTGCGTGGCAGGGCGGGGGGAGAGGTGCAGCCAGCCCCCAACAGAGCTTCTTCAGGGCAAAGAACTTCAAAGAGCTGAACCAGGAGCACTTGAAAAGTGCACTACATTCAGCAGAACTCCTGGGGTGACTTGCTTGGTCCTCCCCCCCCCCCCCCCCCCCCGCAGAGCAGGGAGCGGGACCTGCCCCATTCCATTTCCTGACCTGGCGTGGGTCTCGGCAGCTAGCAGAGGGCCTGCCTCCGGCCGGTGCCCACTGTCACCCAAACGGATGCACATAACCTCCCTGAGCGAGGGGGGGCAGGGAACTTCCACCACAGAGAACGGAGGCCGCTACCTTTTACTGGGGACAGAGCACGTGCCAGGCACTGTGCCAGACGCCTTCCATACATTATTTGCTGTAACGCGCTCAGAGCCCTGCGAGATGGGTCCTGCCGTTAGTGCCGGCTCGCCCCAGGCGGCGCAGTTAGGAGGCAAGCTAGTCCTCAAGGCCCGGCTGTTAGCGCCATAGTTACTGCTCTTTCCACTTGGCTCTGAAGGGCCACGGAGATGCCAGGCCACAGGACAGAGCTGAAGACAAACGCTCACGTGGGGCTGAGGCCACATCCAGGAGGGAGGCCTGGCACCAGCCAACAAGACTTTGAAAGCGGCCTGCACTGGGGGCTTCTCAGAGCAGCCTTGACCCTGGGTGTCCACTCCAGGGTCAGGGGACAGGCAGCTGATCTGTGCCAATGCCCAGCTCCCCAGCTCAATGGGGTTTTGTTGACCGCAGTTTGCAAGGCCTATGGATTTATTTCCGATCTGGTTTGGAAACACTGTGTCCAGACCTTTCCAGACAGGCACTTCTGGGGCAGGGGGAAATTAATAACTCCTCTTAATTGCCCAAATAAGGGAACTCAATAAGACTTTCATGAGCCAAAGGAGCAGCTTTGCTTTGTTTCTTTCCACACGGCCCGGGCTGCGAGGCACACTGGCCTTGTAGCTCACACACCCGGCGCCATTATTTCCACTCGGCAGCGCTCCTCTCCTGAGCCGTTGGTCCTGGAACTTCAAACGGCACTTTCCAGCGCAAGAGAACCCAAATTCCACACACTTCTCTGAAGCATTCCTTCCACAGAGACAAGTCACTTCCCTTTAAGGCCTCTCCTTGTCCAGCTGGCACTGGAGTCCCCAGTTCCCCTCCTCCTGCTTGGCCACTGGACGAGACCACAAATGGGGGTCTCCTCCTTCGACCCCAGGAATCTGCTGCAGATTAACAGCAATGAGGGTTTCCTAGGAAGGACCCCACACATAAACTGCATGCTCTGGTTCCGGAGACTTTGTTTCAAGGCACAGACACAACTCACGGTCCCCGGGCATCCGGGCCCTTGGGGAGCTCGGGTGGGAATACAGCAGGGGAGGAAAAGTGGGGTGCAGTCTCTCCCTCCATGCCTCTCTCCCTGTTCTGTGAGGGAGGGGCTGTGGGTCCTGGTGCCCAGAGTCCCCATGCTCACCTTGCGCCTACCCAGAACAGGCACGCTGCCAGGAACATCTAACAAGCCCCCAAGGATGCGGCAGGAAACTGGCTGCGGCCATGCTCCGAAGGGGAGTCTGTTTCCGCACCAGGGCAGTCCCTACTGGGGCTCCCAGTATCAAGGGCCGGGAGGAAGTCAAGGGAGGCAGCCCTCCGGGGTGTGGTGCATATCAGCGAACTATGGATGTGTGCTCACAAGTTCAGGGTTGGGTGCTGCTAACTATTCCTGGGCTTTGGGGGGAGACTGGAGAAAAAGGCTCCCTCTGGGCAGACCCAGTCTCAAGAACACAGCAGCAGCTTTGTCTTTTTCTAGAAGCCACAGCTTGGAAAGCAGCATAGCGACTGCATTTCTAGGCCCTCGAACTTCTCCAGGGACACCTTTGTGCCATCGTGCATCTGTGCCAATCCCAACAGGTGAGCCTGTGTCGCAGTTCTCTGGGAGTTTGGATTTTAACATACGGGTCTGGGAGAGGGGGGTGCACAGACATCCAGACCAGAGACCCCAATGACCTGTGCGGGGGACGCTGGTATGTGACAGAGCCTGGCCACAGTCACAGATTTGTGGAAGTGGGCCAGGTCTCAGAGCTATGTGGGTAATCGCCACCAAGTGTTCTAGCTGCCCTTAGGAAGCAGGCCCTCTCAGCTCCCCCTCACGGCTCCCCAGTTCTGCCCTTCGGTTACCCTCTGGGTGGTCCCCGTCCAGTTCTAGAGCGGGACACAAGCTCTGAGGGTTAGCCCAGGGCCATAAACGGAGTCCAGCGGAGCATTTGTTCCCACTTCATCTCCCTCCTGCCAGGGCGAAAGAGATCTAAGGATAAAAGGAGTTGTGGCCACAGCGGAGAAGTGGCAAGCCAGTAGGCCTGCGTCCGGATACACCTGTTTATCCTCACTTCATGAGATGGGGCCCCCAAGGGACTGTGGTCAAACAAGCACACCAGCACCACCCCGACCCCAGGCAGTCACCCTGGCTCTGTGCAGGATATGCAAGAATGAAGCCTGTGCTTAATACGCAGCAACACCACCAGCTAACACTTACCGAGCGGTTTCCACGTACCAAGCCCTGTCCTAAGGACTTTTCAAACACAAACTAATTTAGTCTTCACAACCTTGAAGTAGGTACCATTATTATCCCATTTTAAAGATAAGGAAATCAAGACCCAGGAAGGGTTCAGTCACTTGCTCAAGGTCACATGGTTACTAAGTGGTGGAGGCAGGATTTGAACCCAGGCTATGCTCTCCCCACAGTCTTGCAATGTTTCAGACAGGGTTATTCAGGGCCACAAGGATCCTGGATAATCAGTGCTGATTCGGCTACTCTTCCCTTTTGTACACAGAATGTTTTCAAGAGTAGGGATGCAAAAGAGAGAAGGAAATCCGGTATACTTTCAATATGGAACCTCTAATATATTCGTCTTTCATTCCAATTCTCCCAGTGTGACAACAAGTTAAAGGGCTTGGAGAAATAACATCTCAACCCCTTAAAGCCTGTGCCCACAGAACTCACCTAGTTTCATGAAATCGCCAAGACAGCCTTACAGGATACCTACCACTGTGCCCATTCTGCAGATGAGCAAACCACAGCACAGGAAGAAGGGAATTACTTGCCCAGTAGGAGAAATGGCTTGGAATTCCCGTCTCTCTAATTTCAAAGACGACTGGGAAAAGCAACAAGATGTAAAGGGGCCGAGAGAGGGGAGAGCCAAGAGCCACAGAAGCAGGCATGAGCACCAGGTGAGGGACCTCACCAATGAGGACGGTACTCCCAGGAGGAGTCTCTCCCAGGGCCTAGGAGTCCCACAACAGCCCCCATCCCCGGTATGATCGCTCTGGCCCCGGGAAGGATCCCACCACTTTCGGTCCGGCACTACGCCGATAGACCAGGGTGAAGGACTGGGAGGGAAGATGGGACTCCTGTCCCGCTGCGGCTCGGAGTCCTGCTGCGACTTGCTGGAATACCAGAACCCCACTGTTTATGGGACGGCAAGCACGGCACCCTCCACCCCGAGACGTCCTCGGGGGCGGCACCGCGGCTGGCTCTGGTCAGCATCAAAGACAAGCAGATGGGCAGGCGGACCAGCGGGTCGCCAGCCCCGGGGATCCCGCCACCGCCGAAAAGGGCGCCCTACCCAGGGGCGAGCTTGGACGACAGAGCAGGCAAAAGACACCCCCCCCCAAAGGAAGGGAAGAAAGGGGCCCGCGGCCCCACAACTGCCCTCTCCTCTCTCTCCCTCTCCGCAGCGCCCTGAAAGGAGGAGGGGTCCTAAAGGACCCCAAGCCTCCCACAGGCCCTCTCGTCCCTCCCTCCTTTGTCACAGCAGCCTCCGCAGGCACCTCCCGGCCGCCTCCCCTCCCCCCGACCCTAGCCCGCGCCCCCGCGGGGTCGTCCCAGCGCTTACCCAGCGGCAGGCTGATCCGAGGGGCGAGCGCCGGAGTCGGCGGCGGCGGCAGGAGCAGCAGGAGCAGCAGGAGCAGCGGCGGCGGCCGGGCAGGCAGCGCGCCCCGCGGGGCGGACGGTTGGCTCCCCCAGCCCATCGCGGAGCTCCGGACAGCGGGGAGCTACGGCGTCCTCCGGGCTCCGGCTCAGGTGGCTCAACTTGACTCGCGGGCGAGACCTGGGGGTGGGGGTGGGAGATCTGCGGTCACGTGGGCCGAGGTGGGCGGCGCCGAAGGAGGAAGTCCCGCGGCTAGCCCGGCCTCTCCCGCCCCGCCCCGCCCCCTCCGCGTTCGGGGCCCGAGAGGCCGGAGGGGCGGCCGCGGGCTCCGGGAGCTCGGTGCGCGCCTGGAGGGCGCCAAGCCCGGCAACACTGTCGCCGCCGAGAACGAACCCGTCGTTCTTCATCCCCGCCTCTCAGGCCCTCCGCCCTGTCCCCGACCCCTTCTGGCTCCTCTGCGACCACCCTGAGCTCGTGCGGTTGGGAAAACGGGCGGGTCTCTCTCCCTGGGCGCCTCCCGAGGGTAGGCCGTGGGTCTCCCTTCTCCCGTCCACCCCCGCGCGGGTGCTCCTGGCACCCACTTGCCCGTGACCAAAGGAACCGGCGGGTCCCGTGCTGACGAGGCTGGTTGCTCCTGAGTCTCACTTCCGCACGGGTCAACCCACCCGAGGTCTTGACTGGGCGTCCACCACGGGCTCAGAGCTTGATCCAGGTACCCTGCGGGGTCATCCGCGTCTAGAATGCGGTCCACACGAAGCCGAACCTTGTGGGTGGGGGTGGGGGAGCAGGATTAGCTTAAGGGGGAACTACCTGTAATGGAGCGTCAAGGACGTCTGACCTACTCAGCCTGCACATTGCGCGGCAGGGGAAGGAAGTACTCCCTCAGGCTGGAGTGGAATCCTACCGGCACCCACCACCCATCCTCCTGGCTCCTAACATCCTCAGGGTTAGGGCTTAGTTCTGCTGAGACTGGGGAGGAGTTGTCAGACTGCAGACTGGGCCTCCCAGTGGGTCCCTATCAGCATTAAAAAAGCAGAACAGCCTGGGTGGCTCAGTCAGTTAAGCGTCCCCAGTTAAGCGTCCCCCTTCAGCTCAGGTCGTGAAGGCGGTCCTGGGATCCAGCAGCAGGTGGGGCTCCCTGCTCCCTGCGGAGCCTGCTTCTCCCTCTCCCTCTGCTGCTCCCCCTGCTTGTGCTCATGAGCTCGCTCTCTCAAACAGATATATAAAATCTTAAGGAAAAAAAGGCAGAACAGCAAATATCAAAGTGCGGCGATCACGGAAGATCAGAAAGTGTTGGTAAACGTGTTTCAACTTTTCCTAAAGGTGCCCAGGAGCACAGTAAAATGTAATTCTTCCTGTACTTCAAGTCAAAAAAGTAGTTTGGAAACCTCCGCTAGGCTAGTCATTTCCATGGCACTGGTGATGGTTTCTCCAGAAATTGGCTGGAAAGTTCCTCTTCACCTCCAACCAAAACTAGCCTCCTCAGAGCCACCGCGAGTTGCTTTCCTCCACCCCCAGGGCCTGCCACATCCTCTGCCACAGGGTGGCTGTCAGGAGATGGGCACAGCACCCACATGGTCCCAGGTCTCCTTTCCTAGTCAGGCTTCCTCGTGCTCTGTGATTTCTGTACCTCCACCATCCCAACACCCATCTGTGGACACAGTCCAGGCTGGGAGCACCCCCTTTTTTAAAGGCACTGCCAGTACTGGACACAGAATTTACCCAATTATACTCAGGCTTCTGTCTGCAGCCAGGACCTCTGTCCTGAACTCCAGATGGCCTCTACATTTCCACCAGGCTGTCTTGTCCACCAGGCATCTCCTATCCAACATGCCCTACACTAAGCTCCCAATGCCTCCCCTCTTCCTCCCCAAAATGGGTTCCTCCTGTGTGAGCTTTCTCCATCTTATTTAAAGGCAAGTCCTTCTTCAAGCTGCTTAACTACTTTCTTTCATTTCCTCACCTCTGACCCACCAGCAAACCCATAATCTGACCATTGACCACCTCCCAGTGGAGGGGCTGGGGTCACTATCTGCACCCCCTTTCCCCTGGTTACTCCAAGTTCCTCCTAACTGCTTGCTGCCTCTGCTTCCACCTCAGCTGTCTTGCAGTCTCTTCTCAACTCAGCAACCAGAGTCTTTCAAACCCAGTAAGATCCTGGCACTCCTTTGCTCCAAACCCTCCAAACGTTCCCTGTCTCATTCAGAATAAGAGCCAAAGACTTAGAGTGGTGTACAAAGCCCTGTGTCATCCTCACTCCACCGCATTCTCCACTGCTCTCCCCCTCCTTATTCTACTCCAGGCACACCCCTAACAACTCCTCTTCGGACCTTTGTCCTGGCTACTCCCTCTGCCTGGGGCACTCTTCTCCCAGCTAGCCACACGACTGAGTTCCTTGCTTCCTTCAGATCCTTGCTCAAAGATAACCTTCTTGAAGAATCTGAATTTCCACCCATATTCCCCCTTACCCTGAGAAATTTTTTTCAAAGCACTCATCACCTTTGTTGTGGTTTTTCATTACTGCCTGAAATCCCCACCTGCCCCCAGCACCAAGAATGTTGACTGAGGAGGGCAGGGATTTTTGCGGATTCTGCTAGTTAAATAACGTGGCCCTCACCTTTTGAACAGTGCCTGGTATTTGACAGACCCTCAGTAAGTACTGGCTACATGAATGAATGAATGAATGAATGAATGTAACCCAAGAGTCACGGAATACTGCTGGCTCATGTCAGCTAACTTTTCTATATCAACTTTGATCTAGTAAAGAGTTCCCCCCAAACCTCAAATTATGCAATTAACATTTTCAACCTAAGCACAGGACTTCATATTGATCTCCTTTAAATCTGCTAGTTCTGATCTAGATTTCATTCTATTAAGGCCATTTTGAGTATTTATTTTATTATCATAGAATTTGACTTCCCTTCCCAGTTTTGAATCATCAGTAAATTTGGTAATCATTTCTTAGCCTTAATTCGAGTCACTGATAAAAAAATACTGGGTGTCAGGGTGCCTGGCTGGCTCAGTCAGTAGAGTGGTGAGGCTCCGATCTTGGGGTTGCGAGTTCAATCCCCACACTCGGTAAGAGACTACTTAAAAATAAAATCTTTAAAAAACAAAACAAGGGGTGCCTGGGTGGCTCAGTGGGTTAAGCCTCTGCCTTCGGCTCAGATCATGATCTCAGAGTCCTGGGTCAAGCCCCACATCGGGCTCTGCTCAGCGGGGAGCCTGCTTCCCCCTCTCTCTCTGCCTCTCTCTCTGCCTGCTTATGATCTCTCTCTGTCAAATAAATAAATAAAATCTTTAAACAAAACAAAATAAAAAAACCCTAGGTGAGCAGACCTAGTATCCACTTTCCAATAAAAGGTACCAGTCTCCTTGGGGAAGGCAAGCCTGGCACATTTTGTTAGGCCAGAAAGCACGGAAGTAATTAAAGACTAAAGGGGTCACATCAAAAGGACATAGGCCCAGCTTGATGACTAAACTTGAGATAATCGGAGACTCAAAAAGCATACTGAAGTAATGGGTTCTAATGCATCAAAATAAAACAATCCATTAGTCTGCACTGAAACTCAGGAAAACACACAGAGAGAAAGAAAAGAGGTAAAAAAGAAGCTTTTTATAGAAGAATTGTGTCTGATAAATGTAGAAGAAAGAGTAGACTTCAGAAAGTCTGGATTCCAGCAAGGATAACCAGTGGATGCTAAACTGTATATGAACCGGGGCACCTGGGTGGCTCAGTGGATTAGGCCTTTGCCTTCGGCTCAGGTCATGATCTCAGGGTCCTGGAATCGAGTCCTGCATCGGGCTCTCTGCTCAGCAGGGAGCCTGCTTCCTCATCTCTCTCTCTCTCTGCCTGCCTCTCTGCATACTTGTGATCTCTGTCAAATAAATAAATAAAGTCTTAAAAAAAAAACCAAAACCGTATATGAACAAGGCCTCAAAGTCTGTCCTACAAGTGACTTACTAATGACCAAAAGGAAAATGTATCTCTGGGGAAGAACTCCGGCAGCCACCACCTTAACCAAGTGGTCCAAAGGAGCATCACAAGGAGCACCCTGGCGGCTCAGTCAGTTAAGCGTCTGCCTTTGGCTCAGGTCATGATCCCAGGGTCCTGGGATGGAGCCCTGTGTGGGGCTCCCTGCTCGGCAGGGAGTCTCCTTCTTCCTCTCCCTCTCTGAATAACCAAAAGAAATCTTTAAAAAAAAAAAAAAAATTAAGTAGCATTACCAGTAATGCGACTGCCTGATGCATTTAACTCCTGGTATGATGCAATTAAGAAACACACAACATCGGTCCTTGGAGCACTTCTGGCGAAAGTGTTTAACCCAGATCTAAGGATAAAGACACAGATACCTCCAGCATTCTGTAAAGGCAGCTAGCTTGGACTCATCAAAATGCTCAATCCCGTGAAAGATAAAAAAAGACAAGGGGACTATTTTAGGTCAAGAAACGAAAGAGACATGATCATCAGATGAAATATGTGAACACTGATGGAATCTTGAAAGGAAAAAAAAGCAAGCCTTTCAGAATTGGGGAAAATGTTGCGATGCCCTGTGCCCCAGGTATCATGGCGCTATGGCTCATTTTCTTCGGTATGCTAATGGCACTGTGGTTTTAGGGGAATGTTCTTATCCTTCAGGGATGCCTGCTGAAGTCTGTGGAGGTGAAGTTGTCGTGTCTGCAACCTACTTACAAATGATTCAGCAAAAATAAGTATGTGTGTGTGTGAGTGTGACTGTCACCAAGTTTTAACAATCAGTTGATAAAAGTTCCAGGTGTTTTCTAGCAGTGTTCTCTAAGTTTTGGGGTGGGAATTTGGGTAAGCTGGGGCTAAAAGCAGAGCCCAGGGCCACTAGAGACCTCTACCAGGGTAGGAACTGATCAATCTCCTTTGTATGTTGGACCACCAGCTACGTGTCCTCTGACCTGCACTCCTGAAGCCCACCTTTCTCCATATCGTCCACAAGAATATTAGGAAACAAGTGCAGGAAATCTTGTTGAAATCAAGTTACTAGCTGCGCGTTTACTTTCCGCCTCTGCTCACCGTTCTCACCCGGGACAGTGCCTGGGGAGTGGCACGTGCTCAGTCATCGGCGGCCGAGAGCCCGACTCTCTCCATCGGCTAGCTCCCCAAACGGCGGCAGGGCTGGTGTGCCCTCGTGTCTTGGCAACACCCAGGTTGTCTGGCCGCTCCGCTCATCCCCGAGGAGAGGAGGCAGCGGCTGGGGCGGCCTCGCCTGGTGATTAATTATACCCCGTTCACGGCTGCTCGAACGCTTCAAGTATGTCTTACGCCAAATGGGTAGCGAGCCTCTTGGGGACAGTGACTAGTCATATCTTCGGAACCCCCGCTGCCCAGTGTGGCACTCTGGCAGGGCTGACAAAATGAGGGCCCCGACTGCTGGCCCGGAGGAGTGCCCTCCCACCCATGCCCCTCGCATGGCAACTTCAGCCCTCGTGGGCTCCTCGGTCTTCCGCTGGCGTGTGAGTTGTTCTCCCCAGACTGGAAAAAACCAAGAGGATGACTGGCTGCGAGAAACCTCATTTGAGCTGACTTCCTGTGGGCTAAAGCGTGGTTCCCAAGCCAACGCTGTGTCTCCTGCTCCCCTCTGCCACTCTTGGATGTCAGCAAGTCTTTCTGGGCCAGAACATCGGGGTCTATAAAGAGCTCAGGGGCAGCATAAAAAGAGACGAAGAGAAAAGCAACGGTCTGTGCCCCCAGCCAGCAAGATGAAGTCGTCAAGCCTGGCCCTCTCTTTCCCCATCCACGCTGACACAGTCCTTCCCCTTTCCATCCTCCCCCGGGGCCCTTCTCTCTCTCTCTCCATCTCTCCCTGTCTCTGGCACACAGACACACACACACATATAAGAAAGACAAAAACACACGAATCAGACGTAAAATGTACATGAGAATAGACAGAAAGGGGCCAAATGAAACTTCTCGATGGTGAGAGATGTTTGGACTAGATGCCTAGTATGGCAGAGAAGGAAACTTTAGGGATCACCAGAATATTCTCTATCTTGATCTGGGTGTTGGTTTCATAAGTGTATACAAATGTTAACAGGTTTTGAGCTGTACACTTAAGATCTGTGCATTTTCCTGTATGTAGATTCGTATTTTATACCTGTAATCATGGGAAAAACAAAAAACAAAGAAGCCAAAAGTTTAAAAAAAACAACAAAACACCTCACCTGTAGGATCAGGTGGGAGAAGAACTATAGGGGCACCTGGGTGGCTCAGTTGATTAATTGTCTGACTCTGGATTTTGGCTCTGGTCATGATCTGAGGGTCACGAGATCGAGTCCTGTGTCCGGCTCCAGGCTCAGCACAGCACAGAATCTGCATGGGACACTCTCTCTCTCCTTCTGCCCCTCCCCCCACTCACACTCTATCTAGATAAAATCCTTTTTGTTGTTTTTTTTTAAGATTTTATTCACTTGAGAGAGAGGGCATGAGCAGGGGGAGGTGCAAAGGGAGAGGGAGAAGCAGACTCCCAGCTGAGCCAGAAACCTGACATCGGGGCTTGATCCCACGACCCAGAGATCATGACCTGAGCCAAAGGCAGATGCTTAACCATCTGAGGCACCCAGGACCCCCAGATAAATAAAGTCTTAAAAAAAAAAAAAAAGAACATCTACAGAAGAGGGAGAGAATGAAAAGGCTAGAAGAAATAAAGGGAAGCGAGGGCAAAAATATAAAGCAAACAAACTCATGCATTCACTGCCTCTCTAGCCTGCTTCGCACAAAGGAAAATGGCAGTAGACCTGGGCACAGGGCAGGTGCTGGCAGTGGCATGGTCAGGACACAGCCAGCTTCCCAAGCAATCAATATTCATTAATCATCTATAGGTACAGGCTCTGCCCAGGTGCAGGCTGGCCCGTCCTTGGGCACGGATGGCTCGGGCCAGACGTCCCCCGGCCAGGCCTGCCTTCTTCCATTTCCACCCAGGGCAACCTTGCTTTCTAGCTCCCACAATTCTACCCCGGGAGTCACTGCTTTGTTTGTTGGCCTTGGGGGAGGGGCCTCCTGCCAAGCCTAGTGGAGCCTGAACCCAGAGGTCCTATCTACCCCCTTCGCGCCCCCACCTCCCCCGAGTGGCACCGGGCTCCTCCCCGTCCCGGGCCCTGCTGGCAGGCTGCCTGGTCAGGCCTCACAGACACACACTGGCTGCGGCCCAGCTCCCCGGGCCTTGGCCCCCTGCCACCATCCCCTTGTAGCCCCGGGCCCTCCTCTGATGCCAACCTGCAGCTGCAGCTCCCCCCACCCCATCCCCTGGCCGGGCACGCTGCTGGTGTCTCCTCCCCCGGGGCTGGGCAGCGGCTGGGCTGCGGCATCAATCCATTTTGATGAGGAAGCGACACCAGCTGGCACACCCTGTGTGTGCTTTTAAATCAGCCAATGACTTCCAGATCCTGGGGGCTGGGAGCCTCCTGGGGCAGCGCCCTCCACTCACGGGGCCAGCACCAACACGGCCTTCAGGCCTCTGGCAGCTTTTAACCAGAGTCTGGCAATACGTGAAAATGGTCTCATCTCTGACCCCCACTCTGTTCTGAGCCCTCCCCCGGGCCCCGGGTTTCGGGCTCTGGCAGGTGGTAGGATCCAGGGGCAAAGCACGCCCGTTCTCCTGCTCAAACTATCTTAGCACCATCCGTTACTTGTGGGCTGTGAGCCAGCCGCACCACGTCCCTGAGCCTCAAGCTTCCTCATCTGTGAGATGGGAACGTCAGCAGTCCCTCCCGGGGCTGAGCATAACAGAGAAGAGTCCATGACATCCGAGGACTGGTGGTGAGGCCCTCGGTCGAGCACTCCCTGAGCTCGCCTCCCCTATCTGCAAGTTGCCACGACCTGACCTCAGTAACTCTTAGCAGTCTGATGTGCCCAGCCCCAGGACCCCCTTCTGGCCTCTTCCCTCGGGTTCAGCTGCCTCCTGCAAGCCCGGTGCTGAGTCTGCGACTCTCCAGGGGAGAAGGAACCAGCCCGCCCAGCCCGGGCCCTGGCTGCGCCCGCTGTGGCCAATAGCCTGCCACCCGCTCTAGTGCCAGCCCTGCTGGGGCCTGTTGGGGCCTGAGTTGGCCACTCCCTGGGAGGGGATCCCCCTGCCCCACAGGGCTGTGGTGCAACCAGCAAGGCCCAACCTGTCCCAGGCCTGACAGGGTAGAACATGAGTTACCACTGTCACTCCCCTGCCCCGAACACCAGTTTGGAGGCGGGGGGGTGGGGGGGCGGTGGCTGTCTGCCTGGGCCTGCAGGCCTGCTCACAGGGGGGACCTCAGGGGTCTGGGTAGTTGGTCCGGCTGATGCTTGGCACCTGCCACCCAGAAGAGGCACAGTGACTGCTCAGGGACTGTCCTTCTCTGATACCATGACATCTATCATGGGTGGGAAGCAGGTGTTCTAAGGATCTAGGAAAACTTGGTTTCCATTTTGGCTTATCAAGTGTGAGGCCCTTCCCTTCCCAAGATCCCAAGAAATCAGCACTCCGTTTCCCCTTTGCCACCACGTTTTTCCTCCTTGAACCCCACTCTGAGCTCCTGACTCCTCGCCCCTGCCCCATGAAGGGAAAGGTGGCCCAGGTTGGGGCCCTTCCTCCACCCACGAACTAACCTCCTTTCCAGAAGCCCAAGACGTCCCCTTCCCAAAGATGAGGGGCTCGCTGATCCCTATAGTTTCCTGGTCACCTCGGTCACCCGGTGGCTGCCACTCTTTCTCCCAGCGAGATGACTTTGCTCTTGGTTCTGGTGCTTCCTCGAGTGGGCCAAGGGTGCTGGGGGATCGCCAGGCAGTTTCCACGGATTTCCTGCCCCTCCAAAGACAGGACTAGGGCCCTGTTTGCTGTAGTGGAAGTAGGTGTCCCCACCTGCCGCACCCGAAAGCAGTGGTACCAAGAGATAACACTGACAGAACTGGTGTGGTGACACCAAAGATCCGTGCTTGGACAATTATCTTGCACACCAGGCATCCTGGACCAGGACTCCTGGCAGCACCACTGATGCCGGGGAGGAAGCACTGAGCCTGAGGACACTATGAGGCTCCAAGTGGGCCCAGCTTGTTGCTAGAAGAGAAGGGGCTCTAAGGGGCCTGGGCCTGGGCCCTGGACCACCCAGCTGCATAGGCAGAGCTCCAGCTCCCCCCTGCTGTGGTCTCTGCAGGGACCCCATAAACCCCCTGAAGGAGAGCAGGCCCACCTTGCTGTTCTCGGCCTCTTCCTCTCTAAATTCTGCCTTAGTTCTTTCATGACAGTCTATATGCAGCAAGGGTGGGCTTCAGGGGAGCTGTGAACCCTAAGAATGGTATGTCGCCTCTGGTGAGAGGGATTAGAGCTTTCATCTGATTTCAAAAAGATCACTATTCCCTTCCCCCTATTAAAAAAAAAAAAAAAAAAAAAGGTAGGGCGCCTGGGTGGCTCAGTGGGTTAAGCCTCTGCCTTTGGCTGAGGTCATGATCTCCGGGTCTGGGATGTAACCCCACATCCAGTTCTCTGCTCAGCAGGGAGCCTGCTTCCCCCACCCCCACCCCTCTCTCTGCCTGCTGCCCTGCCTACTTGTGATCTCTGTCAAATAAATAAATAAAATCTTAAATAGAAAAAAAGGGTAAAGAACCATTTCTTGAAAGTGTGCTAATCTGCAGACACAGGCACCTTTCACAATTAGCTTAGCGGGTAAAAAGAAGTATCTTATTTTGGAGTAGTTTTATTTTTATTTTTATTTTTTAAAAGATTTTATTTATTTATTTGACAGACAGAGATCACAAGTAGGCAGAGAGGCAGGCAGAGAGAGAGAGAGGAAGGGAAGCAGGCTCCCCGCTGAGCAGAGAGCCCAATGCGGGGCTCCATCGCAGGACCCTGGGATCATGACCTGAGCCGAAGGCAGAGGCTTTAACCCACTGAGCCACCCAGGCGCCCTTTGGAGTAGTTTTATAACCGTGACATGAATCCCTTGGCAAACGATTTCACTGAAAGCAAAGTTGACATCTGTAAGGCTATTACTGAATACTTGTTACTCATTGAGGCAGGCACTGTGATGAGCTTTTTCTGTTCAATCGTTCATGTAATTCTCACGACAGATTATCATATCCCCACTCCTGAGATGAGAAACTGGGGCAGAGAGAGGTTCAGGGACTTCCTTAAGGTCACAAAAGCGGGAAGTCAGGAGTAGCACCAGAACCCGGATCTGACTCCAGAACGTAGAGTCAGAATTTGAAGCAGGGTTTTGTCTGAACTTACAGCCATCCTCCTCTTGATCACATAAACTGCTGTCCCTTTTCTTTCTTCCTTCCTCTTCTCTCCCTCTTTCCTTCCCTTCCTTCCTGCTTTCATCCCCTCAATAGACATTTCTTGTGTACATACGACCTTTTAAGCGCTGCTGAAACAGAAGGAAATTGACAGGTCGCTGCCTTCATAGAGTTTGCAGTTTATCAGGATCCCTCAATCTCTTCTTTCCAGAGAATCCCCACCCTGGTCCACATTTGTCTAGACACTTTCACTCACTCATTCCTTTGTCTCCCAACAAAGGTACTGGCCAGGGCCCCCTTGGCAGAGCCCCAGAAGTGCTCCCAGGCAGTGCAGGCTAGACTCATGCTGTTTTCAGCTGATTTCCGGAGCCCTTCCTCTGGGCTCCTGCGGCTCTGTGCTCAGATTTCCATTAAGGACCGCATTGTGCTCTAGTGAAATGCTCATTTACACATCACATCCCTCTCCGGCCGGCTCTTTTACAAGCTTCTTGAGTGTAGGGACCAGGCCTGCCTAACACAGGTTTTTAATCTTCTGCCCCAGTCAGAGCTTGGAAACAGTGGGTACCCAGTAAATGTTTAATAAACGAATACGTGAGTTTTCTGCTCTAGTTGACTGCCTCGAATCATTTCCAAATGATTCATTCAAGTGTTCCTTCCTGGATCTCTCTTCCCACCTCCCTCTTAACCTTTTCAAAGCAAAAGGCACCTCACTGATGTGGGAAGTCCCACTTGCCCGCTTTAGGGCAGCCAAAGCGTTTCTTGCTCAGTCTGAACAGATTTGTTGGCTTCAGAAGAAACGGTATTTTGGAGAGCTGCTGAATGCGCGGCTCCCGGGGATTTATTTAAGGCAGTCCTGTCAGATGCTACATTAAAGCAAGCCCCAAGGCACAGGACCTACGCACGAGGGACAGCGGCTCCTTCAGCTCTCCCCAAGGCTCCAGCCTCCATGGCTCATCTTTGGGTCACCTGTCACCAAAAGCTTGAGCCCTAGGGTTGCCAGGGGTCTTATCCAGACCTCCCTGAGCTTTAGTAAAATAACCACCAAAGGCAAAAGCCACAGCCTACAAGTCGGGATACTAGCTTCAACCCACTGTCATCTTGGGAAGTAATTTAACTTCTCTGGGTCCAGTTTCTCTTATGAAAGTGAGAAGCTGTTACTAGGCCGATTCCTAAACCTCTTCCAGTTCTTAAGCATAAAAGGAAAAAAACAATTTTTAAAAACTTACACGCTTCCCCGTTCTTGTGGCATTTGACACTTAAAAGAATCCTGTGATTCGTAAGTCAAATTACCTACTCACAATCAGGTTCGGCAATGTGAGCAGAGGGTTGATGACCTTCCCTGCGGGAGGGGGGCGGTGCGGGCTTCTGAGTCTTTTGGCAAGACCAGAACGACTCCAGAGTGGCCACTAGATTACTCTCATTTCCAGGATCCCAACGTCTTTCCTTCCTAACCCCTACATCCACGTGTCACTCAGAAACAGCCAAGACAAAAGCCTAATTCAAAGGCCACACCACGACCATTCCGAGGAAGGGCCCAGGCTTCTTCCAAATCCCAAATGATTTCCCTCCCGGGCCAGGATTCCTGACACTCTCTCCATTCCGGATTTGGGAGTAGGGAGTAAGGAGGAGGTTTAAGGCACCGCTAAAAGGACTCCGCGCAGGGGCCCGGGGTGGCCTAGGGAACGAGGGTCCAGCCTCCCGCGCTGCCATGGCAACCAGCTCCCCCAGTGGCTGGCGCCGGTGCCCATCAGAGCGTGCAGGTGGCGCCCTCTCGGGAGAGGGGCCCGGCGGGAAGCGGGGGCGGCGGCGGCCTCGGCTGCCTAGCCCTCGGCGGCCTCGCCCTCGTCCGCCCCCTCCCGGGGCCGCGGCTCCCGGACGCCCTGCCCGCGCGCCTACCTGCGAGGGTCACGGCCCCCGCGCGACCACCGCCCACGGCAGGGCCACCTCTGCGGCGCGGCTCCTCTTCCCGGACCGCCCCCGGGCTCGCCCCGCCTGCCTGGCCGGCCCGGCGCGCTCCCGGGGGACGCAGAGTGTCCCCGCGAACACCCTCCGTCGCGCGCGGCGTCCCCGGAAATGCGGGCCCGCGGCCAAGCCCCGCCCCGCCCCGCCCCTGTTTATGGGAACTGTCCGGTGGCGCCCGCGGGCTCACCCGCTGCCGGGCCGGGCCCCGCCGCTGCCAGCAGCCCCGGGCGGCGACGGCCACTCCGCGCTCGCGGCTGTGCCCACCTCCCCGAGTCGGGACCCGGCCCCACGACGGCCTCGGGGTCTGCGGGGCTGCGCCCTCCCTGACCTTGGGAGGCCCGGCCTCGCGCGTCCTGGGTCCCGTAGGGGGCAGGCTCACCCGCCGGAACCGGCGGGTTGGGGGCAGAGTCCTGCCGCGATCCACTACCACCTAAGTGGCTGTGTTACCGAGGGCGGGCTCCTTCACCTCTCTGAGCCTCCAGTTTTTGATCTGGGAAGTGGGCATCGGAACAGTAGGACCTCACAGGGTTGTGGTGAGAAATGCAATTATGAAGGCACACAACTGGCACATGGTCAGCTCTCAATAATGGCAGTATTGTTTCCAGTAAGAGGCAAGGGAGAGCCGAGCTCAGAGCCACCCTCCACGAAACCACCCACGTCTCCGCCCGCGGTAAATACTGCTCACCGCGCCCCTTTAACCAGCGATGGGCCACGCTGGGAGAGTGAAACCAAACCAAGGGATCTGCGGGAGGGGTGCGAGAGAGGGCTATAAATATCCAGCATTTATCAAGTGACCTTGGCTCGTCCCTCTCCCGGCCCGCATCCTGGCTCCATCTTCCAGGAAAGCCACAGCAGCTCTCAGGGCGGTTCCTGAAACAACCAGTTCTGGGCGGGTAAGTGGCTGAGCCGGCCAGAGCTGGCTGGTCAAGGGGATGGAGAAACCGGAGGACAACTGTCAGCCTCTTCCCCCACCTGGCAGGCCAGGCCAGGCTTAAGTGCCTGCACACTGTTCTTCTGCCGCCAAGGTCAGCCAGACTCCCCCAGATCCTGCTCCCCCCATAATAGATAAAGAGTGGTTCTTTTGTTGTCCATCTACATATTTACTACAAAAACGTTTGAAAACGGTAAACAGTGAAAAATACCCATAATTAGGGGTGCCTGGGTGGCTCAGTCTGTTAAACGTCTGACTTTTGATTTGGCGCAGGTCATGATCTCAGGGTTCTTGAGATCCGGTCTAAGTTAGACTTGGGGAGTCTGCTTGAGATTCTCTCCCTCTTTGTCCCTCCCCCTACCCCGCCCTGCGGGCGTGTGCACTTGCTCGCTCGCTCTCTAAATTAAATCAATAAAGTCCTTAAAAAAAAAGAAAAAAAATACCCATAATTTCACCTGCCAGACCAGAATGACGCCAGAGTGGCCACTAGAGCAGCCTGTGTTAATATTTTCCAAAACTTCTTTTGAGAAATAATTTATATGGAATAAAGCTCACAGATCTAAAGTCTACTGGGTTAGTATTTTGGTGACTATCCTGTCTCTTCTCTTTTCTCTCTCTACTTTTTTCTTTCTTTCTCTCTCTTCTTTCTTTCCTTCTAAGATTTTATTTATTTGACAGAGACAGTGAGAGAGGGAACACAAGCAGGGGGAGTGGGAGAGGGAAAGCAGGCCTCCTGCCCGGCAGGGAGCCCAATGTGGGGCTGGATCCCAGGACCCCAAGTTCAAGTGTTGCATGCTGCACCATCAGAGCCACCGGGCGCCCCTCCTGTCTCTTTTCTATGCATAGTTTGCATTTAAAACTTTTAGAAAAAGGAGGCACCCGGCTGGCTCAGTTGGTGCAGCATGCAACACTTGATCTTGGGGCGTGAGTTCAAGCCCCACCACGTTGGTCATGGAGCCTACTGAAACGAAAACTACCCAAAAAACCCCAAACAGAAACTTTTAGAGAAAAGGATTAGTCAAAAGCCTTTTGTCACTTTTCCCCAGGACAGCGGTATACCACAGCATTTTTCCGTAACGTTAAAAATCCTCACACACCTGCATTTCTAATCTATTCTATCACAGGAGCTTAGCACACATTTTTAACCAGATCTACTATCATGCCTATCTCTTGTTTCTGTTCACTATGGTCAGTAATGTCCCTAGGAGCATCCTTAACAATAAGCTTTTCCATCCTCCCTCAATTATATCTTTTTGTGTCTCATAGTCTACACTTAGTAGTAAAACATGCTGCATTTATAGCTAAAGTAGTGCACTTCATTTGTGCAAGATTTAAAAACCGTCCGTTAGTTTTACTACCACAGCCTTCCCAACAATGGAGGGGGGTAGGAGGAGATGGTAAAATTCAGCACCTCCAAGGTCCTGCCACAGGGCACACTGTGTCCGTCTGAGCCAGGGCTGCTCAGAGAAGCTCCTGGAATCTAGGCCTCCCCCATGGGGCCTCAGGGCTCCAGAGGCCTTACCAATGGTGACCCATTCCATCCCCAATCCCCAGACCAGCCTCAAGCCCTCCGGAAAAGAACGCTCTCTGTGACCTCCCCTTACTTCCTTCTCTTCCTGTCATCCTTTCTAACTTCCTCTCTCCCCGCCCTTTTCTGCCCCTTCTGCCTGTCCCACTTTCCTGCCTCCCCACCTCCAACCTTCTTCCAGCCTTCTAATGAAAAAAGGGAAAAATCTTTAACGCATTGAAAAAAGACCTTATTTTTAATGTTATTGATCCCCCTCCCCCACTCCCACCTCCTTTCCTGGCTGTGGGGACCTCAGGTGCAGAAAGGCTTGAGTTAATCACCTCGGTTCCCAGCACAGGGTCCCCATTGGTCAACACAGGGTCCCTTGATTAATGTAGCTGTTCATTTCCTTTTATCCACTCTAGTCCTCCTCCCTCTCCTTCCCCCCATAGGCTACTATTCTAAGGTGTTTAATATACATGCCTTTGTTCCTACGCATTCTTGCAGAATGCATTGTAGAATTGTATGCATATGCTTTTAAAAATCTTCTGTATTTTGAAATAACTACGGACGCCCCTAAAGTGACAAAATAGTACACAGCGTCCTGCAAATACTTCCCCCAGCTTCCCCCAATGGTGATGTCATATAGCTGTGTAGTACGATAGCAAAACCAAAGAAACTGACATCCATACAATATCGTTAAACGGTCGACAGACTTTATCATTTAGTTTTCACCAATTTTTATAATGCCCTTATTTGTGAGTGTGTGTGCATAGTTCTATGATACTCGACCCCCTGAATACATCTGCATAACCACTGCCACAATCAAGATACAGAAATGTTCCAGTACCACAAACGGTCTCCTTCCCGGCACCCTTTCATCGTCACACCCCCTCCCTTTTGATCCCTGAACCCTGGCAACCACTAATCTCTTCCCCATCTGCATTGTTTTGTCATTTCGAGAATGTTATATAAATAAAACCTTTTAAGATCGGCTTTTCTTATGAACCATAATGCCCTTACGATGCATACGGGTTGTTTGGGGCTATTACAAATACAGGTGATACGTGCATCCTGAACGTAAGTTTCATTGCTTTGGGTATATGGCCCAAGGCTGTCACTGTCTTGTGGTAAGTGCACGTTTAGTTTTATAAGAAATGACCACGTTATCTTCCAGAGTGATTATACCATTTTACATTCCCATCAGGAGTATAGAAAAGATCAAGTTTCTCTACATCCTTGTCAGCATTTGGTGTTATCGCTGTTTTATTTTTCAGCCATTCTGATAGGTGTATAGTGACAGCTCACTGTGGTTTTAATTTGCATTTCCCTGATGGCTAATAATGTTGAACATCTTTTCATGTGCTTATTTGTCATCCAAAGCTCTTCTTTTTTTTTTTTAATAGGCTCTATTTCTTGGAAAATATTTTATTTATTTAAGAGAGAGAGAGAGCACAAGCAGGGGGAGCGGCAGCAGAGGGAGAGGGAGAAACAAACTCCCTGCTGAGCAGGGAGCCCCCGAATATGGAGCTTCAGGGGCTCGATCCCAGGACCCTGGGAACACGAATGGAGCTGATGGCAGACGCTTAACCAACTGAGCCATCCAGGCGCCCCACCATCTGTATTTCTTCTTTGTGAAATGTCTGTTCATGTCTTTGGTCCATTTCTACTTGGAGTGCTTTTTTTTTTCCCCCCAGATTTATTTATTTATTTATTTATTTATTTATTTTTAAAAAGATTTTATTTATTTATTCGACAGACACAGATCTTAAGTAGATACATAGACACAGATCTTAAGTAGGTGGAGAGGCAGGCAGAGAGAGAGGAGGAAGCAGGTTCCCTGCTGAACAGAGAGCCCGATGCGGGCCTCGATCCCAGGACTCTGGGATCATGACCTGAGCCGAAGGCAGAGGCTTTAACCCACTGAGCCACCCAGGCGCCCCTGTTTTCTATTTTTAATTTACATAAATGACATCTTGTTGTATACCTCATTCAGTTCCTTAGTGTTTTACTTCTCAGACCCATCCACGCTGCTCTGGGTACATCTAATCTGCTGTTCCTAGTTGCTGCTGAGTGCGTCCCAAGGTGTGCATCCACATTTTATCTGCTTTCCCAGGAATGGACCCCCAAACTGTCTACAACTCCCCACCCTGGTAAATAACTCTCCTGTGAATGTCTTCTGGCCTCTCTACCTTGTAGGAGTTTTCTTTGAGATTATTTACAGGATATGACTTGCTCTGGAGTCACAGGCCACCCTCCCTCCAAGCCGATCAGCTATGGACCCCTGTACCCTCCCAATTCCTGGCATTATCCAACTGTCTCATTTTAACAATCTAAATGATATAAATTTATTACGTTGTTTTATCTGGCTGTCTATCTATCTAAGTGGGCTCCACACCCAGCATGGAGCCCAACATGGGGTTTGAACTCATGACCCTGAGATCAAGATCTGAGCCAAAATCAAGTCAGATGCTTAACCAACTGAGCCATCCAGGTGCCCCTATAATGTTGCTTTTCAGTCAACTTAATCTGGGTGCCTGGGTGACTCAGTCAGTTAAGCATCTGACCTTGGTTCAGGTTGTGATCTTGGGGTCCTGGGATTGAGCCCTGTGTCAGGGTCCCTGCTCATCAGGCATTCCACTTCTCCCTTTCCCTCTCCCCCGCTCCTTGGCCTGCTCATGCTCTCTCTCATTCGCATGCTCTCTTGTTGTCAAACAAATAAAATCTTTTAAAAAATTAAAAATAGGGGCTCCTGGGTGGCTCAGTGGGTTAAAGCCTCTACCTTCGGCTCAGGTCATGATCTCAGGGTCCTGGGATCAAGCCCCGCATCCGGCTCTCTGCTCAGCAGGGGGCCTGCTTCCCTTCCTCTCTCTCTGCCTGCCTCTCTGCCTACTTGTGATCTCTGTCAAATAAATAAATAAAATCTTTTAAAAAATTAAAAATAAACCTTACCAAGGCATAATTTGCATTCAATAATATTAACACATTTGACACATACATACTTGTAAACACAATCCAAATAAAAATGTGAAACATTTTCATCACCCCAAAATGTTCCCTGTGCCCCTTGCTCTCAATCTCCCCTCCCTACTCCCCACAGCCACCAATCTGATTCCTATCACTACAAATTACTTATGCCTCTTCTAGAACGTCATATAAATGCAACTGTATGCTATATAGTCTTTTGTGTCTGGTTGCTTCCACACAGCAAAATATTTCTGAGAGTTGTGTCAACGCTTCATTCTTTTTCTATCATTAAATAGTATTTATTGCACGAATACCAATTCGTCTCACCTATTGGTGAACATCTGGGGTGTTTCCAGTTTGGGAAGTTTCCAGTTGGGGTCCTATGACCAAAGCTGCCAACAAATGTTTTAATTTGTATTTCTTGGATCTCTAATGTATCTTAACATCTCCTATGTTGAATAGCTTTTCAATTTCTCCTTGTGTAAATCACCTATTTGCATCTTTGCCCATTTTTTCCTCATTTGAGTCCCATCTTTTTCTTATGGACCTGTAGAAGTTCTTAGCATATTCTGAGTTTAGATATTAGTCCCTTGTCAGCTTTAAAGATTTTATCATTAAGTAATCTCTACACCCAAGGTCGGGCTCGAACCCACACCCCTAGATCAGAGTTTCATGCTCCACTGACTGAACCAGCTAGACACCCACCCCTCTTATCAGCTGTAGATTTCACAAATATATTCTCTCAATCTTGTCTGTTAACCTTGTCAATGTAGCCATCCTTGGACAGAAATCTTTAATTCTAATTAATTAAACTGATGGATCTCTTTGCATTATAGTATTTTTTTAAGATTTTATTTATTTATTTGACAGACAGAGATCACAAGTAGGCAGAGAGGCAGGCGGGCGGGGGGACGGGGGGAGCAGGCTGCTCACCGCTGAGCAGGGAGCCCGATGCGGGGCTCGATCCCAGGACCCTGAGATCATGACCTGAGCCGAAGGCAGAGGCTTTAACCCACTAAGCCAGCCAGGTGCCTCTAATTTTTTTTTAAAGATTTATTTATTTGAGAAAGAGAGAGAGAGTATAGAGGGAGAGATAGCAGCAGACTCCCCACAGAGCAGAGAGCCCGATGCGATCCCAGGACCCTGGGATCATGACCTGAGTTGAAGTCAGATACTTAACCACCCGAGCCACCCCAGGCACCCCTAGTATGCGTTTTTGAAATTTTATTTAAGAAATTCATTCCTGGGGGGGTAAAAGAAGTTAATTCCTGGGACACCTGGCTGGCTTAGTCAGTTGAGCGTCTGACTCTTGGTTTCAGCTCAGGTTGAGATCTCAGAGTTACGGAACCGAGCGCAGTCTGCCGGAGATTATCTCCCTCTCCCTCTACTCTTCCCGCTCTCTCTCTCTCTCTCTCTCTCTCACTCTCTCTCTCTCAAATAAGTAAGTGAGCTCTTAAAATAAGAAAAAAAGGAAGTTCATTCCCGCCCCAAGGTCCCAAAGATATTTTTCAACATTTTATATATATTTTTTAAAGATTTTATTTATTTATTTGACATAGAGAGAGAGACCACAAGTAGGCAGAGAGGCAGGCAGAGAGAGTGGGGGAAGCAGGCTCCCTGCTGAGCAGAGAGACTGATGCGGGGCTCGATCCCAGGACCCCGAGATCACGACCTGAGCTGAAGGCAGAGGCTTAACCCTCTGAGCCACCCAGGTGCCCCAACATTTTATATTATTAACTTCATGGTTTTTCTGGACACATTTAGGAATTAGTCCCTATGAAGTCCACTTTTTCATGTGATGGTAAATTGTGTTTTTTTTAACTATTTATAATTTTAGAGAGAGAGCGTGTGTGGGGGATGGGGCAGAGATCGAAGGAGAGAGAAACTCAAGATGACTCTGCACTGAGAGGCACAGAGCCCAGTGTGTGACCCCATCCCACAACCCCGAGATCATGACTTCTACCAACGCCAAGAGTCCAACACTCAACCGACTGTGCCACCCGGGCACCTGGTGATGCTAAGTTTGGAATCCAGTTTTATGTTTTTCCAGAGTGAACCACTTTCCCCATATTATATTCCTGTGGGTCTCAGACTCGCGCCTCTATCGGAATCAGGGGAAAGCAAAGGGAACCAAGGGAAGGCACATTGCCAGGCTCCGCCCCGCTGACTCAGTAGGTCTGGGCTGGGCCCATGGTATCTGCATATCTAATAAGTTCCCAGGTAATGAGGTGATGCCCCGATGCAGGCAGAGAAAGCACACTCAGAGAACAGCTGCTCTCAACAAAGAACCTTGAACCTCATCGATTTTGTTCTCTAGCTCACTGGCGCCTCCATAGTGGCCTATGCTTCTGGGCTGTGCTCCATGCTACACCCCTCCCCTAATTTCCTCAAGGTCTCCCAGGACCTGGGGCACCAACCACACTTTTCATGATCACATCCCCATGCCCCTCCTGAACCACAGTCTTCCAACCTCTGGTAAAAGCCTTAAGGTTGTCCAGCCTTCTGGCCACACCCCCGTAGTCACTGGAGACTTTGGCGCATGGCTCCCCATCCTTTTTTCTACCTAAAGCTCCATCATCGTCTTGGGTGACTTTAGCAACCACATGGTAGACATTGGCTTCTCAGGTCTCCAAGGACCTCCCCCATCCCTCCCTTTAACCATCAATAATGGCTCATCACCAAGATCCCAAATTCAGGCATCTCTGTCCCTGGCCATAATCTCTGTTCCTTCCAACTTTCTGGTTTACCACATTCCCTCTGACCTTTTCGGGACCTTGCGAGCATCTCCTCCTCCTCCCCAGCCATTAGCCTTTCTTCATTCCCTCTCAACCCAACTTAGATGCTGTGACTCACCATTGCAACAACCTTTCCTGAACTCCCCAACTGCCGTATTTTCACCGCCAGGGTGGTGCTCGGCATCAGCTCTGGGCTCTACCTTCCCGGTACCTCTCTCTGAACAGCGGTGGGAGCTTCACTCATGGAGGGGAAGGCTCCACTGCAAACCCGGGTCACCGCTTGCCACGGACCCTCCACATTGCCTGCCTGGCCAGCTGGGTTCTCTGCTCACTTCTTGGTGCCCACTGTCTGCAACAACACCTTTCCTTCCTCTCCCGGCTTCCAACGCCCTCCCTTCTCTCCCCATGCAACAAACGAATCAACAAAGGGGGTCTCCATTATCTTTTTTCTATTTGCATGAGAGAGAGAGAGACATGCAGGCCACCTTCACCAACAGGGTGATGGTCTTGGGACAGAGAGCACATCAAAACCAGTTAATAAGGCGCCTGGGTGGCTCAGTGGGTTAAAGCCTCTGCCTTCGGCTCAGATCATGATCTCAGGGTCCTGGGATGGAGCCCCGCATCGCGCTCTCTGCTCAGCAGGGAGCCTGCTTCCTCCTCTCTCTCTCTCTCTCTCTCTCTGCCTGCCTCTCTGCCTACTTGTGATCTCTGGCAATTAAATAAAGAGATAAAATCTTAAAAAAAAAACAGTTAATAAAGATTGCAGCTATTTTAACTGTTCAGGCACAATAAAGCAGTGCTTTTCAACACGTCCATACAAATACAATGGCTATAGGTACGGATACACTTGACAATAATATCCCAAGTCTAAAGCTGAGACCCTTCCTGAATGGGAGACCCAGCCAAAGGGCCCTCCAGAGCCTGAAAGGCCCCATCTTCTTCCAACCCATCACCTTTCCCCTCCTGGCCTTGTTTCCAGCACCACAGAGGGTCCCCAGCACGACTACACTATTGCCATCACTGGGAAGCTAGCTATTCCTGTAGACTACTCTGTCTATGTCCATCAGGGCAAAGCTTTAAGGCCAATCTAGGGCTTGAACTCAAGACCCCAAGATCAAGAGTCCCATGCTGGGCCCACTGAGCCAGCCAGGCACCCCACCTGCAGACCATTTAAATCTGAGACTTTTGGGGCAGACCCCGCCTCAGTATTGTTTTAAGCTCCCAGGTGACCCCAGCTGGAAGTGGGGGTGGAGAAGCTGCCCCCATAGGAACTTCCCCTCCTTCCGGGTGTCCCCTCCCCAGTACTTTGTGTCCCACACCCTCCCTCTTCACTGCTTTATTCCCAATAGTTTTGAGACGTTCTCAAACCTCTCCCATTTAAAAAATAATTTACACACACACGAATATTCCTTGATTTCCACATCCCACTGCAAGCCCTTGCCACCCCAGGGCTCTCTCTGGAAGGTTCTCTTCCAGTTTCCAGCTGTACCTGGACGGGCAACCTCTCTTCAACCCCGAGCATGGCTTGAGTGTGTGTATAGATCACACGGAGCCTGGCACATGGCAGGTGCCCTACAAACATGTTGGACGAGTGAAGGAATACATTATCCAGGCAGTCAAAGGAGTAGTGTCTGCTCCTGTCCTGATGTTGGGGGGAGCCCTCCGGTGGGGCATCTGCTCAGGACCGGTGGGGCTGCCTTATTTTCCCTTCCAGCATCTTTCCTGCCTCAGGCCTCCCGTCCTTGAGACCGGGAGTGGAGAAAATGGTGCAGGAGGTCTGTGAGCGAAGTCTGTGCCTCCAGGGGTGATCTACCCACTGCCCACTCCACCCCCCACCCCCCAAATCTGGGAAAACAGGTGCAGCAAATCCTTCTAGTTCCTTGAAAACTGATCTCTCTTTCGTTGTGGTTAAGGGCTGTGCAGAAAGGGTTAAAGCATTTGCAGAAATGGAGGGACCTCCCTCGGGCCCTCCTCGACAACTCTTGAGATGCTCTGCAAAAGGTCAGATGTTTCCAGAATCTCAACAGACAGCCTGTGTCTGTTTAAAGGGAAGACAACGAGTTCTCGGCCCCCTGCCAGCCTTCGTGGGCAGTTCTTGCCTGGTTCTGCAAGGCACCCGGCCAGATGCCTGGCCAAAAAGCCTTCCTCCCCCTCGAGATGGCCAGGAGCAGGCCAGAGTTCTCCAAACCCCAGGCTGGATTCCTGCCAGCCTGGAGAAAGCTGGCATCCGACAAACAGGGCATACACACCAACTGCCAGGGCCTGTGATGCACCAGGAATGATGGAGGCAGGGAGGCAACTTCCTGTGCACACTGACTGTCGTCAGCTGGAAGGGACTGTATTCTGACCCTGTCCTTTATTTATTATTTTTTTTTAAAAGATTTTATTTATTTGAGAGAGAGAGCGCGTGCGCATGAGAGAGGGAGGGTCAAAGGGAGAAGCAGGCCCTCTGCTGAGCAAGGAGCTCCACAGGGTACTGGATCCCAGGACTCCAGGATCATGACCTGAGCCGAAGGCAGTTGCTCAACCCACTGAGCCACCCAGGTGCTCCTGACCCTGTCCCTCAGAGAAGAGGCTAAGACAGCAGTGGCTGTCATGTAGTGTGGAAAATCCTGGACTGGGAGTCAGAAAACCTGTGTTCAAAATCCAGTTCTGGGACCACGAGTGATGGGATCCTGGACAGAGGAGGTCCTTTGTGTGTATCTGTGTCCATCGGGAAAAAGTGGGTACAAATACCTCTCACTGCTGGTGGCTTGCTGAAGGTCACACAGTACAAGGTTTCCTTACTCCTGGCTGCCTGCCTGGGACCCTCTAGAGGTGAGCAGATTACGTAGAGCACTGAGAGATCGTAAAATGTAGCTGAAGACCCATTTAAATAAACTCTGATTTTCATTACTTAATCGTGTTCTTTGTAGAAAATTAACACGCGGGGCGCCTGGGTGGCTCAGTCATTAAGCGTCTGCCTTTGGCTCAGATCATGAACCCAGGGTTCTGGGATCGAGCCCCACATCAGGCTCTCTGCCCCGCAGGAAGCCTGCTTCTCTCTCTCCCTCTGCCCCTGCTTGTGTTCCCTCTCTGGCTGTCTCTCTCTCTGTCAAATAAATAAATAAAATCTTAAAAAAAAAATTAACACACGAAAAATTCGTATCTCCATTCCCTAGAGTTAATAGCTGCTAATAATCTGTCATTTATCTTTTCATATTTTCGAAGTATACACATTGCCCTTTTTTTTTAAAGGCAGACGCTTAACAGCTGAGCCACCCAGGTGCCCCCAGTTATAATTTTTAAAACAAGACTCATAGGGCACCCGGGTGGCTCAGTTGGTTGAGCGGCTGCCTTCAGCTCGGGTCATGTTCCCAGAGTCCGGGGATCGAGTCCCACATCGGGCTCCCAGCTCCATGGGGAGTCTGCTTTTCCCTCTGACCTTCTCCCCTCTCATGCTATCTCTCATTCTCTCTCTCAAATAAATAAAGAAGGGACGCCTGGATGGCTCAGTTGGTTAAGCAGCTGACTTCGGCTCTGGTCATGATCCCAGCGTCCTGGGATCGAGTCCCACGTTGGGCTCCTTGCTCGGCAGGGAGTCTGCTCCTCCCTCTGCCTCAGCCTGCCACTCTGTCTGCCTGTGCTCGCTCTCGCTCTCTCTCTCTCTCTGACAAATAAATAAATAAAATCTTTAAAAAAATAAATAAAATCTTTTTTAAAAAATTAAAAACAAAAAAACAAGGCTTATAATACAGGTTCACGCAAACGGGACCTCCGTGTCCACACTGCCGTGCAATTTCCCTCTTACTCTCACAACTGACCACTTCCTGTCACTTTACACGGATCTACTTCATTCCGTTGAGTACCTGCATGGCATTCTAGTCTCTGGATCACCGTAACATATTGTAACAGACCACTGACGCTGGACATGGGAGTTTGTTTCTGCTTATTCACAAAACACAGGCTCTAAGCTACAGCTCGACTGTTGCAACACTCGTGGGAAAGGAAGTACTAATATTTCTTCGTCTTTTTTTTTTTTTTTTTGGTTCATCTCTGGCACTTTGCAGCCTGAGCTCAGCACTCAAGAGGGTTGTGCACCCCTCCAGGGGATGAATGAATAAGCCAAGTGTGCCCGCACCCTTCCCAGGCCATCCGGCTGGGGCTGGCCCGGGCCCCGGTGTGTGTGCATGCGTGAAGGCCGGGAGCTGGCCCCCGCAGAGCAGGGCAGAGAAGCACGTACACACAGCTCGGGCGACGTGACCCTGACTCACAGGTTCAGGCATATAAGCGAGCGGCGGGGAAACTCCGAGGTTCTGAACCAACGCTGACTCACGGACTCACTCACTTCTCCGTTTCCCTCCAGCGCCACCGCTGTCTCCAGGAAGGCCGGTGACAGCAATCACTGGTGTCTTGAGAAAGGGGAGAGCCGCTCAAAGAGAGGGCCAAGACAGGATTATAATGATTGGCCTCATTCACAGAAGATGTCTACTGACTAGTCCTTGTTCCATGAACAGTGGGAATATCCCCCCCAAGCAGAGGGCCTGTTAGCAGCTGACAGATTCCAGCTGTGATCACCTCCCCTCAAGCGATCTGACCGAGAACACAGACCACGTGCAAAATAAGAACGCCTCCCGCTCCTTTATTTCTGCGCACCGGCTTTCTTCAGTTCCTTTCCAAGATGAAAATGGCTTTATTATTATTTTTTCCTGATTATAAAGGACATTCTTGCTCATTATTAAAAAAAAAAAAGAAAGAAATTTCAGACAATTCCGAAAAGCATAGAGACCGTAGATCACCCCCAAGGCCATCCCCAGAGAGGCCACCGTTGGCATTCGGAAGCGCATCCTTCCACACAGAATCGCACCCACACAAGCACATTATTTACGAAGTTCCCGGTAAGGACAGTTTTCTGCTGCCCTTTGGAGGGGCTGACATGTATGTTCCCTCACACGGGTGCGGCTGGGAGCCTCCCCACCCCTCCCCCCTCCTCAGCTGCAAGATGGAGAAGGCCATGGCAAGACTTAATAAGCCCTAATGAGCTTAATCAAGGCACCTCAAGATGGCGTGATGGTTCTGACCATTTACACGGTGAAGATGACGATCTCTCCATCTCCCGGGCAGCTGGAAGCAAATTCACAAGCAGATGAGCGCGGTGGGAAGGACACCCTGCTCGCCGGGGTCAGACCAGCTGGTTCTACCGCTGGGTTCTAGACCCGCCCTGGCCACTTCCCTGCCAGCCTCCCTCACAGCTGAACGTACGTGGAGCTGCCCATACGGAGGACTAAGCACGAAGCACCCTGGGCGGTTGAGAGGCACTGCTCTGGTTTCAAGGCAGAAGACCGGGGAAGAAACTGGGATTTCCCAGCCACGAAGAGAGCAAGCGTTTTGGAGTTTCCCTGGGTGAGACTTGACACCTGCATCACAGAGCCCTAGAAGAATCGAGAGCAGAAAAGAATCTGGGAGATTAGAGTACCACCCCCACCCCCCCGCAGTGCTCCAGAGTGTCTGTCCGTCTGTAACCTAACTCAATGGAAAAATGGGTCTGAAATGTGCATTTTTCTCTTTGAAGACATTCCTGTGTGGCCTGGAGTCCTGGCAAGAGTTTCCTAAGACCCGAGTTCTAGTCTTTGTTTTGTGCCTCGTGACGCCTACGGCCTGAGGCAAAGCTCCTTAAGCCTCTGGGCGCCTCAATTTTCTCATCTACAAAACAGGGTTTCGGATGTTGCCCCACCTGTCCGGCAGGTCGTTGTGACACGAGGTGCCAGTAGGGAGCGCATGTCAAAGTGTTTTGGGAATCTGGTGTTTTCATACCCACAAAGCTGCCTCCTCAGAAGCCCAGCGTCCAGAGCAGACAGGCCTGACGGGGCCCAGACGCCCAAACCCTTGTTCCAAGGGGGGCCCCCTCCAAGCTGGGCCCCGCGGCTGGGGAGAGCTCCGGAGAACACCTGACTGCCTCGGGCCAGGCCCTGCTCCGGTGGTGCGGAGGAGACAGTGGAAGGAAAGACAGACGGTGCTCACCTCAGGGAGCTTAGATGCCAGCGGGAGAGGCAGATAAGAAAAAGGCAGAGATGTCAGAACAGGAAACTTGGAGAGAGAGGTGAGCGCCGAGTGGACGGAAACAGGAGGAGGTTGATAGCGAGGGACAAGGTGGAGATTAGTGTAGAGGGTGACAAGGCCTCTCTAAGTGGTGACAGCTCAGAGCTCAAGCCCGAGTGACAAGGACAGTCCCATGAACGCCGGGAGCACATGCTGTTCCAGGGCTAGGCCGTGGCAAGCGCAAAGGCCCTGAGGCAGGAAAAGGCCCCGAGGCAGGAACAAACTCCTATTCTAAGGCCTTGAACGGGCTGAAGGCTCAGAACAGCAGCAGGGGAGGGAGGACGACAGCTGGAGGCGGCGGCCCTGGGCCTGCGGTGGGTTTGAGGCAGTTTGTGTGGTTCTAGGATCACCCTGCATTGCGTCGAAAGTTCCAACTCCTCCAGGCCGGGTTGGGGGGCCCAGGGAATCGTTAGGGCTTGCAAGGGTTCTACCCATGACCCAGCCCAACCTTCCGAACATCCATGCCAGGAGAGCCGCAGAGAGAAAGGCAGATTGCCTTGGGTTCCTGCTCCATTTTGGGGCCAGGATTCAAGACTCCCCCCAGCCCAGGCCACCCCCGTCTAGAGGGGAATGGGAGGGGGTTCACTGAAACCACAGAGCCGGAAGGAGGGCCCGGTGCCCCAAGGTTTCCTGCTTCGGCCAGTGAAACTCCAGGGCTGGGCTCCAGAAAGGAAGTGTGTTGCCCAGCTGGGCCGGTCCCGCATCATCAAGGCCCAGCCCTCAGCTCTCAGCTGGCAGGGCCAAGGGCAGGCCGGGGGTGGGGGTGGGGGTGTCAGCTCCAGGAGCCCAGCCCGTGCCCCCGAGCAACCTGATAGAGCAGGAAGCGGGCCTTCAGCCAGACAAAGCAGCAACCGAGCACCTGCGGCCTTTGTTCCCTTTATCCCTGTTGCAGACTTTCCCAGGCACCTGCAGCGGGGCCTCGGGAGCACCTGGGCCAGGAAGGGGCTCCCACGGGATCTGGTTCTCCTGCCACAGGGAGGGGTCCCACTCGTGCCCCTGAGGGAGGGCCCGTAGAACAAGAACAAAAACAACCAAACTAGCGTCCGCCTAGGAGCTCTTAACTGCCAGTTGGGTGTCACTTCAATTAACCTCAGGAGGGAGGAGCTAGAATCCTCCCCACGTTACGGATTAGGAAACGGAGGCACACGGAGGTCAAGGGACCTGGGCAAGGTCACACAGCGGAGGAAGTCCAAACAGTAGGGGCTCTGGAATCAACTAATCTCAGCCCTGCTGGCCTCCGTGACCTTGGGCAAGGCATTCACATTTCTCCAAGCCCTGCAAGTGAGCCTAAGGGAGGTGTGCGAAGCCTCGAATGCAGGAGTCCTAATCCCAACCCGGCCTGTTCTTCTCCCCACTTCCCACAGGAGCCTGTTCCTGGGCTGAGCCTCAGTTTCCTCATCCAAGAAAACAGGTAAATAGGATTACCTAAGAGCAACGGTGAAAGCCTGAGGCTCCCCGGAGAGGAGTGCCTTGTTTTTCGTTCTTTCCTTTTTTTTTTTTTTTTTAAGACTTTATTTGAGGGAAGGAGGGAGACAGAGAACACGAGCAGGGGAGGAGTTGAGGGAGAAGGAGAAGCAGGCTCCCCGCTGAGCAGGGAGCCCGATGCGGGACTCGATCCCAGAACCCTAGGATCATGACCTGAGCCGAAGGCAGGTGCTTCATTGACTGAGCCCCCCAGGTGTCCCGAATGCCTCATTTTGCTTGTTGCCAAAACAAACAACAGCAACAACAACACAAACAGAAAAACCAGTCTTAGAGCCATTCCCCACTTGAAACAAAAAGCCAGTATTACACTGCTGGGCTCCGAAGGTCTTCTCGGGAGGGAAACCAGAAGTGACGGCTCAAGCCATGGTGTGGCTACGGGGATTCTGTCTAGTTCCACACCCTGGTACAAATAACCCCACCCACAGCCAGAGGGACGGACGGTTGCACGTTCCTGCTAAGTGTAGGGAAGATCCACCGGGGATTTCAGCCAAACACACATACACACACACACACGCACAAGTCTCTTTCCTATAAATCAGCCTGTATTTTATCAAGTTCTCATCTTCAGTGAAGGCCCTCATGGGTATAGATGATCTTTGTCCTCAATAACAGGGAATTATCATGAATCATTGTGGATACACATCAGGGTGGTGGCCCCAGGTCTGCTGAGTGACCACGTCTGCTTCTCTCATCCTCCTTTTGGGGCTCAACTGCTCCTTCTCTGGTGGAACTCCACCACTCAAGTAGGAGCTGCCAAACACCCTACACCCTATATCACTGTCCCTAGCCACAGTGACTGGTGCAAGAGAAGGGTCTGAAATTCAGAAAAACCAAGCCTATCAGAGCTTTTGTCAGGATTTTAAATTTGGGCCTGAAGGGCACCTGGCTGCCTGAGTCTGTGAAGCGTGCCACTCCGGATCTCGGGGTTGTGAGTTCAAGTCTCATATTGGAATATGGAGATTGCTTAAAAAATAAAATCCTTTTTAAAAAAAAAAAAAAAGATTTTATTTATTGGGATGCTTGGGTGGCTCAGTCGGTTAAGCCGCTGCCTTCGGCTCAGGCCATGATCTCAGGGTCCTGGGATCGAGTCCCGTATTGGGCTCCTTGCTCCGAGGGGAGCCTGCTTCTCTCTCCGCCTCTGCCTGCCACTCTGCCTGCTTGTGTGTGCTCTCTACCGCCCTCTCTCTGATAAATAAATAAATAAAAAGATTTTATTTATTTATTTGAGAGAGTTAGGACGAGCAGTGGGGAGGAGCAGAGGCAGAGGGAGAAGCAGGCTTCCTGCTGAGCAGGGAACCAGACATAGGGCTCTATCCCAAGACCCTGAGATCACGACCTGAGCCAAAGGTAGACGCTTCGCTGACTGAGCCATCCAGGCGCCCCTAAACAATAAAATCTTAAAAAAAATAAAGGGTTGGGGTGCCTGGGTGGCTCAGTGGGTTAAAGCCTCTGCCTTCCGCTCAGGTCATGATCCCAGGGTCCTGGGATCGAGCCCCACGTTGGGCTCTCTGCTCAGCAGGGAGCCTGCTTCCCTTCCTCTCTCTCTGCCTGCCTCTCTCTGTCTACTTGTAATCTCTGTCTGTCAAATAAATAAATAAAATCTTAAAAAAAAACTCTTTAAAAATAAAAAAAATAAAAAATAAAGGGGTAGCTGAAGAGGAAAATCCTATTCCTCTTGGACTGGTGAACTCGAAGTCCAGTCCTATTCCTGGACTATCTGAAAGCCGTTTTCTGGGTGGTGAAAGCCTGTTTGCAGAGGCAGGGAGGGAAGCCATCAAAGAGAGAAGCCATGATGTGTAGCAAATGTCCAGACATTATAGCCAAGTTTCCTGCTGTCCCTAAAAAAGGCTCAACCTTTCCTGCCCATCCCCCTGTGGTGTGGTTCAATGAGCCAATAAATTCCTTTTGGTCCCCTGCCTAACCCAACCTCCGGGTCATAAACACAACAGTTCAGTAGGACAGACGGCACAGGCAAGACGTGATGACTTGCCAGGTGAAAGTTTTAGGCACTCACCTGTGAAGTCAGAGGCAGACAAGATTGCCTCAATGATTCACGTCAACAAATATTTGTTGAGTCCCACTGGTGCCGGGCGTAGGATTGGGCACTCAGGATATAACAGCGTTGGGGACAGACTAGGTCCTTTTCCTCACTCTGGAGTCATTGGAAGGGGCTTTCTGGAGGCGGTGAGACTTCAGGGCCTCGAAGAGGGATGGTGAAACCTGGCCAGGCTAAGGGTGGGCAGAAACGTGGGAATAAAGACACGGAGGCCGGGCGCCTGCGTGGCTCAGTCAGCTCGGGTCATGGTCCCAGGGTCCTGGGACCCCCCACATGGGGCTCCCTACTCAGCGGGGAGCCTGCTTCTCCCTCTCACTCTGCCCTACACCTCCCCCCCAGCTCATGCTGGCTCGCAAATAAATAAATAAAATGTTATTTAGAAAAAAAGAGGGGGGCGCCTGGGTGGCTCAGAGGGTTAAGCCTCTGCCTTCGGCTCGGGTCATGATCTCAGGGTCCTGGGATCAAGCCCCACATCCGGCTCTCTGCTCAGCAGGGAACCTGCTTCCTCCTCTCTCTCTGCCTGCCTCTCTGCCTACTTGGGATCTCTGTCTGTCAAATAAATAAATAAAATCTTAAAAAAAAAAAAAAAAAGACACGGAGGCGTAAGACCAGTGTCCGTGAAGGCATCATGTCTTGTATCTCCGAAGCTCCTGGCCACCGGGAGCACTCAACCGTGTTTGCTGCGCGTACGAGTTAAGTGAATGAACTACGGTACAAGTCATCTGGGGGAAGAGTGGCTGGTTGGGCGTGGCCGGAGAGTGGCGTCATGCCGAGGAAGGGAGCCCACGACGGACCTCGCTGGGAAGCGTGGCCTCGGCCTGGGCCACACCACACCATGCCAGTTCTGGCAGAGGGCTGGGAAGAGCCGCCCAACAGCCCTGGGCCCCGCGGAGCCCGGAGGCCCCGGGGGCCCTGGGGGGTGGGGTGGGGATCTCTGTTGTGGTTGCCACACCCACACTCTCCCGGGTCTCGCCGGTGGGACTCTGCCCAGCACCCGACCCAGCACCACAGCCACCCGAGGTCATGCCCCAGACACCACCGCCTCCCTGGCTCCTGGGCGAAGCTGCCAACACAGCACTCCTGCCCAGTCTGTAATTTCACATGGCCTCCTCCCGGCCTGACCGCTCCTGGCCTTTTGCACCCCAGACATACCCGCTCCAGGGTCTGCCCGAGAAGGAGACGAGGTCCGGTGGCCACCTGAACCCCTGGACCTGGGCTACCGGGAGCAGGGTGCACACTCGGCCGGTCGACTAGGCGGACGCTGAGCCCGGCCGCAGTCGCCATGGCGGGCTCTGCAGCCGAGGCCTGGGGAGACCGCGCCCCCTGGTGGCCAGGACCCGCCCAGCACCTTGGTCCTCCCGGGGCATCAATGATTTTGCACCCTTGTTCAATGTTCGCTTTTGTACTTGTTTTTGTTTTCTTTGAAGAAATACCTTTCTGAAAAGCTGAGAGCACCGAGGGGGCAAACCTCTGAGTGCCAGTAACGGCAGCCTATTTACAAGCATTTTTGTCTATGATATGTAATGCCCTGTACGAGACGCGAGTTGTTATTGGTGGGGGTGGTGGGGTTTGTGCAGGAGGAGGACGGTGATTCACAAAAACTAGAAGACAGATCCTGATCTCAGGGGCCTGTAGCCAACGTAGACACAACATACACATATGACACAATGGGCAAACAATCACAAATTAACAGCCGAGGACACGCTAAACACACACATGCTGACAACAGTAAACAGAGCGGGTATGAGGCTGGTGACAGGACGCTGGCAGGAAGGAAGGCTCCAGGGGACTCTGGACAATTGCCAGGCCCACGGACTGAGGACTTCTGGGGGCTAGAGAGATGTCAAGGAAGAGGCCAGCATCTATACATCTTTGGACGTACAACCATCATGCCCCCCCAAGGCATGGGGGCGCACTTGGCACCTTCCTTCTGTTCTGCCCTTGCCACCTCCCTGCTACCACCATGGGGCTGCCCCGTGATCAAACGTGAACCCCACCGGGGATACTGGCCCACTTAGACACCTCTTACTGCCCCTGGCAGACCCAAGGCTCTACCTATAGGCATCAGAGTATCCCTCAGCAGTACAGGCTCGGTGAGGTTCTACTGGTTAGGCCTTTGTCCTGGCCTTGCCCCATCTTAGAAGGGAGCAAACCACGTCCTTTGGATCCCCAGGGCCATGAAGGCTCTCAACCTGAGATAGCCAGACAGTCTCACTCTCACCTGCCCAAGGGTTGGTCAGAATTGGCGTGAGCCTGCATGGGGATGGGGCCCGCCCCACGAGTGGCTGCCACGTTCTGAATATCCTGGAAGCCCGTCCTGCGCACCGCATTCGGCATAGAGGGCATGTATTCTGAAACGCAGAGTATGAAGAGGTGTAACCCGAGGGCAAGGGCGATCTGTCTTTAACCACATCTCAGACTAGGAAGGTCATTACTGAGGAATGTTGGATCCGAGGGTTAAGGGATTCCACTGGGCCTGTCCATTCTTCACTAGCAATTTTTCAAAAGACAAACTGAACACTGATTTGCTCCTTTACAGTGGGGTGTGCAATAGCCACACAGTTTGGAAATATTCAGGGACCAGGAAGTTGCTCAGTGGAAAAAGAAATTCAAATAAAGGGGAGCCTGGGTGGCTCAGTTGCTTGAGTGTCTGGCCTTTGATTTGGGCTTGGGCTATGGTCTCACAGTCCTGGGATGGAGCCCTGCATCCGGGCTCCAAGCTCAGCGGGAGGTCTGCTTCCTCCTCTCTCTCTGCCTGCTTGTGATCTCTTTCTGTCAAATAAATAAATAAAATCTTTTAAAAAGGGGGGGGGGGCACCTGGGTGGCTCAGTGGCTTAAGCCTCTGCCTTCAGCTCAGGTCATGATCTCAGGGTCCTGGGATCGAGCCCCGCATCGGGCTCTCTGTTCAGTGGGGAACCTGCTTCCCCTTCTCTCTCTACCTACTTGTGATCTCTCTCTCTCTCTCCCTGTCAAATAAATAAATAAAATCTTAAAAAAAAAAAAAAAAAAGACCAAGGCAGCCATCTTACAACCTCAAGATCTAACATCTCAGGATTATCTCTACATTTGGATTCCTTTTTTTTTTTTTTTAAGATTTTATTTATTTGACAGAGAGAGAGGGAACACAAGCAGGGGGAGTGGGAGAGGGAGAAGCAGGCTCCCCGCTGAGCAGGAAGCCTGACACGGGGCTTGATCTCAGGACTCTGGGATCATGACCTGAGCCAAAGGCAGATGCCTGACAACCGAGCCACCCAGGCGCCCCTCTACATTTGGATTCTGACAGGCCTTTCAACCACTCAAGATGCAGCCCCCTCTCATGACCACACGGGTTAACTACTACCCTAGGCAGTTACCCACCCACTGATTTTGGAATGGGCTCACGGCCCATTCTCTGGGAGGGATTCTTCTGTCAGCAATGATCTCAGCTCTTGGATCTGTACCTGCTCGGCTTTGGCTAGTCACTGGGTGACCCAGTGAGATTCCGTGATCTGGCTTCTGGACAGAACAACTTGGCTCCTGGGCTTCAGGTGGGAGGCAGGGGCACTGCTTGGGATAGTTTGGGTTCTAGGTAACAAAAACTCTACTCCAACTGGCCTGATCAGTGAGGAACTTAATAGGAAGTCCCCCAGGAGGCTGGGCTCCAGGCCAGTTGATGTAGCATCTTGGTGAGGACATAAAGATCCCAGTTCATGTGTTCCCCTCTTTACTTTTTCCCACCACAGGAGACCGTGCCACTTTGCCCTTCATGCGTGAGAGTCCCTGCTTCCACACAACCTCACCAACAGAGCGGGCTGCCAAACATTTGGATTTTTGCCAATCTGATAGGTGAAAAGTAGTATCGTGGTGTTATTTTGGTGTTCATTGTTCTTATCATGAGTGAAGTCAAGCATTTTCTCATATGCTTAAGGGCTACTTGGTTTTCCTTTTTCCGTGAATGTTGTCTTTTTAAAAATATCTTATTTATGTATGTGAGAGAGGGAGAAGGAGAAGTAGACTCCCCGCTGAGCAGGGAACCCAGTGCAGGGCTCGATCCCAAAACCCTGGGATCATGACCTGAGCAGAAGGCAGATGCTCAACCGACTGAGCCACCCAAGAGCCCATCTAGGAACGTTGCCTTTATCTGCTCTGCTCACTTTTCATCTGGGCTATTGACCTTGGATGCAGGTCCTTTCTCTCTCTGCTCTGCCAGAACAAAGTTGGCAGCCGCGGTCCCAGGCACTTAGATGGAACCTGGAAAACAGGAGTGTCCTACGGGTAGCCAACCTACTTCTACTTTGCAACACCCTTTTCTCTTTCCTGTTTCTTCTATAGACAAAAAGAGCCCAAAACTCACTTTCCCAGTCTGCCTTGCAGCTAAGAGTGGCCACGTGACACAGTCCTGTCTAATGAGATGAAAGTGATGGGGCACCTGGGTGGCTCAGTTGGTTAGGCGGCTGCCTTCAGCTCAGGTCATGATCCCAGAGTCCTGGGATCAAGCCCCGAATCAGGCTCTCCACTGAGCAGGGAGCCTGCTTCTCCCTCAATTAAAAAAAAAGAAAAGAAAGTGAAAGAAAGCCAGGCATTTCTGGGAAATCTTTGATTAGAAAGAGACAGGTGTTGGTCACTGGCCAAGTTCCTTTCTTCCCCTGCCTTACCATGGACATAATGGCTGGAGTGGCAGCCTTTTTGACACCATAAGTGAAAGACAAGAATCACAGAGATGTCAATCCTTCAAAAAAAAAAAAAAAGTATTTAAGTAGTCTCTACACTGCACATGGGGCTCGAACTCACAACCGTGAGATCAAGAGTCACACATTCTTCAGACTGAACGCGTCAGGTGCCCCCAAGAGATGTCGATCCTGCTATTACTTGAGTCACCAAACCAATGCCAGGAACCACCTACCTCCAGACTTTTATACTGAGCTCATTAAGTATCTTTGCTTTTTTTTTTTTTTTTAAGTATCTTCAGTCTTGAACCATACATTGTTTGTCAGTGGGGAGGGAGGGGGTTCTGTTACTTGCTGATAAAAACATTTCTAACTGATGAAAACCTCCCAGGAAGTCACCTTCCCCTCTCCCTGGATTTCTCCTCAGGATATCAGAGTGGATCATATGCCCTTTCCAGAAGCAACTGCCCTCAAGAGGAGCAGAATTCCCATTAGGCCAATGGGGTGACTCTTGAGGTATGGGGGTCATCTTTCCCTGAGACAAATGGATGCAAGGAAGAAAAACGGTGGTGGTGGGGGGAGATGTGGCACTTTTAGAAAGGAAGAGGCAAGGAATGGGCCCGTGCGTGCCATTAGCTCAGTTTCGGGACTGGGGAAGGGGGTAGCAATCTGTGCCTCACCTACATGGACCTCTTACCCATTCAGACTGCTCTAGGGCTTTGCGGGAATCCAGCTGTGTGCAGAGGTGGCCAAGTACCCCACCTGTGAGGCAACAAGGTCACTGAAACCACTAATGGACGGTTAGTTCCATGAGCTACACCTCTCTCAGTGAGGTCAAAGAAATGTTGATTCCCCCCGCCCCCTTAATGCAGAAATAAACTTTCCTCAATCTGTGAATAGATTACACTAGTTCATCAACTCCATGGGGCAGGGGTACAATTTTCTTGTTTTCTACTTCATTCCCAATCCCTAGCAACTGAGAAGATATGTTGAACAGGACAGAACCTTTCCACAGACCTTAGAGAACTGCCTTCGCTTTGACAGCAATCCACTGACTGGGGGTTAGGATAACTCAGTCTGCCACCATCTGACCTAACTATACTAACGGCTGCTCCGTACTTCCCCGTCTCGGCCCCAGGATGACAAGCCGAGACTGATCTACGGCCCGAGCTGGTGAACCCATTCGGTTCTCAGGAATCATCACTTTCTTTCTGGAGCTTTCCAGATCACGTCTTTACCCTTGTTCAGCCCTGTGACCCAATATCTGAAGTCTCTACTTCCTTCCCTTGCAAAATGGGGTGGGGGGAGGCAGGAGGAAGAAGCCTTGTGACCCTCGCTGAACATCCAGCTCGTTTTCCACTGGAATGTTTCAAAGACCACCAGCAGTGACTCAGTACCCTCCTCTCAGTAGCTGGGGAATAATTAGCCCGGACCCAAGGACCTGATTTCAAGAAGCCTGGCGCCCATTTGCAAACTCTGCAACCCACCTTGCACCAGCTAAGATCTAGTTCCTCCCTGGCAGGGATCGGTCATGCACACTCTTCTCTGCCAGGTCTGAAAGGCAAGGGGCCGGTCGCCCAATGGCCTTCCGTCTCTTGTGGCCCCCACCTCAGCAGCCCTCGCTCAGCTCCGTGGCAGCTGGCTTGCTCTTTCTTTCATCTTCCTGCTCTGAGCAGAGCTCAAAGCTCCTTCTAATTGTCCCCACTGGCAGGATTCTATTACGGTTGTTTATTTCCTCCATTATAAAAAGTAATATAAGCTCATTAAAGGAAATGTAGAAGATCCAACTAAGTAGGAAGACGCCCGGTTAACGTATCAGAAGCCCTTCTGACATGTCTCATTCACTTTTACGTGCCTCCTTTCTAGAATTTCCTAACCCAGCTCATGGTGAGAGAAGAGAGCAAGAGAAGACAGGAGCAGAGGACTACAAAAACAACCACAAAATGAGTAACGAAATGCCAATGAGTAAATCACTATAGAATTTCCTTTTAAATCTGAGCTCTAGGGGCGCCTGGGTGGCTCAGTGGGTTAAAGCCTCTGCCTTTGGCTCAGGTCCTGATCTCAGGGTCCTGGGATTGAGCCCTGTACCGGGCTCCCTGCTCAGCTGCTCAGCAGGGGGCCCGTTTCCCCCTCCCCCTCTGCCTGCCTATCTGCTTACATATCATCTCTGTCTGTCAAATCAATAAAATATTTTAAAAAATAAACAAACAAATCTGAGCTCTAGCGGTGCCTGGCTGGTTCTGCTGGAGGAGCACGTGACTGGACCTCAGGGTCACGGGTTTAAGTTCCACATTGGCTGTGGAGGTCACTTAAAGTAAATAAAAAACTTTAAAAATAAAAAACAATCTGAGCTCTACTTGTTAATGTTTTGTACAGCGTTCAGCACAATAATTCTAGAGTCCGTGTGAAGGTGCACAAGGATTTAATTCCCAGCAGGAATGCTGTGTTCTGTAGGACAGCTGCATGAACAGGTCGAGATGCCGGGACAAGGGCGTTCCTAGAAGTAGCTTGTGCAAGCACAGAAAAGGTTTGGAAGGACACGTCCCTGTTATTACAAAACATCTTATGGGTGTTCTTTGGGGAGAAGGGGGTGGAAATGGGAGAAAGGGGTAGGCTTTCACTTTTTCCTTTATATACCTAAAGAAAAAGACTGATTTTTGCAGAGATCCTTTCCTTAATTTCTCCATTTCTGAAGTTTCTACATCTTCTATGGAGAATATATGTTATTTTTAGAATCACAGAAGTGTAACAAAGGTGTTAGTGGATGAATGGTGTCCCCCCTGCCCCCCCAAATTCATTAGTTGAAGTCCTAATCCCCAGCAGCTCAGAATATGACTGTATTTGGAGAGAGGGTGTTTAAAGAGGCCATTAAGGTGAGGTGAGGGTATTGGGGTGCGCCCTTATCCAATTTGACAGAGGTCCCTATAGAAGAGATTAGGACACACACAGAGGGAAGACCATGTGAAGACACAGGAAGACAGCCGTCTGCGAGCTAAGGAGAGAGGTCTCAGATGGAACTAACCTTGCCACCACCTTGACCCTGGACTTCTAAAGCCCAGAACGACTTTCTGCTGTTTGAACCATCCAGTCTATGGTTCTTTGTTACGGCGGCCAGGCAAATGAACACACTACGTAATTAAAAGGAAAGAAAGGCAAGCAGATACAAGTACTTGGTATTTCAAGTTTTCACACTGAAAGATTTTGCTGGTCATGAGAAACCCAGGGGTTCAGGAAGTCATCTGGAACTTTTTTTTTTTTTTTTCCTCCTTTTCACAGCTAGAATTTGAGCCTCAGCCTGTGGGGCCTGGAGAAATGGAAGATCCAACAGAGCCAAGGTGAGGCCTCTTAGCTCCAAACTGCCACCAGCCGCCACTTAATACACACACACACACACACACACACACACACACACACACACAGGTTCATGAAGCCTGAAAACAGGTCTTTGTGATAATGGTCTTCAACGGAAAGCTTGGGGCTAGGCTGGGAAAGAGAAACGGAGGAGTCCAGAAGGGTGGTTCTTGGCCAGAGAAGTTTGCAAAGGAGCAGACAGTGCAGGTCCGATCCAGGGACCACTCGAACCCATCACATACTCTAGGTGGGCCCCGGGCCCCTTGGGAAATTAAATGAAAATAAGCAACCTCTCTCCCTACAAAGAGGTACACACACAGATTTTGCACACTAATTCAGTGGTTTGTGTCTTCCCCCTTCCCAACATCTGTGTATGCGAATTAAAAACCCCTGCTCTCGGGGCATCCGGGTGGCTCGGTCAGTTAAGTGTCCGACTCTTAATCTCGGCTCAGGTTTTGATGTCAGGGCATGAGTTCAAGCCCCGTGTTGGGCTCCATGCCCAGCATGAAAAAAAAAAAAAAAACAAACGAAACACACCTTTGCTCTAGTTAAAAACAGAAAAAGTTAATTTCAGGAACCGATGTTTCAGTTGGAGTTCTGCTGTGCAAAACTGCCTTCCCCACCCCCGGCCCCCCCCAGTTAGAGATAAGACTAACTGAAAGGTAAAAGGGCGGTCAGATATAGCCTGGAAAGAAGCCAAGGAACCTGCACAAACATTTCCATGAAGCAGAACGGTGAAGGCTCCACGTGGCTCTAAATGCAACTTGCCTGACAGCAGGGGCTGAAGAAGCATCTTTCTGCGCAACGGGCGTGGGAGAGGCGGCCCCAGACGATGGTGTGGCCCCGGCTATGTTTCCTCTCGCTGAAGCTCATCAGAGAGCAGAAAGATAGATGGAACCAAGGGTCGGATGCAGAGGAAACTGGCCTGTAGGACGAGCAAGTGAAGTTATTAACACAACACACCAGAGTTTAGGTGGACATGTTCAAGGACTCTTGGGTACTGTGGTGACACGTCAGGCTTCGGGCATTTGCACGGCTCTCTCCTACATTCTTTGAACACCAGACAATGAAGGGGCAGAGAATAAAAACTTCTGGGCTGGGGGCACCTGGGTGGCTCATTGGGTTAAACCCTCTGTCTTCAGCTCGGGTCACGATCCCAGAGTCCTGGGATGGAGCCCCGCATTGGGCTCTCTGCTCAGCAGGGAGCCTGCTTCCTTCTCTCTCTCCGCCTGCCTCTCCGCCTACTTGTGATCTCTGTCAAATAAATAAATAAAATCTTAAAAAAAAAAAAAACCAACAAACTTCTGGGCTGTACATTGGATGACTAGAAAAAAAAACTTGCAAGAATGTTCACTGCAGGGTTATCTATATTAGTGAAACATTGCCCTCAAATAGGGGCCAGTGGGATTGATGATGGTGCGTCATTTGAAAAAGGATGGGGCAGACTCCTGGGTGGCTCAGTGGGTTAAGCATGAACAGAGGGAGAGGCAGAGGGAGAAGCAGACTCCTTGCTGAGCAGGGAGCCCCATGCGGGACTCGATCCCAAGACCCCAGGATCATGACCTGAGCCAAAGGCAACCCACTCAACCCACTGAGCCACTGAGGCGCCCTGTTTGTTTGTATTTTAATAAAGAAATAAAATAAAATGCGGCTCCTAGATTATGTACAATGACATCCATGGCTTTCGCTGTGTGTTTACTAGACAGCGCTGGCCCAGGAGAACGCCTAGAACATAGGAAGAGTCATTGTAGGGACTCTCAGCGTTGAGTGCCTGGTGAAGGGTAAGTGCTTATCGCATGGCCACTTTTGTTCCAGAAACTTCTCCCTGTGCCCTCTCTTGGCTCCACATTGCGGATCTCTGCCTAGAAGGCATTATCTGTTTCCCGGCCCACCTTGTCATCTTCCTTCACCCGGTGAGAGCTCCCAGCCTTCCCTTTTAGCTGCCCCACCTCTGGGGCCTCTCCAGAGGCATCACCCCCACCGCCACCCACCCCCCCACACACACTCTCCCACCCTCACACCGACACATATGACTCGGGCTTTCTGTGCAGGGGCAAACTTTCTTGACATCCAGTCCACCGTCCCCTCCTGTCTCCCAGCGGCTCCGGACCCCGAGCACCTCTGCTCCACTGAGGTCACCTCACCTCGGGGCTGTCATCCTTCTCGGTTTTCTCGTCAGGCCCCGCACATCGGAGGCTCGATCGTGCTGCTCAAACAGACGGATCGTCGCCAGAAGGGGCTGCTGGCCGGCTGCCAAGAGGCTGCCCCACTGCGGCCTTTACTCTGACAAATCCACTCCTGGGGCCCCGGGCTAGCCTCGGCCCGGCAGCTGGTGGAGAGGACATCTGAGTGTCCTGGACTCAGCGAGCCTGGACTCCTCCAGCTCTCGGGAGACCAGCGAATGCACCAGATGGCACATTTTCAATGCATTTAGCGGGGCGAGAACAGTTTTGTTTAGGAAAACATCTCGATCAGCCACTTTGGTTGAGGAAGGGGAGGGCGGGGCCGGGGACATGGCAGAAGGGACATGGTCAAACACACCAGGGACTGAAGAGCTTCACGGGCGTCTTCACAGGAGCCTGGGGAGAAGAGACCCCAAGGAGAGAGAAGACAGGGAAGGTCAGAGAAATGATACAAAGTGGGGGTTGCAACGCAAAACAAAATGGCGGGAGCCACAGCCTTGGATGAATTCCAGTGAGAAATTTCCAGTGGCAGGGACACCAAAGGACGGACGGACGGACTGACTGATTCTCCAGCCCTTTTTTTTTTTTTTAAGATTTTATTTATTTATTTGACAGACAGAGATCCCAAGTAGGCAGAGAGGCAGGCAGAGAGAGAGGAAGGGAAGCGAGCTCCCCGCTGAGCAGAGAGCCCGATGCGGGGCTCGATCCCAGGACCCTGGGATCATGACCTGAGCTGAAAGGAGAGGCTTTAACTCACTGAGCCACCCAGGTGCCCCTCCCCCCTTTTTTGTTCTTAAGTAAGTTCCACATCCAGTGTGAGGCTTGAGCTCAGGACCCTGAGATCAAGAATCACATGCTCTACTGACTGAGCCAGCCAGGTGCCCCCAAAAGAATTTTTAAAAAAATTGTGGTAAAATACACACAACAAAATTAACCATCTTAATCATTTCTAGGCTGCAGACTTCGGTGGCATGAGGTACATTCTCCTGGTTGTGCAAGTATTACCACCGCCCATCTCCAGAACTTTCTTGACCTTCCCGAATGGAAACTCTATACGCATTAAATAGTAAGACACCCCCGCCCCCCCCTCCGCAACTGCCATTCTACTGTCTCCATGAATTCAACAACTCCGGGCACCTCATGTAAGTGGAATCATATGGTATTCATCCCTCGGTATCCGGGTCATTTCACTTAGCATGAAGTCCTGAATGTTCATCTGTATCGTAGCGCGTGACAGGATTTCCTTATTTTTTTTTTAAGATTTTATTTATTTATTTGAGAGAAAGAGCACAAGCAGGGGGAGCAGCAGAGGGAGAGGGAGCTGCAGACTCCCCGCTGAGCAGGGAGCCCCATGTGGGGCTTGATCCCAGGACCCTGAGATCATGACCTGAGCCGAAGGCAGAGGCTTCAACCCACTGAGCCACCCAGGTGCCTCCTTTTTCCTTCTTTTTAAAAACAGTCATCATCCTGGGGTGCCTGGGTGGTTTAGTGGGTTAAGCATCTGCCTTCGGCTCAGGTCATGATCCCACGGTCCTGGGATCAAGCCCCATGTCCAGCTCCTCGCTCAGCGGGGGCGTCTGCTTGAGGATTCTCTCCCTCTCCTGCTGCCCCTCCCCAAGCTCATGCTCTCTCTAATAAATCAGTAAATAAAATTAAAAAAAATAGTAGCCATCCTAATGTGTGTGAAGCGTGTCTCCCTAGTGACTGGTTATGTCGATCAACTTTTTATTTGATTATTGGCCACTTACAGATCTTTAAAAGGTGAAGGGGAGTGGGAGGCTCAGGCTTCCAGTTATGGGATGAACAAGTCATGGGGATGAAAGGTACAGCGCAGGGCATAGAGTCAACGGAATCATAGGAGCTTTGGGGGGGACAGGCGGGAGCTACACTTGCAGTGAGCCCAGGAGCACAGAGCTCCTGAATCGCTACTTGCACACCTGAAACTAATGTGATATTGTTACATCGTGTGTCAACTACACTTCAATAAAAAAAAAAAAAAAGAAAGAAAGCTAAAAAAAGTCATCTTTGGAGGAATGTCTATTCAAGTCCTTTGTTTGTTTTTTCTTTTAAAGATTTTGTTGATTTATTTGACAGAGACACAGCAAGAGAGGGAACACAAGCAGGGGGAGAGAGAGAGGAGGAAGCAGGCACCCCCCAAGTAGGGAGCCCAATGCGGGGCTCGATGCGGGGCTCGATCCCAGGACTCTGGGATCACGACCTGAGCCAAAGGCAGACGCCCAACAACTGAGCCACCCAGGCGCCCCACCTCTCTCTATTTTTTTTTTTAAGATTTTATTTATTTATTTGACAGAGATCACAAGTATGCAGAGAGGCAGGCAGAGACAGAGAGGAAGAAGCAGGCTCCCTGCTGAGCAGAGAGCCCAATGCAGGGCTTGATCCCAGGACCCTGAGATCATGACCCGAGCCGAAGGCAGAAGATTAACCCACTGAACCACTCAGGCGCCCCAACCTCTTTCTATTTTTTAACTGGTTGTTTCCCCGGTGTTGAGTTGTAGGAGTTATTTCTAGTTTTTGGTTATTAAACCCATATCAGATCTATGATCTCTAAATATTCTCTTCCATTCTGTGGGTTGCCTTTTCATTCTGTTAATTGTTTCCTTTAATGCACAGAAGGTTTTAATTGTGGTGCAGACCTATTTATCTGTTTTTCCTTTTGTGGACTGTCACGTCCAGAAAATAATTACCAAATCCAAATCCAGAAAGGCATACACTTTTCTGTTATGTTTTAAGAGTTTTATAGTTTTACCTCTTGTGTGTAGGTTTTTGATCCAGTTTGAGTTAATTTATATATACGGCATGAGGTAAGGGTCCACCTCCACTCTCTTGTATGAGAATCTCATATGTGGATGTCCAGTTCTTCGAGCACCATTGGTGGAAAAGACTACCCTTTCCCCACTGAGTGGTCTTGGCACTCTAGTTGAAGATCCACTGACCACACGCACGAGGGCTTATTTGTGGGCTCTCTATTCTATCCCGTCAGCTTATGGTCCGTCTTGATGCCAGTAACACACTGTCTTGATTATGGTAGCTTTGTGTAATTTTTTAAAAAAGATTTTATTATTTGAGAGCAAGAGAGAGAAAGCACAGAGAGAGGGGGAGAGGGAGAAGCAGACTCCCCGCTGAGCACAGAGACAGACGCGGGGCTCCATCCCAGGATCCTGAGATCATGACTTGAGCCCAAGGCAGCCGCTCAACCGACTGAACCACCCAGGCGCCCCTGCAGTAACTTCTTGAAATTAGGAAGTGTGAGACCTCCAACTCTGTGCTTCTTTGTCAAAATTGTTTGGCTGTTCAGGGTCCCTTGAGATTTCATATGAATTTTAGGACGGACTTTTCTTTTTTTAAAGATTTTATTTTTTTTAGGGGCACCTGGGTGCCTCAGTCGGTTAAGTGTCTGCCTTTGGCTCAGGTTGTGATCCCAGGGTCCCGGGATCGAGCCCTGCGTCGGACTCCCTGCTCAGTGGGGAGCCTGCTTCTCCCTCTGACCCTCCTCCCTCTCCCTCATCTCTCTCTCCCAAATAAATAAATCTTTTAAAAATTTATGTATTATTATTATTTTTTAAGATTCTCTTTATTTGACACAGAGAGAGGGAATAAGCAGCGGGAGCGGGTTTTTGGGGGGCACCCAGGTCCCCAAATAAAATCTTACCAGAAAAAAAAAAATATTTGAGAGAAAGAGAATGAACAGGTAGGGGGTGGGGACAGGGAGAGTGAGAGAATCTCAGGCAAACTGTCTGCTGCGTGCGGAGCCCAATATGGGGCTCGATCCCAGGACCCCGAGATCATGACCTGAGCCAAAATCAAGAGTCGGAACTTAACCTACTGAGCCACTCCAGCACCCAGATACTACAGGCCTTGTAAGACCAGACTCTGTAATACTGCATTTTGAATGGCTTGTGTTCCTTCGAGATGGACTCCTCCTTTGCCCACGCTGTACCCTGTGTGAGCAGGGATCTCACTGCGAGTCTACGCTGGGTACACAGCAATGGGGCCCGGGACTGAGAGGCAGGGTCTCAGATCAGCAGCACAGGACTCCGGCCAGAGGTACCGGAAAGAGCCCTTCTGAACCCTGGCGGCAGCAAGGAGAATGCCGGGGGTCCCACTGCCTGTGGGACAGGAGAGGGAGGAGGTTGGAGGAGACTGGGCCCGGACCTCAGGGAGGAAGGCCTGGCAGGCTCCGACCACAGCAAGGGGCTGTGGGTGAGGGACGCCTCCCCAGCCAGGGGCCCTGCACACACCCCTCCCTGGGTAGACACTGCCACCTTCTGGCTCTTTGTTGACTGACTGCCCCACCCCATCCTGAGAACTTTCTCCAGACCAGGAAACAAGAGAGGCGATGAGGTTTCCTTTACCTGCAAACGATCCTAGTCTCCGGGGCCCCACCTAGGAGAACTGGGCTGGTCCCAACCTTTCATCCTTTGGTCTCCTCCCAGGGACGGCTTAACACCCTCATGGTTCTGCCTCCCCACAGAGAGTTCTGGGTGCCTTCATTTTCAGCAGACGAGGGGCAGGGCCTCGCTGTGGAGAGCTGCGACCACTGGGCCACTGGGATCCTTCTCCGCTGTCCCTCAGTCTGATTGTCAGTTGGTTGTTTTTTGCTGGGAATCCCCAGCGCCTCCCAACTATCGTTCCCTCTTAGGCAGCCGGCGGGGATCCCTGTAACCCGGTCAACCGGGTTCTCGAGTCTGTCAAGGTGCTTCTCTCCCTGCCCTTCCACAGTTTGTTGCCCCCCTCTCTGTCTCTGTTAGCTGAACTGTGAGCACTTTCCTCCTGCCCAACACTCACCCCCCGACTTGGCCCAAAGCCCTCTGTTTTGACATCTCAAACTCAGGGCTGAAACTCGAACTCTCTCCCAGCGGGCACCACCGGGAGACCCAGCTCTCCTTGACTTTCATCTTCCCACTCTCAAGTCCCAGACAGGGACGTGAACTTGGGCTACCAGGCTGATTGGCCTGGGAAGGCCCTGAGTTCCCTCAGACTCCGCAGGAGATGGGGGGTGGGGGATGGGGAGCTGGTGGAGGGACCGCGTCCCATCCATCCTCACTGCTCGTCCCCCGTGGGCCCCCACCTGCTCGCCTTTCCCTGGGCTTGAAGACCCTCTTAACCCATGTCTCCCTCTGCCCTTCCCCACAGGGCAGACCTACTCACTGGGCACCTCCAGCAATACAGTTCCTCCTTCCCCTCCCCGACCCCTACCGCATAACACATGCTTCCCGCTAGAGGCTGGGGTACCTCCACGGTTCCCATGAGATCAGTCTGGAGACCAGACCAGTCTTCCAGAGGCCCAGGACTTCACAGCCTGAGGAGGGCACAGACCACAGAAAGGCATTCACCTTCCCTTCCACCCTGTGTGTGTCTGTTACATATTCTGGAAAAAAGAGTGCTCATTCTTGGGGCTGCTAAGGGCACCCTGAGGTTGTCTGTATCCCATGGGTTCGACCTGGGACTTCTGAAGCTGCCCAGAGCCATGGAGCCCGGCAGCGCCGATATGGGTCGGCCCTTTTGTTCCAAAGGGCTCTGTGGGGTGAACTTGAGCAAGGCTGGGAGGCCCTGTAGGAAACAGGAGGGATGCCCTTTCGTCCTGATGACTGTCCTGTCAGACCTAGAAGGACCGGGCTCTGCTGACAGACCCCCACCTCCACTCCCTCTTTGAGGTTTGTGCAGGCCATTCCCTTCCCACCATAATGCTCTTTTCACAGTCTGCCTCCCTTAAAAGCCCTCAGTGGCCTCCCACAGATCCTGGAATCATGGTAACGCTCCCCATGCCCTCAAGGCCCGGTGTGAACCCCGCTCATTGCTCTGGACTCACTCCCTTTGCGGCTCTCCTGACTCACTCTACTCCAGGCTCACTGATCTCTTGGGGCCAGTGGCATCCCGAGGCTGTCTCGACCTCAGGGCTTTGCACTCGCTGCTCCTTCGGCTCATAACGGTCTTCAGCCTGATCCCCGCATGGCTGGCTCCTTGTCATCCGTCTTGTAGCTCAAGGTCTACCCAGTCTAGGGCAGATTCTCCTTTCCCTTGTGCCCTGTTCCTCCAACCTATTTTATTTTCTTCTCCACACAGATCCTTTTCTGAAGCTTCAGGGCCTCCTCCAAGGGTCATTACCTAATTTTGTATTCTTTTCCTGAAAGGAGCCCCTTGCATTGGGTGACCCCACTGTGCAAGCTTAAGGTCTCCCAGAATCAGAATCTGTCTGTAGCCAGAGCAAAGGACCAGGCTGCCCTGGGGACGTCCTGTGCCTGTCTCTGGCAGGGAGACAAACTCAGCTTTCCCTCTGCCAGGCTATTTTGACAGGCCCCTGGCCTCCCTGTCTCCTCGGGCCTGGGTGCCAAGAGTAAGCCTTGTGCAGAAATCTTAGTAACAAGACTGGCCCTGGGGTCAACAGAGGGTAGGATGACCAGAGCTGCTGTTCGTCCTTCTCTTCCTGGAGGACCCCTGCCTTGACGCCCCTGAGAGACAAAGATACTCTCAGTCAACAGCCTTACAGCACCAGACTGCTCATCAGGGGCACACAGAACGGACTTGGCATGGAATCTTTCATGTCTTCCCTTCCCAAACTTTTCTGCAAAGCTAAACCTTCAGTCTCCCACCTACCCCACCTCTTACCAGCTTCGGCAAAGATTTAGCAGACAGGATTAACTCTCCCACTGCCTTGCCCTTAGCAGACCTGGCTAGTCGATCACAGAACTCTTTCCAGATGGGCTCCTGGGCAGCCACTACCCATAGATCAGGGAGGAAACCTATTTGCTTCTTCATCAAAGTCAGGTCTGAATTATTAAAGAAGGGGACGCCTGGGAGGCTCAGTTAATTAAGTGTCTGCCTTTGGCTCAGGTCATGATCTCAGGGTCCTGGATGAGTCCTGCATGGGGTTGCACGCTCAGTGGGGAGTCTGCCCTTTCCCCTCCCTCTGCCCATCCCCCACTCGGGTGTGCACGCACTCTCTCTCTCTCTCTCTCTCTCTCTAATAAATAAATATGATCTTTTTAAAAGATCATAGAAGAGGTGAATCTGTTTCAGAGGAAAAGGGCCAGTGCTTGCAATGAATTCCTCCATCTAGGCTAAGCCCAGGGAGGCCAATTCCAAGGATGTATTTTCTGTTTGATCAAGTAAGGGGAGACCTTGGGAGACCACGGCACCTTGCGGTACATCCCCCCGGGGAAAGTCACTGGCCCAGAGCTAGAAGTCCTGTCCTGTTCTGGGCAAAACAACTCACTTCCTCATTCTACACAAGGGGTCACAGCTCGGGCTACTGGAGCGAATTACCACAGACCGGGTGACTGAAAAAACAAATATTGAATCCTGACAGTTTGGAGCGTTGGGAGCTCTAAGATCAAGGGGCTGGCCGATGCTGTGTCTGACTACAGCTCTCTCCCAGGCTGCAGACCACCAACTTCTTGAACCTTCCCATGGTGGCAAGAAATCCCTCACTGCTTACTGGACGGCCACGATGAGCTGTCCTTAGGACCTCAAGACAGTGTTCCCTCCTGGGGATGGAAGCAGTAAGAAAGGAGATGACCAATGAGCCTGATGAGCTTACTGACCATAGACATAACGAGCTTCTGCAGAGAAGTCCAGAGAGAGGGCTGCTAGGGGACTGTCCCACACACGCTTTACCTCCTACTTCGGGTGCGTCTTCAGTCACAGCCTTACAGCGCCAAACCACCAGTTACAAGCCCCACCACTCCCCTGGGTGCCCCCAACTATTCACCCCCTTCACTCTCCTTCGTATCAGAAGGATTACAGGCCACCGGGCAGCATCCAGCACAGCCCTCTCCTCCCTCCCCTCCCCCCAGTGCGTGGCTCCTGCCGCCCCCCCCCCACCGCCCCCCTACCCTGTCATCATTCTCCTCTGTCATGGACATCTTCAGCCTCACCTCTGCCAAAGCCTTTTCTTCAGAATCTAGATTTGCTAAGGATATTCCCAGTTTAAGACACCAACCCAGTAAAAGCTACACCCCCAACGCCCTCCTTCTGTCCAGCGTGTGCCTCCTGCGTTCTCGCCCGGAGAGAGGTCTACACCATTGGACCCCAATCTTCTACCTCCCGGCCTTGCTTCAACCCTCTGTGGTTGGGTTCTTCCTTGCCCTGCTCTGGCTCCCTCATCCTCTGGTAAAGGAATTAAGAAAAGGCCCCTGCCAAGATCACGGACGGTCTCAGGATCACCCAGTCCAGCGGACACCTTTGATGTCCATCTACTCATTCCATGTGTAGCCTCCCCACTGCAAACCATCACCTGGACAGCTTGCACTTTGTGTGACAGCCCTCCTGGGCCCTCTCTTCCTCGGGAGCCCCGAGGTGCGGGCATCGCCCCGGGTCTCATCAGCGGTCCCTCCGCTGCCCCGTTCCACAGCACACCCTCTCCCGAACAATCTTTTCAGACCCATGGCTTCTACTACCAACTATATGCCCGAGGATGCTTAGGAGTAAGCAGTGTGCTAAAAAGAATGCCGAAAAACTGGGCAGGACCTGAGAAGGATACCACACGAGGACGATGCTTGAGAGGAAAGGAGAAATCCCGGATTCCTGCCCATATCGCTGTGGGGAGGTCAGCACACCACCCAACCCCGGATTTCCCATCCACAGGACTAGGGACAAGAATAGTACCTACTTCACAGAGTTGCTATGAGGCTTAAGTGGGATAATTCTAGAGCGAGCTCCCAGGGCTTGGAGCTGTCAATACCACACAACTGTCTCTGTGACTCGCAGGGAGAGAGACGCCAGGGAGAGAAGAGAAGCCCCATGAGAAACGGTAGTTTGGATCCAGGCTTGGAAACATGCGAGGACAGTGGACCGGTGGGATCTGTCCGTCAAGGGCATGCCTAACCCATGAACACAGTCATGGGGCTGGGAGCCAAGGAGCAGGCTGCCGCTCTCCTTCTAGCCGTCTGGACGACCTTGGGAGCACCTGACGTGGTTCAGCAAATGGCTGGCCATGGTGCCCTGCGTGCCCGTCCCAGGCATTCCTGAGATAGTCTGTCCTGAAGTGTGTGTGTGGGGGGGGGGGTGCTGGTGGCTTGGGAAGATAAATAGCCTAGAGCCAGGAAAGGAAAAGGTCACCTTCTGGACTGTGTCGTGGGGGAGGGAACACAGTTCCCAGGGGAACGAGCACTGGTCCTTAAGAAGTACACTGAGCCAGTCCTCACACTTGCCGTGGTGCCAGGTCCTGAACGACAAACATGAATGTTATTTGTCCATGATTACGGGCTCCAAAGGAGCACCTGAGGACCAAATCACTGATGACCAAAGCCAGTTTACACAGGTTCATGAGAGTTAATTATGATATTTTCAGGAATTCTGCAAGCCAGTTGTTAAACACAGTCAACATTAAAAATTAAATTACAGAGGGGTGCCTGGCTGGATCGGTCAGCGGAGTGTGAGACTCTGAATCTCGGGGTCATGAGTTCGAGCCCTATGTTGGACATAGGGATTACTTAAATAAATAACTAAACTTTAAAAAATTAGGTTATATAAACCTATAATTAAATAAACGATATTTTAAAGATTTTATTTATTTATTTGACAGACAGAGATCACAAGTAGGCAGAGAGGGGGGAAGCAAGCTCCCTGCTGAGCAGAGAGCCCGATGCGGGGCTCGATCCCAGCACCCTGGGATCATGACCTGAGCTGAAGGCAGAGGCTTTAACCCACTGAACCACCCAGGCGCCCCAATGAATGATATTTTAAAACTCAAAACTCATCGCTTCTTATTTATTTTACTAGTTATCTCTTCCCTTGAGGATATCTACATCTATTGTATCCATAGGATAGAAATACGTTATAAGAGAAACACTATAAACTGTTTGGTGATCTTACGTGAGTAGTTTGAAACTGACGGAGGCTGAAGTGTTTAGGTCAGGAAATCAGCGTGCACACACGCACGCACGCACACGCCTTCCTGGAGCTGTCTGTTCATGACATTGACCAGCAAGCACCTCACACGACAAACTCAGGTCTGGAGTTTGGTCTTAGCCACGTCTCATCAGTTCCAATAATCCGCATCTGCCCCAGATATACAAGCACCTCAGTCTTTGGGTTTCCCCACCACACTCGGATCCAGAGTCTGCCGCCTCTGACAGGCAACTGCCCCCCGTCCATACTGCCAGCGGTGAGAACACTGGCGGCCACTACGGACCCCGGCCCTTGCCATGTCCTCCCTCAGTGAGCTCTCCATTCACTTTGACAACACCCCTGGGAGGTGGGCACTGAACTTTGACTCTGTCCATTTCACAGATGCTAGAGCGAGTCACCAAGAAGCCAGCAGCTCTCCCCTGAGGCCGTCGGCTAAGATCAGCGTAGAATCCTCTTAGAACCTTCAGCTCTGCCACTAAGGACTAATCCCCTGATCCGACAAGGGATGCGGCTTCAGAGGCTCGGGTGCTATTCCTTCAGGCCGCCAAGGCTGGCTTTGGTTTCCAACTACCACAGCGCATTCATTTCCATATGGTTTGATCATCCCTGGTCACATCCAATGAAAATGCCGACAACAGGAGGCCACTCCCAGGTCTTTAGGAGACTTTCGGGAGTAAGTAAGGCAGTTCTCGAGTTAATGATCCACAGTTTCAGTGGATGCAGGCCTTCTAAGCCAATCAATTATTAATTAGCAGTTGAGGAACTACACACCCACCTCAGTTCAGGATCTGGACACCGCCTGTGAAAGCTAAAACCTGGAGGAGTTTATTTATTTTATTTTTATATTTTTAATTTTTAAAAAAAGATATTATTTATTTATATGACAGAGAGATAGAGAGCACAAGTAGGCAGAGCGGCAGGCAGAGGGAAAGGGAGAAGCAGGCTCCCCTCAGAGCAGAGGGAGCCTAATTCGGGATTCGATCCCTGGGGTCCTGGGACCACAAACTGAGCTGAAGGCAAACACTTAACCACCTGAGCCACCCAGATGCCCTAAAACCCAGAGCATTTAAATAACTTGTTGAAAGTTACACAGTTTGGAAGAGACTAGGACAGCATATTCACCAGCCCCATCTTGAGTCCAGAGCCCCTGTGTCAGGGGGAGAGGCATGTGATGAGTATTTGGCAGCCATTAAAACAAACAAACAAACAAACAAACACCTTTTATAATGGGGCGCCTGGGTGGCTGAGTCGGTTCAAGTGTTTGCCTTCGGCTTGGGTCATGATCTCAGGGTCCTGGGATCAAGTCCTGCATCAGGCTCCTTGCTCCGCAGGGACCCTGCTTCTCCCTCTGTCTGCAGCTCTCCTGACTTGTGTGCTCTCTTTCTCTCCGATAAATACATTTTTAAAAAGATTTTATTTATTTATGAGAGAGAGACAGAGAGAGCATGCGAGGGGGTAGGGTCAGAAGGAGAAGCAGACTCCGTGCGGAAGCAGGACTGGATCCTGGGGCTCCAGGATTTTAACCTGAGCTGAAGGCAGTCACTCAACCAAGTGAGCTACCCAGGTGCCCAGATAAATAAAATCTTTAAAGAAAAAACAACAACAACAACAACAACCTAGAAAAACAAACAAACCAAAACTTCTTACAGAAGAACACCTAATGGCCAAGAAAAACGCCCATAAAGTACGAAGTAAAACAAAACAAAACAAAAAACAACAAAAAAACCCCACAAAAAATGGAGTTTAAAACATAACTATTTTATAAATTTGGGGTACATGTTGTTTTTCACATTTTAGCATATCTGCAATAGAGTGCATCAAAAATCAGTTCCAGGTAAATTACAGATGTTAATGTAAAAGGTGAAATAATAAAGGTTCTAGAAGGTACTACAGGAGAATATCTTCATAGTCTCAGGGTAGGAAAAGATTGAATAAGCATGAAACAAAGCATAACCATAAAAAGTGGGATAACTTAAAGTCAAGAATTTCTGTGCAATCAAAAGACATACTAAGAGGGGTGCCCTGGGGCACCTGGGTGGCTCCATTGCCTAAGAGCCTGACTTCAGCTCTGGTCATGATCCGAACCCAGGGTCCTGAGTTCCAGCCCCACGTAGGGCTCCCTGCTCAGCAGAGAGTCTGCTTCTCCCTCTCCCACTCCTCCTGCTTGTGTTCCCTCTCTTCCTATATTTCTCTCTGTCACATAAATAAATAAAATCTTTAAAAAAAAAGTAAGTAAGAGAATGAGAAGGTAAGCCACTGGATGGGAGAAAACTTTTACAGTGTATGTGTTCAAAAAAGGGGACTTACATCCGAATGCATATCAAACTCCTACAAATCAGAAACAGGAAGAATCCAAAGGGGAAAAAAAATAGGCACAAGGCTTGCAACAGGCACTTCAAACAAGAAAATAATCAAATATTAAATATTAAACACATGGCAAAGGAGCTCAGTCTCATCCGTTTCTACGCAAATGCCATTTAAAACCACCGGAAGGGGCACCTGGGTGGCTCAGTCGCTTAAACCCACTGACTCTGAATTTCAGCTCAGGTCATGTTCTCAGGATCATGGGAAGGAGCCCAGCATCTGTCTGGGCTCTGTGCTCATCAGGGAGTCTGCTTGGGATTCTCTCTCCCTCCCTCTGCCCCTCACCCTGCTCTCATACTCTCTCTCTCAAATAAATAAATAAATCTTTACACTTGATCTTAGCCAAAAGGCCGAGAAGCGATAATAAATAAATCTTTAAAAAATAAAGAATAGGAAAAAAAAAAAATAAAGAATAGGGACTCCTGGATGGCTCAGGGGGTTAAGCCTCTGCCTTTGGCTCAGGTCATGATCTCAGGGTCCTGGGATCGAGCCCTGCATAGGCCTCTCTGCTCAGCAGGGAGCCTGCTTCCCCGCACCCCCCATCTCTGCCTAAAGTCTTAAAAAAAAAATCAGTTTTAAAAAAAAAAATAAATAAACAAAAAATAAAACTGCCACAAGATACCTCTACACATTCAGGAGAATGACCAAACCCAGAAGAATACCACCAAGTGTCAGCAAAGACACGGAGAAACGGAAACTCCCATACATTGCTGGTGGGAAATAAATTAGACAGTCACTTGGAAAAACCATCTGACAGTGTCTATGAAAGCTGAATGCTTATGCAGTAACCTATGAACCACTAACTCACTTTTAAGGGTCATCCAACAGAATTTCCTATGTACGTTCAGCAAAAGACAACTACTAGGACATTCATACAAGCCTCATTAATAATAGCCCCAAACCAGAAAACAACAAATGTCCATCAAGAGTCGAATGGATACATAAATTGTGGCAGATTCATAAAATGGGATTTTGTATAGCAACCGAATAAATTTTAGCACATTATGGAAAAGCATGGATGAATTTCACAAATGGAATGTTGAGACGTAAGACACAACCTTGTGAGTACATGCTGCCTGATTCCATTTCCACCCCAAATGAATATAGACAAAACCAGTCATTTCAGTAGAATTTAGGACAATTGTGGCACGTGGGGGCTCAGTTAAGCCTCTGCCTTCAGCTCAGGTCATGATCTCAGGGTTCTGGAATCGAGCCTTGCATTGGGCTCTCTGCTCATCAGGGAGCCTGCTTTCCTCTCTCTCTCTGCCTGCTTGTGATCTCTGTCTGTCAAATAAGTAAATAAAATCTTAAAAAAAGAATTTAGTACAGCAGTTATTTGGGGGGAGGTTGGGGAAAAACAGTGCCTAGGAGGTGGCCTGAGGAGGATTTCTGGTGTGCTGGTGAGGTTCTGGTTCCTGAGCTGGGCAGTGATGGGGGAAACATTCATAAACTGTGCATCAATAATTTATGTACTTTGGGGCGCCTGGGTGTCTCAATCATTAAACATCTGCCTTCAGCTCAGGTCATGATCCCAGAGTCCTGGGACTGAACCCCTGCATCAGGCTCCCTGCTCAGTGGGGAGCCTGCTTCTCCATCTCCCACTCCCCCTGCTTGTGTTCCCTTTCTCTCTCTCTGTCAAATTAAAAAAAAAAAAGAAAAAAAACTTAAAAAAATTGTGTACTTTTCTGTACATGTATATACGTTTATTATGCTCCAACAAAAAGTTAAAAAAAAAAAAAAGAGGGAGGATAAAGTTGGACAATTTGAGACAGAGGATGTTACTGACTCACGACCTTTGTTGAAAGACCCCTTCACTGATGCCCTCAGCCAGGAAGTGGGAGTGGGATGCAAGACACCACACGGAGCTAAGAAATGGGCCAAACGTGCTGATGAATCTATTTGAAAAGAGAGCTCAGAAACTCCCCTGGAACTAGAATACTAAGGGATAATAACATGGAATATAGGAGAGGAGAAATTGGACAGAAATCATCTAAGTTTTTCACATTTCTAAGAGTGATAAAGAAAATGATGAGTCTTGGGCAGCTGGGTGGCTCAGTGGGTTAAGCCTCTGCCTTCGGCTCAGGTCATGATCCCAGGGTCCCAGGATCGAGTCCCGCATCGTGCTCTCTGCTCGGCAGGGAGCCTGCTTCCCCCTCTCTCTCTGGCTGCCTCTCCGCCTACTTATGATCTCTGTCTGTCAAATAAATAAATAAAATCTTTAAAAAAGAAAAAAAGAAAGAAAGAACTTAATTTCTGGGGCGCCTGGGTGGCTCAGTCATTAGGCATCTGCCTTCGGCTCAGGTCATAATCCTGGGGTCCTCAGATCAAGCCCCGCATCTGGCTCTTTGCTCAGCAGGAAGACTGCTTCTCCCTCTCCCTCTCCCCCTGCTTGTGTATTCTCTCTTTCTCTCTGTCAAATAAATAGGATATTTAAAAAAAATAATAATTTAATTTCTAAATGAGTAGAAACAGATGTATAACTTCTAATCCAGTAAAGGGGGTCAGGGAGCGTAAAGAAATCTTGACTGACCCAACAGAAAACTAAAAAGGATGTGGGGAAAAAGCAATCGAAAGGCATGGCAAGCAGAAAATGCGGAACAAAGGGATGGAAACAAGTAAAACATCTTCAGTAATCTCTATAAATGTGAACAGTTTAAATGTGCCTTTTGTAAGACCGGGACTTTCGAGTACACTACAAAAATAACATTCAGCTGCATGTGGATACATGTAGAAACTGGTGACAGAAAAGATGAGTGTAAAAAGCATGAAAAAATAGGTAGCAGACAAAGGCCATCCAAAGTCAAGCTGGGTGTGGTGATATATAACATAACATAACACGACATAATATAATACAAATATTTTTTAAAAGATTTATTTATTTATTTGAGAGAGAGAGAGAGAGAGAGAGAGCATGAGAGGGGAGAAGATCAGAGGGAGAAGCAGACTCCCCATGGACCTGGGAGCTCGATCCCAGGACTCCAGGATCATGACCTGAGCTGAAGGCTGTTGCTTAACCAACAGAGCCACCCAGGCGCCCAATATAATATAAATCTTAAAGCAAAAAGTAATATGAGGTATAAGGATGATTGCTATTTATTTTTTTTAAAAGATTTTATTTGTTTATTTGACAGAGAGGATGATTGTTATTTAATGATAAAAAGAATAATTCACTAGAAAAATAGACCATGCATGAACTTACACTTAACATAGCTCCAAAATATATACGTTACCATGTACGGAACACAAAGAGAAAAGAACACCCCCACCACCGTGGGGGGCCTGAACATTTCTCTCAGAAACTAGTAGAACTCCTAAAAATCCGTAAGAATGTAAGTTCAAGGAACACAATGGAGAAGTGTGTTCTCAAGGCCAGACGTAGAACTCTCTACCTTCGAGTTAGGGGCCCTATTTTTTGTTTTCAGAAACTCATGGAACATACAGATATAGCCACATATTGGACCACAAAGGAGAGTCAGTAGTCAGTAAGTGCCAAAGAAGACACAGCATTACAATAGTTCAAAAAAATATATAAAGGGGCGCCTGGGTGGCTCAGTGGGTTAAGCCTCTGCCTTCGGCTCAGGTCATGATCTCGGGGTCCTAGGATCGAGCCCCACATCGGGCTCTCTGCTCGGCAGGAAGCCTGCCCCCACCCCCCACCCGCTGCTCTGCCTACTTGTGATCTCTGTCTGTCAAATAAATAAATAAAATCTTTAAATATATATATATATATATATATATATATATATATATATATATATATAAAATCACAGTCGGGAGTGCCTGACTTGCTGGGTAGAGAAAGCTGTATGTCCAGGTGACTCGAGGTATAGGGGTTCTCAGTTCGAGCCCCACGTTGAGTGTAGAGATTACTTTTTTAAAAATTCTTTTTTTTAGAGATTATTATTTTTTTTTAATATTTAAAAATAAGATTCTTACCTTAGTCGGGAGAGTTGTTCCCATTTTTGCCCAGCTCTTCCAATCTGACTTGGTGGAAATGGCCGGTTCTTCGACCTGCTTCTGCCTTCAGTCCGTTGCTGGACCGAAGATGGTTAGATGGAGATCCAGCCTCATGCAGATCTGCACTTGGGAAAAGAAAAGGGAAGGAGTATTTTTTTTTTTTTTAAGATTTATTTATTTGAGAGTGGGGGCAGAGGTAGAGAGCGCAGCAGACTCCCCGCCAAGCAGGGAGGTACAATTTGGGGAGAAAATTGTGTGCTCTGTCTGGACACTTGTGTTACCTATGAGCACACCTTTCTACTTCGTTTTCCCCAATTCCCAATTGGAGCAATTCTCCAATCCTTAGCAGTGAGGTGGTTTTGGAATGTAGGCGAGGTTCGGTGGGGTGGAGTCCAGAGCCCACCACCAAGAAAGAATTCTTGAGACTTTTTTGGTGCAAAACGGTGGTTTTATTAAAGCATGGGGACAGGACAGGTGGACGGAAAGAGCTGCTGCCCCAGGGTTGTCAGGAGGGGCTGATTATATACTTGAAAGTTGGAGGAAGTCAGGAGAAGGGAGGTTTCTTTTCTTTTCTTTCTTTTTTTTTTTTTTAAGATTTTTATTTATTTGTTTGACAGAGAGAGATCACAAGTAGGCAGAGAGGCAGGTGGAAAGAGAGGAAGGAAAGCAGGCTCCCTGCTGAGCAGAGAGCCCTATGCAGGGCTCGATTCCAGGACCCTGAGATCATGACCTGAGCCAAAAGGCAGAGACTTAACCCACTGAGCCACCCAGGCACCCCTAGAAGGGAGGTTTCAAAAGGGTTTTTATATGTTAAAGAAGATCCTCAGGATACTGGAGGCCAGGCTATATCAAGCTAAGGTTGTTTTTCCCTCCGTCAAGACGTTAACATGAAGATGTTTGGGACATCCTGTAAGAATGTCACCCGTGTCCCCCCACCCCAAGAGTGCGGGGTGAGGGGAGGTTGAGGGGTGTCAGCTTAGCCTTCTGCTCCCTCACCAGCAGACCAAACGTCCTGCAATTTAATTAACTTAATTCTGACACCATCCACCTGGGGGAGGTATCAGATCCCACAGGATAAGGGCTCACTCCCACCAGACTGATGCCAAGTGCAGATCTGGGACACTTGAACTTCGGGTCAACCGGCTCTAAATTAGGGATTCCTGTGACCCTCTCCCGTGGTCCCCTAGTTTGCTAGAAGAGCCCACAAAACTGAGGGAAATGTGGATTTACATTGACCAACTTACATTAAGGGATCTTATAAAGGATCTAGATGGACAGTGAGATGAAGAGATACATAGAGGGAGGTCCAGTGGGTCCTGAGCAAAGGAGCTTCTGTCCCTCCTTATGAATAACAAAGGACACTCCTATCACTCAGGAAATTCCAAGGGGTTTAGGAGCTCTGTGCGTGGGTCTGGAGACAAAAAGAATCATGTCCAGATGGAACATCTAAGAAGTTACATTTCAGGAGGTGAGACTTTCATTTGAGTTAAAGTTGAATGTCTGTCTAAACCCGTTTTTTCTTTTTTTTTAAACTTATTTGACAGAGACAGCAACAGTGGGGGAGAGGGAATGGGAGAAGCAGGCTTCCAGTTGAGCAGGGAGCCCAACGCGGGGCTCCATCCCAGAACCCTGGGATCATGACCTGAGCGGAAGGCAGGCACTTAACCGACTGAGCTATCCAGGCGCCCCTAAGCCCCTGATCTTGACTGAGGTAGAGAAAGTGATGCGTTATTTGTCCAAATGTACACAGTTGCTTCCATGTAAAAAATCAGTTTTCTAGGGGCACCTGGGTGGCTCATTGGGTTAAGCCTCTGCTTTTGGCTTAGGTCGTGATCCCAGGGTCCTGGGATCGAGCCCCACATCGGGCTCTCTGCTCAGCGGGGAGCCTGCTTCCCCCTCTCTCTGCCTCTGCCTGTCACTCTGCCTACTTATGATCTCTCTCTCTCTCAAATAAATAAATAAAAAAGTAAAAAAAAATCAGCTTTCTAGTTCCTTTCATTAAAACATTCTGGGGGTGCCTGGGTGGCTCAGTCGTTAAGCATTTGCAAGCGTCTGCCTTCAGCTTGGGTCATGATTCCAGGGTCCTGGGTTCAAGCCCCACATTGGGCTCCCTGCTCTGCAGGAAGCCTGCTTCTCCCTCTCCTACTTCCCCCACTTGTATTTCCTCCCTCGCTGTCTCTGTCAAATAAAATCTTATTAAAAAAAAAAAAAAACCAAACCAAAGAAACAAAAAGACACATTCTGATCAGATAATCTTAGGCCAGATAGCCTAGTTTCAAGGCTGCAATGTAAAAACAGAGAACGAATGATCACTTTTCTGCTCACTTATCAGGTTTAGGATCTTTACGAGAAGCACGTTAGCTTTCAAAAGCACCGCTATGCGGTCTGTGCCAAAAATTTGTTGTATTGTCCTTGAGCATGAAAACAGTCAGCTGGTGGTACGCGGTCTGCACTGGTCCTCCCACAAACAGTCTTGTGACTGTCACGGGGTTGTTTTCATCCAGTGTGAAGCAGGAGGAGTTCTGAGGTCGCCCTTTTCCGTGAAAATCTGGATCCACGAGTCCTCTTCATCGCTGACATCAAGGGATCCCCTGCCAGCCAAGGGGGCAGCAAGTCTTACATCCAAGTATAACTGCTTCTTACCAAATGCCTTTATCTTTCTTCCTTTCTTCCAATTTGTCTTTGCATGTGGTTATTATGTCCACCCAGGAGTAGTTTCTCCTTCTGGAGAATTCTAATTCTGGACCATGCTCACATGTGTCAGCTTTCCAGGAAAGGGCTCTGAGCTGCAGGGCTGCCCCATCCAGGCTGACCACGTGGCCAGGCTCTTGGGTTATAGGGCTACCTTGGGGGGTCGTGGGACTCACCCGGGCATCAGGCCTGCACCACGGTCCTTCCCCAGGGGTGCACCTGGGCATGGTAAACACAGCAAGCACCAGGGCCACCCCAACTTGCATGGGTCAATCTGGACCAAGGCCAAGGTGGCTTTTCTGTCCCAGGTATCCGGGCGCGCCACTGCCCAGCCTTGGTTTTCTGCATTTCCTGGGGTCTCCTGGTCTCTGAGACGGGTGAGACCCCATCGGGGTTGAGCCACCCAGGCACCCCTTTTACTGCTTTATTAAAGATACCTTCATACTGCTTTCTTTATAAGCCAAAAAGGTCAGGTGGGGGGCAATAAAATCACTGCTCCTGTAGCGGGGGGGGGGGGGGGGGGGCTCTGTGTCATGATTCACGGTAAAGTGCAGCTGTTCTCCCCACCTGTGCAAACAACAACACAGCCGGAAAGGCATGTGACCATCAGCGTGAAAAAGGTTTGCCCTCCTGGATACGGCCACTCCTCCCCTTCCAGGTCCGCGGACCACACTTTGAGAACTGTTGCTCTAGGTGGCACCATTCTTACCCTCCTCTCCACCTCAGTTTACACAAGTTCTCACCGTTCCTCGTCCTGTGCTCCTCGGAACTGCGCCGGGGGCACAGAGGCAGCAGGCGGGGAGGCGGCGCCTTCCAGCGGAGGGGCGTGGCCTGCCGCCAGGCAGCCAGCATTGCCCGCGGGGCCCCTCACCCTTCTTTCCTGACCTCACTTCCTCTTCCCCTCCCCCAAACTCTTTAACCCTTCACGTCCCCCAGGGTGGAAGGGAAGCCCCTGGAGTACTCCTGCTGTACCACACCTAATTTACTGGGGCGATTTGTTTTAAAAGATAAAAAATCTACATCTTGGGACGCCCGGGTGGCTCAGTGGGTTAAACCTCTGCCTTCGGCTGGGGTCCTGATCTCAGGGTCCTTGGATCTCGAGCACCGCACTGGGCTCTCTGCTTGGCAGGGAACCTGCTTCCCCCTCTCTCTCTGCCTACTTGTGATCGTTCTGTCAAATAAATAAAATCTTTAAAAAAAAAAAAACTACATCTTGATTGTTCTTTTTCTGGTTATAAAACTAATAGGGGCTTATTATATAATATTCAAACACAGAATTGTATATAGTAGAAATTGAGTCTCCCCTCACCCCCCCCTCTGGTTTATGTGGCTTCAATTTTTCACATATATGTAATTTTCACACATATATATGTATATATTGATAGGGTAGTTCTCTGCAACTTTTTTTTTTTTTTTAAGATCTACTTATTTATCTGTCAGAGAGAGAGCACAAGGAGACAGAGTGGCAGGCAGAGGCAGAGACAGAGAGAGGCAGGCTCCCCGCTGAGCAAGGATCCTGATGCGGGATTGATCCCAGGAACCTGGGATCATGACCCGAGCTTGAAGGCAGCCGCATAATGGACTGAGCCACCCAGGTGTCCCCGCAACATTCTATTTTCACTTAATGTATCACATTACAATTTTCGCATCAGCAAATATAAGTCTACCTTATTCTTAGTATAACTGACAATGGATAGACATTTAGTCATTCCTAATTTTTCCCCGGTATAAACGGTGTCACAGTGAATACCTTGCTCTTTTATGTCTCTAAACAATCTGGTGAGTATTTCCATGATGTCAGTCCTTCAGAGTGGAATTTCTGGATGAATGAGAATGTGCATTTTATAAAAGGATGGAGGCTACCCAGTTACCCTCCAAAGAGATGATACTAGCCCACACTCCCTCCAACCACATCCACGGTAATTTTGAAATGGCCTCTTTACACATCCATCTCCCTGACACCCCCAGTGGCTTGAGGTCCCCGCACCCTGCTTCTCCTTCTCCCACTCCCCCTGCTTGTGTTCTCTCTCTCTGTGTCAAATAAATAAATAAATCTTTAAAAATAAATAAATAAAATCTTCCAAGTTCGCTTCTGGATCCTGCCTGTTATTGTTCACAGATTTCTCTGACAAAGTTAAAATTAAAGTAGTATATGGTGCTCTTTTATTGGGGGGGGCTGGGGAGTTGTTCACCTTGCATGATGACTTAGGTGTATATGAATGCTGTGTGCCCCTCACCACCAGAGCAGGCTTGAGAAGGGGGGCTTGACTGGTGTGGGGGTTTGGGGAGTGTGGGGTGGGATGGTGGGGTGGGTGTGGGACTTGCTGGAAGGACAGGCTGTACAAAGGCTCAGAGTCAGGGACTACTTGGAGGAATGGCTAAATTTAGAGTTTTGTGGGAGAGGAAATAGTAGGAGAGAAGGATGGTGAGGGAGGTGAAGGTAAATGTTATAAGCCATCAGACTTGACTGTATGGGGCCTGGAGAGCTACTGTGCAGAGCTGGCTGGGGAGTGACTGCTCAGGGCCGCGCTTCAGGGCTGCGGCAGTGTGACTGGGAAGGGGAAGGGACAGACTTCGGGCAGGGACATCAGTTTAGAAATGACCATAAATAGGGGCATCTGGGTGGCTCAGTCCTTAAGCATCTGCCTTCGGCTCAGGTAATGATCCTGGCTGGAGTCTTGGGATGGAGCCCCACAACAGGCTCTCTGCTCAGAGGGGAGCCTGCTTCTCCCTCTCCCACTCCCCTTGCTCGTGTTCCCTCTCTTGCTATCTCTCTCTGCGTCAAATAAATAAAATCTTAAAAAAAAAAAAAAGAAAGAAATGACCATAAATAGCTTGGCTATCAACACACACACACACACACACACACACACACACACACACACACACCCCCATACCCTGCCTTCTCCTCTTTTCTGATTCTAATAATGGCACGACTATCCCTCCAGCCCCAGGGAAGTCTGAGTCACTCTGGCTCCTCCCCCAGCCCAAGTCCAGCCGCCGGCGGCGATTCCTGCCAATTCCATCTCTACACCACCTCCGGAGTCTTGAGGGTCCTGCCAGGACCTTGGGTGAGGCCGGGCCCTCCTTCAGGGACTCAGACCTCCCCGGCCCAGGCCCGATCCCTGAGTCCCCAACGTCCTGTCACTCCTGTTGCCAGATGTTACCCCTGCCAACAAACACTGTGCACCTAGTGCTCTAGAGGGTCCACCGGGGGAAGTTCAAGTCCCTCCCTCTCCCAGACAGCCTGTCCAAGCTCCTCCCAGGTGGTAAATATCCTTAAGAGCCAGCCTGATGAGCAGTCCTGCCCTAAACCAACCAGGGTCTCCCCCATCAGAAGTAATTTTGTCTTTGACTGGTGGTTTGCTCCTCACTTAAGCTCCTCTTGGGACACTTTCTTCCTGTGCCCAGTTTGTGGGGATGGCACAGCTGTGTGTCTGTAGAGACTGAGTCTGGTGCCTCCACGTGAAACTTGCAGAAAACCTCGATTCAGTAACTAATTGCCGTTTGATTAGAAACACGGAAGGCGGGGCGCCTGGGTGGCTCGGTGGGTTAAAGCCACTGCCTTCGGCTCAGGTCATGGTCTCCGGGTCTTGGGATCGAGCCCCGCATCATCGGACTCTCTGCTCAGCGGGGAGCCTGCTTCCTCCTCTCTCCCTGCCTGCCTCTCTGACTACTTGTAATCTCTGTCTGTCAAATAAATAAATAAAATCTTAAAAAAAAAAAAAAGAAACATGGAAGGGGGGCGCCTGGGTGGTTCAGTTGTTAAGCATCTGCCTTCGGCTCAGGTCATGATCCCAGGGTCCTGGGATCGAGCCCCACATCAGGCTCCCTGCTCTGCAGGAAGTCTGCTTCTCCCTCTGCCACTTCCCCCTGCTTGTATTCTCTCTCTCACTGTCTCTCTCTCTGTGTCAAATAAATAAATAAAATCTTAAAAAAAAAAAAAAGAAAAGAAACAAGGAAGGGTGGGAGTTTCTGATTCCGCTGACCCCACACTGGAGGAGCTGAGCATTTTTCCTTTACACACCATCTTTCTGTAAAGTGGCTTTCAGGTCCAGTAGCTGGCACTGCCACGAATTCCAAACAAGTACAATAAATAGGGACTCTGCTTGCTCCTTCTTTCTTCTTAAAAGGGTAACAGACTGTGAGTCAGGTATATGGGTATGAGCTAGGATTCTGGTGCTTCCGAGCTCTGTGACTTTGAGTAAGTGTCCTAACCTCTTTGAGCAAATGCCAGCTGTCTCATGAAACAGGCACCTTATGCGGAGGGCTGGCATGGAGCGGGAACCCAGGGACACTGGGAGCAAGAGGAGGTTTAATCAGAAGACCTCGTCTCACTGTCCTGGGCTACTGCTGGGTTTGCAAAGCATACAGGGGCCACCACCCTCCCGGCTGGTGATGGTCTGACTCCGGAACACCCCAAGGCTTCAGGTCTGCTTTTCACTAGGGCTCCTGACACCCTAGTCTGCCACGCAGAGGAATAGGTGAGCCCCTGGGGGTGGGCAGCAATTTCTTCATGGCCATTTCAGAAGCGGTAGTATGGGCAGCTGACATCCATAACCGAATCTCACTGTTTAGGCTACAAGGATCTTCAGGGGGTCCATGCTCCCTGTTGACAGGTACGGACACAGGAGCCCAGGGGCGTGATAATACCAGGATGGCAAAAAGGCAAAAACCAGGGGCTCTCAAGGTCTTTAACTGTGTTTTGAACAGGAGGACTGGGAACAGAGTGAAAGGCGTCATGAATCATTCTGGGACAGGCTGGCCCAAGATCAGGCCTTTGACTGAGACCTCAGACTTTGGCGGGGAGGGGTGTCCAAAAGCAACCTCCCCTTGGATCCAGTCTACTGGATCTCAGGGCCAAAGCAGTAGTTTTGCCTGGTTGGGACAGGGAGAAGGAAGCATTGAAGTCAGTAATTCAAGGTCGCTTTCTTGGCCCAGCCCCAGCTGGCAATGTGGACTGTGAGGCAATGAAGGGGAGAGCTGGGGACACAGGGCAGACAGAGGTTGCTCGTATTTGGAGTTGGTGCAACGGGGAAAGTGGGGGCTGGGGTCAGATTTTTCGAAATAAAACCCGACCCAGCTGGTGTCTCATTTCCAGAACAGGGGCGATGAGACTTGGGCCGCCTATGACAGAACCAATCATATTGTCTTCCGCAGGCCAACAGGCAAAGATGGGACTGTTTGCCAGGGTGGATCCTGACCGCTTCCAGATAAATCGTGATAAGCACCAACTACAACCGTTGAGCCGAGGGCGTGCCCCAACACTTTTCCTTGCGTTATGTCACCCACCTCTCCCGGCAGCCCGGTTACTGTGGTAATTCCCATTTCGGGGGAGAGAAAACAGAGTCTGGCGGGGCTGAGGGACTTCGAGGATTAGCAGCTTGACCTTCTGGTGAGAGGCAGAGGAGGAGAGATTTCAGCTCTTGACTCGGGTCAGTCTGCACAACTCGCGGACGGGACCGGAGTATCCGCGAGCGCGAACTTGAGGAGAGTCGACGTGCCCGCGGCCTCAGCGCAAGAACACGGAACCCGCCCTTGGTTCATGCCAAGGAGTTTCAGCCCAGCCGACGCGAAGGGCGCAGGTGTTTGCTCACTTTGGGGGGTTAAGCTGATTTGTCAGCAACGGACACCCCAGGTTTAAATAGGGCACCCCGGAGAGAGGGGCTTAGCCTCGCGGACACGGGCCCTAGGCCCTCAGCTCCCGCCCCAGCGCGCGGGTCCCGGTGGGTCTCTCGGCCTCTCCCTCGGCGCCAATGGAAGCGCGCGCTGGGCGCTGGGGCGGGGTCCGGCTGGCGCTGGGTTGGGGGCGCGGAGGAGTCCGGCCCGGCCCCGGCCCCGCCTCCTCCCCGAAGAGGCCCAATCGGGTGGCGGCCCCCGGCAGCCCCGCCCCGCCCCTGCCCGCGCCGGGGCGCGGGGCAGGCCTGGGCCGCTCGCAGCCAGGCAGCCGGGGGCAGCGCCGGCGCTCACATCTCGCCTGCCGCGCTCGGTTCTCTCGCCTGCTCGGCGGCATGGCTGGCTACCTGCGGGTCGTGCGCTCGCTCTGCAGAGCCTCCGGCTCCGGGCCGGCCTGGGCGTCGGCGGCCCCGACAGGCCCCAACTTGCAGGAGCAGCCGCGGCGCCACTGTGAGTGCCACGAGGAGGGTCCGGGCGGGGCGCGCGCCCGGCACCGCGACGTGGCGGCCTCCCGGGCGGAGACCCGGGAGCCCGAATCGGGACAATCGCGGGGCTGGGGACGGAGGGCTTGGCACACACACAAAGAGCGGGGGGCGACGACGAGCTCCTCGGCCCCAGGCTCTCTGGCCGCGCCAGGCGCAGGGGTGGGGACTTGAAGGACGGTGGCAACTGGTGGCCCTGGCGCGGCCGGTCCTGCGGCCCTGCGCGGGCGGGGGTCCCGGGCCCGGAGGGTATCCTGCCTGCCCTGCGTCCCCGGGAGGGGGACAGGCCAGCGAGTAGGGCGCCGGAGCACCCGGCCCGGTGTTCCGGTGAGAGCGAGGGTCGCGGCGCGGGCTCGGCTCAGACAAAGGCGGGGAGGAGGCATCCACTTCCCCTTCCTTTGCAGCCGGGCGCTCCGTAATCCCTCCTCGCTGTCAGGCCCGCGGCCGCTATTTTTGGAGCCTTTCACGCGACAGCTGGAGGAGCGTCCTTTTTATTTTCCGTATTGTTTGGATGACCCCCACCCCCCGCCCCGCTCCGCTCCCGTCTCACTTAAGTCTCCATCCTGGGGCCTCTCCGTGGCGACCTGCCTTTTCTCTCCAGTCCGCCCCTGCACTGCTCCTTGGCTCGCTCCTCTCTCCCGCCTGGGCAACTGGGCGGTTGGGCAGCCGCACCAAAAATGCCACTTTCCTGAATAGTTCCTCACTGCTTCTGTGGCACCCTTAACATCCCGCTTAGGAGAGAAGACAGTAATCAGGTCAGAATAAGCAGGATTTAGCCTGAACCTCCATTACCAGCCTCGGCTGCCCCCCCACCCCCGTGGCATGTGGGCATTGGCGCGCACTGTGACTCTCCATTGCCAGCTACAAAAGGCAAAGGAAATGTGGGTCCCTTGGCCCTGTCTCTTGCCTGTTGCCACGGAAACCCCTTTCCTGACCTGGCCTGCAGCCCCTCCGAGTGAGCCAGGACAGTGAGGAAGAGGGAGTGGGGCCCAGGCAGCCTGGCCTTACTGTTAGGGTAGGGTAATCTTTAACAAGTGTGGGAGCAGCTGACCAGAATTGAGGAGGGGAGGGGGGATCGCTCGCCCACCCCCCTTCTCCTGCCAAGAAGAAGGGGGCATTTCTGCTTTTGTACTTCTGGGATTTGTCTCTAAGTAGTCAGTCTTGCAACTCTCAAGGTTCCAAGTGCCCACAGGCCTCAAAACAGAGTTTCCCATATGGTACCAACTTTAGCAAAATAGAGTGGGAGTTAAAGACATTCTCCAGTTCTCCCTCTTTCTCCCCTGCACTGATGGTAAGAAAGAAAGCTCTTTTAGTCGTAGGTCTTTCCAGAAGTCCCCAAGCCGTTGGTTTATTAATGGGGCCAATACGTAGTATTTGAGTTGGACGAGAGATTCCAACTGGGCTTTCTGCTGGCTTGTTACCTGGCAACACTGCAGGAGACAGAATGATTTGGCATTCCCCTCGAGGACAAGGAAAGAATACTTTTTTTTTGGCTAAAACACTTGTGTGTCTTTGCTGCTCCGTAATTCATGCATGGCTCTAGTTTTGGAATTCCTAGGCCTCCAGCGACTGCTGGTGGTGGTTGCCGTATGCTGGCTTTCTCGGCTTTTGGGAAAGTGAGGGTAGGCTCGGCCCAAGCACTCACGGGGAGAGTGGTCTTGTCTGGCCTGCCTTACCTCCACTCCTCACCTGGGAACTTCCTAATTTTCTCACCCTGCCTCTTAACTTTTCAGACCTTGGTGACTTGCCGGCACTCTTAGATTTCAGGGAGTCACTTAATGATTGTTCAAAGTTCTGCAGACCCACCAGTGGAGGGGTTTTGTTATTGTTTTTTTAAGATTTTATTTATTTATTTGAGAGAGAGAACAGGAGAGTGGGGAGGGTCAGAGGGAGAAGCAGACTCCCTGCTGAGCGGGGAGCCTGATGTGGGACTTGATCCCTGGACTCCTGAGCCGAAGGCAATGATCCAGCCCCCTGGGTCACCCAGGCACCCCCACTGGTGGAGTTATTATGTGTTCTCTGCTGAAGCTGGTTTCTACCACAGCAGGTAGGACCACTGCTGCCCCATCAGAGGTATTTTGGGTGGGCGTGTTTAGGCCTGGCAGGTTTAGAGGAACAGAAGGCCTGGGGCCAGCCCTCAAATCCTCCCTGGGAGGTTGAAACCTGTTGCGCTGGTTCCATTCAGGGTATGAGGTGCTGGACACTGCCCTCTGGTTCCTGGAAGCCAGGCTCTGTGACCTGTCCTGGAGTTTACACTAATGTAAATGCATGTTGAAAATGCCAGTGCAGGGGCACCTGGGTGGCTCAGTGGGTTAAGGCCTCTGCCTTCGGCTCAGGTCATGATCCCAGGGTCCTGGGATCGAGCCCCGCATCGGGCTCTCTGCTCCGCAGGGAGCCTGCTTTCTCTTCTCTCTCTGCCTGCCTCTCTGCCTACTTGTGATCTCTCTCTCTCTGTTGAATAAATAAATAAAATCTTAAAAGAAAAGAAAAGAAAAGAAAATGTCAGTGCAGGGACCCCTGGGTGGCTCAGCCCGCTAAGCACCTGCCTTTAGGTCAGGTCATGATCTCAGGGTTCTGGGATCCAGCCTAGCATCGGTCGGGCTCCCTGCTCGGTGGGGAACCTCCTTCTCCCTCTGCCCTTCACCCCACTCGTTGTCTCTCTCTCTCTCAAATAAGTAAAATCTTTAAAAGAATATAAAATGCCAGTGGATTGCACATTTTAACACAGTGTACAAGTGTGAGTTTTTCCAGGGCAAGTTGCCCATTGCCTGGCAGAGGTGGCACCCATGTACATTTGTGATGGTCTAGGGCCTGGGCTATAGCTCGGTGGTAGAGCATGTGACTGCATTTGTGATGGTCTGGTGCAGTCTGCTGATGAGAATTCCCCAGTAACCGTGGCAGTGCATTCCAGGATGGGGGGAGGGGAGGGGGGCGGAGCGCATTTCATCCCAACAGGAGGCAAGGGCAGGGCGGCAATTTGCTAGAGACCAGACTGACTGAGACTTGACATTCATTTGTGACTTCAACAACTGCTGTGTTCTCCTGTGGGTCAGGCACGGTGCGCGGTGCTGGGGATAGAGCCAGGGCTAAGAGGCAGAGATGTCTGCCCTTGGGGAGCCCAAATTCTAATGCGGGGACAGTCAGTAAAACAAGGCCGAAGTTGGCTAGTGTGGTGTAAAGTAACACGAGCTGAGGGGCACAAATCGGCCAGACAGGTGTGCGAGAAAGTCTGGACGGGCCGGCCGGAAAAGACCTTGAATGAAGTCCTAAGGGAAGGAAGCAAACAAGCGGCCATTTGGTTGTCAGGTGCTAAGGCCCTGCTGGAGGGGTCCGCCTTTGCTTGAGGGAGGAGTGCCTGAGGCTGACACAGAGTTAGGAGGGGTGGTTAGGGACAGGTTAGGTCAGGCCTCGTGGGGGGCCTTGCATTTCTGAGGGCTTTGACCTTTTACTCTGAGTGCAAGGGGAAGTTTTGGAGGGTTTTGAGAAGATTTACATTAAACAGGAGTGCTCTGGCTTCAAGGTCTTTGTAGGAGGCTTGTAGTCCTAATCTGGCAAGAGTTGGAGAAAAGAAAAAAGAGGGAAGTAGCGCTGGGTGGTGGTGAGGAGGGCTTGGATTCCGGATGCATTTTGAAGGAAGAGCCCCTCACCTTTGCTGACCTTAGCTTCTCTGCTGACCGCAGCCAAGGTGGGAAAGTGGTAAAGCACTCACTCTTCACGGCGTCTCTCTCGGGACAGAGAGGCCTTCAGCCTTGAGTTTGGGAGCGACAGGCCGATCTCGAACCTGGGGACAGGCTTTGAAATCCTTACTTGGTGTTGGGTGCTAGCGGTCCAGATGGGGAGGAGAATTGGCCTACTGGGCCGCCTGTGGCTGCTGTAATTCCATCCTGCACTCTGGCCAAGAGGATAGCGTGCAGGATTGCATGGTGGCTGGCCCTTGGAAACTGTCAGGGAGGCCCATGCGCTCTGTTCCTTGGATTTCAGATTACTTGTCATCATTGTCTCCCGGAGAGGGGCAGATGCTAGGGGTGTCTCTGCCATATTGTCTGAACCACACACCAAGTCTCCCAACTCCGATGCCTTGGGGCGCACGTCCTTGGAGAGGAGGTGATAGGCCTGGAATGAAGGAGAAGCTGTGCCCTGCGCAGCCCATCCTAGCTGTGGGTGAGCGCCAGCTCTGTGGGGGGAAAGCAACTCATGCTTCAGGAAGAGACTGGGGGGCGCCCGGGGGGCTCAGTGGGTTGAGCGTCTGCCTCTGGCTTGTGACGTTCCAGGAGTTCCTGGAAATGCCGGGTCAGGCTCCCTGCTCACTGAAGAGAACCTGCTTCTCCCTCTCCCTCGGCCACTCCCCCTGCTTGTGCTCTCTTTCTCTCTCAAATAAATAAATAAAATCTTTAAAAAGAAAAAAAGAAAAAAAGAAGAGACTGGATTTTTATGTAAAATCTCCTGGGTTGTCTCTCCCCCCCACCCACGGGTTTAAATTTTTAAAAACTTAAAAAATCTTATTTCTTATTTTGTATCGTGGTAAACAACTGCACAACAAAAATCTCCATCTTGGCCACTTTTAAGAGTGCAGTTCACTAGTGTTAAATACTTTCACATTGTTGTACAACCAATCCCCAGAGCTCTGTAATCTTGCAAAACTGAAACTCTGTACCCGTTAAACAACAATGCCCCACCCCCTCCTCCCCCCAGCTCCTGGCCGCCTCCTTCCACTTTCTGTTTCTATGAATTTGACTACTCTAGGTACATCCTGTAAGTAAAAATAAATAAATAAATAAATAAATAAATAAATAAAATATAGTAACTAGCTTATTTCAGTCCTCATGATGTGCTCCAGGTTTATCCCTGTCATAGCTTGTGTCAGCATTTTCTTAATTTTTAGGGCTGAATAGTCCATTCTCTATATACTCATTTAAAAAATAGTCCATTTAGGGGTGCTTGGGTGGCTCAGTGGGTTAAAGCCTCGGCCTTCGGCTTAGGTCGTGATCCCAGGGTCCTGGGATCGAGCCCCACGTTGGGCTCCCTGCTCAGCGGGGAGCCCGCTTCCTCCTCTCGCTCTCTGCCCACCTCTGTGCCTGCTTGTGGTCTCTGTCTATCAAATAAATAAAATCTTAAAAAAAAAAAAAAGTCCATTTGAAGTTTGTTGACCTTCTGAGTAAGGTACAGGAATTGGGAAAAGCATAGGCAGTATGGTTATTAATTCCTTGCGTATTTATTACTGCTTCTAATTTCTAGTAAGTTACCTCTTACGTATGTTACTCGCAGCTGGATTGAAAGTGTTTGGGATGTAGCGATGCTGTCTGTGTAAGTATTCCACATGATGAGTCTGCCGGCCATCCCGGGGGAAACGGACTTTGTGGAATTTGAACCTAAAGAACTTGAGCAGCAAAAGCTGTTGACTTCGCTCCAGATCCCATCCATCGCTGTCAGAAACCTTGGCAGCGCTGCCTTTTTTAGCTTCCGAGCAAGTCCATTCACATTGGAGTGGTGGGGACCCCAGTCTTGGAGAAACTTGGAATTAGGAACATTGTTTAACGTTTGGAGGGGCATTTCTCTTAACCTTCCTGGATTCGTTTCCAGAGTTCTCTTCTCTCCAAAGCTCATGTCACATTTTGTTCATCCGTTTGTTCCTTGACAGACACTTGAGTTGCTTCCGCCTGTTGGCTGTTGTGAATGATTCTACCATGGACATGAGTGTACAAATATCTCTTTAAGACCCTGCTTTTAATTATTTTGGATATATATCTAGAAGTGGGATTGCTAGACAGTGTGGCAGTTCTTTTCTTTATTATTTTATTTTATTTTTTAAAAAGTTTTATTTATTTATTTGACAGACAGATCACAAGTAGGCAGCGAGGCAGGCAGAGAGAGAGAGGAGGAAGCAGGCTTCCCTCGGAGCAGGGAGCCCGATGCAGGGCTCGATCCCAGGACGCTGGGATCATGACCTGAGCCGAAGGCAGAGGCTTTAACCCACTGAGCCACCCAGATGCCCCTTCTTTATTTTTTTTAAGGGGGGAAGGGCAGAGGGAAAGGGAGAGAGAGAATCCCAAGCAGGCTTCACGCCCAGAGCAGAGCCCAGGTACCCCCCACCCCCAACTCCATCTCCCCACCCTGAGATCATGACCTGAGCCGAAATCAAGAGTTGGATGCTTAACCGACTGAGCCCCCGGGCGCCCCTGGACGATATGGCCATTCTATCCTTAATTTTTTTTTCTTTCTTTAATTTTTTGAGGAACCATCGTACTGTTTTCCGTAGTGGCTGCAACATTTCCATTCTTACCAGCTGTCTTACACAGGGTTCTGGTTTCTCCACATCCTCACCAGCACCTGTTATTTTCTGTTTGGGGGAGGTCTGTTAGGTTAGTTTGTTTTTTTTGATAGTAGCCATCCTCGTGGGTGTGAGGTGGTATCTCATTGTGATTTTCATTTGTATTTCCCTAATGATTAGTGCTGTGGGGTGACTTTTCATATGCTTATTGGCTATTTATGTATCATTTTAAAAAATATTTTATTTATTTATTTGACAGAAAGAGAGAGAGAGATCACAAGTAGGCAGAGAGGCAGGCCGAGAGAGAGGGAGAAGCAGGTTCCCTGTCAAGCAGAGAGCCCGATGTGGGATTCGATCCCAGGACCCCGAGATCATGACCCGAGCCGAAGGCAGAGGCTCAACCCACTGAGCCACCCAGGAGCCCCCCATTTATATATCGTTTTTGAATAAATACCTATTTAAGTCCTTTGCCCGTTTATTAATTGGTTATTTGTTGTTATTGTTGTTTGAAATCACTTGATTTTAAAACCTTGGTCACCAATTAATATATTTTTAGAAACCCTGCCTGAGCAGTGTCTTTTTTTTTGGTAAATTTTTCATGATTTTGTAATTGTTGGTTTTTTTTTTTTTTTAAGATTTTATTTATTTATTTGACAGTGATCACAAGTAGGCAGAGAGGCAGGCAGAGAGAGAGAGAGGAGGAAGCAGGCTCCCTGCAGAGCAGAGAGCCCGATGTGGGATTCGATCCCAGGACCCCCGAGATCATGACCCGAGCCGAAGGCAGAGGCTCAACCCACTGAGCCACCCAGGAGCCCCCCATTTATATATCGTTTTTGAATAAATACCTATTTAAGTCCTTTGCCCGTTTATTAATTGGTTATTTGTTGTTATTGTTGTTTGAAATCACCTGATTTTAAAACCTTGGTCACCAATTAATATATTTTTAGAAACCCTGCCTGAGCAGTGTCTTTTTTTTTTTTTTTTTTTTTGGTAAATTTTTCATGATTTTGTAATTGTTGGTTTTTTTTTTTTAAGATTTTATTTATTTATTTGACAGACAGAGATTACAGGTAGGCAGAGAGGCAGGCAGAGAGAGAGGAAGGGAAGCAGGCTCCCTGATGAGCAGAGAGCCCGATGCGGGGCTCGATCCCAGGACCCTGGGATCATGACCTGAACTGAAGGCAGAGGCTTTAACCCACTGAGCCACGCAGGCGCCCCATTGTTGGTGGTTTTTACTTTATTTTTTAAAGTAGGTTCCATGCCCAGTGTGGGGCTTGAACTCACAACCTTGAGATCGGGAGTTGCGTGTTGCACTGACTGAGCCACCCAGGCGCCCCAAGCCTCTGCTGCTTTGCCTCCCGTGGCTGCTCCCATCTCTGGCAAGTGTGCCTTCAAGGAGGCTCTACTTGTGACTTTTTTTTCCCCTTAAAGATTCTATTTATTTATTTGACAGAGCAAGTGAGAGAGAGCACAAGCAAGGGGAGCGGCCGACGCAGGGAGAGGGAGAAGCAGGGTCTCGGCTGAGCAGGGAGCCCGATGTGGGGCTCGATCTCAGGACCCTGGGATCACAACCGAAGCCGAAGGCAGGTGCTTAACCAACTGAGCCCCCCAGCGCCCCACTCCTGCCTCTGTTAATAGCCCTTGCTTGCTCGCTCTCTCCATCTGTAGGTTTCCCCTTACATACTCACTCCTTGAGGCCTGCCACTGTTAGGTTTTTCTCAGTGTTTCAGGAAGAGGTACTTAACACCTGGTTGTAAGTAAGTGGGCCCTGTGTTCTCTGAGGGTTTGACACCTGCCGGCACAGCAGGGAGGGCTGCCCGCTGTGATCTTGACATTGAGCCCTGGGTCTAGGGTGTCCACGGCCCACAGGTTGCTGTGTCTGAAACCCGAAACTTGAGTGGAGCCCAGGTGAGGCTGAAACCTTTAGGACTGGCCCCAGATGAATTCTCCTTTGGGATTATAATTACGGCAGATTCAGTACAGTTAAAAAAAATCTTCATTCACTCTCAGACATTAACTCATAAGAGATGCTCTTAAAAAGTGAGCTGACTGTGCAACCGCCCAGTAGACTTTCTGCGGGTCCTAAAGCCCTTTTATACTCAAGCTTTCAACCAAGAATGGTGGAGGAATTTTTTAACTTGGGTCCAAAGGCCCCTTCGCGTCCTGGATGGGGTGGTAGATCGCCGCCAGCCAGCTGTGTCCGCCTTGTTCTCTAGGGAACGGAATGTTTGGAGTCTGTGTTTGCTCTCTGCTTCTCTGCATGTGACCCGCGAGGGTGTCCAGAGCCGCTCTTCAACCAGAGACCTGGGATCTAGCCTGACTTCTGACACAAGCCACACTCCTTGGGTCTCATTTTTCTTCCTAAATAATCTCTCCCATTCTTTTTAGGTTAAAAAAAAAAAATCTGTTTGCATATCCTTGGGAGATTATTTTTAGATTAAAAAAAAAATCTGTGCACATCTTTGGAAAGTGAGTCATTTTTGCTGCACATAATTCACCTTTTTCTCGGTGGGCTGGGGATGTCAGCATGAGTCACACACTCGTGCGTGTTGTAGGACAGTGATATGTTTGCGGTTGTGAGGTTTTGGTCACTTCTGTTTTAAAGGTGCGTAGGTGGTCCTGCTTGTTTAGTCTCAGGCCTGCTTTTTGGAGATTTCTTTCCGTTGTCGGCCACCCAGCAGTGGTCACTTCTGATGTTTTTAAGTGAACATCCTGGTCCCCTCTTGGGACTTGCTGTCTAATCTCTGGTGAGGCAAAAGACCCAGAACAGTGTCTGTAAGGATTGTGTGCAACATAAGAGTCCGTGGGCCCTGAGTGAGGGCTGAGGCGGCTGCTGGGGACAGAGCCCCGCTCTCAGCTGTCCTCCTCCTGCCTGAGCTTTCTGGTGACAGAGGCCCGACTGTAGGTTTTACACAGACCCGCTTGCCTGGCTCTAGAGGCCCTGCTTCTTCTCCGGCTGTGGGCAGAGGGATGTGCTGGCACAGGGTACCTCTCTGTCTGCTACAGGCTAAGGTTCTTCGAGCTCTCCCTCCAGGTAGCCTGCACTGGTTGAAGGGGGTGGGCGGTTTCCTTGAGTTTTCTTTGGAATTCACTGCTCAGACTGTTGGTTTGTCTCGTGAGTCAAACTTTCCTTGGAGAGCCTCCCCTGGCTTCTCTCGTCCTCTACCATCTCCCTGGACCTTAGATGCTTCTCTGACGGGACTGGCCCCCCAGAGCCAGCTTGGCTCGAGGATTCTGAGTTCTGTTCCAGGTGCCCTAAGCCTGTGCTTTCCATGGATTTCGAAAGGTGTGAATCCTGGATGTGTTGTCTTCAAGTGGTGTAACTGGGAACGGGGTGGCAGCGGCTCGTAGGTGTCCCTCCCTGACTTGCTGCTGGATGGGGTGGCCCCAGCTGGCTGTTAGGCTCTGTGTTGGTCTCCGCTGCCTTCAGATCCCAGGGCAGAGGGTCTGATGGGCCAGACTGGCATCCTGCTGGCCAGTCCTGGGCAGCTGTCCTGGGCGGGGGAAATCCAGGCTCCCCAGGTGGCCGGGGAGCTGCTCCTGCGGAGGGGAGGGAACGTGGGTAACGGGGCCCTGGCTGACACTGCTCCCTCCTTGGTGAAGGGCAGGTCCGGCCAGGTAGAAGGAGGGCTCCCCCGAGAGCCTCCCTAGAGCTGTGATCGCTGTGTGTGCTTGGTTCCAGATGCCGACAAGAGGATCAAGGTGGCGAAGCCGGTGGTGGAGATGGACGGCGACGAGATGACCCGGATCATCTGGCAGTTCATCAAGGAGAAGGTAGCCCCTCCCACAGCAGGTGGCTCTCCGCACGGCCCCTGATCCCTGTGACAGCCCCCGGGACTCACCTGCCACCCTGGTGGGCAGCCGCAGCCCCGTTGCCGTCCTTGCATCCACCTTGCTGTCATGTCCACACCACGCATGGTTTTCACGATGTCGGGCAGGGGCCCGTCCTCAGCCATCTGTCTTGTGCCGGTGCCGAAGCCCACGTGTTTTCCAGAATGGGTGCACACTCAAGGCCTGTCCTGTATGGTGACCGTCTCGATGCCCCACAGTCCGATGTGCGTTCTCAAGGGAGTGGAAAGAGCAGGGTGGCGTGCTCACCTTTCCTCAGCGGTTCAGGGACGTTATCTGGGGTCGGGGCCGTGGTGTGTCCTGACAGCAACGGGTCTGGGCCATCGTGGCGGATGGCTCCCAGCACGGCTGCTGGGCTTCTCCAGAGTCTCGTGGTCTGGATCTGCCTGGAGAGCTCGTTGTCCATGTGAAGACCCCTGTCCTGTGTTGTGTGTGTGTGTCCGTAAGAAGAAGGTCGAGAATGGCCACTTCTGAACGGGGGAGAAGAGGGAACCCATTGTACGGAGAAATCTAGATACATCTAGAGTCGGTGGGCCATCGCAGTCCATGCTAGGGGCTGGGCCCTCTGAGGGGCTGCAGCCTGGTCCACTGGCCTCTTTCCAGAGAGCCCTGGCATCCTGGTAGCTTCCGCCTGGCCCCTCTGAGGAATGGCTGATCCCACCCCCCTGCCATGCTGCCCCCTTCCCTCATCCCTGCCCTTCCTGGGTGTCCTGTGCTGTGGCCCTCACAAGCTCCTGAGACACACACACACACTGATGCCTTGCCCCGGTCATCTGTCCCTAGCTCATCCTACCCCATGTGGACGTCCAGCTCAAGTATTTCGATCTGGGGCTCCCACACCGTGACCAGACCGACGACCAGGTCACCATAGACTCGGCGTTGGCCACCCAGAAGTACAGTGTGGCCGTCAAGTGTGCCACCATCACCCCCGATGAGGCCCGTGTGGAAGGTGTGAGGGTGTGGAGGTGGGTGGGTCGGGGCGTGGGGGCTGTGCCATGAGTCCAGTCTCCCTGTGACAGCCCGGGGGCTAGGGGAGCCCTAGGGGTTCCTGCAGATGAGGCTGGGTGGTGTTTGTCCTGTGCTGTGTGGCTCTGGCTCGGGTAGGGGTCGTTGGCGATAGTGAGGAGGAAGTTCATGCTGATGCTGTTACAGTAAGGACAGGCTCTTTGGGCAGCCTGCCCCTCTGGCCTTCTAGACTGTTCCGCAGGCTGGTTTACGGAGACACTGGGGCCACCCCTGTCCAGCAGAGTGCTCTGTGTCAGGCTTGTATCCTTGAGAGCCTCAGGGTTCTCTCTCTGGCTTGAATCTCTTCACTGTCTTGGCACCACAGCTCTGTGGCCGGGGAGGGGTCTCAGAGAGGTGCCCTCACCAGGCTTGGACTGGCTGCTGGGCCCTGGTTCTGGGGACCACTTTGAAGGGTTCCATGAACTCAGGAACCATTGTGTGGACAAAGGGTTGGAGAATTCGAGAAAGAGTGGCTTAGGGGTTTGCAGAACTCTTTCTCTGTTTCTACATCCTGCAGTGTGAGAGCTCTGGGAGGAGGCATTCAAGGCCCATTTCCAAATGCCCCAGAGCGCCTCCTGGCTTTCAGGTGGAAACCTGACCACAGGCTACTGGAATCATCTTAGCGTGAAGCTCTTTTTGCAGTTTTTCTCTCACTTCTCCGGAGTCCTGGGATTTACGCATCCCTGTTTTGCGGACAAGGAAGTAGGGAGCCACCCTCTTAGTAATGTGGGCTGGACCCGGTGACTGGAACAGGACGTCTGCAGTGCGGCCAGGTGCTGCTGCCTCCGAGCGTGATGTGGGAAAAACGGCAGACGCTAGCCATTTCCAAGTTTATTTAATTGCCCAGCGGCTAAGTGTTACAGCAATCATTTCGTTTTTCAGCTCAGGCTAAGCCTCTTGCGTCAAATTCACAGTTTGAGGTGGTGGAGTTAGACCCAGAAGCCAAGCAGTCTGATCCCACAGCCCGCACGTTCGCATTCCAGATGGCCCCGGGCCGACTTCCAGGGCTCCCGTCTGGCCGCCGTCTCGCTGAGGGTTCAGAGTTTGGTTGGAAGGTGGGCGCTGCAGCGGGGCCCCTTTGACTCTGTCCTCGCAGAGTTCAAGCTGAAGAAGATGTGGAAAAGTCCCAACGGGACCATTCGGAACATCCTCGGGGGGACCGTCTTCCGGGAACCCATCATTTGCAAAAACATCCCCCGCCTGGTCCCCGGCTGGACCAAGCCCATCACCATCGGCAGGCACGCCCACGGCGACCAGGTGGGTGCCGGCGAGGGTGGGCTCGCACTGGCCGGGGGACCCTCACCCGGACCCCCTGGCCTGAGCCGCGCTCTCGTCTCCATAGTACAAGGCCACGGACTTTGTGGTGGACCGGGCCGGCACGTTTAAGATCGTCTTCTCCCCGAAGGACGGCAGTGGCGCGAAGGAGTGGGAGGTGTACAACTTCCCCGGCGGCGGCGTGGGGATGGGCATGTACAATACCGACGAGGTGAGGCCCCCGCGCGGCTCCTGAGCGCGCCCCTCCCCGAGCCTGGACCCCTCTCGGGCCGCTGCAGACTGTGGCTTCTGACCCCCCCTGCGTCCGTGGCTGAGGCAGGTCTGAGGCCCGTGAGCAGATGCAACCAGGACACGTTCAGGGGAGCCCGCAGTGTGCCCGGGGTGCCGTGGGGCGGGAAGACTCCTCCTTAGCAAGCTGCCCACTCCCCGACTTTCTGTGCTCCTTCTCCGACCCCCCGACTCCCTGTGTTCCTTCTCCAGACACCCTGACCTCCTGTGCTCCTCTGACACCCCGACCTCCTGTGCTCCTTCTCTGACACCCCGACTTTCTGTGCTCCTTCTCCTGACACCCCAACCTTCTGCGCTCCTTCTCCGACCCCCCGACTTCCTGTGTTCCTTCTCCAGACACCCTGACCTCCTGTGCTCCTTCTCCCGACACACTCCCGGGGGCACGTTAGTTGCCAGCATGGTTGGCTTAGCCCACTGGATAAGCATTTTTCCCCTTCCCCAACTCTTGGCTTTCATGTCTTCTGCGGTTGCCCTCATTCTCTGGCTGTGAGGAAGTGGCCACAAGGAACCCCAGGCTTGTCCCCTGCCCACTTCGTTGCCCTATCAGAAAAGAGCCTTTTTGTTCATGGTTCTGGCAAGAGTGCCAGGCCTGGTCATGGGACCACCTCCGAGCCAGTCATGGAGGGCTCAGAGAGGATGAGCCCGGACAGCCGGTACACTCTAGAGACAGGCAGGTGGGCGGGGGGAATGAGACCCACCCCAGCCATACGGTCTAAGAACTGGGGAGAGGAGGGTAGTTTGCCAAAGCAAACTTGAGGGGCTGCTTTCTCCCAGAAGTTGGGAGGAGGCTGCTGGGCCAGTAGAAACAACTCCTGCCCCTTCCAGGGTGTCAGGGCGGGTGGTGTGGAGGGAAGGTATGCCATTCCAGGGGTCGGGCCTGGTGCCCAGCGACCGGAAAGGGCTGGCGGTGCCCCGGCTGGGGAGCACACCAGGGACCTCCGTCTCTCCCCCTGCAGTCCATCTCAGGCTTTGCACACAGCTGCTTCCAGTACGCCATCCAGAAGAAGTGGCCGCTCTACATGAGCACCAAGAACACCATCCTGAAAGCCTACGATGGGCGCTTCAAGGACATCTTCCAGGAGATCTTTGAGAAGTAACAGCCTCTCGCTTTATTGCTTCCTAAGGATTCCACAGCCTTTCTTGCCTGTTCCCCCAGCCCCCATCCTATGGAGGGGCCACTGTCCCGGTGCATCTGGCTCAGCTCTGAGCTTGGGGGGAGAGCCCCAACCTGTCAGCCTCCCGCCCTCTCCCCACAACAGGCCCTTTTGTTCCCAGGCACTACAAGACTGACTTTGACAAGAATAAGATCTGGTATGAACACCGGCTCATTGATGACATGGTGGCTCAGGTCCTCAAGTCTTCGGGCGGCTTCGTGTGGGCCTGCAAGAACTATGACGGAGATGTGCAGTCGGACATCCTGGCGCAGGGTACGCTGGGAGCATCGTTCCTCAAGGGGGTGGGTTGTTGGTCTTCTCTGGCTGCGGGATTTTTCAGACCCTTTTCATAGAAAACTTCTCCAGTGTGGCCAGCTGGCTCATTGCAGGGTTTCCCATGGACAGCAGGGGGCAGGAACTCTCTGACATCTGAGGGAGGAAGGCTTCCCAGATTAGGTTTGGACTAGTGCATTACTAAGGCTACTGTTAACAGAGAAGGGAGAACAGAGGAATTCAAGTTCTAAAGGGCTAGGTGTGTCAACTTTGAGGTTGTCCCTGTCCATGGGCCAGATGACTGTGGCTCAGGGTTTGGGCTGGGTTTGGCTCCGGGAGAAAAATGGGATTGAAGACAACCGGGAGCTTTTTAAGGCACAGAGAATTCATTTTGCACAGTAAATCTGTTGGATGTAGAACATTGGGGAAGGTGGCAAAGCCCCAAGCTCTAGAGTGTTTTATGAGACAAATTGGATTGCAGCAGGAGTGTGAATGAGGCCGTCAGATAGGTAACTGTGAGAACTAGCCCAGTCCTGTTGGGAACGAGAGCTGGAAAGGCTGTGGGAGTCGACAACATGGGAAGTACAGAGAGGGAGGAGAAACAAGGTGATAGGAGAAGGGCTGAAGTCTAGCTCCTGATAAGGAAGAAAGTGAACTCCACCCAGGTCGTGAGGAAAAAGCCTAGGGGCCTGATGTTTTATAAAAACCTTTGACTTTATTATTTCAGTAAGTACAGCGGTGATCCTCTCACTAGAACAATTCCTATCTAGGATGGAAGAATGAAAAGACATAGCAGACAAGAGAAAGGCATGAAAGTTACCTTTAAGTAATAAGGAATTGGTGAGAGTGAGGGTCCGGTAAACACGGAGAAGAGACACCCTCCCCCTAGCCAGACATTCTTAGACAACTAATTTTCTTTCTTTTTTTTTTTTTTTAAAGATTTTATTTATTTATTTGACAGAGAGAGAGATCACAAGTAGGCAGAGGCAGGCAGAGAGAGGGGGGAAGCAGGATCCCTGCTGAGCGGAGTCACCTAAGAGAGCCCCTGATAAAGTGATGGTTGTGCAGTCATCTGCTCTCTGCTTGAACAGGCTGTTTGGTTATGAGCCAGGCTGGAGGGGGTGGGGGGACGGAACTCTTGAGGTCTGGGGCCCTGGGGGCCACAGGCTCGGGGACACAGATGTATGTTCACAGGCTGATGAACACCCGCTGCCCTGTGCTGGGCTCCGGAGACCCACAACAAGGGTAGCTAAGCCCAAAACGGGGGCTGTCGTCCCAGGCGCCGTTGGGGGTCCTGAGCTGAGAGGCAGCTCCCAAGCAGGAGGGCAGGTGGGCTCAACCCAGGGGTCTGCGGAGTGGTGTTGGCACTGACAGGAGGGCCTTTCCCATCCACAGGCTTTGGCTCCCTTGGCCTGATGACGTCTGTGCTGGTCTGCCCGGACGGGAAGACCATCGAGGCCGAGGCTGCTCATGGAACAGTCACCCGCCACTATCGGGAGCACCAGAAAGTGAGTGGGAAGACTGTGGTCGCATGCGCTTCTACTGCAGGGGCTCAGAACCCACTGGGAAGCTGAGTCTGGCTTGTCAGTCTGGGGGCGGGCACCTGCATCCGGGTGGCCCCCTTGTCGGCTGCTTTGGCTCCTGAGCCCCCTGTGACCCCTGCCCCCCACCAGGGCCGGCCTACCAGCACGAACCCCATTGCCAGCATCTTTGCCTGGACACGTGGCCTGGAGCACCGGGGGAAGCTGGACGGGAACCAGGACCTCATCAGGTGAGCGGAGCAGGAGGGGGCCTGAGCTGGCCCAGGGCGGGGTCCGGGCCCGGGCTCTGTAAGCTGGGGCCTCACGCGGCCCCCCCACCTGCAGGTTTGCGCAGACCCTGGAGAAAGTGTGTGTCCAGACGGTGGAGAGCGGAGCCATGACCAAGGACCTGGCGGGCTGCATCCATGGCCTCAGCAAGTGAGTGGCCTGTGGCAGAGGGTGGGGCTGGCCTGCGGGGACCTCCGGGCTGGGCGGGGAGAAGGCCGAGGCTCCTCTTAGAGGCTGCTTCTGGAATGGGCTTCGCTGCCGAGGGCCTGAGGTGGGACAGGTCCACGGTCCTGAGGCCCAGTGAGTTTGTCCCCATCCCTAGTGGCTCGAGCTTTGCCCTCCCCTTCCGTGCGGCTGCTCGCTCAACTCTAGGCCGCGGTGGGCTCTAGGCAGCCTCTGACAGGTGGCCCGGGTGCGCCGCTCCCTGCAGGCCCGGGGGGCAGCCCCCCCCCCCCCAGGTTCCTGAGCCCCGGCTCTGCCCTGGAAGGCCTGGCGGGAGCTGTTCCTCATGCGAACCGTGTTCTCTCGGCAGTGTGAAGCTGAACGAGCACTTCCTGAACACCTCCGACTTCCTGGACACCATCAAGAACAACCTGGACAAGGCTCTGGGCCACTAGTGGGGGCCGGGCCGGGCCGAGCTGGCCGCTGAGTGACCCCCCCTCTCGGGCCTTTCTAGGGGACATTTTTTATAAGCAAGATGTTTTTAATATCTTTGTGTTTCCCCTCATGGTGATGTGAGGGAACAGCGTGTTTTACCTCAGCCCGTCAGTGTGTTTTGCATACTGTAATTTATATTGCCCTTGGAACACACGGTGCCACATTTAGCTACTAAAACAGCTCTTCACAAAAATCGGCTGCTGTGTTTGTGCCCGGGGGGAAGGAGGCCGCCCAGCCCGGGCCCCGGAGACAGAGGGCCTCCAGGGCTGGTAGGTTCTACCCAGGACAGACGGGGACGCCGCAGGCCTGTGTCCCAGGCCTCCATCCGTCAGGGGCCACCTCGAGGGGAGGGGACCAGGAGGCAGCGTGAGCGTCCTGAATTCCCTCAGAGCTACCTGACGAGCCGCCGGGACTCGGGGCGTGCAGGCCTGTGGGCTCCCCGGAATGACCTGGCACAGTCCTGTTACTGTATCCTCCTCTCTCTCTGCTTTGGGATTGCCATCACTTCCTGTGAGAGTTTGGTTTTTTACTTTGTTGGTTCCAACCTCAACGTCTCCAGACCTCTTTCTGTGGCCTTTTCTTGGTCTTCAAAATGGATCCCACACAGCAGCTGCCCCTACGTCCCCTCCACGGCTGCCTGGGGCTTGGGGCTCGGACCTGAACTGGGGGGGGGGGGCCCACGCCGTCTGGACCACTGGGTCCCAGACTCGGGTTCATCTTCACTGTTCTTTGGCAAAACCGGAAAGGTAAGATTATCAAGTTGGTAAAGCTGAAGGGATCTGTTGGAAGGGCTGGCTTTCGTGCAGGGACTGCATTCGACTTGGTGTCCGGTACCCTTCACTTGCTACAATAAATACTTGGCAACCCAAAGTCCATTTCCCCAGTCTCGGGGGGCACTCTCATGGCTCCTGACACGGGACAGTTGGGACCTTGGGAGCCTGGAGATGGGCTCTAGCCCCGACTCGCTCCGGTGGCCTCCATCTGGTCAAGGGATTACTTACTCCCTTCGCCAACTCCACTGAACTCCCGGGGCTGTAGGAAGAAAAGCTGGTGTGCTAGCTCCGCTTAGGCCCATCTCCTGGGGCAAAGCTCAAGGTTTCCGGCCCTTTCTTGCCCATCACAAGGAGCTGGCAGCCTCCGAGTGCAGTCTGGCATCGCGAGCTGGCTTCGGTCCTGGTGCCCTGTTGGCGGGTCAGGAGGGGAAGCGGCTTTCCTCTGCAGGTGGTGGGAATTCTGGGGCCTGGGCCCTTGGCTCTTGGGGGCTCTGGGTTTCTTCCCGTCCTTGGAGAGAGATCCCCCTGCTGTGCGGGGTTTGGGAAGCCTTGTTGGGGGTTCCTTGTGGGGGAGGGGTGAGGACCGAGTCTTCGAGAACCAGGGGAAGAAGCACTCACAGTCACCTCGCTAAAGAATATTCATTTATTTATAATTATTGCTAAGTAAACTTCTCTTTTAAATGGGAACATAAAAACACAGTAGGGCTTTGCACAAGTGGAATTTCTAAACAGGTGGTTTGTATACACGTCAAAATAAGTTAGGATGGAATTTGTCCAGGAGTTTCCAAGTCACCCAAGAGGCCGCGCGCGTGCCTCTCTTGAAAGGTCGGGGGAGGGGTGAGGACAGGAGCCTTGCCGAGACCACCCCCCAGCTCAGGTGTGTGAGTTGTGCTGTTTCCTTCTCTTAGCTTTGCCCGGGTCCAAGGCACAGGGCAGGGGGGCGTTCAAGTATCGAACCTCGCGGAGGGCCGGTGCTGATGGCGGGGCTGGGGGAGGAAAGGAGAGCCCCACCCTGGGGGCCAGACCTTCTCCCTTGGGTTTCCACGACCAAGGCCACTGCACTGGCAGGAAAGAGGAGGAGGACGAGGAGGTACAGGGTTTTTTTTGGTACCAGGGGAGAAAGACATTGTGGGAAGAGGTAGTTTGCAGGGGGTGAGGCTTCTGCTCAGCAGGAGAAAATGTCTTCTACAGTGACGGGGTCACTGCCACCTGAGGGTCATCATGGCGGGCACCGGGGGGGCCGGGAGGAGGGCCTCGGGGTTCAGGAGGGGAAAGGCTCCCGTGAGCCCCCAGCCCTCTCGTCTGCTGCCTCTTAGTGGGAGGTTTAGCAGAGAAGGAAGGGGCACCTGGCTGCCTGCTCCCAAGGCCACCTTGTCCTCCCCTCAGTCCTGATCACAGCCACCCTGAAGCCTGGCTTGGTCCTTCACTAAGGATACAGCTTTGGGGGCAGCTGCATTTCCGGCTGGTCCTCCCGTCCACCCCGGCTGTTACCCCTCCTTTCCTGGTTTCCGGGCTGAAGTTGGTGGCTTCACCTCCTTCGCGCCTTTGGGGACAGCCCCGCCTGCCCCTCCCCACCAAGGCCACCGGAGGCGAGTGGGCAGGAGTCCGGGTGCCCTAGCGGTTCCTGAATGTGCTACTTCATGCCCCGGGCGGCCTGTCTTCAGTTCCCGGGGCTGGAGCTGGCCTGGGGACAGAGGCCAGGAGAGCCGGCAAGCGAGGGAGCGAGCCGCCGGCTGAGCAGAACCAAGCAGCTCCCGCCACTGGTGCCGCGCGAGTCACTGGCTGGAGGGGCCGGGCAGGGGTCGAGGGCCTGCCCGGTTCGGCCTCCCACCTCCTGCCCCGGCCCCGAGGCTCCCTGCCCGCAGCCCGTCCCCTCTGCGCCCGAGCCCTGCCCCGCCAGCCGCCCGCTCGAGGTTGGGGAGGCACGAAGCACGCACAGCACATGAGGGAGCTTCCGTTTGGAAAAAGAAAATGATCTCCATCAGAAAAGAACGGGCGACACAGAAGTGGAAAGGAAAAAAAAAATAAATTACCTTCAAAATACCCCATTTGCTCAAAAAAATTTTTTTTTCTCTATGGTCTTCATTTTCTTTTTAACTAAGTGGCTCTTCTTGGGAACCTGTTGACTCTTGGCTGTCCGCTTCCTCAACACGGATACTTGTCAACAATACAGCACCCCAGCCACCCCCAAGGTGGTCCTGGGCCGCCTCTAAGGGCAGCCCCTCCCGGTCCCCTGCCCCTCACTCGAGGGGCCTCCGTCTGCTTAGCGAGTGCCCAGCCAAAGGCACGTCCCTGTTCTACTCAACGTCGGGGGACCCTGGCGCAGTGACCCGTTCAGCAAGGAACTGGATGACAACTGCTGAAATCTACTTTAGGGACACCCACTTTCAAACTGCTGGAAGGTGGGGGCCTTCGGGGAGTTGGCTGGGGAGGACACCGGCTGGGGGCTGGGCTATACCCCGCCTTCCTGAGGCCAGGACCGGGCTGCATGCATGCCTGGCTCCGGAGAGCGGGGGAGGCACCAGGAGGTAGAAGGCAGGGGGCCCTGCCTGGCTGTTGACGGATGGGGTGGGGAAGGGGGCTCTGGGGCCCGAGCGTTTCCCAGCCCAGGGCCTGGTGGGGGGATAGGGCGGGGGTGGGGCGGGCAATGCTGACCAGCACAGGAGCTCAGACCTCCCTAGAGGCAGGAGTTGAGCCAGGCTCAAGTTCTGTCTTCCTCGGGTGCCAGGACCCCTGAGGAGCTACCAGGAGGCCCCGCCCACACCGCTGCCCCAGCTCTGTGGTGCCTGGACAGACCTGAGGACCTGGGCCCTAGTGTCTTGGCCCCATATGGCCCCCGCCAGCATTTTTCCCACTCTCGCACAGCAGCAGGCCAGGGCGACCCAGAGCTGGGCCCCCTGTGTTCTCCTTCCTTCCCCAGATGCCTGGGGCCTGTGCCTGGGTCACAGCTGAGGCCAGTACAGTCTCCATTTGGTCTACAAGTCCCTAGTGGTGCAAACGACTCGGTGGGAGGGGAGGAGGGCTTAGGACAGTGGGGCAGTAGCTTCTCCGCTGCGGGAGGGGCGGCCCGCAGCACGGGGGTCTCCCCCCACGTCCCCCGCCCTCCCCGCCCCCTCTGGACGGCCCAGCTTGTGCTATAGCACGTTGTAGTAGGCCATCTCCTTCATGGCCTGTTCGGTGAGGACGCTGGCCTCGGCGCTGCTATCCACACCGGCGTAGGCGTAGGCGTTCTCGAAGTCCTCCATCTCCTGCTGGCTGTCGAGCTCGGAGGGGTCAGTGCCCGTCAGCTCCATCATGGGGTCTGCAAGACAGGGGCACAGTTAGGCCCGGAGGCCGCCTCCCGGGAAGAGCCAGTCACTTCTACATGGACGCCGAGGGCCTTTGGCAAGAAAGGACTTCCTAGTCATTGCTTCCAGAGGCTTCTCCACGGCTTCTCTTCCTTCCTGCGCCAGGAAGCCCCAGGCTTCTCAGATGTGTCACCAGACCTGAGCACTAAAGCTGGGAGGGGGGCGTGGGGAAGGGGGAGCCGCGCAGGCTTGGCTTTGCCCTCCTATGCATCCTCTGCAGTGTTTCGCATTGGTCCCCTTGGCCACATGAAAGCCTGCGGCTCTACATCATGTTTACACACTCAGTTAGCCCCTACTGCATACCTGGAACTTTCCAAACACTGTCTCCCGAACGCTCACAGAACGCTCACAGCAACCCCACGGAGGAGGCCAAAAGGAAGTTCAGAGAGGTTAATCAACCTGCCACAGGGCACCCAGCTGTTGTTTTGATCCACTGTGCTGCTGTGCCTCAAATGGCCAGAGGGAGCCCTTTCTAACCTCTGGCTTCCTACCAACCTTAGTGCTTTAAACCGGCTCTGCCCAGTGGTCTCCCTGGGCCTTACTCTTCAAGGACAAACACCCAAGGTAGGTCAACAGAGATGCACGAGGCAAAAACTCGAAGAGGCCTCTTGTAATTTAGTCAATTTGAAATCTAAAGTTCTTAGCGTCAGAACAAAAGCCAGATGGGAAGCTCCACAGAGGCGGCCCAGGGCTGTCTTCCCTCAGAGGGAGGGAGGGAAGCCTGGGGTATGATCTGGGGACCCTGGGAAGCTGGCTGGCAAGGACTGTGGCTGAGTCCCAGGGCACCTAGGAGAAGTGATGTGTTTTGGGGACAAACAGACCCTGGTCAAGGGGGTGGCCCTAACAAGTCTAAGGCAGGGTTTTGGAACTATTAACATTTTGGGCCATAATTCTTTGCTGGGGGGGGGGGAGGCGCTAGGATGTGCATGGTACGATGGCTAGCAGTTTCCCTGGTCTCTATCAGCCAGATGCTGGTAGCATCCCTGCAGGTACAACAACCAAAAATGTCTCTACACTTGGCCAAATATCTCCAGGGGGCAAACTCACCCCCAGCTGAGAACCAGTGGTCTAAGGGCAATTCTGTCCCTTGCCAACGAGTGGTTCAGGAATGAATTCAGGCCAGTGAATCATGAGGAGAGGCCTGCTTGTGAATTTTCTGAATTCACACAATTCTCATCAGTTTCACAGAGCAAAGAGAAGAGGCTCTTACTTTCCCACTGGTTGTGCAAAGGGAAAGAAGAGTAATGGCAGCCATCTTGTGACCATGAGGAAAATCAGAGCTAATCAGAGCTGCTGCTGTGAACAGACAGAGGGAGCCTTGCCCTGGTGTCATTGTTGAGGGGCTCAATCAGCCAACTCTGAAGATGGCCAGGATTTCAAGTCCTTTGTGAATCTATTTCATTATTGCTTACGTCAGTCCGAGTGTGGCAGGTCTACTAGGCATGCCCAGAGCGTCTGACCCGCCATGAGTCTTCGTGACTTTATAAAACAAGGTGAGCGGTTTGAAATCTTAAGAACACTAGGCTGTGTCTTCCTGAAAATCCTAGTGCCATACCATCATGTAATGCAGTTGATTAAACATTAAAAACAAGATAATAGCATACCATTTTTTACAAGGACATTGATCCATCTCCCAAATTATAGTTCCAGTTTATTAGATGGTTCCATCTAGAATATACACTGCCTTCCTCCTGCATCTGTGTGAAGCCCGAGCTTTTTAGACCAAGGTCGTATGTGAGAGATGGGCTGGCTTGGGTCCCAGCCATTCCGGTGCCAATCACTCCTTTACTGCCTGTCATCTGGAGCAGTCAGGAAGAAAACAGTCCTATGCATCCCTGGTTACCGACCTCAGACAGAAAGAGTGTGTGCCTTCACCATCCCCTGGGAGCAACGTGTGCAGGGACAGCTGTTTCCAAAAGGACAAATTCTGCTCCGGTCCCTCCTGGTTGGGTTAGGTACATGGCGGGTCTGCTAGACTGTGGCTTGTCAGACCCTAGTACAGAATTATCTAAAGTGCTTTAAAGTGCTGATCCCAGGCCATATGCCAGATCACTTATGTCGGACTCTCTGGAGTTGGGACTCAGGCATCAGCATTTTAAAATCCCCCAGGTGCTTCCGATGCACAGCCAAGTTTGAGAATGGGACCTTTAAGAGTCCGGATCAAAGGTTCTCCAAGTGAGGTCCCTGCAACCCTATCCCAGACCTACAGATACAGATGCTCCGGGGGTGGAGCCCTGCCATTTGTTTTAACAGATTTCCAGGTGATTCCAATGCAAATCAAAGTTCGGGCTTCTAAAACTCGACTGTGCGGACAGATCGGACAGATCGCCCTGGGATCTTTTTTGAAATGCAGATTCTGATTCGGCAGGTGTGAGGGAGGGGTGAGTCTGCAGTTCCAGCAACATCCCAGGCGATGCTGATACTGTTGGTTCTCATACCACATTTTGAGTTGGAAGGGGCTGTAGAGAGCACGTCTGTGCAGCTAATGGGGTTGCATCCTTGCTCACAAGAATAGAAAACCGAGGGCATCCGTTTCTGCCAGAAAACCCCGGCCACTCCCTGGTTAGCTGCTGCAAAACCAAGTTAGGGTGCCCGCAGCCATCCCCCAATCTCTGACTGACTGACAGCGAGTAATGCCATCCAGGCAGGTTAACTCACCTGTATTGTTCCCTGCTACTTGGTCTGAGAAGGCATGCCAGACAGTCAGCTAGCTCCAGACCGCCCAGGGAGCCCTTCTGAGGTGCCATCAGCTCTTTCTTCCAGTAGAACCTCTAAAGTCCCTCCTCCCCTCAATAAGCCAGAGAGACTAACGTTCTTCCACGACTGACGAGTGTGGAGGGCACAGGCTGTCGCTCACACTAAGGGATGTCACAACACCAGCCTATGAAATGGCTACCGACTGCAGAGGTGAGGCAGAGGTGAGGCTCCTCCTCTGAGTGTGTGGCCTACATCGTCTTTGGCAAGCACCATGAAAAATGTGACGGATTGTAGTTACACTTTTTGCCTTGGCCACTGGGGAGCTCAGAGATCTCCCGGGGGCTGTCCACAGACCCTCCCATAGTTGGGACTGGAACCTCACCCGGCTTGCCTCATCTCTCTGGCTGCCCTTTCCCCTTTTGTTATTTCCTTTCCCAGCCAAGCGTTTCATTTAAATGTCACTGTCACAGTCATACAAGTGTCTGTCCTCCCCCCGCGCCCCCCGTGTTGTGATCCTCTCTGAGTTACCTAACTTCTCTGTCCTTCAGTTTCCGCATCTGTAAGATGGGTATGATTAGCAGAGCCGACCTCCCTGTGTGGAGCCCCTGAGTTAATAAAGGCCTGGCACACAGTCAGCACTCGATCAATAGTGGTTAGTATTTTTATTTATCATAGTTTACGTGAGCCTGCTGAAGTCCTTTGAAGAATACATAGACGCCCCATCGCCAGCACCACCTTCCAGGGCACCTGCCCGCCAGCCCGCAGCCCAGCCCAGTGACGTCTCAGGCCTGGCCAGCCTCCCCCCGCCCCTGATTGGACAGGAGGCTCCCGAGTGAGCTGTGATAGGGTCGCTCCGGCACCGCCCACTGTGCGTGGCCCACCCACCTTGGCTGTCCAGGCCGATGTCCATAACACCGTGCTTGACCTTCATGTGCCGGCTCAGGTTGCCCTTGAGGTTAAACTTGCTGGAGCAGTAGGGGCACTTGAAGGGCTTGCTGCCCGCGTGCAGGTGCATGTGACCCAGCAGGTTGTACATGCGGTTGAAGGACTTGCCACACACCTGCAACACGCCGACTGGGCATCAGGAGCCATCGGGGGGCCCGCCCCTCCCCCACCCCCAGCCCGCTCCCACCTCCCTGCTGGGGCTTGAATCCCATCCGCTATGGACAGTGCTCACTCTGTCCTTTCCTGGGTGACCAACCCCAGAGGCCCGAGAGTCATAGGACCAAGCCACCTCTTGCTGGTCACTGCTCCACTCTACCTGAGCCAGAGTTACCAGAAACCCAGGGCTGGGGTCTCCAGCCACAATGAATCCCATGCCTGGGCTTCTCCCTTCTGGCTGTGCCGGGACCTTCACCCCCTCCCCACCTTCCAAAAAAATACAACCTCAACAGCATACAGGTTCTGAACACCATGACCCCCAGTGACCCCCCCCCCCGCCGCAACCCTGAGCCTAGGCATTTTCACCCCAAACTGGGCTCCCCCTGCTTGGTCAGCTCTGGGCAGGTCCCAGATGCCGCGGTCATGCCCACCCAGGGCCGCCCGTGGGGACGTCCTGCCCAGGGACCCCGACAGCCCCGTACCTTGCATTTGAATGGCTTCACAGGCGAGTGTACAATCATGTGGGTCTTGAGGGTCTGCTTCTGCACAAAGGTCTTGAAGCAGATGTGGCACTGGTAGGGCCGGACGCTGGTGTGGATCAGCATGTGTCGCTTCATGTTTGCCTGCAGGGTGAATTCCCGGCCGCACACCTCACACTTGAACTCCTTCACACCCTGGAGGGGGTTGGGGGGGTAGAGATGATGGTCAGGTCACACGATGGGCACAGCCTCTGGAAGAGTGTGGGTGTATGCGGGGGTGGGGGCACAGTGTCTGAGTGTATGCACGGCTTCCAGAAACCGACTTCCTGGGGGTATTCTGGATGGGTCCCACTCATGGAAAGCCACTGGGAGAATGTTGGGACAGGGCCACCGACTCCAGAAAGCCTTCCGGTTCCTACCCACACACCTGCTGTCTCCTGCCCACCTGGGCAGATATACCTCCAGGTTTGCCCCAAGGCAAATGTGTTTACTCGTTCATTCATTTGTTCATCCAGGAACCATCTACTGGGCAGCATCATGCCAGGCACCTGGGATCTGTGGTCAAGGAGACAGCCACAGCCTGGTGGACTGTCCTCAGGTCAAGGGCACATGTATGTGTTTTTCCCCTCAGTGTTCTGTCTCAGCAGTCCTTCTGGTTCACGGACCCCCTTTGAGAATTTGATGGAAAGTATGGACACTAAGGAAAAAATGACACTTCAGGAGCGCCTGGGTGGCTCAGTCGGTTAAGCGTCTGCCTTCAGCTCGGGTTGCGATCCTGGGGTCCTGGGATCGAGCCCCGCATTGGGCTCCCTGCTCCTAGGGGAGCCTGCTTCTCCCTCTCCTAAGCCCCTGCTTGTGTTCCCTCTCTCACTGTGTCTCTCTCTGTCAAATAAATAAAATCTTTAAAAAGAAAGAAAAAAAAATGACACTTCCGTCTGAATGCAGAGTTCTCAAACCTCTGGAGCCCATCCACTTGACCCCTTGAGAGTTTCCCAAGCTTCCCTGGTGATAAGAACCAACCGCCTTGTTGCCCACACAGCCTCTGGAAGATTCATCCCTGGAGGGGCCGGGCCAGGAGGCCCAGGAATTTTTAGTCTCAACAGGTCGCTGAGATGATTCTTATCATTGAAGTAGTTTGGGACACCTGCCCCGGGAGACAATGCTTCCAGCGGCAAAGCCTCTGGTTTGACTGTAACGGGCTTGTCCATGGTCTGGAGGGGACCCCAGAATGGGACAGGGTGTTGTGGGCACAGGGGGTCCGAGGTATTGTTGGGGCAATAAAGTCAGGACAAACGCTGTTACCTGATCTCTCTGATGAGCCAGGCACGGTAGACCCCCAGTGGGACAGACACGTGTGTGGGGTCACAGCTGCTGTCCAGACTGCTTACGTGGGACAGAGTTTTGTATTACAAGGCGGCAGCGCCTGTGTCTACCTCCTTCAGCAGACGGGGCTGTGTGTTGTGTGTCTGCGCTCAGGGGACACACTGAAGGTGTGTCTGACCACCAGGGGGCCCCGCCTCGGGGCGCTGACTCCCTAAGTGCACATATGCACGCGCTGTGCAAATCCAGGCTGATGACAGGCATGTTTTCCATCTTGCCAGCCTCTGATTTTTGTTCTCGGTTTTTCTTCACGGTATTACTTCTCTTTTAACACTCTGCAGACTCGTGGGGCTTTTTAGTAGAGGAGAAAAATGGCACAGAGGGGGTCCGTGTGCTGATGGCTCCCACCCTCCCCGCTGCAGACAGGAAGTCAGTCAGTCGTCTGGTTTCACTCGACGCACGGTCCCACTTTTATGGCCGAGCCGGGACTCAGCTTCAGAATCCTTCTTAACATTACACTCTGGGCAGCTATACCCTACTGACTGGGGAGCAGCGGCCAAAGCCTACGAGTCATCTCTGCTCTAGAGGAAGACAGTCCCCGGGTGGGGAAGGAGGGATTTTCGGGCTAGCAGGCTGTTACCCCCCCAACCCCGCCACTCGCTGCCACGTCCACTGGGAGAGGTGCGGACGCAGGCTGGACCCCGAGCGGCCCACGGCTGCCATTATGGAACAAGGGAGCTCTTGCACGCTGAGCTGCAAAACGTGAAGTTGGTTGGATTCGGGGTGGAAACGATGGTGCAGGCTGAGGGCCGAGCGAGGCCGTGGGACCCAAAAGGCCTCATTCCATCCTACAAACCGCTGGTGTCCTTTTCCATAACAGATATTTTTCCTTCTTTCAGTTCCCTTTTAAAATGAAATATATTTAAGCTTTTTCCTAAAGGGAAACCACAGGTTTGGGCACAGTTCTGGAATTACAAGGAGCAAAGGAAACCTTCTCCACTTCTGACCGTCTCGTCCACTGCCCCGTGGCCTCCGCCCTCCGGGAGGGCAGGCCGCTTCGGAGGTTCTCCAACTGGGTTCCCAGGGGCCTGCCGGGGCTCCTCCAACATTTCATTCAAAAACTTCAAAAAATTAAGTTTTACTGTTAAAAAGAAAGCCCTGCGTTTCTATTGTATTTTTTTTCTAATACGGCTCTGAAAGAATATGTAATTATAAACATGACAGGTTCATCTGCCTCCCGTCTCTATTGCTCCCTAAGGGATCTGAAGCAGGACTTTGGGGAGCACTGGACAAGGCCTGCAGGAGGAGAGGGAAGAGACTCAGGCCTGGGGCCAGGCCCCTGGGGGGGAAGGAGAGGCGCTGGGGAGGATGTGTGGGGGAGGGGCAGAAGCGCCAGGACAGCAACCCCCCCCCCCCGGGGGAGGGCTGGCAGCTAGGTCCCCTCCCCCAACAGCCCCAAGAGGGCAAGTGGCTAGCCCCCCCTCCCCCCCCACCAACCCTCCTCCCCCAGTGCACGTGGCTTGGTACCCCCCCCAGCCCCCCCTACCTTGTGGGTGAGGGAGTGCTGCTTCAGGTGGTGGATCTGGCTGAACTCCATGCCACACTCCGTGCACACGAAGGGCCGCACGTTCTGGTGCTTGAGCATGTGGTTCTGCAGCTGGCTGCGGTAGTGGAAGGACTTGTCGCACTCGAGGCACTGGTACAGGGTGGGGCCCTGGTGGGAGGCCAGGTGGCGCTTGAGCTGCGTCAGCGTGGAGAAGTCCAGGCCGCACTCCACGCAGACGTGGCAGCGGCCGCTCTCGTGCTTCACCTCGTGCGCCTTGAGCTCGCTGGGGTAGGCGAAGCCGCGGCCGCAGAAGTGGCAGCTGTAGGGCTTGACCTCCGAGTGCAGCAGCATGTGGCGCTTGAGGTGGCTGGTCTGCGTGAAGGCCTTCTGGCACACCTGGCACTTGTGCGGCCGGGTGCCCTGGTGCGTCAGCAGGTGCGTCTGCAGGTGGCTGGGCTGCTTGAAGAGCTTGCTGCAGTGTGGACACGAGTGCGGCTTGATGCCGTTGTGGCCCAGGATGTGCGTTACCAGGTTGTACTTGGACGTGTAGGACTTTTCGCACATGCGGCACTGCCAGCGCTTCTGCCGGTCGCCCGCCTCCACCAGGTATGAGTCGTCGATCTGCACGTTGATGTCCAGCCGGTCCAGCTGCGCCTTCTTGTGGCGCTCCACCGTGGAGCCGGCCGCGTCCGCCTCGAACTCGCCGGCCTCCTGCCACACGAAGCCCTGCTCCGGCTTCACGGGCTCCGGCGACTCCAGGGCGGGGGCCTCGGGGTCGCCCAGTGGGGCCAGGTGGGGCGCCTCGAAGCCGCACTCGGAGGACGGCAGGGGCTCCGGCCCGGGCAGCGCCACGCCGGGCTCCGGGAAGCCATCCCGGGCCGGGTCGGGGAAGTGGGGGTCGTAGGCGGTGGTGTCCAGCTCCGGCCGCGGGGCTCGGGGCAGGTGGCGCAGCGTCCGGGGCTTGCGGCTGAAGGCGCTCAGGTCGATCATCTTGACGGCGCTGCTCTGCACCAGGGCCTCGCTGCCGCCGCCGCCGGCCACCTCGGCGGGGGCCTCCGGAGGGCCCACATCCTTGTCGTCACCGGGCACCGGCACCTCATAGACCTCCTGCTCCTCCTCCTCCTCCACCTTCTCAAACTTGACCTTGGGCACCAGCCGCACAGGTGGCCGCGTCTTCCGCCGGGTGTGCTTCTCGAAGGCGGCCTCCACCTCCAGCACCTCCTCTTCCACGGGTTCCTCCAGGGCCCTCCCGTTGCAGGCCAGTTGGTAGACGTCGGGGCCGGGCGGCCCGGGCTCCCCTATGGCCGTCCCGGACAGCTCGGGCCCCAGGTCCGGGTAGAAGGCTTCGGCGCTTATGGTGGCTCCGAAGAGCTCATTTTCCGAGACCAGGCCCAGCACGGCGGCCTGAGCCAAGGACAGCACCACCACGGCGTCCGTCTGTGTCCCTGAGTCCATGAAGCCCTCCATCCCGTGGCGGCTGGCTAGGAGGGCATCGCTGCAGGAGGAGAAGGGAGCGTCAACACAGCCGGCTCGGGCCGCACACAACACAGACACACACACACACACACACACACACACACGTTCAGCAGGGACTGGGCTAATTTGGGCTGCGTCTGTCCCTGGTGTGTTTCTCCCGCTGCCTTGGGAACGGGACACCCTTGTCATCATGGGGACACCCTCTGTGGATCTGTCCATCACCTCCATCTCCCTGTGGGATCCCAGATAAGCTGTGCCCCCTCGCCGGCCTCAGTCTCCCCACCTGTTAACGGGAAGGTGGCATTTCCACAGTGGTTCTCAAACTGTGTTCCCCAGACGTCCTTCCAGAGTTCCTCCAAAAAGCTGATTTGAAATTGTAAAAAAATAAAGATTCCTCTCTTTCAAAAATCGATTTTAGAGAACCCATCTCCTCAAATGTAATATGCACCTTCCTCCAGCGCATTTTGTAGCCCCACTGGCTTTGTTCCCAAGGTAATTAATTTTGCACAGACCTTGAGACCATACAGTGAGGCGTTAAACAACCGTGACCATTTGTAAGGGCTTGACCATATGAATGAGCTGTTTTGGTTTTTATTTTTTTAAATGTGTTTTTATTATTATTACATATATATACATTTAAAGATTATTTACTCATTTATTTGAGAAAGAGAGAGAGAGAAGAAGCGGGGGGGAGGAACAGAGGGAGAGGCAGGCTCCCCGCTGAGCAGGGAGCCCGATTCAGGGCTCGATCCCAGGACCCTGAGATCATGACCTGAGCCGAAAGGAGACACTTAACTGAGCCACCCAGGCACCCCGTTTTGGTTTTTTAAAAAAGATATCAATATAGATATAGATATACCTATATCTATATTGAGGTGAGGGAAAAGAAAACAAATATATGGCAAAAACAAGGTAACACACAAAAATAAATCAGGTGGCAAGGTCGATCTCGGGGACTACCACCTATCTATGAAGCCTGATGCTCCACGACTGTGTCTCTCCAATGGGTGATTGTTCTGGATTACCGAAGTATTACACATTTAGATATCTAAATTCACGCCGATTAAAAGTACGCCTGCCTTTCCTCTGATTATACACTGGCATTCCATGTAAAATGTGATCGGACGGAAGGGCCCATGATGGCTAACGCCAACGTTTGAGAGCACTGTCTGAAACAAATACCAAGAGTCGGCTCTCAGGTTCGCAGGCACGCGCTCTGACCTGACGGGTTCTTCTAAAAAAGCCAATGCTCTCCCCTGTCCCGGGTCCAAACCCTGGTGCACGGGCTCCCTGCCTTCCTGGGGGCGCAGTCTGGGTAGCCGGCCTTTGCACATGGCTCCTCTCACCAGCCTCCCAGGCTTCCCTCAAATTCCACCTGTTCCTGGGACTCCCTGGCCCTCCCGCGGGCCCGGGGAACCCTCTCCAGGCCTCCCCGGGACTGCTGTGTGTGCCCCGGATGTGGGAGGGCCTCCTCCCTGGCCTGGGACGCTCGGCCTGATTGCAAGGCCCACCCTCGCTCGGCGCAGTCCCATCAGAAATGCTCCATGGGAAGGCGAAAGATTGTTGCTGGGGTGGCTCCTAGCTGCCCCGCCAGCTCTGGTCCCAGGGTCAGGGTCAGGGGCATGGCGGGCTTCGGCCCTTCCTCAGGAAACCGGCTCTGGGCCTCCTGTCTCCCTCCCCCCACAGGCCAATGGAGCCTCCCCTTCCTGAAGCCGGCTAAAAATAAAACACCCCAGACAGGAATTTAGCTTCCTTGAAATGGACACTAAAGATTAAACTATTAATCTTAAACTCAGGCTCTTGTGGGAGGGTCGGGTGGAATGGAACCTGACTCGGGCTCAGGGTCCATCTGGAACTGGCCAGAAGGGCTAAACCTCATTCAGCCCTGCCTCACTGCCCCCGCTGGAAAGAGCACGGAATGGGGGTCCGCAGCTTGGCCCCAAGTCCGAGCTCTGTCACTCACAAGGGTCTAAGAAAGGTCGCTTCAAAGTCTCTTCTGCACCTCAGTGTCTCCATCTAAAACAAGGCGATGGAAAGACCTACCCATGGATTGTGAGAGCCCAGAGGTCGTAACTAGATGAAGGGGATTTGTTAAGTATCAAGCCCTCACCAAATGCAAACAATTGAACTTATTTATTCGCCCAGATCTCTGGAAGAAGAGTTTCCTGATGAAGGCCACAGAGCAGAGAGACGTCTCCCTTCCGGGGCCCCCAATTCAGCAAAGGCTGGGGTGCTTCTGGGATGAGAACCCATTCATTTCTTTGAGCCACAAATACTTGCTAATAAAATCCCTGCTCTGGGTCCGGCCCTGGGCTCGGAGACGCGAGCTGGGGGAGGCAGTGGGTGAACCCTTAGACACCGATGTGCCCACCACGGCCACCCTGTGGGGCAGCATCGCCACCCGCCCCCCCACCCCCCCGGGCCACCAGTCTGACACAGCACTCAGGGGCAGCCCTCATGCTGACTGTGGGTTTGAGCAAAGAACCCGCTCAGCACTTTTTCTAGACTCCCGTGAAGTCAGGGCCAGGGAGGGAGCCACTGACCGCCAGCAGCGGAACCAGTGCTGGGACTTGGCCCTGGGTCTGGAGTTCAAAACCAGATTTTGCCCTTTTCTTGCTCAGGCACATCCCACAGCCTCCCCAGCCTGCTTCTTCATCTGTGTGGCGGGCGGGAGCAGCGTCTCCTCGTGCGGTGGTGAAAAGAGATGAGGACAGCAGTTTGAGTGTTCGTTCCCTCTCTGCGGCCCCAAAGCCGGCACCTTCCCCTCCTGGCGACCTCGAGGGAACGGGAGCAAAGAAACCATCAGGCCTCTGGCAGCCGATGGGGCGTGGGAGCCCGGGCGCAGGCCTGGCGTGGTCCCCCGTGGGGCGGGGCATCGTCCAGCTTATTGTCCCTGCTAGGAGTGGCCTTTAAGAGTGAAAGGGGCCACTCCTAATGATCACAGCAGCCCCTGGCCGAGTGGGTGTGCCCTGCTTGTGGGAGCGGGCAGGCTGAGTTAATGTTTCTGTGACAGGAGCCTCCGCCTGGGTGTGAAAGGCAACCTGCCCGGGTTTCTCGCTCGAGAGGGGCTTGTGCCCATGTGGGGAGGAGCACACAGGTGCCAACAACTAACCCTAAATGTGGGCAGAAGAGCTAACTTCCCATTACCGAGTGCTCGCAAGGTCCCAGGGGAGCCATTCAATCCTGAAACAACCCCCTGGGGGGTGGCGTGGGCTGCACCCCACGAAGCCCAGGAACCCAGGGTCTCAGTCACAGGCTCGAGTGTCCCTTCAATCACGGCAGAGCTGGGCCGTGCAGGCCCGGGGGGCCCTCCAGCCCGGACCCATCGGGGCCCCAGGCTCCAGCTCTGCTCCTTTAATCTGTGCGACCTGGTAGGTCGTGTCACGGCTCTGAGCCCGGCCTTGGCTCCCAGGTGATGCCCAGTCACCCCTAGGTTCGGAGGAGCCAGCAGGTGCTCGGATCGGGGGGACCCGGGTGACCTGCCACCGGGAAGCCTCACAGCTGTCCCTGTCCAGCTGGTCCAGGGACCCCTCCAGGGCACCTCTACTCGGACTGCACTTCTTGCTGGAACCCTGCACCAGCCCGTGCCTATGTGGCCCGTCAGACCCCTGCCCTTCCACTTGGCTGAGCAGAACACCCCCCCTTCCCTGTAAGTGCATGTTCAGTGGGGCGACAGGGCCAGCTATGAGTGCACGCGCGTGCCTGCGTCTGCGTGTATGTTTCGGAGGGGCTCTGCTTGCTGAGACAGAGGCTCAGAGAAAGAAGACAGAGGGAATCTAATTAACCTGCATTGTGCATGCGAGCTTCATCTACCAGACACAGAAACGAGGAGTGCAAAGGTGGGGACTCTGCAAACCAGTGTCCCTATTTCTCTCTCCTGGGTCCTCTTTTGGGCACCCCCCCCCCGCCCCCCACTGACTACAGCCCTTCTGTTTTATGCCCTAGCTCGACACTGCCCAGGCCTGGAGGAGAGTCTGCCAGGTGTGCACCACTTGTGGGCCAGGCCCCCCCTCCTCACGGCCCCCCTAGTGGCCTCCCCTCTCAGGACAAGGCCAGCCCACCCCCCCCAACTTATATGGCGCTCAGAACAAAAGCTCACCGTGGTAGCCCCGAGAAAGGGGAGCTCAGACCTTCCTGGGCTCTCTTCTGGGCAGCTCAGCCTCCTGCCGGGGCACCCTGGGTTCCCAGCGTGGAGAGAAAGGACATGGCAAAGGCAGGAAAAGAGAGGAGAGAGAATAGCCGGTGGTGGTAGCTTAAACACTGGGACTGGGACTGGGGGGGGGGAATGGGAGGGGAGGAAAGAGGAGGGGGAGAAGGGAAGAGGGGAGAGAGAGGGAAGGAGGGAGGGGGTGGGGAGCTCTGGAGGCCAAGAAACAAAAGTAGAGGAAGGGGAGGGAAGGAGGAGCAGCTCTACTTCCCCGGGGCCAGGCATCACCAAGGCCAGCCCCCTGGGAAGGGCCCCAAGCCTCACCCTGAGGCCCAGCAGGAGGCCTTCCCTGCCTGGACAGGGACCCCGGCCCCCAGAGCGCTGTCACTTCACCTACTGCGGTACTATAAGGGTTCCTGTCAACACCGACATTCTCGTCAAATGCATTAAGGGCGACTTGCTGTGTGACCCTGGACCAGTCACCTGACCACACAAGGTCTTGGTTTCCTTGTCTGTAAAAAGGGCACACGTGGCTTCTCGGAACACGGAGGGCAGGTTAATCCTTGGCCTACCTGCCTGTCCCCCAGGGTCCCCTCTGCAAGATGGGGTAGCACCTCTGTTACCCACCCCCAGTCTTCCAGAAGGTGCCTTTCCCGTCAATGAGAGCGCCTCCACGCATCCCCACTCTGAGAGTAGGAGAGGTCTGGGGAGCTCGGGGCGGCCAGTGTCCCTAGAACACAGATGGCAGGGCAGAGTCCGGGAGGAAGGCACTGGAGCCTGGTCTGCCTCAGGGCCCCCGGGAAGGAAGGGACCAGCAGGTTATTTCTTGACTAAATTCTACCACCAGGACGTCTCAAAAACCAACGGACAGCACAGGATCCCTCTTTGGGATGTCCCCACGCGCCCGTGATCCACTCACTGCGATGACTACCCCGAGGGTCTAGACGGTGCCCCCACCTGTGCCCACACACAGGCTGCAGGGGGCTCCAGGCTTCTGCTGGGAGGCAGGTCTGGCCCTCGGCCCCTTCATCTTGGCCTTGAGGTACCAGGTGGCTGAGACGCTATGTCTCCAGTCCAGCAACTGAATCACTTAACTCAGCCACTGGGTACCCACTAGGGGCTGGTACTGGTTTTGGTTGTAGGGATACAGCAGAGGGCACTCAAGCAGCTGCCCTGAGTGAACTCAGTTAACAGTGGTAGCACCAGGATCTGGCGGGGTGGGGGGTGTGGGGAGCTGGGGGGGGTGGGGGTGGGGGGGTGCATTACTGGGGTGGGGCAGGGCTGAGGCCCCGGGGCCCAGCGGAGACGGTTCAGGGCCCCGTCGAGAGCAGAGGATGGTCTCACATCTTGGTCTGGCATTTGCACCCTCTGGAATGTGGTTCAGGCTCCCCTTTCTGCCCCCATCACCAGCTGCGCTGCTGGGGGGTGGTGTGCGCATGCGCGCGGGTGCGGGCAGCTGGGCCCCCTGCCCCTGGGTGTGGAGGGGACCGGTAGCTGAGCCCAGGAAAGGAAAAAGGTGGTTACAGGTATGTTCCGGCCTGTGAGCACTCCTGGACTTCAACTTGTAGCAAAACTGCCCTCTGGGTCCTCGGCTGTCTTCCTCACTGCAGACTTCAAGGTGAATCCCCAGAAAGGAAGAGGAAGCAAAAGCCAGGGCTGGAGTCTTGTGCAAACCTCGGGGCTCCTTGCCACAGTCTCACTTCTGCCAGCCCCGGGCCTTCACTGGGCTCGGCAGCCTAAGGCCAGTGCTGAGGGCACAGGTGGGGGTGGGGCGCAGTAGCCAAGGGGGAAGTGTGGGAGTCTCTGTCTGCCTCAGCTTCCCCTTTTCTCTAGGGACAGATTTGCTGAGCCTGCCTCCAGGAGTCAGGGTGGCTGGGCCACCAGCACAGTGTCACCAACCCACAAACCACACAAGGGCCTGATGTACATGTACACTGTGTCCAGCCACTTCTTTTTATAGGCGAGGCTCAGGGAGGGGACTGGTCCAGGGTCATTCAGTGAGAGCATGAGGCAAGGACTAGAGTATAGGTTGTAGGCCCTGGAGCCTACCCTCAGCCACAGGGCCTGTGGGATAAAGTCCTCGTGGCCTAGCAGGCTGCTCGGTGCTATTGCCAGCTGAGTTACACCTGATCCTCCCCAAGCCTTCCTGACTGCAGTGTGTGTGTGCACATGTGTACACACACACACACACACACACACACGCCTGTCTCCGACCTCAGGGCCTCTGTCAGGCCTGAGTGAATAACCCCTCATCCTTTAGGGTTCAGTGCAGGCACTGCCTCCAAGGGAGCATTCCTCGGCCTGTGGGCAGGGCGAGGGCCTCTTCTACAGCCTGAGGCCCTCAGGTTAATATTCCTGTAGACTTGGCGGGGCCGTGGTGCCCGCTATTTGCTCAAACACGAATCCACATGTTGCTGTGAACGCTTCTGTGGATGTGATTAACATCGACAATCAGCTGACCTGAAGTAAAGCCGACTGCCCTCCTTAAGGTTGGCAGCTCTTATCCTATCAGTGGAAGCCTCCAGAGAACAGCCGAGGTTTCCCAGAGAAGAAGGGATTCTGCCTGAAGACCGAATCATGGAAATCCTGCCCGCGTTGCCAGCCTGCCAGCTTGCCAGCCTGCCCTGCAGATTTCGGACTTGCCAGCCCCCACAATTGGGTGAGCCAATTCCTTAAAATAAATCTCTCTCTCTCTTTGTATATATATATACCCCACTGGTGCTGCTTCTCTGGAGAACTTGGTACAATCCTGCTGATTCATGACTGTATGTTTACGATCATCTCCCAGCAGCCGGCCCACCCAGAGGACAGGGACTTTAGGGGAGCAGAGTGGGCCCGCCGGGGAGTGTCCTGGGAGAGAGGCACCAAGTTAGGGGAAGGGGGAGGGAAGAGCTGACAGCCACTGTGTAAGGTCCCCTCCTCCAGGGAGGCCACGGTGACGCCTTCACCCAAGGAAACAGGGATGGAGTCCCCGTGGCGAGAGGCACAACCTTGGGCCCCCTGTATTTGTGTGACCTCGCAAACTGTCCCGAGGGCAGACATCCTGGCTTCACAGGGTCCAAAGGCCTCATTTGATTAAGAGGACCAGTGCCTGGGCCTGGAATCTTCTGAGATATTTTCTTTTTAAGTTTATTTATTTTTAGTAATCTCTACACCCAACGCGGGGGCTCGAACTCATGACCCCGAGATCAAGTGTCGCACCTCTTCCGACTGAGCCAGCCAGGTGCCCCTGGGCGTCCTAGCGTTCCAAAAGCTCTCCAGCTGATTCTGATTCTCCCAGTTAATTAGTAAGGTCTGACGAGCACCCTCGCAGTGACCTGGCCTCAGGGGTGAATTAGGAGTATCCTACTTTATTAATAGGTGGAATTTAAGAAACAGAACAAAGGAAAAACAAAGCAAAGGGAAAAAAAAAGGAGAGACACAAACCAAGAAAGAGGTAACTCTAGTGAAAACACTGCTGGTGACCCGAGGGGAGGAGAGGGGCACGGGGGAATCAGGTGACGGGGATTCAGAAGCGCACAGGTGTTAAGCACGGGGTGATGTATGGAAATGCTGAGTCACTATCGTGCACACCTGAAACTAACGTAACCCCACGTTAGGTAACTGGGATTAAAAAGGAGGACGTACCTTCTTGAAGCTGTGACAGCCCACCCCGCGTGGGCACCTTCCTCTCCCTCCCCTAAGGGCAGCTGCCCCACTCCCAGTGCGGGGTCACTCCACACAGGCGGTACCCATGGGAGCTGGACCCAGATCCTGGCCTGCTCCTCCCCATGCCCCAAATGGACTTGGGCCAGATGGGCTCCTCTCTGGAAACCTGGCGATGCATCAGGCCTCACGCCCTCAACCACAGGGATGTCCGGGGAATTCATGCAGTCACGCCGTGAGACGGAGTCAGGCCAGGTCAAGAGTGGGCAGAGCTCCTGAGCGAGCCTGAGGCATGGGGGGGTGGGGGAGGAGGGCTGGGGGCTCTGCCTGGGTCTCCAAGGAGCAGAGCCCTGGCCAGAGGTGGACTGAGGCACCTTCGGGAGGGCCTGGGGAGCCCCGTTCCCTGGATGGGCCCAACCCCTGCTTTTAGCTTGACCCCTTGCTGACCATCAACCCCCCTTATCCTGAGATGGGTCGGGAGGGTCTCTGATCCTTGTAGAAACGAGGCTGACTAAAAACGACCCAGGCATCTGAGGCAGAAATTAGGGGAGCAAATGTCACGCCGCCTGCAGAGATGCCGGTGTGGGAGTGATGCGGCGTCTCTGATCTGAAGTCACCAGGCCCCCAGAAGGCGTGGGCCCCCGGCCCTCCCACCTGATGCCCCACCGGCTCCCTGGGCAGATGCGCCTGTTTCTTTACCACGAAGGAAGAAAGCTCGGTTCTGCCACAGCGGGACAGTGGCCCTGCTGAAGGCCCTTGGCACGCGCACTGTCACTGTGTACCCTCAAGGCTGGCCTTGGAATCTTCATCGGCAGGACTGGAAGGAACTCTGTGGACCCTCCTGTCCACCGCCATCATTTGGAGATGTGGGAAGCGAGGCCCCGAGACCTCCCCCCACCTCAAAGAGCAACCTGAGAGCTCTTGATTCTGGCTACATTTCTGTCCAACCATGTCAGCAAACATGGTGGTCCCTCCACACTCAGGCTCCCCCTGGGGTGTCTGTTTCCACGGTCTGAGGGCCTCGAGGGTGGGCACGGTGGGCTCAGGCAGCCGTGGAGTCAACCAACCTGCAGGAAGGGTCCTGAGCTCTCAAGGGTTGGCCCTCACAGCTGCCCCTTGGCCTCCAATGCTAGAACAATCCTAGCTCCCCACCCTGCTCAGGACCCCAGCCGCCTCCCCTGCTCCCGTGGTCAAGGGCAAACACCTCCACCAAGGACTTGGAGGAACTTGCGTGGTTGGTTTCTGCCCATGCAGCAGCTTCGGGGCGTGCTGCTCGTCCCCTTATCACCCCCAGACACGTGGGCTTTTTTCATCTTTAACAGACCTGCCCGCACACAGCCTTTTCATATGCTGTTCCCCGACTAGAATGCTCTTCTTCATCTTTCGCCTTTCTGGGGGGCTGCTCAGGAAGCTGTCCCTGACTCTCCCCGTGACCCCCAATCAGGCCCGACTCCCCCAAGTTCTAAGAAGCTAGGCATGTAATACTTTCCCTTCCCGGACCTTATTAAAAATAGTAACGCTGTATCTCTTTATGTAACTCTTGGCTTGCTGTCTGGCCCTGCGGTTAGCTCACCCTGACAAGGCCAGAGCAAAGAGCATGTCTATGTGCTCCCCCCGTGCGTTCCCAGCAGAGTGCGCACCCAGAACGAAGCCCGTCCTTTTGCAAAGACCCATATTCAAGTGCAAAGAAAAAAAAAAAAGAAGCCCTTTGCTGAGCCCCAGGTGGAACCAGCCTCCTCCCTTGAGCCTCGACTTCCTCTCCTTGAACTCCAGGACCAGCGCCAGTTCCTAGGAGAAGGGACAGCAGGCCTCGTGTTTCCAGAAAACTCCCATGTCTTTCTTCCAATTCCAGAAGCAAAAAGCACATCTGCTCTCCAGACAACTACCCCGTGCTGGACCCAAAGATCACCAGCTTCATGTCACAGGGAAAAACAAACAAAACTTGGGCTTACAAGTTCATGGGACAAAGATAAGAATCACAGATGACGGATCGACAGGGCAGTTTATTGGGCTTGAACTCTGTCAGGCCCTGTGATGAGCACACGCAATTTCGTGGCTCCCGGGAAGCCCTCTGGGGTCAGGAGGACCATTTCTGTTGTGCGGTTGTGGAAACGGAGGCTTGGAGAGAGGCAGCCCCTGTGGGGGGCGGGGAGGGGGGGGGCCGTGTGCAGCGGACTCCAGCTGGGTCTCCCTAGGACCCGGGCCAGCTCTGGGCGGGGATGAGGTGTCCAGTTGCGTCTTCTACTCTCGCTGACCTCAGTTTCCCCGCCAAGGCCGGAGTCAGCCGTGGGAGCCCCTCATGGCTTCCCTTCTTCCTCACCAAGCCCCGCCCTCGCGGGGACCTCAGCCTTCTCCATCCTGTCTTCCTCTCCCTCCATTCCTCCCCTCCTTCCGTTTCCGTGGCAACCCCATCCTCTGCTCTGCCGCTTGGTCCTGCGCTCCCATCTCCTCTTTCCTCTTTCATCTCTCCCCTCCGCGCGGGGTATGGTCCACATACCCCTCTGTCCTTTGCTTCTGGTCTCTCACTCCCTTTTGCTATGCTTTTTATCTCCTTCGATGTTCTCTTGTCATCTCAGGGCGACATTTATTTATCTCTTGCTTAAGAAAAAAGAAAAAGTAGGGAAGGAGGGAAAAGAACCCCCCATCTCACCAGCCCAGCTTCTCCAGAACCTACAGACACAGATGCAGAGTCACCCCAGAATGGGCCCCCTGCCCGCCACCCTGCAGGCTCCCCACGGACCTCACCTGTGGAGGGGAGGAGGCAGATGCACGGCGGGGAGGATAGCTGGGAGGTGTTTGGGTGAGGGCTCGCCGAGGGCAGGCACTCCAGGGGCCTGCACCCTGCTCTCCTGGGCTGGGGGAGACGCTGGAGGTCCCCTCAGGATGCAGCAAGGGTAGGACCTAGGGCGTGGGATGAGCCAGGTCCGGAATCCCTCCTCCGGGGAACCCACAAGAGCCCACGCGCACACGGCCCTACGCTGCCCACCCCAGCCCCACGTGCGGGATGCCCGATCTACCAGGTGACGGACATTCCCGCTCCAGACGGGATGGCGGATCCATTCCTTCTTCAAGGTTCACTCTTCACCCAAATCCTAAACTGTCTCTGAGAAAAGGACATGTCCCCTCTGCTAACCAGCTCTGCATCTCCCCAGTCTAAGGCAGATAGAAGGTGGTCGGCCCATTTCCCTCCAGCCATCATTTACCGAGCTTCTGTGATGGACCGGGCAGGTGATGCGGGCCATCCCACGGAGATGGGCATCTTAATTTTCATTTCACAGATGGGCAGACCGAGGCTTGGAAAAGCGGTCAGTTGTCCAAATCACACCGTTAGTAAGAGGTGAAGGTGGGCTTTGCACTGGTTACAATCATGTTCTTCCCCAGTTAGGTCCCTTCTGCCTGTGTCCCCAGGAGGGGAGGGTCAGGCCCCCCCTCTGGCCCAGCCAACCGCACCCCCCCCATCCTGCCTTCTGCATTTCTGTGTTCAATCTGGAGTGATCAGAAATGACAGGAGAAACAAAGAGATTTACCACGGAAATGACAAGGAAGCCGATTATCGCCGTGGCCCCAGCGTCTCAAAGTGACAAGAGAGGATAGATAGCTCGGTGGAAAATGGTATTAGTCTCCTCCAAGACCAAAGTCACCTGGAGAAGAAAGAGCCTTGGATCTTTGGGTGCCCCACAGGCCTGTGAACCCCTGTGGACGCTGTGACCCATTGCTGGGCCAGGGTCTCGGGACTGGTATTGGTTCCCCAAGTCCCGGGACTCAAAGGCTTGGCTAGAGGGGCTTCTGGCCCGCCCCGTCGGGTGCAGCTAGAAAGGCCTGGCCACAGGAGACAACAGGTCCCGGGCTCAGGCCTGCTGAGCCCACAGAGGCACGAATGACACAACAGCTCTGCTTCTCCCCCAAGAGGCTGGCTTAGCACCTCAGGAACCCCGGGAGCAAGGCTGAGGAGGAAGAGACAGGAAGCAGCAAACGGGTGAGCGAGTCGGGATGGTCAGCCCCTGGCTCTGCGGATGAACCGAGTGAAGGGGGGAACCTGGCCCTCAGGCTCGCAGGCTCGGCCTGCCTCCCTGTCTCTGCCACTTATGAGCTGTGTGACCCTGAGCAATTTCCTTAACCTCCTTGGGACTCAGTTTTCCCATCTGTAAAATGGGAGGAGGGATATGGCAAGGCCCTGCCTTAAAGCTCCTCCTTCAGGTCAGGCTTGTAGCTGATGAGATCGTGTCTGGGAGACGTGGGAGCCTCACACCAGGACCCACTTCACAGCGGAGTCCGGTGACCTGCCCTGAAGCCACCAGATCACCAGAAAAAGGCAGAGTTTGGGTTTCCTTCTTGGTGAGTGCTTTAAGGGCAAGGAGATCAGGGAGATAGAGTCTGGTAACAATACTGGAGCGTAGTAAGGACTAGGTTTCTAGAAGCCCCGTCTGTCTTCTTCCCATCACCATCTACTCTGCTGGGCCAGGCTGGTGCGGGTTGTCGGCAGGACCCCAAGATTCCCACTCTCAGGGACCTCACAGTTTGGTTAGAAGGACAAGACTAAACCACGGAACAGAAGAGCAGACTGGAAATGAGCTCGCAATGTGTGGGGTGCCACAAAAGGACAAAGTAACCTTGCCCCCCCATTTCAGCCTGGGGGGGTCAGGAACATTCTTCCTTGTCATGTGGCACTTCGGGAGGCCACGGAGGCTCGGGCTGCAGAGTCGGCCGTTGGTGTGAGCTCGTCTCTTCTGCGGCAGGGGACCGAGGTTCCCCTTTTCCAGAGCTGTCAGGAGGTTTCCCTGAGCCCACTAAGCCCAGTGAGTATGATCCCTGCTGCTCTGTATACCGACGTCGGGCGGAGGGGCTGGGAAGCCTCGAGATGGGGGAGGCTGGCTAGGAAGCCCCCACCTGCAGAGATGCAGAAGGACGGAAGAGGGTCTGCCCGGCTGGAGGCAGAGGATGGACGAGGCACAGTAAGGAGAACAGAAGAGCAGCGGGCAGAGAAGGTGCTGGAGGATGAGGACGGAGGAGGGAGGCCTGGGCCCGGAGCCCTCCCCTTCTTCTCCACCACCACTGCCGGTGTGAGTCAGCCCCCGGCAAGGCTGTCTCCCGATGCCCAGGCCGTAATCAACATTTATTTTGCACACCCACACACCCAACTCGAGAACGGATTTATGCCAGGAGAGGAGTAGAAAATGCCTCTCATTCACGGAAAGCCTCCATGTAGCTCCCAGGGAGGCGGGGTGGGGGGGAGGGACAGCTGGCCCAACATTTCGGCTGACAGCGTACACAGGCAGACGTCAGACACGCACGCCGGCCACACGGGCCGGAATCAGCAGCGAGCGGGAGCCACGTGCAAATCCATCCATTCTCAGTCACCTTCATGCAGTGAGGGACGGGACCCACGCAAGGGGCGGGAGCCGGCGTGCACACGCACACTCGAGGACCCCGAAGGCTGGCCGGAGAGGAATGCACGTGGGGGCGGAGGGAAGCCACAGGGCGACTGTGCCAGAAGAGGTGGGAGGCCGGCAGGGTGGGTGGGCTGCGCATCCCAGAGGAGGTGGGGGCTGCTGAGTCTGCCCAGTCCTGGGAGCAGGCCAAGGTGGGCCAAGGCAGGCCTCATCTGCAGGCTGGAGGGGAGGTGAGTGGAGTCCGGGAAGGTAGGGGGTCCTGGGAGGGAGAGCCAGGAGGGGCCCTGGAGGGCAGGTCCCCAGCAGGGAGGCGGATCCGCAGACCCAGAGGAGAAGTGCTGCGCGAGTGGCCCGCTGAGCGCTATGGGTTCCCTCTTCAGTCTAGATCACAAAGGATGACACTCAGGGGCTCCAGAGGCCTCAGCTGCAGAGCTGTGAGCTCTGGGTCATGGATCCCCCCGGCGTGAAACTTCAAATGCATGTGGTCCTGGGACCCAAGGGCCAAAATGACTTTAGTGGAGGTGACAATCATAAAACAAACAGCTATCTGGCCTTCAGCAGGGGTGACTGTGGTCCAGCTTGAAGGCTTCCTCCCCACCATCCCACGGGATGTGGAGTCAGCCGGGCCACTGCCTGGCTGAATGGCCTTAGGTGATTCGCTTCACCTCTCAGAGCCTCAGTTTGCTCAACTGTAAAATGGGGATAAGCTGCCCGCCCTACAGAAGGGTAGAGAAGACTAAACAGGATCACGGGGTGAAAGTACCCGGCATGTGGGCTGGCGCTTGGTAAATGGCGATTTTTTTTTGTTTCACCACTACCATATTTGTGCACACATGATGTGTATCACCTAAGACCCTAGAATATCTGGCATGTCTTTAATACTACTAAAAATACGCTCTCACCACTCCCATGAATGAGCACGACCACGTGGAAAAAGCATCTCCTATCGTGAAGGAGAGAAAGTAGCCAAATCAGGGACATGGAGAGAGGCTGGAAATGAACCTGACCTTATGCAAGGTTCCAGTTTAGTTCTCAGCTCACAAAGGAGCCCCTGGCTTGTCTGGGGACCGGCATTCCCGACCCCAGGGCTTGTGGGCCGTGAGGGTCCCTCGGGCCCAGGACCCAGAGTGGAGCCCTCGGAGAGTCAGGAAGGCCTCTCCCCACCAGATGCGGAAGCCCTCCTCACAGGTGCCGGACATCGTCTCTTTTCAGAAACGTTACAACCCGGGGTGCCTGGGTGGCTCAGTGAGTTAAAGCTCTGCCTTCGGCTCAGGTCATGATCTCAGGGTCCTGGGATCGAGCCCCGCATCAGGCTCTCTGCTCAGCAGGGAGCCTGCTTCCCTCTCTCTCTGCCTGCCTCTCTGCCTACTTGTGATCTCTGTCAAATAAATAAATAAAAATCTTAAAAAAAAAAAAAAAAAAAAGAAACATTACAACCCATCAAGGCAGCCCCAAAGACCAAATTCCTAAACAAATCACAAAGCCCAACTCTCCTCCCGCAAGTAGTTGATTTCTGGGATCCCTGGGCACCTGCTCAGTCTCTCAGAGCTGGGATGGCCCACCGTCAGCAAACAGCCCTGATGGGTCACAAGGTGAAGGGGAGATGCTGAGAATGAGACCCCCGCCCCTCCTTCTGGCCCGGATTCCCTGAAAGAAAAACACCCACGAAGCTTCTTATGAGAAAACCACACTCAGGGACACACACACAGGTCAGGGGACAAGGGTCACCCTCCTCTCTGCACTGCAGCACAGGCCTGCCTCCGGGAGGCTGGGCAGAGCCCCTCCTCCAAACACCCCCCAAGCTGGGTGCCAAGTGCAGGATGAACACAGGCTCTTCCAGGACTTGGAGAGCCAGGCCGCACCAGGGAGGGAACACACCCGCTGGGGCATGCACAGCCCTCCAGGGCACCCGCCGTGGGATCCTCTCTGCTGCAGGCCAATCTGGCCTCCCTCCGGGCAGCCCCGGGTGTGGGCAGGTCCTATTCCTGCACCACACACCAGGGACGAGGGTTCTGGCTGTCCTGGGAGCTACAGTGCCGGCCCGTGCCAGCTCGAAGGGCACTACCTGATCTAGTACTGACCACTGTCTGTGTGGTTGGTACTGGTACCATCACCCCCCGTCCTACACATAAGGAAACTGAGGCATGGAAAGATTCAGAACAGCGGGGCTTGATCTCACCACCCCGAGATCATGACCTGAGCCGAAATGAAGACTGGGACACTTAACCTCCTGGGCCACCCAGGTGGCCCAGGCAGGTGGTGTTTAGAAACTTCTAGAGCAACGTGAAATTGCTAGGACAGCCGGGCAGGGTTGGTAAGCTGTTGGTCTGTAAGGATTACAGAGAAGAGTGGTTTTAAAAGTAGAAGCGCTGGTTTAGAGCCCAAACTGGTTTCCGAAGGCCTAAGTTCAGTCCTGCCCCTGTTCACGCCCAGAGGTGTGACCATTTCTCTCTCCTGAAGTGTGGCATGGACAGCCCCAGCCTCACACGCTGAAAAACGGAGAGAGCCCACAGAAGAACCCGGCACGCCTGCTGGCTGCTATTATTAGCACTCGGCACCCTGCTGGGGCCACAGCACCCCTTGATGCCAGTCCTCGAAGGGGGGCTGACCCCCGGCTCCTCTGCAACCCTGGTGGCCGGGGCCCAGGAAACACGCCTGCTTCTCGAAAGCCTTTCCACAGATGCAGACCCTCAGCCCTCTGCCGGGAGCTGCTCCCTGTTCATCTCCAGGCCACGGTGGCTGTGAGCGCCTTCCCAGGGTGTGAGGAGATGTTCTGGCCCAAACCGGAAAAACCTGCCGGGCCGCCCACACCCCTAACTCTTGCAACCTCCAGTTTTGCCAGCAGGCGTCCTGAGAGGCAGGTGGGGCCGGGAAGAGCAGTGGTGGCCTTCCGGGCCCGGTGCCAGTCTCAGATCTCTCCAGCAGGGACGACACCGGCTTCCCAGGCTGTTCCATCCTTCCCTGGAGTCCAGATCCCAGACGTCCCCGGATCACCCCATTCCCTGCTACCTTTACCCACAGTCCACTTCGTCCAGTTCCCCAGACCCAGAGTAGGGACCCAGTCCATGCTCCAGGCGTGTTTCCTGAACAAATCAACTTTTGGGGTGTTGGGGGAGGGGTGGTGGCTCAGATCTACCTCCCCGATGGCTCTTCCTCCACCCGGACCCCGGTGGCCACAGGTGAGCCGGCTCTCTGTCCCCACCGGTCCTGCTCTCTGGCTTGGTTACCAGCTGTTCCTGCTTGGGCCACCCTCCACGTCTGGTGCTCACTTGTCCTTCTACCTTCCTCCAGACACAGCTGGAAGCTTGTCCCAGTCTCCTCTGGGGAGGAGACCGCCCCTTTCCCTCCACACCTGGTGCCCTCAGGGGCTAGGGGTATGGGGCTTTCCCTCCTACCTTGCACTCAGATTTGTGCTGTGCTAGAACCGTCCCACGTCCGTTCACACCTCAGCAAACATTTACGAAGCCCCTGCCCTGGGCCTCGCGGCTTATGCCAGCAGGCTCGTTCCACCTCGCCTGGGTCCCTCGCACCCCGGGGCTACCGGTATCCCCCGCGGGTCACCTAGCCGTTCCTCCTGGGCTCCGAGGCGGGGCAGAGGGTCTCCCAGTCCGGCAGCCGGAAGCCAGCCCTCCGCGGGGAAGAAATGGAGCCCCAGACCTGGCCGCTCTCTCCCGCAGGCCCGCCTCCCCCACGCTCCTCAGGTAACCCGCTCACAGGCCGGCCCTCTCGGGCCTCAGGCTCGAGGCCTTCACCACACCCCGGCTGCAGCCTCTGGACGGGCCCGATTTCTTGCCTTCTTGCTACCCCCCCGAGCAGGGGGTCAGGCCGCACGTCCTCCACCTCCGCTTGCACCCCCGTTCCCCGTCCGCTCCGTCGGACATCTGAGGCGGAGGCTTCTTAACGCGGAGGCTTTGATCTGGGCCTCCCCCCCCGATCTGCAGGCAGCCCTGCCATGCTCTCCGGGCCCCAGGCCACTCACGGCTTCCCTCCGTCTCTGCTCCTTCCTTCCGGTGGGCTCTGCTGTCCTGCCTTACCGGGGCTTCCTCAGACTCTCCCCTCTGTGCTGGTGTCATTAGACCGAAGCCTCTGGTCCCCACCCCGCGTCTTCTCGGCATCGAACCTTCTGTCAACCACCCATCCGACCTCCACAGAGGGCTCGCCTCCTGGTAGCCGTCGGCCCCTCTCAGCATCCTCCTCTCTGCTGTTCTAGGTTTTCAGTCCCCTCTGCGGGACTCCAGGGCCAGGTGATGCGGGACCTGCCGCCCCCAGGGGACGGGGGTCACATGCCGCACAACCGAGGCAGCGCGCGGACCCGCCTTCTTTCTCGCGCTCCACGCACCGGGTCCCCTAAAGGAGAGCCACGTTCTCAGAGGAGGGTGGTTGGGGTGGGGGGGCTCTGCATCACCTGGGACCTTGACCCTCACGTCGAAGTCCCCCCTAGGGCCGGAAAGACATGGAGCCGGTCCCCAGGGCCACCTCTGAATCCTGCAGGCGGCAGGACTGGCCCTTCCCGGCGAGAACGGTCCGCCTGTGCGCAGCTCCCTCTGGTCAGGCGAAGCCCCTGTCCAAACACCCTTCCCCTCTCAAAGTGGGAGCCTAGAGGAAACCATGTCCCACACGGCGGGCTTTTTTTTTTTTTCTTTCTTTCTTTCTTTTTTCCCTTTTACACATTTAGAGCAACGGAGGAAAATGAACACATTCACATTCTCCCCGCTCAAATAAACCGACTTCTCTGTTCGTTCCATCCCTTGAAAACAGAAGCACTATTCAAAAAGAAAAAGAAAAAAGAAGAAAGAAAGAGGCAAAAAGAACTGAATAGAAGAGGAAGAAGGGGGGACGGAGAGCGGGAGGAGAGCGGTCCCCGAGGGAGCCGGGCAGGGCTCGGAATGAAAGGCAGAGCGTGAAGGGAAGGAGAGCAGAGAGACAAAGCGGGAGAGAAAGACGGGAGCTTTGAAAGGAAGAGTGTGCTGCGTGAATACGGTGCAGGGGAGAGGGGGCACTTGAAAAGGAGCAGCCGAGGCGGTGACCCCCTCATTCACGCTCGTGCCAATCACGGCGACAATGCAGATCCTTTCCTTCATTTCTCCTTCTCCCCTTTCTGGGGGAGAAAGGGAGGGAGGGAGAGGCTGAGAACTGCAAGTTAATTCCTAAAAATACAAAAAATAAATTCAGGTCCATCGGAGAAGCATCAAAGGGCGGCTTGAAAGGCTTCCCCCCCTGAAACTCACTACACCCGAGAGAGCGGGGCTCCCTCTTGGGGAGCGGGGGCACAGGTCCTCGGCCTGCTGCTTTATTTCAGGGTCCTGGGTGAGCCAAGGCGGGGAGGGCCTGAGGCTGCGATGCTGTCACTGTCGGGGAGGCCTGGTCCCCATGGGCGGCTTGGCCCTCGCGGTTGTCCTGCTCCGGCTGAGAGCTGAGGGCCCAGGAGGGAGGGCCCAGGAGGAGGGTCTGAGCGGGGAGGCTGGGCTGTGCGGCCAAGCCTGGAAGGAGGCACATGGTACTTGTGGAGTGAATGAAACTCTAGTGGCTCTGGGAATGGGGGGGGGGGTGTCCTCTGCAGGGACTCGGGCTGGGAGGGTGAGATGTGGTGTGGGATCACTGTGCTTACAAGGGAGGGGCCTCTGTGGCCTCCGCACAGATCAGCACTTTCCTGAGTTAGCCAGGATCCAAAGACTGCGGGATATGTGGGTGCCCCAAGGACCCCACGTCCCTCATTCCTCCCTACAGTCAGACGTCGGTCAGGACCCAGTATCTCCCGTGTGCTCAGCCCAGTGCTAGGCTCTGGGTAACACAGCACACAGGCCCCTGCCTACCCGCACACAGCCCTCCGTCCAGTGACCGGAGTGGCTCCCAAGACGTCCCTCTGAGATCACGGGTAAATGTCCCTGGTCTCCCTGTCTTTGTCTTTCCTGGTCTCGCTCTGCTTGTCTTTCAATACTCAGCGAGTCATGACGAAACCCAAAATGGGGTCACCTTTATGCAGAGGTTCCTTTTTCCTTCTGATCATCCAGACACCGGATAATGAGAAATGCCTGGGAACAGAGAGGCCGGGCGCAGGAAGATGGATTGGTTTATTGATTGATTGATTGAGCGAGTCTCACCCTCGCTCCTCTATTGAGCAATCAGTCTGTGCCGAGCTCAGTGGTGTGGGCTGGGATTCGAAAGTGACAACGACCAATCGGAGGCCCCCCGACACGCTTGAGGCCAATCTAGTGGGGGGTGGGGGTGGGGTGCACCATCGCTCTGGGAAAGGAAACCCTGCCTTTGCTAGCTTCATCTGGGAAGGGCTGTTAAGTTGGAACAGGCCCAGAAAGGCCTCCAAACTCAACAAGGAAGCCGAGAGATCAGGCACATGGAAACTGCAAAGGAGCGCAGGGTCGGAAATTTCCTTGCACCACCAGAAGCATATAACTCCTCCTGCCTTTCAATCCAACAAACGCAAATTCCCACAAATATTTATTGAGTGCCTGCTATGTGCCAGCCGGCTCTTGTGCATTCCTTGAGAATGCGGTGAACAAGGCTTGCCCTCGAGAACTCAACTCACGGTGTAGGGGGAGCACAGGCAAGGAAACAGGTGATTACAATCTCGTGGGAGGGGGGCATGGGGGCCCTGAGGAAGGGCAGCCTCGGGGAGAGGGAGGCTGAGGGGAGGGGGTCAGGGAAACCTTTTCAGAGGAGGGGGCATGGAGTTATTGTAATCCGTTAAAATGAACTAGATTTCCATTTGTTTTGAGAAAGCTTTAAAGAATTTCACCGGCAAGATACCCCAGTGTCTAGGAAAAAAAAAATTGATCAATGAACTACAGATAAAACATCTGATAGATGTTTTCTCGATCCTTTGGTGTATTGGGAAGAATCAGAAATAGACCCAGAAAACTAAGCTGCTGAGAAAAATAATGAACTCTTTTTAAAGAAGAAATGTAGCTCAGTACTAGGCTCCACGATGAACATTGTGTTATTAACATTGTGAATTTAGTCCCAAATTGTGATAGAATAATATTAAGCAGGAAGGACAAGCGTATGGAGGCGACAGATAATATCCAAACTTGCTAAATGGAGAAGTGGTAGGATAAACATATTGTTTCAAAATATGGAGGTGAATAGCAGAGGGGAAATGAAGGGAACTGAGAATTCATTTCTGGGTCTGGAGGGCTGGAGTGGGCAGCGAGGCGGGCGGGGCCTGCCGCTTCCTCCTGATCAGGCCTTTAGTATTGTCTGACATTAAAAAAGATGCATACGGATTCGTTTGATAAAAAAAAAAAACGAAAAGCGAGCAAACAAGCAAAAAAGACTTGGCACTGTAAGCCGAGCAGGGATGTTTCTGGAGGACTCAGCCGAGAAACAGAAAGGGCACCATGCGTATACATCGATGAGAACAGAAATTTCTTCGAGAAAGAGGAGCACGATTCAGCGGGCTCCTGTCCAAGGTAACGCAATTAGAAGAGAAAGGGGAGAAAGCACCTTGGGGAAAAAAAAAAAACTTAAGGATATTGGTATGTGGCTTTGACAACAAGATCCAGAGCACTAGGGACACTGTCCTGGGGGACGAGGAGATCCAGAAACTGGGGTGCCGTCTCGGGCAGGGGCCTAGATCCTCAGGAAAACTGGGGTGTGTGTGACTACAGCTCACTCGGGCAAAGGCAGCATGATGCCCCTGCAGGAAGGGTGGTGGCAGGGCACGCTGGCCTCAGCCCTGGGACCCCTGGTCACGCCCCAGCCCAAGCTCACCACCCCCACCCCAATGCTCATCCTGGAGGCCACCATGTCCAGAGCTCCCTCAGGCTCTGGCAAGCACACGCACACACGGACTGTTCCCACCAGCCACTCTGCTGTACGTTACAGTCTTTTCTAGGCCTTTTAAACTTGAATCGTGTGATAGCAACACCTCACTTGTCCAGAAGTCCCTTCTCTGGCAACCTCACTTCCCCCCAGACCAGGGACCGGTGGAGGGTACCACCCAGCTCAGAAAGCCCGGAAGTGGATCGGACTGAGGGTGCCTCCGAGAGGGGTCTTAGCAGTTACACTCACTCTTCCCTCCACGGACAATGCCCCTCCCTTGCAGCCTCTGGACTCAGTTCTTTTTTGTTTGTTTGTTTGTTTGTTTAAAGATTTTATTTATTTGACATGGAGAGAGAGTGAGAAAGAGCACACAAGCAGGGGGAGCAGCAGGCAGAGGCAAAGGGAGAAGCAGACTCCCCGCTGAGCCGGGAGCCTGATGCGGGGCTCGATCCCAGGACCCTGGGATCATGACCTGAACTGAAGGCAGACGCTTCGTGGACTGAGCCACCCAGGCACCCCCGACCTCAGCTCTAACAAGCTTGTGCGTCTGGCTTTCCAGACCGGCAGATGCAGGCCCCAGATGAGAAGGACCAGCAGGAAGGTGACAGCGTGGGACCGGTCAGGGCGGGGATGGGCAGCTCTAGCACCTTCATACATCAGTTCCGTCACTGAGCTCCTGACCGTCCAAACAGGTTCGGTCTTATGAGAGTACATCCAGGGCTCTGTTTAGCACTCGGGGACGCAGGGGCTGGGCCCAGGGCTGAGGTTCGGTGACATGACCTTGTACCTTACCCGGTCTCCCAGCTGCCAGCTCAGTGCAGGGCGCATGGGAAGCCCCAGCGTGGGCCAGAAGGGCTGGGCTCCAGGTCAGCTCTGCCCGCCGTGGAACCCGGGCATGAACTCGATCTCTCAGAACCCCACCCACTCAGCGGCTAGAGAACCCCTGCCCGATCGGGCCAGGCTTGGGGAGGATCAAGCGAAATAATCTCCCCAGTCGGCTGAAACATTTCATAAATATAACGTGGTATCACTAAGGCTGCCTCTTCTACAGGAGGCTGGACAGGACATCCCATGACGCGCACAAGGGCAGGGGACAAAGGAGTCACCCTCAACTGTACCCTCTGCCTTCGGACTCTTTTGGACACAATGAAGCAATTATCGGGCACAGTTTCAAAACCACGCAAACTTAACTTGCACGGACGCAATCAAAGACAAAGCCAGAATCCATTCTACAAGACAGCCGGCCTGCCTGGGCTCTTCAAAGGCACCGGCACACGCACACAAAGCAGGGGGACTGTTCTAGACTAAAAGAAACCAAAAAAAAACTTAACAACCATACGCAACGCATGAGCCTTTTTGGATCAGGAGAAGAACCTAAAAAACGCGTTCAGAGGACAACTGGGGAAGATCATGTGATTATAGGTATTATATTACTGGATAGTGGTCATTTCTTTAGGCACGATGACGGCACTGTAGCTACAAGGGGAAAGTTCTTGCTCCTAAAGACACCTGCCGAGGTACGGAGGGGTGAAGTATCATGCTGCCCCGAACTCACTTTCAAATGATTCAGCAAAACCATCTGAAAGAGAGCGAGATAAAGCAAACGTAGCAAAAATGTTAACTGGGGAACCTAGATGAAGGTTCTTAGTTTTTTGGTCAGGCTTGACATTTTCAAAATACGAAGTAATGAAGAAATAGATCCTGTAGGTGAATTGTGACTTGTTCTTTGTGCTTTTTTGAGCCCATCTTTGGTTTGTTACCCAACCTGCCCAACGCAGACTCGACTCGATGAGGACGGGAGTCACGCTCCCCGATCCGTCTGCATGGCACACATGGGGAGTCCCTGGACGGCACGCAGGACTCCGCAGGCAACGCTGCTCCCGCCAGCCTGGGCCACAGCTGGCCCTGCCCTGCTGCCAGGTGCGGGGCAGGGGAGAGCTCATCTCTTCCCCTTCAAGCCATTTCCTGTGTGTCCAGATTTCAATATTTTAATAATTTTTTAAGGTTTTATTTATTCATTTAACAGAGAGGGAGAGCACAAGCAGGGAGAGCAGGAGGAGTGGGAGGGAGAAGCAAGCCCTCCGCCGAGCCAGGAGCCCGACGTGGGACCCGATCCCAGGACCCCGGGACCACGACCCGAGCCAAAGGCAGCTGCCCAATGAACAGAGCCACCCAGGCGTCCCCAGATTTCAATACTTTATACCTGGGCCTATTGGCCCCCTGGATCTGGAGTTCTTGGAGGACAGAAGCCCAGATAGTGGTACCCGACGAATGAAGGTCAGAGAAAAGGATCCAGATTGCAGGGATCATGGTGCTGACATGCTCTAACAGGACCACGAAGTGCCCGCCGGAGATCATTTGGGCTGGAACATACAGGCTCAGCCCTCATCCCCTGCTAGCCGGGTGCTGGCGAAGGCTGGGGACCCCAGGCTCTGCTGCCCAGTGGTGATGTTCCCTGGAGAGGAGGCCTCAGTTTCCCTTTCTGAACATGGGCCCTGCCAGGTGACTCTTCAGGATCTCTAACCATCCCTGCTTAGTGCTCCCTTAGCTCATTCTGGCCAGAGGCTCAGGGCTGACTGAGCAAAGCAGCCCTCCCATCGTCACGAGAGGAAAGTGCTAGTGTGTTCTCACCGAGGCCATCTTCCGCAAGTGCTCACAGGGGATGCCCGGACTTACTGCCCTGGGGGAACAAATGAAAACACCCAGAATGGGCCCATTCCCAGAGATTCTGGTAATTTCCAAAGCCCCTGGGTGATTGGAATGTGCACTGGGGTGCAGTACGATCCCTTAAGGAACCAGGTCAGAGCCGAGACAGACCTCTCCTTCCTGCTGCCCCTCTCAGGTCCTCTCCCCTCTCCACCTCCCCAAAGGTGGGGCTCAAGGGTCCCTTCAGCAACTCTGTGCTGCCCGCCTCTCCGGGAGGACAGGGCCCTGAAGGCACATGAGCATCTGGATGCCATTCTCAGACATCAGGAAGCCAGAGGACGGTTTTAGGCAAGGGACCATGGTGACCCAGTGGCTGCTCGGAACGTCCTTCTGGTTACAGTGTGGCCACGGTGCAGGCAGGCTGGGACAGCGTCCACTGGGCTTATCTGTTAAACTCCTCCACTGTCCCCACCCTCCACTCCTGGGCCTCCGTGAAAGCCTGGAAACTTCCGTCTTTGGGAACCATGGCCAGGTTTGTCACTGGGGCACGAGCAGTATCACAAGAAGAATAGAGCAGGCTTTCTTTGCACTGTGGCCAGTAGGGCTGACAGCTGAATGTGGGCAGGACATGGTGAGTGACAAATGCTAACAATGAGAATTCATTCCAGGCTCCCAATGGGCAGAGACCATCTGGACGGAGCCAGAGGCCACTGAAGGGACGTCCCTTGGTGGGGGAAGGTGCTGGCTTCAGCCACTTCAGAGAGAGGCTCTGGAAATCCAAGGAGCATTCTTGCTCATTCAAAGGGGCATTAAAATCAAACAGCACCGAATGAATGGTTGGGAAATGTCACCCAGCAAACACGGGAAGGGATCCCCCCCAGATGAAAGCAGGGGGGTAGGAAGAGGGAAACAGAGCTGGAGCGAGGGGGAGGGCGGCCCAGAAGGAGGGGAGGAAAGGAAGGAGGAGGAGGAATGGGAGGGAGGGTCCGGCGTTTCTGAGTTTAACCAAGGAAAGGGGAAACAGGGTGGAGGAGAAAAAGGAGAAGTGGGAGTCACTGCGGCCCTTGAGAAGAGCGGCCCAGGGACAGGGCGGGGAGAGCACGTCGCAGAACTCATAGCTGGTGGAGCCCAAGTCTCTGTTCTTCGGAAAAGAAGCCCCATGTGGCCACCCCGGAAGCCTCAGAAATCCGTCAGGCAGGGCAACGCTGACCTCAGGGTGCAGCCGCCCCCCCCCCACCCCGCCCCGCCCCGCCCCGACGGCGCCAGGCTCGGGAGGGTCTGTGCTTGGTTCCACCGTGCTCTGCTCTAGCCATCTTGAAATTCTTCCTCATTTTCAAACCAGGGGCCCTCATTTTCATTTTGCAACAGCAAATTATGTAGCCGGTCCCGGCTGACCTTTCCAGAGGACATTTTTGCTAGAAAGGCAGGAGCAGGAAGGCAGTGGGCCGGCTCCGGCTGCTGCTCCGTGTTTGCTAACCAAATACGCATCCTGGCCGTGTTGACTCAGCCAGCCCGTGTTAGCAAGGACGGGGCTTCCCATGTTGGCTGAGAGCCGGCCGGCCTCAGATGAAGTGCGAGAAGCTGTGCGTGCCCGATGGGGCGGCATCGTTCCAGAAGCCCCACACGGGGCACAAGACAGTCGTGACCCCATCCCTCCATGGTGGAGGCACGGGCGGTCCTCAAGGCCCCAAACTCAGGCTGTACACCACCCGGTCCTGGAGGTCTGCCTTCCACAGTTCACGGGCACGGAGGGTCCCCGTCCAGGGACGTCTGGGCTCCTCTGCGCAGAGCGGAGACACCACGTCCATGGGTGCTGAGGGCTCCAAGAAGGGAGGCTCAGCTCACGGCTGGCACGCAGCAGCCAGAGAGCTACGGGGTTTGGGGACAAGACCATGGATTCATGTGCGGCTCCCACACCATTCACGGGACCACCGCGCGGTCACCAAGTCTCGAAATGAACTGACCAGGCGGATCCAGTCCCACACGGCGAGCGCAGGCCTGACCGAGCCCAGCCCCGTCCCGTGCTGCACTCTTTTTCTCCGCGGTCCTTCACTCAAGGGCCAAGGTGCAGGTCAGGAACCCCACATCCCAACACACTGGCCTCTCCCCACTGCCAGAACTTTCCTTCTGAAAACCAAAGGCATATTCTCCAGATTCCCTTCCTACCAGCAGGGAGACCCTGGGGTCTGGTGCCTTTATGGAGCCCCCGCCATCAGCCTCCTGCTCCGAAGGGACAGAGGACCCCAACAGCCTCATTTCCAAGGGCCTATAGTTCAGATGATCAAAACCTCTTGTCCCCAACCTGGGGGCGACTGGAAGAAACCCAAGTCCCGACAGGTGCCGGGTGGGCAAAGGAAACACACCTGCAGGCAAAACCCAAGGCAGCTGCAAGCCCGGAAGCCCCACCAGAACAAAGCCGGGCTCACCAGGCCTGCAAAGGGCGTCTTGGGCCGTAGGGGACCGGAGGGCAGGCGGGCCTCATGGAAGGGGCCAGGAGAGTGAGGCAGTGAGGCAGGAGGCCAGGCCTCCTTCTCTGCCAGGGAAGGGCCTCCAGGAACTGGATTAATCAGCAGGAAACCGATGACTGCTTCCCCCCACCAGGGGCACAGAAAATACACACACACACAGACACACACACAGGAATTCAGAAACAGGGAGGGCAGCCGGCAACTTCCTGGAGACCCACAATGCAATCCACTTCTTTCAAACAACACAGACAAAGCAGCACCAAGAACCCTCCCTTTCCCAAGTGCAGAGTCCCCCAGCGTCATCTCATTTTTATCTCGCACGGAAGCCCTTCCAGGAGAGACTGTCACTGCCCGTTTCCTAAACTCTGAGACGAGACGGGGAGAAGGAAGGCCAGCGGGGCCGAAGCCCCGACTCTTAGTGCCCATTTCCCAAGCCAGGCCTTCAAGGCCTCTGAGGGAGCTGGCCCTCGCTGACCCCGGGCCAACAAATCTCTCCCCCAGGATGCCCGACCAGGCTTTCCCCGAATCTTTGGGGACACGCAGAAGGGCTCACAACGGAGTGGCCAGCTGGTGTAGCAGCCGACCCCCGTCTGCACGAACCAGCCTGTGGGGCTCCCGTGAAGAACGAGAACTAACGGGTGGCTCCTGGCCCCCCCACCCCGACCGTGGCATGAGGCGCGTGATGCCCACACGGTCCACGCCGGGTTCGCGATGCAGCTGCAGGTCACGCCCTCGGATGCCGTCCTGGCAGGTGGTGCCCAGTACATTGCTAAGGCTTATTCTCAATTTCTCTGGGCTGGGTGATGCAGTGCAGAACAGCACCATCGGCCCATGGCCCATCCTTTTGTGTGGCTCTGGCCCAAGAAGGTATGACAGTGCTTATACATTTAAGAAATTAAACATAGGGGCACCTGGGTGGCTCAGACGGTTAAGCGTTTGCCTTCAGCTCATGTCATGATCTCAGGGTCCTGAGACTGAGCCCCACGTGGGGCTCCCTGCTCGCCAGAAATCTGCTTCTCTTGCTCGTGCTCTCTCTCTCTCTCAAATAAATAAATAAAATCTTAAAAAAAAAATTAAATGTAGATGTGTTGCTTTCCTCTTAGGCGGACACTCCACTGCTAGGTAAGAGAGCCTCAAATTTGCCCTTTCAAAGGTCATCTTGCTTGCCTCTCCTCTTTCTTAAAACAGGAAAAAAAAAACATACATTTAAGTTTCTTAAGTGTTCTTGGAATTTACATTCAACTGCACACGGCCTGCTGAGCTCCATGGAGCTAAGGTTTGAAGAGAATGTTCTGTCAATGGGAAATTCGTAAGTGTTCAGTCGGAGTACAAAATTTGCAATCCTTAGCCACGTTCATCGCTCTGCTGGGTTCCTCCAGATGGAAATGGACTCTGGTTTATACTAGCCCAAGCATCTGGAGGTTTCATCTCAGAAGGACAAGGCCACTGTAACAGTCGAGGGTTGGCCCGTGTTGGCTGCAACAAGACCGGCAGCTAGGAACCACCTGACGTTACTTTAAGATGCGATCTCTTCAGTCCTGCCTGGATCCAGTGCACTTGGGGCTGGACTCAGGGAACTGCATTTCTATATATTTTTTTAAGACTTTATTTGCATGAGCAGGGGAGCAGCAGAGAAGAGAAAGAAGCAGACTCCCTGCTGATGCGGGACTCGATCCCAGGACCCTGGGATCCTGACCTGAGCGGAAGGCAGATGCTCAACCGACTGAGCCACCCAGGCTTCCCAAGGAAACTGCATTTTAACAATTCCCTCCTGAGCAGGGAATAATGAATGACACGGCTACTGAAGATGGCCTGGGTATGTGAGAACCCGGAGTTATGGGGCACCACAGGGATCCTCAGAAGCTTTGGCCTGGGGAAAGCAAAACAAGCCCAAACCAACAAGAGAAGCTGGGTTTACTGCACGGGGCAACTGCTGTGTCAACCCCTGGCGTAGAGACGCTAGTGGCATAAATCCCATTTGTTTGCTGAGAAGAGCGGCCTCCCCTTCTCCACTCAGCTGAACCTGGCACGTAATAAACACTCAACTAATGTCAGCGGCTGTTGTTCATGAACGAGGAAATTAACGCCCAGAAGTGCTTGCGATTCGCTGAAAGTTAAGCTCTTGGCAAAACCAAGACCTGCCCTGGAATTCAGGCCTCGTTCCTCTGTGCCTCAGTTTCCTGATCTGTAAAATGGAGCTGATGTAGTTGCTGATCCTTACGTAGTTGTGAAAACTAAAGGAGAGGGCGGCTTTGAGACCGTGTTTAGCCTGCCCTCCGGGGAGCGCTCGACAAACGGTAACTGTCCATAGGACCAGCACTCTCAATTTTTGAAAGTCTGAGAAGGCCAGAGAATCTGCTTCTGTCTGACTGGAGATTTGTTTATTCCACACGGATGTTAGCATTAAATGCTCTGGTGAAGCTGAATGGCCAAAACGGGCCCTCCGCCTTAGTGGGGGCCCCTTCTGGTTGGACAAGGAGAGCTCACCACCCTGCAAACAGGCCACCCCATGACACACACCTGGCCTGGGCCTGCTCCTGGGGAGACCAGCTGGCGGAAACTCTCTGCAAACACGTTCCCGGCCCTGAGAGCTTGCCCAGTGGGCACCCGTCCAGCACGCTTATTATGTCCACAGCATGCCAAGCACGGTGGTGGGCACCGGAAAATACAAGAACAGCAGTAAAGAAACAGAGCAGAGCCCTCCCCTGCTGCGAGCTTACAAAACTGTAAAGTGGGTACAAGTTTTCCTCTTTTTTTTTTTTTTAAGATTTTATTTATTTATTTGACAGAGAGAGAGATCACAAGCAGGCAGAGAGGCAGGCAGAGGGGGAGGGGGAAGCAGGCTCCCTGCTGAGCAGAGAGCTGGATGCGGGGCTCAATCCCAGGACCCTGAGATCATGACCTGGGCCGAAGGCAGAGGCTTAACCCACGGAGCCACCCAGGTGCCCCCAAGTTTCTCTTTCTGATTAAAAATTTCTATTATAAGATTAATAAAACTACCCATTGCGAAGAGTTTGAAAAGGACGGAAGAGAAAAAAAAAAAAAAGTTAACACTCCTCGCCCTAACCCAGCTGCTCACGTATTTCTTCTTGGTTTTCACGAGGTGTTGATGGTGGCACCCACAACCTCGTGTCGGGCTCATTTCCCCTCACCTAGGTGACCAAGCAACTGTCCTCGTCATATGCTCATAATCAGTGGTCTATGTTCATAAACACAGCACGTCCACACGAACACACAGACCACCATCTGCCTGCCCACGCGCACGTGAGGACACTCGGATTGCTTTCTGTCTGTCCGTACGGCCCACAGCACGCCCTCACGTGTTCCTGAAGAGAGAAGATAAAGGGAAGAGGCAGATGTATGATTCGATGGTGTCAGATGGGTCTGGGTTGAACAACGCCACTGTGTGAACTTGGATAAGTCACTTAACCTCTTTGAACTTCAGCTGTCCCCCAAACTGGCACAACACCTCCTTCATACGGTTGTGAAAGAGGATTAAGCTGGAGACCATTAGTATAGGGCCCGACTTTCTTTATGAACTTTCTTTTCTCTTAAATACCAGGAGGTTGTCACTGTGACTCCGGAATGCCACTTTTTTTTTTTTTTTAGATTTTATTTATTTTTTTTTGACAGAGAGAGAGAGAGATTACATGTAGGCAGAACAGCAGGCAGAGAGGGCGGGGGGAAGTAGGCTCCCTGCAGAACAGAGAGCCCAATGCGGAGCTTGATCCCAGGACCCTGAGATCATGACCCGAGCCGAAGGCAACGGCTTATTAACCCACTGAACCACCCAGGTGTCCCTCCTGAATGCCTTAAGGGGTGGGACAATCTGCAGAGATATACTCTGGAAGATGTAATCCTCTGCACAGATAGCTAAATTCCAGGAAATTTGGGATTCAAAACTGAAGTAATTCAGGAGTGTATATATTCTGCAACTTCAAAATGGTTCAGGAAAAAAAAAAAACACATACATGTACAGATGAAACAAATATGGCAGCAGATACCACGGCAACATCTAACCACGAGGGCATGAGTATTTACCGTGCTGTCCTTTCATTTCTATTGGCAATTTTTCATTATAAAACCTTGGTGAAAACTCCTGCTTTAAAATTAAAAGGTAGGGGCGCCTGGGTGGCTCAGTGGGTTAAGCTGCTGCCTTCAGCTCAGGTCATGGTCTCAGGATCCTGGGATCGAGTCCAGCATCGGCCTTTCTGCTCAGCAGGGAACCTGCTTCCTCCTCTCTCTCTGCCTGCCTCTCTGCCTACTTGTGATCTCTGTCAAATAAATAAATAAAATCTTAAAAAAAATTAAAAGGTAAAAAACCATGTAATACTTTAAAAACTTGCATTGCATTCATTTATTTGTTCAATAAGTAATATTCAGTACAATATCCCCGATGCGGTGAACTGACCTGTTCTCTGACCTCACAGAGCTTAACACCCAGCATTTCTGTGGGTAGGTATTTACTTGCTAATTTTATTGGCAGTTCACTTTCTCTTCAAGTTTCAATCCTGATTTAAAAAAAAAAAAAAAGACTTATTTATTTATTTATTTGGTGGGGGGCGGGGGCGGAAGGAGAGGCAGAGAGTCTTAAGCAGACTTGGTTCTGCACAGAGCCCAAAAAGGGCCTCGATGTCACGACCCTGGGACCAGGATGTGAGCCAAAACCAAGAGTCGGATGCTAAACCAACTGCGCCACTCAGGCATCCCTAGACCTCAATTTTAAAAACAAATATATCTATGATTCTCGTAGAATCAAAATTCTAACCCTTTAGGGTATCTAATGATAAAATCGTTTCCTCCAGGCTCTCAAATGTTTTGTAGAATTTACAGAGCAGTTACAATTTTTTTTTTTTTTTAGTGTAGTCAAATCTGTTGGTTTTTTGATGACTTTTTTTTAAAAGATTTTATTTATTTATTTGACAGACAGAGATCACAAGTAGGCAGAGAGGCAGGCGGGGGTGGGGGGGAAGCAGGCTTCCCGCTGAGCAGAGAGTCCGATGTGGGGCTCGATCCCAGAACCCTGGGATCATGATCTGAGTCGAAGGCAGAGGCTTTAACCCACTGAGCCACCCAGGCGCCCCTTTTTAAAGATTTTATTTGACAGACAGAGACCACAAGTAGGCTTAGAGGCAGGAAGAGCGGTGGGGAAGCAGGCCTGCTCCCAAGCAGAGAGCCTGATGCGATGCGGGACTCGATCCCAGGAACCTGGGATCATGATCTGAGCTGAAGGCAGAGGCTTCAATCCAATGAGCCACCCAGGCGCCCCTATGACTTTTTAATTTCTAAACTTTGGAAATCAACCTCTAGCCCAAGATTTGGTATAGAGTAAACTGTATATATGGAACGTTTACTTTTTCTTTAGTATGTATTTCTGTTTCAGAATTACTGGGGATTATAAAAGCAACGTTAGACAGTGAATATGATGGCAGGCCTCCTTACTTTGTTATGGGTTTCAACAGGAACGCTTCTAGTGTTTCATGGTTAATTACAACATTGGCTATTGGTTTGAAATAGATACTCTTCATCATGCTACAGATGCGCCCTTCTATTCCTTTTTTGGTGTATTGATTAGGTCGAAATGGTTGTTCGATTTTAATCAATTTTCCCCTGCATATATTGGAATCAATTTGGTTTTACTTCTTTAACCCATTAGCATGACGTAGTTACTATATAAAGCTTTCCTGATATTGACAATTGCCCCCACTGGGTTATGGTAGATGACTTGTTTAATACATTATTGAATTCTATTTCCAACATAACATTTCCATTCTTTAATATGGTCTCTGTGCCATGGTTAATATCAGGCTTATTTTGCTTTGTAGAATGAACTGGATCATTCCATCAATCTTGTGCTAAGCCATGGACTAGCTTAATGTTATCAGTATTATCAAATTTGAAATAATTACCTAGCAAAAACACTTGGGACTGGTGTCTTCTTTGGGTAAAGGGGGCAGTGCTTTGATAACAATCACAAGTTTGGGTTTTTTCCCCCTCAATTAACAACATATATATTTTCAGAAGAGCCCTCATTTACTTGAGATTTTCAACTGAAGCCGATTGTGCCTACATTTTTATTTCTTAAAATGTCTCTATCGCGATATTCCCTTTCTTGTTCCTATTATTTTTTTCTCTTCTTTCTTTTACTTCTCAAGTAGATTTGCCAGAGGTTAGTCTACTTTATTGTTTGTTTAAAAACAGAATCAGCTCTTGGATATATTTGCTAATTTTACTGTGTTTCTGTTTTCTAATTCATTTATTTCTGGCTTTACTCTTTTTTTTCTCCACATTTTCCTTAGGGGCTGTTTTTTATTCTTTTTTTTTTTTTTTTCCCCTAAGATCTCAGGCTAATGCTCAGTTTATTCTTTTTCTCTGTCTCCGTTCTTCATAATAAAAGCATTTAAGTCCACGAGAATAGCGCGGCTGTCTCCCGGAGGTTTGGTTATGTGGCATTCTGGTTTTCAAGGCTTTCTAAGTATTTGTCACTAAATTCTTTATTTCTTCCTTGACCAAAGAGCAATTTAGGAGAGGGTTTTAAATTTTTTCAAGTGGTTGCATTTTGGTTTTAGTCTGTTTAAATTTACAATTATTTTGGCTACGTTTACTGCACGGTGGATCAAAGAAGTCCCCGACTGGCACAATTTCTGTTGTGGGTGGAACGTGAGTTCTTACAGTTGGTTACTGGGCTGACAGAAATGTCTGCAAAGCATATGCTCGCTTGCAAAGCACAAGGCTTTTCAAAAGTTCTTGCTTGCCATAATGTTACGTCAAATGAAAGAGAAAGAGGATACAGAGTTCAATGTGCTCGTAACCACGTTTAAAATACGGTATGTTTACATATGTGCACTGCAGAAGGCTGGGACCACAGACATAAAGGCACTGAACAGTGTTGGTAATTTTTACTTTGAGGAGATTATGGGCAATTTTTACTTGCCCGTATTTTCTTCTCCTCCTCCTCCCCCTTCTTCTCCTTCTCCTTCTTCTTCTTCTTTTTTTTTTTTTAAGCAGCACGGAGCCCAACACAGGGCTTAAACTCACGAGCCTGCGATCAAGATTCGGACGCTCAAGCGACAGAGCCACTCTGACACCGTGACACTTTCCCGTATTTTTAAATTTAAAATTTTTAAGATTTACTGTCTTAATAATAAGATTTCTCTGAATGCTCATTTGCCTGTGCTTTGGGAAGAGAAATGCTTCTGCGACGGAGTGTTTTTGCAAACTGTCCGCTGGCCACGGTTAAGGAAGTCACCAAGACCAACGTGAGGCGTGAGTGGATTTGAACCGTAAATGGCAATGACATCTGAAGATGGCGGCCCTGGGGAGGGACCCACAGTCACTCTGGAGGTCCCCTCTGGAGGAGGACGTTCATTCCCAGGGGCACCCAGGGGAGTCACCCTCATCCTCCGTGGTCCCCACTCGCACACGAGCATGCCCTTGTTACTGGGATAGCAGACTCGTCCCTCGAAGGAAAAAAAACAGCAAAATCCAACTACTACAATGGACCCACGTGGGCTTTTATTTTTTCCCTTCCTACATGATCTCTAAGGCCCACCCCAAAAATCCACATTTCCAACCCCAGGCCAACTGCCTGTTGAACATGAACTTGAAGCAACTCTGGCCAAACCCCCCACCGGGCCCTTGCAAATGCAAAAGGAAGTTCACAGTCCCCCTGGCGTGCCAGCAGCTCCTGCGGCTCCCCCCAAAACTCCTGTTCTCCCTGCAGGCACCATGTTCTCTCCGTCTGCTCTGTGTAGCGTCTACACAGCCGGCTGAAACACCCAAATCAGAATGCAGCCAAGGACTTCCAACCATCACCCTTTGGAAGAAGGCTCTCCAGGAGAGCCGTGTTCTCAGCCCGTCAGCCAACAGAAGTGCTCTCAGAGGGAAAATGGGAGTGAGCTCGTATTTTCAGTCTAATTTTTATCTAGAAGGCTCTCCAGTGGCTCACCCGGCCACCTTGGGATGTCCTCCTTCACTGTTCTGGTGTGCCCTAGGGGTTGGGTGGCAGAGTGGTTCAGTGGATGGAGTGTTAACTCTCAAACCTGGGTTCCAATCCCCCTACCATCCCTTACAGGTACAAGGCCTTGGGGAAGTGGCCGCCTGTGTGAACTTGTTTCCCTGCCCCTAATGAGTTCGGAAGGCTGTTTCTTGCAGGGTTATTGAATTCAGAGAGCCTTGCCCTGTGCCGGGCCCGGAGCAGGTGCTCAACAAACACAGGATTTCTTTTGCCTTCTCTTTCTCTTGCCCGGCTTCGGGGAAATCCAGCCCAAAGATCTCACGCACTCATGCAACATTTCAAAAGCGCTTCCTACATTCTCAAGTCAATTTGGTAACCATAAATATGTATTAGGAACACACCCTGGTGGAAAAATTTTACTTGGGGTTATTTCTTGGTGAGTTTTAAGCAATACAATCAAGCATAGAAAATGCACTTTTGTAAATTATCTGTAAACAATTGGTGCAAAGCTGAAATTCTAGGTGAAAGGAGGAGGAATTCAAGCCGAAGTGCTACACTTACTCCTCTGAGGGCTTTCTCAACTCTCAGGTCAACGTTTCCACGGGGATTTACCCACATGGATTTAACTAGAACACCAGTCCCAAGTCCCTTGATTGATGCCAGTGATCTGTCATGTTGCTTCTTTGCTCAGAGCCCATGGGGGCTCTGGCTAGCCTCTGAATGGACACATTCCCTGCCTACACTTCCAGCCCCATCTTCTACCATCTCCCCTACACATCCTACCTGCCATCTATACCAAACCACTATTGGGTCTTCAAATGTGCCGGTTCTTTCTGCCTGGGCATGTTCCAGTACCCAATGGGATGCTCCCGCTCCCCTTGTCTGCTGAGACTCCCCTAAATACCACCTCCACCAGGCAGTCTTCTCTGCATACACTCCTAACCCCGCCATGTTCCTAACTTCCCGTGCTCTTGTTTGCAAAGCCAATATTCCTTCTGGCTGAGGGCTCACTGGGCACAAAGGCCCTGCTGTTTCCCTTTATGCCACAGAGTTGAGCACACGGTAGGTGCCTGGTAAATGTTTGCTGCTCTGATGAGTAAGGAGACTCATAAGAGAGAAAAAACTCAGGATGGCTCTTCACTGACTTGACGGCCCTGCAGTACTCGGGTAATAACAATTTCCGTGTGTTACCCCGCACAGAGCACAGCTGTAAAAAGTAGGCTCATAAACCCATTTCACAGGCCATGAAACCAAGGGTGGGTTGGGAAGGCTGTGCCTCATCAGGGCTGGGAGATGGGGAGCCAAGATGTAGAGCCATGGCTCCTGTGGACCCGAGTCCTATGGCTTAAGGTAACGTCCTCCCCTCTGTCTCAGAGCCCACTTCCGTGGGGGGCTTGTGAGGAAAAGAACAGCTCCCTGTTTCCACAATGAAAACACTTTCTGTCCTGCAGAGCTCCCCAGGGCCAAGATGGTGCCCAGGCAGAAGCTGGAACACACAGGGGGGCAAACCCATGACCCTGTCTCAGGCCACCCTGAGCCGGGACCCTCACCCTGGGACCCAGCATGCTCCCCACTGCTAAGGGCAGGGTTCCACACCCCCTCTAACTGGACACTAAAGTTGGCCACCGCTTGTGCCTTTGGTGGGTCCAACACCATTAAAAGTGGACCCTCATCTTCCCCAGGTCTTAATTGGCTAAGAAGCGAAGTGACAGGTTTCATTCTCTGTCAGGCAGCAGAATGGGATCTAAGGGCGCGTCACAAATGGGGGGGGGGTGGGATGGGGCGGGGGAGCGAGGGTGGGATGGTGATGGGCTATTCAGAGACAAGAGGCAGGACCCGGCAGATAAGAGATCTCATCCACCAGACAGATAACGGGGCTCCGATGACAAAGGAGCTCGAAGCCGTCGCTGGTGCATCGAGAGAAAGGAAGAGCATATTAAATTTTAAACAAAGCCCACCCAGGGGAAACCTCCAGCCTCCCTCTCCCGGCCCGCGCCTCTCATTTCCAGCACAGGTTCACAGAAACTGAAACGTCTGACCCTCATCTCAGGGGGCTGGGTTTTGTGTGTTTTTTTTGTTGTTGTTGTTGTTTTTTGGAACCCAACGGGCAGCAGCTGGCATGCTGTGTCTCTGGGTAGGAGAGGAGCAGCCTGGGCCTCCAGGAGCCCCTGTGGCCTTCCCACCAGGCCTGGGAAAGCAGGTGGGGGGAGCCGGGAAGGAGCGGTGGTGACTCGCTTGAATGTGCCAGATCCGGAAGGTGGGCACCAGCCTGGGTGCCCCCGGCAGAGGAGAGGAAGGAGGGAAGCTAAGAAGCAGGGAAGGTCCTCAGAGGCCATGCCAGCCCAACTGCCACAAAGAACGCGCTGACATGCAGGAGGAAGACAGTCGAAAAGGAGGAAGAGCGAGCGAGTCTGGAGCTGGAACGGGAAGGCCCGATTTAGCCCGAGCAAATGTTACTTCCTCCGTAATTCCATCAAGCCTTCCACCAGCCCAGTGGTGCAGGAGTCAGGCTGGCGGGGCTGACGGTCTGCGCAGACGCACTCCCCTCCCCCCGGGGAGGAGGGGGGGTTGCATAGAGAATCCCCGGGACCTGTAACCCCAAACCCGAAGTCAGGTCGGGAGGAGCAGCCTTGGTCTCTGGCCTTAGGGTGGGATGTCTGCTTTTCAGGCATCCTCTTGGAGGAGAGACTGTCAGAGTTTCCCACCACTCTGGAACCCTCGAGGCCAGGACCGTCCTGGGCCTTCTAAGGGTGGGCACCCTTCTAAGGTCTTCCTGGGGAGCCAAAGGTCTGCCCAGCTGCGGGCGGTCCGAGCAGACCCAGCCCTCGGGTCCCACCGCAAGCCCGGGGCAAGGATGGGACGTCCTGCCTCATCGCTCAGCTCAGGCCGCTGCCCAGACACCGACTCTCCCCCGACACGTGCTCCACGTTTGGAAAAGTGATGTTTGAGAAACATCCAGCCAGGGTTTAAAAGAAAAGGCCTTTGGACTTACCCAAAAGGAGTAAAAATAACAGTATAACCTTCCTGGAGGGCTGTTTAGCCAACAGAAAAGAGCCTTTAGAACGTGTCCTCAGCCCAGGGATTCCCTTCTAGAAACGGATCCCAAGGAATAATCAAGGCTGTGGGCAAAAATACCCAACAACGTCCCTTAGGAGACAGGAAAAGAGAACATACTGGAAATGTAGGAAGGCTGCTTAACTGTATTATGGTCCTTCCGTTTGAAAGAATATTATGCAGCCCTTTAAAGTGAGCTGGAGGGGCGCCTGGGTGGCTCAGTGGGTTGAGCCTCTGCCTTCGGCTCAGGTCATGATCCCAGGGTCCTGGGATCGAACCCCGCATCGGGCTTTCTGCTCAGCAGGGAGCCTGCTTCCTCCTCTCTCTCTCTGCCTGCCTCTCTGCCTACTTGTGATCTCTGTCAAATAAATTAAAAAAAAATAAAAAATAAAGTGAGCTGGAGTCGATGAGCCCAGGAGGCGTATGGAAGCTGAGTCCCTACACCTCACACCTGAGACTAATGTAACACTGTGTTTACTCTACTGGAGTTAAAATGGGGAAAAAATTAGGGGTGCCTGGGTGGCTCGGTTGGTTAAGCGTCTGGATGGTCCAGGGGTCCTGGGACTGAGCCCCACGGAGGCCTCCCTGCTGGGCAGGGAGTCTGCTTCTCCCTCTCCCTCTGCCCCTCCCCCGGCTCATGTGTGTGCTCTCTCTCTCATAAATAAATAAAATCTTTTTAAAAAAAACTAAAAAAAAAAAAGTAATAAAGTGACTTGGAGGAAGAGATTTAACTCCATGAAACTTTTTTTTTTTTTTTTTTAATTTATTTGTTTGACAGACAGAGATCTCAAGTAGGCAGAGAAGCAGACAGAGAGAGGGGGGGAAGCAGGCTCCCTTCTGAGCAGAGAGCCCGATGCGGGGCTCGATCCCAGGACCCTGGGATCATGACCTGAGCCGAAGGCAGAGGCTTTAACCCACTGAGCCACCCAGGTGCCCCAACTCCATGAAACTTTTAATCACAAATTGTTACAGAAGAGAAAAAAAAAAGGAAAGAAAAAAGTAACATGAAGGTACACATGGTATGATCTCATTTTAATTAAAAAAATATAGGCTGGAAGGGCATATAATATACTGAAATATTAATAATTATAGAAGGGTTTTGCTTTTTCCTTTCTGCCTGTTTATGTTTCCTAAATTTTCTGCAAAAATCATAAATCCCTTTGTAACAAGAAAAAAAATCAATAAAATCTATTTTCTAAAAAACAAAAGGAAGAGATCCAAGAGCCAAGAGACTGTTCATTCCTTGGACATTCAAACCTGACTGGATTTGGAAAACAAACAAACAAACAAACAAAAAAAACCCCCCAAACTGAACAGAGACATCTTAAAACCACCTAAGAATATTTTCAAGAGCTAAGGGGTAGTTTCCAGCAAAGAGGAATTAAAATCTCTGGGAGGTCGGAGTGAGTGCAGGCAGGGTGTGAGTCATAAGCAGACAGTCAACCCCCCCCCCCCTCCAGAATACTCAGAACCCAACTTCTCTGTCCAGGTCTTTCAAATAATTGCCACCGGGAGAGGGAAACAGAGCAAGCAGTGGGGCCAAGGTGCAAAAAGGCAAAACAAACATTTCTTTTGTCCTTTGTGGAGGACAGGACAATAGCCGTCTCTTTAGACAGTAAATTCAAAAAGGGTGGTGGGGGGAGGCCAGTTCCTGAGCTTAGACGGGTTAACCTACCTGGATAGGGAATAAATTTTTTTTTTTTAATTTTATTTATTTAGTTGACAGAGAGAGAGCACAAGTAGGCAGAGTGGCAGGCAGAGAGAGAGGGAGAAGCAGGCTCTCCACCGAGCAGGGAGCCCGATGCGGGGCTCGATCCCAGGACCCTGAGATCGTGAGCTGAGCTGAAGGTAGACACTTAACCGACTGAGCCACACAGGGGACCCTAGGGAATCAATTTTTACAACAAAGGCATAAAAGCTCTAAAAGGAGGGCTTGCGGGGGGCTGGATGGCTCAGTCGGTTAAGGGTCCAACTCTTGATTTCAGCTCAGGTCACCATCTCAGGGTCTTGAGACCAAGCAAAGGTAGGGGGAGGTGTGGTTGTTCTGGGAGTGGAGTCTGCTTGGGATTCTCTCTCTCCCTCTCCCTCTGCCCCTCCCCTCTGCTCACACACATGCTCTGTCTGTCTCTAAAATATAATAATAATAACAATAAAATAAGATAAAATAAAATTGGGGTTTGGAAGACAGATTCCGACAAGCTCTGTAACCGAAACAAAAGAACTTAGCTGATGTTATACAGAAGTTCTCCTGGAGAATGAGCCAGAACCCAGGACGAATATGGACCGGCACACTCGGGAGGGCATTAAGAGTACTCAGCACAGGATTTACAGAAGTTGGCCTTTGCGTAACAGAGATGACCCAGAGCCCAAGGAAGGAACAGTTCCACAGAGGATGGTCTTAATTATTTCAAGCGTCAGGAAAACCCAAGGAGGAATCATGGCAGACATCTAAATTTCTCCAGTGCTCTTTAGGATCCGAAGCTTGAAAGTCTACCTCTAATAATAAAAAGAATTTATTCATTTGATGAACGTATGCTGGGTGCCTCCCACCCGCTCATGCACTCAGCGAATGGCTGGGTACAAACCGTACACGGGGACAGCTCTGTGATGTTCGGGGCACTTCCACCAGCCAGCCAAACACGAACGGACAGGGTGGGAGGGTGGGTCACTGGGACAGATCCCTTGTAAAGACACCAAGCAGCATCTCGACAGGGGTTGGACATGCCGGCTCAGGCCCAAGGATCCTAAAGACTTCTTACCCCCTTAATAAGTCCTCGGCCCCAAAGGACCCTGCCTCTTTCTTAAGAAATGATGACTCCAGCTCAGAAAATAAATGGGATGCCACACACGAGGACAGGTGGTGCTGGATGATTTTGTAGCTCTTAAAGACATCAAATTCTTCCCCGGGGTGAAGCTGTACCTATAAATTACAGCCTCGTATTATACACGGCCAACACCTTTAGCTTTGTTCTCCTACAGCATTTCTCCTTGACAAAAAAGAAGCTGTCAATACTCTGAAAACAGTATAGAAGACCAAAAAAAAAAAAAGGAAAAGAAAAAGAAAAAGAAAAAAAAAGAAGGCAAGCAAGCACTTTTCCTTCCCTTTAATTAAAGGGATGCCATCCACTTGCACCTCTGGATAGAAAAATAGAAACAGAAAATTATCCTTCCAGAATCTTCTAAGTACCAAGTGCCTTTAGCCCTAAAAACTTCTCCGCCATTTAACAAAGTGAAAGCCCCGGCTTCAGGCTTCAGGCACCAGGAAGTGTTCCCTCGGCACCTGGCAGCAGCTGGTACCTACCTGAGGCCAGTTCACAGACAGTAATAAAAGCTCCCTTGAAATAATGTTAAGGTTCAGACACTCTGATAAAAGCTGGGAACTTCAAAGGTAGGGCTGCAAAGCCCATCCCTAATCCTCCTCATTGTGTCTGATGTGGCTGGCTGGGCTTGGGGGCTGTCTCCACCACCTACTGCCTGAGCTCTGCCCCATAGGCATTTGAGAGCCAGCAAGCCAGCTGGGGGAGGTGGGACAGAACTTTCCACTCTCTCCCTTGGGAGGGGTGGGCCTTCGGCCATGGTGTACAGCCAGTGCTCTTTAACCAATGGGATGTCCGTTAAAAATAAGGGAGGAAAGCAAGGAAAAAAAAACACTTGTCTACAGACGGGAGCCCAATGGTTCTGGAGTGATGACTAGATTCAATGCCAGGTTCCAGGGCTCTCTCCGTGAACTTGAGCATGTCATTTCGGACTTGAAGCTTCAGTTTCTCTGTCTATAAAAATGGTAACCTCACAGGTGAGGGAGTAACTAAGATGCCCTGTGTGAAAATGCAGAGCAAAGGTGAGGTTCTTCTTCCCATCCTTCCTTCTTTCCACCTTAACTTCCTTTTTTTTTTTTTTTTTTTAAACCTTAGCTTCCTTCTTTAAAAATAATTTTGGGGGGGGGATAGGTAGGATACTCGCATAAGGCATAAAATTCGAGATGTATTAAAAGTAACCTTGCAGAGCTATTGCAGACAGGCAATTCTGTCCTGTCCTCTCTCATTTAAGAAAATATCTCAGCGACCAGGACCACATGGATACACAGGGAACGTTCACATTCTTTTTTTACAGCTGCACAGAACTGCATTGTATGATCATAGGACAATTTATTCACCAGTTCCCTCCTGGTGGACATTAAGGTTTTCTTTTTCTTTTCTTTTCTCTCTTTCTCTCTCTCCTTTTTTTTTCTTTGGCTTCTTGCTTTTACAACCAATGATCCAATGAACTATCTTGAAAAATGCTCGTTTTGCATGTTATGCCACATACCTGTGAGAAAAATTCCCAGAATTGGAATTGCTTGTGGACTCTGGATTTTAATAAATATTGTCAAAATCCTCACTATACAACATGCACTCTACAGACAATGACGGGAGTATGTGTTCCCACTAGGACTTCTCCAGAATAGAGTTAACTTGCTTCTCTCTAATTAGCAGAGGGCTGAGCATGGTCTTACAAGGTTAAGAACCATTTGTATTTCCTTTTCTGTGAACTGTCCATGTTTGTAGCCTCTTTTAAAAATTGCGTTGAGGGGCGCCTGGGTGGCTCAGTGGGTTAAAGCCTCTGCCTTCGGCTCAGGTCATGACCCCAAGGTCCTGGGATCAAGCCCAGCACTGGGCTCTCTGCTCAGCGGGGAGCCTACTTCCCCCCCCTCTCTCTGCCTACTTGTGATCTCTGTCTGTCAAATAAATAAATAAATAAAATCTTAAAAAAAAAAAATTGAGTTGAGGGACACCTGCTCCGTTGGTGGAGCACGTGATTCAGGATCTCGGGGTCATGAGTTCGCTCCCCATGCCGGCCCTAGAGCTACCTGAAAAAAAAGATGAAATAAAATAAAACATAAGAAAAAGTTGAGCTGACCATCTTTTTCTTAACGATTTGTAGGAGCTCTTTAGATATTAAGGAAACCAGCTCTATCTATGACCTATGTTGCAAAAATGTTCTCTAGTTTTGAGGATTAGGAGACTCTTCTGATTCCATTTATGATGATTTTCGCCACACAGAAATTTCTTACTTGTGTATAAATACGTCAATCTTTTCTTTTATGGTTTCTGGGTTTTAAGCCATAGTATTTAATGGGTTCATTTTTTTATATTTACCATCTTTACGCCATCTGAAATGTATTGGGTTATAGTTTGTTCATTTTTTTAAAAGAGATTTTATTTATTTATTTAACAGAGAGGGAGAGAAAGAGAGAGAGAGAGATCACAAGCAGGCAGAGAGGCAGGCAGAGAGAGAGGGAAGATCCCAGGACCCTGAGATCACGACCTGAGCCGAAGGCAGAGGCTTAACCCACTGAGCCACCCAGGCGCCCCTAGTTTGTTTATTTTTTAAAGAAAGCCATCAAGTTGTCAGCTCAAGTCACAAATTTTAAAATGCCATCTTTACTCATATCAAATTACCTTTAATTTGCCTCTGAGTCTTTTCTCTTTTTTTCTCTTCAAATCCTGCCCAGCTGCTTCAAATCATGCTCCTTCTCTCCATGGCCCTCACATCCCTCAATTCCATTTGTGAGCCAAGTCTTGATCCATGTTATCATGACTGACAATCATGCAAATTGTGCTGAATCCCGGCATCTTAGAACAAGTGGAGATCTCAGAAGCATCCCTTCATTTTAGAGCTGAGGATACTGAGATCCAAAAAAGTGAACTGGACTCATCTAAGATTACAGGGCAGGCTTGTGCCTGGATTTTTTTTTTTTTTTAATTACTATCCAAGAAGAAGAGAAGACTTGATTTTGTCATAAATTCTGCTCCATGAATAGGTCTCTATTAAGCAACTACGATGGCCACCAGTGAACCAGGTGCTGGGGTTCCAGAAATAAATGACACCAGAAATAAATGACACCGCTCTGAGCTTTCCAGAAACTCAGAATCCAATGTGGGATCTAAACACACGCACGTCTACAGACTAAGGGGTAAGGCAACAGGGGCCAACGGATGTGGGAGAGCAGGTCAATTCTGTAAGGGATGGCTCCGAAGATACATGGTTTTTAACTGGGCCTGGCATGACCAGGATTTTGTCCAAATATGGAGAGAAACTATTTGGCAACAGGGAAACGATGAGACAAAGTAGGGTGTCTGGTCATATATAATCAGGAAGGAAGTAATCTGGTTTCGTGTTCGCTATGGGTGGACTTTCAAAAAAAAGGCTCCTCTGAGGATCTGTGGTCATTGCCAAGCCCTCAAGACAGCACACTAAGAATTATAAATAAATGGACCCATCTGAAGGGCCTCAGGTGTCTGGTAAAAAGCACATATCCTCTGTGGAAGAAAGAACTCTCTCCATATTTCAAAGAATCCTCACAGATAGAATTCCAACAAACATAAACTCACAATCAAAAATCATGAAACAGGGGCCCCTGGGTGGCTCAGTTGGTTAAGCGTCTGCCTTCGGCTCAGGTCACGATCCCAGGGTCCTGGGATGGAGACCCACGTCAGGCTCTCTGCTCTCTGGGGAACCTGCTTCTCCCTCTCCCTCTGCCTGACGTTTCCCCCGCTTGGGCTGTCTCTCTCTCTCTCAAGTAAATGAATAAAATCTTAAAAAAAAAAAAAAATCATGAAACATACAGGGACACCTTGTGGCTCACTTGGTTAAGCGTGTGACTCTTGATTTTGGCTCAGGTCAGAGCCTGCCTTGGGCTCTGTGCTCAGCAGGGAGTCTGCTTGAGGATTCTCTTTCCTCTCCCTCAGCTTCTCCCTCCCTCATGCGTGCTCCCCCCACCTCTCTCTCACTCAAATAAATAAATAAATCTTAAAAGCAAAAGCAAAAATCATGAAACACATAAGAAGCGAGCCCTCAAGAGTGGGAATGAGCAGAAGCATCGTAGGACAGAACTTTCCCTGTAAACATTTTAGGGACTGGAATTATCGGATACAGAATCCAAAAGTAAGTATAGTTAATGTGATTAATAAAACGGGGAATTAAAAACACAAGTAAGGAGAAAGAGATTATTAAAAAAACACAAACCACCATGTGTCCTCAGAAAAGGATAAAATAGAAACAAAGAAATAAAAAAAATATAATCATCCAGATTAAAAACTCAAAGGATGAGCATCAAAAACTGTAACTGCAATGGAAACATGCGAATATATTAAAACTTGTGAGTTAATATTGATACTAACAATACTTCTGTGGAAGGGCTAAACAGAAGATTAGAGATAACTAACGAGAGAATTAGTGAGTTGGAAGACAAGTAAGATATTATCCAGAAAACATTACAAAAAACCCGAAAGACTGAAAATGAAATGAAAGTTAAGAAACATAAAGGACAGAGTAAGATCTATCCTACATCTAACTGGAGTTCCCAAAAGAGAGACCAGAGAGAGATAATGATGGAGAGATAACATTCCAAGAGATAACTGCTGAAAACCCTCAGGAACTGATAAAAGTCACCAACCTTTGGTTTCAGGAAGCCCAATGAATCCTTAGCCAAAGAGATTCAAATCCACTCCTAAGGAAATAATAATGAGCTACAAAACGTACAAATGAGTGTGCATACGTGCACACACACACACACACACACACACCACCACCATCAACAACCAGGCAGAAGATATTACTTGAGAATTGTGCTACCAATTTCTCAACAACAACCGGCCAGAAGAAAATGGAATTCTATCTTTATTTACTTTATTTTAAAAAATATTTTATTTATTTATTTTAGAGAGAGAGAGCGTGCTCATACACAAGCAGGGGGAGAGCAGAGGGAGAGGGAGAGGGACAAGCAGGACAAGCAGGCTCTGCACTGAGTGTCAAGCCAGATTTCAGGACTCTGAAATGATGATTGGAGCCAAAATCAAGAGTCCCATGAGCAGACCACCCAGGCACGTCTGGAATACTATCTTTACATACTCAGAGAAAATAGCTGTCAAGCTAATGTTTTATACCCACTAAAACAATGCGTTAACAACAAGGATGACACACGATTTTAGCCAAACAGGAACCGAAAAGTTTATGACTAAAGGTCTTCACCACATGATATTCTGATCCCAGAAAGTAGGTCTGAGATACAAGAAGAAAGCTAAGTAAACAAAATGGAAAACAGGTGGAAAATCAAACCAAAGGTTAACTGCACAGAACATTAAAAATAAATGCCCGGGGTGGCTTAGTCGGTTAAGCCTTCCTCTTGATTTCAGTTCAGGTCACGATCTCAGGGTCGTGAGATCGAGCCCCATGTCATGCTCTGCACTGGGTGGGTGTGGAGTCAGTTCCCTCTCCTTCTCCATCTCCGTCTGCCCTCCCCTCTCCCGCTCTTTAAATAAATAAATAAATAAATGCCTGATTTGTGGCCCTGAAAAGAGAGAAACAAGATGTATCTAAACCCTTGTGTGACAACTGAATGTGTCACAACAGTGACTTTACATAAAGCATTCCAAGGTCGTTGCATTATTAGAGAAAAGACAGAGACACCAACTAATTTTATACCTTCTACAGTCTGCATGCATTAAAAGAATAGAAACAGTGTATTACCTGCAACACAGGAGAGGAAAAAACAGAGTGAAGGGAAGAAAGAAAGAAAAAAACTTTTTATCAATTAGAAAAAATGAACAGGGGTGCCTGGCTGGCTCAGTCAGTCAGTGGAGTGTGCAACGCTTGATCTTGGGGTGGTGGGTTTGAGCCCCATGATGGAAGTAGCGATTACTTAAAAATAAAGTCTTTAAAAAGTTAAAGAACAAATGAAGACTCAGAAACAGAAGAAAGAGAAAGCACAAAATAAAGATGGCAGAAAGAAATCCATACATATCTAAAACTAAAACCAATGTCAACCCAGCTCTGGACTGTTTACAGGGACAGGGCAAGAGTCTAAAACCACAGCCGTGGAAGGGAAACGAGCAGCAGAGAGCCATGGCAGAGGCACCAAACTGTTGCTAGGAAAGGAGGGAATGGCAGAAAACAGTAGGATCAGAGAGGCAGGAAGAGAGCCCAGAGTGACAAGCCAACACTCTCCATGACAGTATCTGCTACGGAGAAGTCAGGTACGTAGAGGCCCCCAGACGGGCTGCCAGGTGTGATCAGGGCGTGGGCCAGGGGCCTCTGCAAGGGCAGGGAGGAGTAGGGGGTTAAATGTTCTACTGTTTCAGAGCTGGAGAGAAGAGTGGGAGAGAGGAAGCAGGGACAGACAGGGTGAACTCTTCTCTGAAGTCCTGGCGGGAGAGAGTGATACGGGAGTTGGGGAGAGGCAGGGCCAAAGGAGAATGCGGGGTGCACAGGCCTAGGGAGGCAGCTGGGGCAGGACACAGGGGATGTAGGGATGGGACTGATGGTAGGCACTGACGTCCCAGCCTGGGGCAGGGGTGGGCAGGGGTGTTAAGGGATGGGAAAAATTCTGAATTTCAGAGCTGACCTGCTTTCAGGTGATGGCAAGACCACAGTGAACTTGTGGTCTGTGGCTGGTGATGGGAGGTGCGGCCCCAGGATCAAACATCACAGAGTGGGGGTTAGCCTACCAGCCCCGTCAGCCCCCAAAGGGTACCTGATGCTTTTCAGAAGGCCGGAGGGGATGTGGTCCCTGTGAGGAGGTTGTGATATGGTGCAGAAAACCACCACCAAAGCTTGGCTCTTGTTTTTCACCGAACGCACACGGGAGAGCCCTCCCCATCTGGAAGCCCATCCACGGCTGCCCCACTGGGAACGGGATGGGGTCACGGATGGCGTTCAGACATGACCCAGAAGACAAACCACGCATCAGCAAGAGTCATCACAGAAGTTACAGCTTCCCGTGTAAATCTGGAGGGAGGACCCACTCTTGCTTTCTGTGTGATCATTCTTCCCCGATTTTGATCCCCTTACGTATTACACACCGGGGCTACGGAAGGAAGAAAGGGAAAGCGGTCCGGCCACAACATGATCCCCTACTCTCAGCTTCCGACGGCACTGAAAATCCTCATGTTTCCAACACGTCTCTCAGTACTTCCAAAATAAACACACAATACAGCCTACAGATTTAATATCAGAAATGCCTTTACGATGTCGGTTGGAGAAGACAGAATTAAAACCCCGTACAGGTGAACCCGCTTCTAACAGTCCTTTTACTCCATTTATAAATACATAGATTAGAAAGATAATACACACTGATAAAAATTCACATAACACAGAAATGAATTAAAGAGAAAACAAAAGGCTTCTGTACTTGGGGGTAAGGCGCTGGGGATGGGGGAAGGGTCAGGTCTGCGAGCTACACACATTAATTAGTAAGTAGTAAGAACCAGTCATTTTACCTTTTGAAGCTGCTGATTCGACATACGTTTTCGGCCCTGCTTTGGCTTCTCACATCTTTTAACCCCCGTTTTGGACTCTACCCCAGTCTCTTGCCACCAACTCACCCCTTATTCGACAGGGCACGTCTTCGAGCATCTCCCGCCCAAAGCTAGAATTTTTAATTTAGCCTGGCCGTCTTGTTTTCTAATTTGTTTTTCTTTTTCTTTCTTTCTTTTTTTTTTTTTTCCTGAGCAAACAAAAATGAGTTGGGCCCAACAGTGACACAGGCTCTCACGGGCTAGCCCAGCAACCTGGTACGATGTGCAACCTGTTTCCTCGGGAAAAACCTTTCTGTTTTATGCATGAGCAACCAGAAGACACGTGACCGGAAATCGCAGGGACTTCCATAATCTCCATCTCTGCTCTGCCAGAAGAGTTCTCCCCTAGTCCCACCCGCCCTGTTAGCGACCTGAAGCTTTGTGAGCAGGGACGCTCTGGGGCCCGACTGTCCAGTGCCAGGCCTGGTTCTGACACTTGACCTCCGGAAAGCTCTTCAACCCAAATGACCAGATATACAGAAAGTGCTTACCACGGTGCCCGGTCCTTGGCAAGTGCTGCGTCCTAAGATAATTGGGGAGATTAGTTAAGAAAGGCATTTGCTTCTAGTTCGGGGAGGCCACAGACCCCTTGGAAGCTGGCGAGAGCTCTGGGTGCAAAGTGCACGCTCACCCCCGTTACCCTCGGCACAGCTGCACGTGCAACTCAAGTACCCCCTCGCCCCCCCCCCCCCCCGGCCCCGTCCTCTCTACACTGATGTGGGGATCTCAGGCGCAAAACTCTGTGGCAACGCTTTAAGTCTCATGTTCACAAGCAATGGGTTATTGAGCAACTCCCCCGTTTCAGGTTCCGCTTTCGGCAGAAATGTTACACCTTTCTTCCCCAAAGCCCTTCTGACCCCTGCCCGTTTTGCTCTCGATTCAGGCCAGATCCTCCCTGGGTCACCTTAAGACCATCTCTCTGTGTGCAACAAAGCTGCACATGCTCTTTGCGGATCATTCTGATCCTTCCCTACAGCCCTCGATGGTGGGGCCGCTTGTGCAGCGTCTCCTGACAGCAGGCCATGGCTCGGACCCGTGCCTGCTGCCCGCCCCCGCCCCCCCCCCCCAACCAGGCCCCCGCAGAGGTGGAAGCTGCAGACGCCCGGGCCCTTGCTCTTAATAAGCTTGGAAAGAGCACAAACCAGCAAAAGCCAAAGATGACAGAAGCCAGGAGGAACTCATGAGATGATCTAATTCCCTCATTAACCAGAGAAGTAACTTTCCCAGTGGCCACCTCACTCATTCACAGCCAAGCTGACAAGCTCCCGGCTCAGTACTTGGATTCCTTTGGCATGTTTCAGACTGTACCATGCAGGTGAGTTGCATAAAAATGCAGTTTCTGTACTTCTAGCAGGCTCCTGGGCCGCGATGCTGATGCTGGGGGTGCTGGGACCGCTTAGAGGAGCAAGGGTTTATGTCAAGGTTAATGGACTATCCCACCCTGGCTAAAGCCTCTTCACCCACCCTTCCCGTGGCTGTTTCAATGGCCTTTCTTCAGGAAAGCCTCCCTTCTCCTCCATCCTCCCTGATTATCGGCTCCCACGGCCTCTGTACCATTTTCCCTTTGAAGCGTTTATAACAACTGTAATTAAAGAGTATTTGTATAATTATTAGTTCAGTGTCTGTCTCCCAGGGAGACTACAAGCTGCATGAGGTCGGGCCCAGCACAGAGACGTAAATCATACTGTCAATGAAAGGGGAGCCCTTGTGCTCTAGGAGAGCCTGGCCCAGAATCCTGGAGTAGAAAGGGAAAGTTTGGGGGCGCCTGGGTGGCTCAGTTGGTTAAGCGACTGCCCTTGGCTCAGGTCATGATCCCAGGGTCCTGGGACTGAGTCCCGTATTGGGCTCCGTGCTAAGTGGGGAGCCTGCTTCTCCCTCTCCCCTCTGTCTCTCACCCTGCTTGTACTCTCTCTGTCAAATAAATAAATAAAATCTTAAAAAAAAAAGAAAAAGAAAGAAAGAAAGGGGAAGTTTACACCCATGGAAAACACCTTCTGGAGGCCTCAAGGGCAACAGATGATACTTCTAGCTTTAGGACTCCCAGCAGTTTTAAACACATACCAACTAAAATTTAAGCTGAAAAGGATACTTCAAAAGAAAAACATCTCCTAAATGTTTATCAGGAGCAAAATAGTCCCAGATCTGGTACTAGCCATTCTGCTTGGGGGATAGTTAGGCCTCTCAAAGAACCATTCCTTAGCGTCTTCCTTGGGTGAATGTCTTGGAGCACTGTGTGGGCTCTGGCTGTGGGAGTAGAGGGCACACGCCCTGGCCAGCTTCACTCCACTGCAGACCAACTGTTCCTTTTTGAGTTCTCCTGCTGCCATCCTTTTGAGGAACCCCAAAGCTCTGAGGCCTCAGCTCCTTGGCGTGGGGACAGATGCCTGACCTCTTTGCCAGGGAGGCAAAGTCCGAAGCCAGACAGCCAGGGTTCAAGTTTATCAGCTCTGTGCCCTGGGACAAGTGACTCAACTCCTCTGTGCTCTAGTTTCCCCATCCGCCAAATGGGAATACGAAGGGACATGACATACACTCAGAGCACAAGCCCGGCCCCAGATACGTGATTATTACTGTTCTCTGTCTATGCAGTGCAATTTGAGATCTCTGTTGTTTTGCACAATCTCTACCCAGTGCCCCCACCTATTCCGGACCGACTCTTCCCAGCATCTCCTGCCTTACCTGTCTGGAGCTTGTTTGAAGCCATGACTCACTGCAAAACTCTGCAGGTCCCATCAATCACCTTCTCATCCCCGCCTCTGTGTGTCACTCGTGGGTTCCTTCTGGGAGGGAGGTCTTCTCCCCAGTGCCCAGTACACGTACTCGCCAAGTATTACAGAGGGCCCACCATGTGCCAGGCTTTGCTCTGGGCACAGGGGCTCAGCAATGAACACAGACTTTCTACCCTCACAAGCTGACGTTCTAGAAGGAGATCTGACCCATGAACAGATACCAGTTCAGCCTCTGACTCTTCCTTACACCCATTCTTCACGGCAGACCAATCCTAAATAAATCGCACACGAGTACAAAGCATGAAGAAAGCAGGGCAGATCCCAAACTGCTGACTGTGACTTGGGGACATCCTGATGATGAAATGCTGCCCCACAGAACTGGAGGCTTTGCTCCTAGTTCCCCCCAGCAGTCATCACTGGCCTGTCAAACCTTTCGGAACAGTACATGGGCAACACACCGGGACAGTAAGGTGTTCCATCTACCTGTCCCCTGCAGGCAGCATACACCCATGGTTTCCTTATTCTCAGAGCCACGCTCTTTGGACAGAGCCTGATTCGGCACCCCCAGCAGGAAGAGAGGCCATGGCCTTGTGTTGAAGAGCACCGGACATGGACTCTGGAAGCTCACGTTCAAATGCTGACTCTGCCCGCAGAGTGTGGCCCTGGGCATGGAGCTTTTCTTGTGCCTCGGTTTCTCTTAGACAATCTCTGACGTGTCTTCCAGCTCTGAAGTCTTAGGGTTGAGATCAACCATCATCATTAACAGGAGTCTCAGCAGATGCAGAGATGCCTTCATTCAGCAACATGAGCCTGGGACCCGGTGGTGAGCAAACACCCTCTGAGACACACCGGCCTTCTCCTTTATTTACTCCCTTCTAACTTCAAACTTGAACTTTTTAAGCAGACTCTGGTAGAAATATCTCTGGGCCCCAAGGCAAACCTAAAATAGAAGTCGTGCAAAATCTCCGGTGGTCCCATTAGTCTCCCTTCCTTCAATCTGAGACGGCTCCAGACCTTGTCTGTCTCCTTGTCTCCAGACGGCGAGCCTAAAATAAGTCTCCCTGGTAGGAAATGCCCGGTTGGAATGGAAGTGACCCCAGTACGGGACAAATGGCCTGCCGGCCACACACCACAGGATGAGGACTCACCTAGGAATCTGCCCGGAGAACAGTGAGCACCTGTCCCCATTTTGACTCAATGCATCTTCCTCCATAGACAAGTGGGCAACCAGGAGAGACCACAGGAAAGAAAATGTGACCCAAATGCTCAACCCCCCGCCCCAACTCAAAAGAAAGCAGCTCTACTCCCATTGCCCTCGAGTGAGAAGCCAGGTCTTGCAGGTGTCTGGAGCACGGGAATGCAGCTGGAGCTGTAGGTGACCAATTAGGGTCAGGCAGGTGCCTGGCCTAGGGTGACATGTGGCTCATGGGCCAGTTGATAAAGGCATCAAGAAAACTCTAGAAAACAATATTCCCTTTAAAATAAACAAGAAAGCTGGGGTGCCTGGGTGGCTCAGGTCATGATCCCAGGGTCCTTATCCAGCCCCATCGGGCTCTCTGCTCAGCGGGGAGCCTGCTTCCCTGTCTCTCTCTCTACCTGCCTCTCTGCCTACGTGTGATCTCTGTCAAGTAAATAAACAAATAAAATAAGCAAGAAAGGTACGATCATACTGGGTCACCCCCCCAAAACTGGACAGGCCCCTGGCTTAATCACCAACACTAAAAATACATGTTCTATGTCTAATGACAATTAGGGGTGGTTTTCTTCCATTCTCCCATAAGACCCGGTACTCTGAAGGCCCCCTTCCCCCCAGAAAAGCACAACAGGGATGCAGGGCCTGGGGCCCTTTACTTGGGAGAAATGAACTTTGACTGTTTTTGCTTACACGTGTACAAAGGCAGAACTCAAAGAGTAGCTTCAAAGTTGGCTGGGTGACCCCTAAGGGTGCAAAGTCCTGCTCTGCACACCTGTGGGGGAATTTTTTGTGAATTTCCCAGGCGCCCACGGGAACCTTTTCCGTCCCCTCCAGGTCCACACCGGCTAGGAGTTTCCACTTTGCATAGAAATAAAGGCGCTCAGGGCGTTCTTAACAGTTAGGGCGCTCAGCCTGCAGCTCAAAGGTGGGCCACCAGGATGGTCATTCGCGGACCGCTCAGACGGGGAAGGACGAGCACCTAGCAGTGTCCCTGTGAAAACGCACCCAGGCTACGGCTCTGCTTTTGCCCCAACCAACGCTGAGCTTAGAGATACACTAAGGACCGTTTCGGGTTAGTTAAAACCCACGCCAGCACCTCCCAGGCCTCTTAAATCTTCCCAAACTACAGCTCAGACTGGAGGGAAGCAGTTGCAGCGACCATAAAAGTCATCTTAAAAGGCAAGTTGGAAAAAAACCCGATACGCACTAGTTAGCAAGTCCGCAGTTCGGGGGGCGGTGGCACTAGGGCCGGATCTGTGGGATCCGCGCGCCTGCAGGGGCTGCCCCGTCGGTCCCTGGGTCCCCGCGCCCACCCGGCAGCCTCCCGGCCCCCTAATCTGACGCCGCCGATCACACCCCACAGCTCCGTCCAATTAGGAAAATGACCGCGAGGAGACAGAGAGGGGCGACGAGGAAGGGGGAAGTGAAACTAGGGAGCCTGGGGACAGGCCGTGGGGACCCCGCCAGCCGGCGAGCGCCTTCAACAGGTCCCCCGCCCGGGGCGCCCCGACGCCGGCCCGGCCGGGTTCCAGCAGCGCACCGCGTGTGGCCGCCGGCTGCCCTCCGGGGCGCCCCGGATCCCCCACCTCCTCCGCGGCGGCGCGCTCGGCCCTCCCCCGCCCCCCACCCGGGACGGCGGGGACGCGCAGCAACCGCCCCCCCCCGCCCCCCCCCCCGCCACCCGGAGAATAAAGTTTGTGGGCAGCCGCAGGGGCGGGGCGGCGCGGCGAGGGGGTGAAACTTTGAGTCCCGGGCCGGGTGTGGGGGGAGCGCGCGGGGCGCCGGGACACCCACGTGCGGGCCCGGGAGCCGCCGCCGCCGCCGCCTCCCCGGCCTCCCGCTCCGCCGCCGCCGCCGCCACCGCGGCGCTTTCCTTTCATTTCTGCTTCTCTCTCTCCCTCTCTCTCTCCTCGCTCGCTCTCTCATTCGCGCGCTCTCCTCGCTCTCGCCCTCTTTCGCTCGCTCCCTCCCTCCCTCCTTCCCCTCCCCCTCCTCGCCCCCCCACCCCCCAGACGCCATCTCTCCCTCTTTCCCCGGCTCTCCCTCTCTCCCTCCAGCTCCCCGGCATGAGGGAATGTGGAAGTGAAAGGAAAAGACGACATGTTTGCAGCGCGGCGCGGGCCTGCGCGCGGCCGTCCCCGGGGAGAGGCGGGGGGCGGGTCGGCCGCGGCCGCCTCGACCCACCCCCGCGCCCCCCGCGCCCCCGCCGGCGCGCCGCCCGGGGCTGCGGGGCCGGGGGCCGGGGGGCCGCGCGGGACACTCACCCTGCTCCGGGCGCGGCTCCTGCGCTGGGGCCCTCGGCGGGCCGGGGCCGGGGCCGGGGCCGGGCCGGGGGCTCCTGGCTGCCCACCGCCCGGGCTGCTGCTGCGCGCCCGCCGCCCGCCTCCACGCGCGCCCGCCGCCTGCTCCTGCCGCCCTCCCTCCGGCTCCTCTCTTTCTCTCTCTCTCTCTCTCTCTCTCCCTCCTCTCTCTCCCTCTCCTCTCTCGCTCTCTCTCCCTCCTGCTCGCTCTCTCCCTCCCTGGAAGAAGGGAATGAGGCAGGGCTGACGTGAAGGGATGCAAAACAGCTCCTCCTAACCCAGCTCGCAGAGGAAGAGAGACAGAAAAGCAGCCCTTTTATCTCTCTTTTGTTTTCTCACTTCCTTCCACCCCCCCAGCACCCCCCTCTTGTCAGCCCAAGTTTTCTTTTCTCTTTCTACCGCAGAGAGGATTTTTCTTCCTTTCTTTCTCTTTCTTTCGGTTCAACTCTCCCACTCAAATTGAAAGCCTGGAGGGTTTTCTTTCTCCTTTTTTTTTTCTTCCCTCTTTTCTTCCTTCTTCCTCCTTTCTTATTTCTCTAAAAGGGTTTTGTTTGCTGTGGGAGTTTCGTTTGAAAATCAAGTCACGCCTTTTTTCCTCCTTTTCTTTCTTTCTCTTTTTTTTTTTTTTCTCCTCTCAGCAGAAAAGGGGAACAAAGATTAACTGAAGCGGGGGTGAGGGGGAGCGTCAGAACCTCGCATGGAAATGGGGGGCCCGGCCCGGCCCCGCACAAAGGGGGCCGGGGGGCTGCGTGCCCCCTCCCCCCTGGGAAGCCCGGGGCGTCCTCCCGAGAGGAGGGTCGGTGGGGGTGGGGGCGGGGGCAGCGGCGGCGGCTGGGTGCAGGTTCCTTCCGAAGTGCGGGCGGGGGCCGCCGAGTCCGCCCCTCCCCAGCCAGGGGTGGAAAGCTGGGTGTGTTCTTTACTTATATATTTTTAAAGTAGGCAGATGGGCTTGGAACAAACATCCCCGCAGAGCACTGAACTGTAAAAGAGCCTTTAAACAGCTGTTTGCAGAGCCCTGGACGGCCAGGCTCGAGGGAGCGGCGCGGGCTGCGAGTGCCGGGACCGGGTTGGGAAGGGACTCGGAGGAGGCGCTGGGATCGGCCCCCCGTGGGCTCTCCCATCCCCGGGCCTGGGCCTCGGCCCCCCCCCACCCCCGACCGGGCGCACGGCTGGGGGGCGCCGAGGCGTGGCCGTTCGCAGCGCGGGGGGTCAGGCCCCAGCGCCTCCCCGCGGTGCCGCGGGCTCTGGCACAGCCTGGCCTCCCCCAGACCCCGCTCCCGGGCAGGCCGGACCCTCGGCCTCCAACGTCCGGAACGCCCGCCACTCGGAGCCGCTTCTTGACTCAGACGCTGGGCCGGTCTCGAGTCCTCGGACTGAGCCGGGCACAGCCGCCAGGAAGGGTCAATTATTCATGGGGCGCCTGGGCGTGCTCCCAAGACCTGCTCTGCCCTCAGCTTCTCCGAAGAAGTGGGGAGAAGACAAGGCAAAAGTTCCCAGAGCAAACTTGGCCACGTTTCTCATTTTCCCAAGTAAGTATTGAGCACCTGCTGGATGCCTGACCCTCGGACTGAGGCAGCTGCCAGCGGCTGGGGAGAAACGTGAGGTCTTCGTGGGCCCCGAGGGTTTCCGCAGGAAACAATGCCAGAGCGGCTGCAGCCCAGGACCAGGTCATCGAGAGGAAGGAAAGCCTGAATCCTCACCCCTCCCTCCTCTCTTCCTTCCCCTTCCCTTCCTTCCTCCGGCTGCTTCTCCTTGGCTCCACCCCTTCTCCTCATCAATTCCTCCCACACTTCCCTGCTCTCCCTGGCTTTTCACTGGAGGGTCCCTTCTCCCAGCGAGGAGCAGATGCTGAGCCCCATTGTCTCTCCCCCAGTGACTGCAGTCTCCCGGGGACAGAACCTGCCACTCTTCACCCCTCCCCCCAGCCCAGAGGCCCCGGCCTTTAGAGACTTGGAGCCCCAAGGCCACTGCCCCTCGCCCCACCCTAAACCAGCTCCTGGTGTTCTGAGCAATGACTCCAGTCACTCAGAACATGGTTTGTTTCTGCCTGGGAGTGAGAAAACAGTATCCCGAGACTTCTTTGCTTTAGCAAAGGAGGACACCGTGGTTTTCACATCAGAGCGCTGAGCCAGGACGACCCCAGAGCATTCGCCTACTATGCCCTCTTAATAGGATAGACAGGAAGCCACATTGCTGTCATTTTATATCCTCCCACTTAGTGCACCTAAGCTGTATTCTCCAAACAAAGCAGAACACAGCTCTGATAATCAAGCATTCAATTAACAAATGCTTACTGGCTCCCTCCTCTGTGCCCACCACCGTGCTGGTTGCTGAGGACCTCGCCATCGGCCCGAGTGGCCCTGGCTTAGGCTTCGCAGCCCTGCAGGGGAGGGAAAGTGGCAAGAGGACAGGCAACCACGATGCCGTGTGATACATGCCAGGATGAACCAAGGAAGCCCGTAAGGGTACTCGGGCTGGGGTGCTCAGGGATGGCTTTCTGGAGGAGGTGGCATCTCAATGAGTAGGCCTGTGCCAGGCAAATGTGTGGGAAGGTACAGCCTGTCCAAAGGCCCCAGGGCAAAAGAGAACATTCTTACAGATTCTTGGAATTGCCAGAAGTATTTGCTGTAGTGTGGAGTAGAACGGGGGAGTGGGGAGTGAGGGCCGTGGTCAGGCACACAAGTCAGGGAGGGGCCGGTGGGGAGTGTGTCAGGGCGTAAGTCGGGGAGGGGGGCCGTATCTGCGCGAGATACAGTACATTTTAACTTCTTCCACTTGCTAGCTTCATGAACTTGGGTGACAGCAGCCTCAGTGAATGACTTAGACTCAGTTTGGTCACTCCTGTACTGGGCCTTCTGTTGAAGAGCCCAGGCTTACTTGCCGCATGTCCCTGGGCAAGTTGGCCCAAGTTTTCTCATCTGTAAAACGAGGATGAAAGCCCCTCACAGAGTTATTGTGAGCCTTGCCTGAGCCCATCCCCAGCCCAGGATCTGGGACAGAAACGCTGATATATGGTAACTTTTATTCGTTGTTATAGATCAGGGAGTGACTGATGGGGAGGTGCCCATACAACCTGGAAGTGACATTACATTCTGGGTTGAAACCAGAATGACTCACGGTGTCAGAAATGTGATGTGCTCCCTGGGGGAGAAGCATTCCTTCGAAGATGGCCCCTGTCCTGGTGGGTGACTGGGATTGGGGCAACACCGATGTCTGATCAGGATGCCCAGGGTATCCTCTCCTGAACGTGACTGGAATGCAGAGACCAGAGTTCCAGAGGCCCGGCCTGATCAGTGGAGTTGTATGGCCTGCCCGAAGAACAAATAGGAACCCTAAAATCCAGGAGGGCCCCTAGGAGCAGACACCTGGCTGTGTTTGCTCAGCGGAGAGAAGTAGACACAGACATTCACAACAAGGGGGAGAGGGAGAAAAAGATTATTGACTCCTCCAGAGCCCGAATGAAATCCCTTAAAACCTCTCAGGCCTTTGCTTGGGTTCCTCATTCCCCAAGCAACCGGCAGATGAACTTGGCCCCACCAAAATGCCCCTGGATGGAGGCAGACCCTGGTGTTCCAGCTCCTGCATTGTAAACATTTTATATCTCTATTATTTCTTTATGACACAAGTTCATTGTGAAAGAATTTGAAAACCAGCTAAGCCCAACAGAAAAAGAACCCCCTGTAGAGACATTGTATTTTGGTGGAGATCCTTGGACAATTTATACCCACATACCCGCATGTAAATGCACATCCCGGTGAAACTGTGCAGAGTAAATCTTGTTAAACAGATGAATGATGATACGTGTAAATATGTTATTTTTACAAAAATAACAAAAATGACATAGCACTATGCATACTGAATTACAACAACTTCTCTACTTGGTAATAGGCCACAAATATCCTTCCTGTGTATGAACATCCACATCATCACCCACGGATGATGCCGTTCCATGGTGTGTGTGTGTCTTCATTTGTTTAAACGAATTGTTGCACTGTGGGATGTTTCCAGTTTTCCACTTTCATGGACCCGCTCTGATGAACATACTTGTGCAGGCTCCCGAGTGCCAGGTGGATGTCGGCTTCTGGTCATCATTTCACATAGGAGGACACTGACACGCCGAAGTGTTAAAGCAGACTTCCCAAGGCCACAGCTGTGGTGTGGCTGAACCAAACTTGGAAGCCAGAGTTCCCATTTGGGAATTCCTTTCCGGGAAGTCTGTTTTCTCCTATTCCTTTTTTTTTTTTTTTTTTTAAAGATTTATTTATTTATTTATTTGACAGAGATCACAGGTAGGCAGAGAGGCAGGTAGATAGAGTGGGGGAAGCAGGCTCTCTGCTGAGCAGAGAGCCTGACGCAGGACTTGATCCCAGGACCCTGAGGTCATGACCTGAGCCGGAGGCAGAGGCTCAACCCACTGAGCCCCCCAGGTGCCCCTGTTTTCTCCTATTCTTTAGAGCAACTGTTCCCTCCATGTACCTCCCCGGTCCCGTGACGATGGTCGGGGCAGGTGACCCACATCCTTCTCTGACACCTTTTACACTTCAGGAATGTCCCCTTCTGGGGGGGGGGGGAATTGGGAGGAGTAAAAGCGGTCATGTATGACGGGGGCCGCACGACGCTGCATTTCGTACATTGTAACGCCTCCGTGAATGTCAGGAGCTCCCAGCAAGGGCCTAGACGCACAGTCAGACACCAGTGCTATTGAGCCAAATTTGCCCTGACCTGCCCCAGCCCAGGAAGGAAGCCTCCAGATTCACACCAGGGAGGGAGAAATCCGCTGTGGTGAGGCAGAAGCAGCCAATGGCGGCATCTCCAGGGCCTGCCATGGTTCCCCGCCTAAGAGCCGAAATGGGAAGGAAGGTTTGTTATTATGAGGTGTACTCACCCTCGTGGTCTCCCTGAGGGAGGACGTGTGCATGCCACAGGCTTCCAGAATGTTCGTTGGTAACCAACATCTCTGAAAATCTGAGGAATGTTGTAAACTGAGAAAAGGGATGAAACACAGCTCTTCCGGTGTTTCAATTGATGTGCTCACCAGAGTAATGGCTTGGAGATTAGCAGGTGAATATTAAAATCTGTTTCTTTGTGTGTGTTTTTTTTTTAAAGATGTTATTTACTTATTTAAGAAAGAGCATGAGCAGGGAGGAGAGGAGGAAGCAGGCTCCCCGCTGAGCAGGGAGCCTGATGCGGGGCTCAATCCCAGAACCCTGAGATCATGACCTGGACCGAAGGCAGATGCTTAACCAGCTGAGCCCCCCAGGCGCCCCTAAAATCTTTCTTTCATTGACAGAACTAAACCTTTTAAAACTGACCTTTTAAAAAGTATGACGGTCACTTTGCAGTATTTAATATTGGATTTTTAGTATCAAACCTCCTACTGGAATCTGGTCAGTGGAGGGTGTCAGACCCCGGGGTTGAACTAAAAAGAGCCATGGGAAGCAGAGGTACGTCTGGGGCCCCCGAAGGACTGGCTCAGTGGCAGGAGACCCAGAAATGGCAGAGAATCACTGAGAACTAGGGTGGTGACCGGGGTCCCACAGAAGGTGGGCAATGACTCAAAATCCTCAGAAGTATAGCAGCACAATTTGGGAATAACCAGGGTTTCCAGAGCAAACCCAAAGAAAAGCAAAAGTCTGTGTGGCTAGATGGGGTGAACGTCTGACACCTGCAGATTCTTTTTCCAGGAGTAATGACAGGTACATCAGACAGGTACATCAGCCCCCCGACCCCCTTCTTGTGACCCAGGGTGCGTGTCTGCCATGAGTTCATTCCCATCGTGTAACTTAGCAGGCCTTATTTGCATAAATATAAGAATAAAAATATGCCCAAAGAAACACGGCCACTGACCATAAACAGGAAACTGCCAGTGTCACCAAACAGTTAAAAACAAATAAATACGTAAAAGCCACAGTGATGACAGGTATTGCTATGGGAGGGCTAATTAGTACGAAGTCTGGAAAATTGGTTGATATTAGAGATCAAGAGTTTAAAAGTTACTCTGATTCAGTAACTTCGGTTCTAGAAGTCTGAGAGAAAGACAGCAAGGTGAACAAAAATGCATGTGAAGGATGTTTATCAAAGTGTTATTCATGTTGGCAAAAGTTACAGACAAAAAGGAGGAGAAGGAAATAACCCAAGTATTCAACAATGAGGACATTTTTAAAGAAGTTAGGGTATGCACATTTGCTGTAGTACTATATAGCTCCTAAAAACCATGTTTTTTAAAAAAAAGACTTAATTGATTAACTAATTAATTAATTTAGAAAGCATGGGTTGGGGGAGATGGAGAAAATCTCAAGCAGACTCCCCACTAAGCACGGAGCCCAATGTCGGGTTCCATCCCATGACTCTGAGATCATGACCTGAGCAGAAACCAAGACTAGTGGTGAGCCACCTCTAAAAACCATGTTTTTGAAGAATATTTAATGACCTGGGAAATGTTTGTAACATCGGGAGCAAGATACAAAATTGGATCTGTGTCAGAATTATATTTTAGTACAATTTTATGTACACATACATATTTATCCCCTGAAACACATATTTATATGTTTTACACATATAAATTTAATATAAATATAAATATGTGTAAATAAATAACATTTATTTATCCCCCAAAACACATATAAAATAATAGGAAGGAAATACAAGTTTAAAAGAGTTATTCTTGGGGACACCTGAGTGGCTCAGTGGTTAAGTGTCTGCCTTTGACTCAGGTCGTGATCCCAATGTCCTGGGATCGAGTCCCACATTGGGCTCCTTGCTCAGCAGAGCCCAGTACCAATACCTTCCTCTACCTCTGCCTGCTGCTCCCCGGCTTGTGTTCTCTCTTTCTCTCTCTCTCTCTCTGGCAAATAAATAAATAAAATCTTAAAAAAAAAAAAGTTATTTCTGTTTGTGGGAATTGTAGGTGACTTTTATTTCCGTCTTTGACTCTTAGCGCATTTGACAACTTTCTATGTTGATGATACTATTTTTATTTATTTATTTATTTATTTATTTATTTATTTTTTAAAGATTTTATTTATTTATTTGACAGACAGAGACCACACGTAGGCAGAGAAGCAGGTAGAGAGCGAGGAGGAAGCAGGCTCCCTGCCGACCAGAGAGCCCGACGCGGGGCTCGATCCCAGGACCCTGGGATCATGACCCGAGCCGAAGGCAGAGGCTGTAACCCACTGAGCCACCCAGGCGCCCCAGTGATACTATTTTTAAACAAGGACCGATATTTGGAGAGCAAAATCTAGGCTTCTTACCCCCTCCATAGTCAATGGCGAAAAGACCCAGTCCAGGCCTTCAAGAAGCTTCTACTCCGTAGGAGAAAACAGTCAAGCAAACAGCAAGTGAATTCTGCAGAATGTAATTCTACCTCCCCCCTTGGAAATGTTCGAGGACCTAGGAGGAAAGAGGAACCAGCGTTTTGGTTGCTGATGATTTGGGCTCTGGGTTGAATAGACTATCTGTTGTGAAAGTGTATTGTGCAAAAGGAGAATGGGGCTTTTTATGAAGGGAGATAAAGAGGGCCGGGGTGGAAACTGCTAGGCTGGGGGAGGAGGAGGCAGGCCTGGACGTGGCAGGTGGACTGTGGGCAGGGCTGCCCTGAAGGACCTTGCAAATTGTCCTCCTCGTCCTACACCTGGGTCACAGTGTCCAGGGCCCGCCGGGTGCTTGCCGCTCTGTTCGTAACAGGGGCTCAGCAAATGTGTACTGTCCATAAGAATGGATGAAAGAATCAGCATGTAACATCAGGGATCACGCTCACACATTTCCTTTAAGGCATCAATTGAACATGTTGTCTGGAAAAGAAAGACGCCATTGTGAAGCCATGACGATGAGCAGGACAGGAGAGGAACTGATACTCTTCACCAAGGCGGCAAGGTGTGCATGTGTGTCTGGGTGTTTGTGCGTATGCGTGTGTCGGCTTTAATGTCAGGAGGGACCTGAGTTCAAGTTTGAATGTGGCCACAAATGGAGTGGAGGAGCTCTTGGCTGTGGCAGCTTGCCAGCTGTGTGACCTTGGCCAGACCCAGTCTCGGAGTGCTTCACTGCCTAGAAAATGGGCTTAGGACCACCTACGTTCCTGGAGATCAGACGAGATAACTACGCCTGCAAGAGAATGCTGTGTAGACAGCAAAGCACTCTGCAAATGGGACGAGCTTTTAATGTCAGTATGATTACCTATAAACCCCTAGGCATCACCTGCTCGGCAGGGACTGGGGAGGGGTAGGGACCATAGGGTGACGGCTTTGCTGTGTCAAATCTTCAGACATGAATTCTCTTTTTGGTCTCCTGCTTTTGCCTTTAATCTTTGCTTCATCAACAAACATTTACTGAGAACCCACAAAGTGCCCACCACCCTCAGGGGTCTCCCAGGCAACAAAGGGTGACACGGCTAAGACTAGTGATGACTTATACGAAGAACAAAAGAGGAGGACCCAGATCTTATCTTTGGGGAGACTTTCTTAGAAGTGGTGACGTTTAAGATGAGTCTTGAAAGAAAAGCGGGAATCAGCTCAGGGAAACAAGCAGGGGACACGCTTTGAACAGGGGAACAGACTTTAGGAAGTTCCTTATGCTGCAGTTTCCCGGTCTGAAGCCTTGTCCTATCCCACTGCTGAATGAGACAATACACGCAAAGGGCCTCGCACAGAGTCTGGCCTTCGGTTGTTACCGTAGAAAAAAGCCAGTTCTTTGTCCTCTTGGTATCAAAATCACTTCCCCTTTGAAGCTTACTTCCTGCTCACATTTTGCACTTTCCCCCCAGCTCCTGAAGATATTTTGCCTGTTGGCTGGGGCCGTAAGTCCACAGAGTAATTTTAAAAGTGGAATTTTCGACCATAAAGAAAAATCCCAGTAAATTTGAAATACAGACCTCGTATGGATCACATCCTTCATTCACAATACGGTGAAACGAGAAACGAATGGCAATTGGTTCTTTAAAATTCTCCGGAATAGCTTTTAGATAAAAGAGAAAAGGATAAAGAGTTAATTTGGAAAATAACCCAAAGACGAACCAGATCTATGAAAACCAACGGTGTATGTGAGAAGTTCTACTAAAAGAAAAAAAAAATTTTTTAAAGATTTTATTTATTTATTTGACAGAGAGAGAGAGAGAGATCACAAGTAGGCAGAGCAGAAGGCAGAGAGAGAGGGGGAAGCAGGCTCCCCGCCGAGCAGAGAGCCCCATGCGGGGCTTGATTCCAGGACCCTGAGATCATGACCCGAGCCGAAGGCAGAGGCTTAACCCACTGGGCCACCCAGGTGCCCCTCTACTCAAAAATTTATTTAGCTTTATTTATTTATTTATTTATTTGATGGAGGTTGTGGAGGGAGAAGCAGAGGGAGAGAGACAAGCAGACTCTGCCTCACGAGCACAGAGCCCAATGAGGGACTTCATCTCTCAACCCTGAGATCATGACCTGAGCTGAAATCAAGAATCAGACCCTCAACCGACTGAGCCACCCAGTTGCCCCCCAAATTTGTTTAGCTTTTCAGATGATTTTACTATTAAAATCAGAAGAAGTTAAACAAATAAAATATTCACTACATAAATTTAGAAATATCAGAACACAAAACCCCAACTAAAGATAAGGAAGGAAGGATGCCTGGGTGGCTCCGTGGGTTAAGCATCTGCTTTTGCTCAAGTCATGGTCCTGGGATCCCAGGATGGAGTCCTGCATGGGGCTCCCTGCTCAGTGGGAAGCCTGCTTCTCCCTCTCCCCCTGCCCCTCCCCGCCTGCTTGTGCGTGCACACCCTCCCCCTCTCAAAAGATAAATAAAATCTTAAAAAAAATAATAAGGAAGGAAGAGATCAGGCAAAAAGCAGAAAAGAATAAATTAGGAAAATGGAAAACAGTCCAATTAATGCGTGTGCCTTTGAGTCGGTTCCTTTTGCAAAAACGAGGTCTAGATAATACAATGGGGCAAACGTAATGAAGAAAAGAAAGCAGAAACAAACACAAGCCGAAATGGTGGGAATAACAGAAGCACAAAGACTTTAAAAATAAAAATCTAGGGGCGCCTGGGTGGCTCAGTGGGTTAAAGCCTCTGCCTTCAGCTCAGGTCATGATCCCAGGGTCCTGGGATCGAGCCCCGCATTGGGCTCTCTGCTTGGCGGGGAGCCTGCTTCCCTCTCTCTCTCTCTGCCTACTTGTGATCTGTCAAATAAATAAATAAATAAATCTTTAAAAATAATAAAAATAAAAATAAAAATCTAAAAGGATAGTATGGGACGTTGCTGACAAATTTTGAAAACTCCCATTAAAAAGGCAATTTTCTGGGAAAAAGAAGATAGAAAAATTTCCCTGTGTGACAGAATCAAAAGGAGAAAATCTAAAGTGCCTCCTTCGGTTTCTGCTCAAAAGCACCCTGGACAGAGAGACTTCCCCAACCAACTTTCCAAAGCCCCGCACTCCCACCCCTCTGTGTTTCCATTTTCCCCGGAGCGCTTCACACCATCTGATATGACATATGTCTAATTGCTTCCTTGTTTCCTTTCTTCTCTCCCCCCTGGAATAGGAGCTTCCTGAGAAGAGAGAATTTGGTTTTGTTTTTTTTTTTTAATTAAACTTTTTGTTTTGACATAATTGTGTTTTTTTAATTGAATGTTTTATTTTGAGATCATTCTAAGAAAACCGCTTGGCTTGCTGCTGTATACCTACTGCACAGAACTGGCACACAGCGGACTCTAGAAGTAAATACTGGTTTAATGAATAAGTGAATTGAGGAAGAATTTAAGGGAGAGATCGAGAGCAAAGTTGTCAGTCCAGAGGGTTTTACTAGGGGGGAGGGTGGACGTCTTTGAAAGTTATGGGGCATGAGTAACCCCATGTTCTAGAAATTAAACCAAAATATAGCATTTTCTCAATGAAGAAAACTGCCTTTTTTTTTCCCCCCTAAGAGAAGACTTGAATAAGGAGAGACACATCCTATGCCTGGGGTAAAGGTTAAATAATGTATAGGTAGAAAGGTGAAATGAATTTAATGGCTTAGTGCAAACCCAAATGTGACTCTTTTTCAGACTTTTGCAAAAAAAAATATAAAATTCATTTAGCAATATGAACAATTTCAAAGAAAATTTTGTAAAATGAGAGGAAGGATGGAGGAAACTGATCTATATATAAAACATACTACAAAATTATAATATTTAAACATACTAGAAAATTATAATATTTAAAATTGTGTGGTATTAGGGCAAAGATATACAGTTATTTTATTTTTTATTCATCTTATTTTAATTAATTAGTCATTTATTTTAGGAAAGAAGGGAGACACAGAGTGTGCTGGTGCTGGGGGGATGGGAGGGACTGAGGGAGAGGGAGGATTGTAAGCAGCTTCTATACCCAGCACAGAGCCCAGCTCGGGCCTCCATCTCAAGACCCTGAGATCACGACCTGAGCCGAAATCAAAGGTTGGTTGCTTAACGGACTGAGCCACCCAGATGCCCCTATTTTTCTTATCTTTTTGTGTTGTTTTTATTTAAATGATGTGCAGTTATTTTATTTTATTTTATTTTTTAAAGATTTTATTTATTTATTTAACAGACAGATTACAAGTAGGTAGAGAGGCAGGCAGAGGGAGAGGGGGAAGCAGGCTCCCTGCCGAGCAGAGAGTCCGATATGGGGCTCGATCCCAGGACCCTGGGATCATGACCTGAGCCGAAGGCAGAGGCTTTAACCCACTGAGCCACCCAGGTGCCCCAATGTGCAGTTATTTTAATAGATTAAAATAGATAGCTCAAGGGGCGCCTGAGTGGCTCAGTCAGTTGAGCATCTGCCTTCAGCTCAGGTCATGATCCCAGGGTCCTAGGATCGAGTCCAGCATTGGGCTCCCTGCTCAGAGGGGAGCCTGTTTCTCCCTCTGCCTGCTCCCCCTGCTTGTACTCTCTCTCTCACTGTCGAATAAATAAATAAAATCTTTTTTAAAAAAGATTTTGTTTATTTTTAATTTTATTTTTAGAAAAGACTTATTTATTTATTTTAGAGAGAAGGAGAGCAGGAGCACGAGGGTGGGGAAGGGGCAGAAAGAGAGGAAGGGAGAGAAGCCGACTGCCCGCTGGGGGCAGATCCAGTCATGGGGTTCGATCTCACAGCCCTGAGATCAGGACCTGAGCCCACCCAAGTCAAGAGTCGACACCTAACCAACTGAGCTACCCAGGCCCTCCAAGATTTTATTTTTAAGTAATTCCCACACCCAACATGAGGCTCAAACTCACAACCTGGAGATCAAGAGTCACCTGGTGCACCGACTGAGTCAGCCAGGTGGCCCTAGAAATGACTTTTTAAGCTTAGACTCAGTGGAGGAAATCAACAGTAAAAAGAACATTTTGGGTGATGTAAATAAGTCAAACCTTACTATGTTAAGAAAACAAAAATTATCTCCAAGATCTATAAGGTGAAGAAATCAAGTCGCAGTTAGGAGAATGTTCACGTAAGGAAGAAACGTGTACACAAAACAAAGCTATTTTTGTGTGAATATACCGTGTGTGTAAATATCTAGGAAGTGGTGAGATACTGACATACTAGCATTTGGAGGGTGGTGGGCTGAGGGGCCCTTTATTTGAAGTGTATAATTTAAAATTTTTTACATCAAGAATATGCCCATGTTCACTTATACCATTTTAAAAGGTAAAGTGGTGACGAAAACAAAAAGGCAGAGTGTGTTAGACATTTCTAAATATTTTAAAAGCCGTCTTTAAAAATTATATAAACAGCAGGTATAAATGATTTCTTTTTAACTGTAAAATCCCAACAGATAAATGATCAAAAGATACCATAAGTCAGGTCACTCAGGAGAAAATAACCAGAAAACAAAACGACAAGAAAATGTTCATGCTCACAGTCATTTAAATAAATCCCAAGTGGAAGTCTGCACGGAGGGTTCAGATTCTAGCTTCCCTTCTGGGCTCCAGGACTGGCTCCCTCTTGGGGGAGCCCACAGCCCAAGGGGGTCCCTGCCCAAATGCTCCTCGCTGGAGATTTTGCCAGCGCTGCCCTCCTGTGGAGTGCGTGGCCCTGTCCTGCCCCCACACGGCCCTCCAGCCCTTTCTGCAACAGGACACAGTATGGGCGGAAGGAGATCCCGTGGGTTGGCCAGGATCAGACAAAGCTGAGACCTTTGCTAGCACCTGAGCACTAGAGCATGGGGAAAGGTTGGCATTAGGGCTTTCCAGAGCTGGGAGGAAACCAGGAGATGAGGTGGGCAGGATGGAAGAAAACAGGGATTTTAAAGCTCACGGAGCAGGGGCCCTGGGGTGGCTCAGTCGGTTAAGCGTCCAACTCTTGTTCTCAGCTCAGGTCTTGACTGTGGTGTCTTGAAGGAGCGGTGTGTTGGGCTCCCTACTTAAAACTCTTGGAGCAGAGTGGAAACCCTTGCGCACAGGGACCTTCTGCTCCAGTGTCTGGATCCTTAGTGTCGCTGACAGTGTGTGGACCCCGTGTGTCCACTGTGCGACTGCAGACAGCTCATCCCTCTGGATCCGGACAACTTGGGTTGAAATCCCAGGTCTACCAACTACTTACTTACTTACCTTCCTAAACTCCTTTTTTACTTTCGTGCATTGGGGATAAGAACAGAGCTCCAGGGGCACCTGGGTGGCTCAGCTGGTGAAGCATCTGGCTTCCACTCAGGTCATGATCCCAGGGTCCTGGGATCGAGCCCCATCAGGCTCTCTGCTCAGCAGGCAGCCTGCTTCCCCCTCTCCCTCTGCTGCTTGTGCTCTCTTGCTTGCTCACTGGCTCGAAAACGAGCACGCTCTCTCTCTTTCTCTCTCAATGAATAAATAAAATCTTAAAAAAAAAAAAAGAACAGAGCTCCAGGGGTGGTGGTGGGGGAAGGGTTCAGTGGGAGAGCCAGCGAGGTGCTCAGCAGGAGGTCAGGCATAGTAAAAGGCTCGCTAGCTGGCCAAGGGGGGCTGGTTTATCATTCTCCAGAGGCCTGACCTCTCATCGGTGTGAAGTGGTTCATGGATATGAACTTGTGGGTCTCGTGGCTGCGGGCCATCTCCACTCACACGGTCTCTACACGTCACTTGTCCAAAACAGAGCTCCTCATCCCCTTCTGGTCTTCATACTAAACCTGTCCCCACATTGGGCTCCTGTCAATGGCACCACCGTCCATCCAGGGTCATCCAGAAAACTGCCGTTGCTTCTCTTTCGCTCCTGATGCCCATTACTCGCTGAGGTGGTTGATTTCACCATGGAAAGACTTCTCAGGCACTCATCAGCCTTTCCTCTCCCATGGGCCTGGTTCAGCTGCCAATATGTCCTTCCCCTGTGACAGCCTCTGGCCGCTCTGGGTCCACTCTGGACCCCTCTGACCTATTCTTCAAAAAATATTCTCTTAATGACTTAAACCCTTTTATTTATTTATTTTTGTGTGTGTGAGAGAGAGAGAGAGAGAGAGAGAGCAGGAGCGCAAGTGGGGGGAGAGAGGCAGAAGGGAGAAGCAGCAGACTCCCGGGTAAGCAGGGAGCCCAACGTGGGACTCGATCCCAGGACCCTGGGATCATGACCAGAGCCGAGGGCAGATGCTTAACTGACGGAGCCATGCAGGTGCCCAATCCAAACCCTTTTAATGGACTTCTATCGCTCTTAGGATAAATCAAAATAAAAAACCATATTTACTAAGCAGCTACACTATCCCATGCTCTGTGAAACCCTGTTAGGTAGATACCATCACTTCCAGCTGGCTGGGTCACCTTCAACAAGTTCATTTAGTGCCTCAATTTCATCATCTGCTAACTGGCAATAAAAGCCTTACCTCTTAGGTTACTGTGAGGACCAAATTAGTTCTACCACGGACACTGCTCAGAATATGCCTGGCATGTAGTAGGTGCTCATTAAACTGAGCTAAGTGTTGGAGAAGATGCACTGTCTGGCAGATGGGGAAAGAGAAACAGAGAGGTTAGAAAACTCACCCAAGGGCTCCCAGTGGCTGAATGGCCATCACTATGCTGATCTCTAGGGAGCGTCCAGGCGTCCTGCCCGTTGCTCACCATGCTTTATTAGAGTTTCTGGGCTTTATCTTTTAAGACAATGATTTCCAGGGGTGCCTGGGTGGCTCAGTGGGTTAAGCCTCTGCCTTCGGCTCAGGTCATGATCTCAGGGTCCTGGGATCGAGCCCCTCATCAGGCTCTCTGCTCAGCGGGGAGCCTGCTCCCCCTCCCCCACCTGCCTCGCTGCCTATTTGTGATCTCTCTCTCCGTCAAATAAATAAATGAAATCTTAAAAAAAAAAAAGACAATGATTTCCAAAGTGTGTTTGTTAAATGACAATGCATAAGAAGGTCGTCTGTGCCAGAATGGGCAAAGGATTGATGGAGAAAAAATCTAAACAGGTCCTCTACTGAAAGATTCCTCGGAGCCTTTACTTTGTCATTATGTGTCGGGATTCTCTAAGACTGTATATGCCATAGAGGGTTTCTTAAACTTATTTGACCCAAGAATAAGGGCTCAAAGGCATACACGGAAGGCTATAAGAAATGCTGCTGTCGGTCCCGGGCAAACTTGAAAGGTTTTTGGAGGGTTGCAAAGGATGGGATCAGATTCGTGTTTTAGGCAAAGAAATTCTGTGACATGGTTGCCACTGTGGAGAGAGCACATGGGAAAGGAGAGAGAATCTTGTTCTCGGAGAAACAGACGCAGGAGAGAATCACCTTCCCGGGCCATTGGGCAGGGGTGGGATGGTGCTCTGCGTAGGCTCAGCTGGGGCGCTGTCCCCATACTTCTAGGTGGTCAGAGAGGGGAAAGCCTGAGGGCTAGCCACACATGGACTTGAACGCCCCTGGGGCTGAGACTAGCACCTCTCTTGTGTATTTCCTCCCACAAGCCCGGGTCATTCTCCTGCAGGTCCAGCCTCCCCCTGTAGCCAGCTCTCCTCCCTCCCAGCACCTCTCCCCCCCCTCACCCCGCCCCTTACCACCTCTTGCCCTGAGGCTGCAGAACCACCACCCGGACAGCTAATGGGACCATCTCCTTTGGATTCCACTCGTGGGCCCCAAATGGCCCAAATCATGGTGCAAAATCGCGAAGACCCGCATCTTCCAGACACCCCTGTAAAAAAAGATGTCAGACGAATGTTCTCCTTGATGTACCTACGTCAAGAAAAAGGAAAACCATAACATGGGAGGGGAAATTCAGCCTAACAGGGAGCCCTGCTGCCAACCTCCTGAGTCCTTGGAAGGTGGAGAAGCCCCCTTCAGATCCTTACAGGAGTCTCCATCTGCTAGCTCGTGCTCATTAATTAGTGTCCTTTCTCTCAGGCATCAGCACTCGCAGCAAATAATGACAAGGTTTCAGATCCAAAATCTTTTTTGTTTATCACCCACTGTTGTAAGCTTTGCTTTCTGTTTTTCATTGCAAATAGCCAAGCATTTCCACTATATTATGGATTGTATTTTACAGTGTTAGGCAAGTTGGGGGAGTTGACAATAAAATATGCCCCCTCCCCTCTCCCCGCATGGGTAAAAATGTGCTGAGTTCGAAACTGATTTACAAATGATTTTTTTGGAGCATAATCTGTCTGGAAGCTATTTGGCATATCTCTGTAACCACAAAATTGTGGATCTGTTTGTGAATTTGTTCACCCCAAGGAGACTTGCTTTCCTTTCTTTTCTTCCTCCCTGCAACCCTCTTTGTCTCTCCCATTCTCTGTGACATCCAACAGCAACCGCCCCCCAAACCCCTCCCTCCTGCTTCTTGTGATTTTCCCCAATGCTGCTTGGAGGGCACCACCCCTCCTCCGCTCTAAGTTCAAGTCTGGGCGGGTGTTGACCTCACCTAAAGGTGGCCTAGGCCCAGGCCCAGCCAACCAACACAGCATGTTTCCCTGTGTCCGTGCTGAGCCGAGTCAGGCCAGCTAGAGCCAGCGAAACTCTCTTAGTTTTGTGGGACTAGCCTTCCCCTTTTCCTGAGAGGGTAAGAGCTGTGACCACCATCTTTCCATGACCAGAAAGTGAGGCCAACATGGAGGAGAGCAGAGCTGAGAAGTCTTTGATCCCCTGATAGGCTGCAGGGGAAACTCCACTGATACGGGGGGCTTTTGCCCTATAAACCACTAAATCCACTTGGCTTAAACCAGTTGGGGTTGGGTTTTCGGTCACTTGGTAACCAAAAGGGTCCTTATTGGTTCCCTCCCTCTCTCACGTCCAGTCAGCTCTTCTGCACTGGCGACCCTCATGGCAGGTTCACCGATCCCCCGCTGTGGATCACAGCCCACGGCTCTTCTCCCTCTCTTTGCAGGATGAACAGTGCATACGTGTCTTGCTGAAAGAAAAGGAACCGTTTTTAAATATTCCGAGCTTCAGTCTGCTCTGTACCTGCAAATAGGCAAGTCACATATGTTCCCGGGGCTCCAGCAGACACTGGCTGTCCTCTGGCAGCCGGCCTGAAGCCCAGAGCAGTTCTCCTGCAGGCAAAGGCAGCCAGCCCGCAGGCAGAACCAAGGAGACATGAACTCAGGGTGTTTTGAGTCTCTTGATCCAAACTGACCAGACTGGCCTCTCCTGCCGCTTCTCGGGAGGCAGAGAGAATTCGTGCCGTCTTTGGAAGAGCAGTAAGCCTGGCTGTTCAGAGGGAAGAAATGCGGTTAAAGGCATCAGCCGGATCTGGGTCCAAAACCTCATCTCACGGCTTGCAAGCTATGTGGCGCGGCAAGTGACTGAGCCTCAGTTATCCCATCTGTAAAATGGGGATAACAGTATCCACCTCATTCGTGGGGCAAAAGCATCATGCCTAAAGTAAGCAGCCGATATATGAGGGGAAATCATGGTTCTTATTATCATTAGGTATCTCCGAGCCTGGGCTCCCCTGAGGACGCTGAATGAAGCCTACTGTTAACGGGGAAGGTTCTAAAGATGGAAAAGGTGGACAGTGGCTATGGCTTGGCTACTCTTCAGCAGGAGTCACGGGCTAAAGAACATGAACTTTAGCTTTAAGGATGGCTTAAGTTCAAGTTTGGCTCCGTCACTTATGAGCTGTATGACCTTGAAGAAGCGACGAGTGACTTTTCTGAGCCTCCATTACCCCATCTGTAAAATGGGCAGGCGGAAGCCTGTCTCAGAAGCGTGTGAGGAGGCGATGAGCTAGGGCGTGCACCTGCCTGGCACGTTGTTTAAAGCTCAGTAAGTAGCGGGGTACAGCTCGAGTGTGTCCAGAGGCCGGCTCTCCCAGTGATGGTCCGTCATTATGTAGGCACAGCAACGAGGCTGCTGGTATCTTTATTTAAGCGGAATTAATTATTCCTTAGACAAGGGATGTAATTTACGGTGAGAGACAAGGAAGAGAAGCGAAAGGAGGAAGGATAATGAGAAAAACAGCACGTGTGAGGGAGGAAGAGCTCTGCGCGATGGCGCTGTCTGGAGATCTTCCCGCAGGAGCGGGATGCCAGCAGCGCTGGCCCAGGTGTCGGAGAGCCGGGGCCCAGCCTGCGCGTCCTCCTCCAGAAACTCGCATCGCCTTGGCTCGGGCGGAGATGCCTTCCTCAACTGCACGACCTTGCACGGGTCACAGCTTCTCTGAGCCTCGTGCTCTCTCCGTGAGATGAGGGTATTGACGCTTGTCTCTTTCACAGGATGGATGTGGGGATTGAAATGGCGGAAGGCGGACGCACTTTTAAAATTCCCTAGAATCCTCTTACGGGCCCAGATGGACTAAACGGTCTATGGTTTGGGTCTTGCCATTTTCCAATGCACATTAAACACTTTGAACAGGCTTTTCCTTTTTTTTTTTCTTTCTTCCTTCCTTCCTTTTTTTTTTTTTTTTTTTTTAAGCAGGGGAAAAACGGAGAGAGGGAGAGAGAGAATCTTAAGCAGGCTCCATGCCCAGTGTGGAGCCTGACACTTACAACTCTGAGATCATGTCCTGAGCCGAAATCCAAGAGTCCGACACTTCACAGACTGAGCCACCCAGGTGCCCCGAACATACGTTTTCTATGTCTGTTTCATGCCCTGGAGGATGGGCTTGTGCCTGTACCTGTACCTGCAAATACGCAAGTCACATATGTTCCCAGGGCTCCAGCAGACGCTAGTTGTCCTCTGGCAGCCGGCCTAAAGCCCCGAGCAGGTGGGAAAGGCAGCAACACAGAATCCGGCTGGGGCTGGGTTCTTGCTGGAGGAGGTGATTGGGGTGGGTGTGGCTGTTAAACGCAGCGTGGGCGAAGGGCGTACGCAGGAGGCAAGACTAGGTACTTAGGCATCAGACAGACCTGAACCTGAATCCTAGCCTCCAGCTGGGAAACACTGGGCCGATCTTTTATGAACTTCTCAGTCTCCCTTTATTCACGGGCATGAGAGTGTTACTGTGAAGACAGAAAGAGAAACATGTGTCAAGCGCTTAGCGTGGTTCCTGGCACCTTTTCCATCTCCGTGAGTTTTGTTTTATTCCCCAAAGAGGAGAAACAAATCAGAAACTCTGGAACCCCTGAATCCAGCCTGGGTTGATTCGGAAATGAACACTCGACCCTCCAAGGGTGAATCTGATTTTCAAAGGTGCTTGTCTTCCTTCACTTAATACTGCTTGATTGGCTTAGAATGGCAGAGTGGGGACTCTCGCAGTCAGAGGGGATATTAGCCAGGGCTTGGAGCCATGGCCTCAGGAGTCTGCAGAGAGCTGCGTGGATGCCAGGAAGGCCCAGTAGGCAGGGTTCCAGGTGTCGGCTGTTGAAGGTGGTTTGCAAACCCCACAGCCCCACGCTTGAGCCCATCACAGTGCTCCGTGTGGTTGAGGTCCTCCTCGGAAGAGTTCTGTCGCCGTAGACATTATTACCTCTTTCTACTGTGGCAGGAGTCTATTGTCACGGTCATCCGTGTCCAATTTTATTTTTGTTTTTTCAAGTTTCAGAGATTTTTTTGGCAGTGTAAACCCCAGCACAATACACCAACATGATTTCATGCATCGAGAGTGGAAATCTTTCCTGGATAAAGAGGGAAATTATGCAGATGACTTCGGCACAACCTCCCTCCTAGGCAGCCATAGAGTGAAACCTTTCATTTAGAGGTCTGGCCCTTCTTTCTGCAGTTTGCTGTAATTTACATTCACTGAGGAAAACTTGTACTGATCAGGGGCACCTGGGTGGCGCAGTGGGTTAAGCCTCTGCCTTCGGCTCAGGTAATGATCTCAGTGTCCTGAGATCCCTGAGCAGGGAGCCTGCTTCCTCCCGCCCCCCACCTGCTGCTCTGCCTACTTGTGATCTCTCTCTCTCTCTGTCAAATAAATAAATAAAATCTTAAAAAGAAAAGCGCATTGATCATGGGGACCCAGTGTGTTCCAGGGTCCTGGGTTATTTTTCTCATCCTGACATCTGGATTGAACAAGGCCAGGAGCAAGACACTGCGCGCTGCTCCAGTACCTTCCCCTCCAATAAATACAGAGAGAGATGAAGCTTGGATGCTTCTTGGCTGGACCGAGTATCTGGTGAAACAATGGCGGCGGTAGGGGCCTTGCGTCCAGAAGGAGAACAGATCAAATCGGCAAGTCCGTACACCCTGTGTTCAATTTTAGATCGATTTCTAGAATTCTCCAGCATCACCCACCAGGAACTCCAGGGTTCTGCCTGCTAGGCCCCCCTGAGCATGAGCTGGGTGGGGTGCTGAGGCTCAGTGCTGAGCACAGATGGGGGAGGGAGTCCAGAATGCTTGAGAACTCAATCCTTTCCGCAGGGGAGGTGAAGGTGGAGTGTCTGGAGGCCAGAGGCCAACGAGACAAAGAACACTGTCCTCTTTGAAACCTTAGGCTGTCATTAATATCATCGAGGCTTCAAAAGACATCCCATCGTTCTAATAAAAAATGAAAGCCGGAGAGGCTCCGTGCCCAGACTGGCCAGCATACACGTGCCAGGCCAGGCGCCTCCAGCAGAGGGCGCACGCAGGGATGGGAGGCGCCCCCACGCCTGGTCCCACCTGGTCCGGCTCAGCCAGAGCAGAGCAGGTACCTGGAGACGCACAGCGCCAGGGATACGAGTCATTCCTGAGGAGAGGCCCCAGGAGTGTTGGGGGCGGGGGAGATAGAGACTGGGGCACTTGACCCCAGCCTTGCACCCCCACTTTGCTCATCTGCTTGTTACGCATTTGTCCCTCGTTTGGCACTGATTGGGTTTCCACCTCGTGCAAGGCACCGCCTGGTCTTCCCTGCACACCGCCTCCAGACTCACCTGCTAAAGGCACCGCTCGAATCGCGCGCTTCTGCTCCAGGACCTACAATGACGCCGCATGTCCACGGCTTCGTGTGATGTCTCCGCCTGCTGTCAAGACCTCTGACGTTCTGCCTCCTCCCTTCCGATCGGCGTCATCTCTCCGTGAACCATGCCACGGGGCAGACCGGTGCCCTCGCCAGCTCCCCCTAAACTGCCACTTGATTTCTCCGCTGTAAAATGGCCCTGGTAGTGCCCCCCCCCATCCCGCGTAGACTCACTGGTGTGTGGATTAGGTGAGAGAACACCGAGGCACACAGTAGGCATCATGACGAACGTTTCTGGTGATAGTGATGCTGCTTCTCAGGGAATCCCTGCCATTTCAACACCCCCCACCGCTTTGCCCAGCCAAGACGTCTCTGTCTCTCACAGCCCGGCTGAATGCTGCTCTTCTTTCCAGCAGCCGTGCAGGGTCCCTTGGGGCCAGTAGTTTGCAAAGCTGGGACTCACCCGAGAAAATCTGTTTTTCTTTTGCATGGCTTAAAATGTTTTCTTTGGGGGGTAGAAGCACATAACATAAACTTTACCACCTTAACCATCTTTAAGGGTACGGTGCTGTCGTGTTGAATATATTCACACTGTTGTGCAACACGTCTTTTGAACCTTTTTATCTTGCAAAACCAGCACTGTACACGTTAAACAAAAACTCTCCATTTCCCGTTTGCCTCAGCCCTTGACAACCTCCCGTTGACTTTTGTTTCTATGTATTTGACTACTTTAGATACTCAGTATAAGTGGAATAAGGCACTTTTGGTCTTTTTGTGACTGGCTTCTGTCACTTAGCATGATGTCCTCAAGATTTTTCTGTGTTCAGTATGTGACAGGATTTCCTTCCTTTTTTAAGGCTGAATAACGTTCTACCATATAGTGCATATACATACATACATATACATATTTGTGAACCACATTTTAAAAAATAATTTCTCTCTTTATTTGAGAAAGAGCAAGAGAGACAGAGAGCATGAATAGGGGGGAGGGGCAGAGGGAGAACCAGGCTCCCCACTGAGCAGGGAGCCTGATGTGGGACTCCATCCCAGGACCCTGAGATCATGACCTGAGCTGAAACAGAGAGTCTGCTGCCTAACTGACTGAGCCACCCAGGTGCCCCACCATAACTGTATTTTTTTTAAATTAACATATAATGTATTATTTGCCCCAGGGGTACAGGTCTGTGAATCATCAGGCCCACACACTTCACAGCACTCACCATAGCACATACCCTCCCCAATGTCCATGACCCCACCACCCTCTCCCTACCCTCCTCCTCCCGGCAACCCTCAGTTTGTTTTGTGAGATTAAGAGTCTCTTATGGTTTGTCTCCCTCCTGATCCCATCTTGTTTCATCTTTTCCTTTCCTACCCCCAACCCCCCCCCCGACTTTGTCTCTCAGATTCCTCATATCAGGGAGAGCATATGATAATTGTCTTTCTCTGATTTACTTATTTCGCTCAGCATAATACCCTCTAGTTCCATCCACATCATTGCAAATGGCAAGATTTCATTTCTTCTGATGGCTGCATAGTATTCCATTGTGTATATATATCACATCTTCTTTACCCATTCATCTGTTGATGGACATCTAGGTTTTTTCTATAGTTGGGCTATTGTGTACATTGCTGCTACAAACAGTCGGGTGCACATGCCCCTTCAGATCACTACATTTGTATCTTTAGGGTAATTACCCAGTAGTGCGATTGCTGGGTCATAGGGTAGCTCTGTTTTGAGGAACCTCCATGTTGTTTTCCAGAGTGGTTGCACCAACTTGCATTCCCTCCAACGTGTAGGAGGGTTCCCCTTTCTCTGTTTCCTTCCCAGCAGCCGTCGTTTCTTGACTTGTTAATTTTAGCCATTCTGACTGGTGTGAGGTGGTATCTCATAGTGGTTTTGATTTGTATTTCCCTGATGCTGAGTGATGTGGAGCACTTTTTCATGTCTGTTGGCCGTCTGGATGTCTTCTTTGGAGAAATGTCTGTTCATGTCTTCTGCCCATTTCTTGATTGGATTATTTGTTCTTTGGGTGCTGAGTTTGATAAGTACTTTATAGATTTTGGATATTAGCCCTTTATCTGACATGTCGTTTGCAAATATCTTCTCTCATTCTGTCAGTTGTCTTTGGGTTTTGTTGCTTGTTTCCTTTGCTGTGCAAAAGCTTTTCATCTTGGTGAAGTCCCAATAGTTCATTTTTGCTCTTGCTTCCCTTGCCTTTGGAGACGTGTCTAGCAAGAAGTTGCTGTGGCTGAGGTCGAAGAGGTTGCTGCCTGTGTTCTCCTCAAGGATTTTGGTGGATTCCTTTTTCACATTGAGGTCTTTCATCCATTTTGAGTCTATTTTTGTGTGTGGTGTAAGGAAATGGTCCAGTTTCACTTTTCTGCATGTGGCTGTCCAATTTTCCCAAAACCATTTGTTGAAGAAGCTGTCTTTTTTTCCACTGGACATTATTTCCTGCTTTGTCAAAGATTAGTTGACCATAGAGTTGAGAGTCCATTTCTGGGCTCTCTATTCTGTTCCATTGATCTATGTGTCTGTTTTTGTGCCACTACCATACTGTCTTGATGATGACAGCTTTGTAATAGAGCTTGAAGTCTGGAATTGTGATGCTGCCAACTTTGGTTTCCTTTTTCAACATTCCTCTGGCTCTTCGGGGTCTTTTCTGGTTCCATATAAATTTTAGGATTATTTGTTCCATTTCTTTGAAAAAAATGGATGGTATTTTGACAGGGATTGCAGTAAGTGTGTAGATGCTCTAGGTAGCATAGACATTTTCACAATATTTATTCTTCCAATCCATGAGCATGGAACGTTCTTCCATATCTTTGTGTCTTCCTCAGTCTTTTACATGAGTACTTTATAGTTTTCTGAGTACAGATTCTTTGCCTCTTTGGTTAGGTTTATTCCTAGGTATCTTATGATTTTGGGTGTAGTTGTAATGGTATCAACTCCTTAATTTCTCTTTCTTATGTCTTGCTGTTGGTGCATAGAAATGCAACTGATTTCTGTGCACTGATTTTATATCCTGACACTTTACTGAATTCCTGTATGAGTTCTGGCAGTTTTGGAGTGGAGTCTTTTGGGTTTTCCACATAAAGCATCATATCATTTGCAAAGAGTGAGAGTTTGACTTCTTCTTTGCTGGTTCAGATGCCTTTTATTTCTATTTGTTGTGTGATTGCTGAGCCTAGGACTTCTAGTACTATGTTGAATAGCAGTGGAGATAGTGGACAGCCCTGCCGTGTCCCTGACCTTAGGCGGAAAGCTCTCAGTTTTTCTCCATTGAGAATGATATTCACTGTAGGTTTTTCATAGGTGCTCTGATGATATTGAGGTATGTACCCTCTATCCCTACACTTTGAAGAGTTTTGATCAAGAAAGGATGCTACACTTTGTCAAATGCGTTTTCAGCATCTATTGAGAGTATCATATGGTTCTTGTTCTTTCTTTTATTAATGTATCGTATCACATTGATTGACTTGCAGATGTTGAAACAACCTTGTAGCTCTGGAATAAATCCCAGTTGGTCGTGGTGAATAATCCTTTTAATGTACTGTTGGATCCTATTGGCTATTATTTTGGTGAGAATTTTCTCATCTGTGTTCGTCAAGAATATTGGTCTGTAATTCTCCTTTTTGATGGGGTCTTTGTCTGGTTTTGGGATCAAGGTGATGCTGGCCTCTTAAAATGAGTTTGGAAGTTTTCCTTCCATTTCTATTTTTTGGAACAGTTTCAGGAGAATAGGTATTAATTCTTCTTTAAATGTTTGGTAGAATTTCCTTGGGAAACCATCTGGCCCTGGGCACTCGTTTGTTGGGAGATTTTTGAAAGGTATTGTTAAGATAAACTAGTTAAAAAAGTTAAAGGACGAAAGAGGAAAAGTTAAAAAATTAGAATAAGAAAAAAATAAAATTAAAAAAATTTAATTAATTTGCAAGACTAAAGAATCATGGGGAGAAAGCCATGAGTTCCGTGCTTTGCTTTCCCCTCCTCTGGAATTCTGCTGTTCTCCTTGATCAGTGAGCTTGGTCTTGGCTGGAATTCTTGCTGATCTTCTGCAGGAGAGGCCTGTTGCTGGGATTCTCAAATGTCTTTGCCCGAGGCAGAATTGTGCCGCCCTTGCCAGGGGCCCGGATAAGTCATCTGCTCGGGTTCGCTCTCGGAGCTTTTGTTCCCTGAGCGCTTTCCGTAGAGTCCGGAGGTCGGGAATGAAGATGGCGGCCGCCCAGTCTCTGCCCAGAGGAGTCGAGAGCTCGGGGCCCCACTCCTCAGTGCGCCCTCCGAGAAAAGCGCTCAATCCCTCCCATCTCCCTGCTCTCCGGCTGCACTCGGAGCTCACCCGGCCTGTGACTGAGCGTTTCTGTCTCTGGTGCACGGCCCCATTTGGAGTCTCCAAACCCAGCAGATTCCTGCCGCAGGCTCCCGGAGAAGGAAGGTGAGTCTCCCGGATCTTGTGGGGTCCCTGCTCAAAGAGCAGTGGCCGGACTGTACCACGGATCACAGTTTAAGGTGACCCCGAGCTGAGAGCTCACTCCTCAGCTCCGTCTCTGTAGTTGGCTTCCCCGTTCTGATATCTGTGAGCTCTGCCACACTCAGACACCCCTGATCCTTCTGTGACCCCACGGGACCTGAAACCACACTGTCCCCGTGAGTGCTCCATCCCCACTTAGCCTCTGGAGTAACATCTATCAGTGGAGCAGATTTCTAAAAGTTCCGATTTTGTGCTCTGTTGCTCCGCCGCTTGCTGGGAGCCGGCCCCTCCTCCCGGAGTCTATCTTCCCAGGGCTTCGAATTCACTTCTCTACACATCCTACCTTTCAGAAAGTGGTCGATTTTCTGTTTCTGGAATTGCTGCTCTTCTTCTCTTTGATCTCCTGTTGGGTTTGTAGAGGTTTGGAATGGTTTGATAACTATCTAGCTGAACTGCAACCTGATGTCGTCTCAATCTGCTACTCCTCGCCATCTTGACTCTGCATTCTCCATAACTCTCTTCTTAATCCCCTTCACCTGTTTCACCCATCCCTCCCACCCACCTCCCCTCTGGTAATGGCCAGTTTATTCTTTGTATTTAACAGCCTGTTTGTTTGTTTGTTTGTCTCTTTTTCCTTTGTTCTTTGTTTCTTTAATTCCACATACGAGTGAAATCATGTTATTTGTCTTTCTCTGACTTACTTCACTGAGCATTATACCCTCCAGATCCATCCATGTCATTGCAAATGGCAAGATCTCATTCATTTTTATGGCTGAATAATATTCCATTGTGTATACACACCACATCTTCTTTATCCATTCATCTATTGATGGACACTTGGATTGCTTCCATTATTTGGCTATTGTAAAAAATGCTACAACAAACATAGGATGCATATGTCTTTTCAGATTAGTGTTTTCATATTCTTTGGGTAAATACCCAGTGGTGGAATTACTGGATCATATGGTAATTTTATTTTTAATTTTTTGAAGAATCTCCGTAGTGTTTTCCACAATGGCTCCACCAGTTTGCATTCCCACCAACAGGGCTCCTTTTTCTCCACATCCCCGCCAACATTTGTTGTTTCCCATGTTGCTGATTTTAGCCATTCTGAGAGGTGGGAGATGATATCTCATTGCAGTTTTGATTTGAATTTCCCTGATGAAGAGTGACGTTGAGCATCTTTTCATGTGTCTGTTGGTCATCTGGATGTCTTCTTTGGAGAAATGTCTGCTCATGTCTTCTGCCTATTTTAATCAGATTATCATCATTATTATTATTGCTGTTGAGTTATATAAATTCCTCATGTATTTTGTATACTAACCCCTTATTAGATATGTCATTTGCAAATATCTCCTCCCATTCAGTAGGTTGTCTTTTAGTTCTGTTGATTGTTTCTTTCACTGTGCAGAAACTTTTTATTTTGATGACTTCCCAATAGTTTATTTTTGCTTTTGGTTCTGTTGCCTTAGGAAACACATCTAGAAAAGTGTGGTTATGGCTATTGTCAGAGAAATTACTGCCTATGCAATCTCCTAGGATTTTTACGGTTCCAAGTCTCATATTTAGGGCTTTAATTCATTTTTGAGTTTATTTTTGTGAATGAGGTAAGAAAGTGGTCCATTTTCATTCTTTTGCATGTAGCTGTCCATCCTCCCAACACCATTTGTTGAGGAGACTGTCTTTTTCCCATTGGATATTCTTCGCTTCTTTATTGAAGATTGATCAACCATATAATCATGGATAGTTTTATTTGTGGGCTCTCTATTCTGTTCTGTTGATCTATGTGTCTATCTTCCTTAGGTACCACACTGTTTTTATTACTACAGCTTTGTAATGTGTCTTGAAATCTGGGATTGTGATACTTTCAGTTTTGTTCTTCTTTTCCAAGATTATTTTGGCTATTTGTGGTCTTTTGTGGTTCCTTACAAGTTTTAGGATTATTTGTTCTAGTTCTGTGAAAAAGGCTGGTGGTATTTTGATGGGGATTACATTAAATGTGTAAAGGGCTTTGGATGATATAGATATTTTTAACATTATTGGGTCTCTCAATCCATGAACACAGAATATCTTCCCATTTTTGTCCTCTTTTATTTTGTTCATCAAAGTTTTATACTTTTGGGAGTACAGGTCTTTCACCTTCATAGTAGAGTTGATTCCTGGGTATTTTATTATTTTTGGTTCAGTTGTAAATGAGATTATTTTCTTAGTTTCTCTTGTTGCTACTTCATTATTAATGCATAGAAATGCAACAGATTTCTGTATATTAATTTTGTACCTTGTGACCTTACTGAGTTCATTTATCAGTTCTAGTGGGTTTTTTTGGTGGAGTCTTTAGGGTTTTCTGTACAGAGTATCACACCATCTACAAATAACAAGTTTTACTTCTTTCTTATCAGTCTGGATACCTTTTATTCCCTTTTCTTGTCTGAGTGCTACCGCTAGAACTTCCAGGACTGGGTTGAATAACACGATGAGAGTGGACATCCTTGTCTTTTCCTGACTTAGGGGAAAAGCTTTCAGTTTTTCACTGATGAGTGTGATGTTAGCTGTGGGTTTTTCATATATGGCCTTTATTATGTCGAGGTATGTTTCCTGTAAACCTATTTTGTTGAGGGTTTTTATCATGAATGGATCTTGTCAAATGCTTTTTCTGCATCTACTGAAATGATCATATGTTTTTTAATATCCTTTCTCTTGCTGATGTGATGTATTATGTTGATTGATTTGCAAATGTTGAACCACTCCTGCATCTTTGGAATAAATCCTACTTATTGTGGTGAATGATTTTTTTTAATGTGTATTGTTGGATTTATTTTGCTAATACATTGTTGAGAATTTTTCATCTATGTTCATCAGAGATATTGGCCTGTAGTTCTTTTTTTTTTTTTTTTTTTTTTGGTAATGTCTTTATCTGGCTCTGTTGTCAGGGTAATGCTGGCTTCATAGAATAGATTTGAAATCTTTCCTTCCTCTTTTATTTTCTGGAGTAGTTTGAGAAGAACAGGTATTAACTCTTTAAATGTTTGTTAGAATTTGCTTGTGTATCCATCTGGACCTGGACTTTTGTTTTTGTTTTTGTTTTGATTACTGATTCAATATCACGCATGGTATAGTTAGTCTATTGAAATTTTCTATTTCTTCTTGACCCAGTTTATGAAGTTAGGGATTTATCCATATCTTCTTGGTTGTCCAATATGTTGGCATATAATTTTCATAATATCCCTTTACAATTGTTTTTATTTCTGTGCTGTTGGTTATTTCTCCTCTTTCATTTTTGAATTTATTCATTTGAGTCCTCTCTCTTTCTCTCTCTCAATGAATCTGGCTAGAGATTTATCAATTTTGTTGATCTTTTCAAAGAACCACCTTCTTGTTTCATTGATCTTTTCTAGTGCCTTTTTTGTTTGTTTGTTTCTATATCATTTGCTTCTGTTCTAATCTTCATTTCCTTCCTTCTGCTGGTGTTTTATTTTGTTTGTTCTTCTTTTTTAAGCTTCTTTGGATGTAAGGTTAGGTTGATTATTTGATATTTTTCTTGCTTCTTAAAAATTCCCTTTTAGAACCACTTTTGCAATATCCCAAAGATTTCTGGACAGTTTTGTTTTCATTTTTATTTGTTTCTATGTACCTTTTGATTTCTCCATTGATCCATTCATTGTTTAATAGCATGTTATTTAGCTTCCTTGTATTTGTGGTCTCTCCAGGGGTTATTTTGTTTGTTTGTTTTGTTGTGGTTGATTTCTAATTCCATAGCATTGTGGTCAGAAAAGATGCAAGGTATGACTTCAATCTTTTTGAAATTGTTAAGACTGGTTTTGTGGCCCAATATGTGATCTGTTCTGGAGAATGCACCATGTGGACTTGAAAAGAATGGGTATTCTGCCATTTTAGATGGAATGCTCTGAATATATCTGTTAAATCCATCTGGTTCACTGTATCCTTCAAAGCCACTGTTTCCTTGTTGATTCGCTGTTTAGATGAATTCAGTCCTTTGATGTAAGTGGGGTGTTAAAGTCCCCTGCTATCATTATAATACTATCAATTAGTTCCTTTATGTTTGTGATTAACGGGTTTATGTATTCGGGTACTCCCATGTTGGGTGCATAAGTATTTACAATTGCTATATTCTCTTGTTGAATTGTCCTCTTTGTTATCAGTGTCCTCCTTGTCTCTTGTTATAGTCTTTCTTTTAAAGTCTATTTTGTTCTATATTGGTATTGCTAACCCAGCTTTCTTTTGACATCTATTTGCATGACAAATGTTTCTCTATCTCCTCACTTTGAATCTGGAGGTGGCTTTCAGTCTGAAATGAGTCTCTTGTAGGCAGTATATAGCTGGGTCTAATTTTTTTTAATGCACTCTGTCACCTGTGTCTTATTTATTTATTTATTTATTACCCTATGTCTTTTGATTGGGATGTTTAGTCCATTTACATTCAAAGTAATTATTGATAGATATGTTTTTATTGCTATTTTCCTACTTATCTTTTTGGTTGTTTTTGTAGATTTTCTCTGATCCTTTCTTCTCTTGCTCTTTCATGGTTTATTGGCTTTCTTTAGTGATATATTTGGATTCCTTTCTCTTTATTCTTTGCATATCTGTTTCTAGTTTTTGATTTGTGGTTATCATTAGATTTGTAAATAAGCTCTTCTGTATGTAGGAGTCTCTATTAAGTTAATGGTCACTTACGTTTGAACCCATCCTTGACTTCCCACCGCTCCTTCTACATTTTAGGTATGTGGTGACATACTTCACACCCCCTTTTTTTTTTCCTACTGTTTTTGTGCTTCCAACTTTTTAAACTCTCACTTATGGTTTTTCTTTCCACTCGAAGAGCCGTCTTTAATATTTTTTGGAGGGCTAGTTTAGTGGTCATGAACTCCTTTAGTTTTTGTTTGTCTGAGAAACTCCTTATCTCTTCTTCTATTTGGTAGCTTTGCTGCATAGTTTTCTTGGCTGCAGATTTTTCCTTTTCAGAACTGTGAATGAGGGATGCCTGGGTGGCTCAGTTGGTTAAGTGGCTGCCTTCGGCTCAGGTCATGATCCCAGCGTCCTGGGATCGAGTCCCACATCGGGCTCCTTGCTCAGCGGGGAGCCTGCTTCTCCCTCTGCCTCTGCCTGCCTCTCTGTCTGCCTGTGCTCACTCTCTCTGACAAATAAGTAAATATAATCTTTAAAAAAAAAAAAAAAGAACTGTGAATGTATCATGCCACTTTCTTCTGACCTGTAAAATTTCTCCTGAAATATCTGCTGATGGCCTTATGGGGTTTCCCTTGTATGTAATTGTTTTCCTATTTTTAGCAATACTTTCCCCCTTTCTTTTTAAAAAAGATTTTATTTATTTGTTTTTATTTTTATTTATATATTTTTTCAATTAACATATAATGTATTATTTGCTTCAGGGGTGCAGGTCTGTGAATCATCAGTCTTACATAATTCACAGTGCTTACCATAACACATACCCTCCCCAATGTCCATCACCCAGCCAATCGATCCCTTCCCCCACCCCCCTGCAACCCTCAGATTGTTTCCTGAGATTAAGAATCCCTTATGGTTTGTCTCCCTCCCCAGTCCCATCTTGTGTCATTTTCTCCCTCCCTTCCCCCCCATAACCCCCGCCCTGCCTCTCAAATTCCTTATATCAGAGAGATCATATGATAATTGTCTTTATCTGATTGACTTATTTCACTCAGCATAATACCCTCTAGTTCCATCCACATCATTGCAAATGGCAAGATTTTGGTTTTTTGATGCTGCATAGTATTCCATTACATATATATACCTCTTCTTCTTTATCCATTCATCTGTTGATGGACGTCTAGGTTTTTTCCATTGTTTGGCTAGTGTGGACATTGCTGCTATAAACATTCGGGTGCACGTGCCCCTTCGGATCACTACATTTGTATGTTTAGGGTAAATACCCAGTAGTGCAATTGCTGGGTCATAGGGTAGCTCTGTTTTCAGCTTTTTGAGGAACCTCCATACTGTTTTCCAGAGTAGCTGTACTAGCCTGCATTCCCACCAACAGTGTAGGAGTGTCCCCTTTCTCCACATCCTTGCCAACATCTGTTGTTTCCTGACTTGTTAATTTTAGCCATTCTGACTGGTGTGAGGTGGTATCTCACTGTGGTTTTGATTTGTATTTCCCTGATGCTGGGTGATGTGGAGCACTTTTTCATGTGTCTGTTGGCCATTTGGATGTCTTCTTTGGAGAAATGTCTGTTCATGTCTTCTGCCCATTTCTTATTGGATTATTTGTTCTTTGGGTGTTGAGTTTGATAAGCCCTTTATAGATTTTGGATATTAGCCCTTTATCTGACATGTCATTTGCAAATATCTTCTCCCATTCTGTCAGTTGTCTTTGGGTTTTGTTGATTGTTTCCTTTGCTGTGCAAAAGGTTTTTATCTTGATGAATTTGTAATAGTTCATTTTTGCCCTTGCTTCCCTTGCCTTTGGCAATGTTTCTAGGAAGAAGTTGCTGCAGCAGAGGTTGAAGAGGTTGCTCCCTGTATTCTCTTCAAGGATTTTGGTGGATTCCTTTCTCACATTGAGGTCTTTCATCCATTTCAAGTCTATTTTTGTGTGTTGTGTAAGAAAATGGTTCAGTTTCATTTTTCTGCATGTGGCTGTCCAATTTTCCCAACACCATTTGTTGAAGAAGCTGTCTTTTTTCCACTGGACATTCTTTCCTGCTTTGTCAAAGATTAATTGACCATAGAGTTGAGAGTCCATTTCTGGGCTCTCTATTCTGTTCCATTGATCTATGTGTCTGTTTTTGTGCCACTACCATACTGTCTTGATGATGACAGCTTTGTAATAGAGCTTGAAGTCTGGAATTGTGATGCTGCCAACTTTGGTTTCCTTTTTCAACATTCCTCTGGCTCTTCGGGGTCTTTTCTGGTTCCATATAAATTTTAGGATTATTTGTTCCATTTCTTTGAAAAAAATGGATGGTATTTTGACAGGGATTGCATTAAACATGTAGATTGCTTTAGGTGGCATAGACATTTTCACAATATTTGTTCTTCCAATCCATGAGCATGGAACGTTCTTCCATTTCTTTGTGTCTTCCTCAGTCTTTTTCATGAGTACTTTATAGTTTTCTGAGTACAGATTCTTTGCCTCTTTGGTTAGGTTTATTCCTAGGTATCTTATGATTTTGGGTGTAGTTGTAATGGTATCAACTCCTTAATTTCTCTTTCTTATGTCTTGCTGTTGGTGCATAGAAATGCAACTGATTTCTGTGCACTGATTTTATATCCTGACACTTTACTGAATTCCTGTATGAGTTCTGGCAGTTTTGGAGTGGAGTCTTTTGGGTTTTCCACATAAAGCATCATATCATTTGCAAAGAGTGAGAGTTTGACTTCTTCTTTGCTGGTTCAGATGCCTTTTATTTCTATTTGTTGTGTGATTGCTGAGCCTAGGACTTCTAGTACTATGTTGAATAGCAGTGGAGATAGTGGACAGCCCTGCCGTGTCCCTGACCTTAGGTGGAAAGCTCTCAGTTTTTCTCCATTGAGAATGATATTCACTGTGGGTTTTTCATAGATGCTCTGATGATATTGAGGTATGTACCCTCTATCCCTACACTTTGAAGAGTTTTGATCAAGAAAGGATGCTACACTTTGTCAAATGCGTTTTCAGCATCTATTGAGAGTATCATATGGTTCTTGTTCTTTCTTTTATTAATGTATTGTATCACATTGATTGACTTGCAGATGTTGAAACAACCTTGTAGCTCTGGAATAAATCCCGGTTGGTCGTGGTGAATAATCCTTTTAATGTACTGTTGGATCCTATTGGCTATTATTTTGGTGAGAATTTTCGCATCTGTGTTCATCAAGAATATTGGTCTGTAATTCTCCTTTTTGATGGGGTCTTTGTCTGGTTTTGGGATCAAGGTGATGCTGGCCTCTTAAAATGAGTTTGGAAGTTTTCCTTCCATTTCTATTTTTTGGAACAGTTTCAGGAGAATAGGTATTAATTCTTCTTTAAATGTTTGGTAGAATTTCCTTGGGAAACCATCTGGCCCTGGGCACTTGTTTGTTGGGAGATTTTTGATGACTGCTTCAATCTCCTTACTGGTTATGGGTCTGTTCAGGTTTTCTACTTCTTCCTGGTTCTGTTCTGGTAGCTTATATGTCTGTAGGAATGCAACCATTTCATCCAGATTGTCAAATTTGCTGGCATATAGTTGCTCATAATATGTTCTTTTTTTTTTTAAAGATTTTATTTATTTATTTGACAGAGAGAGATCACAAGTAGGCAGAGAGGCAGGCAGAGAGAGAGAGAGAGAGAGAAGCAAGCTCCCTGCTGAGCAGAGAGCCCGATGCGGGACTCGATCCCAGGACCCTGAGATCATGACCTGAGTCAAAGGCAGTGGCTTAACCCACTGAGCCACCCAGGCGTCCCAACTCATAATATGTTCTTATACTTGTTTGTATTTCTTTAGTGTTGGTTGTGATCTCTCCTCTTTCATTCATGATTTTATTAATTTGGGTCCTTTCTCTTTTCTTTTTGATAAGTCTGGCCAGGGGTTACCAATCTTATTAATTCTTTCAAAGAACCAGCTCCTAGTTTCATTGATTTGTTCTACTATTCTTTTGGTTTCCATTTCATTGATTTCTTCTCTGATCTTTATTATTTCTCTTCTCCTGCTGGGTTTAGGCTTTCTTGGCTATTCTTCTCCAGCTCCTTGGTGTAGGTGTAGGGTTAGGTTGTGTACTTGAGACCTTTCTTGTTTCCTGAGAAAGGCTTGTATCGCTATATACTTTCCTCTCAGGGTTGCCTTTGCTGTGCTTACATTATCATTTCATTTCATTATCATTTCATTTCATTATCATTTGTTTCCATGAATTTTTTCAAATTTTTTAAAATTTCCTGGTTAACCCATTCATTCTTTCGTAGGATGCTCTTTAGCCTCCAAGTATTTGAGTTCTTTCCAGCTTTCCTCTTGTGATTGAGTTCTAGCTTCAGAGCATTGCGGTCTGAAAATGTGCAGGGAATGATCCCCATCTTTTGGCACCGGTTGAGACCTGATTTATGACCCAGGATGTGATCTATTGTGGAGAATGTTCCATGTGCACTAGAGAAGAATGTGGGATTTAGGATGGAATGTTCTGAATATATCTGTGATGTCCATCTGGCCCAGTGTGTCATTTAAGGCCTTTATTTCCTTGTTGATATTTTGCTTGGATAATCTGTCCATTTCAATGAGGGGAGTGTTAAAGTCCCCTACTATTATTGTATTATTGTCGATGTGTTTCTTTGATTTTGTTACAAATTGGTTTATGTAGTTGGCTGCTCCCATGTTAGGGGCAGAGATATTTAAAATTGTTAGATCTTCTTGTTGGACAGACCCTTTGAGTATGATCTAGTGTCCTTCTTCATTTCTTATTATAGTCTTTGGCTTAAAATCTAATATATCTGATATAAGAATCACCACCCCAGCTTTCTTCTGATGTCCATTAGCATGGTGAATTGTTTTCTACCCCCTCACTTTAAATGTGGAGGTGTCTTTGGGTCTAAAATAAGTTTGTTGCACACCGTATATTGATGGGTCTGGTTTTTTTTTTTTTTTTTAAAGATTTTATTTATTTATTTGACAGACAGATCACAAGTAGGCAGAGAGGCAGGCAGAGAGAGAAGGGAGGAAGCAGGCTCCCTGCTGAGCAGAGAGCCCGATGCGGGGCTCGATCCCAGGACGCTGGGATCATGACCTGAGCCGAAGGCAGCGGCTTTAACCCACTGAGCCACCCAGGCGCCCCGGGTCTGGTTTTTTAATCCATTCTGATATCCTGTGTCTTTTGATTGGGGCCTTTAGCCCATTTACATTCAGGGTAACTATCAAAAGATATGAATTTAGTGCCATTGTATTGCCTGTAAGGTGACTGTTACTGTATATTGTCTTTGTTCCTTTCTGGTCTGTTTCTCTTAGGCTCTCTCTTTGTTTAGAGGACCCCTTTCAATATTTCCTGTAGGGCTGGTTTGGTGTTTGCGAATTCTTCTAGTCTTTGTCTGTCCTGGAAACTTTTTATCTCTCCTTCTATTTTTAATGACAGTCTAGCTGTACATAGTATTCTTGGCTGCATGTTTTTCTCCTTTAGTGCTCTGAATATATCATGCCAGTCCTTTCTGGCCTTCCAGGTCTCTGGATAGGTCTGTTGCCAATCTAATATTTCTACCATTGTATGTTACAGACTTCTTGTCCTGAGCTGCTTTCAGGATTTTCTCTTTGACACTGAGACTTGTATGTTTTACTATTATATGAGGGGATGTAGACCCATTTTTATTGATTTTGAGGGCACATTCTCTGTGCCTCCTGGATTTTGATGCTTTTTCCCTTTGCAAAATTAGGGAAACTCTCTGTTATAATTTGCTCCAATATATCTTCTGTCCCTCTCATTCTTCTTCTTCTAGGATCCCAATTATTCTAATATTGTTTCATCTTATAGTATCACTTATCTCTTGAGTTCTCGCCTCATGGTCCAGTTGTTGTTTGTCTCTCTTTTTCTCAGCTTCTTTATTCTCCATCATTTGGTATTTTATATCACTAATTCTCTTTTCTGCCTCATTTATCCTGGCAGTAAGAGCCCCCATTTTTACTGCCTCCCCCCGTTAATAGCTTTTTTGATTTCAACTTAGTTAGATTTTAGTTTATTTCTCCAGAAAGAGATCTTATTTCTCCAGAAAGGGATTCTCTAGTATCTTCCATGCTTTTTTCGAGCCCAGCTCGCACCTTGATAATCGTCATTCTGAACTCTAGTTCTGACATCTTACTAATGTCTGTATTGATTTGATCCCTAGCAGTCAGTACTGCCTCTTGTTCTTTTTTTTGAGGCGAGTTTTTCCTGCCTTGTCATTTTATCCAGATAAGAATAGGATAAATGAGAGAACAAAATACTAAAAGGGTAGCAACGACTCCAGAGAAATATCAGAAGAGACCCAAAGCAGGGAGAGAAGAAAGGAGTGGAAAAAAAGGAATATATATATATATTAGACTGGTGAAGAGAATAGAGCCACATACTTGATTTTGGGTGTATTTTGGTCTGTTAGAAGAAACTGCCTCCCAAAATTTTAAAGAAAAACATATATATGTACAAAAGTAATGGTAAACACAACGAAGGGATGGAATATGACTGTAAAGATGAAAATAAAAAAGATTCTAAAAATAGAATTGATAAGATCAGAAGTGGGTTGAAAAAGAAAAAGAAAGAAAAAAGAGGAAAGAATGTGATCAGGCTCTAGACTAGAACAAAGCCATGTGTTAGATTAACATTATATTTTGATCTGTTAGAAGAAACTGTATCCCAAATTTTTAAAGAAAGAAAACCTATATTTATACAAAAAATAAGGTTAAATACAATGAAGGGTTAGAATATGACTGTAATAATGAATATTTTAAAAGATTTTTAAAAAAGTATTGATATGATAAAATAGTTTAAAAAGGCTAAAATAGGAAAGAGGAAAAATTATAAAACAATAGGATAAGAAAAAATAAGATTAATAAATTTAACTTTGAAAAACTAAAGAACCATGGGGGAAAAAAGCTTTGAAGTCTATGTGTCACATTCCCCTAGCTCTGGAGTTCCTCAGTTCTCATTTATTCATGAACTTGGTCTTGGCTGGATGTTCTTTTTTTTTTTTTTTTTTTAAGATTTTATTTATTTATTTGTCAGAGAGAGTTCAAGCAGAGGGAGCAGCAAGCAGAGGGAGAGGCAGGCTCCCTGTTGAGCAAGGAGCCTGATGTGGGAGTTGATCCCAGGACCCTGGGATCATGACCGGAGCCAAAGGCAGATGCTTAACCTACTGAGCCACCCAGGTGTCCCTTGGCTGGATGTTCTTGCTGATCTTCTGGAGGAGGGGCCTGTTGCGGTGATTCTCAAATGTCTTTGCCCAAGGCGAAATTGCACTGCCCTTGCCAGAGGCTGGGCTAAGTCATCTGCTCAGGTTTGCTCTGGGGAGTTTTTTTCCCCTGAGCGCTTTCCATAGAGCTTTGGAGGACAGGAATGAAGATGGTGGCATCCCGGTCTCCAGCCCATAGGAACTGGTAGCTCGGGGCCCTGCTCCCAGTGTGCCCTCAGAGAAAAGCCATCAATCCCTACCTTCTCCCTGGTCTCGGGCCGCACTCCGACCTCACCCAGCCTGTGACTGAGTGTTTCTATCTCTGGCGCATGGCCCTGTTTGGAGTCTCCAAACCCAGCAGATTCCTGCAGCCCAGCCCCATGCCCCTCCTCCTAGAAGAGAAAGGAGGGAGTGTCTCCGGATCTGCCACTTGTGGAGTCCCTGCTCAAAGAGCAGTGACCCCCACTGTGCCTCGGATCATGGTTTAAGGTAACCCCGAGCTGAGAGCCCCCTCCTCGGCTCTGTCTCTGCAGCCAGCCTCTGCACTCTGATTCCTGGGAGCTCTGCCACACTCAGACAGCCCCAGTCTTTCTGTGACCCCATGGGTCCTGAGACCACATTGTTCCCAGGAGGGGTCTTACCTACCCCCCCACCACTTAGTCTCTAGAGCAACGTCCCTCAGTGGAGCAGACTTTTAAAAGTTCTGATTTTGTGCTCCGCTGCTCTACCACTTGCTGGGAGCCGGCCCCTCCCCGCCATGGTCTCTCTTCCCATATTTCATCTCAGATTCACTTCTCCGCATGTCCTACCTTCCAGCAAGTGGTCGCTTTTCTATTCCTAGAATTGCTGCTCTTCTTCTCTTTGATCTCCTGTTGAGTTTGTAGGTGTTCAGAATGGTTTGATAACTATCTAGTTGAACTCCGGGGACCCCACGGTATTTTGGTCTCCTACTCCTCTGACACCTTGCTCCTCCCTCCCCCCAAAGATTTTCTTTCTAAGTAATCTCTACACCCAATGTGGGATTCAAACTCACAACCCCAAGGTCAAGAGTTGCATGCTGTATGGACTGAACCAGTCAGGTGCCCCTACTTTCTGCCATTTTAATTACCATGTGTCTTGGTGTGGGCCTCCTTGGATTGATTTTGTTGGGAGTTCTACTTCAGACTGGCAGAGAAAACTCCACAACTAAATGTGGACAAGTGCCACCTTATTGATTTATTTGAGAGAGAAAGAGAAAGAGAGAGAGGACACCAGAGGGAAGAGGGCAGAGAGAGAAGGAGAAGCAGACTTCCTGCTGTGCAGGGAGCCTGATGCCTAATGCAGGGCTTGATCCCAGGAACCCAGGATCATGACCTGATCCAAAGGCAATCCCTTAACTGACTGAACCATCCAGCCACTCCTGTGATCATTACTTTAAATTCTCTTTCAAGCATTTTACTTAACTCCATTTTCCTTAGGTCTCTTCCTGTGGTTTTTGTCCTGTTCTTTCATTTGGGACATATTCCCATGTCTCCTCATTTTGCCCAACTCTCTGTGTCTGTTTCTGCGTGTTAGAAAAGTCAGCTACATCTCTTGCTCTTATAAGTAATGGGCAGAGCAGACATTTTTAATAAGGTGGCCCTGGTTCTTTTCCACTGGGGATGCACAGCCCCTGAGGAGACCAGTGTGGCCATGGTTGCTCCTTGAGATGCTCACGGGGTGGGGGTGGTGAGGTTGTCCTCCTCAGGAGGTTGGGAGATGCAGTGTCAGCAGGGTTTGCACCTGTCTTCGGGGGTGCAGAAGGGGAGGGGAGACCCGCAGACCCGGGACTGTGAGGCAGGTCTGGCTAAAGGGGTCAGGGCACAGCGTAAGGACGTTAGGTGGGGAATGTCTTGCTGCACTCGTTCCTGGAGGTGGTTGTGTGTTTATGCTGAGAGACAGGGGAGACGGTGCCTGCCAACTCCTTTGTTCCTGGAGAAGTCCCTCAGGGAACTCTGAGATTAGTAACGAACTCTCCTTCCTGTACACTCTGGGCATCTTTCAAACTGCTGCTTCTAGGCTGTATCTCTTCAGGCTGTTTGTTGTGCTGTCTCTTTGGGGGGGGGGGAACTCAGCTTCCTAGCTCCCCCTGGGCTCTCCCAGAGCCAAACCTGCTGATTTTTAGAGTTCCAGGCTTTATGTCTTGCTGGCTGAAAGAACTCAACGAAATTTGGCCCCTCTGATTTTCAGCACCAAATGCTATGTGGATTTGTCTTCCCTGTGCAAGCTCCCTGGTGGGATAGTCTGTGTCTCCCCCTTCTCTGAACCCGTGGCTCCTTCTCTCCTCTGGTCAGATCCACAGGGCTTAGCCATCTCCACAGCATGTCTGCTCTGCCTACCTTCTTCAGTGTGGCCTCTTTTCTATATTTAGCTGTTTTGCTAGTCTTCGGGTCATTTCCTGGGTTATCTGCACTGATGTGAATGTTATCTAGTTGTACCCATGGGAGGAGGTGAGTTTAGGGTCCTACTACTGTGCCATCTTCCCGGAAGTGACTTTTTTGTTTCCGTTCCATAACTCTACGTGTTTTGATTGGAGTGTTTAGTCCATGTACATTCCAAGTAATTATTAATAGGTATGTATGTATTGCCATTTTGTTACTTGTTTTATCATTGTTTTTGTGGTACTTCTCTGTTTCTTTCTTCTCTTGCTCTCTTCTCTCACGGTTTGTTGGCTTTCCTTAGTGATACACTTGGATTCCTTTTTCTTTATGTTTTGTATATCTATCACCAGTTTTTGATTTGTAGTTACCGTTAGGTTTGTATATAACATCTTCTGCATATAGCTGTCCATATTGAGTTGGTGGTCCCTCAGCTTAAACCCATTCTAAAAGCACTAAATTTTTAGTCCTCTCCCCTTCATGTTTTACATACGTGGTGTGATAGTTGACATCCTTTTATTCTGTCAGTCTATTTTATAGATGTACTTAATTTTACAGCTTTTGTGCTCCCTACTTTTTTTTTACTCATGTTTATGGTCCTTCCTTTCCACTCTGAGAGTTCCCTTTAACACTTCTTGTAAGGCTGGTGTAGTGGTGAAGAATTCCTTTAACTTTTGTTCATGTGGGAAACTCTTTTTTTCTTCTCTTTGTCTGAATGATAGCCTACCGAAGAGAGTATTTTTGATTGCAGGTTTTTCTCTTTCTTTTTCTTTCAGTACTGTGAATATATTATGCCATTGTCCTCTGGCCTGCAAAATTTTTGGTGAAAAATCCGGTGGTAGCCTCATGGGATTTCCCTTGTGTGCAACTGTTTTCTGTTGTTCCTTTTAAAATTGTCTCTTTAGGGGCGCCTGGGTGGCTCAGTGGGTTGAGCCTCTGCCTTCGGCTCAGGTCATGATCCCAGGGTCCTGGGATCGAGCCCCGCGTTGGGCTCTCTGCTCAGCGGGGAACCTGCTTCCTCCTCTCTCTCTCTGCCTGCCTCTCTGCCTACTTGTGATCTCTGTCAGATAAATAAATAAAAATCTTTTAAAAAAAATTGTCTCTTTATACTGTTTTTTTTTTTTTTTGCCATTTTTATTATTACTATGTGTCTTGAGATGGATTTTCTTGGGTTGATTTTGTTGGGGGTGGGAGAGGGTCTCTGTGCCTCCTGGATATGGATTTCTGTTTCCTTCCCCAGTTCAGAAAGTTTTCTGCTATTATTTCTTCTGATGAATTTTCTGCCCCCTTTTCTCTCTCTTTTCCTTCTGGGATGCCCGTAATGCAAATGTTATTACACTTGATTATGTCATTGAGTTCCCTAAATCCATTCTTATTATTTATTTATTTATTTGTTTTCTCCTGTTCAGCTTGATTGCTTTCCATTACTCTGTCTTCCAGGTCACTGATCCATGCTTAGGCTTCCTCTAGCCTAACTTAATTTTAGTTTTTGAATTCTTCATCTATATTTAAAAAAAAAATGTTTTCTATCTTTGCTCAGGATCTCACCAAAATCCTTCACTCTTTTCTCAAGTCCAGTGAGTATCTGTATGATCATTACTTAAAATTCTCTATCAGGCTATTACTGATCTCTGTTTTATTTATCTCTCTTGCTCTGATTTTTGTCTTGATCTTTTATTTGGGACATATTCCTCTGTCCCCTCATTTTGTCTAACTCTCTGTGTTTGTTTCTGTGCAATATGAAAGTCGGCTACATCTGCTGCTCTTGAAAGTAGTGGCCTTATGAAGAAGAGGTCATGTAGTGCACTGCAGTGCTGTGTCCCCTGTTCACCAGAACCTGGTACTTTAGGGGTGTCTCCTAGTTTTGTTATGTGCACCCTACCTTTGTGAATGAGCCACATTTGCCTTCAGTCCAGTCACCAGCTGTGGTTCTCTTTGCCTGATTTAGTTCCCATGTTGTTAACAGGCCAGTCTGGGTTTGTCTTGGGCTTATGTTGGGTCAGAACAAGCATTTGCCTGAGCCAGGTAGCACCAAACTGAAGGCACCCTCCCTGTGTTGTCCCCCCGAGAAGCTTTCATTGGTGGGTAGGGACTGCAGTCAGACCAGATGTTCATGATCCAGTGTTGACAGACGTATATTTTTAGGAATTTATCCATCTCCTCTAGGTTAACCAATTTGTTGATGTACAATTATTCACAATATTCTCTTATAATAGTTTTTATGTCTGTTAAATCAGCTTAAGGTCTCCTCTTCCATTTCTGATTTTAGTTATTTGAATCTTCTCTCTTTTTTTCTTCATTAATCCAGCTAAGGTTTTGTCAACTTTGTTTATCTTTTCAAAAAACCAACTTTTAATTTTGTTGATTTCTTTCTATTTTTTTTTCTATTCTCTATTTCATTTATCTCTGCTCTAATCTTTTATTATTTCCTTCCTCTGCTAGCGTGGTTTTACTTTGTTCTTTTTCTAGTTCCTTGAGGTATGAAGTTAGGTTGTTGATTTGGGACCTTTCTTTTTTCTTTTTAATGTAAACATGTACACCCAAAAGTTTCCCCCTGCTTTCACTGCATCTCTTAAGATTTGGTATGCTGTGTTTTTGTTTTTGTTTGTCTTAAGGTATTCTCTAATTTCCCTTGTAATTTATTCTTTGGTCCATTGGTGATTTAACTACATGTTATTTAATTTCCACAAATTTGTGGATTTTCATTTTCCTTCTGCTCTTGATTTCTAGTGCCTCCCATTGTTATTGGGAAAAGATACCTTCTATCATTTGAATCATTTAAATATGTTAAGACTTGTTTTGTGGCCTAACATGTGGTTTACCTTAGAGAATGTTTTGTATGCACTTGAGAAGAATATACATTCTGGTGTCATTGGGTGTTCTGCATACGTCTGTTAGGTCCAAATAGTCTATAGTATCATTCAGGTCATGCATTTACTTATTGATCTTCTGTCTGGTTATTCTATTTCTTTTCTTTAAAAAGATTATACCATCTCTTGAAAGAAATATATTCACATGGTTCAGAATTTTAAAAGTACATGAAGTCCTTCATTTTTGTCTCTCACTCTCCAGTTCTCCTCTCCAGAGACACTCAGTGTTATCAGTTTCTTGGCTCTCTGGGGGGGCTTTAAACAAAATACATATTTCTGGGGCTCTTCCCAGAGTTTTTGATATAGAAGGTCTGGGTAGGGTTCTGGAAAACTGTACAGGAGGTGATTCTGTTGCTCCAGATTTGAGGATTACTGCTCTAATCATCTTTCACATAAATGAATATGTGGGTCAGGCATTTTATTGAAAAAGACTAAGGCACAGAGTGGGATGGGCTACTCAGGATAGATAATTGAACGGAAATTTTCAAAGAACAAGAGGCTGTCAAAAAGAGCATTTTGTAGCTGGGCAGTGGTGTGGAGGAAAGGCTGGTCTGGAATTAGGAGTCCTGGGTTCTCATCCCAGATTTGCTACCAATTTTGGGGGATGTTGGACACTAGTCAGTGCCCTTCTCTGTCCTAGGTTTCCTACCCATGAAGTGAAGAGATTGGATAAGACAGTCTCCAGAGCCCCCTTCCCTGCAGCTCTAACATTAGGGGATTCCAAGCCTCTGCTTTCCCATAACCCATCCATGGGCTTGTCAGTGTTTCTGAATGTTTGCCTCCATATTCATCATTCCCTCCCTCCCTCCCCAAACATGTAGTGAGCTTGAAGTGAGAGTTGTATTTTCTGTGAAGAGCGTCTGGAAAGGGGATCCTAGGCAGAGCAGTTAATGTGTGCATGGATACATGGAGGCAAGAAATAGCACAGCCACTCCTTGTGGGGGAGGGGCTGTACCTGGCTCAGCATAAGTAGGATGGGGGGATTAGGGAGTGTGCCCCGGGCACCTGATGGGAAGTTAGGAGGGTCCAGGCATTAAGATCCTTGTGAGCCAGTCTAATGAGTGAGGGTTCTGTTCTAAAGGCAGTAAGGAGGCCTGAAGATTTTATACTGGAGAGTGATTCCCTCTACTTTAATTTTAGGAAGACTACCCAAGCAGAAATACGGAAGGCAAACTAGAGGAAGGCAATACAAGCATAACGGAGAGCAGGCAGGAGGCTATGACTGAAATCTGAGCAAGAAATCCCCACAACGTGAATTTAAACAGTGAACTTGATGGGTGCCTGGGAGGCTGAGTTGGTTGAGTGTCCGACTTTGATTTCAGTTCAGGTCACGATCTCGGGGTCCTGGGACTGAGTCCCATGTCAGGCTCCATGCCCAGCACGGAGCTCTCCCTCCCTCTGCCCCTTCCCCGACTCGGGTTCTCTTTCTCTAAAGTAAATGGAGATGTCTTCATAAATACAGAAATAACCAGCGAACTTGAAAGAGTAGATGCATTCAAGAGACAGCGGGAGGAAACGATCAGTGGGGTTGGTAACTGATTGGTCAAGACAGCGAAAGAGATTTTAGTGATGCCTATCTTCTCTGAGCCTTTATGCCAGTGAAATAATCTTAACTATTAGAAAGGCTTTATGCAAAAAAAAAATGTTGATTCCACTGTTACTTTAAAAAAAAAAGATTTTTTTTCATTTATTTATTTGACAGAGAGAGACGCAGCGAGAGAGGGAACACAGCATGGAGAGTGGGAGTGGACCAAGCAGGCTTCCCGCCAAGCAGGGAGCCCGATGTGGGGCTTGATCCCAGGAAGGCAGACGTTCAGGGACTGAGCCACCGGGGTGCCCAATCCCACTGTTACTTTTGACAGAAGAGTAGAACCATTCTGAGCTGCCTTTGAGGTATGTCGCCCCTCATGCAGCCTGTGGGACTGACAGCTTGGAGGGGCAGTGACTCAGTGACGCCTCCATTGCTGACTTCTAAGGTGGAAGAGAGCTTGAGGAAGGTGGTACAGGGCCACCTAAGCTCTTTGAGGGTCAGAAACATGTCACCCCAGGTCACATGAAACATAATAAAATGCACCCGCCCCCACAATTCAGTATCATTTAAATCTAACTACATGAGAGTCGCATTCCACTTGCCTGTTTGACAAAGGTTACATTTTGCAGGCAAACATTTATTGTGATCGTGCTATTTTTAGTCTTGGGAGTCAACCTCTTTTGCTTGCCTGTTGGTCGCTTTGTAGCTTGCAAACGTTTTGCTCAGCCTCAGCGACGCGTGAAGGGACCTGGGGTGCGCTGAGGCCAGCGGGTGGCAGTTTCGGGGAGCCCCGCTGCATCCACGGAAGGAGGTTTCTACTCACGAGAGAGCTGCTGCACCAGAAGAGCTGCCTGTTCCTGGACATAATTTTATTTCGGGCCAACTAACCTTCATTTAGCACCTGGTACATGCCGGGCACCGTCCCGCCATCAGACCTGCGGCAGGCAGGAAGGGTTTCTGGCCTTAATGGGGAACAGGCAAGCACGGTCTCTGGAGTCCTTCGTGTTTAACGATTTCACGGCCGTGAACGCACTGTCCAGCGGCCTGTCACTCGCAGTGTGGTTCCTGGTCCAGCAGCGTGGGCTGGGAGCTTGTTAGAAATGCGGATCTCAGGCCCTGCCAACGCCTCCCACCCCAGCCCTAGGAATCAGAATTCGCCTTTTCACAAGCTCCCAGGTGATTCGAGTACATGGGACTGCTTGAGACGTGCTGTCCTTGCGGCCTGGCAGGCTCCACCGGTCCCGCCAGCAGTGGCCTGTCCTGGGCTGACCGCAGCTCTCAGTTTAGGAGCTTATTTGTGACGTAGGGGCATCATGAGCTGAGGACCGCACACGCATCCCCAGCCAGCAACTCTGGGCCCCCGTGGGGCTGGCTAGAGGCTGTGGGCTGTACAGAAGCTCATGGGGTTCGCTCAGGCAGCGGGGCCACAGCCTAGGCGAGGAAGGGGCCTGCTGAGGACGCCCTGCCAGCCTCAGGGCCCCCTCCTGTACCCGCAGAAGCCCGTTCTGTCTTGTGCAACGAGTCTCCTCGGCTGCCCTGGGATTGGCAGGGGGCAGCGTGGGGCTCTCTCCAGCAGGCAGGCCGAGGCCGCCACTGCTAGGAGGGGTCTGTCTCTGGGGAGGGCAGAGCCGTGCCTGCAGGGACCCTGGGCAGCCTGGAATTCCGATTTGCTGTCCTACCACCTGGGAGTTGGGAGGCCACTCAGTCCCTTACTCTCTAAGCATTTGCTAAGCACCCACTGTGTGCCAGGTACTTTGCCAACGTCTGGTTAATCTGTGTCCCCAGTATCTCCCAAGGAGTGGCTGGGAGCCGAGCCTCAGCCTTGTGAGGTGACTGGCCCAGGCTGCCTGGTGAGCTCCCGTGCAGGCCCACACTGAGGAAGCCGCGGTGCGGGGCCTGGTAGTGGCGGGGGTTGGGGGGGAAGCAAGCAACGAGGGACTTATGGGTCCGGCAGGGACTGAAGCGTATGGAGCCCAGCACTAGCACCCATGCGGTATGCAGCTCTGAGAGTGTTAGGACAAATGCCATGTGACTCTGAGGTGGGGTAGAGGATCCCAGAAGGTGGAACCATGGCTACTGGGAGGCCGCAAAGTACCAAGGACCAGCCACTGTCTTCCAGAGAGCCTGTGGGAAGCCCCGTCCTCACAGGGCTGCTCGGCCGGGGTCTCCTCCCCGCAGGCCTTGCCTGAGGACTCACCACTGGTCCGCTTTCTCCTGGTTTCTTTTCCACCTGTCCGGCTACCGATTTCTTTTTCTCTTTTCTCTTTTCCTTTCTTCCTTCCTCCCTCCCTCCCTCTCTTTCTTTCTTTCAAAAGATTTTATTTATTTATTTGACAGTGAGAGCGAGCACAAGCAGGGGGAGTGGCAGGCAGAGAGAGAGAGGGGGAAGCAGGCTCCCCACTGAGCAGGGAACCTGATGCGGGGCTCGACCTCAGGACCCTGGGATTATGACCCGAGCCAAAGGCAGATGCTTAACCGACTGAGCCACCCAGGTGCCCCTGCCTACTGATTTCTAATATCGTAGCTCATTCTTTTTTTTTTTTTTTCTTTGAGTGTATCCATTTTATTATACGGCCTTGTATTGTTCCCAATTATTTTTCTCTTTTAAATGGCCTCATTTTACGTTTTCTCCTCTCCAACCTTTTAAGCCTTCTGGTTTCCTTTCAGAGCTCCTCTTTAGTTATCTGTTTTTATTGTGGTATTTCCCTCCAATTTAAAAAAAAATCATATTTTTCTGACTTGAAAGTGTAATGCATTTTTATTGCTAAATGTTTGGAAAATATAGGAAAAGGGTATAAAGAAGAAAATTAAACTATCCCATTAAGCTCTCCTCTAGGGATAATAAGCACTGTCGCTTTCTTCTAGTCTCTTCAACTACCTTTCTAGCCACACACGCTTACACATACTGCTGTAACCCTTTGTCCGCCATTGCGCTGTAAATATTTCCCCACGATTTGTTGTTGTTGAAAAAGAGTCTTTATTTCCTCATAGCGTGAATGGTCTAGAGCAAACAGTGTACCCGCCCCTTTCTCCACACCCACACCCCTGCGCCTCAGAAGACCAGCCCAACGTCAGGACAAGATGCTGTTCCTCTACGTCCCTCTAGAATGTGAAAATGCATTTTCATGTATGTTTTAAACAAGAACTGTATTAGACACGCGGTTCTGCCTTTTGCTTTCCCCCTCAACAGTGTGATAGGTGTCTTTCCACGTGAGCCCCCGGTGGGGCAGAGTTGGGGTTGCGGAGGCTCCACCAGGCGGGGTGGGGTTCACCGCCCCGAGTCAGTTAACCCCGGAAGGCCGCACTGGCCCATCTGTCACCGGAGATGTTCCCGAGGGAGCTCGTGTTTGTGGCCCATAAGCCAGAGAGGATCAAAGCACCGTTCATTTCGTTATTAGCAGAGCAAATGCCTGAAACCGGAGAGGCCTGGGTTTGAAAACTGGCCTGCGACGTGCCTCCTGGTGCTTCCCGGTGTTCCAGCAAGTGCAGAGCAGGAGGCCAGCCCGCCAGCCCTGCTCGGCGGGCACAGGCCGGGGGTGTGGGAGGAGGCGGCTTCTCCAGTTTCCTGGTTCCCACGCAAGACGAGGTGCGAGGGTAGCCAGCTGTCCGGGCTGGAGCCCTGCCTGAGCCGCGGCTTTGCTGGAGTCTGTGGGATTCTATCGTAATGCCGCTAGCAACACGGCGTGACTGCAGGCCAGGCACCACTCCACGCCTGCTTCTTACCTCCTAACTCTTAATCCTCATGAGCGCTCTGGAAAGCAAACACAATATGATAGTATTTTCGGATGATAATGTTTTTCAGAGAAGAAATCCGAGAAACAGAGCGGTTAAGTAACTTGTCAGTGGTCACACAGCCGGCTAGAAGTAGACTCTGGATTTGAACCCAGACAGTGTTCCTAACTGTGATGCTGTTCTAGTTTAGTTTCTAATGGCTCTGAGGTATTTACCTCATCCGGCATCTGGGTCCCTGAGTTAACTTCCTACAGCGCGATGCCCCATGAGGGTCAGGCCCTCCCTCTCTCAGGGGAGAGCGATGAGTAGACATTGAGGCAGTCACACTGCACCCGCGTGAGCACGTGTCCTCGTTCGTCTTCTGGGTCAGGAGGCCCAGGAAGGCCCGAATGAGGAGCCACACCTCACACAGGACTCAAAGGTAGAAGTTGGTCTGCGGCGCGTAGCCAGGCTGAGTCTGGGCATCTGGGCAGCCCCAGTGTAAGGGAACCTGAAGGAGATCACCAGAACCCAGGGTGAGGGACAGCCAGGACGCCCCAAGGCAGCCCAGAAGCTACGAGCCCCCAAAGGTGAACAGGGAGGGCAGCCTAGGGAAAAGCAGTCATGGGCGCGTCCGTTCAACACGGTGACCTCACCCCTGCTAGACCGGGTCTTATCAAAGCCTAACAACTCCTCCTCCAGGCTTGGGGTGTGTTGAGAGGAAGTGGCAGAGCACTCTTCCCTGCACGGAAAAGTACACACGAGCTGACACATTCTTTGTAACCACGGCACATCATGCCGTCAGGAGGCTTAACCTACTCACGAACATTTAGCCGCATGCTCCCTCTCTTTAAACATAAGCGAAGCTCGGGGAATAAATTCCACCCCTTTTACCGAGTTCTCCATTTTCTCTGAGCTGCTTTTATGTCCTCCAGCAAAGTTGGATAGTTTTTGTCACATAGGAATTTTATATTTCTGGTTAAATTTATTCCTAGGCATTTTACAGCTGTTATTATTTTGAACTTAGGATGTTTAAAGCATACACACACACACACATATATATACATGTGTGTATATATATGTATGTCCTATATATATATATAAATTGTGCTTGCATATTGCCAAACATGCCCACCTTTTCCTTTGCACCTGCCAATTCTGATACCAGCCTAGAAAGGTCTTCTCCACTCCAAGATTATGGAGCCATTAGCTTAGATTTTCTTCCAAAACTTTCATATGGTTGTTAGCCAAATTGTTAGCCAGAAGAACCAATGTAATGTATTGAGTTAGCCATCTTTTCCCCACTGATTCAAAATCACACCTTTATCACACATCAGATTCTTATATCTAGTGAATCTTCTCAGTTTTGTGTTCTATTCTATTGATCTGTTAGTTTACTCCCAGGTCGATACTACGAAATGACTTTATTTCTTATTAGAAAAGCAATAAAGGCTTATTACAGAAAGATCAGAAAATACGCAGACAGAAACAAACAAAAAACACTCACGATTGTATCCCAGGTTAACTACCATTTTACTCTGGTGTTTCTCATTCTAGATCGTTTCATTTATATAAACATGTGTAAAGATATATTCATACAGTAAAATTAAGACAATGTTGTACAGTTTCGTAAACTTTTTTCATTGTATGATACCTCAAGAATGTTTCCTTGCAAATAAATACTCTTTTTTTAAGAGGGAGAGAGTGTGGAAGTGGGGGCAGGAGCAGAGGGAAAGAGAGAGATAATCTGAAGCAGACTCCGTGCTGAGCATGGAACCTGATGTGGGGCTCGATCTCCCAACCCTGAGATCATGACCTGAGCTGAAATCGAGTTGGATTAGCCACCCAGGTGCCCCCTGATAAATACTCTTTTAAAAACATTTTTATTGAGGGGGCGCCTGGGTGGCTCAGTGGGTTAAAGCCTCTGCCTTCGGCTCAGGTCATGATCCTAAGGTCCTGGGATCAAGCCCCACATCGGGCTCTCTGCTCAGCAGGGAGCCTGCTTCCTCCTCTCTCTCTGCCTGCCTCTCTGCCTACTTGTAATCTCTGTCTGTCAAATAAATAAATAAATAATCTTAAAAAATTTTTTTAATTAAAAAAAACATTTTTATTGAAAAGTATAACATGCATGCAGTATGGTACACAAAACACACACATTTAATTCAGTGATTTATCACAAAGTGAACACCCATTCTCTTTCACTATCTCAAATAAAAAAATCTTTAAAAAAAAAGATTTTATTCTTTTTTTTGAATAAGTGAGAGAGAACAAGGTGGGGAGGGGAGGGACAGAGGAAGAGGGAGGAGCAGACTCCCCGCTGAGCAGGGTGCCTGACATGGGGCTCGATCCCTGGACCCTGAGATCATGACCTGAGCTGAAGGCAGACACTTAACTGACTGAGTCACCCAGGTGCCCTGAGAGAGAGAATCTTAAGCAGATTCCAAACCCACCCAGTGTGGAGCCTGATGTGGGACTCGATCTCATAACCCTGAGATCACAACCTGAGCCGAAATCAAGAGTTGGACACTCAAACAACTGAGCCACACAGGTGCCCCTGTTTTCCTCTTGTTAATTTTTTTTTTTTCAGTCTCATTTGCAGAGTCCCAGCCAGTGAACCTAAGATGGGTAGAAGAAAAACTCTTCCTCTCCTACAGTTTGGGCAACTGTGAAGGGCCAGTAAAAGCCTGGGAGGCCCCACTGGTTCTGGAACCTAAAGATGAAATCCTGGAACAATGGATAAAACTTGGCAAGAGGTAAGAATTCGTTTTTCATGTCAACCTCCTGGATGTCTGTTTGTGGTAGCTGGTTGCAAGAGGAGGGTAAAATTCCTCCTTGTCCTCCCCCGCCCCCCAAATTTAGATTAATAGGAGAACATATTTGTGTGAGATAGTTCTTTGGGTTTGTGCTGTTTTTGCTATTTGCTATTGATCTGATTCTCTCCCAAGAGTAGACATAATTTTTCTTTGTCTTGGTATTTTGTGTCATTTGTCATAGTGGGGAGAATCATAAAACTTAAGAATAGATCCTGTAAGCCCCTTGCTTGAGTTAGCCACACAGATTGGTGAGCTGACTTCTCCCCGGAATGATATCTATTTGGACAAACTTTGCTGTGGGTCACCAATAAAAAAAAAGAGAGAGAAATGAAATTCTCCTTCTGTTTCATTTCATGTCTTGAGAGTTTGGCTGGGATCTCGTGAGTGTATACTCTCCTTTTTCTCTGCCTCCCCAGGAGTACAGATTTTTGGGGGTCTGCCTCCATAGGTGATGAGCCATCAGGCTGGGCATCTGAGACACTTCCTTACCAACTGTGCCAGCAGTCAGGGGAATTTGTCTGGAGAAGGGGCCACAGCCTATAAGAAATCTTTGTTGTCTTTAACCCTCGCTGCCCTGGCAGTGCTGGGAAAATCCCATCCGAGCATTGCCTCCCTGGTGCTGCAGGTTAGTGGGTCTGCACTTAAAGACATCTAACTTTTGTTGGATGTTGGTGTTTCCTTACTGCATGTGACAACAAAGGTCTTTGCTTTCTTTGACAATCTCTGGGAGTTACCTTTTTGGATCACAGGGGCTACACCATCTGCACTTGCTCTGGGGACCCCGCTTATACCCATAGTAAAAATTTATTCTAAGCCTGGAAAGCTTTCTCTGGGTTTTCCCTTAAAAAGGTTTTCTGGGCACCTGGCTCAGTCAGTGGAGTGTGTGACTCTTGAACTTGGGATTGTGAGTTTGAGGCCCATGTTGGGTATAGAGATTACTTAAAAGTAAAATCTTAAAAAAAAAAAAAAGGCGTTCTTGTTTGTGCTACATTTGGAATGAGTATACCTTTGGGAGATCCTACCTATTGATGGCCAGGTAATTGTTTTTTTTGTTTGTTTGTTTTGTTTTTTGTTTGGTAATAGATCTTTTGATTTGAAAACATTTTTATACATTAATGGATTTTTAGAGAGATCTCATTCAAAGTAAGTATCATATTGATACCTATGGAAAGATGGCATTATAAGGAGGGCACATGACACAAGGCTGTACCATTAGTCTAAGGGACTCCCTTAAATTAAAAGGCAAAAGTCAGATGTTAAAAGTCAAAGACAGAGAGAAAACTTGGAAATCAGCAGGAGGAAAGTGACCTGTCACATACAAGGGAGCGCCCATAGGTTCCACTATCCAAGATCCTGTGGTATTAGTGAATATATATCAATGAAATAGAATAGAGAGCCCGTAAACAGACCCACGTAAATCTAGTCAACTGATCTTTGACTGTGGAATAAAGATGATGCAATGGAGCAAAGATACAATTTCAACAAATTGTGCTGGAACTACTGGACATGTACAGGCAAAAAAGCGACTGTAGCCACAGACTTCATGCCTTCCATAAAAATTAACTCAAATGGATCACGGATCTAAGTGTAAAACACAAAATTATATAAACCAACTCTGTGAAAGACAATGTCAAGAGAACAAGAAGACAAGCTACAGACTGGGACACAGTGTCTGTGAAAGCACATCTGATTAAGGACCGTTGTCCAAAATATACAAAGAGATCTTAAAACTCAATGATAAGGAAAGAAACAGCCTGATTTAAAAACAGGTCCAAAACCTTAACAGGCACTTTGCCAAAGAAGATAAACAGAGGGTAAATAAGCCCATCGAGAAAAGATTCTCGACATCAAGGGAATGTCTCACTTTGGTTAAGACAACAGTGAGATACCACTACACACATCTGTTAGAATGATCAAAATCCATCAACACTGACACCACCAAACAGCTCCACCTGTTGGGGAGCAACAGGAATTCCCTTTTTTGCTGGTGGGAAAGCAACATGGCGGACTCCCTTTGGAAGACAGCTGGCAATTTCTTACAAAAATAAAAATACTCTCATCGTATGATCCAGTGATTGTGCTCCTTGGTCTTTCCCCAAGAGAGTTGAAAACTTCTGTCCCTAAAACTCCTGAGCAAGGATGTCTATAGCAGCTTTGTTCATCACTGCCAAAACCTGGAAGCAATCAAAATGTCCTCCATTGGGTGAATGGGTAAATAAACCGTGGGGTATCTAGATAATGGGAAATTATTCAGCACTAAATAAGAATGAGCTATCTAGTCGTGAAAAGACATGGAAGAAACCTAAATGTGTTGGGGTTCAGGATACACTACCCCCCAAATATGGCACACCTTGGGATGTTGAATATTTTAAGGTGAAGAAGCTTGAGAAAACAGCAGAAACAGGATGGTCTCTGTGACCTCCGCAATCCCTTGCTCTTCTTCCTTGAAACACATCATAAAACAGTCACGCGAGAGGTGCCCTCCCTTTAGGTGGAGGAAAGGAGCATCCTTATTTATAGGACTTGGAGAGTTCCTCCGGTTTACTACAATTAGTGGATACTCCTAACCTAGCATACTTTGCCCTTGCTGTCTTTTCATCAAACGTACTATAGAAACACAGAAGTTTTCATCTCCTTATGAAGGCTCATGTGTCCGGTAACACTCACCTTACATCATTTTGTTTACCTTTCTCCTGTTAACCTGTCTTTGTTGGTGTAATTGTCAGACCCAGTCAGGGACCCTCAAGGGGGTCAAGGGATAACTTTTCTTCCCATACAAATGTGTATTATTAAGTGAAAGAAGTTGATCTGAAAAGGCTGTATATTGTAGGATTCCAACTATGGGACATTCAGGAAAAGACAAAACTATAGAGACAGCAAAAAAAAAAAAAAAATCAGTTGTTATCAGGGGTTTGAAGGGAGGGAGGGATAAGTCATGAATGGCAGAGAGGATTTTTAGGGCAGTGAAACTATTCTGTATGATACTTTAATGCAGGGAGCGTGTCATTGTATATCCGTCCACTCCTGCAGAATATACAATGTCAAAAGGAACTCTAGTGTAAACCATGGACTTGGGTGATGATGATCTGTCTATGTAGGCTCATCAGTTGGCCCAAATGTACACTCTGCTGGGGGATGTGGATAATGGGGGAGGCTGTGCATGTGTGGGGACAGAGGCTACATGGGAAATTATCTTCCTTAATTTTGCTGTGAATCTAAAACTATCTAAAAAATAAACTATATTGGGGCGCCTGGGTGGCTCAGTGGGTTAAAGCCTCTGCCTTTGGCTCAGGTCATGATCCCAGGGTCCTGGGATCAAGCCCCACATCGGGCTGTCTGCTCCATGGAGAACCTGCTTTCTCCTCTCTCTCTCTGCCTGCCTCTCTGCCTACTTGTGATCTCTGTCTGTCAAATAAATAAATAAAATCTTAAAAAAAAACTATATTAAAAACATTTTTTAAATGACCCAAATCCTCCTCTCCTCACCAACTGCAGGAACTTTCTTATTTATCTTAGGACACTGCAGATACTGGAAAAAGCCATGACTTTGGAAAAACAATTGTCCTATGGGTAAGCATACAAGGGAGGGAGGATTAAGTAGTAATGGCCCTAGATTTCCCATACTAGGTAAATAGGCCCCCTGAATTCTTTCTCAGAGAAACCCTACATCCTTTCTCTGTCCCTTTGAGATGTAAATCTTACTATACCTTTGAAATATGAACATCCAAGGAGATAACTCTTCGCTACGCAGCCACCCGAATGAGAAGAAAATAAACATGAGCAAAAAAAGAAGCATTTGGACATAAGTCTCCACTTGGTGTTTCCAGAAGGGCCCCTGGCCCAAAATGTAGTCCACACTCTCCGTAATACTGCATCTCGGGGCAAATAAAAATCCTAAAACTCTCCACAGGTATGGGTAAAAGCTTTTTTAGCCCTCATTGAGCAGGTAATCTTAACTTGTCCTGTCTGCCAGAAACAACTCTGATTAAAACCAAAATAAGACTAGGATGAGAATCAACTCATAAAAATTAGTGAAATATATGTTTCTATTTTTCTACCAAACTCAGCAAAAATTTAGAATAAAAGCTGTAAGATCTCTATTTGCGTTTGTATGTTTAAGTATTTAGGTTGTATACATGTGATATTATTCTAAGTCTGGATGGTAATGCCCAAATTAATTTGTAAGGAATCTCCATTAATTGACTTTTAAAAAAAGATGTATTTATTTATTTATTTGAGAGAGAGAGAGAGTGAGCGAGTGAGCACGTGCGAGTGTGGGGAGAGGAGCAGAGGGAGAGAATCTTCACGAGAGCTCCTATCCATGAGATCATGACCTGAGTTGAAACCAAGAGTTGGAGCTTAACTGCACCACCCAGGCCCCCCTCTATTCACTGAGTTTAAAAAATAAACATGTGGGGGCACCTGACCGGCTCCATTGATGGAGTGTGAGACTTTTGATCTCAGGATTGTGAGTTCAAGCCCCATGTTGGGTGTAGATTACTTTAAAAAAAAAAAATCTAAAAAAAAAAAGTAAGTGCTCATATAAATTAAGTCTTTCTAACACTTTAAAAGAAAATAAAAATTAACCTCAGTGTTTTCCAAGTTCCCATGATGTGGGATAATCTTTGGTAAATAATTTGGTTAGTTTACAATTGTAAACAATTGTTTAACTAAAAGTAAGTATGTCTTTGGAATTGACAGCATTAGACAGAATGTAGACATAAAATTTTATTCTGTCTGGTTTTACAAGTCAAGCTTCTCTTACATGTCTAAGATTATAAAATTATCAATTCAACCTAAGAACAAAAGAAACAATAAAGATGAAGGGCTTGATGTATGTCAAACATGGCAGTAAAAACAGAAACAGGGGAGAAGGGAGAGACATATGTTTAACTTTTAGGTTTTTTGCTTCTGTGACTTTTTTTTTATAGCTGGATTTATCAACAATCACAAAAAATCAGGATGATGGTTAGCTTTATTTAATGTCTCATGGAGCTTTCATGAGCAATCCAAACATAGTTGTTAAGGCAAGCAAATTAAATAAATGTAAGTGGGGAAACGTATAAAAATGAACATTTATTTATTTAAAGTAATCTCTGCACCCACCGTGGGGCTCAGGCTTACAACCCAGAGATCAAGAGTTGCACCGTCCTCTGGCTGAGCCAACCACAGGCCCCGTAAATGAAATTTTTTTTTTTTAAAGATTTCATTTATTTATTTGACAGACAAAGATCACAAGTAGGCAGAGAGGCAGGTGGGGGGGGTGGGGTGGGGAGGAAGCAGGCTCCCTGCTAAGCAGGGAGCCTGCCACTGGGCTTGATCCCAGGACCCCCGAGATCATGACCTGAGCCAAAGGCAGAGGATTTAGCCCACTGAGCTACCCAGGTGCCCCCCCACCCCGTAAATGAACTTTTTAACAGTAATTATGTTTTATGATATATCCACTTAAAAATAGTTTCCAAAATCTTTTTGGTAACTTGAAACCTTAAAGTTAACTTTTAGTTAAATGTAGATATTCAGTAACTATCTAGATCATTAAAAAAAAAACACTGAAACATTAATTGCTAAACATAAATATAAGTTTATCTACTTTGGCTTCTCAGTTTTTACAAAGAGGCAAAAGATACTTGGATCTGTTAATAAACATGTCTTTTTTGCCATACTGAAAAATTATACTATGGAAAATTATGTAGAAATTATGAAATGGCATATTAATAAATTTACTAATTTGAAGAATGCTGATCTACAATAATGCACAATTGCCTGCTCCCTAATTTTCTTCAGATATTAAGGTCAGTAAGACTTAAGAATTCTTTTTTTTTTAATTTTTTTATTTTAATAAACATATAATGTATTTTTATCCCCAGGGGTACAGGTCTGTGAATCGTCAGGTTTACACATTTCACAGCACTCATCATAGCCCATACCCTCCCCAATGTCCATTTCCCCACCACCCTCTCCCATCCCCCCTCCCCCCCGCAACCCTCAGTCTGTTTCTTGAGATTGAGTCTTTTATGGTTTGTCTCCCTCCCAATCCCATCTTTTCATTTTTTCTTTTCCTACCTCCCCCCAACCCCCCCCGCCTTGCATCTCCACTTCCTCATATCAAAGAGAGCATATGATAGTTGTCTTTCTCCGATTGACTTATTTCGCTAAGCATGATACCCTCTAGTTCCATCCACGTTGTCGCAAATGGCAAGATTTCATGTCTTTTGATGGCTGCATAGTATTCCATTGTGTATATATACCACATCTTCTTTATCCATTCATCTGTTGATGGACATCTAGGCGCTTTCCACAGTTTGGCTATTGTGGACATTGCTGCTATAAACATTCGGGTGCACGTGCCCCTTCGGAGCACCACGTTTGTATCTTTAGGATATATACCCAGCAGTGCAATTGCTGGGTCGTAGGGTAGCTCTATTTTCAGTTTTTTGAGGAACCTCCACACTGTTTTCCAGAGTGGTTGCACCAGCTTGCATTCCCACCAGCAGTGTAGGAGGGTTCCCCTCTCTCCGCATCCTCGCCAGCATCTGTCATTTCTTGACTTGTTAATTTTAGCCATTCTGACTGGTGTGAGGTGGTATCTCATTGTGGTTTTGATTTGTATTTCCCTGATGCCGAGTGATGTGGAGCATTTTTTCATGTGTCTGTTGGCCATCTGGATGTCTTCCTTGCAGAAATGTCTGTTCATGTCCTCTGCCCATTTCTTGACTGGATTATTTGTTCTTTGGGTATTGAGTTCGATAAGCTCTTTATAGATTTTGGATACTAGCCCTTTATCTGATATGTCGTTTGCAAATATCTTCTCCCATTCTGTCAGTTGTCTTTTGGTTTTGTTAACTGTTTCCTTTGCTGTGCAAAAGCTTTTGATCTTGATGAAATCCCAATAGTTCATTTTTGCCCTTGCTTCTGTTGCCTTTGGCGATGTTCCTAGGAAGAAGTTGCTGCGGTTGAGGTCAAAGAGGTTGCTGCCTGCATTGTCCTCAAGGATTTTGATAGATTCCATTCGCACATTGAGGTCCTTCATCCATTTTGAGTCTATTTTCGTGTGTGGTGTAAGGAAATAGTCCAATTTCATTTTTCTGCATGTGGCTGTCCAATTTTCCCAGCACCATTTGTTGAAGAGGCTGTCTTTTTTCCATTGGATATTCTTTCCTGCTTTGTCGAAGATTAGTTGACCATAGAGTTGAGGGTCTATTTCTGGGCTCTCTATTCTGTTCCATTGGTCTATATGTCTGTTTTTGTGCCAGTACCATACTGTCTTGATGATGACAGCTTTGTAATAGAGCTTGAAGTCTGGAATTGTGATGCCACCGACTTTGGCTTTCTTTTTCAATATTCCTTTGGCTATTCGAGGTCTTTTCTGGTTCCATATAAATTTTAGGATTATTTGTTCTATTTCTTTAAAAAAAATGGATGGGATTTTGATAGGGATTGCATTAAATGTGTAGATTGCTTTAGGTAGAATAGACATTTTCACAATATTTGTTCTTCCAATCCATGAGCATGGAATATTTTTCCATTTCTTTGTGTCTTCCTCAATTTCTTTCATGAGTACTTTATAGTTTTCTGAGTATAGATTCTTTGCCTCTTTGGTTAGATTTATTCCTAGGTATCTTATGGTTTTGGGTGCGATTATAGATGGGACTGACTCCTCAATTTCTCTTTCTTCTGTCTTGTTGTTAGTGTAAAGAAATGCGACTGATTTCTGTGCATTGACTTTATATCCTGACACTTTACTGAATTCCTGTATAAGTTCTAGCAGTTTTGGAGTGGAGCCTTTTGGGTTTTCCACATATAGTATCATATCATCTGCAAAGAGTGATAGTTTGACTTCTTCTTTGCCGATTTGGATGCCTTTAATTTCTTTTTGTTGTCTGATTGCTGAGGCTAGGACTTCTAGTACTATATTGAACAGCAGTGGTGATAACGGACATCCCTGCCGTGTTCCTGACCTTAGCGGAAAAGCTTTCAGTTTTTCTCCATTGAGAATGATATTTGCGGTGGGTTTTTCATAGATGGCTTTGATAATATTGAGGTATGTGCCTTCTATCCCTACACTTTGAAGAGTTTTAATCAGGAAGGGATGCTGCACTTTGTCAAATGCTTTTTCAGCATCTATTGAGAGTATCATATGGTTCTTACTCTTTCTTTTATTAATGTATTGTATCACATTGATGGATTTGTGGATGTTGAACCAACCTTGCAAGACTTAAGAATTCTAATCAGGGGTGCCTGGGTGGCTCAGTGGGTTAAGCCTCTGACTTCGGCTCGGGTCATGATCTCAGGGTCCTGGGATCGAGCCCCGCATCGGGCTCTCTGCTCGGCAGGGAGCTTGCTTCCTCCTCTCTCTCTCTCTGCCTGCCTCTCTGCCTACTTGTCTCTCTGTCAAAAAAAATAAATAAAATCTTTAAAAAAAAAAAAGTAAATAAAGAATTCTAATCAATACATGTAAATGAGTTACAAGAATACTACAGGTAGGGGCGCCTGGGTGGCTCAGTGGGTTAAGGCCTCTGCCTTTGGCTTGGGTCGTGATCCCAGGGTCCTGGGATCGAGCCCTGCGTCGGGCTCTCTGCTCAGCGGGGAGCCTGCTTCCTCCTCTCTCTCTCTGCCTGCCTCTCTGCCTACTTGTGATCTCTGTCTGCCAAATAAATAAATAAAATCTTAAAAAAAAAAAAGAATACTACGGGTAAAGGAGAAAACCCTGTATGCACAGTGTGCAAGGAAAGTGAGACAGGTTTTTTTTTTTTTTAAATAAAGATTTTTATTTATTTATTTGACAGAGAGAGATCACAAGTAGACAGAGAGGCAGGCAGAGAGAGGGAGGGAAGCAGGCTTCCTGCCGAGCAGAGAGCCCGATGCGGGGCTCGATCCCAGGACCCTGAGATCATGACCTGAACTGAAGGCAGAGGCTTAACCCACTGAGCCACCCAGGTACCCCATGAGACAGGTTTTTAAGGAAAGATGTAAGGAATGACAGGTGCATTTTTTTTTGAATTTTATTTTTAAGTCGTCTCTGCACCCAACATGGGGCTCGAACTCACAACCCCGAGATCAAGAGTCACACGCTCCACCCACTGAGCCAGCCAGGCACCCCACAGTGGATACACTTTTGTTAAGGGAAAAGGAGAGTAATTTTGTCCTCATTTAAAGGTTATTTAAGGTTGTCTCAGAATAAGAAAGAGGAAAATAGAGGGCAAAATCCTAAAGGGTATAGAAAGTTAAAAAAAGAAAGAGACAGAGAATATCTTACCTCGTGGTGTCAAGCCGGCTAAAGTTCATGGATTTATTATAAGGGTATAAAGAAGCTTTAATATCAATAGAATACCAATGCAAAAGTAGAATTTGATTTTTCTTTCTCTGTTAAAAAGATAAAGTTTCCTAGGATTATTGGTCTGTTCTTTTTTTTTTTTTAAGATTTTTATTTATTTATTAGAGAGACAGAGATTACAAGTAGGCAGAGAGGCAGGCAGAGAGAGAGAGGAGGAAGCAGGCTCCCCGCTGAGCAGAGAGCCCGACGCAGGGCTCGATCCCAGGAACCTGGGACCATGACCCGAGCCGAAGGCAGAGGGTTAACCCACTCAGCCACCCAGGCGCCCCTATTGGTCTGTTCTTAATAAAAAATTATAAAACCTGTTTGTTTTTTGATCTATGGAGTAATATGTCTAGGAAGCAGATTGCTTTATCAAAATAATTTCCCACACTTCACATTATCTCTATCAAGTCTTCGATTAATTAGGAAAGCGAAGTCTTCTCAATATTAACACAGCTAAATCTTTTTTTTGTTTTGTTTTTCTTTTCCCCTCAGCTATGTTACTTCCTACGTTTGTTTTTGAAATCTTTTATTGCCACTTCAGTAAATGAATAAGTAAGTATTGCTTCATAGTGAGCTGTAATCCTATCTACAGATCTTCCTCCATTGACGATGGGGTTATGTCCTGATCAATCTACTGTAAGTGGAAAATCATAAGTTGAAAATGCATTTAGTGCACCGAAACTACTGGACCTCGTAGCTTAGACTCGCCTACCTTACATGTGCTCAGAACACTCACATTAGCCTACAGAAGATTGTCTAACACAAAAAACCTCTTTTTATAATAAAGTGCTGACTATCTCATGGAATTTATTGACTACTGCCCTGAAAGTGGGAAACTGGAATGGCTGTGTGGATAGACAACGGTCGTTAAGTGTGTTCGTCTGTGTTCACCCTTGTGATGGAGAGGCTGAGTGAAGCCGTGGCTTGCTCTCGCTGCCTGGAACCGTGAGAGATTCCTGGGTATTACTAGTCCTGGGAAAAGATCAAAATTCACGATTTGAAGTATAGTTTCTATTGAATGCATACTGCCCCTGCACCGTTATAAAGTAGGGAACCGTCTGCCATCAAGGGCTTCAAACTTTCGGTGTTTTCTACAACCTTTACGAAACCAAATTCTAAATAACGTCTGACTTCAAACTACCTTTGAGGTTTTTTGTTTGTTTGTTTGTTTGTTTTTTATTTTTTTTAAAGATTATTTTTTATTTATTTATTTGACAGACAGATCACAAGTAGGCATAGAGGCAGGCAGAGAGAGAAGGGAGGAAGCAGGGGGGCTCGATCCCAGGATGCTGGGATCACGACCCGAGCCGAAGGCAGCGGCTTTAACCCACTGAGCCACCCAGGCGCCCCTGTTTGTTTGTTTTTGAGGGTCCTTGGGAAATCGCCAAGGATTTGTCCTCTCACCTGGTAAAAACAGAGGTTAAGCTGACTAGGCTTATTTTATACGTTAAATTACACAGGAAGCATTGTCGAATAAAAAGTGGTTTAACTTTCTTTAGGTTGTAATTGTATGGACATATGTTAATAATATAAGTGTTCTAGCAACTGCATGAAATTCTCAGAATTGTGTTAATGTTCTTATTATCCATGTACTCAGCGGTAATTTCAATTAAAATCTTGTATGCCACAGAAGTAACAAAATTTCCTTGTCAATTACATTACAATGAACTCTCATCAGATATTTCACTGTGACATTTTAAGCCTTTTGTCATTCATAGACAATTATTGTTTTACTCTGACGCTTCCCAGAGATCTTTTATAATAAGCAGCAATCCGAAAGTACTTACTCCTCAAAGAAGTTCATAGAGAACCCTCTGACAAATTCTTGGGAGCAGAGGTTTCTGATAACTTTGAAAGCATACCACTTGACTGGGTAAGAATTTCCCGAACTCTAATAAAGAAACAAATAAAACTGTTGGCTCAAGGTCAGATAGAACAACATTGTCTACAATGGCCAAATTATGGAAGCCGCCCAAGTGTCCACTGATAGACAAATGGAGAAACAAGGTGTGGTGTATATATGCAATGCGATATTACTCAGCCACAAAAAGAATGAAATCTTGCCATTTGCAACGACATGGAGGGAGCTGGAGAGTATAATGCTAAGCGAAATAAGTCATATATGGAATTTAAGAAGCAAAACAAATGAGCAAAAGGGGAGGAAAGAGGAGAAAGAGAAGGACAAAAGGACAAACCAAGAAATAGACTCTTAACTGCGGGGAACAAACTGCTGATGACCAGAGGGGAGGTGGGCAGGGGATGGGGGAAACAGGTGTTGGGGATTAAGGAGTGCACTTGTCCTGATGAGCAGTGGCTGATGTACAGAAGTGTTGAATCACTCTGTTGCACACCTGAAACTAATATAACACTGTATGTTAACTGACTGGTATTAAAATAAAAACTTAGGGGGCGCCTGGGTGGCTCAGTGGGTTAAAGCCTCTGCCTTCGGCTCAGGTCCTGATATCAGGGTCCTGGGATCGAGCCCCGCATCGGGCTCTCTGCTCAGCGGGGAGCCTGCTCCCCCCTCCCTCTCTCTCTCTGCCTGCCTCTCTGTCTACTTGTAATCTGTCTGTCAAATAAATAAATAAAAGATCTTTTAAAAAATAAAATAAAAACTTAGAAAAGATTAATTACATAAGATGAAGATGATTATACATTTTTTATGGCCTTTTTGTTTAAATTCTTGCTGGCTTTTTTAACGTTCTATTTTCTGGATATAGGAAACCCATTTTCTCTTTTCTCATAAGGTATTTGCGACTTACAGCAATGCATAAATTGTATCTTTGTAAACAGAAATAAAATGTTAATTTTTCTCCCAATCTGAAAGACTGGGGTTCCCAGTGTGCTGGTATGGGGGGGGTGGGTCCTGGGGAGGTGATCAGGTCATGAGAGTGGGGGCCTCATGAGTGGAACTAACTAGTGCCGGGGACCCCCAGAGAGTTCCTTCACTTCTTCTGCCACCTGCGGACACAGTGAGAAGACAGCGGTCTATGAACAAGGGAGAAGCTTCTCTCTGGGTACTGAATCTGCCGGCAGCTTGAGCTTGGACTTTCCAGCTTTCAGGAAAGTGTGTGAAATAAATTTCTGTTGTCTGTAAGCCTCCTAGTCCATAGAGTTGTTATAGCAGTCTGAATGGACAAAGTCAACGACTGATCCCTCCAGAATTCAGAATTTTGTGTTTTTTTAAAGACTTTGTTTATTTGTCAGAGAGAGGGAGAGAGAGAGTGTACAAGTAGGTGGAGAGTAGGCAGAGGGAGAAGGAGAAGCAGACTCCCTGCCAAGCAAGGAACCCGACGGGGCCTCGATCCCAGGACCCTGGGATCCTGACTCAAGCTGAAGCCAGACGCTTCACTGACTGAGCCACCCGGGTGTCCCCGGAGTTCGGAAATGCTTATTGAGCCTTGTGACCAACATACCGTGGCAACAGTGGAGTTGCAGGATTCCCGTGGCTGGGTCTCAAGAAGGTCTGCCGTTGCTGCCTGGTTCCATCTCTCCAACACTCTCTGTGGCAGCTGCTGTAGGAGAAATCTGGCTACCCTGCTGGGAAGACGATGTGGAGGGGCCCGGGGACTACACCTGAGAGGGAGAAGGGCCAAACGGAGCCGATATTTTCAGCTATTCTCCCCCAAACACTGGGCACATGAAGGAAGTCTTCTTGGGCCTTTGGGCCCAGCCCAGCTGCCAGGTGGAGACCATCCAGCAATGCTTGTCAATGTCATGCGGAAGCTGAAGAATCGGCCTTGGCCCAGTTCTTTTTATTTTATTTCATTTTTATTTTTTAAAAGATTTTATTTGTTTATTTGACAGAGAGAGATCACAAGTAGGCAGAGAGGGAGGCAGAGAGAGAGAAGGGGAAGCAGGCTCCCTGCTGAGCAGAGAGCCCGATGCTTGCCCCAGTTCTTGATTAAAAATATTGTGAGACATTTAAAGGGCTTTTTTCTTTTTTTTTTTTTAAGCTTCGGGGTAGTTTGTTACGCAGCAATAGCTAGCTGAGACAATATCAATACATGTCAAATACCTTCATTCTATTTATTTATTTTATCCCAGGTACACAAAATTCAGAGTTTCTTCCTCATTGGTCTGTGCAAATTCTCTTTTATTGTATGATTTTTTTTTCTATTCTTCTGTCCTTGTAGGAATTTAATACAGGTATTCAACCTGTGCTTTTCCAATCCACCACCTCTGTTTATTTTGATATATGTCTCTTCTTAAAGATATAGCAAGCCCCATTTTTTGTATATACCTTTAAAGTTACAGAATTGTACTATCAATGATGTTCTGATTTTACCTTTTTTTTTTTTTTGCATTAAATTTATAAATTTCTGAGATCTCACAATATTGTGTCATGGAATCCAGGTTGCTTTTCCTGAGTGCTGCCTAACCTTCCACCAAAAATTCACTCCGTCTTCTCCTCACGCATCCTGCTGGTATGGGAACGAGCGATTTGCTATGACACACGTTGCATTGTTGTAAAGGTGACAAACTTTTGCAAGATGGTGTTTCCCAAGAAGTAAGGAGGGGAAGTATTGCTGTGTTGCAGGGAGTGTGTGTTCTTGATTTCACTAAGTGCTACCGTGTGGCTCCCCAGAGAGCTGCCCTGCTTTAGAATCTTATCAGCAAGATTGGGGGGGAGCTTTTATTCCCCCACCTTCTCCAGAACTTGATAACATCTCGCTTCCTGGTGTTAGTGAAGTGGTATCTGTTGTTTTGATTTGCATTGTTCTCATTACTGGTAAGATCAAATGCTTACTAGCCTGGTGACTTTCCCCTTCAGGGACTTATCTATCAAATCCTTTGCCCATTTAAAAAATTGGGTTTCTTGTAAAAAAAAAAAAAAAAAAAGAAAGAACTGTGTTTCTTGTCTTTTTCTTGCTGATTGGCAGTTCTTGAATGTTCTAGCTATGACTCTATTCTTGGCTTTTTGTACAGATTTCTCTCAGACTGTCATTAGTCCGCTCCCTTGTTGATGGGGCACGCTACTGAGCTTAAATATTTAAATGGTCAAATCCACTGATTTTTAAAAAAATTTTATGTAATTTAAAAATCTAGTTTAAAAGATCCTGCCTCCCTCCCCACCCAAGGTGATAAAGTTGTTTTTCTCTTTTCCCCTGATAGATTTTGTCCCTGAACCTGCCACAGTGCCATCTGAGACTCAAAGCCTTTTCCCAGCAAATTCTCCAGCATTTTCAACCTTTTCTCCGAAGGCTGCCTTCACCCTCACCTTCTTACTCTGGAAGAATCCTGGCTTTCCCCGGGGGATCCTACTGAACTCAGGGTCACGGACTCAACTGTAGAGTGCTATGGGGTAAGTTAAAAAAAGGCAGCCCTTCTGGGTGTCAGAGCCCCCAGGCATAGGGGTGGTGAGGGGAGTGTGGACTGGTCTCCTCCCCTGCTGGCCCTTTTCCTGCACACGCCATGCAGAGCACACTCCTGGCTGAAATGTGGTTTTATCCTTGTCCTCATCCTCTTTCACCTCATAAGGCTGAATTCTTGAGGTGCCTGGCTGACTCAGTTGGGAGAGCATGTAACTTGCTCTTGGGGTTGTAAGTTCGAGCCCCACATTGGGTATAGAGATTACTTAACGATAAAATCTTGACCCAGAAAAAGCTCATTTCTTAAGCACTGTCCTCTCTGTCCAACTCCTCCCATACTTCCTTTGCATCAATGCCCCAAGCCCTGTGGGAACCTCCAAAACACTGATGACCACTTTCTTTTTTTTTTTTTTTTTTAGAGGGGGAAGCAGGCTCCCCGCTGAGCAGAGAGCCCAATGTGGGGCTCGATCCCAGGACCCTGAGACCACGACCTGAGCCAAAGGCAGAGGCTTAACCCACTGAGCCACCCAGGTACCCCTGATGACCACTTTCTCAGGGTGCACTCACCATTCCCTCTCTGGACTCCTCCCTCCCAGCTACTCAGTGACACAGTGTCGCTCCCACCATCACATCATTATAACCACGCCCTTGTACCCCCAACTTGCCTGGAAAAACTCTGCCCCAACTTACCACCAACCTTCCACTAACGCTGTGGCAGCACCTGGACTAAGGGCTGAAAAGTCACGGTCATGCGGAATTAATCTCACTTTTAATTAATGACCAAACATCTCCGTGTCCTATTGACTGTTCCTTCCACAAGGAATGGTCCGCCCCCAGAGGTTGAATGGTTCTCTCCATTATTTACTTAGGTCTCTGCTCGGATCAGCTCTTTGAAAAGGCCCTTATCATGTGATCTAGAATTCCCCTAACCGCAGGACTATCTAGTCCCTGTGACATGGCTTTATTTTTCTTCATAGCATATACCATCTCCTAATAATCTTTAATTATTCTCCTTCCCTCACTTGAATGGAAGCTCAGTAAAAGCAACTTGCCTGTTCTGTTCTGCGCCATGTCCCCAACCTAAAACCCTCAGGAGGCATTTAATAAATATTTTTGAAATGAGTGAATGATGGCTGGCTCCAGGATGGATGTCCCCAAAGTATTAAGAACATTGATAGAGTATCTGACATATTTGATAGAATTAGAGTTTTGGAGTTCCGGTAGAGAATCTGGGTGTACATTAGTGATAGGGACCTAGAAAAGCAAGCAAATTTAAAGATAAAGCAATTGCTAATTGCAGGGGGATAAAAACAACAAAAGGTTGTTTCCAGAAAAGAAATGTGATTATAGAACCATACAGGGCACAGCTATGAATGTTTATTTGGTCAGAGTAAGGTAGGCATGGAACAATAATTTAACCTAAAACTGTGACGTATTTATTTTGGCTCAGTGGTGACGAGGGACCGAAGAGGAGGGACAGGCGTCTCCAGGTCAGCATGGTGGGAGTAGGTGGCTGGGATTTGTATGTGTGCATGGTACTTAATCCTAATCTTCTGTGATGGGAAGTCAAATGACAATACCCCAAACTGAAAAACCATGAAAGGTCTGTTGACAGATCCTATTGCAAGAAGAGATTGCAGGGGAGGGAAAAGCTTTCCTTGACCCTCTTAGGGCCTCTGGCTGGGTCTGAAAATTAAGCTGACAAAGACAGATTAAGAGGAGAAAAGCCTACACATTTTACTGAATTTTTACATGTACAAAGGAGCCTTCAGAAGAGAATGGAGACCCAAAGTAGTGATCAGAGCATGAAGCTCTCATAACTTTTAGACAAACAAACAATTTGTGAGGAATTGACAAGACAAAGGGGTAGTATATAATGAAGAAATGGCTAGGAGGGGTGCCTGGGTGGCTCAGTCGGTTAAGCGGCTGCCTTGGGCTCAGGCCATGATCCCAGCGTCCTGGGATCGAGCCCCGCATCAGGCTCCCTGCTCAGCGGGGAGTCTGCTTCTCCCTCTTCTTCTGACTGCTACTACCCCTGCTAAGTTCTCGCTCTCTCTCTCTCAAATAAGTAAATAAAATCTTTAAAAAATTTTTAAAATGAAATAAAATAACAATTAAGTCTGTTACAATCCAGTTGTACCTTTAATAAATTGGTCCCAGTCAAATGGTTTTTGTTTTTTTTTAAGTGGGCTGGCAATGGAGCCCAACACGGGGCTTGAATTCACGGCCCTAAGATCAAGACCTGAGCCGAGATTAAGAGTCAGACAGTTAACGAGTGAACTACCTAGGTGGCCCTCAAATGATAGTTTTCTATAGACGTATAGAAATTTTCTACTTAAACTTTCTGGGTAAAGTTATTAAAATGTAATATTTCTCTAATTATGATCGACAATATATTAATATATTACATTTATATTCACCTAATTTTATTTTTTGGTCATCTTGTTTTGGAGATTTCAGCAAAAAACTGTACTGACTGACTTTAAAATTATCTCAGTTTGGGCTTCCTGGCTGGCTCAGCTGGAGGAGCGTGTGACCCATGATCTCAGGGTCATGAGTTCAGGGCCCACGCTGGGCATGGAGCTTACTTAAAACTAAAATCTTAAAAAATAAAATAATCTCAGTTTATCCAAAGACTTATGAATAGTTGGTAACAGAATATTGCCTTTGACAGAAGATAAATGATGTCATAGATAAATGTATACACTAAATTTTTAAAATGAGTCCGTATTTACCTATACAACCTAAAAAGCAAAAGGAGAATTTTGCTTATACCTCAAAAGTGTGTATTTCTCTATATTCCAACTTTTATTACTCTTATTAAACTCTATCAACAAATAGGTATTCTCCCTAATATGTCCCTTAGAGTATATTAAAACTTCTTTTATTTTAAAAATAACTGGTGTTGTGTTCAGAATGGTGTTGATCATGAAAGTCATCTAGATCTATATACTTGAAATCAGAACCAACATATTCAGCCTTAAAAGGAAAGGAAAAAGGATTCATGGTCACCCATGGGATCTAACTCTGCATTTTTGTTTTAGTTTAAAATATACAGGTTCTTCGTAAACCCAAAATGTTATTAGGTGCTTAAACGAGTAAAACAATTAATGTGTTACAGGTTTGACACTATAATTTTACCACTTAAAATTTAATTGTTTTAAAATTGTGATTTTTAAAGCTCTAAGTAAGATAATAATTCAATATAGATTGCTATAACAATCTCTCATACATATGTATATTTATATATGTGGAATATATATATATAGAGAGAGAGGGAGAGAATAAAATTACTTTGCATTTATTTCTTCCCATTTCCTGAACTATTAATTTGCAAAATTTCTGTTAAATCCACATACATTTATAAAATTTAATATACCATATTTTATATGTATGATTGTATACATATGTGAATCAGGATTGAAAGAAACAAGAAAAAGACAAAGAACCCTAATAGTTCAGAACGGGAGGTGTGGCAGTGGAGATACATGTAAAATTTGTTGTTGTTGTTTTAAAGGTTTTATTTATTTATTTGTCAGAGAGAGAGAGAGAGAGAGAGAGAGAGAGAACAAGCAGTGGGAGCTGCAGCCCCAGGGAGAAGCACGCAGCCTGATTCAAGAGTGGATCCTAGGACCCTGGGATCCCGACCTGAGCCGAAGGCAGATGCTTAAAACCGAGCCACCCAGGCATCCTTAAAGTTTGCTTTTTTAAACAGTAGCCAAAAGGAGATGATCTCACAAGAATTCTTTATTTTTTAAAAAAGATTTTTATTTATTTATTTGAGAGAGACAGAGAGAGAGGGAGAGAGCATGAGCTTGGGGGAGGGGCAGGGGGAGAAGCAGGCTCCCCGATGAGCAAGGGACCAGATGTGGGGCTCGATCCCAGCGCTCAATCCCAGGACTCCATCTCAGGACGCTGGGATCATGACCTGAGCTGAAGGCAGAGGCTTAACGGACTGAGCCCCCAGACACCCTCACAAGAATTCTTATGTAGGAACTTTGCACTCGTAACCAGCACTGAACCAGAGACAGGCCCATCCAAGTTCTCGTACATGATGGTGGCCCACATTTTCCATCCATTTCTCTTCATGTTAGCAACTAAATACATCTGCCAAGTAAGAAGTATAAATTGTAACTTACTAGAGCACTATCACCTTTCATTTGAAAATAAATGTGAACAATTGGATCAAGCCAGGCACGTGTTTATACAATCACAGCTGAATCAGGAATTATTACCAATACCCGTCACCAGGTCGATGGGTTCACCATATGGCTACCAAGGACAGCTATAATATTAAATTTCATTACGCATGCACTATTATATGATCAGTGCTGGGATTATAGTTCATCTCAGGATAAAACGAACAACCAATTATAGTTTTAGTCAAGAGTTTTAATTAAGGCTTACTACTTTATAAAAGGAAAGGGTAACAAATTTAAACACTGGCAACAAAAGGCTTTGAAAGATCCCATCCCCCCGTGAGAAGGCTCTTGTTCATTGACAGTGTCAGGGCAACGAAGCTTACTGGCCAAATTAGGAAGGGAATCTGCGTCCCTTGGAATTAGCAGGAACTTGGGAATACAAAAGAGGATTAAAAAAAAATAAACCGGACACATTTTGCACAGAAACCTAATTCAGATGGCCAGATGCTTTTTCACTCTACAGTCAACAGAAAGTTGAAACCCTCCCCTTTGATATTCTCTGTAGACATTTATCAAAGGTAACCATATTCATTGATGTATTGAACACAGTCTTGTGTTTTTGAACACACTAAAAGGTTTTTGTTGGGATGGATTGATTATATTTGAACATGACTACATGCCCAAGATCTTTAAACCAACCCATGTGCACCCCCATCTGAGAAACATAACATTCTTTAAAATAGTGCTACAAATATATTTCCTGTGCACATATTTGCCAAAACATGGAATAGATGAGCCACAAAATAAATAAAATCGATTACCTAAATGAGTGGAAGGAAACAAGATGGGAAGGGCAGGGGTCGAAGACGTGCTTCTCTGAAACGACGTAGTTTTGTAGACTTGACTCTAGAATTATGTGACTGTTTGGCCTAAGAGTAAAACAAACTTAAATCAAAATGTATCGGCAATTTGTGTCTTCCTTTCTTTTTTCTTGATCAGTCTGTCGCCAGGTGGATCAATTTTATTGATCTTTTCAGAGAACCAGCTTTTGGCCTCATTGATTTTCTCTAATGTTCTCTAATGTATTGATTTTTGCTCTTCTCTTATTTCTTTCCCTCTACTTGCTTTGAGTTTAATTTGCCCTTCTTCTTCTAGAAATCTCTTCTTTTTGAATACACGTACTTGCGCAGCTATCAGTTTCCCTCCAAGAGTGTGGCATATGTGTGAAGATGTTTTTAAATTACAAATCCAATTTCTTTAACAGATACAGGTATATTCTGATCATCTATTTCTCCTTATTCCAGTTTGGCAATTTGTGATTTTTTCTCCAGGGACTTTTCAAGGAGTACCCGGGCTGTTCAGCATGTCCCCTCCACTCAGGCTCCCCGGAGCTGAACATCTCTGTGCCCTGAATGGCTGTGGGCCTGGTTTGGCTTACAGCCCTTGGACAGTTGTCCCCTGTGTGCCCTGAAGATATGGACGCTAGGTGTGCACATAGCTTTTGGGGAATCACTTCTCCCAGGTCTTCTCAGCAGACAGGGCTAGGGACTATATGTAAGTGTGTATCTTTTTTTTTTTTTATGATTTGTATTTATTTATTTGACAGACAGAGATCACAAGTAGGCAGAGAGGCAGGCAGAGAGGGAGGGGGAAACAGGCTCCCTGCTGAGCAGAGAGCCCGAACGGGGGCGGGGGGGCTCTATCCCAGGACCCTGAGATCACGACCTGAGCTGAAGGCAGAGGCTTAACTCACTGAGCCACCCAGGTGCCCCCGTAAGTGTGTATCTACACACAAACATACCTATGTCTGTTTCTTTTCTTTTTTTTCTTTAAAGATTTTATTTATTTATTTATTTATTTGAGAGAGAATGAGAGAGAGAGAACACAAGCAGGGCCAGGGACAGAGGGAAGGGGAGAAGCAGACTCTCTGCTGAGCAGGGAGCCCCATGCTGGATCCCAGGACCCAGGGATCATGACCCCGTTGGAAGGCAGATGCTTAACTGACTGAGACACCTAGGTGCCCCCGGGCCTGCTTTTATGTAGTTAGTTTTAATAATATAGTAAATACTCATTAATCCATTGCCTAAAAGGAAAGCAAGAACTGTGACAATATTTTATATCTAATATGTCCCCACCATACCTCTCTTCCAGACTTCTCCCAAGATAAATATTTACTTATCTGTCTCATTATAGTTCATTCATCTGACTGCTACAGATACGTCATCCATAAGACTTAATCATGGTTAATTCGTCTACTCCCCTAGATGGGTATCTGGATTATTTCCAGGTTTTGTTTGTTTGCTTTACAATTTTTCTCTTTTTCTTGGAATTTGGAAACTCATCCTTCGGGATGTGACGGTGTGTGAATCTTTTTTCACAAATTGTTTCAGCACGTGGAGGATGGTTTCAGACTTGGCCTCTTTTATCTTTTTCAGCATACAGACCCTGTCATGATTATTTGGGAGTTTTTGATATTTTCAGTAATGCTGCTATAAACATTTTTTTATGTGTTTCTCTGGTTGTGCGTGAGCCAGAGTTTCTCTAGAATATTTTATCTAAGAGTAGATAGTAATGATAACGTTGTTGTTTTCTAAAATGGTTACAACCATTTACATCCCCACCAGCAATGTTTAAGAGCAGTTAGAGATTCACATCTTTTCTGACGCTTGACAGTATCAGACTTTCACAATTTTGCCAATCAGATATATGTAAAATAATATATCTATGTGGTCTTGAGTGGCATTTACCAGATCAGTTTTAAATATCTCTTCATAGATTTACTGATATATATGGTTCCCTTTCTAAAAAATCCCTTTTCACATCTTTTACCTATTTTTCTATTGGACTGATTGTTCTTTTTATATTAATTAATGAAAGTTCTTTACCCATTTTTTTTGTGATGTCAGAGAATGGGATTTTTTTTTAATTTTTAAATTTTATTAACATATAATGTATTATTTGTCCCAGGGGTACAGGTCTGTGAATCATCAGGCTTACACACTTCACAGCACTCACCATAGCACATACCCTCCCCAATGTCTTAATCCGTTTTTGAGCTGAATTCTTTGTCAGTGTGTGCCTGTTGTTTTCTTTAGGTTTTCCTTTGAGATAAAAAATCTTAACTTTAACACAGGGGATTTGTCAATTATATTTTACTGTCAATGTTTCTTGTAGCTTGCTTGAGAAATTTTTCTGTACTCCGTGTTCCAAAGAGCAGGCCTCTGTATTCTCTGTTCAATTTTTCCCAGTTTGTTTTGAAATTTAAATTCTTAATTGTTCTAGAATTGACTTTTGTGTATGATGTGAGGTAGGGATTTTTTTCTTTAATTTTTTCCTACATAGATAATCATTTTTCTCCTTTCTCACCAACCTGACACACTATCTCTGTCATTTGTGTATTATACATCGATATCAAACAATTTTAATTATAATAAATTCATATTAAACCCTGATATCTGGTAGGGAAAGTCTTACTCTCACCTCTTTGTCTTTAGAAACGTCCTATCTTTGGCTTTTTATTTTTCCATGTACATTTTGGAATAATCTTAAGTTTTATGGCAAACTCTATCGAAATACTGATTGTATATGCATCAAATATACAGATCAATCTGGGGAAGGTTGATATCTTTATAATAACACATTTTCCTACTCGCAAACATGATACGTCTCTGTATCTATTTAGGTCATCTTTAATATGTCTTAATTGAGATTTATGATTTTCCTTAGACTTCTCAAATATCTTCTCTTGAATTACATTTTCTAGTTGTTCGCTGTTGGGATATAAAAATGCAACTGACTTTTGTATATTAATAATCTTATGTTCTTCCATTTTGTTAAAAATCTTTTATTGTTTCTACCACTTACCTGTATATTCTTTTGGGTTTTCTGTGTTAATAATGTTTAATCTACAAATAATGAAAGCTTTGTTTTTTTCTCAATCATTATGCCTCTGATTAACGTTTCTCAGATTGTTGCATTGGCTAAGATCTCATATACGGTGTTGAGTGGAAGTGATGACAGTGGGCATCCTTATTCCATGTCTGAATTTAAAAGGAATATTTTTACATTTTAAAAGCAAGTTTGCTCTGGTTTTTCTGATTTAGGAAGTTCTGTTTCTAATTTACTAAGACTTTCTAAAAAAAATTCCCCATGGGTGTTGAATTTTTGCAAATACTTTTTTGTATCTATTGACAGTTTACATGGATTTTTATCTCATAATCTTTTAATATGGTAAATTATATTTGTAGATTTTCTAATCATCCTTTAATCCCCAGGACAAAACTACCTTGGTCATTGTGCATTGTCTTTTTTATATACTTTGGATTTGGTTTGATAATATTTTGTTTAGAATTTTTGGATCTAGGGGTACCTGGGTGGCTCAGTGGGTTAAACCTCTGCCTTCAGCTCGGGTCGTGATCCCAGAGTCCTAGGATGGAGCCCTGCATCGGGCTCTCTGCTCAGCGGGTAGCCTACTTCCCTTCCTCTCTCTCTGCCTGCGTCTCTGCCTACCTGTGATCTCTGTCAAATAAATAATTAAAATCTTTTTAAAAAATTGCATTTTAAAAATGTTTAAAAAACAGAATTTTTGCATCTATATTTATGTGATTTTCCTTTCTCATAATCTTTGTCTGGTTTTAGCTTCAAGAGTATGTTGGTGCTGTAGAATGAGAGTACTAAATTGGTTTGGTCTGTTCCTTGAAAGTTGGGTAGACTCTCTTTAAAGTTTATGGGCCCAGGGATGCCTGGCTGGCTCGGTTGGTGGAACACGTGACTCTTGATCTTGAGGTCATAAGTTTGAGTCCCGTGTCAGACATGGAACTTTAAAAAATATTGTGGGCCTAGTCTTTCCTTTGTGGAAAGATTTTTTTTAAAGGATTTTATTTATTTATTTGACAGAGAGAGAGATCACAAGTAGGCAGAGAGGCAGGCAGAGAGAGAGGGAGGGAGGCAGTCTCCCTGCTGAGCAGAGAGCCTGATGCGGGGCTCAATCCCAGGACCCTGGGATCATGACCTGAGCCGAAGGCAGAGACTTTAACCCACTGAGCCACCCAGGTGCCCCTGTACAAAGATTTTCAAGCACTGATTAACTTCTTAAAATAGTTTCAGGACCATTTAAGCTTTTTATTTCTTTCTGAGTTAATTATGATTAGTTCTCTTTTTCTAAAAAATCTGAATATTTTGTCCAAGTTCTCAGAATTGTTCATCGTCATCTCTTCTATACTTCCTCTGTATTTTATGTGTAATTATATCTCTATTTTCATTCATACTATTTTGTTTCTGTCTTATCACTTCTCTTGACCAATGTGGCTAGAAGTTTGTCAATTTTATTCGTTCTTTTTCAAAGAAACAATGTTTACTTGTTGATCAACTCTGTTGAATCTTTGCTTTCTATTTTCTTGGTTTCTGTTTTTATCATCTTTGTCTTTCTACTCCATTGCTCTTTTTCTAACTTCTTTTTTAAAAAATATTTTATTTATTTATTTGACAGAGAGAGAGAGAGAGAGATCACAAGTACGCAGAGAGGCAGGCAGAAGAGAGGAGGAAGCAAGCTCCCTGCTGAGCAGAGAGCCCAATACAGGGCTTGATCCCAGGACCCTGGGATCATGTCCTGAGCCGAAGGCAAAGGCTTTAACCCACTGAGCCACCCAGGAGCCCCTTTTTTTCTAACTTCTTAAGATGATCATTTAGTTCAGCAAATTTTAAGGCCTTCCTCTCTTTTAATATTTAAGCAACTTGAAGCAAAGATTTGCTGTGCCCTGCACCATCTGAGATACAATATTTTCATGTTATTCTTTTCTAGTTATTTTAAAATGTTATGATGACCTCTTTTACCCATGAGTTATGTACCAAATATGTTTTATAGTTTCCAAATATGTAGGGACTTTTTACCTACTTTTCCGTCATTAACTTCTGTGAGATGATAGAAAATATATATTGGTCTCTGCCTCCAGTTCCTGTCACAGAGCTCCTAAAACTTGTCATTTCCTAAGTGACAAGAGCACTAGGAGCTTCTCTTGTTCTAAGATTAGTCTTTGGCCTCTGCTCCTGACACTGGGCTCCTGAAACCCTTGTGATTTCCTGGGTGAAAGGAATGTCTTATTTTATTGAGGTGACCTTGGCTGGGGGCTGGTCACCAGAAAGCACACGCTATGACTGGAAGCTTGGAATTTTCTGCCCCACTCCCCATGTTCTCTTGGGAAGGGTAAGGACTGAAAAGAGAGCTAATGATCAATCATGACCAGGTGAAGGCTCCACCCAAGCAAAGTACGGGGTTGGAGAACTTCTAGGTGGGAGAATGTGTGCAGGTGCTGGGAGAGGGGTGTCCACAGACAGGACATGGAGGCCCCATGTCTCTCTCCTATACCTCGCCCCATGCATCTCTTCCATCTGATGTTTGCCTGTATCCTTTATCATATCTTTTTTTTTTTTTAAAGATTTATTCATTTATTTATTTATTTGTCAGAGAGAGAGAGAGAGAGAGGAGCGAGAGTGAGCACAAGCGGACAGAGTGGCAGGCAGAGGGAGAAGCAGGCTCCCTGCCGAGCAAGGAGCCCGATGTGGGACTCGATCCCAGGACGCTGGGATCATGACCTGAGCTGAAGGCAGCTGCTTAACCAACTGAGCCACCCAGGCGTCCCTCATATCTTTTGGTAATAAACTGTAAATGTAACTGTCTCCTTGAGTTCTGAGCCACTCTAGCAAATTAATCAAACCCACGGAGGGGGGGTGGTTGGAACCTCCAATCTATAGCCAGTTGCTTGGAAGCACCATGACAACCGGGACATGTAGCTGGCATCTGGAGCATGTGACCTGGCAGGGGGTGGGGGCTGTCTTGGGGACGGAGCCGTTAACCTGTGGGATGTGACCCTATTCCAGGTAGACAGTGACAGTGTCAGAATTGAGTTAAATTGTAGAATATCTGTCTCACGGCGCAGAGAATTGTATTGTTTGGTGTGGTACAGTGAAGATGCAAATGTTCGGTGTGTCTTTAGCTATGCATCGAAAAATATGCTGAGGTTTTCTCGATCAGTTTTTGTTAGTGTTTCTCACGTGACCGAGAAACGAGAATTGCATGCTTTCCCTGTTGGATGCAGGACTCTCTCTAGACTCATTCGATCCCCTCTGTTCATTGTGTTGTTCAGATCTTTGGTACTTTGGCTGAGGGTTTTCTGCTTGACCTCGCAATAGTCAAGAGAGGGGTGATGAAATCTCCCATTGTGACGGAGGAACATTTAAGAATTTCTCTCTGTGGTGGCTCAGCTGGTTGGGCACCCGACTCTTGGTTTCGGCTGGGGTCATGATCTCGTGGGTGGTGAGATCTCGTGGGCGGTGAGATCGAGCCCTGCCTCTGGCTCCCCACTCAGGGGAGAGTCTGCTTGAAGATTCTCTCCCTCTGCCCCTTCCCCCGCTCACATATGCATGTTCGCTTTCTAAAATAAATCTTTTAAAAAAGAATTTCTTTTTATATCTTTACCAATGTTTTGTTTATATACTTTATTAGGTGCATACACATTTTAAATTGCTATGACTTCTTGGAGAATTATGTCATTTGTCCTAACACCTTCTTCACCTCTGATAATGCTCTTTGTCTTAAGACTATTTTATCGAACATTAATATGTTTACTGCTACCTTTAAGTTTACATTTGCCTGAGAAGCCTTTTCCCATCTTTTACCTTTAATGTTTATGCCTCCTCATGCTTTTAGATAGCGTTTTATATAAACAGCATATAACTGGAGTTTTAAAGAATCCAATATATACCTCTTTATCTTTTAAAATTATTTTAATTATTAATATAATTGGATGTGGTCCTGCCAACTTAACAAATTACTTTAATTTTTCTGTTTCTTTTTATTTTTCTTTTTATTTTTTTAAATTGATGACTACATCTCCATCCCTCATAAGACAAAAGCTCCCTCATCTTAATATTATAGGTATGTTTACCTTTTAGTTTCATCTTAAATTTTTTTTAAGACAAGCTTGATCAAGGACAACTGGGTATCTCAGTTGGTTAAACGTTTGACTCTTGAGCTCAGCTCAGGTCTTTTTTTTTTTTAAGATTTTATTTATTTATTTGATAGACAGAGATCACAAGTAGGCAGCGAGGGGGTGGGGGGAAGCAGGCTCCCCGCCGAGCAGAGATTCGGATGCAGGGCTCGATCCCAGGACCCTGAGATCATGACCTGAGCAGAAGGCAGAGGCTTTAACCCACTGAGCCACCCAGGCGCCCCCCCCCCTTTTTAAGTAATCTCTACACCCAATGTAGGGCTCTAACTTAACAACCCCAAGATCAAGAGTTGAGTGCTCTGTAGACTGAGCTAGCCAGGTGCCCCTCAGCTCAGATCTTGATCTCAGGGTTGTGAGTTTGAGTCATGCACTGGGCTCCGTGCTGGGTGTGGAGCCTGCTTTAAAAAAAAAAAAAAAGACAAGCTTAATCACGTTTAGATTTTATATCTCTTGCATATCCATTAGATTTGTCTCTGCTACTATTCAAATACTTTATGCAAAAGGGTTTCTAGTGTGAACCTGCTGTGGTGAATCTTCTCAGGCCTGGTTTACCTCATGAGATTTTTTGATCACGCCCTTCTACTTGAATGAAACTTGGGCTGGATGTCAAGTTTTCTGTTTCTAAATCCTTTTCCTTCAGTGGTTTGAGAAGAAGCCTCTTGCCATCTTGCATCCAGTACCGGTACTGAAAAGTTGATGTAAATCTGATCTCGGTTCCTGTGATAAAATCTGCCTTTTTTCCTGTAAATTTTCAAGTTTCTCTTTGTCTTTGACGTTCTTAAATCTCACTATGATTTCTCTAGGGGTGGGATTTCCTTATCTCTCTTCTGGGGCCCTCGTGGCCCAGTTCAATCTGAAACCGTTCTTAGGGTAATTCTAGTAAATGTGTCTTTATTATTTTTCAATTATTTACTCCTTTCTGTTTCCCCCCCCCCTTTCCAGAGTTTCACCTATTTTTTCTGTCTAACCATGTTTTCTATTGGCTATACTTTTTTTGCCATGGGCAGAATAACATCCTCCCCAAGACATTCACCTCCTAATCCCCAGAATCGGTGACTTATGTTACATTACTTGGCAGAGGGGAGTTAAGGCTGCAGATGGAATTCAGATGACTAATCACCTGACCTTGAAATAGGGAGATTATCCTGGATTATCCAGGTGGGGACAACATAAAGATATGGGCCCCTAAATGTGAAAGAAGGAAGCAGGAGAGTTGTGTTGGTGTGTTGAGATGAAGACAGACTCAGCCATGCTGACATGCAATATGGAGAAAGGGCCACAAGCCCAGGAACCGGGGGTGGGGGGGTGGGGGGGTGGAGAAGGGGCCTGGAGGTCGGTAAAGGCAAAACAATGGATTCTATCCTAGCGTCTCTAGCCGGGGTTGTAGCTCTGCCCTCATCTTGATTTTAGCCTAGTGAGATCTGTTTTGGACTTTTAAACTTCTGGAACTGTAAGCTAACCAATTTGTGTTGTTTTAAGACACCCTAGGTTTGTGACAATTTGTGATAGTAGCAAACTAACACACTTAAAAAAAAAAAAACAACCTAAGGGCACCTGGGTGGCTCAGTTGGTTAAGTGACTGCCTTTGGCTCAGGTCATGATCTGGGAGTCCAGGAATTGAGTCCGGCATCGGGCTCCCAGCTCCACGGGGAGTCTGCTTCTCCCTCTGACCTTTTCCCCTCTCATGCTCTCTCTCTCTCTCAAATAAATAAATAAAATCTTTAGAAAAAAACCTAATACACTTAAAAATTATTTTTCTTGTTTTTTTTTTCCTTCCTTAGGGAAACCATTCTTAAAATTTACTAGGTATATATTTTTAAATAAGCTCTAAACCCAATGTGGGGGGGGGGCTTGAACTCATGACCCCAAGATCAAGAGTCTAGTGCTCTACCAAATGAACCAGCCAGGAGCCCCTCTTATTTCTTTATCTACCATCTGTTGGCTTGATTGCATTTTACTGATTCCAGTTCTTTATTCTCACGGATGGTTTGCAACATCTATCTCCTATTTTTGTAATTTTGGCGGTTAACCTTAGCCTGTTCACCTTTTTTTGTCGTGTTGTATATGTGCTTGGTGTCAGAGTCCAATCACCGTACAAGTTTTGTTATGAAAAACAGCAGTCTCTGGGGACACCTGGGTGGCTCAGTTGGTTAAGCGTCTGCCTTCGGCTTGGGTCAGATCGCAGCGTGCTGGGATCAAGTCCCACATCGGGCTCCGTGCTCGGGGGATGCCTGCTTCTGCCTCTGCCTGCTGTTCTCCCTGCTTGTGCTTGCCCTCTTGATCCCTCCTTCTCTCTCTGACAAATAAATAAAATCTTAAAAAAAAAAAAAATAGCAGCCTCGTCCTTCCTCCCCCCTACCATTTCCTCCTCACCAGCGGAAACCACTTTCACTCCCGTAGCTGATTCTTCTCGTATATACTTCTTTATCTCTGAATGTACTGCTCCTTTTTGATTTTTCAGTTTTGGTCATCATCTGTTGACTTTCCACCGGAGAGGAGGAAGGAGGGACCCTTCCATCGGCGCATGCGCACAAACACCCGTCTTGCCCGTCCTCCCGAGCCGGTAGGAGGTAAGAGAAGGAAAGGGATAAACTTTGGCATGTTCGCAAAACTGTGGACGTGAACGAGGCATAGTCTAAGGATGAGAGGAAAAACACATTTCAGAGAACAACAGAGTCACATTCTTTTTTTTTTTTTTTTTTTTTAATAAGATTCCAAACCAAGTAAAACAAAACCATCCATTGTTCAGGAACCCATCTATGCGAGAAAAACCATTTTTTTTTTAAAAAGCAAAGAATGATAATCACAAATTTCAGGATGGTGGCTACCCTTCCCCGGGGGTGCTGGGGGATGGGAAAAGCAAGGAGGCGGCAGAGTTGTTGGCTGATGGGTTTATGGGAGTTCATGGTGTAAACAGAAGCACACCACACGCACTAATGCAAGACCGAGCGAACGGAATGAGAGAACGCGCGTGAGCTGCGCAGTGAGAGCGTGTCCTCAGCTCTGGTAAAAGTGTTCACAGCAGCGCTGTGCCGCACGGCAACAATTCTGGAACATTTCATCACATTACATTGTTTTGTAAATAGTTTCCGCTCCTCCGTTTTCCCAGTTTTCTCTGTGCAGGCCCGTTATTGGACCACGGGATCTCCTGCCTGGAGCCCCTAGTTCGTACCTTCTGTCTCTTTGTCTCTCGCTCTCTCTGCTGGGAGATTTCTTCTCCTGAATTTCCGACTCTCCGCTTCCACTGCTATGTTTTTAATTTCCAGAAGCTTAGTTTTGATTCCCCGAGTGTTCCTTTTCTATAGTGTCTTTTCTTTTTTAGTTTTTGGTGGATTCATTTTTACCTGTCTTAAGGATTTCTTTTCTTTCTTTTTTTTTTTTTTTAAAATTTTTTTTTTTTAATTTTTAATTTATTTGTCAGAGAGAGGAGCGAGAGTGAGCACAAGTAGACAGAGTGGCAGGCAGAGGGAGAGGGAGAAGCAGGCTCCTTGCCGAGCAAGGAGCCCGATGTGGGACTCGATCCCAGGACGCCGGGATCATGACCTGAGCCGAAGGCAGCTGCTTAACCAACTGAGCCACCCAGGTGTCCCAAGGATTTCTTTTCTTATCCTTGGTGTCTTGAAATATCACACTGGGTCTAGGTGTAGGTCATTTTTTTTCTTTCCCTCTTCATTGGTCTATCTTTCGGCTCCAGGTTTCACGTTTCAAGCGTGTCCCTTCTGGCTTTGAGTTTGTTTTTTTAATATCCAATTTGACTTTTTGCCAAAATCTTTAATTATTTTATTTTTGAATACGAACTTCTCTTTTATCTATCCGAGGCTATTACATATAAGTAATCTAAAGTTTTATTGTTTCTTCTGCTTATTGGGTTTGGGATCTCTTTTTCAAGGCGTTAATTTTCAAGTTTTGTTTTGTTTGATTCTTGGTTGTGTGATTGTCTCTGTGTTCAAGGGCTACTATTAGCTTCTACAGGAGACTCCGGCCATGGGCTAAAAATAGGTGTTCTTCACTTCTTGCTTCTAACAGAACCCTGATTGTTTTGGGGCAGTCATATGCCCAACCAGCTCAAGCTACAGATCCTGATTGTACTAAATCAATTCTAATTCCAGTGCCTCTTTTTCCCAGCTTCCCCTGCAGCTAAGTCTGGCATGTAACAAACTTCTAGCCAATGAGATAAAAGTGGAAACCTACTGAGAAATTTCTGGGAAATCTTTTACTTTATTGTAAAAGGAACACTTATATGAGGAAAAGTCAATGGTACTGCCTCTTTTCCTTTCTTCCTTCCTTTGACATGGATGTAATGCCTGGAGCACAGCAGCCATTATGTGACCATGAGGCTATACACTAATGATGTTGAAGTGCAGAGTATGAAATTGATTTGTGGATAGTTCTAATTGGGTCAAACCTGACAAACCTAAAACCACCTCTAGACATCCTATAGTGTGATTTAATGAAATGTTTTGTTTTTGTTTTTGTTTTTTGCTTGAGCCACTATTAGTCATACTTGTCATTACTTGTTTAAAGATTTCTGAGAATTGTGGCCAGTGTGTGAACACTGTAACTATTTCCCACATCCTGGATCCAGGGATTATGGTGGAGGAATGGAAGACTCCACTGGGTGAGGCAAACCAGGAGCTTGTCTTTGACCAAAGTAGCTCCTTGCTCCTATGCATTGATGGCCTTTCCGGGCACTGACATTATTTTTAATCTCATACAACTGACTGCAGGCGGATGCCTCTATTGTCCTCATCTTGACATAATAAGGGGAGGAAAACAGAGAGCCAGTGTCCTGTTCCGAATGCCTCAACAAACCACCTTCAGGTAGCCTGACAGCTTTCTCTCTGCTTCCCGTATCTGCCATTTCTGAGCTTAGAACCTCTCAGCTGCTCTTGACTTCTATAAGCAGTCTTCTCTTGCATGTGGTTTCTACTGTGGTTTCCTCCTTCAGTCTAGCCTCATTCTCCTTCTGTCTTTTAAGAGTTCCTGATCACTTCTGGTCTACTGAGAGCCCTTGTCACCGTAGTGGGCACGTATGCACGCACAAGCATGGGCTTGTGTCCGCCCACCTCACGCTCGATCCGATGGCTATGACATATATTCACACCCACAAAATAGCCAGACTTCTGAATATCTAAACCCTCTTCTAAGAATCTTTTTGAAGAAATAGCGGAAGTGTAGTCAGGGTTTTATACTCCATGTTTTTCTTTCCAGCAGCATTAATAAGATGAAGAGGATTAGTATCACAGAAAGCATTAGAATCTTTCCAAGAACATGACTTTCTTTCTGCTTGATTAGAAGCATCTACCTGCCTAAGGGGAGAAGAGGAGGTGTGGGAAGGAGAAATATTAAAGTTGACAATAATTCGTCATTTCTAAGACTTACATTTCTTTGAAATTGGGTGTGTCCCGTAATCGATGTTGGCTGACAGTAGCTGTTGGCTTGGCAACAGTCATGACACGGTTGTCATTGTCGGCACATATGCAAACGTGGTCTGAAAACCTTCTATTAGCACCTTCTGTAAGGCTTTTAAAAGGCTGGGGAGGGGCAGCATCAAGACTTCCAAGATGGGTGTCAGCAGTTCGGCAGAAAATTCCGGAGGCAGATCTCTTACTTAGTCTCTGGGTTACGAGATCCTTCGTCGACAACGCTCTCGATGCGCGGACAACTCTGAGTTGGAAAGGGATTCAGAAGAATCCTCTGCATCAGTCTCTTCTGCAAAGAAGTCTTAGGACCACTTTCCAATTTATTTCACTTCTATTTTCCTTTTTACCGATGCACAGGGGTGATATATGATAAAAACGTATGTCTAAATGAGCCCAAAAAGAGCTTTTTCAGTAAGTATACACCAAAATTCTAAACTATAAGAAAGCATCGCTCATAACTTAATTGGCAGCTTGTTTTTCTTTCTTGGGAGAACCTAAAATAACAGTGCATCTTACAACCCATGGCATTCATTGCAGTGAAATGCAAAATTACAGAAAGAATGAAGAGAGAAAGAAGGAATTAATATCCAGCTTCTGACATTCAGAATAGAATTATGCAGCACGACATTAGCCTTGCAAAACGGGTGTCTGTCTTAAAAGATCTAAATTATTTGCTTTTGATCCAAGGTACCCCCCCGCAAGCCCCTCCCTCCTTCAGCATTTCAAGAGCGGAGCTCAGAGAACTTAGCCGGTGGGGTCCTCCCTAAGTGGAGGAGATCATCCTTCCAGCTCCGGGAAGGCAGGCTGGGAGGCTTGCTCTCCGCGGCAGGGACAGAGGCAGAGCCCAGCAGAAGCCGGCCTGTGTCAGGCCCAGGGAAAAGCAGGAAGATGAAAGCAATGGAGGAAGGGGCAGGGGGAGGAGAGCAAGTCAGGCAGAATGAGATGGGAGATAGAGAAGTGAGTAACTTCTGACACCCACGATGGGGGGTGAGGGGGCTTTGCCTCTCTTCCTGCTCGGAGCCCCTAGAAGAGGTCACCTCCGAGAAAGCCCTGTAACTAGCCCAGGCACAGTCCCAGGTGGAGGGGCCCTGGGTCTGTCTTCCCCAGTCTCTGTTCTGCCCCCACATGGGGTCCTGGCGTAGCTAAGAGGGAGCTGTGATTTGCTGGAGGGGATCACTGTGATGTGACATCACCCGAGCCTCAGAAGGGTCCTGAGGAAGCCCAAGCCCAAGGAACCCCCAGCCTCCCTCCCACCCCTGCCCCTGGGATCCCAGAAGCCATACTCCTTGCCCTGCTGCCCGGCCTCCATCTCAGCGATAGTGGGAGCCTGGCCATTTTTCTTAGAGAGGCTGAGCTTCCCATATAAGGATTATTGACTGGAAGAATATTTGAAAGGTAACTTTTTTCTCCTGAGACCACCCAGAGAATAGGACATGCGGGAGACCAGTAAAAATGAAAGAGCTCCATTTTTGGCTTCATTTCCCAGATATAGTTGAATTTCAAGAGCCTGTTACATTTATAAAAGTGAAAGCTGGAAACAATTTTGATGTCCTGCTATAGGAGGATGGTTTAGCTGGTCATTATACATGCATCAAATGTAACTTTACATGGTCATCAAACTGATCTTTATGGACTATTTTAATGATACAATAATTGGGAACCAGAAGTAAATGTGTATATACTGAAAGACCTCAGTTAGATATAGAAAACAGACTGCAGGGAATTCACTAAAATGTTAAGAGTGGTTACTCTGAAAAGAGAAATATGGGTAATTTTAATTCTTTATCCTACTCTGTAGTTTCCGAATTTTCTACAATGAGTATGTCGAGCCGAAAAAAATAATAACATTGAAATACAAAATCTTATATAGCAAATGTCACAAATGGGTTTCTGAAGCCCCCTTCTCTTCTCAAACATAACCACCTGCTACAGGATGTGGGCGACTTGGCTGAGAGAGCGATTGTGGGAAATGATCCCTTTTTCCCTGTTCCCTAATACCCAGCCCAAGTATGACAGTTTTCGGGGAAAAACTGGCAGGTTATTTGTATAACACTAGCCTTCAAAGCAGAAATATAGCAGGCCAGTCTCCAGGACGGTCCCCAAACCCTACCACTCAACACCACCCATTTCTTGATGAATTTCCCGTTCACACCGTCTCCGGGCTGGCAGCTCTCAGAGGACCCCTGAGTCTGGCATTCTAATCCCCAGCAATAATTCACTTCTCCATAAGGACGCAAGACAAAGAAAGATGTAAATACGAACAAAATGTGACCAGATGAAGACAGCCTGTCTCTTTCGTCAGGCAGAACAGTGTCCAGTGGTCAGCAGGGGAGCAGGGGAGTGTGGCCAGGGGCCCCTGAAAGGACACTCACCCAAATCACCCGGGCCTATCCTGCCTCTCTGCTCTGTGAGGTTCCCTTACAGGCAGCATGACAACTTCAAATATGAGGACATTGATTTTCTAAAAGTCAGTGTCTTGCAAATAGCACCAAGGATAAAAACACCAAACACCACGTGGGGAGTCTCCAACTCCACATGCCCCCTGGGCAGACCTGTGCCCAGTGTGGGGGGGGGGGGCTTTTAGTCTAGGGAAGAAGCAACTTTAATCCCTTTCTCGAAACAGGCAAGTTTCAGGTGCTCTGGGCACACCTGGGTGAGCAGCAGCAGACCGTCATTTGGAAAAGGACCCTCTAGCATTCTGGAATGTGAGTCTGGCAATAAATGGGAATCCCCATCACGATACCTTGCTTCCAGGGTTGCTTCCAGCTACTGTCACTCAGACTGTGCCTTAGCGTGGAGATTCCTGCTGGGCAGAGAGAGACCTGCCTGGGAGCCCAGGGCCACCACACCCTAAGCTTTGAAGGTCAAGTTTCACCCCCAGGGGCTCTAATCTGTCTGGAATAGATCATACCCCTAGGAAAATTGGTCTCGGAGGAAAAATTCAAGGTCAAATGGAGAAGAGTGACCAAGGGAAACTTGCCTTATTGGTTATTGGAATATCTCCTGGAGCTATAAAAGTCAAAATGGTGTGGTACTACATGGACAGTTCCGTGGGTGAGAATAAAAAGCCAACAGATATTTGCAAGTATAGAAAAAAAAAGAAAAGAAAGAAAAAACAGAAAGGACAAAGGTGGCATTGCAAGTAGGGATGTATTTAGCTCTGAATGTAATGACAGACTAGGGAGGGGAGGGATATCAGGAGCTGCTACCAATGGATGAAAATCGGTTCATATTTTAGTAACTGTGAACGCCATGGCTCACATATTGGTAAGTGTACTCTTTAATCCCCACCCCCTATTTCCCCCCTGCCCCCCCCCGCACCCACCTCTCTTCTGGTAGCCATCAATTTGTTCTCTGTTACTCTCTAGCTCCATCCATGTTATTGCAAATGGCAAGATTTCATTCTTTTCTGTGGCTGAGTGATGGTCCATTGTGTCTACACACCCCATCTTCCTTCTCCACCCATCAGTCAGTGGACTCGGGCTGCTTTCATAGATCGGCTATTGTATATAACGCTGCAATAAACATAGGGGTGCCTGTAGCCCTCTGAATTAGGATTTTCTTGGGGCGCCTGGGTGGCTCAGTGGGTTAAAGTCTCTGCCTTCGGCTCAGGTCATGATCCCAGGGTCCTGGGATTGAGTCCTGCATCGGGCTCTCTGCTCAGTATGGAGCCTGCTTCCCCCTCTCTCTCTGCCTGCTTCTCTGCCTGCTTGTGATCTCTGTCAAATAAATAAAGAAAATCTTTTAAAAAAATGAATTAGGATTTTCGTATGTTGTGGGTAAATACCTAAGAGTGCAATTCCTGGATCATAAGATAGTTCTACTTTTGAGGACCCTCCACGCTGTTCTCCAGAGCCACTGCCCCAGTTTGCGTTCCCACCAACAGCGCACGAGGCTCCCCTTTCTCCACATCCTCGCCCACACCTGTTGTTTTTTGTGTTGTTGGTTTTAGCCCTTCTGACAGGTGCGAGGTGATATCTCCTTGTGGTTTTGATTTGCATTTCCCTGAGGCTGAGTGATACTGAGCATCTTTCCATCTGTCTGTTGGCCGTCTTCATGTCATATTTGGAGAAGTGACTATTCATGTCTTCTGCCCACTTTTTTAAATATAATTTTTTATTTTTTATTAACGCATAATGTATTATTAGCCCCAGGGGTACAGGTCTGTGAATCGCCAGGTTTACACACTTCACAGCACTCACTATAGCACATACCTTCCCCAATGTCCATAACCCCACCACCCTCTCCCTACCCCCCTCCCCCTGGCAACCCTCAGAGTCTCTTATGGTTTGTCTCCCTCCTGATCCCATCTTGTTTCATTTATTCTTTTCCTACCCTCCAAACCCCCCACGTTGCCTCTCAAATTCCCCATATCAGGGAGATCATATGATAATTGTCTTTCTCTGATCGACTTACTTTGCTCAGCATAATACCCTCTAGTTCCATCTACATCGTTGCAAACGGCAAGATTTCATTTCTTCTGGTGACTGCACAGTATTCCATTGTACATAGATACCAAATCTTCTTTATCCTTTCATCTGTTGATGGACATCTAGGTTCTTTCCATAGTTTGGCTGTTGCGGACATTGTTGCTATAAACATTCGGGTGCACGTGCCCCTTCGGATCACTACGTTTGTATCTTTAGGGTAAATACCCAGTAGTTCTGCCCACTTTTATATTAGGCTATTTGTTTTTTGGATATTGAGGGGTTTTTTTAAGATTTTATTTATTTATTAGAGATAGAGATAGAGAGAGAGAGGGAGCACAAGCAGAGGGGAGGAGCAGAGGGAGAGGGAGAAACAGGGTCCCCTCTGAGCAGGGAGCCCGACATGACCTCCATCCCTAAGCCGAAGGCAGACGCTTAACCGACTGAGACACTCAGGTCCCCCAAGTGGTATTGAGTTTTATAAGTTCTTTATATATTTTGGATACTACCCTTTTAATTATCTTCCCCATTCAGTATGTTGCCTTTAAGTTTTGTTGTTTCCTTTACTGTGCAGAAACGTTTCATTTTGATGTGGTCCCAATAGTTTATTTTTATTTTTGGGGGGGCAGTTTACGTTTAAGTAATCTCTACACCCAGTGTGGGGCTTGAATTTACAACCCTGAGATTAAGAGTCCCGTGCTCTACTGACTGAGCCAGCCAGGCACCCCAGTTTGTCTTTGCTTCTGTTTCCTTTGCCTTAGGAGACATATTTAGAAAGAATTTGCTATGGCTGATGCCAAAGAAGCTATTGCATGTGCTCTCTTCTAGAATGTTTATGGTTTCAGGTCTCACATTTAGGTCTTTAATCTATTTTGAGTTGATTTTTGTGTGTGGTGTAAGAAAGTGGTCCAGTTTCATTCTTCGGAGCTGTCCAGTTTTCCCAGCACCATTTGTTGAAGAGACTGTCTTTTTCCCATTGCATATTCTTGCTTCCTTTGTTGAATATTAAATTGACCGCATGATTGTGAATTTACTTCTGGGTTATGTTCTAGTCTGTTACTCCATGTGTCTATTTACATGCCCGTACCATACAGTTTTGATGACTACAACTTTGTAATACAACTGGGAGTCTGGAACTGTGATGCCCCAGCTTTGCTTTTTTTTTCAAGGTTGCTTTGGCTATCAGGGGTCTTTCGCAGTTCCTTCCAATTCTAGTATATGCGCTGCCGAAGCGAGCACTCTTTCACAGTTCCATAGACATTTTAGGATTGTTTGTTCTAGCTCTGTGAAAAACGCTTTTGGTATTTTGATAAGGATTGCATTAAATGTGTAGATTGCTTTGGGTCATATCGACATTTTAACAATCTTTGTTCTTCCAGGGCATCTGACTGGCTCAGTTGGTAGAGTATACGACTCTTGATCTTGGGGTTGTGAGTTCAAGCTCCACATTGGGTGTAGAGATGACTTAAAAATAAAATCTTAAAAAAATTTTTTTGTTCTTCTAACCCATGAGCATGGAATGTCTTTCCATTTCTTTGTGTCATCTTGGATTTCTGTAATCAGTGCTTTATAGTTTTCTGAGTACAGGTCTTTCACATCTCTGGTTAAGTTTATTCCTAGGCATTTTATTGTTTTTTGGTGCAACAGTAAATGGCATTTTCTTCGTTTCACTTTCTGCTGCTTCATTCTTCATGTATAGGAATAAACAGATTTCTGTACATTGATTTTATGTCCTGCAACTTTGCTGAATTCATTTATTAGTTCTAGTAGTTGTTTGGTGGAATCTTTAGGGTTTTCTATGTACAATAGCATGTCATCTGCAAATAGTGACAGTTTTACTTCTTCCTAACCCATTCGGATGCCTTTTATGTTTTCTGTCATCTGATTGCTGTGGTCAGAACTTCCAGTAATATATTGAATAAAAGTGGTGAGAATGCACACCGTTGTCTTATTCCTGACCTTAGGGGCAGAGCTCTCAGCTTTTCATCATTGAGTATTTGTTGGCTGTGGCGTTTTTGTATATGGCCTTTATCGTGTTGAGATATATTCTCTCTAGACCTATTTGCAGAGGGTTTTTATCATGAGTGGTTGTTGTACTGTGTCAAGTGCTTTTTCTGCATCTATTTAAATGATCGTATGGTTCTTATCCTACCTCTTATTGATGTGACGTGTCACATTGGTTGTTTCGCAAATATTAAATCACCTTTGCATCCTGGGAATAAATCCCACTTGATCGTGTAGAATGATTTTCTCAATATATTGTTGGATTCAGTTTGCTAATATTTTGTTGAGGATTTCAGCATCATATTCGTGTTCTCTTTTTCTGTAGTGTCTTTGTCTGTTTTTAGTGTCAGGGTATTGCTGGCTTCATAGAATGAATTTGAAGCTTTGCTTCCTCTTGTATTTTTTTGAATAGTGTGAGAAGAATGGGTATTAACTCTTCTTTAAATGTTTGGTAGAATTGGAGCGCCTGGGTGGCTCAGTTGGTTAAGTGTCTGACTCTTGATTTTGGCTCAAGTCATGATCTTGGGGTCCTGGGATCGAGCCCCATGGAGGTCTCCCTGCTCAGTGGAGTCTGCTTGAGGATTCTCTCTCTTCCTCTCCCTCTGCCCCGCTCCTCTCTCACATAAGTGTGTGCGCTCCCTCTCTTAAACAAATAAATACATTTTATTTATTTCAGGGGTTGCATGGAGGAAAGGGGAGAGAATCTTAAGCAGACTCCATGCTCAGCCCAACGAGGGGCTCAATCCCACAACCCTGAGATCATGACCTGAGTTAAAACCAAGAGTGGGACGGTCAACCAACTGAGCCATCCAGGAGCCCCTTACATAAATAAATCTTTAAAAATAAATAAATGAATGTTCAGTAGAATTTGCCTGTGAAGCCACCTGGTCCTGGGCTTTTGTTATTTGGGAGTTTTTTGATTACTGAATCAATTTCATTGCTGGTGATCGATGTGTTCAAATCTATTTCTTCCTCCTTTGGTTTTCATAGGTTATATGTTTCTAAAAATTTATCCATTTCTTCTAAGTTGTCCAATTTGTTAGAATATCATTTCATAATATTCTGTTAAAATTGTTTGTACTTCGGGGAGCCTGGGTGGCTCAGTGGGTTAAATCCTCTGCCTTCGGCTCAGATCATGATCCCAGGGTCCCGGGATCGAGCCCCGCATCGGGCTCTCTGCTCAGCAGGGAGCCTGCTTCCCTTCCTCTCTCTCTGCCTGCCTCTCTGCCTACTTGTGATCTCTGTCTGCCAAATAAATAAATAAATCTTTTAAAAAAAATGTTTGTATTTCTGTGATATTGGTTATTTCTCCTCTTTCATTAGTAATTTTGTTTTTTTGGATCCGCCCCTCCTCTTTTTTAATGTATCTTGCTAGAGATGTCTCAATTTTATTATTATTTTCCTTTTTTTTTAAGATTTTATTTATTTATTTGGCAGACAGAGATCACAAGTAGGCAGAGAGGCAGGCAGAGAGAGAGAGTGGGGGAAGCAGGCTCCCTGCTGAGCAGAGAGCCCGATGCAGGATTCGATCCCAGGACCCTGGGATCATGACCTGAGCTGAACGCAGAGGCTTTAACCCACTGAGCCACCCAGGCGCCCTAATTTTTTTCCTTTTTTTAATTTAAATTCTAGTTAGTTAATATATAGTGTAATATTAGTTGCAGGAGTAGAATTTTATTAATTTTTTCAAAGAATAAGCTTCTGGTTTTATTGATCTGTTCTAATGTTTTCTTTGTTGTTATTGTTTTAGTTTTTATAACAATTTTTTTCTTCTCTAATCTTTATTATTTCCTTCCTTTGCTGGGTTTGGGTTTTTGTTTATTGTTCTTTTTCTAGCTCCTTTAGGTGTAAGTTTGGCTTGTTTATTTGAGATTCTTCTTGCTGCTTAAGGTTGGCCTGTGTTGCTATAAACTTCCCTCTTAGAACCACTTTTGTTTCATCCCAAAGGTTTCAGACTGTTGTGTTTTCATTTTCATTTGTCTTCATGTAATTTTTTATTTCTTCTTTGGTTTCTTGGTTGATGCATTCATTTTTTAAATAAGGATTTTATTTAGTTATTTGGCGGAGAGAGACCCAGGGAGAGAGGGAATGCAAGTAGGGGGAGTGGGAGAGGGATAAGCAGGCTTCCCGCTGAGCAGGGAGCCTGATGTGGGGCTCGATCCCAGGACCCCGGGATCATGATCTGAGCCGAAGGCAGCTGCTTAATGATTGAGCCACCCAGGTGCCCAATCCATTCATTGTTTAGTAGCATGTTATTTAACCTCAATGTATTTGGGCTTTTTCTAGATTTTTTTCTTGTGGTTGATTTCTAGTTTCATAGCATTGTTGTCAGAAAAGATACATGGTATTACTTCAGTTTTTTTGAATTTGTGGAGACTTGTTTCAGTGCTTAATATGTGATCTATTCTGGAGAACGTTCCATGTGCACTTGCAAAGAATGTATATTCTGATGTTTTAAGATGGAGTTCTCTGAATACGTCTGTTAAATCCAACTGTTCCCGTGTGTCGTTCAAAGCCATTGTTTTCTTGTCGATTTTCTGTTTGGATGATCTGTTCATTGATGTGAGTAAGGTGGAAAAGTCCCCTACTATTATTATATTACTATTGATTGGTTCCTTTATGTTTGTTATTAACTGTTTATGGGTTTGGATGTTCCCATGTTGGGTGCACAAGTATTTACAATTGTTATATCTTCTTGTTGAATTGTCCCCTTAATTATTATATAGTGTCCTTCCTTGTTCTTGTTACAGTCCTAGTTTTTTTTTTTTTAAATATTTTATTTAGGGGCGCCTGGGTGGCTCAGTGGGTTAAAGCCTCTGCCTTCAGCGCAGGTCATGATCTCAGGGTCCTGGGATCGAGCCCCACATCGGGCTCTCTGCTTGGCAGGGAGCCTGCTTCCCTTCCTCTCTCTCTGCCTGCCTCTCTGCCTCCTTGTGATCTCTGTAAAATAAATAAATAAATAAATAAATCTTTAAAAAAAAGCTTTAAAAATATTTTATGTATTTATTTGACAGAGAAAAAGAGATCACAAGTAGGCAGAGAGGCAGGCAGAAAAAGGGGGGAAGCAGGCTCCCTGCTGAGCAGAGAGCACGATGTGGGGCTCGATCCCAGGACCCCGGGACCATAACCTGAGCCGAAGGCAGAGGCTTTAACCCACTGAGCCACCCAGGTGCCCCTACATCTCCTCACTTTTAATCTGCAGGTGCCTTTCAGTCTGAAATGAGTCTCTTGTAGGCAGAGTATATATAGGTGCTGCCTATATATATAGGTGCTTGTTTTTTTTAATCCATTCTGTCACTCTATGACTTTTGATTAGAGCTTTTAGTCCACTTACATTCAAAGTAATTATTGATGGTTATGTATTTTTTTTAAAGATTTTATTTACTTATTTGACAGAGAGAGATCACAAGTAGGCAGAGAGGCAGGCAGAGAGAGAGAGAGGAGGAAGCAAGCTCCCCGCTGAGCAGAGAGCCCGATGCGGGGCTTGATCCCAGGACCCTGGGATCATGACCTGAGCCGAAGGCAGAGGCTTTAACCCACTGAGCCACCCAGGCGCCCCGAGAGAAGCAGACTCTTACTAAGCGCAGAGCCGAATGTGGGGCTCAATTCCATGATCCTGAGATCATGACCTGAGCTGAATTCAGTAGTTGGGTGCTTAACCAACTGAGCCATCCAGGCACCCCTTCTCTTGTTGCTCTTAAATATTTTTCTTTATTTCTACTTTTTGCCATTATATTTGTTTATTTTTAAGGAAACTCTATGCCCCATGTGAGCTTGAACTCATGACCCCAAGATCAAGAGTCACAACTGAGCCAGCCAGGCACTTTGCGCTTTTTTTTTTTTTTAAACCATTTAATTACTATGTGTCTTGGTGTGGTCCTCCTTGGCTGAATTTTTGGGGCTATCTCTGTACCTCCTGGGTCTGGATATCTGTTTCTTTCTCCAGATTAGGGAAGTTTTCAGCTATTATTTTTTCAAATGAATTTTCTATCCCCATCTCTCTCTTTGTTTTCTGAGATCCTTATAATGGGGATGTTATTATACTTGGTGGAGTCACTGAGTTCCCTAAGACTATTCTTAATTTGCATAATTCTCTTTCTTCTCCTTTCCTCAGTTCGGTTGCTTTCCATTACTCTGTCTTCCAGATCATTACTCCATTCTGCTTCATCTAGCCTGCTGTTTATTCCATCAAGTGTATTTTTAATTTTATTTATTGCATTCTTGATCTCTGATTGGTTCCTTTTTGTCTCTGTGTTAAGGGTCTCACTGATGTTCTCCATTCTTTTCTCAAGTCCAGTGAGTATCTTTACTCACTGAGTATCATTATTTTAAAAAAAATGAGTATCATTATTTTTTTAAAAAATTTAAAAATTATTTATCTTTTAAAGATTTATTTATTTAATTTAGAGAGAGAGAGAGTGCATGCTTAAGCACAAGCAGAGGGAGGAGCAAATCTTCAAGCAGGCTCCCTGCAGAGCACAGAGCTGGATGTGGGACTCAATTCCAGGACCCTAAGGTCATGACCTGAGTTGAAACCAAGAGCCTGCTGCCTAACTGATTGAGCCACCTAGGTGCCCCATGATCATTACTTTAAATTCTCTATCAGGCACGTTACTTATATCTGTTTCACTTTGGTCTTATGCTGTGGTTTGTTCTTGTTCTTTCATTTGGGACATATTCTTCTGTCACCTTAGTTTGTCTGATTTTCTGCATCTGTTTCTGTGTGTTAGGAACATCCGCTACTTCTCTTGCTCTTTCCAATAATAGCCTTATGACGACGAGGTCCCGTAATGCCCTGCAGTGCAGGGGCCCTTGTTCCCGAGGGCCTGGCCCTTCAGGGAGTGTCTCCTGCGTGTGTTACCTGTGATCCACTGTTGAATCTTGGCCTTTTATCCCTTCAGTCCGGTTGTCTGCAGAGGTTCTGTTTTCCTGTTTAGACAGCGAGGTGCGCAGTGGTCTGCCTGCGAAACCAGACCTGCCCCCACCACTGCGGGAACCAAGGTCCTCTCTATTCTCACAAGCACCTTCGAACCTTTTGTAGAACTAGACTAGGCCTCAGTAATTAAGAGTCAAAAGTTTAAAAAGGTAGATATGGAAAGTACAAAGAATTATGAGCATTTGAGGGAGGGAGAAATCACATCTGCTTTTGGAATTTGGCATAAGCACCAGGGAAAGGGTGGCCTTCTAGATGAGTCTTGGAGGTTGAGTCAAATTTTAGGACATGGAGATGTTGAAGGGATGGCATTCTTGGTGGGAGGAACAGAGAATCTGAAGACACAGAGACAGAAAAGAACTAGGTGCTGCGAGGTGCAGGGAGTGGTCCTGTGTGGAATATGTATTCATTCATTCACTTATTCTGAAATATTTATTGAGGACTTAATATGTACCAGATGCTTGCTCCTAGAGTTGGCTCAGTGGCTTGATTATATGACCAAAGACTTTAGTCCTTTATAGGTTTTCAGTTGTCCCTATTCTGTGTATCAACAACGTTTCCCTCTGGGGAAGGCTGCAACTGTCCCTAGCAGCAAATCCTCCTGTGACGACACGCAAGAAGGCAGTCTCCTCTCACCTGTCGGTTGATATTAAGGAGGAAGCCTCAGGGGCCACTGCAGACTTCCCTCAGGCCCAAGGCCTTGTTTCCTTGTCCAGCCCCATTTATTGCCTGATCTGTCACTCGCCTGCTGCCAGGCTCCCTCCAATACTCACCAATAAATGGAGCTGGGCAAACTGATTGTCCAGATGGGAGAAGAAGTATTCAACTGCCTCTCTTCTTCCTCAGCCAATATGAAAATTGGTATATAATGGATCTAAGTGCCAGGAGTAAAACTTAAAACCTTTTACAGGGGCGCCTGGGTGGCTCAGTGGGTTAAGCCTCTGCTTTCGGCTCTGGTCATGGTCTCAGGGTCCTGGGATCAAGCCCCGCATCGGGCTCTCTGCTCAGCAGGGAGCCTGCTTCCCCCTCTCCCTCTGCCTGCCTCTCTGCCTACTTGTAATCTCTCTCTGTCAAATAAATGAATAAAATCTTAAAATCTTAAAAATCCACAAAGTAATATAGAAATATCTTTCTAATTTTAGAGTAGGGCAAGATTCCCTAATCCAGATGCGAGAAAGAGTTCTAACTATAAAAGATTTATACATTTTAAAAAAGATTTTGTTTATTTATTTGTCAGAGAGAGAGAGAGAGAGCACACAAGCAGGGGCAGGGGGCAGAGGGAGAAGCAGACTCCCACTGAGCAGGGAGTGTGAAGCAGGGCCCCATCCCAGGACCCTGAGATCATGACCTGAGCCGAAGGCAGCTGCTTAACCAACTCAGCCACCCAGGCGTCCCCATGAGTCCATTTTCTCATATTCTCATCAACTATGAGCTTTATGAGTTTTCGAATCCTTTCTAAAAAATGTTATTTCCCTGATGTTTTCATTTACATTTCTCTGATTACGACTGAGATAGAATATTATGATGTTTTCAGAGTTTAAAAAAATGAAGTAGTTTTTAATTGAAAAAGTAATTCATCTACATGGTATAAATATCAAACAGCATAAAAACATACCCTATAAAACATAAGTCTCCTTCCCGTCCTGGAGCTCCAGGCCTCCCAAGGCCGCCGCCGGAATCAGGTTCTTCTTTCTCCTTCCAGAAATATGTACATAAACAAGCACTCACGCAAGGAAAAAAAAAACGCATCTATGTACGTTTACGTCCTCTTTTGTATACAGCAAGAGCATGTTTTTAGAGGAAAATACAGATCCCCAGCTCCGCCTACGGTTCAGACGCCCTCTGGGGTGCCCTCCCTGCCAGTCACCACACTCCGACGGGACCGGCCATCTCTGCGGCCCTCACTCTGAGCTCTTCCCTGCCTCGGGCTCTTTTTCCTTGTACCCTGCTGCCTCAACTCCGAGGATGCCTCCGGAGAAGTCTCCCTGACCACGTGTTCTAAAGCAGCCCGGCTGCCCCCAGTCTCTCGCGGTCACATCTCTGTGCACGGTTCCCACTGCAGCACTTACAACTCTCTGAAACGAGCTCATTTCTGGATCTCCTACTTGTCCCTTGCGCCTCTGTAAACTTGGATCTGAGCCGTTCCATGTTTCTCCATCCCTCCAGTGCCGAGGACAGGTCATGGCGTAAAGCAAGTCCCCGACTAGTATCTGTTGGATGAGTGATGCTTGGGCACACTGTACTGGATTTTGCTGTTTTGACTTCACAGTGAGTGAAATAGTTTGGTATCGTGTGTGAACACGTATGTATGTTGTGTGTATATGTATGTTCCGTTCACTTTACTGCTCCGTAAATAATTCATAATTCATTGAGCCTGCTCCCCAGGGATGGTTTGTAGTATTTTGCTATTTCAAAACATGCTCACATATATGTTAATCCACACACATAGGAATATGTTCCTGGAAGTAGAATTGCTGGATAAAGCGGTATGTGTGTTTGTGGGTTTTTATATTTCGTTGAGGTGTAATCGACATATATCATTATTTTGGTTTGGTTTGGTTTCAGGTGTACGGTGTAATGATTCGTGGATACTGGGGAAGGATCACCACAGTAAGTCTAGTTAACATCCTCCACCACCCACAGTTACAAAATTTTCTTTCTCGGGATGAGAACTTTTAAGATCTGTGTCTGTGCTTTTAATAGATCAAATGCCCTTTCAGAAAAGTCACACCAACTCACACACATATTTCTCCCAAAGACGTATGTGTCTGTTTACCCATGTTGTAACCGAATTCGTATTACCAAATGTTCTGATTTTCCTCAACTGGGGGAAAATATGGACACAAGCAAAAATCAGCTTTCACAGAAAATATAAATGGCTCATAAAACATGTTAAAAAAAATGCTCAACCCTACTCAAGCGGTTTTATCACATGACTTTCATGATGAATGAGGAGGAGCATCTTTTGCCGTGTTTACGAGGCAATTATAAATCTAGAGCCGTGCTCCCCCACCTTGTTTTTATGCTATTGGAACGTTGGTGCAGAACTCCTAATTACATGCAATTACAATCCATGCCTCCCTTTTTTGTGTGGCTGAGATTTTAGGTTTTGTTTTGAAAAGCATACCACTCTGCAGTTATTAAGCTTTTTTTTTTTTCGCATGTTTTTTTTTTTTCTAAAGTACTTTAGAGTACTTTAGATTTTTCACTTTTATTTAATTGGGATTCAGTGGTCCTAATACCACTTGCTGATCTGTCCATCTCTTCCCTGCCGGTTTGCAATGGTGCCTTTATCATATACTGGTCTTCCGTTTGTCTACCACACCCTCCTTATGGGGATGTCAAGTCACATATGAATGTGTGAAGCCACCTTCCTAGAGATTTTATTTTGGGGAAGCCTGGGAATCTTGAGGCATAATGCTATGACGAGGGGAAAGAAGTAAGCACCTTTGAGAGCAGCAAGAAGGAGTATGTTCCAAAACTAGAGCTCTCTCAGTGGGGGGCACTCCTGGCCCTCTATCTCAAGGGCATGGGACAGGTGGCAGGGCCCAAGGGTGTTAGAGCTCGGGATGTGGCTCAAGGGGAAATTTACAACCTTATAAACTGAGATTTCTAAACCAGATAGAATGAAAACAAATGGATTTAGCATTCAATTCAGGACATTTTTAAAGGAATAACAAAATAAATATAAGGAAAGCAAAAGGAAGGAAATCATGCAGCTGAGAGGAGAGAGAATAAATTCAATAACAGAAAAATGCCAGAACTGATAAATAGGGCTGGCTTTTGAAAAGAAAAAATTAAAAACTGCTAAACAACAACGAAGAAAACAGGGTAAAGCACAGTCACGGCAAAATGCTGATCAGAGATACTGACAAATAACTTGTGTCTATTTCGTCTGTTCTAGGCTGAAAGAAGTAAATTAGTCTCTCACCTCTATTGTATTTCTTAAAGTTTTTATTGAAATTCCAGTTCGTTAACATACAGGGTAATATTAATTTCAGGTGTACAATACGGTGATTCAATATGTCCATACAATACCAGGAGCTCATCACAGGCACACGCCTTAGTCCGAATCACCTGTTTCCTGCATCCCTCCCCCCACTTTCCTTCTGGTAGCCAGCAGTTTGGTTTTTGCAGTTTAGGGTCTGTTTCTTGGTTCATTTCTCTCTTTCTCTCTTTTATTTTTCCTTTGCTCATTTGTTTCTTGAATTCTATACATGAGTGAAATCGTATGGTATTTGTCTTTCTCTGGCTGACTTATTTCACTGAGCATGATACTCTCTAGCTCTGTCTATGTCCTTGCAAATGGCAGAATTTTGTTCTCTCTTATGGTTGAATAATATTCCATTGTACACATACACTACCTCCATTTTATCCATTCAACCGTTGATGGACACTTGGGCTGTTTCCATAATTTGGCTATTGTAAATATTGCTGCTATAAACATTGTTGTGCATGTATCCCTTTGAATTAGTGCTTTTGTGTTCTTTGGGGACACCCAGTAGCATGATTGCTGGATCATAGGGTAGTTCTATTTTTAACTTTTTGAGGAGCCTCTATACGATTTTCCAGAGTGGCTGAACCGGTTTGCATTCCCACCAGCAGTGCGCAAGGGTTCCCCTTTCTCCACATCCTTGCCAGCACCTGTTACTTCCTGTGTTGTTGACGTTAGCTATTCTGACAGGTGTAAGGTGATTTTGTGGTTTTGATTTGCATTTCCCTGAGGATGAGCGATGTTGAGCATCTTTTCATGTGTCTGTTAGCCATCTTGTATGCCTTATTTGGAAAAATACCTATTCATGTCTTCTGCCCATTCTTTAATTAGGGTATTTGTTTTTTGGGTGTTGATTTGTATTTTGGATACTAACCCTTTATTGGATATGTCATTTGCAAAGATCTTCTCTCATTCAGTAAGTTGTCTTTTAGTTTTGTTGTTTCCTTCACAGTGCAGAAACATTTTATTTTTGCTGAAGTCCCTATAGTTTTTAATTGTTTTTTAGGTGTTATTTTTATTTTTATTTTTTTAATAATTTTCTTTTTTTTTTTAAAGATTTTATTTATTTGACAGATAGAGATCACAAGTAGGCAGAGAGGCAGGCAGAGAGAGGTGGGGGGGAGCAGGCTCCCTGCTGAGCAGAGAGCCCGATGTGGGGCTCAATCCCAGGACCCTGAGATCATGACCCGAGCCAAAGGCAGAGGCTTTAACCCACTGAGCCACCCAGGCGCCCCTAGGTGTTATTTTTAAGTAATCTCTACACCCGGTGTGGGGCTTGAATTTACAGCCCTGAGATTAAGAGTCCCGTGCTCTACTGACTGAGCCAACCAGGCACCCCAGTTTGTCTTTGCTTCTGTTTCCTTTGCCTCAGGAGATATATCTAGAAAGAATTTGCTATGGCTAATGCCAAAGAAGCTACTGCATGTGCTCTCTTCTAGGATGTTTATGGTTTCGGGTCTCACGTCCAGGTCTTTAATCCATTTTGAGTTTGTTTCTGTGTGTGGGTGTAAGAAAGTGGTCCAGTTTCATTCTTTGTCTGGAACTGTCCAGTTTTCCCAGCACCATTTGTTGAAGAGACTTGTCTGTCTCCATTGCATATTCTTCCCTGTTTTGTCAAAGATTAATTGACCATATCATTGTGGGTTCATTTCTGGGTTTTTTCTTCTGTTCCATTGATCTCTGTACCTATGTTTGTGTCTGTGCCATACTGTTTTGATCAGTACAGCTTTGTAGTATGACTTGAAGTCCAGAATTGTGATGCCTCCAGCTTTGCTTTTCTTTTTCAAGGTGGCTTTGGCTATTAAGTTTCTTTTGTGGTTCTGTGTGCATTTTAGGATTGTTTGTTCAAGGTCTGCAGAAAAAGACTTTTCGTATTATGATAAGGATTTCCTTGAATATGTAGATTGCTTTGGGTAGTATAGACATTTTAACAATATTTGTTCTTCTAGTCCATGGGCATAGAATGTCTTTCTAGTTCTCTGTGTCATCATCAGTTTCTTTCATCAGTGTTTTATAGTTTTCAGCATATAGGTCTTTCACCTCTTGGGTTAGGTTTATTCCTAGGAATCTTACTATTTTTAGTGCAATTGTAAAAGGGATTGATTCCTTAATTTCTGTTTCTGCTGTTTCATTATGGGTGTATGGAAATGCGATAGATTTCTGTACATTGATTTTGGATCCTGCAACTTTACTGAATCCGTTGAGCAGTTTTAGCAGGTTTTTGGTGGAGTCTTTTGGGTTTTCTACATGTAATATCGTGTCATCTGCAAATAGTGAAATTTGATTTCTTCCTTGCTGATTTGGATGCCTTTTATTTTTTTTTTTAATTTATTTTTGGGGACGCCTGGGTGGCTCAGTTGGTTAAGCGGCTGCCTTTGGCTCAGGTCATGGTCCCAGCGTCATGGGATTGAGTCCCACATCAGGCACCTTGCTTGGCAGGGAGCCTGCTTCTCTCTCTGTCTCTGCCTGCCACTCTATCTGCCTGTGCTCACGCGCGCGCGCTCTCTCTCTCTCTCTCTCTGACAAATAAATAAATAAAATCTTAAAAAAAATATATATATATATTTTTGTTTTTATTTGTTTTTTTTCTTTAAGATTTTACTTATTTATTTGTCAGAGAGAGAGAGCACAAGCAGAGGGAGTGGTAGGCAGAGGGAGAAGCAGGCTCCCGACTGAACAAGAACCCCTCCCCCCAATCTGGGAATCAATCCCAGGACCCTGGGATCATGATCTGAGCTGAAGGCAGATGCTTAACCCACTGAGCCACCCAGGTGTCCCTGGATGGCTTATATCTTTTTGTTGTCTGCTCGCTGTGGCTATGACTTCCAGAACTATGTTGAGTGATGGTGGTGAAAGTGGACATCCCTGTCTTATTCCTGACCTTAGAGGAAAAACTCTCATTTCCTCTCTCTCATTTCCTCATTTAGGATGATATAAGCTATATTTCATACATGCCCTTTATTAAATTGAGGTACGTTTCCTCTAAACCTACTTTGTTGAGGGTTTTTTTTTTTTTAAATCGTGAACGGATGTTGTACTTTGTCAGAAGCTTTTTCTGAATCTACTGAAATGATCATATGGTTTTTACCCTTTCCCTTGTTGCTGTGATGTATCATGTGGATTGATTTGCAAATATTGAACCACCCTGGCAACCTAGGAATAAATCCCACTTGATTGTAGTAAATGATTTTTTAAATGTACTGTGGGATTCGGTTTCCTGATATTTTGTTGAAGAGTCTTGCATCTATATTTGTAAGAGATACTGGCTTGTGGTTCTCCTTTTTTGTGGTGTCTTTATTTGGTTTGGGTATCAGGATAATGCTGGCCTCATAGAACCAATTTAGAAGTTTTCCTTCCTCTTGTATTTTTTGGAGCAGTTTGAGAAGAATAGTACTAACTCTTCTTTAAATGGTTACAATTCGCCTGTGAGGCCGTCTGGTCCTGGATTTCTGTTTGTTGGGAGTTTTTTGATTACCGACTCAATTTCTCTGCTGGTTATCAATCTGTTTAAATTTTCTATTTCTCCCTGCTTCATTTTTGATAATTTAAGTGTTTCTAGGAATTTACCCATTTCTTCTAGGTTGTCCAATATGTTGGCATACAGGTTTTCATAATATTCTCTTATAATGGCTTGTATTTCTGTGGTGTTGTTTGCTATTTCTTCTCTCTCATTTGTGATTTTGTTCGTTTGGGATCTTTCTTTTTTGCTTTCTGATAAGTCTGGTTAGAGGTTTATCAATTTTATTAATTTTTTCAAAGGACAAACTCTTGGTTTCATTGATCTGTTCTTTTTTTGTTTTTTTCAGTTTCTATATGGTTTATTTCTGCTCTCATCTTTATTATCTCCTTCCTTCCGCTGGTTTTAGGCTTTGTTTGTTGTTCTTTTTCTAGCTCCTTTAGGTATAAGGTTATATTGCTTATTTGAGATTTTTCTTGCTTCTTGAGGCCGGACTGTATTGCTGTAAACTTTCCTCTTAGAACTGCTTTTGCTGCGTGCCAAAGGTTTTAGATCATTGTGTTTTCATGTTCATTTGTTTCCACGTATTTTTAAATTGCTTCTTTTGTTTCCTGATTGACACATTCATTGTTTAGTAGCAGTTATTTAATTTCCATGTATTTGTGGTCTTTCCAGATTTTTTTCTTGTGATTGAATTCTAGTTTCATAGTGTTGTCAGAAAAAGCGCATAGTATGACTTTGATCTTCTTGAATCTGTCGCGGCCTGTTTTGTGACCTAATAAATGATCTGTTCTGGAGAAGGTGCATATACCCTTGAAAAGAATGTGTATTCTGCTCTTTTAGGATGGAATGTTCTGAATATATCTGTTAAATCCATCTGGTCCACTGTGTCCTTCAAAGCCCCTGTTTCCTTGTTGCCTTTCTGTTTAGATAATCTGTCCATTGATGTAAATGGGGTGTTAACATCCCCTACGATTATTGTATGATTATCTATTTCCTTTTTGTTCGTTATTGTTTTATGTATTTGGATGTTTCCGTGTTGGGTGCATAAATACTGACAATTGTTATACCTCCCTGTTGAATTGTCCTCTTTATTATTATTATTATTGTTTTAAAAGATTTTATTTATTTGACACACAGAGAGAGATCACAAGTAGGCAGAGAGACAGGCAGAGAGAGAGAGAGGGGGAAGCCAGGGAGCCTGATGCAGGGCTCGATCCCAGGACCCTGAGATCATGACCTGAACCAAAGGCAGAGGCTTTAACCCACCGAGGCACCCAGGTGCCCTGTCCTCTTTATTGTTATACGGTGTCCTTCTTTGCCTCTTGTTACAGTCTTTGTTTTACTTTATTTATTTTTTAAAGATTTTATTTATTTATCTGACAGAGAGAGAGAGATCACAAGTAGGCAGAGAGGCAGGCAGAGAAAGAGGGGGAAGCAGGCCCCCCGCCGAGCAGAGAGCTCCATGCGGGGCTTGATTCCAGGACCCTGAGACCATGACCCGAGCCGAAGGCAGAGGCCTAACCCTCTGAGCCACCCAGGTGCCCCACAGTCTTTGTTTTAAAGTCTAGTTTGTCCCTTATAAGTATTGCTACTCCAGCTTTCTTTTCACATCTCTTTGGGTGATAAATATTCTCTATCCCCTCACTTTCTTTCTTTTTTTTTTTTTTAAAGATTTTATTTATTTATTTGACAGACAGAGATCACAAGTAGGCAGAGAGGCAGGCAGAGAGAGTGGGGGGGAAGCAGTCTCCCCACTAAGCAGAGAGCCTGATGCGGGACTCGATCCCAGGACCCTGAGATCATGACCTGAGCGGAAGGCAAAGGCTTTAACCCACTGAGCCACCCAGGTGCCCCATCCCCTCACTTTCAGTCTGTAGGTGTCTTCAGTCTGAAATGAGTCTCTTGCAGGCAACATACAGATGGGCCTTGTTTTAGTCCATTTACATTCAAAGTAATTATTTGTAGACATGTCTTTATTGCCATTTTGTTACTTGTTTCATGGTTGTTTCTGGAGACTTTCTCTGATCCTTTTTTGTCTTTCTCTCTTGCATGGTTTGCTGATTTTCTTTAGTGATATATTTGGATTTCTTTGTCTTTATTCTTTGCATGTTTATTAATGGTTTTACCACTAGGTTTGTATATAACCTCTTCTGCGTATAGCAATCTTTTTTTTTTTTTTTAAAGATTTTATTTATTTGCTTGACAGACAGAGATCACATGTAGGCAGAGAGGCAGGCAGAGAGACAGAGGGGGAAGCAGGCTCACCACTGAGCAGAGAACCCGATTCGGGGCTCAATCCCAGGACCCTGGGGTTATGACCTGAGCTGAAGGCAGAGGCTTTAACCCGCTGAGCCACCCAGGCACCTTTTTTTTTTTTTTTTAAAGATTTTATTTATTTGAGAGAGAGAGAGAGCATGAGAGGGGAGGGGTCTGTGGGAGAAGAAGACTCCCTGCTGAGCAGGGAGCCCAATGTGGGACTCGATCCAGAGACTCCAGGATTGTGACCTGAGCCGAAGGCTTAACCACCTGAGCCCCCCAGGCGCCCCTGCATATAGCAATCTATATTAAGTTGACAATCAATTAAGTTTGAACCCATTCTTCTCTCCTCCCCACATTGAGGTATATATCATTATATTTTCTATCTTATTTTTTATATGAGTTCCTTGAATGATTTTCTTAGAGAAATATTTATTTTTATTGATTTTGTGTCTCCTACATTTATACTGTCACTTTTGGTCTCTCCTTTCCACTCTAAGAGTCCCTTTTAATATTTCTTGCAGGCCTGGTTTTGTGGTCATGAACTCCTGTAGTTTTTGTTCATCTGGGAAACTGTTTATCTCTCCTTCTGTTCTGAATGATAGCTTTGCTGGATTGTGTATTCTTGCCTGCACATTTTTCCCTTTCAGCACTTTGAATATATCATGCCACTCTCTCCCAGCCTGCAAAGTTTCTGTTGAAACTATCTCCAGCTACCCTTATGGGTTTTCCCTTATAAGTTAATAACTTCTTTTGTCTTGCTACTTTTAGGATTTTTTTTTCTTTATCACCATATTTTACCAATTTATTTACAATATGTCTTGGTGTTGGCCTGCTTTTGTGGATTTTGATGGGAGCTCTCTGTGCCTCCTGGATCTGGATGTCTGTTTTCTTCCAGATTAGGGAAGTTTTTGGTTATTATTTCTTCAAATAAATTTTCTGCCCCCTTTTCTCTTCTACTTCTGGGATTCCTATAATACGAAGGTTATTAAATTTGATGGGGTCAGTGAGTTCCCCAAGTCTATTCTCGTTTTGCATAATTCTCCTTTCTCTCTTTTTTTCAGCTTCATTGCTCTGCTTACTTTGTCTTCTAGGTCATTAATTCGTTTCTCTACTTCTTCCAGCCTGCTGTTCATTGCATCAACCATGTTTCTAATCTTGTTTATTGCACTCTTCATCTCTGATTGATTCTTTTTTTAACTCTTTTATTTCTGGGGTAAGGGTCTCACTGATGTCTTCCATTCTTTTCTCAAGTCCAGTGAGTATCTTTACAATCACGCCTGACATGAACGTATGTTTCACTTAGATCTCTGGCTGTGTTCTTATCTTGTTCTTTCATTTGGGATCAATTCCTCTGTCTTCTCATTCTCTTGTATTTCTAATACACTCATATATAGACATGTACATTTTTACCTTTTTTTTTTTTTTTAGAATGGGGAGGGGCAAAGGAAGAGGGAAAGAGAGAATCTTATGCAGGCTTCATGCCCAGTGCAGAACCTAACGCAGGGCTGGATCTCACAACTCTGAGATTATGAACTGAGCTGAAATCAAGAGTTGGACACTTAACCGACTGAGCCACCTGGGTGCCCTATGGACATGTCTATTTTAAAATGACATTTCCCCACTAAAAATGCCCAAGGCTGTGGTATATTTAAACCTAAGGAGTGAGTTTCAGAAGAAAGAAAATGAAAGGAGATATTTTGTAGAAAATAGTCTAAATGATTGGATCAGAAATAGTTCTGTTTTAGTGTCCAGCCAGTATGCTAACATACAAGGGAACGAGAAACATCCTCTCATTCCTGCATGAAGCAAGGTGTGGCTGCAAAGAACACAGGGCTACACCAGCCTCTCAAGAACTGCACTACCCCCACGGAGTCCAGAAGGGGCAGACACAACTGGAAAAGGCAGCGGTGGTTGGTATGTCAGGGTGGGGGAGGGAAGAAGGGTACCAAATGGTGGCTTGACATCAGAGGCAATGATAAAGTGCCTTCCAGATTCTTTACACACAGCAGGGGCCTCAACAAGAGACATAGAATCAGGCACACTGATCAGGAAAGGATGTCTGGGATGGACGCTATGTGATCGTTGAGGATGGGATTCCTAGAAATAATTAAGAGATGGTCATAGGGACAATGTGGGATGTGAGGATAGAAGTCAATAAAATATGAGTCTGTGATGTTATTACGACCCATTTCAAGCTCCACACTCATATCCTTAGGAAGTATGGATTACCATAATATTCAGAAAATAAACATATTTAACTGTAAAAACATAAATAAATAAAATAAAATGACATTTCCCCCCCATTCACTATTTCCCCTATCATTCCAACTCTGCTCCCCTGCCACTCTCATCCTCTAGCACCCACTTTTATGCATTTAACTATGTGTCCTCGGTTGGGTGTGTATCACTGAGTGACATGCAGTGTTATGGTCTGAATTGTATCTCCACCAAAGTTTCTGTATAGAAGTTCTAACCCCCAGAACCTCAGAATGAAGTCTTTAACAAGGTGATTAAGTTAAAATGAGGTATTTAGAATTGCCCCTAATCCCATATGACTGGTGTGCTTACAAGAAAAGGAAATTTGTATGGACATTGGAGAGGGTTTGTGCTATGGTGAGTGCTGTGAAGTGTATAAGCCTGACAACTCATAGACCTGTACCCCTGGGGCAAATAATACATTATATGTTAATAAAAATAATTTAAAAAAAAGAGGAAATTTGGACACAGACATGTATATGCACAGAGAAAAGACGACATGAGATGCACGGGGAAGATGTCCATCTACAAGCTAAGGAGAGAGGCCCTGGTAGGGACCAACCCTGCAGACACCTTGATCTCAGACGTCTAGCCTCTAGAATTGTGAGGGGATACATGGCTGCTGTCTAAGCTACCAGTGTATTGGACTTTGTTACGGCAGCCTAGTAAACTAAGACACCCAGTGTTGGTGTATGCATGTGTTTGTTTTCTAATTTACATATATCATCTTAGAAATCTGTTTCTTTTTCTTCCCCTTAGTGCAATTTCTAAAAATGTTTTCTTTTTGCTTATCATATTTTCCACAGTGCATGTGTACATTGATTTTTTTATTGTGGTAAAATATATTTAACATAAAATTTACCATCTTCGCCATTTTTAAATGTACACTTCTGGGTTGTTAAGTGCAGTCACATTCCTGTGATGTTTCCCTCTCCAGAAGTTTTTTATTCTCCCAAACTGAAGCTCTACACCCATTAAACAACAACTCCCCATTCTTCCCTTCCCCCAGCCCGTGGCAACCACCATTCTATTTTCTGTTTCTGTGACTTTGAGACCTCTAGGTATCTCCTATTGGTGGAATCATACGATGTTGTCCTTTTGTGTCTGGTTTATTTCACTTAGCTTAAGGTCTTCAAGGTTCATCCCTGTTGTGATGTGTGTCAGCATTTCCTTCCTTTTTTTTTTAGAGAGAGAGTGAGGGCACTACAGCGAGAGGGCAGGAAGGAGAGAGAGACTCTCAAGAAGGCTCGAAGCCCAGTGCAGAGTCCGACACGGACCTCGATCTCACAACCCTGAGATCATGGCCTGAGCTGAAATCAAGAATTGGATGCTTAACCAACTGAGCCACCCAGGTGCCCTGCATTTCCTTCCTTTTTAAAGGCTGAATAATATTCTGTTGTATGTATATGCCACATTTTTTTAGTCCATTCATCCACTGATGGACGTTTCATTTGTTTTCACGTTTTAGCTGTTGTGAATAATGCTGCTGTGAACGTGGGTAGAGAAGTAAATGTTTGAGTCCCTGTTCTCGGTTCTCTTGGGCGTACACCCAGAGGTAGAATTGCCAGACCATATGGTAATTCTGTGTTTAATTTTTTGAGGACCCTCCATACTGCTTTCCACAGTGGCTGCACCATTTTACATTCCCACCAACAGTGCACAAATGTTCCGATTTCTCTACATTCTCGCCAACATTTGTTATTTTTGCTTTTGTGTTTATATAATAGTAAGTTTAACGGGTGCGAATTTGGATCTCATTGTGATCTTTTTTGATTCTTATTTCGTCCTGTAATGTTTTATTTTTGAATTCCAATCCTGCTTTATTTGACATGTCGATATTATCGTCGTTCTTTTACCTTGTGGATTGTAATTTTCAGCACTATAAAACCTTATTTTAAAAAACCTGAGTTTATGCAGTTTGTGTTAAGTTCAGCCTTGTCTGCTATTCATGAGTATGACTCTGCCATTTTGGTTTGCATATTTCTCCTCTTTGCCAAGCCCTTTTATATTTATCTTTCGGGGTCACTTTGTTTTAGAAAATTCTTTTTTTTTTTTTAAGATTTTTTATTTATTTATTTGACAGACAGAGATCTCAAGTAGGCGGAGAGACTGGTGGGTGGGTGGGGGAAGAAGGCCCCCTGCCGAGCAGAGAGCCCGATTCGGGGCTCGATCCAAGGACTCCGGGATCATGACCTGAGCCGAAGGCAGAGGCCCAACTCACTGAGCCACCCAGGCGCCCCTGTTTTAGAAAATTCTTGTTTATGATTGTATTCGATTGGGTTCTTCAAAAAGCACAGCCTGAGACCAAATCTCCCTTGCCACTCCTTTATCAGGGAATGCAATCCCAGGAAAGCCAGAGGAAGGGAACATCGCTGACGGGCAGGTAAGCAAGACAGGCTAGTCTAAGTGTGCCCTAATGGGTCACCACTTGGAAATAAGAGGGAGTGTGCGTCTGATCTCATGGGATCATCTTCCAAGAGGCCATATGCCTTTTCAGCTGTTTTTCATCACAGTCTGTACAGGGAGAGAAAGGAGGCAGAATTTACCTGGCAGCTTCCATCCCCCCACGTTCTCAAATATTCTCTCCGCAGGTGTTAACTCTGCTGCACTTCAGGGTCGTGCAAGGTTGGTGCCCAGAGGGCCCAGGTGTCTCCTGCTTCGGCATCAATGTGGGTGCCTCAGGGCGAGAGCGGGAGACACGCACAGGGGAGGGCTCAAGGCACCGCTGGGCTGTCCCCACACGAAGTGAGCTGATGCACGGAAGTTCCATCATCTCAGCGACAGCTGGAACAGAGCAAGCAGCTCTGTCACCCTGACAATCCGCTACAGAGCCTGACTTTGAGCAGTTTGCCCCGGAGCCGCAGGAGACAAGAGTCTCCTTAAAGGCTACCGTACAGCTCCCCAGGGCACTTACAGGTCCTGACGTCGGCTGTGGGCTACCCCGAGCCTCTCATCTTCTTTCTGGCAGGGTTTCCATTGCTGTTCATAAAAAGCTGGCCCATTCCATCTTTCTCATAATTATCTTTGCCCCCAGACCCATCCCATGCCACAGACATTCCATCTCCCAGCTGAATGTCACCTCCTACCCACACCTCGCCTCGTTGAACCACAGATGAAAACCCCAGGAAATCTGATGCCTCTTTGTGCCCACGGTGACCGCCACCCACTTTCCATAACAAGCGTCCTTGTTGCCAACAGACCCATAGGCAATTCAATGTCACGATCCTACGCCCAGAATCTTCTCTTAAGGGCCACCCTTGGGACCAATGGTCTTTGGAGGCAAGTGTTGAGGTGCGGCCTCAGAGGTGAGGCACGGAGGATTGTTGCTGTGTGAAGTGTGTTGGTTCCCAAGCAGGGTGGGTCATCTCCGAGAAGCCGGGACAGGAGGGGTCAAAGGCCCTGGAGGCGTGTGAGGACCAGAGGCTCTGATGCAGTGTGAAGAGATGTCTGATACAAAGGCACACCATAGATTTTCTTTCCCAACAAGGCTTGTCCTATTTGCATTTATTGATGTAACGTGATGGATAGGGTTCGTTCTCTTTCTGGCATCTTATTTTACAGTATGCTTTCTCTCTTCGCTGCCGCTTTTGTTTTGCATCTTCTGCTCTGCGGGTGTGTATGTGTTTTCTCCCGGTGACTTCACTGCATCACTCTCTTTCTTCCGGAACCAGCAGACTTTGTCAAGACAAGACGTGTCAGATATGCTAAGATGTGTTGTGATGCATAAAGCCTGAGACCACACACGTGGGCGCTTCTCGCCGGTTTTACTGTTGTCTGTTTCTGCCGTACAGAAATCCTGGTGAATTCAATTTTGCCCCACGCACACCAAAGAGGACAAAAGGGTGGTGGGTTTATAACGCCATGGGCCACTTTAGCGAGAACATTCCTGAGAAAGCTTCCATCTTGACTAGGGCTCATGAGAACCAGTCCTCGGCTTACGGTTTCCCCTGTCTGGTGAGTGGGAGGAGCTTCTGTACACCGGCTTCTCGTTCTTCCTGTTCTACAGTTTGTTCCTTCTCCTCTCCCCACGTGGGCTCAGTGCGAGGTGCTGCGGCACACATTTCTGCTGCGATGGGACCCCTTGCTCTGCCCCTCCGAGCCCTCCCCTGAGTGAGTCAGCCCGGAGGCTGGTAGGGCCTTCCTGTACCAGGACAGCTTGCAAAAACTGGATGATAGTGGGAAAGACTACAGACCCCGTAAATCTATACCACAAAACCCAAACTAAACATATCTCATGTCAACCGTTCTCTCATTCCAGTCCTTTCTAATATCATCCTACGTGAGGCGAAGGAAAATTCAGGCCAAAAAAAAAAAAAAAAAAAAAAAAGATATTGGCCTTGGGGCGGCTCAGGTGGTGAAGCATCTGCTTTCAGCAAAGATCGTGATCCTGGGGTCCTGGGATCGAGTCCCGCTTCTCCCTCCGCCCACCCCCCCCCCGCTTGTGCGCGCACACACACACACACACTCTCTCTCTCAAATAGATAAAACCTTAAAGAAAAAAGATATTGGTCTTAACTGACTGTACCCAAAACTGCCCTGTGAAAAATCTGTAAAAGCATATGCCCCTATGAACACATTATTGGGGGTCCTCGGCCCTGTCCTTTAAAGGGGCTGTTGAACTTAAGGGCCCAAAGCTTAAGCTGTCTCCATGTTGTACCTCATGGTTTTTAATATGTAGAAACACCAATCACCTACAAATAGGTGTAAGGAAGTCCAACATAGTTCTGGTCTTTTCCTCATGATGATTGGTGTTCTTTAGGAAATACCAAAACCTCTAAAAAATGTCTTGTTTTTTTAGCTTCCTGTCTTGCTGGTGCCTGGTCTACCAGTTGTACTGATGGGGTGAAGTCATGGAGCCCAAAAAGCAAGAGATTACTCTTCCTAAGAAAGGATTTACGGTAGCTCTGTTGCATAAAACCTTCTGCAATGAAGGAAGTGTCCTGTGTCTGTTCTGTCCAAGGTGGTAGCCACTAGCCACATGTTGCTAGCTATGAAGCCCTTGAAATGTGCCTAGTGAGACTGAATAATTGAATTCTACTTCGGTTTAATTAATTAAAACTGAAATTAAAATAGCCACATGTAGCTGGTAGCTGCCATGTAAGGCAGTGGAGATTTGAAGCCACCAGAGTTGGAAGTTGATAGAAAGGGGAGGAGATGGGGGGACACGCCAGCCACGGGGCTGCAGCCAGCCTGGAGTTTTTTGTTTGTTTGTTTGTTTAAAGATTTTATTTATTTATTTGACCGAAAGAGATCACAAGTAGGCAGAGAGGCAGGCAGAGAGAAAGGAGGAAGCAGGCTCCCCGCTGAGCAGAGAGCCCGATGCGGGGCTTGATCCCAGGACCCTGAGACCATGACCCGACCTGAAGGCAGAGGCTTTAATGCACTGAGCCACCCAAGCGCCCCTTTTGTTTGTTTTTCAAACCATTTTATTGAGGCATAATTGACATACAAATTGCTGTACATATCCAATGCATACAATTTGATGAGTTTGGCGATAAGTACACACCCAAAAAACTATTCACCACGATCTATGCCATAAACCTACCTATTATCTCCAAAAGTTTATTTATTACTATTATTTTTTTATGTGTCTTATAAGAACCCTTAACATAAGATTTACCCTCTTAGGGTTGCCTGGGTGGCTCAGTGGGTTAAGCCTCTGCCTTTGGCTCAGGTCTTGATCCCAGGGTCCTGGGATGGAGCCCTGTATCAGGCTCTCTGCTCAGCGGGGAACCTGCTTCTTCCTCTCTCTCTGCCTGCCTCTCTGCCTACTTGTGATCTCTGTCTGTCAAATAAAGAAATAAAATCTTTAAAAAATTTTTTAAAAAATTTACCCTCATAGTAAATATTTAAATATATAAATCAGTCTTAACTATAGGCACTACACTGTGCAGTAGAATCTCTAGGTCTTTATTCATCTTGTATACCTGAAACTTTGCACCCCTTTGACTTCTGCCTCCCCCATTTCCCGCTCCCCCCAGCCCCTGACAACCACCGTTCTATTCTCTGCTTCTGTGAGTTTGACTATTTTAGATCCCCCATGTAAATGAGATCATGCATTGTTGTTGTCCCGTTGTCTGATTTCTTTCACTTCCAGGTTCATCCTTGCTGTTGCAAATGGCAGGACTTCCTTCTTTTTTAAAAGGCTGAATAATAGTCCATTGTATGTGCATGCCACATTTCCCCCCATCTATCCATTGGTGAACATTTAGATGGCTTCCCTGTCTTGGCTATTGTGAACAACACAGCAAGGAACATGGGAGGGCAGGCATCCGTTTGAGATCCTGGTTTCAGTTCCTTTGGATGTACACCCAGACGTGTGATTGCTGGATAATATGGTAGTTCTATTTTTAATTTCTTGAAAAAATTCTATTGTTTTCCACAGTGGCTATACCAGTTTACATTCCTACCAACAGTGTATCAGTGTTCCCTCTTCTCTCCATCCTTGCTAATACTTATCTTTGTCTTTTTCATACCAGCCCTCCTAACAGGTGTGAAATGATACCTCATTGTGGTTTTGGTTTGCATTTCCCTGAGGATTAGTGATGCGGAGCAGATTTTCATGTACCTGTTCACCATGTGTATGTCTTCTTTGGAGAAATAGCGATACAGTTCCTTTGCCCATCTTTTAACTGGGTTATTTGGGGTTTTGCTATTATGTTGTAGGAGTTCCTTATATCAGCCAGGGGAGCTTTGAATAGAGAAGCCCAGAGATAGTTCTGCTCAGAGCCCACTAGGGTTCTTGTCCTACTCTCTCAGACTTTCTGGAACAGCCAAATGGGCCAGACTGAGGAGGAAGGAGGGGAGCTAACTAATCCGTTTGACACAGTGCCTAGGACCCATGAAAATGTTTTAGTTTCTTTAAAAAATTAGAAGAAAAAAGGAATTTTTAGGCTGAGGAAAATGTTTTAATATATAATATTAATATATTCATCTTTATGTCAACCCACACATAAAATATATTAAAAAAATTTTTTTAATCAGGGAAGGACCCCTTGAAAACAAATGGGCGTAGGACCCACCAAAGTCTTAATGTGCGTTGGGGGGAAAGGGTGCTTCCTCCACCATTGAGCTCATCTTGGACTCCCACGTATCTCCCAGGCCATCTCCCCTATTGAATGCTCCCCCAGAGGCCACAGATGAATTCCATGAATGGGTCTAAGAGAACCCAGGCTCTCCAGCAATCCCAGGGTCAGAATAGACTCCTGCATCCAGGCTTGGAAAATGCCCCCCTCTTCTCTTACATACTTGGGCAGAGGGCAGTAGGGCGCTGGGGAGGGGTTCAAGAGCTGTGCGGGAAGGCAGAGAGGGGAAATGCTATGTGCTACAGTGAGTTTACGGAGCCGAACCCGTACCACCCCTGGGATACCGACCCCGTAGGGAAAGAAGAATGGCTCAGAGAGGTTGAGACACTTGCTCATGCTCACGCAGCAGGGGTTCAGACCTCCGTATGACACCCAAGCATAGATCCCTGGAACCCCTTCCCCAGCCACTATGCGACCTTGGGCAGAGCACGAAGAGCCCCTTCTGTGCTGACCATCCCGCCATCCCTGAAGACCGTGCCCTTTACTCCATTCCTGCTCCTTCCAGAGCTGATCCTGTAGGATCTCTGGGCCTCAATTTCCCCTTTGTAGGGACGTGCGTTGGGACGGGGTCTCCCTCTAGTAACAAGAAAGACTGGGAAAGAGGAGGACTTGGCTCTCCTCCCACTCCACCCCAAAGAGGCCCCAACTGCGGGTCTTCCCGGAAGCCCACCTCCCCGCGCGCGCCGTCCCGCGGCAGGAATGGGGCTCGGCCCCTTTAAGTACCGCCAGGGCCGGCCGGGCCCAGACCGCGCCCTTCCCGGATCCGCGCCTGGGAATCGCTGCCCGGCGCCCCCCCCCCGCCCGCGCTCCCCCCGCGCCCCGTCCGAGACCCCGCGCGCGGCCCGGGAGCTCCAGGCCTGCGGGCGCAGAGGCCGCGCGCGTCATGAGCCGCATCTACCACGACTGCGCCCTCCGGAACAAGGCGGTGCGGAGCGCGCGGCTGCCGGGGACCTGGGACCCCGCCGCCCACCAGGGGTAGGCCGCTCTGCCCCCGCGTCCCCGACCCCCGGGGCCGGTCCTCCGTCCCCGGCGTGGAACCTGGGCTCCGGGATTGGGGAGGGGACTGCGGTCCGGGTGCGGGGGGTAGGAAAGGCAGACATGGCCATAGCTACCCTACGACTCGCACCCCAGCGCTCCCCTCCGCCCTGCAGCCGGAGCGCACCCCCTAAGACACAGATCGGCTTAAAACTCCCCGCTGCCCCCCGTACCCTTCCCGACGCTCAAAAGCACCGACCTTTGTCTCTACCCCTCCCTGGCTGCGGCTGTGAACTCTAGCCGCTTGTCTCCGCGCCCTGCGTGCAGGCCTTGGCACAGGCCGCCCCACTTCCCGCCCCTGAAGGGAGGACGTCGTGCAGGGACCCCAGGAGCGCGGGGCAGTTGGCTTGGCGTGGCCGTGGGAGGGTCGTGCCTGCCTGGTGGCGCGTGTGGGCTCCGGATGGGGAGGGGGTGGCTGTCGTCACCCGCACTGGAGGTTATGAGAACAAATGGATCCTTCCATTTGCGGTTAAAAACACAAGAATTTGGAGGTGAGGCGATGGGTAGGGTAAGTAAAGTAGAGCGAGTTTCCATTTTCATCCCCATCCTTTCGTGTCCCCATCCCTCTCCCATTTCTGTGGCTCCAAAAAGGGAAGCCTCCGGTTCTTTTATGAAAACTAGAAGAGGGAAGCAGCAATCTAGTTCCTCTTGGGCTAGTCATGGAACTTCTAAGCTTGGGTTTTCCCACCTCTGGGTGGATAGGAGCGAGGAGAATAATAGAAAGTGCTTTAAGACAGGTGGAAAAGAAAAAAAAAAACAGGTGAAAAAGAAAGTTACTTTATAGCACCTTAGACCCCTCCCTCAAATTTGGCATAATAAAAAAGTAAAATCCTTTATATTTAGTAAGCACTTAATAGTCTATAAACACCTTCACTTACACGATCTTATGCTGTGGTCATCACAGAAGCAGAGTGAGGTGGCTCTTACTCTCCCATTTTCTAGCTAAGAAGACTGAGGCTGTGCATTCCAGTAAACCCTTGCGGGAGGGGCCACAGCTTGGTCTTGCAGCCTGAGGCTGTCCCTCCCCACCCTCTGCGCTGTGTCCCAGCCTTTGGGGCCCTCTGAGGAATGGAGGACCTGTTCAGTACCAGGCCTGCTTGGGGGCCAGGCGACTAGGAGACACTTGTGGGCCCTGCTATGTTCCCAGCGCAGGCTCTGACCTGGGCCATTGAACCTGTGGTTCTTCCCCGACGACTGACAGAAGCAGCGGATCCCTTCTTTCTCTCTCATCCCCAGGGGAAACGGCGTCCTGCTGGAGGGAGAACTGGTCGATGTGTCTCGCCACAGCATCTTGGACGCCCGTGACAGGAAGGTGAGGATGCTTGCCGGGGGACACCCGCAGGGCACTGGCTTCCCGGTCCTCAGCCACCAAGCCATCTCCCTGTGCTCGGCTCTGCCAGTGTGCAGACTTGGGGTGCAGCTCATTCCTGGAGGGGCTCGTGGGGCGGGTGGGGGGGTGAGTGGGGAGATAGCAGCCCAAAGGGGCCACTGGTTAGAAAGGGGCCAACTGGGACTGTGCTAGGCAGAGGACAGAGGGCAGGACCTGGGTTCTTGCTGATAAGACAGAGCAGCCCTAACCCCACTGGCGCGTTTGGGGCTGGGATTGGGAGGGTGGAAGCAGAAGGGGTGAGGTGACTGGTTCAGGGCTGAGGCCGTGGGTGCTGTGTGGCCCGAAGGCACTGTGAAGAGGGCCTGTCGCTTTCTGTTTAGAGTGCTGGGAGCCTTACTGGCTGGGCAGGATAAGTGGCTCTTTGTTCTGGGAGGGCCGAGGGCCCAGACTCCTGGCTTCTGGTCTGGTGGTTCCCACTGCCCCGGGACCTAGTGGACAAGGGGAGGGCGGGTTAGCAGCCTGTGTGGGTGTGAGGGCCCGGCAGTGACCTTCCCCTTTCTGAGTACCTGGTCTGTTCCTGGGAGGTTGCATGTCCTTGGAACTTTTTGGAATTGCATTATTTTAAATGTACTGGTGGAATGTGCTGTTAGAAGGACCCTTGAAGTTCTCCCTTTGCAACGTGGTGAATCTCTTGGTGTGGGCTTGCTCTTCTTTGAGCACCACTGTGTGCGGCTGGGCACTTTGGAAGTCTGGGTTTCTAGGACCTCCTTGTGCATACAGGTGGGGACATACTGGGGTGGGAGGTGGGTTGCTGTGTGAGGGGCCTTTGTCTGGCCTACAGTCTGTGTTGTTGACCCTGCCGGGGGCTTCAGCTCCCATGTCCTTGCACCTTCTTCCCTTGCCCTTTCACGTCCCTGGGGTCATGCCCTCTGTCACCACGCCAGCTCAGGTGTGCTCACACACACCTCTGCTGCTTGCCGGTGTCGCTTTCCTGAGCACTAGTTCTGAATTTCCGCCCCCTTTCATATAGCCCCGCTCTCGTGTGCTGACCACCTTCATTCCTTGATCCCTAAAGCCGAGCTCATCTCGGTGCCCCCCGGGGCAGGCCAGAGGCCTGGTGCTGCTCAGCGCCTGTTGCTGTCCTGTGGCCCTGGGGAGAGCCTCCGCTCCCCCACCCCCTCCTTAGTGTGCAAGTCAGGAGGGTAGACAACCAATCCAGAGCCCCCAGCCAGCCTGCCTTGCAAAGCCAGCGCTAGTTCACTCCAGGCTGTTGTGGGGCTCTCTTAGCCCTGCCCAAGCTCGCCCCCTGCCCCCCCCCACCCCGCCTCAGTACCCCTGCCCTATGATAAGGCAGTACACCTCCCACTGTCTCTTCCTCCCCTCTCCCCAGGCTGTTGGCCTCCTCCCTTGACCATCCCTTTCCCCACCCTTCCCTTCCTCTTTCCACTGGCCTCGGATGAGCCTCAGGAACTTAGCCTGTCCTCCTCAAGCCTTGCACCTGGCCCCTCCTGCCTTCTGGCTGCCCCCAACGCTCATCCTTGCCCTGCTGCCAGCTTGTTTCCCAAAAGACCTCTCTTAGGATCTCACTGCCGCTCAGAAACCTTTGAGGATTCCTTCTTGTCTACCAGATCAAGTCCAAACTCTGAATGCCAATGCAAGGCCCATTTTGAACTGATGCTACTTGCATTCTCAGCCTGGGTACCTGCGAGGCCCCTGCGTGCCCTGTGTCACTCAGACACGCACATGGGACCTGGACTTTGACTTCGTACCCGTCCCAGGCTTTGAATAGTCTCCCTTCACCCTTCTTCCCCCGCAGTCCTAGGATCTCCACCCTTCGAGACCTTGCCTTTTCTGTTTTTCCTGAGAGGTGGATTCCTCTTCTCCAGTCTCTGGGGGGGGGGGGTGTCATCTGCCTGTTTGGCTTAGAGTAGCTGGCAAGCAGCATTGACAGCACCCTCCGTGTTTTCCACTGTGCTGCCTCCTCTGTCATCTCCTTGAACCTTTACAACAACCTGAAAGTAGACAGTGCATTGTCCCCATATCACAGGGGAAACTGAGGCTGGGAGGGATTTGCCCCAGGTCCCACATGTGTTGGAAGAGGCACTCTGGCTCCCCTCATTCAAAACTCCCTTACAGTGCCCTTTCCATGACCCTTGGGTTTTTCACTCCCATGTTGCAGTATTTGGGGTCCTTGGTGCTTGGGTTATGGTTTTTTGTCTGTGTTTTCTGTCTCTGGCTGGGTGGAGACCTTCGGGTCAGGCCCCGGGGCCTGCCATCTCACGGCTGTCTACGTGGTTCATTTTGTGTGGCGGGTGCTGTGCTAAGCACACGATTAGATGAATGAATGACTAGGGTGGGGGGGGGTGGCATCTGCCGAAGCTTGAGTATCTTTCAGTGCTGAGGTGGAATACAGGATGGAGGGAGAGGTTGGGGGGTGTTTGCCGTGGAGCCCTGTGGGGGGTGTGTGTGTTGGAGGGTGGGGGGAGGGAAGCAGCCCCCCCCCCACTCTCTCTCTGGCCCCAGGAGCGCTACTACGTGCTGTACATCAGGCCCAGTCGCATCCATCGTCGGAAGTTTGACCCCAAGGGAAATGAGGTTGAGCCCAACTTCAGCGCCACCAGGAAGGTCAACACGGGCTTCCTCATGTCGTCCTACAGTAGGTCTCCTCCATCATTCCTCCCTCAGGGCCTCCTGAGCCTGTGGCCTTTCTGTGTCTGTAGGGGGGGGGTCCCTTGGTCCTAGTGAGTGTCTTCTCAGTGTGGCTGGCCTTGAAGCCCATGTCTGGCCTGAGGGCCCCCTGGCTGGACTCCTTCCTGCCCCCCATTCACTCAGAGGATCCCCAGGGCCCCACCTCCATCCTCAGGGCCCGGCTGGCCTCCCACCTCCTGCCGACTCCTGGAGTCCGGCAGAGTCGTCCGTGTACCGTGCATTCTGGGCTCTCGCTGCCTTCGTGCCCAGGCTCCGTTTTCCTGCCCTAAATGCCCATGGGATTCTTAGGCCCTTGGTGACGTCATTCCTCTTTCTAGTTTTGGCTCTACAAGGACGTCTTTGCTGTCTGCCCCTGTGGAAGAAGGTGTCAAGGTTGAATGAGGATCCACCCATCCGTCCTCTGTCGGTTTCCTCATTCGTGCTCTCGGTTGTCCGTTCATTCTCTGAATAGTTAACGAGCATCTGCGCTGGGCCGGGCCCTGAGCCGCGTGTGGAGCCGCGTGTGGAGGGACGAACACGACTCGGACCTGCACTCGAGCTGTCCTCAGTCTGGTAGCGGAGATGGACAGGCCAGGGACTGGAGCCCAGGCAGGCACAGTCAGGGGCTGCCCCGGAGGAGGGGACAGCAGGACCAAACGCTGAAGGAGAAGCAGGAGCCTGCAGGGCGCCAGGGCTGGAGGGGGCTGGAGGGGGCTGGAGGGCGTTTCAGGAGGGGGCTGTGTACCAAGGCATGCTGGGGGCTGGGGGCCCCTGATGCAGGGGGAGGAGAAGCATCTAGGCAGGCAGGGGCCAGGTCGAGAAGGGCCCCAGAAGGGACACTCACCCGGGGGTGCAGGGGAGCCCTGTCATGAGTACTTTTAAGTAGGAGAGCGACATGATCAGAATGCTTTTTAACAATCCCCGAGGGGAGACCGGCAGGCCTGTTAGGAGGCTGTGGTGGCCGGATTAAAGGCCTATGGACAGATTGGAGACAGAGGAGGGACAGTGGTCTCAGTGCTTGGAGATAAGGAGAGTGAGGGAGGAGTCGAGGACGACCCCCGGGGTTTGGGCTTGGCTGCAGGTGTGGGGAGAAGCGTTCTGTCTGGGACCCGTGGTCGCAGTTTCGGGTAGAGGGGCCTGCAAGTGCGCTGGGGCCTTGGGGCCACAGTTCTAGAACGCAGGAAGCAGGCTGGGCTGAAGGCACATGTTCAGAAGTTGTCACACATTGCTGGTCCTGAAGCTAGGAAAGTGGATGGCGTTGCCCAGGAGGCCATCTTGGGGAAGAGCGACCCCGGAGAACAGGGAAGGAGCCTGTAAAGGGCAGGAGAGGGACCCCCACAGAGGCCGGGGTCGGGGGAGCCTGTGTGTCTCTGGGGCCCAGTGAAGGTGGGGGTGAGGTAGCGATGAGGTCAGGTGCTGTCTCAGCCCCAGGAAAGTGGGGGCCACCGAGCCTCCAGTGGGCACACAGTGAAGAGCTCCCAGTGACCCTAGTCGGTGTGGGGGTAGGGGTGTCTGAAGTAGTGGGGGTCAAAGCTAGGATTCAGGAGGGCATTAAGGAAAGATCTGGTAGGGAGAAGGAGAGCCCGGTCCCCGAGGAGGGGGAGCGGATGGGATCTGGAGCCCAGATCTGGAGGAACTGGCTAGAGGCCGGAGCGGGGACCCTGGTCCTTTGAGATGGAAACAGAAGGGAGGAGGAGAGGTTTCATGTGCTTATCAGTAGATTGACAGGCAGGTGGTATTAGGGGGTTCTTGGGAAGTGGAGGTGAGGAGGTTTGGTTCCTCAGGGACGTTGAGCAGAGCGAGGGCTGAGGAGTAGGGAGCAGTTCGAAAGCCCTTGGTGGGAGTGAGGTATGTGGGGGACCCCAGGAAGCGTTCCTGATGTTCCTGACGGAGCTTGGAGGTTTTACCCCCCGGAATGGAACGCAGTGTGGGCTCCGTGGGCCAGCTGGCTGCTCTCCCCAGCTGAGACCTGCCCCCATCCGTTGGCGTCTGTTGGAGTGGAGAGGGCCACCTGCGGGACAGTTTTGGGTTGCTGAGCTGGGGGGTGGCCGTGCTCACCTTCGTGAGGTCTCAGGGCCTTGCGAGTCCTCACTTCTCAGTGTGGGACACCGCTGCCCACTTCCCACCCCCTGGGCCCCAACCCAGGATCTGCAGATTTGGGACATTCGGGGCTGGCAGGTGAGCCTGTTGGAATTCTCCCTGAACCTCGAACTTTGCCAGGACAGGGGTGAGCCAGGCCAAGGGGGAAGATGGGCATCGCCACGGTTGGCTGCTCATTCCAGCAGCTCCAGCCCTACCAGGAGCCCCCGAGAGCCGGGAGAGAGCCCTGGCCCATCACTGCGGCCTCTGTGGGGAGGCACGTGTGGAGGGTTTGGATCCTGCCTCTTCCCCTGACTAGCTGTGTGACCTTGGGCAACTCACCTGACCTCTCTAAGCCTTCGTTTTCTCCTGTGTCAAAAAGGCATAATTAAGACATTTACTTGCATTGAGGGTTTCCTGCGTGCCAGGCACCGTGCTGACTGCTTTCCGTGTGTTACTTCACGGACGCCTCACATCAGCCCTAGCAGGTGGGTACCGTTTTTATCCCCACCTGTCAGGCCCAGGGAGGTTAAGTCACCTGCCCGAGCTCACACGGCTTGCAAACAGATCGGTACCAGGCAGCCTGGCTCCGGGGCCCACGCCCGTACCTCCTCTGCCAGGAAGCCCTCGGTGAGTCCCGGCACCATGGGGACGCGGAGCCCTGGCTTCAGGTGGTTCCGAGTGTGTAGAGCCCTCCGGCCTCACCTGGCTCCCGAAAGGCCCTCCTGCGTGCTCGCCACTCCAGCAGTAACGACCTTCTCGTGCTGTGTGCCCGCAGAGGTGGAGGCGACGGGGGACACCGACAGGCTCACGCTCGAGGCCCTGAAGGCATTGGTGCAAAAGCCAGAGCTGCTTGCGCTGACGGAGAGCCTTGCGCCCGACCAGACAGTGGCGTTCTGGATGCCCGAGTCGGAGATGGAGGCCTTGGAGCTGGAGCTGGGGGCTGGGGTACGGCTGAAAACTCGAGGCGACGGCCCTTTCCTGGGTGAGCATCTGTCCGTGGCCTGTAGAGGCTCCTGGCCTCCTGTCTGAGGCTCCCCTACCCCTCCTGCTCAGAGCTCATGCGAGCAGACCAGGTCTGCTTAGTCCTGAGGTCTGTTCCTAAGTCTCTGGACAAGTTCCCTGGGGCCAACAGCCTAGACACTCTGGATCCTGGGGGGGGCCACCCCATCCCGTGGTTCCTGTGGGTGATGTCTCCTGTCCAGCACCTCAGAGATCACACTCAGGGCCTCCCCGAGGGCACCCAGGTCTGACAGAACAGTGGTTTAACCCAGGCCTAGGCGACCCCAGCAGATCAGGCCAAGATGTTTCCAAAACAGGGGGACGGGGCCATTTAACTTATTCCCTTCTTTCAGAGTCCTTGGCCAAACTTGAGGCTGGAACAGTGACCAAGTGTAATTTTGCTGGTGATGGAAAGACAGGGGCATCCTGGACAGACAACATTATGGCGCAGAAGTCTTCGGCGGGAGCCACGGAGGAGACCCGAGAGCAGGGGGACGGGGCCGAGGACGAGGAGTGGGTAGGTCACGAGCAATGACCGTGGGCTCGGCGTGGGTACAGTTTATCTCTCGGCAGGAATTTTGTCCGTAGGGGCTGAGGTCGGGTGTAGGACAAGGACACGGCAGTGTACATTGTGTGCCCCCAGCTTTGGTGGAATTCCACGGGATTCCCAAGAATGAGTCAGCCTCAGGAAAATTCTTTTCTAGGAGTGAAGGGTGACTACTTGAGACCTTCCTTTTTTGGTGGGTCTGAGCTGTGCCAATCTACAAGAAAGTCCCAAAGATTAATAAAAGCAAGGGATGGAAAAAATGGACCGTGGAGGGGAGCCAGTGAAACCTGATGCTGTTGGATCTCCAAGCATTTCCACTTCAAGTGAACACATTAGCCATGTTGTGGCAGCCGAGCTGAATGAGCTTTTTTTTTTTTTTCTTCCTCCTTCATTGCAGGCTCCCTGCCCAAAGTGGCTGGAAGATGGCTGGCTTGGTCCTCACTAGGTTGTTTTGTGTGTGTGTGTGTGTGTGTGTGTGCACGCCCGCGTGCCAGAGATTAGCCCCCTAGTTGATCTTCAGTCCGTCCACAGTGGATGTGTTTTTCTGAAGCCTATTTCACCTGAAGATTTGAATTGATGTCAAAAGGCCCCCAATTGAACATTTAAAACAAAGTCCCAGAAAGATGGGCTATTTATCTAGGTGATGCTGATCATGACATTTGCCAGAAAAAGCAGGGAAGGAAGAGTGGAGGGTCTGGATTCCTCTTTGTCGTAATAAAGTGAGTCTTGGAATGAAACATGATTGGAGCTGCCAGGCCAGCTCCCTGGTCCGCTCGAACGAGGTGAAGCCAAGAAAGGTGGCTGAGGGCTCCATGGGTACCCCTCAGTGGGACCCTTGTTGGTCTGGGGACTTGTAGAAGACTTTTATGAAATGCGCTTTGTTTACTCCTCTTCCCTTAACCCCTAGGATGACTGAGGTGAGTGTGGGCGTGAGGCGCCTCCGAGGCCACCAGCGCTGCTGAGACTGTGATCCGTCAACATCTACTCTGGAGTTCAAGGGAGCGGTCCACCAAGCCTTCCCTGGTTCTTCCTCCAGCTGCCCCAGATTACTCTTGGAATAAGCACTGCTAAAGTCAAATCCATGACCGTGACATGACCAATGGTGCCCCATGCTGTGGCTCCTGGAGGGGCCCCCCCGGATGTGAGTCTAGATCTCCTAGACCTTTCCACCGTGGCCCTTGCCCCAAATGGCAGCCTTGTTTCTGGAGGCAGGCAGTGGAATTGAACTTGGTCTTGGTGTACACTTGGGGAATGTCCCTCATCTGCATGCTTTCCCCTGTCCTTGTATATCCTGCCTTCCTCCCACACCTGCCCCCCCCCCGCCCCCGTGCCCAATGCTCTGAGCCATAGCCTTTGCTCTCCTGATCAAACCTCCTTGTTCCCTCTGTGCCCTTTTCCTTCCCTGCCAGTTCTTTATTCCTCCTCTGGTTCCCTGCAACATTGCGGGCGTTCCTGTCTCCTGACCTCCCTGGCTGCCGTCTGATGGGGATGCTGTTCTCAGGGAGGCCTAGAGTCTTCCCAGGTGTGGCTGGCCGGTCCCCACCTTGCAGGCTTACTCCGGCAGGCCACATTTTGATAACACCTTTGTTGCTATTGTTTTGTATTTTGAGAACTTTTTATGAGTGAGTAAACCTTCAGAAAAGGATTCCTCTGCATGGACTGGGTCATGTCAGCTGTAAACAGTCTTCCGGCTGAGCAGTGATCCTATAAGAAGGAAGCTGTGTCTTTTTGATCGTGAACATCGCCTTGCTGGGTAGCGTTCCTGCATTCAGATCCGCGACGGGATGTGGAGTTGAAATCCGTGTGTCCTAAGAATGGGGCAGAGACTTGGTGACATTTGGATCCTGCTGGCCTCAGGGACAAGATAGGGTGGTGGTGAACTAAAAATTATTGAGTCCCGTAATATGTCAAACACAGCACTAGATGCTTTCCATGATGGTAACATAGCCACTGACCTGCTTCCTGGTGCGAGCGCCCATATCCTCCGTTTTTCAAAAGTTTATGTTATAACACTTGGCTTTTATGAAAGACCTACCTTAGTACCTATTTTTTTCTAACCAAAAGAAATCTGCAGAGGGTTTTCATTTTTGTGAAAATAAGGCCCCCCCCCCAAAAAAAAAGAAAGAAAAGAAAACGGCATTCAGCATTTGTTTCGCAGGGAGCCATTACAGAGACTGTGTGCACCCCAAGTAGTGAAAGGGACCCCACCCATCTCCTTCCCCGGGAACTGCACCCAAGCATCAAGCCCCCAGAGCTTTGAACTGTGTCTGGGAGCATCTGTGCTTTACTGCAATGGATTTTGTGCACGTGTTAGCAAGATGTGCCCTAAGGTTTCAGAAAAGCCTGAGAGAATGCTCAGTTCCCCATGGAAATTAATGGCAAGTGCGTCCTCACTGCCTCTCATAGGGTTCATAGGAATGCTGTACTTTTTCCATAGTGGGGGAAACCTGTACTTGCTAAGCGCTTGCATCATCTTACTTAACTGTCCCAACAATCCCAGGAGGTATGTGTGATTATTCCCATTTTTTTTTATTATTCCCATTTTTTAATTTCATATGATTCTGAAGCTTAGAGGCTCCATCCATAGTATATAGAGGAGAGAGGAATTTCAACCCAGGCAGTCCGATTTCAAACTCTATAATCTTCACTGGGTTATTCTGCTTCCACATGTATACTACAGGGGAGGAAAGGGGCTTTGGAGAGGTTAAGGCAATTTCCCCAGAGTCACAGCTAATAAGTGGCACAGCCAGGATTTAAATCTAGGGCTGTGGAAAGCCAAGCTTATGTTCTCCACCTCCTCCCCGCCATCCTTTGCTTCCTTGACCTACAGAAGGACCTTGGACACGGGGGCCAGAGGAGTCCTGGCCCTGTGAAGTGGGGTTATATCCCTAGACATTAGGGAACTTGCCTAAACCCTTGAGTGCTGATCTGTCCAGGCTGAAATCAGTTCCATTGGTATTAGCAGTTGAGCAGGTAATATCATGCTTCCCAAACTTATTATCATGGTTCCAATTTTCATTTACCTTCTTGCATATTTGAGCCTGGGCTTGACACTATGGCTGCGAGGCTTGGGATTCACGCTTCAGTGAGGCCCCCCGATGTCACGGGTTACTGGTCTGCTCACGGGTCTCTTGTGTTCCTGTCGCCCTTTTCTTAGTTTAGATCCCTGTGACCTCTCACCTCGACAATCATAGAAGCTGCCTCCCTGGTGTCCTGAGTCTGAATGGGGCTGGCTGGGTGTTGCGCGTGCTGGGACCTCAGTCATGGGGGTGGCCAGGGACGTGGTTAAGCAGCAGGAGGACTGGAGATATTGACCGGAAGTAGAGACACCCAGTGAGGGTATCCTGCTGCCCATAGCACTAGGGCCAAAGGGTATGGCAAGGTCATACAGGCAGGCCACCATTCCATAAAAGGTGGTCCAGAGTGTCAGTGGGGGGGACCCTGGACAAAAAATGGGCAGGAGGGAGGTGAAGGAAGGAAGGAAGGAGAGGAGGAGGGGAAGGACAGTGGGATGGAGGAAGGTAAAGGCCTTTGTGGCTGGAGCTCAGAGAACCAGTAGAGATGTTGGAGATGATGCAGGACATCAGGCATGGTATTTTTAGCATGTTAGGTATTTTAGGACTTTATCCTTCACTTCCTGGAAGCTACTGATTCTGGGGAGAGTGGTACAATTTGATTTGTTTCTATCGAAGATCATTTGACTGCAGAGAAGCTGAAGGCAATGGGCCCAACTGGGAGACTGCCTTAATTGTCACAGTGAGAGGCTAGATAGAGTGTGTAGCGAGGGGAGTGGAGATGGAAAGAAGTCCAGGTAGATGGAGGAGAAAAGGGACTTTCCAGCAAGACATGAGCACCTGAAAAGCCATGGAGGTGGGGGTGGGGCCTGCTCCTGGAATATTGTGTCCCTGGTTGTTATACCATACCTACACATAAAACTTGATAATCCTTTTTCAATTAATGTTATATAATCGTTTCCCACGTTGCTACAGAGCTTTCATAACCATTGTTTTTTAAGATTGACCGCCATTGGACAATATCCATTGTCCAATTTTTAGGTAATTAATTGACTCCTACTTGGAGCTAATATAATTAACATGTCAATAAGTGTTCTAGATTATATAGTTCCCTAAATCTCACCCATACACCCTCCCTGGGTTCTGCCCCCCCCCACCATATTTTTGTATCTTGGGGTTATTTCTTTAGGGTCAGATTCCCAGGAGTCAGATTACTGGGAATCTAGGAGTCTTCTGCAAAAGTTTTTTTAGACAGTCAAATTGCTTTCCAAAAGGGTTGTTCTGAGTTGTAATTTCACCAGCACTGTAGGAGAGGACTATTTCCATGCTACCTTTGCCAGAATTGGGTGTAATAACATTTGAAAAATGGTATTTGATAAGGTAAAACAATACTTTAAAGTTAATACTTTGCGGTTAGCTTTTCTCCCCCATTAATAGTGAGCTTAAAGATTTTTTCCATGTTCATTACCTAGATATATTTCCTCTTTGCTTATTCAGTTTCTTTGCCTGTTTACACACTGAAGGTGGAGGTCTTTTCGGTTATTTATATTTTAAATATAACAATTTACCATATTTTATCAACTTGTTTTGAAAAAATTGATTTTTTTACAAACATAAAATCTTTAGATACATCTGTTGACTTTTTGTGATTTTTTATTGCTTCTAGGTTGATATTCTCCTTTCAGATGTTAGATACTCAGTTTCAATTCTTTCATTTTGGTTATTACCTGGTTTCACAGTTAAGTCCTTAATCCACTCTGCCTTTAATTTGTGAAAGGGTAGGAAGTGAGATAACTAAATAGCTTATTTTCAAATTATTAACCGGTTATCCCAATATAGCTATTGGCTTCCTTCCCACTCTCAAGTTACGATGTCTCCTACATCACATATTAAAGTTATTTTATACTTAAATTATTATTCTGTTTCAATAAGTCTCCCTATAGTGACAATTTGAACTATCATAGTAGGTTTTAATAGTTGGTAGAGCTAAATCTCCCTTATTACTCTTCTGTTTTAGTATTTTGTTATTTCTCCTCAACATTTGAAACATTTTGTCAAGTTTCAGTGCATATTTATTGACTTCATTTTTTTTTTCTCTTAAGTATGCTCCACACCTGGGGTGTAGTCCAACGCAGGGCTTGAACTCACAGCCCTGAGATCAAGACCTGAGTTGACATCAAGGATCAGATGCTTAACTCTTGGATTTTTTTTTAACTTAAAAAAAAAATCTGATTACAAGAGTAATACATATTTATTTTAGAAAATTCGAAAAATGAAAAACATCAAATTTCACTGCTTTGTTAAATCACTTATGTACCACTCAGTTATATGCCATGCATTGCTCCAAGTGCTTACAAACAGTTAACTGATTTTGTATTTATAACCGCCTAAATGGAATAATTTTTTTCAAGTAGAAAAGAGCCTAGTTTTATAGTAAAGGAAACTGATACTATGCCTGTTTTACAGATGAGGGCACTTGCCCAAAGTACCCAGGTAGTCCCTGGAGCCAGGGTTATAACCAGGGCAGTGCTGAACACTTAGTGATGCCAACATTCCACTAGACATGATTATTATTTGTATTTTGGTGTATCTACTTACAGTCTTTTACACAGTGGGATATCCATGTACATACCTTGTGTGATCCTTCACTTACAGATAGGCCAAGAACACTTATCTATACCGTAAGCATTTCACAGTATTATTTTCAATGACCTTTTAGTATTTCTCATGTGCATGCCAAAAAAGGCATTTAACAAATATCTCGTTTCAGAATAATTTGTTTCCCATTTTCCCCTGCAGTTAACACTGCTGAGAGGTACTTTTTTTTTCTTAAGATTTTATTTATTTATTTGTCAGAGGGAGAGCACAAGCAGGGGGAGCGGCAGGCAGGCAGAGGGAGAGAGAGAAGCAGGCTGAGCAGGGAGCCTGATACGCGACTTGATCCCCACCTGAGCGGAAGGCAGATGGTTAAGGGACTGAACCACCTAGGGTCCCTGAGATGTACATTCCTGAGGCTTTTCACACGTCCACAATCTTTTTATTATAAATTTTAACAGTGGAAACGCTGGGCCTGATGCTCTATGTGTTTTAAAGTCTTTTGATGCCCACTGCCAGTCCTCTGGACAGGGGATTCCAACGTGTAGCTCTAGCTGCAATAAAGCACGTGGCTCCCCCTCGCCCCCACTAAGTCATTCGAAGAAGAAACAATATCTACCACTTGGGATCGCCCCGTGGATTTGCATTGAGGAGTCTTAATCCCCCACTCACCATCGACCACGGAAAAACGAAAATGAACTAAACGTTCCCCTAAGCGGACAGCGGCTAGATGAGTCGGCACCTGCCCACTGCGAACCGTCCTGCAAGTGTGACGGGGAAAGCAGGACTTGCAAGTTTTCGCGCGGGCGGCGGGACGGAGAAGCTCCCGCCGCCCGGTCGCCTGGGAGCGCGGCTGCTTTGGGCAGCTTCTGCGTCGCGAATCTGCTTTTCCGACGTGATGTGCTCCGCCCGGGGACTCCGCGACAAGCGTTCCGTCCGGGCGAGCGGCGGAGGTCCCGGTTCGCGCCCTGGCCAGGCCCGGACTGGCGAGCCGACGCCAGCCGAAGTGACGCCCCGGTCGGACCCCGGGGCCCGCACGGGCCCGACCCCGGCGAGCCCTCCGCCAACCCTGCAGTGCGGGGAAGCCGAACTCTTCGCGCTCGGGCCCTTGAGCGCGGGTGCACGTTTCCGCGGGCCTCGCTCCGCGGCGCACCCAGCGGAAGTGGCCGTGTTGTGACGGAAGGAGATGCTTTGTGGGAGCTGCCGGCGCTGAAGAAACGTGGCCGGCGAAGATGATTCAAGCGATTCTGGTTTTCAACAACCACGGGAAGCCGCGGCTGGTCCGCTTCTACCAGCGTTTCGTGAGTGCGGCCCAGCTTCGTCACGTCCCTTCGGAGCGCCCGCGCTCCGCCTTCCCTCCCTTCGGTTACTCGGGCCGGTCGACCACCTCGGGCTCCTCCCACCCGGAGTGACCCTCACCCTCCTCACCCTCCTTGCGGGACCCGGGCGGCTGTCGGGCCGCCTGTCCCACCCCCGCGCTCCCTCACCGGCTCCTGCACCCCTGCATCTCTCTGCCGTTTGGGTCTCTTTGCCCTTGGGTCTCAGGGCTCGCTGAATGGCAGTGGGGGTGTGCCCCACGGGACACGCGACTGATTGAAGTCCCTTTAATCTGTCGGTCCTTAAGCGCGGTTGTACGAGCAGGAAGACGTAGGCCAATTTATGAAAGTTCTTGCTTCGGCCAGGGGATCTGCAGAAGCGCTTCCTTGGGCTTAATTTTGCTTCAGTGCTGGCTGGGACTGCCCAGGGACTGGATGCCCCTTCCTCCTGTAGAGTTGAACAAAGTCGGCGTAAGAGTAGGAAGTGATGAGAAATTATAAATGCTGCCGCGTGAGGGCTCAGTAAATGATAACGTGAATTTGAGTTTTCCCAGAAACTCCTCTGGGAAAGCGCAAACATCATGATTTGTCTCCTGCCCTCCAGGGTTGTATTTCTTCGTAGCAAGGTTTCCAAATTTACAGACATAATTGGTGAAACAAAGAGGGTAAAGAGTCAGAAAACTCCTGTTCAGGCCTCAGCTCACTTTTTTTTTTTTTTTTTTTTAAACCCCGTGTCTATTGACCCTGTGTTTTTCTCTCTCTCCCCCTCTCTTTATTTTGGTCAAATAGATATGAACAAAATAATTTTACCTTTTTCGTAGAATTTTTAAAGCTAGATTACATCTTATTAAATAATTATTTTGAGATAAAACTATTAACGTTCAATACAACGATTCAGTTTGTATATACATTTGTGTGTGTGAATTTTTCTGTTTTATTTTTAGGTGGTATTGAGATATAAATCACATACATATAGTTCACCTATTTAATGTATACAGTTCAATGGATTTCAGTATATCCACAAAGTTGTGGAACCGTTCCCATGGTCAATTTTAGGACATTTCCATTTCCCCAAAAAGAAGCCCCTACCCATTAGGAATCATTCCCTATTTCCTCCTAACTCCCTCAACCCTAGGAAACCACTAGTCTACTTTCTGTCTCTTTAAATTTGCCTATTCTGGACATTTCATATAAAGGGTATTCAGTATGTGGTATGTGGTCTTTTATGACTGGCTTCTTTCACTTAATATCTTTTTAAGGTTAATCCAGCTTGTAGCATGTATTCATTTGTCATTCCTCTTTGTTGCCAAGTTATATTCTGTTGTGTGGATATACCACATTTTGACTGCCTATCAGTTGTTTCTCCCTTTGGCTCTTGTGGGTAATGTTGCTGTGGACATTTGTGTACATGTTTTTATGTGCACATATGTTTTCATTTCTCTAGTTTATAAACCTAGGAGTAGAATTGCTGGGTTATCTGGTAACTTTATGGTGAACATTTTGAGGAATTGCCCAGCTGTTTTCCAAAGGGGCTGCACTGTTTTACATTCCCATCAGTAATGTATACGGGTTTCAATTTCTCTGTCTCCCTATCGACATTTGTTACTATCTTTTTTTTTTTTAAAGATTTTATTTATTTATTTGACAGAGAAAAAGAGATCACAAGCAGGCAGAGAGGCAGGCAGAAAGAGGGGGGGAAGCAGGCTCCCTGCCGAGCAGAGAGCCCGATGTGGGGCTCGATCCCAGGACCCTGGGATCATGACCTGAGCCAAAGGCAGAGGCTTTAACCCACTGAGCCACCCAGGCACCCCTTGTTACTATCTTTTTTTTTTTTTTTTAAGATTTTATTTATTGGACAGAGATCACAAGTAGGCAGAGAGGCAGGCAGGGGTGGTGGGAAGCAGGCTCCCTGCCGAGCAGAGAGCCCGATGCAGGGCTCCATCCCAGAACCCTGGGATCATGACCTGAGCTGAAGGCAGAGGCTTTAACCCACTGAGCCACCCAGGCGCCCCATTACTATCTTTTTGATAAGAAACTTTAATGGGTATCACGTGGATTCTCATTATGGTTTCAGTTTCCATTTCCCTAATGACTAATGACATTAAGCATCTTTGCATGTCCTTATTGGCCATTTGTAAACCTTCTTTGGAGAACATGGGATTTTTATCCACATTAGCTCATGAGTGAAAGTTACTTTGAAAACTTAAGAGAACTAAAAGATATGAGTGATTGCTAAAGTCATTGAGGCATGTAAGCAAGTAGTAGTTCACCTTTATGTTGAAATTAGAAATTAGGGGTGCCTTCCAGCTCAGGTCGTGATCCTGAGTCCTGGGATAAGAGTCCCGCCTTTGGCTCCCGGCTCAGTGGGGAGTCTGCTTCTCCCTCCACCCCTCACCCTGCTAGTGCGTGCTCTCTCTTAAATAAATAAATAAAATCTTTTAAAAATTTTTTAAAAGTTAAAAAAAGAGAAATTAGCCTCACTGTTTCATTACATCCCCTGACTGCTGCCACCTCTCCCTAGGGTCAGATAAAAGGGTTTAGTTTGAAGGATGTTTTTATCAGGTTAAAAAAGTGCTATTACCTAGCATGTTTTATATTTCCAAGTACACAGAGTTAATCCTTTCCAGCATCCTGGCATCAGGGAGCTAGCTTTGTGACTTTAAATGGAAACCAGGAAAATAGTGACTGATTGACTCAGACTTAACGATGGCTAGTGATTAGCAGGTTTTCTTTTTTCTTTTTTTAAGGTTTTATTTACTTAAGGATAGCGAGAATACAAGCGGGGGAGTGGCAGGCAGAGGGAGAACCAGGGACCCCCCCCTACGGGGCTCAGTCCCAGGACTCTAGAATCAAGACCTGAGCTGAAGGCAGGTACTAACCAGCTGAGCCACCCAGGCGCCCCTTTGGCAGTATTCAGTAAATACGGAGGAGCCACTATTTATCCATGTTGAGTCAAAGTCATGAAAAATAATTTCTCCACAATGACATTTTCCCTGTGTTTTTTTTTTGGGGGGGGGGGTCTTTCTTTAAATAACCATTTCAAACTTTAATTCAATGGTTTAGAAAGAAGGGATTAACACTACTTGAGTCTTTTTTCTGACTCTTAGGGCAAATCCAATCTGAAGGTTTCCAGGCTGGCAGCATTGATATCACTGGGAAGCTTGTTAGAAATGCGGTCTCAGGATACACCCCAAACCTACTAAATCAGAACCTGTATTTTAATAACATTCCCAGGTGATTCATTGCACATTGAGATGTGAGAGCATTGGTCTAGAGCTTTCAGTTACTTTTGTGTTAATGATCAGTTTCTTCCTCCCATCATCCTTCTCTCTTTTTTAAGATTGATTGATTTATTTGAGAGAGTGTGGGGGAGGTGCAGAGAGAATCTGAGGCCGACTCCTGGTTAGACACACAGCCCTTGGCGGGGCTCAGTCCCACGACCCCGAGATTATACCCTGAGCTGAAAGTAAGAGTCAGAGGCTTAACTGACTGAGCCACCCAGGTGCCCCCCATCATCCTTTTTTTTCCTTTTTTTGTTAACCATATTTATTATGAACCTCCTCTATAAACAGAAATCCGTTTGAGTCATCAAGAGGTGTCATTACAGTTGAGCTTTCTCCTGTATGGTAGTGAAAAAAAAAGTATAACTGTTCAAAATTCTAATCTGTAAATAGAACTTTTTCTGTCAGTAAAACTTCGTTGGTGAGTAACTCCCCATCTTCAATATAATACCATATTAGCAGTACAGAAGACGGAAAATTCAGTTTTTAAAAACGTGATTACACAATTAAATCTTGCCCTTCTTGAAGGGTTAGACCCATTGATATTTGTTATTTACCTTGGCGTAGATATTTTCTAGGGGAAGGCAAAATATTCCAGGACTGGGCCTTCTAATTATTCTTTGACCTTTTATGAGAGTTTATCAGTTCTCCTTTACTTGGTTATTTATTTTTTTAAGATTTTATTGATTCAGGGGCGCCTGTGTAGCTCAGTCAATTGTATCTGCCTTTGAGCTCAGGTCATGATCCCAGGGTCCTGGGATGAGTCCCACATCAGGCTCCTTGATCAGTGGGGAGTCTGCTTCTCTCTCTGCCCCTCCCCTCAACTTGTTTTTTCTCTCTCTCTTTCTCAAAATCTTAAAAGATTTTATTTATTTGAGAGAGTGTGTGCAAGTGGGGGAAGGGACTGAAGGAGAGAGAATCTCAAGCAGAGCCCATTATGGGGCTCGATTTCATGACCCGGAGATCATGAGCTGAAAGCAAGAGTCATGCCAAACCGACTGAGCCACTTAGGCACCCCACTCCTTTCCTTGGTTATTAACCACAAGGAAGTATGGGCTTACCTATCAAGACAGTAATGGTTAGTGACTTGTGTCCAGGTAAATACACCCTAGCTTAATTCCTGTAACTGAGTCTTACCCATTTTCCATAGACTCACCTTTTATTTTTCCTTTTATTTTTAATTTAATAATTTTATTATTTATTTTTCATCACTTTTATTTTTTCTGGAAACCAGTACCAAATGTTCGGATCTTTCCTGCTTGGAAGTACTTCTCTTCCTGTTCATCCCTGTCCGTGGAATGTAATTTGTCAGACCGCCTCCCCCTGCTACTGATTCACTTTTATTTCTTTTATGCCATAGCCAGAAGAAATTCAACAGCAGATTGTTCGAGAGACCTTCCATCTCGTTCTCAAGCGAGATGACAACATCTGTAACTTCTTGGAAGGTGGAAGGTAAATTATAGGCTTTAGCTTTCTGCCTGTGTATCCACCGTTGGGTGCCCTTCATCCCTGTTGCCTCTTGAGGTAGTACTCAAGTGTCAGGTGGGTACCTGAGCTGCTGAGGAAGAGACCCAATTCTGTTTGGGAAGCTCTTGAATGGTTGTGCTTCAGATATTACTCATTTAGGTGTTTGGTTCGTGGGAGGATGGCAGGAGAAAAGGTGAGCTAAAGTGGTTTAGGCACCTCTGCCACACTCGGTTGCTGTTCCCCTGGTAGAAGTGGCCTGTTGTTTGGCCTGGCCTCCTCTTTCTGTTGCATACCGTTCTCATTCTTTGTCATAGGGTTTCTGTTGGATATGTTTAAGATACAGCCATGTAAGTGTTTCCCATCTTCTGCAGTTTGATCGGTGGCTCCGACTACAAGCTGATCTACCGGCACTATGCCACACTCTACTTTGTGTTCTGTGTGGATTCATCAGAGAGCGAACTTGGAATCTTGGACCTCATCCAGGTATGTGTAGTTAGCTAACGATGGCGGCCACCGAGGAAAATTTGCACTGGATTTTTGAGTCACTGTCCTGTAGATCTTTTTGTCAGTCTTTTTACTGATTCGGTGAGAGTTGGCAGATGTCCACCATATGGTGCTCTAAGAAAGCTCCTAGCAACCCATAAAAACTCCTGGAGCTTTTGGATTCACTGGTTTCTACCCAGACCTCTCTCTGCCCTTGGTTTTTGTATGATTCTGATACCAGTTCTGATGTGTATGCTTCCCCCTCCACCATCACCTAGCAGTTAACTCAGTTCTCTGTGGGCAGTGACCAGGTGACCCACAAATTTAACTCAGTCCTGACACTATCTACCTGAAGATAGACACCAATCACAAATCCGGGTTGGTGTCACCTGTGCTTCCAACTGACTGGCTATGGATCGGAGGTTCCCTTGACTTCCTCTTTGGGTTTAATTTGCTAGAGTGGTTCACAGAACTCTTTTGAAGAACATGGTACTTACTAGATTACCTGCTTCCTCTGAAAGGATGGAAGAGATTTATAGGACAAAGAATAGGGAAAGGGCTTCCATGCCCTTTCTAGTCAGGCCACTCTCCAAAGTCCACCAACATGGAAGCTCTCCAAATACTGACTTGTTGGGCTTTTCTGGAGATCAGGGGTAAGACTGAAAGTTCCATTCCTCCAGTTGCATGGTTGGTTCCCCTGGCAACCAGCCCTCATCTTTAGGTGCCTTCTAAAAGTCACCTTGTTAACGTAAACAGGTCACCTTTATCATTTAGGAAATTCCAAATTCCTTTATCACTTAGGAGCTCTATGCCAGAAACAGGGATGAATACCAAATATTTTCTTATTATAAATTATAGTATCATACCATGTTTTGAAATTTTTTTCAACTGTTAAACCAAGTGAAATTTAAGAATTCATACTTTTTATTTTCACTTGTAATTCTAGCCCAAGACAGAGACTTAATGTTTTAGTTAGTCTGTGCAATCTTAACATAGGTAAACCTGGGGTTTTTTTGGGGTTTTTGTAAATTTAGAATAGATTACAGATTGATCAATTGATTTTTTTTTAAGATTTTATTTATTTATTTGACAGAGATCACAAGTAGGCAGAGAGGCAAGCAGAGAAAGAGGAGGAAGCAGGCTCCCCGCTGAGCAGAGAGCCCGATGTGGGACTCGATCCCAGGACCCTGAGATCATGACCTTAGCTGAAGGCAGAGGCTTTAACCCACTAAGCCACCCAGGTGCCCCTGATTGATTTTTTTTTTTTTAAAGATTCTATTTATTTATTTGACAGACAGATATCACAAGTAGGCAGAGAAGCAGGCAGAGAGAGAGGAGGAAGCAGGCTCCCTGCTGAGTAGACAGCCCGATGCTGGGCTTGATCCCAGGACCCTGGGACCATGACCTGAGTGAAGGCAGAGGCTTTAACCCACTGAGCCACCCGGGCGCCCCTGATTATTTTTAACAAGATTTTTATTTATCCATTTGAGAGAGAGAGTACGTGGAGAGAGAGAACACCAGCCAGGATCGGGGGTTGGAGGGAGGCAGAGGGAGAAGCAGGCTCCCTACTAAGTAGGGAACTTGATGCAGGGCTCCATTCTAGGACACTGGGCCCATGACCTGACCCACAGGCAGACGCTTAACTGACTGAGCCACCCAGGTGTCCTGTGGGTTACAGATTCTTTTCATTGTCTTTAGGAAAACTGAGCTGTGTAGGAACCTTAACTTGGGTACTATTAATTTAGTATAATTCTGTTATTTTAGATTTTTTTCTTAGAAGTAACTTCTGCATCCAACACGGGGCTCAAACTCAACCTGGAGAGCAAGAGTTGCATGCTCTACCGACTGAGCCAGCCACTGGCCCCTAATTCCATCACTTTATATGTGAAATTTTAGGTACGCTTCCTTTAAGTGATTTGAATAAAGCACTGAAATAGAAGCTTGCATTAAAACCTAATTAACAATTACAGAAAACTCGCTGGCTACAAATGTAAATTTTACATTCAGAAAATGATTTAAGATGATTAATTTAAAAACTCCTACATTATATTCACGTATTGTACATAACAGTATAAATTATCTAAGAAAAATTGTCTCTAAGATAAGATTTAAAAAGCTTTCTTAAAACACCAGAGTCAGATTGGACATTGAGAGTCAATGTGCATAACAGAAAGAGCTCAAGATCTAGAATCAGAAAACCTACGTTTGAGTCATGGATCTACCATCTGAATTTAGAAGTAATAGATTATAGGATTCAATTGTGACATTGTATTTTATAGTATTGTAAACTATAGAATGCTATAAAAATGGACATATAATAAGTGTTTTAGAAAGAAAAGGAAATAGTGATAATGTAGTTTAAAAATTGAGATGCAGTTATTGGAGGAAATGCACTTCAAATATCTATATTGGCAAGATAAAAAGAAATTAACCCTACAATGTAATAGACATTTATTAAATAGTAGGCATTGGATTTGGGAAGATAGATAAAATGTGGAAATAACAGGAACTAAGGGGTTTGATCCTTGAAAAGACAGTGAAATCAATAAATAGTTGGCCTAATGTATTGAGGGTAAAAGTCAGAAAACATCAACTTGTTTTTAGAAGATGATATACATAGTTGTATTCCTAATGTATTTGAAATAGCTGACTTCAAAATGTAAATACCCAAATTAGTTCAACAACAAGGCACTTAATCCAGTATCAGGATGAAATACGAAAGGATTTAAAAAAACCTGACTCCGTGATAGATTCAGTAGAATTTTTAAGTGTTGAAGTAAAATAAAATCTCTTATTGCATAAAATGTTTTTTTCTTTCTTTCTTTTTTTTAATGAATGCAGATTTTGGGGCACCTGAGTGGCTCAGTTGTTAGGTGTCTGCCTTTGGCTCAGGTCATGATCCCAGGGTCCTGGGATTGGGCCCCACATCAGGCTCACTGTTCAGCGGGAAGCCTGCTTCTCCCTCTCCCACTCCCCCTGCTTGTGTTCACTCTCTTGCTGTGTCTTTCTCTGTCAAATAAATAAATAAAATCTTAAAAAAAATTTTTTTTTAATCCTAGATTTTAAATCTTTTTTTTTTCTTTTAAGATTTTATTTATTTATTTGAGAGAGAGAAAGAGAGCACTGAGTTGGTGGGGGAAGGGTCAGAGGGAGAAGCTCTGCTGAGCAGGGAGCCCAGTACAAGACTTGATCCCAGAATAAATACCAGGATCATGACCTGAGCTGAAGGCAGTTGCTTAATCACCTGAGCCACCCAGAGCGCCGCGTAAGGTATTTATTAAACTAAGAATTTTAAAAATCACGCTATTTAAGTGTATTTTACTGTGTAAATTGTTAGTAATCCAAAAGCCTCTCAAAAGAAATGTTACTCAAAATAGCGTATTCGTTTTGGTACAGAATTACTAAAGAAGATCTTAGCCAATAATCACTTGTCACAAGAAGTCAGAAAACCTGGCTCTTGTTTCTGTCTGTCCTAATAATAAGTAGTGTGGCCTTAAATCATTTTACGCTTTTTTTGGCTTAAGGGTTCTTGTTTTATGTTTCGGCTCTTCTCTGTGTTTGTGTGTTTCAGTTTATAAGTTTACAAGTTGATCGCTTCTCGGCCTTTTGGCTAAGATCAAGTGTACAAGTTTACAAGTTCTTTTCTAGCTCTGAAATTTCTCCTTCAGGAATACTTCATACTAGAAGAATTATTCATTGTGTCCAAATTGTCTTTATTCTAAGGATGCAAGCTAGTTTAATAAGGGAAGTTTATTACAGCAGTAAGAAAGATAGTGGAGACTGATAAGAGTTGCATCAGAGAGAAATGTTTATCCAAATTATATTCCCAAAATGCTCTTGACTTGGGATAGGAAGCATTTTTGTTTGATTTTTAGTGCACATTTATAGTAAACTATTGTTGAAGAGATAATACATTGTTCAAAATTCAAAAGGCAAACCAAGAGTATATAGTGAAGAGTATTTTTCTCCTTCTTTTCTCCAGTACGTGGTTTATTTTTCTCGGAGCAGCAAATTTTAGTTTTATTTATTTTTTTTCTCCCAAGATTTTATTTATTTATTTATTTTTATAGAAACCGTTTTATTTTTTTAAAAAGGATTTTACTTATTTATTTTGAGAGAGAGTATGTGAGCAAGGGGAGGGGCGGGGTGGGTAGATAGAGAAAAATCCCAGGCAGACTCCCCGCTGAGCACGGAACACATTGCAGGGCTTAATCTCACAACCCTGAGATCAGGACCTGAGCAGAAACCAAGAGCTGGCTGCTTAATTGACTGAGCCATCCAGGTGCCACTTTATTTATTTATTTATTTATTTATTTATGCATTTTAGGTAAACTCTGCATCCTGAACCCATACGGCTCAAACTTATCCTGAAACCAAGAGTCACACACTCTACTGACTGAGCCAGCCAGGCACTCCTGCAAATTTTAGTTTTAAAACCAAGAGCCACTGTTACCTTAGGAGAGAAATCTACAGGCATTCATGAAAACAAGGATCTCTCTTATTGTTTACTCTAATTTGAGTAAACATTTGTAATGAATGATTAAAAAAAGGAACAAGTTACGTGGTAAAGGAAGAGAGAACTAAGTTTCACTATAGGATGGCCTGATTATATACCTAGAAAACCTGGGAAAAACAGCAAGCATTATAATAATAATGAATGATATGAGGAAAATGGCAAAATACGAGATGAATCCATCAAAATCGAGTTTTTCATTTCTGTGAAAATAGCTAGAAAAACCATAATTTAAAAAAACCCTTACAGTAGTGACAAAGGATATTGAGTGTTTGGCAATTAACTTAGTATGGAATACTTGACAATTCCAATAGAATTATGAAATCTTAAAGGAAAAAACAAAGGAATAGTTCAAATAAATGGAGCTACAAGTGCTTTCCTTGTTGGGAAAAGTCAACCAAAGATAATAGAGTAATTAACAAATTAAATGGGAAACTAATTGTAATTCCATCAGGAAATGGTACAGAACTTGTTGAAGGGAAAATTTATCAGGAAAAATGAATGACCAAGAAATGCAAAAGTATGTTTTGAGGGAAAAAGCTCATTTAATGGGGGATTGGCTTTCCTAGGCCTGCAGATGAAATTATTACCTACCTAGGAAATCCAAAGCAATCACTGTGAAACCGTTAGAGCTCATAATAGAGTTTAATAAGCTTAAAAGTCAATAGCTTTCCCTTAGCAATAATAAGTTAGGAAATACAATATTTAAAGGGACCCACCCACAAAAGCAAAATGGTCCATAAGATGTCAAGGAATGAGTGTAAAAAATATGCAAGATACATATGAAGAAAACTTCCAAACTCTACTGAAAATATGAAAAAAGCAAAATAAATGGATAAATGGATAAAACATACCCTTTGCCTGTTGAGAAAGCTCATTGCAATGTCTATACTTTCAGATTCTAAATTCACTGAAAACCCAATCAGAATCCCTATAAGATTGGTTTTTTAAAATTATATTCAGGGGCTCCTGGGTGGCTCAGTCGGTTAAGCGTCCGCCTTCAGCTCAGATCATGATCCCAGGGTCCTGGGATCCAGCCCCACATCGGGCTCCCTGCTCTGCGGGGACCCTGCTTCTCGCTCTGCTTTACCCCTCCTCCCTGCTTGTGCTTTCTCTCTCTGCACTCTCTCAAATAAATAAAAATTTTTTAAATAATAATAATAATAAATTGTATTTATTGTAAAACATGTATATACACAAAAAAATCTGCTAAACATGTCAATATAGTTTCAAGAATGCTAGTAAAATGAAGCTATCACTCAGATTAAGAAACAGTACATTACTAGTTCCACAAAGCTTGTATATACTATTCCTTACTTCCATCCACTCATTCATTGCATCCCTTCTCAGACTTTTGTGTTGGTCATTCCTTTGCTTCTCTTTATTGTTACCATGTATATTCCCTAACTGGTATTTATCTTAGTTTGGAATATCTGAGTGGCGAGCACAAAAATTAGCTGTGTAAGGAAAGGGTAACTTGCCACTTTTATAGAATTTATTTATTTATTTGACAGAGAGCGAGAGATCACAAGCAGGCAGAGAGGCAGGCAGAGAGAGAGGAAGGGAAGCAGGCTCCCTGCCGAGCAGAGAGCCCAATGCGGGACTCGATCCCAGGACCCTGAGATCATGACCTGAGCCGAAGGCAGAGGCTTAATCCACTGAGCCACCCAGGCGCCCTGTAACTTGCCACTTTTAGATGAAGGCTCCCAACAGAAGATGAGCTGAGCACAGTGTGTGGGTCATGGTCAGGCTATAGCATCCCTGAAAGTATATACCTGAGCTCATTCTGGGGACATCTGAGGGCAAGGTCGTGTGAGTGCGTCCGGAGAAACCGCTCCCCATAGGTGGGACATCGGGTTCTGGCTGTCTAGCAGAAACATGGTCAGGAGGAATGGGCTGCTCCCCACTTTCTTTCTCAGCTTGTCCTGACCGTAGTCAGCACACATTTCAGTGGGAGTATCCTTGGCAAATCCAGGCAACAGAGCAGTAGAAGAGATAATGGATTGTTTCCATTTTCCTTTTTTTTCTCTCTCTCTAAGTTAACACAAATAAAACTACTCAGTGTCTCCATGCAGACTGTTGGGCCTGTTCACATCCTGCTGGAAATGGAATTCCTTAGTCAAAGAGATGAATATGGCTAATTACAATGCACACAGCTAGGTAGATAGTCAGGGAAGCTATATTAACACACAGTGGCTCCAGACTGCTTGAGTTCATGTTTCTTCCAAGCTGATGCATTGAAATGTGTCCCTTTTTAATCTCTACTCAGAGGTAGAGTGGTGCCTCACAGATGTTTGAATTTTTACTTTTACTAATTGTGCCTACTTTCTCCATGTGTAGGTTTACATTGTTCTTTTCAGATACACCTTTTATAATATAATTGAACCACTTGTCCAGCAAAGTCGAGATCCCGGTTTATACTTTCATATTTCATCGATTCTCTGATGCACATTTCCCCACACATCAGGATGTATATTACAATAGGTGACATCTTACAATTACAATTGGCAGCATTTTCTTCTTAGCACAAGAAGTGTTTTCTCTTATAATCTGTGAAAAAGTGATTCTCTGTATATTTTTGAGCTTATTTTAAAACTAACTTATTTTTTCTAAACTATTATATTTAAGTGTAAATAACCCATTTTACTTCCGCTTGTTGAAGAAACCTTTAGGTATAAGGTTTAGAGTAAAATCCAAACTCCCTGTCCGTCTCCAAGGCCTCTCATGATCTGGCTCCTTTGTCTTTCTCTGTTTGAGTTCATCGTATTCTTGCTCACCTCCAGGATGCTCTGGCCACTTCCCTCTTCTTTCTGTTCCTCAGACACAAGGACATTTTGGCTTCAGGGCCTTTCCGCTTGCTCAGTGCACTAGAATGCTTTTTTTTTTTTTTTTTTTTAAGATTTTATTTATTTATTTGACAGAGAGAGAGACCACATGTAGGCAGAGAGGCGGCAGAGAGAGAGGGGGAAGCAGGCTCCCTGCTGAGTAGAGAGCCCGATGCGGGGCTCGATCCCAGGACCCTGAGATCACGACCTGAGCTGAAGGCAGAGGCCCAATCCACTGAGCCACCCAGGGGCCCCTAGAATGCTTTTGCTCAATCAAGTTCTTTTCCTCTTTAGCTCTTCAGATGACTCTCTTCTTTATCATTCATGACTCGACTCAAATGTTGATGTTCTGAGACTTTCATGAAGGCCTGTCTGAAGTAACCCCCATCCCATCATCCTGCTCCCTTCCTGCAGGGCACTTAGGACAATAGAAAAGATCTTTTTTATATGCTTTATTCTTCCCACACCTGGAACATAAGCCTGGCGAGAGCTCGACTTACTGACTGAGGCAGCCCCAGAGTAGAATGGTATGTGTCTAGCATGCGGTAGCCACTCATTAAGGTCAGTTGAATAACCATAATTTAGTTTTTGTTTTTACTCATCATTCTGCCCCACTGAGTTGTGTTTCTCTTTCTGCATGAGTTGCACACTGTCTTACTTATTGTTAATGTAGGTTCAGATACTCGGTAAGACCAGTTACTCCCTGTGGGCGCAGTTCTTTTTAAATATATTCTCTGATATTTATAACCGTCTGTTCAGCTGTTACATTCTTGAATAATTTGTAATGGTCCCAAAAGTCTGTTGGATTTATGCTTAGAAATGAATTAAAAACCGCATTTTCTTCCATTTATTAACTTCTTCTTTCAGATCTTACGTTCGAGTTTTGTTGTTGCTTTTTTTTTTTCCAAAGAAGGTCCTAATATACATACAAATTTTAGAATTGTTTGTGTTCTAGTTCTGTGAAAATGCTGTTGGTGTTTTGATGAGGATTGCATTAAATGTGTGGATTTCTTTGGGTGGTATGGCCATTTTATTTTAACAGTATTTGTTCTCCTGAGAAAACCATTTTTATCACCATGACCACCCAGTTCATCTGCGCTGGATTAGGTAGCAAACGACCAGATAGTCTACAGAACATCTGTATAACATTTCTTTCATGTTTCAAGAGATGAAAATAACTGCAAGAAGTTGAATATAAAAGTACCCGGGATGACATAAATAATCCATGTATGAAATTTTATCCCACCTGCAGCTTTTATATATTTAAAAATTAGAATTCATGAAATAAAAAATTTTTCTTGGAAAGTTTAATGGAAGGAGGTTTAGCCTGATTACAACAGTAACACCAGTGTCACTGATTTGATGTTTATAAAAAATTATTTTCTCCCAGCCTTATTGATATATAATTGACGGATATAGTGTTGCGTAGGTTTAAAGTGTACAGTCTGTTGTTTTGATACACTTATACATTGCAAAATGATTACCACTGAGCATTGGCTAACGCCTCTTGTTGCATCACATAGTTACTACTTTTTTTGTAATAAGGATCTTATTTTTCAATAAATTAAAGTCAGCGTGATACCCACGCAAGCTGGAATGCTAGCCCTCTGGTGAACAAGCACCTGACATCAGAACAAGAAGTTTTTAAAGTCCTGAACCTTAGAAGTGTGATCTTTTTCAAAGTGAATCCATTACGATCTTGCCATTTCATACTAGATTTCCAAATACAGTTGACCCTTGAACTGCGCTGGGTTCACTTATACATGGATATTTTTCAATAAATACAGTGCAGTACTATGTATTTTCCTTATGATCTCCTTAATAACATTTTTTCTTTAGCTTACTTTGTTGTAATAGTACAGTGTATAATACATATAACATGCAAAATGTGTGTTGATTGTGTTATTGGTAAGGCTTCCAGCTACCAGCTGTAGGCTATGAGTAGTTAAGTCAAGTTAGAGATGGATTTTGGATTTTGTGGGAAGTGGAGTAGGGTCAGCACTCCTAATCCCCATGTTCTAAAGTCAACCTTACTTCTTCCTGTTGCTTAGTCTTGGGGCTTCTTCATCAGCTGAGCTCTCTCCATCTTCGTCTTCACTTACAATATCATTTACTTTTCTAAATTGGATGTTTTGGTTCTTATTTTCAAAATTCAGTTTAACTCCATATTTAAGCAGGCTGGGATTCGTCCCCTTCTTTCTTGCCTTGCTAAAGTGCCTTCTTTTTTTCCCTTGTTCAGCAGGTTTCACTGGATTCACAGCTGCAGGGTTGCAATAGCTAGATAAGACCATTCTCATCTCTGAAAAATGTTAATTTGGTCTAACATCTGAGCCATAGCTGTCTTAGGTGTCAGAGTAGTCCCCCTTAATGCACAGCTTCACTTTTCGTGCTTCAGTTACCCAGCTCAGCCACAACCCAGAAGCATGTCCTCCTTCTCACTTACAGAGGGTCAGTAGTAGCCTAATGCTGCATCGCAGTGCGTTCATCACTGACCTCACTTCATCTCACCATCAGGCACGTTATCATCTTGTCATCACAAGAAGGGTGGTACAGAACAGTAAGATATTGAGAGAGAGGGAGAGAGAGACCACATTATATAACTTTTAATTACAGTATATTGTTATAATTGTTGTAGTTTTGTTATTGTTAATCTCTTAGTAGGCCTCATAAACTAAACCATCATAGGTGTGTGCGTGTAAGACATAGTCTCTACAGGGTTAGGTACTACCCATGGTTTTAGCACACATGGGTCGTGGGGTGCACCGCCACGGACAGGGGGAGGTTGCTGCACTGCCCACAGAGACACAACATTGACAACAGAGCCTCCCTTACCTGTGGCTAATTCTTATTTTTTGTTTTCAGCAATTCCCTCTTCTTGCTCTTCTTGTAATTTCCAGCCTCTGCCCTTTCCAGCTTCCTAGCTAAAGCTTGTTGTGCACTCGTTGGTATTTCTGCCTCCGAAGAGAGGTAGGAGTCTGAGTTAAATTTTTGTTAACTCTTCTTGGTTTTTCCATTGTCTTCTTTATATCTTAACATCTCCCCTGGTGCTGCTCCTGCTTCTACCCCTGTGCCTGTTGGTGCTGAGCGGGAACTAGATCTGATCTGCAGTGTTTCCCCTGCTTCTGGATCATGGTTTCTTCCTCTCTCTGCTTCTAGATTATAACTTCTTCTGTATCTGTTCCTGGATTGAGACATTTCTACTCCTCGCTTCTACTGTAATGATGCCCTTAATGAGACTTTGGTCTTGAATGACTTCTGCCTCTCAATGACTTAATTTCTTTGTGTTTGTGTCTTTCTTCACCATTTTCAGATATATTTAATCTCTCCTTTACTTTATAAGAAGAATGTTCTTTGTCAATATGTTCCTCAAATTTGTATTTCTTAGAGGATTTATTTTTAGAAACATATCTTATTATTTTGCTCTCTGCGTCTGTAGCTTCTTTATTTTTTTCATACATTAGCATACTCTGCTTCTTCTCTGGCTCCTGCATTTTCTTCCTACATTATCTGACTTTCATGTTCTTTTGATCTTGATCATGATCTCAAATGATGATATCTTGAGGCTCTAGGAGAAACAGATACATCTGACTGCTCTTTTTTTATCTTTATCTGGGGATATCTTTTCTGGAGCTGTTCCATCTCATTCTATATTACTGGTCTATTTGAGAATCCAGTTGTTACGGACTAAATTGAGTCCCCTCAAATTTATATGTTGAGGCCCTAACCCCCACTTTGACTATATTTAGAGATGGGTGCTTTTAAGGACATTATTATGGTTAAATGAGTTTGTAAGCATGGGGCTTTGATCCCAAACAACTTGTGTTCTTATAAGACAGGAAGAGATACTATAGATTTCTCTCTTTCCATGTGCATAAACCAAAGAAATTCCCATCACCATTAAAGACAGCAAGAAGGTGGCTGACTGTGAGCTAGGAGGAGAGCCCTCATCAGAACCAGTCCTGCCAGACCGTGATCTGGGATTACTGTCTTCCAACACTAAGAAAATAAATTTCTGTTGTTTAAGTCACACAGCCTGTGGTATTTTGTTATGGCAGCCCAGGACTGCCAATACGCTAATCTTAATTTCATTAACCCTCTTTAGTAAAAACAACCCCTTGGCACAGTGCTGCTGAGAAATAATGGTCTCCCTTTCCTCACATATGCTCTGGGCATCTTACTCCAGAGTCCTGGCTGCTGGGGCAGCGCTTTTAACAATACCAGCCACCCAGAAGCTTCCCACAGACCGAATCCGTTCCCATGAGAGACCTGAGTGGCACAAAGGGGATTTGCCATTGCTTTTTTAGTTTGTTTTTTACACTTAGCTCAGTAATACCTGTAAGGTATTTTATGTCTGTATTGGGATAGGTAACTACCTTCAGTTTTTCCCCTGAAGGAAAGCTGTTTGTCCCAACACTGTCAACCAGTGCATCTTTCCCCCACCAATTCAAAATATCACCTTTGTCAAAAATTGTATTTTCTTGGGGTGCCTGGGTGACTCAGTCAGTTAAGCGTCTGCCTTGGGTTTAGGTCATGATCTCAGGGTCCTGGGATCGAGCCCTGCATCAGGCTCTCTGGTTGGCAGGGAGTCCGCTTCTCCCTCCCTCTCTCCCTCTGTAATCTCCCTCTCTCTCTCTCAAATAACTGAACAACAAAACCTTTTAAAAAAATTGTATTTTCTTGGCATGAGAGGCCCCATGTACAATGAAGTGCCACCACCTTGTAGAACAGGGAAGAGGAGGGGGCTTGCACATAGAGGAAGAGGAAGGGGATTTGGGAATGCCCACCGCGGGAGGCTACATGAATGTGGCACTGGGTGTGGGAGCTCTAGGCATGGAGGCAGCCTGGCGACAGTAGGCTGCAGTGACTTTTCCACAGACTGTTAATGGCTTTCACTGTTTTGGTCTTCCTAGAGTGCATCTAAAAATATTACACACAAAATCAGCTTCTTAATTTTCTCAAGTTTCAAAACCCACAGTGCCTATGATGTGTCCCATCCTTCTTTGGATTTCTCAGCGGTGGCTTTTCAGCATAGCTTGTCTGAAATTCTTAAGACTACAGAATTCAAGATGATAATGGTAGATTTTATCATGATTTGCTTTTCAATTTAGTTTATTGAGGTTCACAATAAGTGGAAAATAATTTTAGATAATTCATTTTATTCAGAATTGCATAGAATTCCAGAGCCAGCATTGTTTAGCGTTAAAGCGAAAGCCCACCTTTGCTTATTTATGGAAGGTATTGCTTTAAGAGATAGATATGATGCATTTAATCTACACTTGTTTTAATTTATGGCAGGTTTTGTATGAATTTTAACCTTTTAATAAATTTCCAAAACTGGATTATGCCTTTGATAATAATTAAAATGATTTATCACATCTGGAAGGGGGAGAAGAATATATTTTCTTATACACATGTATATGTTTCAGCATTTTATTTATTTATCTATTATTTATTTATTAAAGATCTTATTTATTAGAGAGAGAGCATGAGCAGGGGGAGAAGCAGAGTCCCTACTGAGCAGGGAGCCCAACTCGGGGGTCAGTCCCAGGACCCTGGAACTGTAACCCAAACTGAACATAGACACTTAACCAACTGAGCCACCCAGGCACCCTGTTTAAGTATTTTATATCCTGTCCCATTGATCCACATTTTATTTCTATCTCAGTATTTTACTATTTTATTTATTTATTTTTTATTTTGCTTATTTATTTGACAGACAGAGATCACAAGTAGGCAGAGAGGCAGGCAGAGAGAGAGGGGGAAGCAGGCTCCCTGCTGAGCAGAGAGCCTGATGCAGGGCCCAGGGCCCTGGGATCACAACCTGAGCTAAGGCAGAGGCTCTAGCCCACTGAGCCACCCAGGCGCCCCTGTATTTTACTATTTTATTTATTTTTTTTAAAGATTTTATTTTATTTATTTGAAAGAGATCACAAGTAGGCAGAGAGGCAGGCAGAGAGAGAGAGGGGAAAGCAGGCTCCTTGCTGAGCAGAGAACCCGTTGTGGGGCTCAGTCCCAGGACCCTGAGATCATGACCTGAGCTGAAGGCAGAGGCTTAACCCACTGAGCCACCCAGGTGCCCCTATTTTACTATTTTAATGACCAAGGCTTTGCAGTGAATTTTGATGTCTAGTCATTCCTTACTATCATTGTTTTTCTAAACATTCTTAGCAGAGTGTTTTCATGGTTTATTTTCTGTTAAGAATTTTGACTTTGTCAGTTTCTTTTTTCTTTTTTTTTTTTTTTAAGTCCTATTGGGAACTTCCACACTTCTAAGTTCATTTCTTTTCCTCTAAAACTAGAGGACACACACAGACATAGACACACGCAGACACACAAGGACAGAACAGGAGAGTAAACAATAGCAAGGAACTTTTGAAAGGAGGAAAGAATATGGTAATTGACTTGGCAAGTCCAGGGAAGCCACATCCTGGGCCAGCAGTAGAGAAGGCTGACAGCCAAGCTGCTACACTGCGAAGAAGCCTCACGAGGCACAGAGCTGGCAGCACAGCCACTGGGTGTGGCGTGGAGTGGGCAGGGAAAGCTGCCTGTGCACCCGTTAGATCCCTAAGTCCTTGCCCCAGTTCCGGGTCTCTGGTTTGAGGGACACCAGACATGGTTGATGGTACACAGCCGGAGGAGCAGATGAATGTGTGCCTTGTGAATGTTGTATACTGACTTCCTAGCCTTTTGCTGCCACTCAGCTCCCAAATTTCAGGTAGCTGGTCTTTTCGTCTTCAGGCTGCACGTTGTAAAATCTCTCTGGGAAATCGGAGCAGTCTAAGGGGAAGGAGTAAAAAGGCCTAAAGGGATGAAGGGGAGGGTCCCCAGCAGACAGCTAGGGTTGCAGAGCTTCCAGTGAGCCTTTGATTCTTAGGAATAAAAAACAAACAAACAAGGATAATCAGTAATCTGAGGAAAGCCCTTAACATGGAATGTGGAGACTAAAGTGAACAAACCGTAAAAAGCAGTGTAGAGGAAGTAGAGACCATAAAAGGAAGGAGAACAATAAAACAAACAAACGCCTGTCTTTAAGCGCTGGGAAGTAAAACAAAAAAACTAAATAAAAAAGAAAGATGGAACAAAATATTCTCTTAGAAATTAAAGAAGAGAAAACTGGAAGGGAAAGGATCAGAAAATGAGGAGGTCTAGTACCTCAGCAGAAGCAGCTCCAAAAAGAAAGATTAGGAACAGGAAAAGGGGGAAATTCTCAACTAAAGTATTTGATAAAATTTTCCCAAACTGAGGGACTTGGGTTGCTAGATTGTAAGGACTCACTGAGTACCCAGCACAGGGATTGAAAATAAACTCCTATGCAAGTATGTTATCTCCACAGAAAAATGTTCAGCCACTGATAAAAATGTAAAGAGTTATGGATAGTGCTGTTATGAAATTATGATATGTGTCTTTTGGCATATGCATATATATATATATGCATTTCTGTTGGGTAGGTATGTAGGTGTAGAATTGCTGATACAATAAAATAAGAATAAATAATAAGTAAATAAATAATGTAAATAATGTCACAGAGTTTTCCAAATTGGCTAGAAATATGATTTCCATTTCTATTTTTTAGATTTTTTTAAAAGATTTTATTTATTTATTTGATGGTGAGAGAGACAGCGAGAGAGGGAGCACAAGCAGGGAAAGCAGGAGAAGGAGAAGCAGGTTTCCCATTGAGCAGGGAGCCCGACTCAGGGTTTGATCCTGGGACCTTGGGATCATGACCTGAGCTGAAGGCAGACACTTAACTGACTGAGCCACCAAGGCAGCCCCATTTCTCTTAGTTTAGAGCCAGTCAAAAGCTAACAACAACTCAGATGTCCCGTCTGTAGGAGAATGCATAAATATGTCTGTGAAATACTATGCAGCAGTGAATATGAACAAGCTTTTATGACATGGAGTAACATGGAGAGGAATTCACCAGCACTGTTGAATGAAAGAAATCAGACGAGAGTACATGTTGTATGTTGCCACCTGTGTAAATTCACAGACAGGCAGAACTAAATTGTGATGATAGGAATCAGGATGGTGGCTACCTTGGGAGGGGGATTTTGTCTGAAGGGGCATGAAGAGAGCATCTAGGAGCTGGGAGTATTCCCTTGCATTATCTGGGTGGTGGTTGGTTACATGATAGGTTCATTCTGAAAGTTCATTAAGCTTGACTCTTATCATTTGTGTACTTTTCTGTTTAAATGTTATATTAAGTTAAAAACAAAGTTGTGAGTATGTTAAGTGATTCATGGAAAGGTGTTTTGAAGTTAATGTTAATTGGAATTAACAGAACAAAACTACAATAACACTGTAATAGTAAAAACTTTTTGTGTGTGTATACACAGAGGCCTGCGGAAAGGACTGCAAGTAGGTGGTATTTCAGTTTGTTATTTTTCTGTGGAAATTAGCACCTTATAGAGGGAGAAAGAAAACCCCATGTGTCTGCCCTGGTTGTATTGCTATACTAAATTGCTATCCTAAAACAAGTACAACTAAAACAAGTTGTATTGCTATACTAAAAACAAGATTGTCTTGTCCTTGACTGTGCCTAGGTGATTGCCTAAAGCTGGTAGTTTTTTGGTTTGTTTTGAGATTTATCATAAGGTAAGTAGTATCGTGACTGCCCCTCTTTGCTTTCAAATGTGACATTTATGAAGATGTGAATATGTTCCTGTTTCTTGATCTGTTTTTCCTTGTTTCCTAGGTTTTTGTGGAGACCCTGGATAAGTGTTTTGAAAATGTTTGTGAATTGGATTTGATCTTCCATATGGATAAGGTACCTTCTCTCCCTAACCAGGGTTACTAGAAAACTAAAGCCTAGGTTATTCCTATCTGCCTCTACACCTTTATGTTCTTTTTGTGGCTTTTTACTCCGGGAGTAGTCCCAGATGTTGTGTTTCATTTAATAACTGAAGTTTAATAGTTTTGGGAGCGTTTTGCTAAGATCTGTTACCAGTTTTAACACACACATGAGATTATTGGGCCTGTGTCATCGTTCATGTTTTTATAGACAGACTTCTTTTCTTGGTAGAGAGCAGTGATGTCACTATGATGACTGACCGCCACACTAGTGGCATGAGAAGTTGTTTTATGTTGATTGTAAAATGAGTTCCCTTGGCATAATCCGGTGACAGTGAAGCTTTGGAAGAATCATGATGTAGGCTCTTTGACCTAGCTAGTAAAGGTTATAATTTTCCCAAAGAGGAACAGAGTGACTCAGACATTTATAACATCGTTCGAGATCAGGTGGTATTCTGTAGGGAAGCAAACTGTCGGGCAGAATTGAAGTACAAAGTACATGTTCTCAGATTTGTGCTGCTGGCATCACTTTGACATGGCCTGTGTCCCCATGTGCCAAGTTAAAGGTGGGAGATAGCCAGCAAGGGGATAGGACCTGCCACATGTATTTTATCTGGCCGGGCTCATGCCGTGTCCAGTGCTGTTGACCTTGGGTGTGCCTGCTCCTCGTTTCCTTCAGCTGGTTGTCACCATGTCCCATGGCCCTTGGAGAGAGCAAATGATTTTTTAGGAGACTACAACTCATTGCTAAGCCATGATCCTTTTTACTCTATTTTCATCCCAACGAGGTAGTTGTTTTTAGATCCATCATCGCTAACATTGCTGTCTGGAGGACTTTCTTGTCATTTTTGAGGAGGATCTTCAGTCTCTGTTAACTCTCCTGAGATGTGGATGACACTCTCCGGGCGAGTGCAGTGTGTGCGTTCTTAAGGTTGGATGTTGGAGTGACGTTTTCTCTCTGAACAGCTAGCTTAGTGCTGAGACTTCCTGAGCAGCCTGGTACAAGAGAATCACAGAAGCCCATTCTTACCAGAGATACTTGCCTTGGGGCTCCCTGATAGGCTCAAGGCATCCAGAGCTCACTGGTGCTTTTGAGGAGGTCACTCTCCCTTTCCATGTGAAAGAATCTTAGAAACTTCAGAGACCTCTTTGCCTCCTCTTTGCAAGCATTTAGAGTTGCTTTAAGTTTGTCGGTTGTTCAAGGTGCTGTCTTGTAATTTCCTTTAAAGAGAGCCATAGGTCAAACCCAGCGTCCCTCTCTGCCAGTGGGTGTGGCCTTAAAAGGAAATAGAAAGCCAACAAAATGTTGTTCTTTCTCCTGTGTCTTATCTTTAAGTAAGTTCCATAAAATAGTTTGCTGCTGCTGCAGATTCTTTTCACAGTTTATAACCTATTTTGAGTTGCTCATGTGACGTCAGGAAATTACCCTCCATATTCCCCGAGATCTTTGGAAAGTGATGGTGCAATGAGCCAGGGCCTCACCCTGCTCACCTTTAGAGTGCGGAAGGTATCTTTCAGCAGGTGACTTTTTTTAGTTGCACCTCAGGCTTGTCTTTGCCCTCACATAGAACTCACATAGGTTGCTAATTCAGGCTTATCTTCTAGGGCTAGGTCGGCAAAGGACCTGTCAGAAGACAATAGGAATGTCACCTTGAACTCCATCCTTCTGGACTGAAGAAACCTCTCTATCCTAAGTCTCCTTACCTCCTCGCCCTCCCTTTCTTCCTGGCTTAAAGGAAAGTGTGTTTCATCCCATGTGTAGAGCCAGATCCCCTTCCTGTCCCTCCCCACCATACACCACAGTGACTCGGAGCTGTCTGTATCTGTTCCTTCTCCTGGGGCCGCAGTCTCTCACAGAACCCACCTGTTCGCTTGCTTCTGCCGTTCTTTTAACTGGTGTCTCCTCTCCAGTGTTGCATTTAAGGTGAACATCTTGAGTGCGTGAGTGATTCACATCCAGTCTTGCATTTCTGCTTCATCTTTCCTTTTCTGGAGCTCTGTCTCCTGGTTTTCACTCCCCAAAAGGCACTATAATTTCCTAATCCTGTTTGCCAGTATCACCTTCCGGACGGTTTCTGCAGCGTTCAGTGCTACTGATTCTTCAGGAAGTACCGCCTTCGTAGTCCTTTTTCCACCGGTGCTCCTGTTACACAGAACCCTTTCGGCTCTTACTCTTTCCCACCTGTGTCACTAGCTTATGTCGTCGGTCATCTCTTAACTCACTCTTCTCGCACTCCTGTTTCTAGCCTAGATGTCATCCTCCTACTTAAATTATCCGTCTGGGTCATTCCCAAACTTGTCATTTCTAGTCCAGGATGGCCCGAGTCCCATGCCTGTATTTCCCGTTGCTGGAGGCACCTCTCCCTCCTTTCATTCCAACATCGCACTTCTTCCCGCCGCTTCTTATCCAGAGCCAGGTTCAGCCTGCGTCTCCTGAAAACCGTTTCCTCCTCCAGCCTCCCTTTTCCACTGGTGCAGCCACCATCCTCTGGCGAGTGCACTCAAAACCTCAAAACTTTGCCTCCCTCTTCTTTGCTAGGAATAGCCAGTCAGTCACTAAAACCTGTCACTTCTCTCCGTAGACTCCTTATATCTATTCTTACATTCACCAGTTATTAACATTTGTACACTTGCTTTTACATCTCTCTATATGCATATATGGTTTTCTTCTTGACCCATCCGAGTTTATTGCAGACGTCATGACTTCTCATCCGTAAATACATCCGCAGACATCTCCTGAGAACAAGGACGTTGTCTTACATGTTGCGCAGAATTCTGTAATTAACGCAATAAATTAACCACAGCATAATTAACATATTTGAAGTCTAACACCAAAAAATACTATTATTCAGAATATAGTTTGTATTTAAATTTCCTCCCTTGCCCCACTAATGTCATTTATATATATGTATATTATATTTTATATATATATGTTTATATATATTTATATATATATATAAATATATATCTTTATATATATATTTTTTAAAAAAGATTTTATTTATTTGTTTGACAGACGAGAGATCACAAGTAGGCAGAGAGGCAGGCAGAGAGAGTGAGAGGGAAGCAGGCTCCACACCGAGCAGCGAGCCTGATGCGGGACTCGATCCCAGGACCCTGAGATCATGACCCGAGCCAAAGGCAGTGGCCCGACCCACTGAGCCACCCAGGAGCCCCTGTCATTTATATTTTTAACACCAATTCCAACTATGGGTCAAGCACTGTCTTTACTTATGGTGCCTCTTGATTTTAGTTGTGTCTGTCAGGTTTTCTAACCTTACTTCTTCCTTCTTGTTGATCCTGCATTTGGGAATTTTATATATATATATATATATATATATATATATATATATATATGGTTTTTTTTTTCTCCTAAAGCACCCATTAGACTATCTGCTCCCTTGAGCACAGACCAGTTTTGGTCCTGTTACCAGTTGACCCCCTGGCCAGGCATTCAAGGCTGTCTACAGTTGTCCCTATTCTATCTTGGCCTTGCTTACCATTTCTTCTTGCCAGATACCTCTGCTGCAGTCAGACTGGACCAATCTTAGTCACATTGTAATTCCTGCTCAGAGCCTCTGCCTGAATTGCCTTTCACATCTTTTTGTAACTGAATCCAGCCTGTCATTCAGGCTCAGCTTGAATCCTACTGCCCTAAAGCTTGTCCTCATCACCCTGGACTATGATGGTCTCTATGGACCACGTAGAGTGCTATTTCTGGCCATATGTTACTTAGTTTATATAAGCTTGTGTGTTTTCCATACTTGATTAGATTATCCTTATCTTTGTGTTTGCCCTGTCTCCCTCACCAATTCCAGCATGGTACCTGAGTGAGGTTAATCTTCACAGTGAGCATTCCAAGGATTGCTAGCTGCCTAGACTCATCAGATTGTTCATGGTTTAAGCTGCTACAGGCTGGGTAAAGTTTGATTTCACAGTCTCTGGGGTAGCCTTCAATCCAGACTGCCATTTGGAACTTACTTTGCCTGGGGCATTTGATTGATTCCCTTTGGCTTTCAGAGATACCCAAATAGCTCAATGTCATGACTAAGTGGGGTGTTGATGTTAATTATGATCAAATAAAACCATATGGGATGCCTCTCTGCCTACTTGTAATCTCTCTCTCTGTCCAATAAATAAATAAATAAATCTTGAAAAAAACCCCGAAAACATATGGGTAGCGTGACATTTTGATCTACGAGTGGCTCAGCAGCAAAGCTGGATTTGGCACTCAGTTGGGCTTTGAGGATTTGGTCATCAAAGTCACAATTCAGTGGCTGCATCAAGGGAGTTTATCCAGCCTTTGTATGGACTTGGGTTTGCCATGGGCTATCTCAAGAGGGTTGGAATGTATGTTTTTGGGAGGGTCTGAGGCCAAGAAACCTCATAGTACGGAATTTAAAAATCTCTTGCTAAGTATGGACTGCTGAAGTGGGAAAATGCTGAGGGCTCAAAATTGGAATGAACTGCTAAGCCCAAGATGAAAGGATCATAAACATCATAAAGGACGGTGCTTCCTTAATGTCCCTTCTGGGAACAGAGCTTGTGATAACAGACTCATTAAGGCCCTCCACACCCTGATGACTTTAAGGCCCTCCACACCTTATTGATGTTGAAGCAGGTATCCTGATCGCTAGTCTCCAAAAATGGAAGACAGTGAGGGACACATACTTTGTGTGTTTTTAGTGCAGAAGAAGCTACTGTTTTGGCATAGAAGAATAAGACATTCTGTTTGAGTTCTAGTGCTTGAGAAGGTCCTCGTTGGCATGCTGACCATCCCTGGCTACCTGTGTCTTTCTGGCTTACACCTAAGAGGGAGTAGGGGAACCTAGGCCAACCTTTGGTCCCATTGCATTCTGAGCCCTTTTCTGCTGATGCTTGATGGATAAGAATTTTGTGGCAGAATATTTTTCAGAGGCCAATATCTTATCCTTTCAGAACAACTGACAGAGACTAGCAAAGACGATTTCTTAAGTTTCTAACATCACTATACTTTGTTTAAAAAGAAAGAAAAGCCAAGACTGCTCCAAACCACTCTTACTGTCTCCTGCACTACTTCACGGTCCTTACTTGAACTTTGCACTGCCTCATTGTCTGCCACTTGAAATTGCGAGAGCCTGTTTGCTTTGTTTAATCATTCCTTATTAATGGTTAAGGGGTTTAAGGGCATTGGGATGATAGTGTATACAACATAGCAAAATCTGACCTTTAGAGCTCTCTGTTTGTTATCCTGCCTTTTCAATAAAACCCAGTGTTTGTCCAGACTGTAGTCAATAGTAAAGCTTAATACTAATGATATTACTTGGATATATTGCAGCTGAAACACATTATATATTACTTTGTTGTTTTGTGGGTGCCCTAAAAGTCTGGAAATGAGATCAGTTTTACTGTTCTTGTGTTATCCTTTGTGATGCAAGAGAGGGTTGACCTATTCTGCGGCAAAACCCAGAATTTCTTGATCCCTAGTTGAGAACCCTTGTCAGGCTTGGTGTTTGTATCAATCTAAGTAGACAAGGTAATATATAACTCCAAAATTCCAGTGGCTCATATAGCAACACGGTTTCTCACTCATGCTGTGGTGTCTCTGTTCACTATAGTCACTTGGGTGTTCAGGCTGATGACATCCTCCTCACCATGTACTTGCAGCTGGACTGACATTTCATTGGTCTGGGCAAGTTACCTGCCTACACCTAAGTGGCTAGGGAAATGCCTTCCATGTGCCCAGAACGGGGTGGGGTGGAGGGGGAGTGGGGGGTTGGACCTGAAATAGTTTTGAATGTTACTAATGACTACCACACTTTTTCCACTTATTTTCTTAGAGGAAAAGCTGACGTTTGCTTCAGGATCAATTTATGGGCAGGAACCTAGTTTTGGTATCCAAAAGATAGAGCAATGCTCATGAAAAAGGGAAGCATAGTCGACTCTTAGAAAAAGGCATCTCATGTAGCAGCTTTTTAGTTTTTCTACCAGAACATACGACATTCCTATCCTGTACCTCTCACATGAATTTAAGGTGTTTAGGAAATTAAAATTCCTTAACAGAATAAATTGCTTCCACCTCCTTCCTTAGAGAGGCTTTCCTCAAATCATCTATCCTTACCTTAGCTCTCGGACCTAAAGCACTAATGTCTGTTAAGAATGTTTTTTATCTTTTTTCCCCCTCTGATTACGAATAAAAAAAATTTATTAATGAGAAGGACCCTGTGCTAGATATGGAGATGCAAAGATGGAAAAGAACATGCCCTATCCTCAAGAAGCTGATAGGCTAATTAGAAGGGTGGGTCCCTTAGAGATGTTCCTTGGTCTTGGAGGAAGCAACATTTTTGGAAAAGACACCGTAAGTTGAATGTAATTTCTCGGTAGGCATGGTGTTATATGAGTGGGCTCTCGTCTTGCACTACTTTTTATAGAAGTGAGCACAGGCACCGCATTTAGTCCCATGTATATGGTATATCTGCATATTATTGTTACCTTGTAAAACTAAAGTGTATAGGAATTATTTATATAGAATAATATAGTTCCTAATCATGAGTCCTGTGATTTAATGATTTGTGACCAGTGGTAGAGAAAGAAAAGTGGGACTTTGAAGAGATGTGTTTCTGAGACTAGGCTCTGAAATGGAAGTGGCCAGGGTCGGTGGCGGCCCACCTGCATTCTGGCTGGGCATCTGGGGTCCTAGACATGGGCGCACATGTTAGGCAGCCTGCTGAGCACGGCAGCTGTTGCTGAGTCATAACAACATGGGTGAGGCTGGGCGAGTACCACAGGTGTGGCAGCCCAAAGTCAGGTAGCTGGGGAAAAACCCTAGCAGTGTGTGGTAGAAGATCAGTGCTGCCCGAGAGGAGCGGTGAAGGCTGTACAAATTCCTGAGCAGAGACTCACCAAGGGGAGAGATAGTCACAGAAAGGGAAGTTCATATCCATCCAGTCTGGTGCCAGGCATTGCACTAGGCACTTTATGCCCAGTCTTCTTTCATAAAGGGGATGGTAATACCCATGCATAACGGACCAGCAAGCTGATGCTCAGGCTAAAATGCCCAGAATATTAAAGACCCACATTCTCGGGGCGCCTGGGTGGTTCAGTCACTAAGCATCTGCCTGCCTTTGGCTCAGGTTGTGATCCCAGGGTCCTGGGATGGAGCCCTGCGTCGGGCTCCCTGCTCAGCGGGAAGCCTGCTTCTCCCTCTCCCACTCCCCCTGCTTGTGTTCCCTCTCTCGCTGTGTCTCTCTCTGTCCAACAAATAAATAATCTTAAAAAAAAAAAAAAAGAAGACTGCTGATAAAACAAGTGTGTATATTGTAAACAGCCACATTCTTTGCATTAAAGCTCAGATGTCAGAATTCAAGAGTTTTAAAGCATGAACATTATATAGATATGTAGACATTTATGAGATTTGTCCATTTTTAATTCCAAAACCAGAATTCTAGGAGGCGAAGCAGTAGGAAGTGAAGGTATGGCAAAGGGTGGGGAGGAGTGTGTGAACATTAGGGGAGACTTGGAACCACCCATAAACTCAGCTTCAGCTACGCAGAGTCAGCCAATGCAGGTGCTATCGACAGGTCGGGTAGTGCAGTTTTTCATTGAATTGCTGCTATTTACCATCCCTGACCCCCTCAACTAAATGCCAGCAGTGCCTCTGCCTCATACCTGTGCAGATGCCATGTGGGATGAGAGCACGGTGTGAAGGACTGAGGCTGAGCAGACCGTGGAGAGCCTGGTCATCTGCGGTGCTGAGTCCAGTGGGCATTTTCTGGGGACCTTCTCATGGAGCTGTTTCCACACTTCCTCCTCCTTAGAGCAGTCTTTGTTCTAGTTCCTTTCTGTTCTAGTTCCCATGGTACACGTTCACCTGGTCTTTTATCTACCTTTCTGGCCATTCCATCTGACCTTTTAGGCTTCTTGTAGTTTAGTCCCGCTTCTCTTTTCTTTTAGACACTCTCTTCTTAGGAAGTCTCATACAGTCATCAGTCTGCTGGTGACTTCTAAATCACTAACCAAACTCACTTCAGTTCAAACTCACTCATGTCCAAAACCAAGTCTCTAGCCCCCTGCATCTCCAGACCGACAATTCTGACTCACCCTTCAAGAAAATATTCGAAAACCCTTTCTGACATTCCTCTCCCTGCCCATAGACAAAATAAGTATACTATCCTTGTCCCCCCACGGCACCCCTCAACTACTTTTGTCATTATCTTTAACATCTTGTGTTGTTTTTGCTCGTTTACCTGATTAAGAGCACGGACACCAGAGCCTGCATGCCTGGGCTTGAGTCCTGGTTCTGCCGTAGGAATTGTATGACTTGTGTCTTAGGAACTTATGCGTAGCCGGGAATCATGAGAGCGCCCAGCTCTTGTTTGCCCCTCACCTGGCATCAGACTGTCTTGCTCACCACCGTGAATCTGGTTAACACAATACTTAGTACATTCTGGTTACTCAGTTCTTGTTGAATTCATTTTATCCATCCACTCTTCTAGGTGCTTGGTCAAATTAAAACATTCCTATCTTTATGAATCATATCTGGTAGGGGAAGATAAAATGTATATTAGGTGCTGTTAAGTGCAGCGGAGAAAATAGAGCAGGTCAGAGTTGGGTATATTGGGTGGCTGGGGAAGGCGTTTCTGATAAGGTGGCGCATAAGCAAATACTTGAAGGAAGTAGAAATGAGCAAGATGAGGCTTTCTGGACGGGAACCTTCTAGGTAGATAGACTAGCAGGTACAAAGACCAAAGACCTAGAGGCCAGTATGGCTGGATGAAAGTGACAAAGGTGGGAAGTACAGGTGACCCTTGAAGAACACAGTTTTGATTTTGTGGGCCCACTTATATGCAAGTTTTGTCTTTTTAATAAACACAGTCTAGTACTGTAAATATATTCTTTTCTTCCTTATGATTTCCTTTTTTTTTTTTTAAGATTTTATTTATTTATTTGACAGAGAGAGAGATCACAAGTAGGTAGAGAGGCAGGCAGAGAGAGAGAGAGGGAGAAGCAAGCTCCCAGCTGAGCAGAGAGCCTGATGCGGGGCTCGATCCCAGGACCCTGAGATCATGACCTTAGCCGAAGGCAGAGGCTTTACCCACTGAGCCACCCAGGCGCCCCTCCTTGTAATTTTCTTAAACGTTTTTTTTCTCCAGCTTAGTTTAAGAATACACTAAAGAGTACATATAACATACAAAATATGTGTTACTTGACTCTTTATGTTATTGATAAGGCTTCCAGTTAATTGTAGGCTATTAGGAGTTGAGTTTTGGAGAAGTCAAAAGTTCCACGCAGATTTTTGACTATGTCGGGGTTTGGGGAGGAGTAGTCAGTGCCCCTAACTCCCAAGTCATTCAAGGGTTCTCTGTAACAGGAGTTGAGGTACGGGGGAAAGAGGATCACATTGGTCATTGTAAGTCATTGTTACAGAAGAAGTTAGTAAGAATTTCTGCCTCTGGGGAGGGTATCTATGTAAGTGTAGGGAATGACTTCTGAGAAATGTACCATGTGCATGTATTGCCTGTTTATCACTCCGTGTCTTAAGGCCCACTGCACTGAAGAATATAGGCAGTTTTCTCTCTCTCCAAGGTTTATTGCCTAGCATGGTAAACAGTTAAATCGCTCTCTGCTGCTCTAAGGCAAAGTCTGAGCTCTAAGCCAAATAAATTGATAGATGATCTGCGAACTAGCCCCTTCACCCTAGCCTAGGAACTATGATTTATGCCCAGAGCACCAGTGCGGAGGGCCAAGGGAGTGTGGGCAGAGCAAGGCTAATGGCCCAGAGTGTGCCTTAGGATACGCTTGTGAGTCAAGGCAGATGGATCTGCAGGCTTGGTGAAAACAATACACTAGATTTAATTCCCAGTCACTGTGAAATCTTTGTGGCCTTACCTGTTAATGACCTCAAGAATCAAGGTTCACATTCTGTAGAGAACAAATTATCGAACCCATTTGTGATGTTAGCTAGGTCTGTACCATGGTACCATAAGATATTTTCAGCAGCTGTAGCAGAGGCCTGCCCTGGCCCAACCCCACTGCTTTAACTGCGGAGACTATTGAAGAAAAGTCATCCTGTCAAAGCCAGGAGCTGAGCATTTCCCTGTGTGGCCCTTTAGATTTTCAGACTCCGCGTGCCTGAATTTACCCTGTATGTATCATGTTTAATGATGTTAGTTATGGAAACCTCCAGAAAGGAGTGGAAGGCTCTCTGCTGACTGGGCCCAACCTTTTGGACTTTAAGACTGCTGCTCCTTTTCCTACCTATAGAGAGAGAAATGGGTGTGTGCCCCATATCTCATTTCCCCGGGCACCCTGCTGATTTTCTCTTAGTGCATTCACCCTTGAGTGCACATGTGCTTTAATCTGGATGGGTGATGGCATCTACATTTCTTTCTTTCTTTTTTTTTTTTAAAGACTTTTGAATTTTATTTTATTTTAGAGAGAGTAAGAGCGAGAGTGTGTGTACACAAGTGGGGGGAGGGGCAAAGGGAGAGGGAGAGAATCCCAAGCAGACTCCATACTGTGGGCTGAGCCTGACACAGGGCTCAATCCCACAACCCCAAGAATATGACTTGAGCCAAAACCAACAGTCAGACACCCAACCGACTGAGCCACTGTGGCACCCCATGACATCTGCATTTCATTCTGACCAAGCTAAAGGCTGTGTTTCCCAGAGTGTATGATATCCCTTCATGCGGATGACCTGCTACTGCACCAGACCAGTCATGTTCTCCTCCCTCCTCCACCTCCTTTCCTGCCCACCCTTCACCCACTACCCTCTCCACCCAGTATCTTCTCCTCAACATCCCCAGCCTGTCGGCAACATCCTCTCCTTTAACACGTGATGTCTTGGGATGCCTGCTTTACTTCCTAGTTCTAAGTGATCACCAGGTGGTCTCAGTTCTTCATTCAGTATTTTCTCCAGGTCCACTTTTACCTTTTCTTCTCTTTTCCTTTTTTTTTTTTTCTTTCCGTGACCTAAATCCAGGTAACTAACATAGAGCTCCAGCAGCTAAATCCAGTCTTTCCCACAGCCTTCTTCACTGGTCTTATCCTCCATAGAAAACATTTCTCCCATTTTCCCTTTAATCGATATTCTTGCCTTTTGCTTCCAAGGATTTCTGGATCGTGGAGCCTCCTGGCCCTTAGGATCTCTATGCTTGGGGATTCAGACTGTTCAGGCCCATGAGACGTGTCTTACACACACACAGTGCCAGTTCCCACTTCTTTGCCTGTGCCCACACCAGTCCCTCTTCACTCCCAGCACCCTCACATCCCTGTCAGGCTTTCCAGGCTTCAAGACCCAACCCAAGTTTTACATTTGATGAATTTTTCTCTGAACTCCAGTATTCTGGTCCTCCAAGTTATCTTTCTTGCCCTTGCTCTAACGTTTTTAGTCCTAATTGTTTCTACTATATTGAAAACTCTAGGAATAGTGTCAGTTTGTAATGCTGTGTTGTTTTTCTGAACAGCACAGAGCACTCAAACATAGTTGATTGGTCGATGTAATAAATGTCCTAATTCTGTATGTGTGTGTGTAGTTTTTTTTTCAATTTTCAAAATACTTTTCAGATATAATGTCTGATTAGCACAGCTAGAGGCCTCTTTTTGTAAACAGATTTTAATTAGTTTTTGACTTTGAAGGTTTCTGACCTGTGCATGCTCGCTGGTTTCAGGATAGGACTCTCTGAGATTTGCTGTTGCTCCCTTGGGAGATAGATAACCTTTGGACGGATGCAGAAGAGCCCTTTGTTCCTTAAGGGGGCTCTGCCTGAAGTGGCCTTATAGACTTCCGGCTCTGCTGGATTCTAATTGTGTGACTTAGGCAACCTTCTTGAAGACCTCCTCGTGGCTCACTGTCTTCAGTTGTGTAACAGGAATGATACCATACTTCTTTGATTCTTAGACTCCCATTTTTGGTAATATTTTTGATTTTAACCTCTCAAGGCAAGATTTGTCTTTACATCACTGGCATTTCATAGTCAAATTGGCAACATTTTTCTCGTTTAGTGGTACATAAAATAATAGTGTGTTTTATTGTCAGTGGAGTACGGTAACTTGGCTTTGGTGGAGTACAGTAACAGCCAGCACTCTCGGTTGTTTTGAGGATTGGAGTTCGTAACTGCCACGCTCAATACATGGCGATCTTGTCTTAATTTTACCTTTTCCCCCCACTGTTCTCTCTGGCTCCACTATTACTCCCTTAAATCCATCCTTTACACACCTGCCTAATGACATTAAAAATATGTTTTGACTGTCTCCCTCCCTTGTTTGAATTACTCAATGGCTCTGTACCCTACACAGCAGTGAGTCTTACAGAGGAGGAGGACATGCCTCACTCCTTGCCCTGCCTCTTATGAGCCCTTATGAATGTGAAATGACACCTGAGTGATTGAGCACGTGTGTCATACAAATGGGTTTTCATGAGTGTAGAAAGAGTTGGGGACCACTGCCAAAGGGATGGTACTGAGTCCCTTTCAATGTTGTTTACAAAGACCTCTGACATCTGTCCCAGCCTGCCTCTCTAGGCTCAGCTCTCCCCATTTCCTGCTCTGAACTTTGAGCTACAGCAGTATTGAGTTATTGATGCAACTTGTCTTTAAGGATGTCATAGCTTCGTAAGTTTCTGACCCAGCTCATAAGGGGCTGGAGAGGGTGGAGCAGGGTCCATGGCCATCCCAGGAGCAATGCTTTAGAAGGAACGGGAACTTCATCTCCTTAGAAACAGGTTTGTGGATCAGAACATGGCATTTGGAATTTTTTCTTGATGGCCAAATAAATTGTTCGTCTCTTACCTGACTGTCTGCCATTTGGTCAGATTAAGAAGAGTGATAGAATCCCAGAGGAGAGGGCAGGGACTTAACTCTTTGCTGATTCACTGGGGAGAGGTAAGGCCAGGGGATGGAAGTGGTTCCAAGCATATTGCAGCTCAGAGCAGTTAAGAACATTCTGATAGTTACTGCTGCTCCACAGTACACTGGACAGCTTAGGAACCCAGTGAGCTGTCTCTGCCTAGGTGAATGATCTGTTCTCTCAAGAGCTAAAGAATAAATCCTGGGTGCCTGGGTGGCTCAGTAGGTTAAAGCCTCTGCCTTTGGCTCAGGTCATGATCCCAGGGTCCTGGGATCGAGCCCCGCATCAGGCTCTCTGCTTGGCAAGGAGCCTGCCTCCCCCCCCTCTCTGCCTGCCTCTCTGCCTGCTTGTGATTTCTATCAAATAAATAAATAAAATCTTTAAAAAAAAAAAAAAGAATAAATTCCTGCTTCGGGAAGGAGGTTGGACCAGATGACTTTGATCGGAATTACTGCATTAACTAGTATTCGTCAGGTACTTATTTACATGGCAGGCACATAAGAGCTCAGTGCTTGAAATACAATGTCTCATTTATTTCCTGCATCATCTTATTTTGTCTTTAGGTTAGGCCTGTCAGATGAGGACTCTAGTTCTCCCCATTTTACAGAAGAAACTGAGCTTAGAGATAGGAAACCTCAGTTTCCCTAAGGCCACACAATTCTGATAAGTAGCAGAGACAGAATTCAGACCCTGGACTTGCTGATCCCAGAGCCTACACTCTCCACATGCTGCCCTTTGTGTCCTCTCCTGCTCTAGCATCCTCAATGTGGAAAGAGATGGGATCTGGGTCATGTTTGTTAGCAGATAACCAGTCAGAGAGAGGATAAAACTCAAGAGGGCAAGGCCTAGGTCATTTTCTTCATCCAGTACCTTGCTTAGCATTTGGGACCAGTATACTGGTATTTTCTCCAGTGTATTTGCAGAATACTGGAGGTAGGCAGGGAATGAAGGAGGATGAAACAGCAGACGAGCAAGAAAAAGTCCTGCTGGGACCCTTAAAAAATTGACTTAGAGCATTGCAACTCATAATAGGCATTCTTTGGGGAAAAGAAAAAAAAGTTAGGAAAGAAGGATACTATGCAATGAGCATGCCTTGCTGTGGTCAGCTGTACATATTCAGTGTCAGACAGGAAGCCAGCAAGTGAGGAATCCTTTTATTAAAAAATTCTGAGCAGGGCACGGAGAATAGTTCATGAGTTGCAGGGCGATGTGCCGTCCCCTCTGCCCAGATGCCTTCTCCATTTACCAGCTTGAGACCTACCCTCTGAACTGCCATAGCGTTTTGTACTTGGGTCATAGTACTGTCACAGCCCGCCTTTTATTACAGCTCATTTACTACATGCTTTATCTTCCTTAACTTGATTTCAAGCTCTTTGAGGACAAGGTTCATATCTTATCTTCCTTTCCTCCTTCTAGCTCTCGCCATTCTGTGATGTTAAGCATATTTGAACGCAGATGTTACAGGTCACATCCTTTGGGTGAAAATGAGTGAACGCCTCAGCCCTCACACATCCGTCTGGTGTGTAGGGAGTACACTGGGCTCGCACGTGCATAATTAGCTTATACGGGTTCGACTTTCACCATCTGGAAAAAAGATGGAGGCGAACAATTCCAGATACTGAGGGATCCCACCCACAATTCTCAGTTCCTGTGTGTCTGGAGTGAGTGTGAAATGGGCTCTTCTTTGTCTCTGCTCTTTCACGCTGTCATGTGCCTCTCATAAACATCTTCTGGTGCTTGGACCGATTTTCATGCTTAAAGATATAGTACGGCTTTTCGGTCTGTGGCCCCTGCCCAAGCCGGCCACTTCACCAGTGCCGCTGGCAGAGGAGGACAACAGACGATGTAAGGGGTGTGGGGCTATGCGTGTTTCTGTCTCTGCGGGTGGCTTACAACTGACGTAAGTGGAATCATGAGATTCCACTAGACTCATCCCTGTTGCGTTGAAAGAATGTGTGATCATATGAGTGTGAGAAAGAGAGAAAATCACGGGCAAGGGATTGAGCTTTGTGGAGTTACATGACAAGAAGACATCTGGAGAGAATAGTGCAAATGTCCTGTCTCCATCTGAAGATTAAGGGAGGTCACACACGTAATTCAGGAGACGCCCATAACAAGGAAAAGAGAAAAATAGAACTTTACAAAGCAGGTTGTTTCTTTGCCTGCTTTCAGACAGCCCTGTGGTCACGTTCCCAGGGGCATCTCAGAGTCAGAGTGCATTCACTAACGGATATTAGCAACGAGCAGTGAAGAAAAAAGCTAAATTGTGTTCGCCGTATTTTGTTTTAGAAGTCACAGGAATGTGAAGTATACTTCTTTTTGTTTCCTTATCATTCTCTACCCAGTTTATCAAGAGTTTTGTTATGTAGTACTTCTCTACAGCATCATTTTTTTGACAGTGCAGATACCTTCGAGTAACAATGATAAATAATCCCGGTGCCTCTCTGCTGTCCTTTGTGTCATTGCTGTCAAGTATCTCACTTATACATAAGCAAGAGTATACACACAAGCCTGCATTGTAAAACGCTGCTGCTGCTTCTTTGGACTTGCTTATCCTTTATCTTTTTATTCTAGCCCGGTGCGTCGATCTCCAAATTCCAGTTTTCTCACCCCTCAAAACAATGTAAGACCTGGAGCTCCTGGTCTTGTGTTAATAATTCTGCATCAGGTTTTCTCGGATATCTTCTGATCTTTTCAATATATAAAATCGAGTTATGTATTTTTTCTATTAATCTTTGAGTATCTTTTCTCTCTCCTATTGTTCCGTTTCTTTTTCTGGCATACCAGTTATGCACATGTTGTACTGCTCTCTTTTTTTTTAATTTTTTAACTTTTTGACCCCCTTGACACATTTCTCCCACCCTCTTCATCATCCCCTTTCCCCTGCCTTTGACAAGCACCATCTCTTCTCTATATTTATGAGCTTGGTTGTTTTTTTTATAATTTGAGTTTGTTTGGTTTTTTTTTAGATGCCATGTATAAGAGGGGCACCTGGATAGCTCAGTCGGTTGAGCGTTTGACTCTTGGTTTTGGCTCAGGTCCTGATCTCGGAGTTGTGAGATCGAGCCCTGTGTGGGGCTCCTGCTTGGGATTCTTTCCCTCTCCCTATCCCTTCCCCCTCTACCTCTTCCTCTCCACTCACAGGTGCATGCAAGCTCTCTCTCTCTCAAATAAATAATTTGTTTAAAAAAAAAGAATTTATATGTAACAGATTATACAGTATTTGTCTTTCTCTTTCTAACTTATTTCATTTATATGGAGGTCCATCCATATTGTCACAAATGGCAAAATTCCCTTTTGGGGGCCAAATAATATTCTACAATTTCTTTATCTATTCATACATTGATAGACACAGATTTTTTCCTTGTTTTGGCTATTGTAAGTAATGCTACAGTGAATGTGAGGGTACATGTAACTTTTCAAGTTAGTGTTTTCATTTTCTTAAGATAAATATCCAGCAGTGGAATTACTGGATCATAGGATAGTTCTGTTTTTAGTTTTTTGAGGAGCCTCCATGCTGTTCTCCATAGTGACTGCAAAAGTTTACATTCCCACCAACGGTGCATGACAATTCCCTTTTCTACACATCCTTGCCAATACTTCTTATTCCTTGTCTTTTTGATATTAGCCATTCTGAATGATGTGAGGTGACCTCCTTGTGCTTTTGATTTGCATTCTCTGAGGATTAGAAATTTTGAGCATCTTTCCATGTATGTATTGGTGATCTATATGTCTTCTTTGGAAAAACGTCTATTCATATCTTCTACATTTTTTTTTGAAGATTTTATTTATTTGACAGAGAGAGAGATCACAAGTAGGCAGAGAGGCAGGCAGAGAGAGAGGGAGAAGCAGGCTCCCCACGGAGCAGAGAGCCCGATGCGGGGCTCGATCCCAGGACCCTGAGATCATGACCTGAGCCGAAGGCAGAGGCTTAACCCACTGAGCCACCCAGGCGCCCCGATATCTTCTACATTTTTGAAGGTTTCCATTAAAATAACTTAATATGGTGATTTAATGTTTGACTCTTTCGTGCAGTGTTTTGTCTCTAGCTAGAGAATCAACTTCCCAGTGGAACCAGCTATGCCTGGTACTTCTGTGTGTGGCCCATGTTGTTCATTGCAGTTACATCTACGTAGACACTCAGCAGATGGTTGTTGAGTCTTAATTACCATGGTTCATTTGTAGACAAGTGAGATGAAAGGCAAGCCACCGAGATGAGGACAGGCAGTCCTCAGCATGTTTCAAAACACTGATAAAACACTGGACTTTGGAATGAAAGTAGGGAAAAGAGAGAAGACAGCTTAGGTATCAGGTTTATGAAATGCCTTTTTTATGTCCTCTTCCCCTTTTCATTTCTCTCTAAAATTGATAATATGGGAACTAGAGGCTGACTCTGTGCCAAGATGACTCTCAAATGATTTTCTTTTCCCCTTATCAGTACTGAGCCCACTTAGAGTGTGCTTTCACACTTTGGTCTGCTCAGAGCCACTACCCTCCAGCATGGACAAGGAGGTGTTGCTCATCTCATCCTACCAAGAATTTCTTGCCTCCTTACTCTCCAGGGGTCTTTCTTAGGAATTAATGAAACCAGTCAAGCCAAGAAGAGGTAAAAAAATTATCAGCACTTAGGTTTTTTTTAAGTAATCTCTACACCCAGCATGGGGTCGAACTCACAACCCCGAGATCAAGAGCCACGTGCTCTTCTAACTGAGCCAGCCAGGCACCCCAGCACTTAGCTTTCAATGTAGTAGATCTTATCAGTGATTCTTCTCCTTAAAACTTAAGTATTAAAATATTGGTATCCTCCTGTTCCAGTATAAGCACTATGACCATTCTCTTGTATTTGGTTAGTGTTTTACTATCTTCTGTGTGATGACACAGTTGTTTTTAGAACAATATGAAAGTGGGGATGGAGCCCTTGCCTTGTTTTGTTCTACAGGCTTTTGTCCTCCAATGCAAGAACCCAGGGAGGGATTGATCTCATCTAGAGGCTTCTGTGGTCATGATTAAGCTTGGAGTATGGTGTGCCTTAATGTGCCACTGGTGTCTCAGAACATCTTACCAATCCTCTCTGCCTGAGTTCTGCTAGATAGGTTCCTGCCGTCCCAATATAGAATGCATTTTACTAAAGAAGCAGTATTATTTGTGGTATTTAGATGTAGATGCAAAGCTGCTTGGTGGTACTACATTCTAGCTAGCATTATGGATTTCAGTCCACTTCTGTGGGCTGCTAGCACGAGAACCTTACTTATTGTAGCTGTAGAAAAATTCATTGTTAAGTTTAGTGCTTGATCTCATGAAACATGGCCAGTTTAAGGTGTGAAGACTGGGTTTTGACTAGATGAAAAAGTGATGTATTGTTTGTTATCTTTAGGCTCCAGATCAGTTTGCTTTTAGTGATGATCTCTGTTGACCTGGGACTGGATTCAGAACTTTTTTGACCTCTGTGAGAGATGTAACCAAGAACAGAACTCTGGCAGATCCCAGAATCCTCTGTCCTTGGATAGGGTTGTTGAAGCCAGCTAGTCTCCATCCCTGGCAGTTCCAGAGCTGTGTCCCTAAGGAACATCTCTATCCTTGAAGTGATACTTTTTTGTTCCCACTTAGAGTCTTGATCCTGACATGAAACTAGCAAGTTTATTTTAACCCACTTTTATCTGTAGAAGTTAACTCTGAGTCCTAGACAGTAGAGCTTGTTTCTCAGTGCCAGAATAGAAAGCCAGGCCAACTCAGAAAGCCCATGTCTCCTCACAATCAGGACTTTGGACTAAGATGAGCTGCTTTTATCTACTCAGCCAGCATTTACGAAGGCTCTGCTGTTACCAACCACAGTGCTTAGCGCCAGAGATCCAGAGATGAGTGTGACATAGAATCTACCCTCAAGGGTGCCTGGGTGGTACATTCGATTGAGCGTCCAACTCCTGGTTTGGCTGAGGACATGATCTCAGGGTTGTGGGATTGAGCCCCACGTTGGGCTCTGTGCTCAGTGGGAGTTGGCTTGTCCTCTCTCTCTGTTCCTCTTCCTGCTTGTGCTCTCTCTCTAAATTAAGTAAATAAAATCTTTTTTTTTTTAAGATTTTATTTATTTATTTGAGAGAGCGAGCGAGCATGAGAAGAGAGAGGTCAGTGGGAGAAGCAGACTCCTTGCCTAGCAGGGAGCCCGATGTGGGACTCAATCCTGGGACTCCAGGATCATGACCTGAGCCGAAGGCAGTCGCTTAACCAACTGAGCCACCCAAGTGCCCCATAAATAAATAAAAACTTAAAAAAAAAAAAAAAAGAAAGGAAAAAGAATCTACTCTCAAGGAAAATCATGGTTGAGGGAAAGAGGCAGACAAGTAAAAAAAGGACTGAATTAAGTACTTCAGTAGAAATGCCCACAGACCCCAGTACTATCACTGAGAAGAGGGTGATTATCTCGGCCCAGAGAGCCCTTAGCCTTTCTTGAGTTTACTTGGCCCAAGCTGTGGGTATTCAGCCCCTCCAATCCTAGAAGAAATGTCTCTGAGTTTTACAGAACTGCTCAACAGGATCAGCATGAAGAATGGTAGAAGGTAGTCCAGGTTAGAATTAGAAATCGCTGAGTCGACGGCGGCGTAAGCCCTTGTTCTAGTTTGGAGAAGGGCTTCCTTTGCTTCAGGGAGTCCCAGCAGGTTCAGTAGTCACTAAACTCCTCTGACTGGTCCTGGTGTCATTTTCCCATTTCTCTGCATCTTTGCAGTGGCATTGCTGGCCAAGCCTTTGTTGGCCCAGAACCTCTGACTCAAGGTCTTCAGAACAGAAGAGTTACACTTCCTAGGAGCCCCAGAACCGTACCTAAGCACTGTGGAATCGTCAGCACGCCCCAGATTTGTTCTTCCTGTTTCAACTATTCGTGAACTGGGTCACAGAAAAACTTCTGGGAGAGCCCTACAAGCCACAAACCTGTAGGTCCCCATCCCAAAGGACACTTACTATTGCCTCTAGAAAACAAGACGGGTGAGGTCTCAGACAGTTAACTTATATTCGTAAGTTAGAGCAGTGAGGCCAGATTAGATGCCCAGAGGATCCAGTTCTAGAAGTCGTATCTTCAGGGGAGGGAGGACAAGGTGACAGCTTCCTAGAAAAGATAAACAAAGGAAGACCACTGTCCAGATGTGTTGGGAGGGTAGTACAGAGGCTTGGTAGCAGGCTAGATTGCCTTTAGAGGAATAGACATTTTGTTAAAAGATTTCATTTATTTATTGGAGAGGGAGAGGGAGAGGCAGACTCCCCACTGATCAGGGAGCCAGCCACAGGACTCTATGCCAGGACCCTGGGATCACGACCTGAGCCGGACACAGACGCTTAACTGACTGAGCCACCCAGGCGCTCCAGAGAAATAGGTACTTTGATTCTACATTACAGTAATTACAACTGACCCTTGAACAATGTAGAGTTGGGAGCACTGGTCCTCAGCACAAATCCGCATCTAACTTCTGACTGTCCCCAACCCTTATCAATGACATAAACAGTGGATTAAAACATATTTTGTATGTTATATGTATTCTATACCATATTCTTACCATAAAATAAACCAGAGAAGAGAAAGTGTTGTTAAGAAAATCATAAGGAAAAGAAAATACATGAACAGTACTGGAGTGTATTTATGGGGAAAAAAATCCATATATAAGTGGACCCACAGAGTCCAAATCCGTGTTGTTCTGGGGTCAGCAGTATTTTACTTTTTGATTGGTTTGAGGGATTTTATTTTTTTTTATTTTTATTTTTTTTAAGATTTTATTTATTTATTTGACAGACAGAGATCACAAGTAGGTAGAAAGGCAGGCAGAGAGAGAGAGGAAGGGAAGCAGGCTCCCTGCCAAGCAGAGAGCCCAACGAGGGGCTCGATCCCAGGACCCTGGGATCATGACCTGAGGTGAAAGCAGAGGCTTTAACCCACTGAGCCACCCAGGCGCCCTGTTTGAGGGATTTTAAAAGAAAAATTCGAATAGGACCAAATTATAAACACCAGCTTTTCCTCATTAAAGTGTGGCCATAAATTTGTTTCTTTGATCTTGTAAAATAACGAGTTTCCACCCAGCATTTTACCTGTTAAGATTTCGGATTCATCACCCAAAGTATTTTTTCTGTTGCCTTCCTCTTACATCAAGTGGGCCTGTTGGTTTATTGGGGTTATCTTAATCTCACGTTCGTTCAAACTCTTAAATTGTTACTATTCCTAGGTCAGATTACCATTAGATTTGCTGAGAACTAAGCACTAAGAAATCAGTAGTGCTTTTGTTTAAATTCTCTTAACGGGTACTTTGAATGAGTTTTGTTGTTGTCATTGTTTTAGATGGTTGTCAAAATAGCAGAGAACAATGAATTATTATCACTTGATAATTCCTGTTTATTCAGTGCAATTGATGTTAGGCTGGATTTAGGGCTCCTGAGGGCCTTAAGCTTTTTGCTTTCTTCTGTTCTTGTGGTTTTTATTGCCCTCTACATGACTCAGATTTTAGGTTTCCATTTCCCGTGCCTCCTCTTTGTTGGTTTAGTACTTTTAACTCTGTGTTTTCTGAGGTACTCACCTGCATTTCTGCCGTTGTCCTCAAGGTCAGGCCATCCATCACCTCTGGTCACTTAACAGGACCATTCTTTGTGATCTGACTATATCTAGTTTCTTAGGTACAGGAGTTTGGTATTGATTCTTTTTTTAAATTCAAGTGTAATTAACAATACAGCGTTCAGTTAGTTTCAGGTGTACGATAAAATGGTTCAGCAGGTCTGTACATTACTCAGTGCTCCCTATGGTAAGTGTGCCCTGGATCCTCTCTGTGTTCCACCACCTCCCCTCTGGCGACCCCTCTGTTCCCTGGTTTTAAGAGTGTGTTTTGTCTCTTTTTTCCATGTTCATTTGTTTAGTTTCTTAAGTTTCACATATGACTAAAGTCATATGGTATTTGTCTTTCTCTGACTTCTTTCACTTAGCATAATATCCTCTAGGTCTGTCATCTGTGTTGTTGCAAATGGCAAGATCTCATTTGTTTTTACTGCTGAGTCATATTCTTCTGTGTGTGTGTGTGTGTGTGTGTGTGTAGTGTTGATTTTCGGCTGCCTTCTGTATACACCCGTGCTTAGCAGCCTCCAACCTTCTCATGTCCCCTCGGTCTGCACTTGAAGAAATGTCATTCCTCTTCCACTGTGCACTTCATGTTCAGTGGAGGGGGTCTTCACTGACTTGTCAGATGAACCTGGGCAGCTGGGAAGCTGACCCTTTTAGTTCCTCATCCTTTGCTCGTTTATAGCACATGAGTCACTGTGCTGACCAAAGGTCAGCTGTGGCATTCGTAGACCTGGTGATGCCAGTCAAACTGCTATTGTAATTACATAACTTAATGATACACAGATAAACCATATGAACAAAAGAATTGTTCTATGAAAACTAAGGCTCATGAACACTTTGGAAAGGCTAGTTAGGTAAAAAAGGAAAGGAAGCTGAATCGGGTTTGGGCAAGATAGCTGTAGAAGACTAGAGGTGGAGGCTCCTAACATCCAGAAGGAGGATGTACTTACTGCTTCGCGGGGGTCTGAGTTCTCCCTGTGCTTAGAGAAACTGATGCATATGGCTGACTTCGGTGCAGGAAAAGTGGCACACAGCTCTGGTCAGCAGGAAAGATCTTGCTGGCCCGGTCTTCTGATTTTCGCTAGCTGTAGCCTTTCGACGTCATAGGGCACGGAGCATGGGCCTCTCTTGTTGCTCTGCCCCCTCAGCCGTGTGGCCCTGCCTGTAAGCAGACTCTGGTGCTCATGGCCAGTCTGTCTCCCCTCACTTCTTGGCTGGCAGAGGTGTTTCCTTTTGTAGATTTCTCCAGAAAGACTCTTGGGAACAGTGTTTCCCATACTGTCACTCTGGCTCAGCAGCCCCCTAGGAGCAGTTCTTGGGTTGTACTTCCTCTCTTTGGGAATTTTGTAGGTAAGTGCATCTTTTTCTGCTACCCCTGAATTTTACTGTGGGAATTTTCAAGAGTTTGTCCCTCATTTATATGATCTGATCTTTTTGCCTGGGTCTGTCTTGGCACTGACTGTTCTGGGCCAGCTTTTCCTGGGATGCAGTGTCCCTTTCAGTACGTGGATACTTTTGTTTCAGAAACATCTTGAAGGAGATCTTCCTGGAGTGTTTATGAGCAACTCTGCCTGTTTGTTCGCGCAGTTACAGTTCTTCTTTCCGCACGTGCTGCGGGCCTTGGCTGTCTTCTGGAACTCCGTTCGCTCTCTTCTCTTGAACCCCTTTTCTGTTTCATTTTATGTGCTTTTTTCCATGTCCCTCTGTTTTATTCCTCACCGTGCTTTCCGCAGTATCTCTTCTCCATTTTGTTCCTTTTTGTTTACCCTCATCTCCGTTTGTTTTTCCCTTCTGCTTCTTCCCTGAGCCGTGCCAGTCCCACCTCTCTTCTCCCTGTCGTCTCCCTGCCTCTCCCGTGAGTGCTTGTTCTCCTCCTCTGAGTTCTTCCTTCACGGTTTTCTTTTTTCAGTTTTGCAAAAAAGATTTTATAGCCGTTCATCGGCTCTGTGGCAGTGCTTTCTGGTATTTAGTCTTGGTCTGCCTTTGGTTTTCCAGTTTCTTCCCTAATTTTTTCTTGTTGTATCTTTGTATCCTGTGAAGATGTCATTTTTCTAACTCCTCTTTAAATAGGTGAGGTTTTTGGGGACTGGCTGTTTGCGGGATGTTGTGTAGAAGAGGTGCCCAGTCTGCGTTCCACATTGGCTGCCGCTGTCCATGATTGAGGGTCCTGGGTGAAGTCATCTACCCCCTATCTCTCTCCTGCCAGCAGAGATGGGTATTTTGTGAGGTGAACATAGCTGCTTTGTGTGGTTTTCCAAGTAGTTCCAGCTCCAAGTCCACAAAGTTCCTGCCTTTCAAAACAAGGAATCTTTTCGGTCCCAGAGAGCACATCCTTTACCTACAAGAAGTCTATTTTGGCAGGTCTTTCTCCCCAGCTCCCATGTCCCCTCTCCGTAGTATCCTTTCTTCTTCTCTTTCTCTAAAGGAAAGGAACCTCGTTTGAACTCCCTGCTTTTGACAGCTTTTGTGGCTGTTTTAGAGTCTGGGAGTTTGGTTGTCTTCCAGCTTTGTTGAAAACAAGAGTTTACATTTTTGTTTCTCCTTTTCACACTTAGAACACATCTCGAATAGCATTTTAAAATTATGATTTCATGATGCAGTGTTCAAGTCAGAAATCTTAACTGACATTTTCTATTAACCAGAGGCGGGTCCCCATGGTAGTCTGTATTAGGCCTTCTCCTACACCTTCTCCTTCCAGCGTCCACTGCCACACCGCCGTCCACCTTCTAAGCACCTAAAGCCGGGGAATATGCTACTCAGACTTACAAAAAGCCTTTTCATTCAGTCAGCGTGCCTCCTCCTCACTGGGCGGTGTTCTAGGCCTTGGGATAGAGCATGGAAGAATTCATACAAGATCTCCGACAAACCAAACGCAAGTCTTAAAATGATTCCATATGGACTAGGGGTGTGGCGTGGTCAGGGTAGAAGACACAGTTTGGGATTTTGAGGCATCCTGGTGGAAAGGATGTAGAACGTGAGTTCCAGAGGCAGGCAGACCTAGACTCTGTACTCTGTGCTGCTACTGACACATGTGACATCGAAATAGTTGATCGACTTTTCCATATTTCACTTCCCTTGTATATGAAGTAAAGGTCATATTACCTACTTCACACGGCTGTTCAAAAATTAAAATGAGTTACATATGAAGTGCTTGTCATACAGTAGATGCTCAACAAGTTCTACTTCCCCCATGAAGGAATAAAATACTAGGAGGACTGGTAAATTTTATGTAACGTAAAGTTTACCATCTTCATTTTGAGTAGTGTTAAGCACATTCATGTGGTTGTGCTACCCTTCCGGATCCAGAATTCTTCATCTTGCACAACTGAAACTCTGTTCCCATCAAACAAGTCCCCGTCCCCTTCTCCCCTCAGCCCTGGCAACCACTGTTCTACTTTCTGCCTCTGGTTTTGGCTACTGGGTAGCTCACATAAGGAGGTCATGCCGTATCTGTCCTTCTGTTTCTGGCTTATTTCCCTTAGCGTAATGTCTTCAGGGTTTGTCCGTGCAGTAGCAGGTATCCGAATTTTCTTCCTTTTTAAGACCAAATAATATTCTTTTGTATACATACGTCAGATTTATCCTTTCATGCATCGATGGGCACTTGCGTTGCTCCTGCCTTTTGGTTATTCTGTGGATAATGCTGCTGTGAAGATAGGTGTGCAAGTATCTTTTGGAATCCTTGGTTTCAATTCTTCCGAGTATATGCCCAGTGGTGGAATTGTTTGGTTATATGGCTGTTCTTTAAAAAAATTTTTGAGAAACCACCACATTATGTTCAGATGGGGAAGTATAAACGGTGTAGTTCCCTAACGAATAATTTTAAGATCAGTCTTGTTTAACATTTTGTTAGTTACCTAAATATGAGCGTTTTGCTATTAAATCTCCATTTGCATTAAGTAATGAAATAATTCCTGTTGTATAAAATTTAGTGGTGCATGAGTGTGTCCATGTAGACAGAAAAGTGATTTGTAGGGGGCGCCTGGGTGGCTCAGTGGGTTAAAGCCTCTGCCTTTGGCTCGGGTCATGATCTCAGGGTCCTGGCATCGAGCCCCACATCGGGCTCTCTGCTCAGCAGGGAGCCTGCTTCCCCCTCTCTCTCTGCCTGCCTCTCTGCCTGCTTGTTGTCTCTGTCTGTCAAATAAATAAATAAATAATCTTTTTAAAAAAATGATATATAAAGCCCCATGTAAGCATACATACTTTGTGTTTAAACATATGCTTTTTTAAAGATTTTATTTACTTATTTGACAGAAAGAGAGAGGGAAAGCGTGCGCACACACAAGCAGGGGGAGGGGCAGAAGGGAGAGGGAGAAGCAAGCCCCCTGCTGAGCAAGGAGCCCAATGCAGGACTTAATCCCAGGACCCCAGGAGATACCCAACTGACTGAGCCACCTAGGTGTCTCTAAACATAAGCTTTTTAAGGTTTTATTTATTTATGTATTTAGAGAGAGAGCACACAGTGGGGAGGGGCAGAGGGAGAGAGAGAGAATCTCAAACAGACCCCTTGCTGAGCATGCTTTCATTACACTTCCTCCCTGAGGCCAGAAGATGTACCCTGGTCACGTCTGTTCATGCGTTCCCTCCACTTAACTCTGGGCAAAAGACAGAGAACCGATGTGCCCAAGAGCTTCCTGTGTCAAAAATGCGTAAACGCACAGACCCATCTTTTGTCTTGACTCTTTGTTGCCTGCAGAGTAAATTGACGCTCAGATCCTCCACGGTCCAGTCTAGATGCTAGACCCGTGTGTCTCAACTGGGGGTGATTTCGCCAGGACATGTGTGACCATGTCTGGAAGCATTTTTGGTTGTCACAGCTGGAGGGGTGCTACTGGAACCTAGTGAGCGGAGCCCAGGGGTGCTGCCAAACATGCTACAATGCACAGGACAGCCCCCCCGCCACCAGAAGAAAATTATCCATCCCCAAATGGCAGTAGTGCCCAGACTTTAGGCCCAAACTACCTTGTCAGCATTGTCTCTAGCCTCTTGGTAAATCTGCCATTCCCACCTGACGCTGATGTTCCTCGTACCCTACACCAGCCGAATTGCTTCCTCCAGTGCGTTTCACCCAACTTCCTTCTCCGATGGCAGAGCCCGGCTCAGTCTTCCCACCATCTCAGTGAACACGTCTGAGCTCTCTAGCCACTGCCCTCTTCCTTCTCAGACGGCTCCTTTAGTGCTTACTTAACAATATGAGGTGGTACCTGTGGTCTTTCCAGCATGATTGAAAGCACCATGAAGGCCATGTTGACAGGACTTGACTTGAATGAGGAAGTCCCACTCCTGCTTACAGAACCCTGTGGATGCCTCTGACCTGACCCTCTGGGGCTTTCCATGGCAGCCCTCCCGCTGCCGTGGAGCACAGTGGTTGAGTCAGCACCGCGGCTCCGCTAACACACTGAGATTCACCTTTGCTAGGGAGTACTGGCTAGACGGACCCGAGCCCAGGTGTGAGCCTGGTACCCAGGCGAGTATTCATGCCGAGCCTGGTTTCTTACCCGAGCTCTAAGAAAGGGATGAGGACACGTACAAAGGAATGCGTCCATTTTGCGTCCGGTGGAGCCCAGGCAGATGGTCTGTCTTAGGAAGCCTGGGAGACATCCCACTGGGCAGGGCTTGTTCTGCCACAGCTGCACTGACGGAATGCATCAGTGAGGATGATGCCGATACTAGTAATGAAGGCCATCCCAGTTCATTCAGAACCTGCTGTGGGGCAGACGCCAGGCCAGGTGTTTGATACAGGTTACCGCATTCAGTCCTCACCACAATTCTGGAAGGAAGCTGGAGAACTGAAACGATAATTTGCCCAGGATCATCCAGCTAACAGAGAGCAGAGCTGAAATTTAGACAAGGTCTGTCAGACTTCAGAGCCTGTGCTCTTAGCCACCACCTCCCTGCCTTGAGTGTGGCCAGGCAGTTCAGCTGTCACTTCTCGTGGAAGAGATCCATGTTAGGGAATGCCAGGGCGTGGGGGCCATCTGTGTGGGCTCACTTGGGAGGTCAGTAACCTGGGGGCTCAGGCATCTATTGGGAATCAGGAGCTGGTGTCGGTCCGACTACTGGGCTGGTGTCGGAAAGGCCATGAGGTCTCATGGGCCGAAGCCGCTCATACCTTCACTTCCCGCATGTGGCCCATTTGGGCCACACCCCAGCTACCACAGAGTGCTCTAACCCTTCTTATTTTTACTTCCCCTTTAGGTGCACTACATCCTTCAGGAGGTGGTGATGGGTGGGATGGTGTTGGAAACCAACATGAATGAAATCGTCGCTCAGATTGAAGCTCAAAACAGGCTGGAGAAATCCGAGGTGAGTGCACGTCCATCTTTCGCCCCGGCTGGTTTGAAGAGCTTGGGGCAGAAGGAGGAATGGACACATGTGTTGGTTGGTGTTGCTGGGGAACCTTAGGGATGTTTACGGTCCTCTTTCTTCCTTGAGCCCATCAGAACCGATTGATTTGAAGGCCAGTGCTGAAAATAAAACACGTAAGAATGAAAGCTAAAAGTGTGAACGGGAAAGTCAGTTGGCTCAGGAAGACAAACAGCTCCGGGCTTGGGGGATTATGGCCCATGTTTGTGGTTTGTCATTCCTCCCTTCAAAGCTACGTGTACCCTGGAGGGAGCCAGAATGCCCTTCTCTGGTCCCAATGTGGTTTCCTAGTTTCCTAGCGGTCTGATCTCCCAGCGGCCATTTCTCCTGGTGGCTTTCAGAACCTCACAGATGCCAGTTGCTTTATTTCCAGTTAGCCTTCTCCTCAGCTGTAGCAGAGTTTGGCTGGATTTGCAAATAACATACCCCAGCCCATCCCCACCTGGTGCTCACAGTCGGCGTGCCTGGCTGGCTCAGTCGGTGGAGTGTGCGACTCCTAATCTTGGGGTTGTGAGTTCAGGCCCCACATTGGGCATGGAGATTACCTTAAAAAAAAAAAAAGCTCACAGTTATTTCCATCCTACCCCTCTGAGGTCTCTCCATCGCCTCCATCAGCCTTCCCAGAGAGCAGAGGCTACAGTCATAAACCTTCACATGTGGCAGAAACAGCAGAATAAGTTACCGCTTTAGTGAGTTGAGCATCTAAAAGAGCTTCTTGCTTCTTGTAGCAGAACTTGATCTTGCAAAACCAGAAACTCCTCTGTCCATGAGGCTTGGCAGTCCTGCCGAAGAACGTTTTCCAGACCACAGCTAGAGTAGCATGATAGTTCTTTTAGGGAGGCAGGCCGGCAAGCTTCCAGGAATAGTAAGTGAGTCAGAGGCAAGGGGTTTGGAAAGCGGAAGAATGGAGACGTGCTGGACGAGAGTGGAACTGGAGTCAGTGTCTTGAAAGCAGTCAGTAAGGAGGAAATGGTTCTGAGAGTCTTGTTGGCTTCTCCCCTTCTCTGTGCACTGTGGGGAGCCAGAGGGGAGCGCCCACCATGGACGCCTTCCCCTGTGTTTGTTACCAGCCTTTCCGCGGTTGTGGGTACATCAGACCTCTGTCCTTCCATCTCGCTGCCACATGATATTTCCAAAGCCAACTCTTTCCCATCTCACGGTGTTAGTTGGCAAGCATTTGGCCCTAAGCTCTGAATTTCCTTTTCCTTGTAAGAATTTCCCTGTGATTGGGGCGCCTGGGTGGCTCAGTGGGTTAAGCCTCTGCCTTCAGCTCAGGTCATGATCTCAGGGTCCTGGGATCGAGCCCCGCATCGGGCTCTCTGCTCAGCTGGGAGCCTGCTTCCCCCTCTCCCTCTGCCTCTCTGCTTACTTGTGGTCTCTGTCTGTCAAATAAATAAATAAAATCTTTGGGGGGAAAAAAAAAAGAATTTCTCTGTGATTGCACTAGTCTCTAAGACACAGTCTGTTCAGGAAAGGTGTAGTGTTGGAGCCTGAAAAGTGCCCCCCATACTATGACTCAGTTGAACCATCTCAGGTTATTGCAGCAAGCATTTATTGAGCACCTGCGGTGTGCGGGCACTCTTAGATGCTGGGGCTACAGCACTGCATACGGCACAACCCCTTCGGGAGCACAGAGTGTGGGTCCCTACTCCACAGCTCCTGTCACCCTCGGGATCATCATGCTGGCTACCTTTGAGGAATAAAGAGAAGAAAATCAAAGCGTGCATTGTGTGTGCTCAGTGTGGACACTTTCCAGATCTCCGTCACTTTTGTTTCTTAGTGTTGGGCAGATGACACTGAGCGTGTGTCTCACATCCCTTCCCATTTCTCCTCAGGGTGGCCTTTCAGCAGCTCCTGCCCGGGCCGTGTCTGCTGTGAAAAACATCAATCTACCGGAGATTCCTCGGAACATCAACATTGGTGATCTCAACATCAAAGTCCCCAACCTGTCCCAGTTTGTCTGAGGGTCCACGGCTACTGAACTGCAGTCCTTGAAGCAAGCCAAGCCAGTCCTGCCACAGAGCCCGCTCTGAGCCTTAGAAGGGTCAGGCCCCGGGTCCTGCCCCCTGCTGCTGTGGAGTTGGGGGTGGGGGGTGTCCCAGGTTCATGGCTAGCGTGGGCTTGGTTTTCACATGTGCCACCTGCCAGCCTGTGATACGTGTGGTCACTGCAGATGTGGGAGGACCCTGGCTTCCTCTGTGGGGATCCGTGTGCCCAAGCCACTCGTACCTTTACTTCCCGCATGTAGCCAATTCAAGGGACCAGGCGCTGTCTGGGGGCCCATCTGCTTCCTAGATCCCACCACTAGGACATTCTCTGCCTAGAGTCTTCATCCTTAGCACCGTCAGGCTTCAGAGGTCCTGTGGCATTCACTCTTGCTGACGAGGTGCCGAAGCTAGAACAGGGCCAACCCCTCAGTTAGGGTATGTGGTCAGTGGCAAACAAGGGCCGAGTTTGATGAGAACCAGCGTTGCCCCCTGGCTCTGTTAGGGTTTTCATGCCCAGAGACCTTTTTATAGGCAAGTTTTCTGGTTCCCACTGCCTTCAGAATATGTTTCCCTCACTGCCACAGTCCTAGCTCTGTTCGCACAGGACGCAACCCAGATCCTGAACCTGGTGCATGCTAGTAGGGAGAGCACCCCCTTCCCCATGGCCATCTCTCCAGCACAGCCACAAGGCCCCTCACCAAAGTGGGGAGGCCCCACGACTGTGGGAGGCAAAGCTGACAATGTGTGAAATATCTCAGAATTATGACTCTTTCCAGGTTTAAATACATTCTTCTCACGAAAGATAGATCAGTTGCTGTGTTGTAAATGATGAGTTTCTCCATACAGGAAGGCCACCGCCGTCTGCACCTGCTTGTGGAGCAGGAGAGCCTGAGCTGGGATCACTCGTTCTAGAACTGGCACGGGGAAGGTTGGGGCCACGAGAAGTGTGCTAGCTGAGCCTGGTGGGAACGCAGCATCTTCTCCCTCGTGTGGGAGGAGCCCCTCCCTGATCTCTGCCCCTGGGCCCTTGCTGTGCCCCCCAGGTGACATCCTCCCACAGCTGGCTGTGGAAAGCCGTACATTTTCACGTGTGATGAGTCTGTTTCTGTGGTTAACTTAGAGCTCAGACGGCACCTTAGAGTAATGCCTCTTCCTACACTGCCTCGGGGGCCAGGACTCAGGACCTTAGGGAGCTCACTGCATTGTCACGGCACAGTCTCCCAGCCTGGGGGTTTCTCATGCCTGCTGGCGGGGGCCCAGACTGTTCGCCCGTCTCCTGCTGCTGCTGCTGCTGCAGAGCCCGTCTTAGATGGCATGCATAGGACCGCCATGCTCTGTGCTTAGTGCCCAGTGTTTCCTGAAGCCTCTTGTCACCCTTTCAGGCCTTACCTGACCGCCTCGGAGACGGGTGTGGTGATCAGAAGGTAGGCCCTCTTCTGTCCGAAGAAGGAGATGGAGGTTATCTGGTGTCACCGCTGATGGCATTCTTTGAAGGGCTTAATTTTTTTAAACGGGCATTTCAGGATATTCACATCCCTCTCTCACATTTGCTGAACGTGGAATAAGAAAGGACGAAAAAGACTGGTGTTTACTTTGCACATACTGTAAGGCGGTGTGAGCGAGATCCTTCCACAGTCCTTACAAGAGACATTATTGGCTCCGTTTTGCGGGTGAAGAGAGTAAGACTCAGGTCAAGTAACCTGCTTTTGGTCACACAGGGCTAAGAATTGAGACTCTGCTTGCCTAAATCCAAAGTCCATTTTCTTCACTGTTCAATGGCTTTTCTGGATTTAGTCCTCTTTGTTATAGATAAGGAAACTGAGCCTGGTTTGCTCAAGGGGCCAGTGACAGTGTCATAGAGGGCAAGTACTGGAGGCCCCATGTGTGCTCTGTTGGGCTCATGAGGGAACAGTAGACCACAGTGTTAAGTGTCGTATTGAGGGTCACAAAGCTAGAACCTGGTCATTTTTCTTGAGTTTCTTTCTTCGTTTTGTGGTTTCATGTATTACTTCAGGACAGTTGGATGTCCTGCATTTCCCGGGACAACCTTCCAATGTTCTTAGCTGCCAGAGACTGTTGGTTTCTGCTCTGTTCCCACAAACTACTGACGGGTCCCATAGACCCCCAGCAAGTCAGCATCCCAGTCCCATCGCAGACGGCCTCTAAAAGTGGCCTAAAACTTCAGCCTGTTGTTTTATCGGAAAGCTCCATCCCTTTGGACAAACCACAGTAATTGTTCATTAAGTACTTGAGGTTGCCTGCAAATCCAGCTAGGTCTGTTGCCTGCTACCAGCAAAACCATAAACTTCTTTTTTTTTTTTAATTAAAAGGAAATTATATGCTTTTTTTGAAGAAGGATACAGATTCTGCTGCTTGAGAGATGTGAGTTATGAAAATAGGGACTGGGTCTAAATTTGGGAGTTCCTGGTCCTGCACAGTTTACACTGAGGGTTTCCTGAAGTGGGACAGAGTACTGGGTTTCCAGTGCTCACTGCCCCTAATTAAAATCTGAAATTCTTCTGTTACGCAGTTTCTAAGTGCCTGGTGCATGTTAGCCTTGGCTTCTTGATCTTGTCTCTGCTGAGGATCTCTTGAGTGCCCACGTTGAGGGACTAGCAGTCTGAATTTGTAGTGACTCGAATTGGTGACTGTGTTATATGGGATATTTAAAGGACAAAAACCCATTTCCTACCGCCAGCAGCCCCCATCATGCCCTTCTGGCCATGCTCTAACCAGCCTGTCTTAGTTCAAGCTGCTGTAACAGAAAGACCTTAGACCAGGTGGTTGAACAAACATTCCTCACAGTTCTGCAGTCCAGTCAAGGTCAGGATGCCAACAGATTTGATGTCCAGTGGGGACCTGCTTCCTGTTTCATAGACTGCCATCTTCTTGCTACGTCCTCACATGGCAGAGAGAGAAGGCTCTGGGTTCTTCTTCCCCTTTATAAGGGTACCAGTCCCATTATGGGGCTCCACCTCCATGACCTCATCCAAATCTAATGACCTCCCAAAGCCCCCCCCCCCAAATACCTTCACTTAACGGGGATTAGACTTCCATATCGGAATCTGGGGGACACAGACATTCATCCCTAAGGGCATCTAGCTACTTACGTTTCCTCTTGGCCTGGTCACAGCCCTTGCTTGTTACATTGAGGGTTAAGTTGGGATATCGAGTCTTCTCAGTCCCTGTTACTCAGGCCTCTGCCACTTACGGAGCCAGCCCTTCCCCTCCACCCCACTTCCATGCAGCCACCCTAGCAAAGTGCTCTCTGGCCCCAGCCCCACCAGAGAGCCAGGGGAGCATGCCGGCTAAAGCCTGTCTTGTGGACCAGACTTCTATTTTTATTTTTTCCAGGATTGATTTATTTACTTGAGAGAGAGAGAGAGCGCATAAGCCGGGGGAGGGGCAGAGGGGGAGAGAGAAGCAGACTCCCGGCCCAGTGGGGAGCCCACCGCGGAGCTTGATCCCACAACCCCGAGATCACGACCCAAGCCAAAACCAAGAGTCGAACCCTCAACTGAGGGTTCAGCTTGGGTTGACACCCAGGCGCACCTAGACCAGTCTGTAAGAGGGGGTTTCCTTAGTGTAGCCATCTGTCTGCGGCTTCCCAAATAGGATGCATCAGTGGTGCCTGAAGATAAAAATCGGAGTGAATGTGATAGCCAGGATGGAGAGCCACTGCGGTGTGAGAGAGACCCAGAGGCATCGTCAGCCCCAGCGGACTCCCTGCTCTTCAGCTTCCCACGCCTTCTGCCCTGCCTCCCAGGGGTGCCTGTCTCACTGTGCACGTGGTTCATCGAGTGCCCACACACCCCTGTGTGCCACCTGGCTGTGCTTACAAGCTGCCAAGTGACTGTCCCCCTGCTTGAGACTTTGCCCTCTGAGCAGCATGGGAGGGCTCCTATCTGCTGTCTGGCAGACAGTCAGCAGATACGCAGACAGACCCCCTTTAAGGCAATAGTTCCATGGAAATGATTAATCTTTTCCAAAAGGCGCATTCTTTCCTATTTCAGTGAATTAATGTTCTAAAAAGGAAATATATTCATGTAGTTCAAAATTTAAGATAACGGAAGGCTGTTCAGCCAGATTGCCACCCTGTTCCCACAAACCACGAAGCCCCTATCTCTGATAGCCATAAGTGTTTCCAATTCGAAGAATTAAGAAATAAGGCCCCTGGATTTTTATTACCAAAAGCAAGAGTGTTCTCCTGCTGTAAGAGTTAGGTTCCTTTTGACTTGGGTGATTGGCCTCAGCCTGTTAGAGCCATGCCACCCTCTGGACAGAGGAGGGGCCTCTCAGACCGCCCCACATGAAGTGGCTCCCCTCTTCTGCATCCCCACCCTTGCTCTGCACTTTGTTTATCCATGGCACTCTAGCATACTGTATAGTTGGATTGTAGCTCCTGTCCCCCGCTAGGATGTATGCCCCCCAGGGGGGTGGGGTTCGTCCCCCATTTGGTGCTGTGTGGACAGTGCCTGGTGTGCACTGCTCAATCAGAAACTGTAGAGTGAGTGATGGTTGAGGTAAACCAGTTCCTTATGAGAACGCATAGCTTGTGCGCTCTGGGGCCCTGTGCTCAGTCCTTTGGGAAGGAGAACCAGGGTAGTGGTGTTGGGAGCAGCAGGAGGGGAGGGACCAGGTGATGGCCTGTGGAGGCTGATGGAGAGGAGAAAGGCAAAGCCTATGACTGAGGAACCCAAGTGACGGGAGGACCGGTGAAGGTGTAACTTGAGAGAGGAGGAGGTGGTTTGAGAGGAAGAGAGATCCAGAGTTTGGATGTGGACACTTTAGACTGGAGTTGCCTGAGAGTAACTGGGGCAGACATTCACCAGCCAGCTGGGAGCCTGGGAGTGGGCAGGGGAGGAAATGGGTTGAAGCTGTGGGGGCGAGCAGTGTGGCCCAGAGCGGACAGGAGGGTGCGGACACAGCCTGTGGGCAGGGGGAGGGAGAGGAGACTGTGGAGCAACCTCACATCAAGGAAGGGGCCTTTAGGGGGAGAGGCCAAGGGGCTGGAGACTAAGAAGGCATGGCCTTTGAGCTCGCAGTTGTCCCCAAGTGAGACAACGCAACTAGGGAACTTGAAGGGTGGTTCCAGCTAAGTGGCAAGGCGGGCATGGGAGTGAGTGAAGGTTACAGCCCCGCCCTGGGATGCCCAGAGCCTGCAGAAGGTCAGTGTCTACAGCCAGAAAAGCAGGAACCAGGTACTCCTGCCCTGGGGAGTTTGGGGGGTCAACAGAGAATTCCTGTAGACCATGGAGGGCCCCCTAAACTCAGACTGCTGTCATTGTGGAGTGTTTGGCAGAGGGAGTAGCAGAAGATGCAGGAAGCCGGGAGGTTGGTGGTGCTGGGAGGGAAGCCAGGATGGGCCTCCCGAGAGAGGCTGCTGGCCTGGCCCCACCAGAGGTAGAAAAAGTGGGGGAGGCTCTGGAAAGCAAAGCTTTTCGTATAATGAGGAGCAAACTTCTCTGATTGGTAGGACGTGAAGTGTGGGAGATACAGCCCGCAGCTCCCTCCCAGTCTGCAGGCACAGTGGAAGGAGTTCATGTTTGGCCAGGACTGGGGTAAGTGCTTCTGGCCAAGCAGGCCTGGCCGCCTCCCATGAGAATTGGGATCTTAGGGCTCTTGCCAAAGCAAATCTTACAATGTTACTCAACTCTGACATCAGCCTGGCCTCCTGAGAGCACTTGGGAACAGGGGTGCCCTCCCCTACCTCCTAGGATTGGGCAATGGCTTCAAGAGAGCAGGTTGAAGGTTGTCTTCTGCCTTGCTGAAAATGAGCTGCCCTTTGCAAACTCATGACATAAGGCACAGCTGAAATGATAAAAAGGAAGAACAGGTGAATTTCTAAGACTGGGGTCCATTGGTCCTCCAGATTGAGGTGATCCTCAAAATATTTACCAACCAGCATGGCTCAGGCACTGACTGATCAGAGTGGAGGCACCAGACAGAGTGGGGATGTTACCGGTGGTCCACGTTGGTCTGCCTCCGGGAAGGACCTTGCCTCTCCAGAGGCAGCAGAAGAGAGAACCCAGGAGGCAGCCACTCCTTTACCAGCCTGGGTGCAGCCACGATAAGACCCTTTGTTTGCCTGTGTGGCCTGGTGAGTCAGCGCACCTCCTCCAGCATGGAGCAGTGCAGCGGAAGGAGGCTCTCCCACGTCCCGTCTCTTCCCAGGCACGCAGGGAAGCTGGAGGTGAACAGGCAGCCACAAACCCAGGCCGCTGCCCACAGCCAGAGACCACTACTCTTGCCCTGGCAGACTGGGTGTGAAGCTTTCCTCCAGCCTCTCTGTTCTGAGCACTGGGCCTTGAATGCCCTTCCTCTGACTCCTCCCCACGCCTCCGGGTAGCCCCAGCTGGCTGCAGGCCACACGCGAATCTCACTCGGGCAGCCTGGCATGAGGTAGCTACAAGCCAAAGACGGCGACACTACAGCCTGGGAAGTAATCCTTCCTTGCTAGGGAAACTGAGGCAAGCTAAGGTTTTTCTTTTTGTTTTATTTATTTATTTTTTTAACTGCCAGCTGCTGAGCCAACGTTCCTGGAACTTCTTTGTGCGGCTGGGAGCTTCTTCCCCAGCACCACTGGGAGGAGGTTCCCGCTCAGGTGCTGAGCTGGAACACCTTGGGGCATTTTCTGCTGAAATTCCCCTTCTGAGTGTGCCAGCCTCGAGTTGCCTCCTCGCCTGCAGCCGGGCCCTCCTGGGCCCTCGGAAGTGCCGACCAACCCACCAGCTGTTTAAAGTGCGTAATGATGTTACAGCAGTGGAAGGAAATCCCAAGGTCCAGAGTCTATGCCAAACAGGCAGGTGCCACAGTGATGCTGCCTGGCAACGAGCAGCACCTGGCTCCGGGTGACAGCCCAGAGGGGGCCTCCCTGTCGGGCTCAGCTGAGCTGCAGGGCTCGGGCTCAGAACTCTTTCCTGTCAGCCACCTCACTCCCAGCTTCCAGCCCAGCCCTGCGGAGCTGCTCTGGGCTCCTTTGCCCCCAGAAAGGCCACGGACCCAAGGCCAGGCTGGCCTCCCCGGGCCTCCCAGTTACCTCTAGCTCCCGTGTGGCCTCACAGGTAGTGCCTTTGTTTTGAGACGGCAGTCCCCAGCCTCACCCCTCATTGAAGCCTCAGGTGACCCAGCCCCTGTTTTCACCCTTTCAGAGCCCCCAACATTAAGCCCCCTCCCTGGGAGCCCGCTGCCCACCTGTCGCAGATAAGACAACCAACCAACCATCCTGGAACCCGCCTGTCACCCCCACGGCCCCGCACCCTTATCCCCTGCCTGGACACCATCGCGGCCCGTCAGCTGTTGATCTACCCCCCTTTGCCTCCTCATGGCCCGTTTCATCACCCAGCAGCCAGACCGAACCTTCTGAAGTCATCAGACCACACAGCACCGCCCTGCAGCGCGTAAAACCTTCCAAACCCTTCCCACTAGCCCCACAACAAAATGCAAGGCCCTGCCTAGCCGGGCCCCTGCCGGTCGCTGTCCTCTCCTGCCGGCCCGTCTGACTTCCCTGCCCCAACCACACTGGCCTTCATGGGTCCACGGACACGCCGGGCTCGCTGCCACTGAGGGGCCTTTGCCCTCGCCTCCCTGCAGCTCCGATGTCTTCAGAGGACCTCCCTGTCCTGCCTGCCTCATCAGTCACTCCCTCTCCCTCACCCGCTTTGTCCTTCATGGCCCTTGTCACCCGACAGGACAGCTTGTGTAATGTCTCCTCTGCTTGCTTCACTATTTGCTGCTGCTCTTCTGCTGGTGGCCAGCACAGTGCCTGACCCCCCTTAGCTGTCAGTCAATAAAAGATGGCTCGGCGCTTGCATGCACGTTCCTGTTTCCCTCTCAAGTGTGCTGACGCCCCATGCTCACTCCAGGCTTCAGGGCAGGAAGCTCTGTGGTGTGGGAGTCACGGGGCCTGACTTAATGATTCACTGCGTGATCCCGAGTGAGTCACTTAGCTGCCTGCTTCAAGTTGTAGGAATAGTGTATGAAACATGCGGACAGAAAGCCCTAAATGGGGTATAAGCTTGGTTTGAGTCCCGGCTCCAGCAGGTCAGCTGTGTGACCTTGGGCAACCTACTTAACCTCTCTGTGCTGTTTTCTCACCTGTGAAATGGTATTAAAATAGTTCCCTTGAATCAGTCAGGGTATATGGTTACAAACAACAGAACCAACCGAGAAGCTTCCTAACGTGCCGTGGGGAAGCTCTCACAGGTTCAAAAGGAAGGTGGAAAGCCCAAAACCAAGGTGACAAGGACACAAGGAAAAAAAGTCCTCCGGAAATCATCTCCGACACTGCCAACCCTGGACCCCAGGGCTGCAGACCCTGCCAGCCTTCCTTGAAGACGCAGACTCCCAGGCAGGTGCCTTTGATTGGTGAAGCTCAGAGGCCGGGGCCGGCAGTAGAGGAGGTGGCCCCAGCATCACACAGTGGGGAGCTTGCCAAGCGAAGCGGAGACAGCTGTCCACCACGTCGCGTGCCACGGGCTGTTGTGCAGATGAAGACTTAACGCAGAACTCTCCTCTACAGCTGGTGGGAAACTGGTGGAATCCACTGGAGTTAACGTATGCTTATCCTCTGACTCCGTGGTGCCGAATGAGTGCACGTGTCCAACCAAAAGATGTGCACTAGCATGTCGATAGCACTATGCATAATCGCCAAGAATCAGGAACGACCGAATGCCCATTTAAATGGAATGGAAATGCCTGAATAAACATTGTTCCCTGGAATAAGCACAGCCGTGAGAAAGAGCCGACGACACCTACATGCGACATCCTGGGCAAATCTAACAAACGACGCCAGGCATCAGAAGCCAGGCACAAAACAGTGTAGATTCTGTGGTTTCGTTTATTTGCCCAGCAAACACAGGCAATGTGAACGTATGGTACTACTAGAAGCTGGGATAGTGGGTGTCCTTCTGGAAGCAAGAGACAAGGGAACAGGAGTGGGGCTCCTGGGGTGCTGGGCGTGTTCGCTTTTGATCTGGGAGCTGGTTTCGCTTGTGCGTTCACTTCATGAAGTTTCATGGAGTTCTTCACTTACGATTTCACATTTTTATCTAGGTTTTTTTAAACGTCAATAAAAAAATAACATGGGGGGGGCGCCTGGGTGGCTCAGTGGGTTAAAGCCGCTGCCTTCGGCTCAGGTCATGATCCCAGCGTCCTGGGATCGAGCCCCGCATCGGGCTCTCTGCTCAGCGGGGAGCTTGCTTCCTCCCTTCTCTCTCTGCCTGCCTCTCTGCCTACTTGTGATCTGTCTGTCAAATAAAAAAAAAAATAGTAATAATAACATGGATTTGAGAAGGAAAAGAATCCATGGGAAGCACTTGGGGTAGTGTCTGGCCCATGGTAGGAGCTGAATAAATGTTGGGTCACTGTCATTACTGTTGTCCTTGTCACTGGTTGGTCTCTCCCACCCCACCAGTCCCCTCCCTGTCCTCTCAGACTGGAAGTGACCCACGTGTCCACAACCCTTAGTGGACAGAGCTGGTGCCACCATCCAGAGACTGAGTGCCTTTGCGGGGAGGTGGAGAAAACCTCCAGAACTGTACATTCAGCTCTTTCATCACGGGATTAGGTAGCTCCACAAAGGCCAGGGGGCCAGAGAGCATAAGAGTTTGCGAATTAAGGGCTCTTGAGCAGCTGGAGCAGGTGTGGAGACATTGTGGTAAGGGAGGTGACCAGAGCTGGGGCCTTGCAAGGCTCTCCTGAGTACAGCAGGAAGCCAGCGAGCGACTGTGTGTGTTGGTTGTGCATAGAGGGGGTGATTATGGGTCTCATTTTGGATCCTCGCTTTGGTGCAGAAAGTGGAGGGAAAATATCCCAGGAGGCCTTCGGTGGTGGCCCAAACCAGGTCAAGGTGGGACCATGGAGATAGGTATGGAGGATGCACGGGACATCATGGGGTTAGCGCTGACAAGACTTGCTGCTTATTCTGTGGCGTGGAGGGAGGAGATGACCAGGGCCCTGGGCAGCCATGTGGATAATGTGGCCCTGTGTTGTCGGGCACAGTGGGAGGAGCAGGACTGGGGTGGTGGGTAAGTTAGGTTTGGGGAGCAGAGCAAGAAGAGAGGAGATGAAGTAGGCAAAGTGCGTGGAGGGCCAGGTCCTGGAAGGGAAGGGAAGCCATGTGCTCAGAGAATGATTAGGAGAGTGGGGGTCACAGAAGGAGGGATTCTGGGGCTTAGTGGGCAGTGGGGAGGGTGCACAGAATGGGTTGTGGCCAAGGATAACAGAGATGTGGGCCTGGTGGACTTAGTTAATCTCTATGTTTCCAAAGCAGTGAAATGGGTACTAGTGAATGGAAGGACCCCGTCCATGGGGAGAAGAGAGCCCAGCGCGGGGTGATGGTGCCTGGGACGTCAGGCTGGGCCACATGGGAGGAGCATTTGCATGATCTCCATAGCGTAGAAGGGGTTAATCCAAAACAATGATAATAGTAGGGAAAGCATCAATGGTAGATGTTATTACTGTTCAAAGGATCCATTGCCTCTCTCTGCTCTGGGGGGAACACTTCCCACCACTTAGCCATCAGGCTTGATGACCTAACCCTAAGTGAGGTGCACCACTTCTAAGAAGAAACTTCAGGAATCATGGTATGGTGCTGCCATGTCTGCTTCCATCTCTGCCAGGAGACCGGTGGTGTCCCAGGTGAGGGCTGCTCCTTCATCCTGGGTCTCCGTGTGGGGCTGACTTAGCGCAGAGCCAACCCACAATGGAGACAGACATGCATCCTGAGCCTTGTAAGCCGGGAGGAGTTGGGGCTGTTTGTTACTTCAGCGTAGTGGGACCTCAGTGGACTGCCTCAGCAGCTCCTGGGTGGGGGGTACTTCCTCTGCACCCGGTCCTGTGGGGTTAATCCTCACCCAACCCCGTGAGCACAGCAGCCAGACATGTGATTGCATTTATGTACCATTGTAGAAACAAACTAATCCATAAAGATGGAAAGCAGGTCAGTGGCTGCCTGGCAATGGGGCGGGGAAGGGGTGGGGTGGGAGGGAGGGGTCACAGCGGGGCACGAGGAGACTTTCGGGTCACCAGGTACTTTACGTATCTTCACTGTGTAGAGTGCGGCACGAGTATGCACCTGTCAGGCCTTGTGGACTGTAAGCAGTTTACTGTCTGTCAAGTGTATGTCAGTTTCAACAAAACGGTTCTTAAAGAACATGCTACTCTGCTAGACTAGAATTCTAATAAAATTCTTCTCGCTGTCTCACAGAGGAGGAAGATGGGGCTCTCTGGGATTAGAGCACTTGCTGGCGGTCACACAGCTACGAAAGGGTGAATCCAGGTGAGCCAGGTGTGCCTGAATCCCAAACCCGTGCCTTTCCACCTTGAAGGGATCTGCATGGCTGGCAGGGTACGAACATGGGTTATATCCAGGAACCCCAGAGCCAGCCCCTGCTTAAACGGGGGGTTCCCCAAGAGTCATGCTAGGGTGAAGGGGAGGTGGGCGCACCCCAGGCCCCAGTTTTCAGAGCGGCCCCACATCTCCCGGAAGAGTGGGCACGGCTGCAGCGGGTGTCTGGAGCCATCACGTCCCAGCTCGCGAGAGCCCACTGTTAGAACTACACAAAGTTGTGAACCGTGGCCATTATTAAAAATTAAATGATACAGGCTTACAATTAAATAAAATACCGTAAAGGCAAAGGCAATACTCAAAACTCATGGCTTCCTAATTACGTTCCCGCATCTGACTGGTGTTTATCCCCTTGAGGTTGTACAGTGTTGTGCCCTCCTCCCCCGCAGTGTCTTGTCCCAACTCTGCCTGCTGTGGGAGCTGAAACTTGGATGCGGGGGGTTCATTACCCACGGAGATCAGAAAAGGCTAAATCAGGACTACCTCATGGCCGCCACCAGCCTGTTGTTAAACATTTAACCATCCCCAGCACTGAAGCCCAGGCAGGGGCAGGGGCAGGAGGGGCAGGTATAGCTCGGTGCTGAGGCCCAGGGCTGCCCGTTGTATTCCCTCACTTGATGCCTCCCCACAATGCTGTGAGGCAGAGTGTGTTTCCATTGGCGGATGAGGAACCTGAGGCACACAGGAGCTTCCTGCCCCGTCCCTCAGCCAGTCAGTTCTCACAGCCAGGATACAAAGCCTGATCTTTAACAGTCACCGTCCACACTCTGCCCCCACAAAAGTACCAGTGTTGGACGCAGGTCTGGCCTCTTTCCTGAAACTTTCAGCCAGCTGCAGACCCCAAACACCCCCCACCGCACCCCCCCACCCTGGCCCAGAAGCCTGAAGGGGGCTTCAGTGATCGCCAGGCCCATGGCCCATGTCCTGTGGACACATGGTCTTGGGAACCACCTTCTGTGCGGATCCTAGTGCCAGGGAGAGGACAGACCCATCTGCAGAGACCTCGGTCAATGGTGGGGGTGGGGGGGGGCTCTTTCCTAAAACAGCTTGGGCCCATTCTTCGAATTCCTGGCTCACTAGGAGGGAAGCTGGGCAGGTGGAGGCCCCAGGGCTCCCTGAGGGCTCTGAAGAGAAGCTTCCAGAATGGCACAACCCGAGAGCCTCTCAGCAGGTCTGTCGAAGGAGTAAGGGGAGAGGTCCCTGGCTTGAGAAGGGGTCAGACTGTCCAACACCTGGGGTTTCAAAGAAGGGGATTCTAGGAAAGGTCTCAGGCTGCTGGAGCAAGAGGAGGAGGTCTCGGAGGTGGGATGGGAGCAGGTTGGAGCAGGTGTCCCTGGGACCCCACGGGCATGTGGGAAAGACATGTCATGACTTGTCCTCTGATGCTGGAGGCGGGAAGGCTGTGACATGGGGTGTGGCATGAGGGGTCGGGGTGCTCTAGGTGAGCCACAGGGGGAGTGGGCAGAGGCTGGCCTGGGTCGAACGGTGCCCCTCCAGAAGATAGGTCCATATCCTCATCTCCAGAACCTGTGAACGCGACCTTATGTGGGAAAAGGATGTTTGATAGAATTACGTGAAAATTCTGGAGATGAAGTCCTCTTGGACTACTTAGGGAAGCCCAGCTTCAATGACGAGTGTCCTCATAAGAGATACCCTGAGGAGAAGGCCAGGCAATCACAGAGCCAGAGATAGGAGGGACACAGTCCCAAGCCAGTGACCGCCCGGAGCCACCAGAAGCCGGAAGAGACAAGGAAGGATTCTCCCTGGAGCCTTGGAGGGAGCATAGCCCTGCTGACACATGCATTTCAGACATCTGGCTTCTCGACGGTGAGAGAACGCGTTCCTATCGTTTCAAGCCACCCAGTTGGTGGTCATTTGTTACCGAAGCCCTAGGAAACCAAAACAGGGGAGGTGAGAACTGGCCTATTACAGATCGCTCCACTGCACAGGGTGGCCCTGGGTGGGAAAGGAGGTTCACAGACTGGCAGGGGGCGAATAGAGGGAGAGCCAGGGAGCAGGGCGGCCCAGCGGCCTCGGGCCGGCTCAGGCGGGGCAGGCACAGGAAGGCCTGCAGAGGGCGATGTGGGAGGTGGGCAGAGTCCTAGAGCTCTCTGAGGGGTTGAAAAGATGGGCTCTAGGAGGGGGACTCGGGAAAGGGCACTTTGAGAAGATGGCAGGGCCTGGGAAAGGATGTGGGAGGGGCGGCCAAGAAGGCAGATGGGGAAACCCCCAGAGCTGGTGATTGCTGGAGGCCAGAGGCCCGGGAAGAGGCAGGGCCAGAGGGGGCACAAACCTTGCCAGACGGGTCAAAGATGGACATTTCAATGGCGGGGTCATCCCTGAGGGCTTCGTATGGGCTGGACGGTGGTCAACTGTGCACACTGTTTCTCATGTCGTTCTCCCAACGACTCCATGACAGACTGTGCCCGTTTCACAGATGAGGAAGCTGAAGCCTCCAGGGGAAGTAACACCCAAAGTCAGTGAACTCGCTGGTGCGTGTCAGACCCTGATAGGAAGCCAGGGTCTTCTACTGAGCACCCTGGCCTGCCCTGGGGAGGCTCCCCAGAGTGGGGTGATGAGCGAGCCCTAAAATGGGAGTCCACCGAGGGGCGCAGGGCTCCCTCCACTTCCTGCCCTGCCTGCCTGTCCCTTCTTCCCCGGCCTCGGGAGCTCTGTCCCTCCCACTGTGCTCCAGGTCCAATCTGTCCCTTCTGCGGTCCCGGACCCTGCTGGGCCCAGCTCCAGATCAAAAGACTTCTGTTTCCTGCCTGGCCAAGCAGTTTGCTCTCAAAGCCGCTCTTTGTCCTCCCTTTTTCCAAACAATGTGTTTTTAATCAATTTTATAATAAAACCCAAACTGAATTCTTGAGAACAACAGCAAAGAGAAATAATAAAATCATCCCAGCTCCCACAGCCGCTTGGGCTCAGCCTTCCTCTCTCTCCGAAAACCTACCTCCTCAAGCCTGCAGTTCTGGGTTACCAAGCTGCCTCAGTATCCCCAAACTGCCCCCTCCTCCACTGAGTTTCTCTATCTCTGGAGAGCCATGCCCCCTCCCAACGCCTCTCCCTGCCTCCCACTTGACTCCCCTCCACAATGGTCCCAAAGTGTCCCCAGGAGGGGGCTCTAAAAGGCAAATCTATCTCCAGTCGTGTCTGTTTCTCAAAATCCATCAGGGACTCAGCATCCCCTAGGAGAAGAGCCTACAATCCTCAGCATGGCATCCAAGGCCCTAATGTCCCGTCCTCACCTGCCCCAGCCTGATGCCCCACCATGCCCTTGACCCCTGCCTTTGCAGATGCTGGTCCCTCCACTCAGGAGACCCTCCCTCCACCTGTCCACTAGGGTCATTCAACTCCATCTTCAAGACTCAACCCAAATAGCTCCCCCTGTTCACTGACCCTCTCCTGCCCTTCCCAGGCACAGAGCAGACCTCCTGCCGTCACAGTCGTGTGGAACTTTGTTCCTTCATTCACCTGATAAGTGCCAAGTCTCATGCTGGGCACTGGGGCACAGTGGAAAACAGTACCGACCCAGCCCCCCCACCCTTGGAGTTCACGAGCCCCGCTACTGTTGCCAAGGTAGACCACAAGTCCCCCAGAAGAAGTCCCACCTATATCCCATGGAGCCACGCTTGCTGCCCACGCAGTGTGTGCGCCTTAAACTTGTTTATTGATTGACTGACTGACCAAATGAGTGAATGAATGACCAGAATCCTTTCTCGGTTCACTCTCTGGCTTCTGGGCAGGAACTCTGTTGGCCTCAGGGTTAAAACACCTGCTCACAATAGGTGTTCAGTTCTAGGACACATTGTTCCCCTGAGAGGGGGAGGGTTTGTGGAGAAGGGACCCTGAGGGGTGAGGAAACTGAATGGTCCTGGTCTTTGAGGCTGGAGACCTTGGGAGTCAGCACCCCTCTCCTGCCTACTCCCACACTCTTTCTGAACTCAAGGGGAGATGGAGGCCTTGAAGGGACTGCTCTGGTCCTCAAGGGGCTCCAGCTTGCATGAGGGGACTTGAGGAAGGGCCCTCATTGAGCTGCTCTGGGCTGGTCCCACGTGTCACCCACATGACATCGGGTGCTCCCTGCCAGGGCTCTGCCCAGCAGCCCCAGAGCTTGCAGCGGGGATCAGGAGCACCCAGGGAGCCCACATGGGGTGGGCAGGGCCTAGCTCCTCCCATCTCCCCCTACTCCCTGGCTTTTTTGTATCCTTTTCTTTTTTTTTTTTTTTTAAGATTTTTATTTATTTATTTGACAGAGAGATCACAAGTAGGCAGAGAGGTAGGCAGAGAGAGAGGAGGAAGCAGGCTCCCTGCTGAGCAGAGAGCCCGATGTGGGGTTCGATCCCAGGACCCTGGGATCATGACCCGAGCCGAAGGCAGAGGCTTTAACCCACTGAGCCACCCAGGCGCCCCATATCCTTTTCTTTTTTAAATAGTATTTTACCATTTGGGGATGGTGATTGCTACAAAAATAGTATATGTTTGTTCCACAGTTTAAAGAGTACACAGGTGTATAAGAAAATAAGGGCCGTCTCTCTGCCCTGCCCCCAGCCCTCCTGCATCAAGTTGACTTCCCTGAGAACACTTAACGGTAATCATTTGGCACGTGACTTTCCACTCACCCCAACACTCATGACACCACCCACAAGAGAGTTCTTAGGAGGATGGAACAATTGTAAATGTGTTCCTTTAGCATATGCCTTTTCTTTCTTTACTTAAAAATATCCATAGACATTGCAAGGTAGATATATAGAATTAACTCATTCTTTGTCTAACTGCTGTGTAATGCTTCCTGCGGATGTTCATAATCATTTGTTTAAATGGCATGCTACGGACACCTTGGCTTTTTTATTTTTTTCCTATGACGAAGAATGCCTCAACAAACACCTTGCTACACAACCTTGCATTTTCAAAAAGATTTATTAATTCATTTTAAAGAGGGGAGGCGCAGAGGGAGAAAATCTCAAGCAGGCTCCCCACCAAGCATGGAACCCAATGCAGGGCTCGATCTCACAACCCTGAACCGTGACCTGAACTGAAACCAAGAGTCAGACGCTTAACCAACTGAGCCACCCACGTGCCCCATCCTTACATTTTTTTTTTAAAGATTTTATTTATTTATTTGACAGAGAGAGATCACAAGTAGGCAGAGAGGCAGGCAGAGAGAGAGAGAGAGGGAGAAGCAGGCTCCCTGCTGAGCAGAGGGCCTGATGCGGGGCTCGATCCCAGGACCCTGAGACCAGGACCTGAGCTGAAGGCAGAGGCTTAACCCACTGAGCCACCCAGGCACCCCCCCCCATCCTTACATTTTTAATAGGTCTTGCCATTTTGCTTTCTCAAACAGTCAGAGTAATTCACAAGTACTAGGAGAGCGTCCCCCACACCCTGGCCAGCTCTGGGTGTGGTTAATTGTCTAAACCTTCGCCATTACCCTGAGGAAAATTTGATATCTTATTGTTTTGAAATCATGTTTCCTGACAAAGGCTAAGGTCGAACATCTTTTCATGTATCAACTGGCCTTTTAAATTTCCTCTTCCACAAGTCTTTCTATCTAACCTTTCATCCAATTTTGCATTGCGGCATCTTTATTTTTAAAAATCACCTTGTAGCAACTTTTTAAATGTTACTGATATTCTTTGTTATGTTTGTTGCAAATATTATAGCCCAGTGCAGTTGTTGTCTTTTGCTCTGTGGAAGTTCATATATACTTAAATCATTTTTAACTTTTTATTACAGAAATTTAAAAACATTCTCAAAAGTAGTAAGAACAGTAAAATGAACTCTTAGTGTACCCACCTTTGAGCTCCCACAGTGATCAAGGTAAGGCATGAAATTTTCCTTTTGATATTGCTTGTAGTGGTTTTTGCAATGCAGAGATTTTTGTTTTCACATAGTCAATTTTCTTACTTTCCTTTTGTGACTCCTGGGCTTTGTATAATTCTTAGAAAGGTCATTCCAGTCCGGGATTACTAACAAAACAAAAACAGATTCTTCCACTACTTTTTTTTTTTCTTATTTATTTATTTATTTATTTGACAGAGAGAGAGAGCACAAACAAGTAGGCAGAGCAGCAGGCAGAGAGAGGGGGAAGCAGGCTCCCCACTGAGCAGGGAGCCTGATGTGGGGCTCGATCCCAGGACCCTGAGATCACGAGCCTGAGAGGCTGGACCCACTGAGCCACCCAGGCGCCCCTCTTCTACTACTTCTAAAACATGATTTTTTTTTTTGATTTGTTATTTTTGAAAATGATGACATAGTATTTTTCACATGGAGGACCATAATTTATTTAACCAATCCCCAACTACTGAACATTAAAGTTGCTTCTGATTTTCCCCTATTATAGTTTATTTTGTCTATTTTTTTTTTAAGATTTTAGTCATTTATTTGACAGGCAGATATCACAAGTAGGCAGAGAGACAGGCAGAGAGAGAGGGGGAAGCAGGCTCCCCGCTGAGCAGAGAGCCCGATGTGGGGCTTGATCCCAGGACCCTGAGACCAGACCCGAGCCAAAGGCAGAGACTTTAACCCACTGAGCCACCCAGGCACCCCTGATTTCCCACTATTTTTAATCATGCTGCATCGAGCAGGCAACCCTGACTTCCCCCTGCACCTGGATTATTTCCAAGCAAACCTCAAACATCAAGTCATTTCATCCTCAAATATAGAAAAGTTAAACAATTTTTATATTGTAAAATCTGTTAATCCTCTGGTCTTTTTGCCTCACACTTTTATTTATATTTTGAATAGGCAGCATGTTCACAAGGCTTCACATTCCAAAAGGATGCACGGAAAAATCTGCTTTATATCCTCTTCCCTCACTGCCCCATTCCCCTCCTGGAAAACAACTAGTGTTGTCAGTGTCTTGGGTATCTTTAGAGTCGTTGTTTACCTATGTCAAAGTGAATTATGTGCCTTTTCCTGCTTAAAATACAATTGATAATCTACTTGAACAATTATCTGTTTTATTTTTTTTTTAAATTTTACTTGTTACTTTTATCGCTTAACAGCATGTCTTAGAGATTTTTATAGGTAGCCCCCTAGCTCTTTTTTATAGCTACCTACACTCCTCGTTGCACGGACATACAGGGAGCTCAGTTATCTTGGCTCTGCTGGTGGACGTTCAGGTTCATTCCAACTACAGAGGGCTCTGCAGTGAAAAGCCTGATGCATTCTGCATTTCACTTTTGTGTGAGGCTATCTGTGCGATACATCTCCAGAAGTAGAAGTGCTGAGTCAAAGGGGACGTGTGTTTATAGGTTTGGTAAATATTGCCAAATTCCTTCTATCAGGTTTAAACCAGTTTACACACCAGCCAGCCAGGCGGGAGGGTGTTCCCACCCTTGCAAACCTAGCGTGTTAATAAATTTTGTTGTCTCTGCTGATCAGATAAGAGAACCGCAGTATCTCTGGAGATAAAGTTTTCATTTATCCTTATAAGGGAGTTTTGAGCATCTTTTCACATGTTTAAGAATGCTTTTGAATTTCCCTTTTCCTATGAACTGTTTCTTCATATCCTTTACCTATTTCTCCTTATTTGAGTCATTGTTGATTCATTTAGAAATAATCTGTGGGAGCCCTTTCTATATTAGCGAAATCATCCCTCTGCCTAGGTTATGCCCACCACCCCCACCCCTGCGTGCCCCGCTCCCCATTGAAAGTTTCTCTTTTGACTTGGTTTGTGGCAGTTTTCGCAATGCAGAAATTTTTATTGTTTTATGTAGTCAAATTTATCAGTCTTTTGGGGCTTTAGGTTTTGTGTAATATTTAGAAAGCATTTCTCCACTCTGGGATTTGTGTTTTTGTTTTTAGTTAAAACACAATTTGTTTTTCATGGTAGGGTAGTATTTTGTATGGGAAGGCTGTAATTTATTTAACCAATCACCTGTAGCCGAACATTTAGGCTTTTTCTGATTTTCCTGAATTATAAGTCATATTACAGTGAAAAGCCTTGCCCATAAATATTCTTTAAAAAAAAAAAAAAAGGATTCTATTTATTTAAGAGAGAGACAGAGAGAGCCCAAGCAGGGGGAGGGGCAGAGGGAGAAGGACAAGCAGACTCCCCACTGAGCAGGGAGCCCATCAAGGATCTCCATCCCAGGACCCTGGGATCATGACCTGAGCCCAAGATCATGACCTGAGCCAAAGTCAGAAGCTTAACTGACGGAGCCACCCAGGTGCCCCAAATATTCTATTTCACTGGGCTCAATTCCTGAAAGTGACCTTCATGCTGGTCCCCAAACTGGCCTCCAGAAAGCTGGGCTGCACTTCTGCCCCACAGGCATGTTTACTCCTCCCAAAATGCCCTCGGAGTCTAAGATAGAGCGGCAGGGACCCAGGATGGAAGATTCTCTCCTGGCCTGAGTGGGTCTTTCCTTGGCTTCTCAGCCGTAGAGCAGATAATGTAAAATATGCTGGAGGAGGGCGCGAGGCAGGATGAGACCCGAGAGAGAGAAGGAAAACCCATCCATAGTAGCTGCTGGGGTCTCACTCAGAGCCTACCTACTCTTACTTTACACACACTTCTATAGGCCAGTAAACTTGTGACCTGGCTTTTACAAGCACAGCAACATATTAGGAAGGGGAAGCAAGACGGCTGCTTAGAGGCACCCTGGTCCACTCTCCAGGTTCCAAAGGAAGAGTAAGTGAAAGTATAATAAAATGGAGTCAGAAAGCAACTAGTCTGGACCATGCAGCACAGAGCTTAACTGTCCCACGGATCCCAGTAATGTGTAAGGAGCAGCCGGTTAGATTGGGGGGTCTCTAACTGTGCTCCTCGACCTGACATTCTGGTGGGCATCTTGAATATCATGATAGGCAGAATAATGGCCCCCTTCCCAAAGATGTCATCATCATTGTCGTCGTCTTCTTTTTTAAGATTTTATTTATTTGACATAGTGAGAGAGAGAACAAACAGGGGGAGCTGGAGAGGGAAAAGCAGGCTCCCCGCTGAGCAGGGAGCTCTATCCCAGGACTCTGGAATTGTGACAGGACCCTGGGATCCTGACCTGAGCCGAAGGCAGACGCTTAACCGACTGAGCCACCCAGTCTTCCCAAAGATGTCCTCTTCTTAATCCCCAGAATCTGTGACTATGTTACACTATGTGGCAAAGAGGAATTAAACGTGTCGATCGAATTGAAATCACTAATCAGCTGATCTTAAAATAGGGAGATTATCTTGGCGGACAATGTAATCACATGGATTTCAAAAGTAGGAGCAGGAGGCAGCAGAAGACTTAGTACTACATCCGTACAATGTCAGAAAGACGGGGCCACTGCCAGCTTTGAAGAATGGTGGCAGCCACAAACCAAGGAATGTGGGCGGTCTCGGGAAGCTGGAAGGAGCAAAGGAGTGGATGCTCCCTAGAACCTTCAGAAGGAGGTTCTGTGGACACCCCTGAGTTTAGCCTAGAGAGACCCGTTCTGGATTTGGCTCACGAAAGTGTAAGGTAATAAATGTGCATTGTTTTAAGTTTGTATTAATTTGTTACAGCAGCCAGAGGAAAGGCATAGGAGTATCATCTGGTACTGCCCAGCAGAAGGCAGGCCCTAGAAGAGTGCCCTGCGCTTGGCTGCACAGAGCCCAGAATCCGGACGAGAAGCGTATGCATACTCCTAGCTCTGGTCTTTCTATTTTATTGTTTTAATTTTTAATTTTTTTGCTAAGTCCTTTGCTTCTCTGCATTCTTGAGGATGAAGGTATTACCAAAGTTAAATTACGTCCTGGCAGAATTCATTTATCTGGAACACTCATCTCCAGGCGTTGTTAGGTGGCTTTCTGGATGAGTAGGGCTTTACCCCCACCCCCAGCTCCAAGGGCGAGGCTCCGCGCCCCTCCCTCGGGGGCACGTGCTGTCCAGATGTGGAGGGGCGGGGCGCTGGGGCTGCGGGCCCCAGCGGGGCGCGCTCGGGGGGGTGGGCGCAGGGGACCGGGAACCCAGGGCGCTTCCAGGCGGCGCGCCCCGGCCAGCGGCGGAGCGGCTCCCCACCCGCCGGGGGCTCCGCGGAGGCTGCGGGGGGGCGGGCGGGCGCGGGCCGGGTCCGGGCGGAGCTGTGGGCGGGAGGCTTGAAAGGGGTTAACCCCGAGGAGTAGTGGTCGGGTCGGGTTACTTCCCTTTAAAAAGACGGGGAAAGGAGGAGTCAGGCCCTAGTGGGGCAGTGTCGGTGGTGGCCCGACTCGGCGGCGGCGTCGGGGAGGAGGCTCCCGGCCGGCCCGGGGCGCGCGGCTCTGCGGCGACAGGCAAGTGGAGAGCGTGGCGGAGGGGCTGCGGGCGCAGGGGGTCGGCGGCGGGGGCGCGGCTGCGGGGCGGCAGCCGGAGTGAGCGAGGGCCCCGGGCGCAAGCGCGAGCAGAGAACCCCACATCTGCTGCCCACGCCCCCTCCCCAGACGGGTACACTGAGGTCCAGGGAAGAGCGAAGCGAAACTTTCTTCTTTTCTATTCTTTTCTCCTGTCCCTCGTCCTCCTCCTCGTCCTCTTCTTTCTTTCTTTCTTTGACAGACAGAGATCACAAGTAGGCAGAGGCAGGCAGAGAGAGAGGAGGAAGCAGGCTCCCTGCTGAGCAGAGAGCCCGATGCGGGGCTCGATCCCAGGACCCTGAGATCATGACCTGAGCCGAAGGCAGCGGCCCAACCCTCTGAGCCACCCAGGCGTCCTTGTCCTCTTCTTTTTACGGAAGTTTCTTCCTAAGTGTAGAACCGGTTCCGAAACAACACGTTGTTCTAGGTTTAGGCGGGACAGATGCGGGAGGAACCCGGACGCTGCCGCAGGGACGGAATGAGGTCTCGCCCCTGCCCCAGGCTGGGGAGGGGTTTGCTGGGGTCAGACTTCTTCGTTCCACCTGCGGCCCGGGGGGCCCTTCCCGGGGGGCCCTTCCCGGGGGCTTCGTCTTTAGCTCCTTGAGTTTCTCCCGCTCCCTGTTCTGCCGGAGGCCGGAGCCTGATCACCTCCTCAGCCAGCTTCTTGGGTCGCTTCTCGGCTCAGGAGCAGGTGCCTGCGGCCCCTACCCCAGACCCCAGCACCACGAGTGAGAGGAATTCTTTTGGAGAGATCCCGCTGTGATCTTGTGGCCTCCGAACCCGCTTCCCTATGGAGCCTCGGAGTCTAAGGCTAGAAGGAAGCTGCTCCCATCTCGCTGATGGGGAACAGGCCCAGCTGTGTGAGGCAGCCCAGCCCCCATCCTGGGTTCCCACCACCCCACCCCAGCCCCTGGGGGCAGCTCCTTGCCACGCCCACGTCCCTAAGTCAGGTCCTCCAGCCCCTCTGCTGGAGTTTTACTGCTCAGCGTTGTGAGGAGAGAGTGGGGATCCCTACACTGGAAGGGGCCCGGGGATCGGTATTGGCTGTAGTTCTTGGGCTTGTGGCTCGGGTGGAGGGTCCAGAACCCCTTGTTGGGTGCTGCTGGCCAGTCTGAGAGGGGCGGCAGGGACGGTGGGCCAGCTGCTCACACTGAGGCCCCTCGGTGCCTTTGTCCACACTGACAGCCATCGCCACTTTCCTGGCGCACCCTAGGTATCTGTCACCAAAGGCCCCACAGGGGCTCCAGCTGCACCCGTGGAAATAAGGCCAGGGTCCTCCACGGGCCTGTGTCTGGCACCAAGCCCCAACGTAGCCCTCCTGCCAGGAAGTTCCACTTCCTAGAACCACTCCCAGCTTTCAGTGCTATGAGGCATGGAGCTCAGAGCCCGTGGGCAGAGCCCCCAAGCTGGCTTCCATCGGAGTTTTTGTTTCTTGGCCATTCCCTACAACAGCGTTTTCAGGGCCATGACCTTCAATGTCCCTTAAAATTCAGAAGAGAGGAGCATCTGGGTGGCCCAGTCAGTTAAGCGTCTGACTCGATTTCAGCTCAGATCATGATCTCAAAGTCCTGAGATCAAACCCCATGTCAGCTCTGTGCTGAGCGTGGAGCCTGCCTGGGATTCTCGCTCCCCGGCCTCTCTCTGCCCCCTCCACCCCCGCTCTGCCCCCCGCCCACACATGCTGTCTCTCTCAAAATGAAAGTAAATAAAAATAAAAATTCAGAAGGGACACACAGTCCCCCTAGAAGATGATCAGACCCTTCATCCTGCCCAGATCTGCCTTTGTAACTTGCTATTGTGAGTTGTTATGCTAAAAAGTGTTTTGCCTCCTCCAGTGCCCAGGAGAAAAGGGAGGGTGGGGTGGGAGAACGTTTTATGAGTTTTATGAGGTTGGGACGGTGTGCGTGTAGTTAAGCCTGTAGAAGCTGCCATTAACCAGCTGTGTGACCTCGGGCAAGTCCCTTCATCTCCCTCTGCTTCGGTTTCCTCAGCAGCCCGCTGGTGGTGATGACCCGGGTGGGGCCCATAGTAGGTGCTCAGTTGCACAGATGGGAGGTGCCAGGCAAGATCCACAGCCCAGAACAGCCCCGGCCCCTCCGCGGCTGGCGTCCTGCTGCCGCCGTCCAGCCCACCAGGGCCTCTCTGCTCCTTCCCTCCCGAGAGCGCTGCTTTGGCTTAGAAATCCACAGCAGAGCTAACTAACTTCCCATCAGAGCCTTCTGAGGTTCTCACAGGACGGAGGATGTCGGATGCTCCCACAGGAATCACCCTGGGAGCTGGCCCACGCCCAGGCTCACGCAGCTGTGGTTGGAGGGCTCGGAAGCTTGGGAGTAGGCCAGCGGCTTGAGGGGCCAGAGTGTGTCCTATGCTGGAGCCCCAGCCTCACCCCCCACCTCCCGTCACTGTTCCTTCACGACAGACAGATGGGCTGCAGGTTGTCCCCTAGACCCCAGCCTGCTCAGCCTTGCAGGGGACAGGGGGCAACGGAGTGAGTGTTAGGTAGCAGCTTACCAGGGGTCTCTGAGGAGTCTGGATCGCACCCGACTGTGAGTCCCAGGCTCTCCCCAGCCACCCCCACGCCGCCCCAGGCTCCTGGCTTTCCTGTGTCGGAACAGAAGGCAATCTGTGCCCCTGCCTCTGAGACAAAGGTGCCTTTTCTTGTTCGGTTGATGTCTCCTACATGTGTGGCGATCTGTGCCTTCAATATTCTCCAAGTTGTCAAACTTATCTTTTTTTTTTTTTTTTAATTTAGAACTTTTGTTCTCTAAACCAAAACATAGACGGGCAGAAATATATAAACCCACAGAAAGGCTGCTTTGGTTGCGAAGGGGCTGGAGGTACTCAGCTTCTCCCTCATCAAGAGAGTCACGGTAAAAGGGACACACGTATTTTGCTCACCTGCACAAAGGTCCCACAGCAAAGACAGCCCACAGGGGACACCACCAGCCTCAGAACCAGACAGGGTGGGGCAATGATTTCCAAAGTGAGTGTAGTGGTCCAAGATGATTTTGGAGACTACCTAGTCTCCAAATAGTTTTTTTTTTTTAAAGATTTTATTTATTTATTTGACAGATGGAGATCACAAGTAGGCAGAGAAGCAGGCAGAGAGAGAGGAGGAAGCAGGCTCCCCGAAGAGCAGAGAGCCCGACTCGGGCCTCGATCCCAGAACCCCGGGATCACGACCCGAGCCGAAGGCAGAGGTTTAACCCACTGAGCCACCCAGGCGCCCCTCCAAATAGTTTTTTAAATCAATAATCATTCATTAAAATGTATACAGGAAAAATTATAACTTAATGCATCTGAGTTCCTGCTAATTATTGCTCCGAAAGAGAGTAAATAGATTGACTTAAAGAAAAATATTGGGGGGCCTGCGTAGCATAGTCAGTTAAGCCTCCAACTCTTGATTTTGACTCAGGTCATGCTCTCAGGGTCGGGAGATGGGGCCCCGTGTCGGGCTCCCTGCTCAGCGTGGAGTCTGCGTGAGATTCGTTCCACACCCCCTGTCTCCTCTCTCCTTCTCCTTCCACTCATGCGCACTGTCTCTGTCTCTCCCTCAAAAAATAAAATCTTAAGAAAAAGAAAAATCTTAAGTGAATAATACACAAGAGGATCACAGATATGGCAAAAGTCACAAAGGCGATTTGTGTCTATGATCCAGAAGCCCAAGAAGGAGTGTGGGGTCTAGGGGGGTATCGGCCCCCAGGATTAAGGGTCTGAACTAGGGCGAGTTCCATCTTGAACCGACTGGCTCATTTTCTTATCGATGCCTCCATTCCATCCGCATTGTTACCTGCCTGCTGTGTGCTAGGTGCTTTCCGGGTGTGGGGGATACTGTCCCCATGGTGCTCAGAGTCTTGAGGGTGCTGGGAGGGCTGTCCTGGGACAGCAACACTGCAGTGAGCCTCCAGGATGATGGGTACGGGAAACACAGAAGCTTTCCAGACCCAAAGAGCCACTTGTTGCTGGTGGGGAAGGGGTTGCAGTATGCGGCTAGAAGGGGGAGAATGTGGTAGGCTTGAGGAAGAGAAAGAGGCTGGAGGGCAGAGTGCAGAGGGTGATGGAAAGAAAGCTTGAGATAAGACTAGAGAATCTTGGAGGGCTGGATCATGCCAGGCCTAAAGGCCATGGCAAGGATTGTGTACATGGTCATTCATTTAGCCAGTATTTACTGGACTCTTGCCCTGTGCTGGTAACCGAGGGACTTACAAAATTAGGGTCTTCCTTTAAGGTGCTTGGGTCTAGTGGCAGGCTTTGAATACATAGATGGTGTAGTCCTAAGTGCTGCGATAGAAATGTGAAACAGGCCAGGGAAGCACAGAGGGGAGAGGAGTCACCGTGCATGAAAAGGCCGTGACATTTGAGATGGGTTTTGAAGGACGAGTAGGAGTTTGACAGGAGGGAGAGGAAAGGCATTCCTAGTAATAGAAACAGGACGAGTAAAGGCACAGAGGCATGAAAAGGCCCAGCAGGTTTGGGGAAATGGCTGAGGCTGGAGGCACAGTAGGCATTGGGAAGAGGAGAGGGCAGATGGTCAAGTTCATGGAAGGTCTTCAGACTCAAGACTGAGGTTTTATTCTGCAGGCAGTGAGGAACTGGAGGCCGTTTAGCAGGAAAGGAAGAGCCTTCTGCTGAGGTGTGTGGTAAGCCTGGGGTTGCCCGCCACTACACACCGGGGTGTGAAGATAGCAGCTCTGAAGCTAGAGCATGCCTCTCACTGTGCCCCTCAGCCTGAGCTGGCCTGGTGCCCAGAGCAGGGACCCCTTATTACAGGGCGATGAGCTGCCTGCTGCGCCAATTTTGAAAACTAGAGGCTCTTTCCAAAAGAGTAAAGATTCCAGCCAGCTGGGCCTGTGGTCTGCATCCAAAACAAACAGGAAGAGACCACAGTGGGCCAGGCAGGGCCTCTGTCTTTATTTGGAGAAGGGATCAGGCCAAGTGGGCTTGTGGGCCTTTCTGCTTCAGAGGTGGGGGGCTGCAGGCCCATCAGGGACAGACTGAAAGAAATTTGGTTTAGGGGGACACGTGGCTCTGGGGGCCAGCCTATGGGGTCGCTATAAAGATAGCCTCCTTAGGCCAGTCCTGGCCCTGATGATAGACGGGGAGCACATGCCACATCACCCTTGGGAGCCACTGTCCACTGTGTCACCATGCCCAAGCTGGAAACTTCTCTTGGGCACTCGGCTTCCTATGAGTATCCTTGGGTGCCAGCCCGGGCCTGATGAGGGTGGGTCCTGGCCACCACGGTGGAAAGTCCACACCGGCCAGCCCAGGGCCCCGTAGGCAGGTCTCTAGAGAGAAGGAAAGAAGCGCCAAGGGCTCAGAACACCCTCAGTCTGAAGCATGGGCGCTACGGATTCCCCCAAAGACCTCACCTCTGCCAGCCCAAAGACAGGTGGCAGTCATTCATTCTTGTGGTTACATGTGAACGAATTCATCTATGCGTGCATTCAGTGTATACGTGCACTCACTTCCCAAGCGTTCACGCAGCTCAGGGGAAGGCAGACCCGAGCCAGGGCCGGGAGTGGCAGATGAACAGGAGCTTACAAGCTGATGGAGCCGACCCAGGTGAGCCCTGAGATAGAGTTGGCTCGAACCAGAACACTGCTTGTCTGCCATGGTTGGAGGAAGGTTCCTAGGAGGGGGCAGGCAGTTCTCCCAGGGCCAAAGTGGGAGCAGGGACAGGGTGGAAATGGGCAAGAAAGACTTGAAGAAGCAGTGATTCAGGTATGTGTGCGTTCACTCAACAACTACGCATTGAGCACCTGCTATGTGCCGGGCACCATGACGGGCTGGTGAGCGGAAGCAGCCAAGGGCCCGTTCTCGTGGGGACTGCAGTTGCTGGGGGAGACAGACGGGACTCAAGTCTTCACCACACGGATCAAACGGAAAACTGCACTGAGTTACAGGGCTTCGACAAAGAGGTTTGTGGTACTAATGGAACTAATAGGGACTTGACCTGGCCAGCGAGGGCTTCTCTGAGAAAGAATGGAAGGATGAGTAGGAAATAACTAGGGAAAGAAGGTGCCCCTGCCCAGCCTACTGACCTTTGCTTGTGTGAGCCCTGGATCACATGCTGATCCAGTCAGCGGGAACAGCATGTGCAAAGGGCCTGTGGCAAAGAGAGTGGATGAAGACCAGAGAGGCTGGACCACTGGGACAGAAGGGAATGTGGTGAAAATGAGGCTGGGAAGGGGGGTAGGCTGATGGCAGGCTGAACTTGTCTGGATTTTATGAGCAAAAAGGAAGTTTTTGGGTTTTTTTATTAAAGATTTTATTTTTAAGTCATCTCTATCCCCATCGTGAGGCTTGAACTCATGTCCCTGAGATCAAGAGTGGCGTGTTCCACTGACCGAGCCAGCCAGCTGCCCTAGGAAGGTTTGAAGCCGATCCAGTTCTTGTGGCAAACAGGTTTGAGGGGGCCTGAGTCAAAGTGGTGAGTCCATGAGGGCATAGTGGAGTCTGTATGAACAGGGAGAGTGACTTTGACCAAGGACATGGTGAGAGCAGGGATGGGGGCAGAATTGGATGTGGAAGTCAGGGTCAGGAGGTGTCCAGGTCTGAGACACTGGACTGCTGGGTGGGAAGAGCGATAATGAACATTATTTTATTAAGTATGAGAAATCATGTCTTCATTTCTACTAAGGATAGGAAAAGAGGCCATGGCTGAGCTCTGGGTATGGAAGAAGGGAATAGGGACGCCTGGGTGGCTCAGTGGGTTAAAGCCTCTGCTTTCGGCTCGGGTCATGATCCCGGGGTCCTGGGATGGAGCCCCGCATCGGGCTCTCTGCTCAGCAGGGAGCCTGCTTCCCTTCCTCTCTCTCTGCCTGCCTCTCTGCCTACTTGTGATCTCTGTCTGTCGGATAAATATATAAAATATTTTTTTTAAAAAAAAAGGAAGAAGGGAATAATGATGTATAGGTTGTGCTCTGTGATATTTAATATGTTCTCTTGTTCAATCTGGGCAACAAAGCTGAGAGATAAATACTGTTACCTATTCGTGAGGAGCGAGCTCTCAGCAAGGTACCTGCTCAAGGTCACAGCTGGGAAAAGGTGAAACCTCCACCAGCCTCCTGTCTTTAAAAAAAAAAAAAAAAAGGCAGAACACCTTCTTTCTTTCTCCTCCGCTGATAGCTGAGCTAGAGCTTTTTGGCAAGAAGGGGTGAGAGGGGGAACCTGAACGAACTCCTGCCCTGGAGGAACGCAAGGGACTCTGAGACCCTGTCCCCAGGGCTTGGATTGTCTGGACGTGCCAGATCCAGCCACAGGGGTGACCCACGCCGCTCTTGACCTGAGCCAGAAACTGACTCTCTCCTCTGCATCTCCCACCTCTTCCTGCTCCTGCGAGGTCCTTCCCTGACTCTAACCTCAATCCTCCCGCTTCTGTCCCCACTGTCCCAGCACGCAGGGGGATCAGTGCCACCCAGCCCCGCTCCTCCCTCTACCTGCTGCCCGCCCTTCAGCCCTCTTCATGCAGCCCGTAACTGGACACTGTTTGCTCCCCAGCAGGTGCCCTGGCACACTGTGTCTGGACCTCCTCCTCTCTGGAGCCTGAGCAGAGGGTGCCCCTGCCCAGCCTACTGACCTTTGCCTGTGTGAGCCCTGGTTAATTTTTGCCCAGGCTGTGGGCTGTAGGGCTCCTCCCCCCCCCCCCCCCGTCCCCTCAGGGATATAAGTCTGGCCCGAGGCTGCCTTGCTCCTCGCCATCCTGAACCTCCCCTAGCCCCCACCCTGCCCTCACCATGGCCAAGGGCTTCTACATTTCCAAGACTTTGGGCATCCTGTTCATCATCCTGGGCGTGGCGGCCGCATGCACCATCATCGCTCTGTCCGTGGTGTATGCCCAGGAAAAGAACAAGAACACCGGGAGCTCCGCCGACGGCTCCACAGCTGGCCCCGCGAGCTCCACGAGCCCCACGAGCCCCACGAGCCCCACGAGCCCCACGAGTCCCGCGAGCCCCACGAGCCCCACGAGCCCCACGAGCCCCACGGCCACTGGGTTCCCCACTACAGCCACCACCTTGGACCAGACCAAACCATGGAACCGTTACCGCCTCCCCAAGGCTCTGATTCCCAGCTCCTACAATGTGACGCTGCGGCCGTACCTCACCCCCAACAGCGACGGCCTGTACACCTTCAGCGGCACCAGCACCGTGCGCTTCTTGTGCAATGAGTCCACCAACGTCATCATCATCCACAGCAAGAAGCTCAACTACACCAACATCCAGGGGCAGAGGGTGGCCCTGCGGGGTGTGGGGGGCATCCAGGCCCCCGCCATCGTCAGCACCGAGCTGGTGGAGCTCACTGAGTACCTGGTGGTGCACCTCCGGGAGCCGCTGCAGGTCAACAGCCAGTACGAGATGGACAGTGAGTTCCAGGGGGAGCTGGCCGACGACCTGGCGGGCTTCTACCGCAGCGAGTATATGGAGAACGGTGTCAAAAAGTAAGTAGCAGTGGGGTCTGTCTGCTTGGTGGGGGCAGGTCCCCGATCCGAGGCGGAGCTGGATCCTGGGGGCCAGGGAAGGGCTTGGATTGCAAGTCTTGGAACCTGGAGCCTCTTGCTGGCCCCTGACTCCATCCCAGGTGCTAGGGGAGCAGCCCCTCACCTGGGGGCTTCCGTACCCCACATTGGGGAGTCAGGGGCGAGTGGTAAAAGAGCCTCTTGGACAGATAGGAAAACTGGGGCTCAGGGGAGAGAAACTTGCCTGAGGTCTCCTGGCTAATATAGGGATGGAGCCTGCCGGGACTTTGACCCTGACTCCTGAAGGAGCTCTGCTCTCCCCGAGGAGCTGGCCTGTCAGGGCCCAGAGGCTTCCTGGGGGAGACGGGGAGGGCAAGGATGCGTCTGGAGCAGCCTTTCACGCACCCCTTCCCCTGCACGCCTGGCAGCACCCTGAAACCCCCACCCCGCCCGCCCTCACGGGGCGTGAGCGTTCCCCCGGCACACGCTCTGACGTCCTGGTTTGGGCAGGGTGATCGCCACGACACAGATGCAGGCTGCGGACGCCCGGAAATCCTTCCCGTGCTTCGATGAGCCAGCCATGAAGGCCACGTTCAACATCACCCTCATCCACCCCAGCAACCTCGTGGCCCTGTCCAACATGCTTCCCAGAGGTGAGTGGGTCTGTCCTGGGGCCGCACGGCCTTGGGAAGGAGGCACCCCAGGGCTAGGATTTGGAGCAGGGGAGGGGAGGCATCCCCGTGAATTCCAGTGCTCCCTGCCCAGGCCCCAGTGTCCCTCTTACGGGAGATGCCAGCTGGAGCGTCACGGAGTTTGAAACCACACCTATAATGTCTACTTACCTGCTGGCCTACATCGTGAGCGAGTTCAGGAATCTGCAGATGGTAGCACCCAGTGGCGTCCTGGTAAGAAGCTGGGCTCACTCGTCCTTCCCTTTCCCCAGGATTGGCCCCGGCCCGAGGGATAGTCTTGTTCTAATTCATTCCCATCTCTGCCCCTGAGTTGTTTGTTAGACCAGTGTTCGAATCCCAGCGCTGAGTGTCTTGGACAAGTGTCTTAAGTTTTGGCCGTCGGTCTCTGCAGCTGAATGTTCGCTCTCTTCTCATGAAGGGGGTTCCCAACCCTGGGTGTCAGGCAGACGGCGGCCATGACCACTGTTATTCCCAAAGCCTCCTCCCTAGGACTCTGAGCCCCTCAGAGACACCCCCCAACCTCTCCTCTGCTGCCCATGCCTCTCAGTTTAACCTAGTCGGTGTCCTCACTAGCCGGCTGGCCCCTGGGGCCCCGCCCATCTGCACCGGGTCCCAGGAGGGGCCTCTGACCTACCTCCATCCTCTCTGCAGATTCGAATCTGGGCTCGGCCCAGTGCGATCAACGAGGGTCATGGAGCTTACGCCCTGAGTGTGACAGGCCCCATCCTCGACTTCTTTTCTGCACATTATGATACCCCCTACCCACTCAACAAATCTGGTGAGTGAGGGGCCTTGTGGTGGGGACAGAAGATGGGGCACCCCACCCAGAGGCCAGCCTGCCAATGGCCTTGCCTCCACAGACCAGATCGCCTTGCCTGACTTCAACGCTGGCGCCATGGAGAACTGGGGGCTGGTGACCTACCGGGAGAGCGCCCTGCTCTACGACCCGCTGTCCTCCTCCACCGGCAACAAGGAGCGGGTGGCCACTGTGATTGCTCATGAACTGGCCCACCAGGTAGCCTCCCCCATCCCAGGGAGGGCGGAGAAGTGAGTGGGGGGCTCTGGGAGGAGAGGGCATAAGCCCTAGGCAGCTGCGAAGGGAGGAGGGTCCCAGCTGACAGGATAGCTGAGGGGAGTCACGGTGATGCCAGCCAAGTCCCGGCCAGCACCTGGCACATGGGGGACACTCGGTGAAGGGGAGTTCTGGGTACTGTGAGTGACCTTCCCTCCCCAACAGTGGTTTGGGAACCTGGTGACCTTGGAATGGTGGAATGACCTGTGGCTGAACGAGGGCTTTGCCTCCTACGTGGAATACTTGGGCGCCGACTATGCAGAACCCACTTGGAATCTGGTGAGCCGGGGACCCTGGGCGCGGCGTCGGCGGGCCCCCCACCCCGTCGCCAGGCGGGTCTCCTGATGAGCACCGGGGATTTGCAGAAAGACCTCATGGTGCTGAATGACGTGTACCGTGTGATGGCCATAGACGCGCTGGCCTCCTCCCACCCTCTGTCCTCGCCTGCCAGTGAGATCAACACGCCGGCCCAGATCAGCGAGGTGTTCGACTCCATCTCCTACAGCAAGGTACGGAGGCAGCGGCGGGCGGGCAGAGGCTGCGGGGACGCGGCCCACAGAGCCGGGCTCTGGGAGCGTGCGCCCTGTCCCGCTCTCTGAGAGCCCCTCCCCTTCCCCAGGGAGCTTCAGTCCTCAGGATGCTCTCCAGCTTCCTGACGGAGGACCTGTTCAAGAAGGGCGTGGCGGTGAGTACCCTCGGCCGGCCGCGGGGGTGGGTTTCCCCAGCCCCTGCAGTGTGTCCCGGAGCCCCTGCCTACCCAGGGGTTCAGTGGGAGAGGCTGGAGAGCACCAGCTTTGCCTTCATTGTGGCCTTTCTTTCTGCAGTCCTACCTCCACACCTTTGCCTACAAAAACACTGTTTACCTGGACCTGTGGAACCACCTGCAAAAGGTCAGTAAGAGCCAGCCGCCCGCGGCCGTTCTCTGGGGGTCCTGAGATGCTGTAAGTCTCGGGGGGTGGGCGCAGCACGTGTGGGAGAGGATGTGTCCAGCTCCATGGCTTCCCAGCCCAGGCGGGTCCTCTGAAGCCTTGGTTGCTCATCTGTAAAATGGGTGCAGCGAGGGCTCCTCGAAGGAGGTGTTTGGAGACCATGGGTCAGGACCCCAGGCAGGCAGCTTGCCTCCCCGCCACAAACCGTAGTGAGCTCCATGACGGGAGCCCAGGAGCACCCCTATGAGCCAGCCCACACGGTTCCTGAGCCCTCCTCTGCCTGGAACTTTGGAGCCAGTCATTCTACCTACTCAGCACTCCTGGCTGCCCTGTGCCCCAGCGGGCCCCTCCCAGGCCTGACTCTGCACACTCCGGCAACCCCAGCACCAGCTTTGACCTTCTCGCCCTGCCCTGCCTTGCATTCCTGTCCACTCAAACCCCACGCAGCCCTGTCTGTGGGACAGACCCTCTGACCACCCCGCCTCCCTTCTCCCCTCCCTGCCTCTCCTAGCGCTGGAGTCTGCACACTGCCGTCTTCCCATCAGTTCCCCTCCCTTACAGCAGCCCGACTGACCCCTCCAGAGTCCCAAGCCCAGTCCAGCAGGGAGGGGAGACCAGGGCCTTGGCAGGGAGTCACAGCTGGGCTCCAGCACCCTTCTGGCTGGTCTCCAGGCCAACTTCTCTCTGCCAGGAGCCTGGTTGGGCCGTCTCCCCAACATTCCCCTCCCCGGACTCCCCACAACCTGCTGACAGGGGGCACCTCACTGCCTCCACACCCACTGTCTTCAGTGTCTTCACTGAAGACACTTCACTTCACTGTCTTGCCTCAGTCTCTCCCTCCTTCCTCTCCTGCAAAGCTGAGCCCTCCTCCACGCCAGGTGCCCCTCCACCTCCACCCCTCCCTCCCACTCCCTCTGTCCCCGAGCCCCCTCTCTCTGCAGCCTCTCCCGGCTCCCCTCCCTGCTCAGCTTCTGCCCTTCTGACGCTCTTCTTCCTCTTCCCTGTCTTTATTTTCTCACTTATTAGCAGATGTTGACTTCTTGCCATTATTACAAAAGCTACGCATGTGCGCGAAAACATGAAAAAAACCTGAGAAGACAGTAGAGAGCACCCTAAGCCCGTCCCCAAACCACCCAGACTCACCCACTCGCTCGCTCTGTACCCTGCCTGCTCCTGGCCCTCCTGGCCTCCTCTAGGGTTGTTCACTCTGGGCAACCCCCCCCCGACAATACGAACCTCACCTTGGGCCCCAGAAGCCCCAGAAGTGGCAGGAGTGGGGAGCCCACCTAGATTTGCAGCGCACCAAACGCCTGGCAGTTCTCAGCTGGCCCAGCCCCGGGACCCAGCCAGCTCCTGCCTCCCTGCGGGGTGGCACTTCCGGAGCGAGGCAGGAGGGGGCGCTCCGCTGACTGCCGCCCCTGCGGCTCTGCCCCAGGTTGTAGACGATCAGACAGCCATAAAGCTGCCTGACTCTGTGCGCGCCATCATGGACCGCTGGATCCTGCAGATGGGCTTCCCCGTCATCACCGTGGACACCGCCACGGGCACCATCTCCCAGCAGCACTTCCTCCTCGACCCCGAGTCCGTTGTCACCCGCCCCTCAGAGTTCGAGTGAGTGGAAGGGGTCACCGACGCAGGCGAACTAGGGAGGGCTCCGAGGGCCAGTGGCCGTGGCGCCCCTTGGCCATCTCACGTCCAGGAGTGCCGCGATTCCGGCCCCGGTGGCCGGAGACAGGCTCTCCCTCTGTGGCCAGGAGGATGGGAGTGCTCGGTGCGGCAGCGGGGCAGACGCGGAGAGCCCGACCCGGCTGCTCTTCCCTGGCCGTGCCAGGAGCTGCTGTCTCTCACCGCCTGGTCTCCGGGGGCTCTCGTTGCAGCTACCTGTGGATCGTGCCCATCACGTCTGTCAAAAATGGCACACAGCAGGCGGACTACTGGCTTCCGGGAGTTGAACAGGGTAATCCAGCCCTGTCCCAGCAGACGGCGGGCCCACCCCATACCCCCAGCTCCTGGCCCACGTTCTGGGGGCTACGGGCAGGCCTCGGGGGCAGCTTCCTTTGTTATTTCATTCAACAAGTGGAGCTGAGTACTTCGGTTCTAAGCTCTCCTCTGCTGTTGCCCAGCTGTGTGACTCTGGGCGAGTTACCATCCCTCTCTGGTCTCTATTTCCTCATCTATAAAATGGGGCCGAGAACAATATCTGCCCCACTGAGTTGTGTGGGGACTAAAGAAGAGAATGTATATGAAATGTTTAAAACAGCACATGGCATATGTGTGAACAGCCCTGCTCTGCCAGCAAGTGAGGAGACCAAGCTCGAGGCAGTTCCTCCTCGGCCTAGGCCAGAACTGCAGATGAAGAGAAGGAAGATAAGCAGCTAGAACTTCCCAGAGCTATGTTGAGTACTTTAACAGAGGCATGTGGCCTGTGGGCTGCTGCGGGATAGGAAGCCAGGAATAAGAAAGAGTCAGCTTTGTGGAGAGGTGAGGGAAGGCTTCCTGGAGGAGGCGAGCAGGGTCTTAGAGGAAGGGAAAGACTGAGCCAGGCTCATGGCGGCAGAGGACATAGCAAGTGCAAGGCATAGAGGCAGGAGAGAATGGTAGGGACTGTGACTAGGGCAGAGGTGTGTCCTCCAGGTGAGGCTGGTTCCTGAGGTCCCTGCAGGCTGTGAGGCACAGCGGCTGTGTCCTCGGGCCAGGAGGAGCCGGGGCAGGCGGGAAGTCGGCAAGGACCACCTCTGTGGAAGGACCCCTTCTGGCTGCCAGAAGAAAGACTGGAAGGGAGGGCTGAGAGGGCCAACCCTGGAGGGGTTGACTGGCAGGGACAAATCGTCTGGGCTTCCCCCTCAGTGACTGGGGCGCGCTGGAGATGTTCATAAGCCCAGAGAGGATGAGGAGGGCCACAGCCTGGGGAGCTGAGTCTGAGTGGCCCGGGGGTATGGGGATGGAGATGTCCAGGCAGCGGTCCCTGGCCAACCCACGGTAGAGTTTGGCCCGGCAGCCCCGTCCCGTACCCCTCCTTCTCTCCTCTCCTTGGCATTGCCCAAGGCTTGAGGGCCGGCCGGTGCCGGGCTGTGTGGGAGGCTGCTCTCGTCGAGGCCTGGAGAGAGGCAGGCCAAGGGTCAGCCTGTGGCCTTCCGGGCAGCCCCACCCAGCTCCCGTCTCTCTCCACAGCCCAGGATAACCTGTTCAGAACCACAGGTTCTGGTGAGTGGGTCCTGCTGAACCTCAACGTGACGGGCTACTACCTGGTGAACTATGATGAAGACAACTGGAGGAAGATCCAAACTCAGCTGCAGACAGACCTGTCGGTGGGTGTCTACAGCCCCGCCCCATACGCTGCCCCAGGCCCCGGGCCCAAGATGGCGCCCCAGACTGCCGGGCCTGCCCCCACTACCAGCCTGAGGTGACGCCCTCTGTTGCCCCTTCTAGGTCATCCCTGTCATCAACCGGGCTCAGGTCATCCATGACACCTTCAACCTGGCCAGGTGAGTGCCCCCTTCTTCCTTGGGCCCAGCCTGGCTCAGGCCTGGTGACTTCAGCAAGTGCTGTTCCGTCACGAGAGCTGGTGCTCTTCCTCTCGGCCTTACCGTCCCAGGCACAGGGCGGCGGGCTCCCCAGGCTTCTGTACACCCGCCCTGGGCCCCCAGATAATCATCGGAGACTCAGTTTGAGTATTTACCTCAGGCCACATAGGAGTGGCCCCTGACAGCCAGACACAGGCCCGTCCCCTCTAAAACCACTCTAAACGGGCTTTTCCTGAGGACTAACAGTGGGCCAGGCGGTCACACTAGGCACTCAGAGAATCTGGGAAGGCCAGGACAGGAGAGAGGCAGCACCTACTGTGTTCCCCGCAGGTGCTAAGCCGATTTAAGTGATGTCCCCCATAGACACGGACGTTTATGAACCAGATGTGTGCACACGGCCTGAGAGGGAGGGGGGCGGAAGGCGCAGAGGGCCAGACAAGTCAGAGAAGAGGTAGGCAGAGCACAGGTTTCCACCCTTATGAATCTCTGCTCTGTGGCCTTAGGCAAGTCACTTGACCTCTCTGAGCCTCAGTTTCCTATTTGTAAAATGGGGACGGTATGTGATTGGCTGCCAGTGAGGGCGGGGCCTGAGCTGGCCTCGTCTGTGGTGCCGGCCAGCGTCCACTCGCAGTGAGTACTGGGGCTCTGGGACCTTACGTTCCACAAAGGGGTTGGAGTTCCCTCCGTGGGGCTGGACTTACTTGAGCTCCTCTGTTTGTCCCCAGTGCCCAAAAGGTCCCCGTCACCCTGGCGCTGAACAGCACTCTCTTCCTGAACCAAGAGAGAGAGTACATGCCCTGGGAGGCCGCCCTGAGCAGCCTGAGCTACTTCAAGCTCATGTTCGACCGCTCTGAGGTCTACGGCCCCATGAAGGTACAGAGGGGCGTGGCAGGATTCAAGGACCCTTGGGTCTAGTGCCTGAAATTGCACCATCAGGGAGTTCACGGAAATGCTCTCTGGAGTGGTGGACCCTTCAGAATGCCACGACGCCGGGTTCTTTGCCAAGAGCAGCCTGGGCAAGGTGGTGAGAGGCATATGGGGTGAAGGGAGCAGGTGCCGACGAGGGGAGCAGGTTGGGGAGGGCAAAGGAAGGACACGGACTGCTAGCGAAGTTTGCTGTTTGGGAAGTTAGCACTGACAGAAGGCACAGAAGAAGCCGCTGCTCGGAGCTGGGAGGCCTGTCTTTTACCAGCCATGTGGCTTCAGCCAACTCTCTTCAGCCCCAGCGCACTGTTCCCTCTGTGAAGTGAGCAGGCCCGTACCTGCCAAGCCCAAGGGCGGGGAGGGAGAAGCAGGTTGACAGCTTTGAAGTTGGGGTGATTGGGGGCAGGGTATGTTGAGGCTCCCATGAGGGAAACTCCGCAGTTTCAGACCAAAAAAAAAAAACCCCCAAACTCTCAATGTCCAACAGTCGGGGATTGGTTAAATAAACGACAATATCCATTTGATGGAATATTACACGGCCATCAGATAATACTCGAAGAAAAGCAAGTGACCGCGTGCATGAGGTTGGGTGGGAAGGGGCAGAGGGAGAATCTTAAGCAGGCTCCACACCCAGCACGGAGCCCAACACGGCTCAATCTCACGACCCTGAGGTCATGACCTGAGCCAAAACCAAGAGTCAGACGCTTAACCCACTGAGCCACCCAGGCGCCCCTTGAAGAGATCATTTTTATTTATTTATTTTTAAAGATTTTATTTATTTATTTGACAGACAGAGATCACAAGCAGGCAGAGAGAGAGGGGAAAGCAGGCTCCCTGCTGAGCAGAGCCCGATGCAGGGCTCGATCCCAGGACCCTGAGACCATGATCTGAGCTGAAGGCAGAGGCTTAACTCACTGAGCCACCCAGGCGCCCTGAAGAGATCATTTTTAATTAAAAAATTTTCACATTAACTCTCTATCAGGGTAAATGAGGTATTAGTGTAAATGAGCTTTTAACTCAGAAAAGTGTTCAAGGACGTGGAGGCATAGCGTCCGCAACGTCTTTGTCCCACTGCCACACAGGACCCAGAATTCACCCAGGTTTAGAAGATTCTAGGTTGGAAATTGTTCCTCAGCGAATTTCAGGGCCTGCTCCACTGACCCCCACCCAGCCTCTCGTGTTGCTGTTGAGAATCAGAGCCTTGCTCATTTCTGGTTATTTGAATGTGGCCGTTCTCCCGCTTCTGGAAGCCTGTGAGCTCTTCTGTCAGTCCTGGTGCGCCTTTGTGTGGGTCTCTCTCCTCCCCTCCCCTTCCCATCCGGGCATTTTGACATCGCTCCCTAAGACGTTCTTCCCGTCCTTGCTGTTTGGTTCTCTCTCTGGGTCCCCTGTTCCTCCAGCGTATTGTTCTTGCGTTGGCCTTTCTTCCGTCCTGCCCTTAAATTCCCAAGAACTGTTCCTGGTCCCAGTGTCCTTTGCGAGTCTCCGAATGCTCAGAGGGTATTTGTCTCAGGCTTTCACCAAGCTTTCTTTTTCTTCCATTGACTTGTTCCGTGAGTCTTCTGTTTGTTTTGGTCTCCTTTGGAGAGATCACGGCAGAGGCTGAGCTGCCCTCTTTGGATTTAAGAGTGAGGCAGTAAAAGGCAATTAGAAGTTCCATGAGGTCATGTTTGTCACCTGCAGGTCTCACTGGGGGGTGACTGGGGCTACGTGACTCCTCATGGGGACCCTCATAGTATCCATGGGATGTCTGGTTGGCTCAGTTGGAGACCATGTGACTCTTAATCGTGGGGTCATGGGTTCAAGTCCCACATCGAGTCTAGAGATTACTTAAAAAGAAAAAAAAAAAACAAAAACCAGTGTCCAAGAGTGTTCCCCTGAGACCGGAGAGTCAACCTCTATTTTTTTTTTTTTTAGGATTTTTATTTATTTATTTGACAGAGATCACAAGCAGGCAGAGAGGCAGGCAGAGAGAGAAGGAGGGGAAGCAGGCTCCCCGCTGAGCAGAGAGCCCGATGCGGGGCTCGATCCCAGGACCCTGGGATCATGACCTGAGCTGAAGGCAGAGGCTTTAACCCACTGAGCCACCCAGGCCCATCCTTTATCTTGTACAACAAAGCTGTGATGCTCACTTTTTGGGATTGGGGATGGGGCAAGAAACTGGAGAGATCTCCATGCGGGATATAATCTTTCACCTCCGACCTCTCTCTCTGCAGCCCACCAGTCCTTCCCCTGTGTCTGGTGACCCCTGATTCTGAGCCCCCCCACTCATTCAGCCTCACCACGGGGGGGAGGGCGGGGTTTGCCTGCTGCCAGGGGGGAAGCTGGAGCTTGGGGGTTTAATTAATGACTCCTGCTGCAGACTCTGACTCCTTCGGCCTGTGCCCAGCCCCCGCCTCACCCCTGTCCACTGCAGACCCGTCCCTCTGATTCTGGGCCACTCGAGCCAGTGTCGCTTCTGGCCCTGTGTGCCCCGCAGCAGGCCCCCTGTCCCTCTCTCCCCACCTTCCCGCTCCTTGCCTGCACGGGTCCCTCATCCACTCTGGTTTCTCCTCCCGTTTCCTTTGTTCTGGAAGTTTGTTCTTGGACGGAAGGCAGGACTTCCATCCCAGTGTCAGGGACAAAGAGCAGCGTGCAGAATTACAGAGATGCTAGGTAGAAAAGGAAGAAGGAGGGGTCAGCTCACCAACTTGAAAATCATAGTTTGGGGAAGCTCCTGGGTGGATTGTATTTTCTGGACGCTGCTCCATGTTTCCTAAGCTCTTTATGAGAAAAGTGGGATGCTTAGCATCGGGCGGCGGGGGTGGGGCAGAGGCACAACACTCTATTCAGAAGTGGTGACCCCGGGGGACCGGACTGTTAGACTGGGTGAGGCTTTCGGGAGGGAGCACCTCAGAACTGTGAGCTCCAACCTGGGCCGGCCCTGGCCCCTTTGAGCCCTGTGGCCCCGGGCGAGGCCTGACCCTCCAACCTTTCCCCCTCCGTGCCCTTCACCCTGGCGACACCTCCCCACCCACGTCAGAGGCTGTGCGGGGCTCCAGAAGGGTCAAGTGGGAGTCTCACCTTCGAAGCCCTTCCTGTTTTCTTTTCAGAGTTACCTGAGGAAGCAGGTCTCGCCTCTGTTTGATTATTTCGAAACTATCACCCAGAACTGGACGAAGCACCCAGACACCCTGATGGAACAGTGAGTGTGCTGTCGGGGAGCTCAGAGCCCTGCTCGTTGCCTCATTTCCCGAAGTCCCGGGCAGCCCAGCCACCCTGACCTGGGGAGTCCCGAGCGGGGTCCTGCAGTGTCTCCTCTGGAGGACAGCTCCCAGCTGGACCAGGCCACAGCGAGAACCCCGCCAGGAGTAGGAGGCCTGCCCTGAGGCTCTCTGTGGCCCGTGAGCCCGTCTGACCTCTTTGTACAAGGGACCAAACTGAAACTGAGGTCCCTCACTGGCTTGGTCCTTTTATTTTTTTTTTAAAGACTTACTTGTTTCTCTTAGAGAGAGAGAGAGCAAGAGCACAGGAGCTGGGGCGGGGCAGAGGGAGAGGGAGAGAGAGAGAATCCTCAGCCTCCCTGTTGAGCCCTGACATGGGGCTCCGTCCCCGGCCCCTGAGATCATGACCTGATCTGAAACCGAGAGCTGGCTGTTTAACTGACCAAGCCACCCACGCGTTCCTTGGTCATTTAGATTCTAGGTGTTCAGATTGGGGCTGGAGCTCGTACTGACCCCTCTAGGTCCCTGGGCTGCCCAAGGCACAAAGCAAAGAGGGGGACCCAATGGGCGGAGTGGGTTGCAGCCGCTGACAGAGCCCGGGCCCTGCCATCCTTCCTGGAGATGTGCATGGGCAGGGGACTCTGGCCGGAGTCTGGGCCAGGTGACCCACGGGCACACTGACCAAGTGTCACCCCTGGCACAGGTACGGCGAGATTAACGCCGTGAGCACTGCCTGCACCTATGGGGTTCCGAAGTGTAAGGAGCTGGTCTCCACTCTTTTCGCAGAGTGGAAGAAGAACCCCCAAAACAACATGTGAGTGTGTCCCCTGCTCCTCCCCCCGCCTTCATCCGCCCCTCAAGCCCACAGCCATGTCCTCGTCGGACCCTCGTCCCACACTCCCTGCTGCTGCTCCCCCTGACACCCCCACCCTCACCAGGATCTACCCCAACCTGCGCTCCATTGTGTACTGCAACGCCGTCGCCCAGGGCGGTGAGGAGGAGTGGAACTTCGTGTGGGAGCAGTTCCGAAGTGCCACGCTGGTAAACGAAGCCGACAAGCTCCGTGCGGCCCTGGCCTGCACCAACCAGGTCTGGATCCTGAACAGGTGAGGGCTGCGGCCGGCCGGGGCTGGTGAGTTTCCTCCCCACTGGGAACCGGGATCCCCACGTGCGAGAGAACAAACCAGCCAGGCCTCCGCACTCTCATTCACGGGATCCCCACAAACACGCGCAGTGGGGTAGTACGTTCCCCATTTTACAGATGAGAACGCTGAGGCTCAGGGAAGCAAAACCGCTTACCCAAAGCCCAGAAGCTTTAATAAGTCGTGGAGTCAAGAGCTGAACCCGGGTCTGGGTCTCTGTCCCCAGCTTTTAGCTGCTGTAGCTTCTTGGCCTGTGGTTGACCGCAGCTCAGTTCTGCTCTCTCTCAAGGGCTCTGGGGCCGCTGGACCTGAGTCCTCTTGGACATGCAGCCGGGCCCACCTCCAGCTCTTGCATGAGGGCTCCTGGCTCCCACCCCCGGGCCCCAGGAAACAAAAGCCTCTCTCCATGTCAAAGACAAACATAGGCACCCTACCTGGGATCGGGCTCTTGACCCAGGTTCTCTTTCTTTTCTTCATTTGTCCATGGCCCGTCATCCGATATTTATCAGGTACTGGGGCCACGGGACGCATGACATTTGGCATAGCCAGTGGCCCTGCCTGGCAGACTCAGTATCCCTCCTCCTAGAGGGAGGTCGACTAAGGGGTCTTCAAACCTTGGTAGGCCAAAGCGATACGAAGAGGCTGCAGGAGAGGTGTGGGGAGGGGAGGGTGGGGTCCGTTGCCCTCCTGGGTTCTCTCTCTCTCTCTCGAATCCTCTGACCAGAGCCCTCGGAGGTGGTCACGAAGTCCGCACCCTGCCCTCACAGGTACCTGAGTTACACCCTGAACCCTGACCTCATCCGGAAGCAAGATGTCACCTCCACGCTTAGCAGCATCGCCAGCAATGTCGTCGGGCAAAATCTGGTCTGGGACTTCGTCCAGAGCAACTGGAAGCAGCTGTTTGACGAGTGAGTCTGCAGGAGCGCCGAGGCTGGGGTGTCCTGGGGGGGCGTCAGCGTCTGTGTGAATGGGGCCCCGCAGGGCTGGAAGTCGGGGCGCCGGTGGGCACTGCTGAGGAATGCGGGCAAAAGACCCCAGCTCGAGGGGAGGCGGGCAGGTGCAGGCCGGCTCTCTTCGCACTCGTGGGGAAGAGAGTCTGGTTCTCTGCAGAGATGGGGGCAGGGACACTGCGATCAGACCTGTGTGCGTGTCCCGAGAGCATGTCATTTCCTCTCATCTACGAGATGAGGACAGTCGCGGGGTGGCTGTGAGGATACAGTGTCGCCGGCCTGTCCCTGAGCATTAGTTCCCAGCCCTCCACGGTCTTCTCTCCCCACAGCTTCGGCACTGGTTCCTTCTCCTTCTCCAACCTCATCCAGGCAGTGACCCGGCGGTTCTCCTCGGAGTTCGAGCTGCAGCAGGTAAGCAGCCCCGGACCCTCGAGTGGCCCCCAGAGGCCCATCCCAGTCTAATCGGCGAGCGCCCCCTGAGTGTGCTCTCAAGGGAGCTTGGGCTCTGCATTGCCAGAGACTCCCTCCTTTCCAGGGGAAGCTGGGCATCCAGGCTTTTTACATGGTGACAGTTCAATCAGAAACATTCATCTGGGAATTCCTGTATAGGCAAAAAGTAAAGAGAATCATATAAACGACCCTCCATGTACCCATTACCCAGATTGAACAATTATCAACACTTTGTTGCTGCTTTTTTGGGGGGTGGATAATTTTTGGGCAGAGATCACTTACATAATTTCACCTGTAAGTGGTTTAGTTATATCTAAAATAAAGGAATTTTTAAAAGATAATCTCAATGTCACTAACAGGCCCAAGAAAAATGAACAATTTCTTGCTATCATGTTCTATTCAGGGGCATTTTAAACCCTCTAGGTGGTTTCTTTTAAAATTCCTTTTGCAATGATAGATATGCTTGAATCAGAAGCCACACAAAGTTAACTCATTGTATTAGGTTGGTCTGTCTTTTTCTTTTTTCATTGAGATACAATTTATGTAGCACAATGCTCATCATGTTAAGTGGTTTTCTGTATATTTATGAGGCTGTACAACCATCACCGCCGTCTAGTTCCAGAACATTCTTGTTACCCCTCAAAAGAAGCTGTGGCAGTCACTCTTCCTCTGTCCCTAGCCCCTGGCAACCTGTCTCTATGAATATGGCTATTTTAGATATTTCATAAAAGGGGATCATGTAATATGAGACCTTTTGTGTCTGGCTTTCGCCTAGCATCAGGCTCTCAAGTTTTATCCATGTTGTAGCATGTAGCATTTATGGCTGAATAATATTTGTGTGGCTATACCACATCTGTTTATCCACCAATCAGTTGGTAGACACTGGGTTATTTCCACTTTTTTTTCTTTTTTTTAGATTTTATTTTATTTGTTTATTTGAGAGAAAGAGCAAGTGTGGGAGACAGTACGAGTGGGGCTGGGGAGGAGCAGAGGGACAGGGAGAAGCAGACTCCCTGTTGAGCAAGGACCCCCCACCCTAAATATGGGGCCCGATCCCAGAATCCTGGGATCACAGCCTGAGCCGAAGGCAGACCGAAACTGACTGAGCCACCCAGGTGACCCCACTTTTGACTATATGAATAACTCTGTTACGAATATTCATGTACAGAATTTGGAGTGAATGTACGTGTTGGTTTCTCTTGGATATACACCTGGAAGTGGTGTTGCTGGATTGTTTGGTAACTCTGTTTAACTTTTTGAGAAATTTCCAGAATGTTTTCCAAAATAATTGACCTAATTTACATTCCACCTGCAGAGTAAGGAGGTTCCAACGTCTTTCTGTCTTTGTGGACTCTTATTATTCTCTTTTCCTTCTTTCCTTTACTTATTTCCCCTTCTTTCCTTCCTCCCTCCTCTCCCTCCCTCCCTCCTTTCTTTTTTCATTATAGCCATTCTGTAGGTGTGAAGTATATGGACTGCATTTCTCTAATGACTAATGATGATGAGCATCTTTTCATGTGCTTACTGGCCATTCACATATCTTCTCTGAGAAATGTCTGTTCAAATCCTTTGCCCATGTCTTAATTGGGATATTTGTCTCTTTATTGTCGAGTTGTAAGAGTTCTTTATATACTCTGGATAGTAGGCCCTTACTGGATACCTGGTTTGCAAATGTTTTCTTCCATTCTGTGGATTGTCTTTTTACATTCTCCATAGTGTCACTGATGTACTGAAGTTTTTAAATTTTGATAAAGTTCAGTTTTCTAATTTTCCTTTTATTGCTTTTGCTTTAGGTGTCCTATCACATGCTACTAAGAGTCTTAGCATTTTAGCTCTTACATTTAGGACTTTGATCAATTTTGGCTTAATTTTTGTATATGGTGTAAGGTAGGGGTCCAACTTCATTCTTTTGCATGTGGCTATCCAAATGCCTCACCACCATTTGTTGAAAAGATGATTCTTTCACCCAGTGAATGGTCTTGGCATCCTTGCCAACTCTCAGTTGTGCATCATTGATCTATCCGTTCATCCTTAAGCCAGTACCACACTCTCTTGATTACTGTAGCTGTGCAGTGAGTTTAGGAATGTAAGCCCTCCAACTTTGTTCTTTTTCAAGACTGTTTGGCTCTTCAGAGTCCCTTGCATTTCTTTATGAATTTTAGGATCAGCTTGTCCATTTCTGGGAAAGAAGAAAAGGCAGTTGGGATTTTGAGAGGGATTACATCGAGTCTATAGATCGATATGGGAAGGGTTGCCATGGGATAATATTAAATCTTCCAACCTCATTAACACAGATTTGGGCCTATTTGGGCCTTTTTTCATTTAGGTCTTCTGAATTCTTTTCAACAATATTTTATAGTATCAACATGCCAGCCGCTTAGCATGTCCTTTGTCTATTTTATTCCTCAGTATTTTATTCTTTTTGATACTATTGTAAAGGGAACTGTTTTCTTAATTTATTCTTTGTATGTTGCTCTTCCATCTTGCATCCTTGCTGAATTCATTAGTTTTAGTTGTTTTTTGGTAGATTCCTTAGGATTTTCTATATCCAAAATCGTGTCATCCGCTAATGGAGATAGTTTTACTTCTTCCTTTCTGGATGCCGTCTATTTCATTTTCTTGCCTAATTGCCCTGGCTACAACCTCTAATAGTATATCTTTTAATCTCTGACATCTTTCTCTCTCTCTCTCTCTCTCTCTTTTTTTTTTTTTTTAAAGATTTTATTTATTTATTTGACAGAGATCACAAGTAGGCAGAGAGGCAGGCAGAGAGAGAGGAGAAAGCAGGCTCTCCACGGAGCGGAGAGCCCGATGCGGGGCTCAGTTCCAGGACCCTGGGATCATGACCTGAGCCGAAGGCAGAGGCTTTAACCCACTGAGCCACCCAGGCGCCCCCCCCCTTTTTTTATAGTGCCATTTATTTGTTGAAACAGCTAGGTTATTTGTAGTATAGAAATGGCCACATTTTGAATTTGGCTGATTACATCCTTGTGGTATCTTGTCTGATTTGTCCCTCTCTCTTTCCTGGGTTGGACTGAGATTACAATTCAATTAAAAGCTAAGATCCAACTCAATAAAGAACCGTAGGGTGAAGGTCAGATACATCCAGGAGCCAGATTTAACCACAAGGTTCTTGGTTTTGACCTCTGCTCTAGATAAAGACTTTATGGGGGGGGGGCAGGGGTTGGGAGGGTAGAGAAGGACTGGCCCTTCCTCTGCTGGAGAAAGCCTGTGGCTGTGTTCCCAAGGGCCCTAATGTGGGTGGGAGGCCCGAGGCCCGGACAGCCCTCTGCTTGAGGCTGTGTGACCGACCCAGCCTGGGGCTGAGAAACCTCGTTCCCCCGGCAGCTGGAGCAGTTCAAGACGAACAACATGCACATAGGCTTCGGCTCAGCCACGCGGGCCCTGGAGCAAGCCCTGGAGAAGACCAAAGCGAACATCAAGTGGGTGAAAGAAAACAAGGAGGTGGTGCTCAGGTGGTTCACGGAAAACAGCCAGTAGTCCTTGGTCCTGCGTCACCTGCCACCCCCCCCCACCCCCGTGTGAGTGAGATGCGTGCGTGGGTCCGCCCAGTGGCCCGCGGCAGCAACCCCTTCCTGGATCCTGAGGCGATGGTGTCCTCCCCTCAGGGACAAAGTCTCCAGCCCCCGTTTTCTCCCGTCTGCCCATGGGGCCGATCCAGTGTCCAATGGCCAGACCGTCCAAGCACCTCCCAGCCCCTGCCCCTCGTGCCCGCCCGCGCACCCCAGGCCTGGCACGGTGCCTGTCACCCCGGGCCCTGGGGCTGATCTCAGGGAAGCCCAGCTCCAGGGCCAGATGAGCAGAAGCCCTCCATGGACGATGGATGGCCTTGGGGGGGTAGCCCTGCGCCCTCTCTCACCTTCCCATAAAGACCCTGAACCTAAAGAATCAACAGGGCACAAGATCTATATATTTTTTTTTCTAAGAGAAAATGTAAATAAAGGATTTCTAGATCAGTGTCTGGACTCATTACTAAACTAGAGCAGGAGTGGGTTTGCACAGCAGCCAGGAAGACAGGGAGGGAACCGGGGGTGTAGGGAACCCCAGGGAGCACAGGAGGGGAGAAGTATCCAGAATGCTTGTGTGTCCTGTGGGGTCCGCCTACAGCGCCTTTCATCCACTCTCCCGTGGCGGCTGGGGACCTGGGTGCTGGGAGCTACGAGGAGGTAGAGGCCAGGCAACCAGACCCAACGGTTCTCATGGTGCAGTGGGGAGAGCTGGGGCTCGGTGCCGGACCCAGGGCAGGTCCTGCCGGTGGAGGCAGTGTATTTTTTCAGAAAGCAGAAGTTTCCATAGTTGCAGATGCTGGGGTCAGCCCCTGCCCAAACATGAGGGACGGGAGCAGGGTGCTGAGTGGGCTTCTCTTCTTGCGGCTCGGTCAGCACGCCTGGAACAGTGAGAGGGGGGCGTGGAGGGAGGGCAGCAGGCCCTGGGACCCAGGCCCTGTCTGACCCCTCACTGGCCAAGGGCCTGTCCCATCTCCTCTCCGGGACCCACGGTGGAAGGTGGGATGTTACTTTGTGAAGTGGCTGTTTTTAAGAGCAGCGCACAGAGAAAGGCCGGTGCCCTCCGGACCGCCCCGGGCAGCCAGGGGTCTGTGCCTGTTCCGAGGAGAATGTCTGGGACCCACGTGGCTCCATGGCCCACATTGGCCTTGGAGGAAGTTTCTTGGCAAATGGAGTCAGGTTGTTGGAAGCTCACCTCAGCCTCAGGCCCCCACCCCCAGGGCCCAGGTGAGCACCCCCTGCTGGTGGAGGGCACATGGGCGGTGACACACCACAGGGCTCCTTGGGGGTGTCCTCCAAGTGAGTGGCTGGGGCTGGAGGCCCGGAGACCAGGGGACCTGGTGTCAGAGCACAGCTTGGCCAGTTTCTTGGGCAACTGACCCAAAGCCCTGGGTTTTGGCTTCCACGTCTGCACGATAAAGGTGATAGATCACGGAGCTGGGGTGTGGATCTAAGGGGAGTCACGTATCAGGGTATCTGGGGCACTGCCCCTCTCCCCCCACAGGAGATTTGGGTGTTGTTACCCTTAGCCTGGTCTCCTGGCCTGCGGGCTCCCCTTACAGCATCTGTGCCGCCTTGGGAGAAGTGGGGGTGGGGCTGGGCCCGGAAGGCAGTCCCCTCATCAAAGGTGGGGCGGGCCAAGGGCTGAGAGCAGCCCAGGGGATGGGTGGAGTCCCTCCACCAATCAGGAGGCTTCCCTCAGCCCAGCCCCTCGGGGCCAGGCCTTCCTGTCGCCAGGGCCCAGCAGCTGTGGCTGGCACTTAACCTTCTGGGGATCAGAGGGCAGGCCCCCTCAGGAGGTCCCGCTGGGGGAGGGACCAGCCCCACCAGGTTCCCTGGGAGAGACCTGGCCTCCAGGGAGAGGAGTCTGCAGGGGGCCTCGGCTCTGTGCCTGGCACTGGGCCAAGTGTTTATGCGCATTATCTCATTTGGGTCTCAACAGTCCCAGGAGATAAGGATTGGTTTTCTTATCTCAGGTTTGCAGATAAGGAAACTGAGTCACAGAAAGGGTAAGTCGGTGGGGCTAGAGCGAGATGCTGGCTCCCAAGCCAGGCGGAACAGAAGGCCTCCCCCATCTAGAGCTGGGGCGAGGTCTGTGGCACCCACGTGTTGGGAGCTCCCACCACCACACGGCTCCCCAGGCTGGCCTTCAGATGCCCTGGGGATCCGGAAGAAATCAGGTCCCCGGGAATCCGGCGAGGGCACCCAGAGCCCGACGTCCGCCTGCAGAACCTCCCCCAAGTCGCACACAGAGCAGGGGCCAGAGTGGAGCTCAGGTGCTCGTCCGTGCCCAGCACTCTGTGGTGGGCTGACCCCTCAGGGCCAGTGGGGAGGCAGGCCCTGGGCAGGCTCGGGGATGGGCGGGGGGGGGGGGTCTCCCACCTCCCTCTACCCAGGAGGCTCCTCGGGAGGCATGTCCTCTACGGTGAAGGATCATGAGAGAATGTCCATTCTCCTATGGACGGTGATGGAGGGGGGTCCCCAGGAAGGTGCGGGAAGACCAGTCGTTCCGGGCAGGCCCTGGGCAGCAGCGCCTCTCCATCCCCTGCCGGGCCCTTAACAGACAGGCACGGTCAAGAGTGGCACGCCCGGGATGGAGCCACGGAAGGAGGTGACGGCCTCCTGCTGCTGAGAGGCAGGCTTGAGCCTTCCCATGCAGAGGCTGAGGACAGGGGTGGGAGAGCAGCCCAAGCGCCCCCGCTCCCGGACCCCTCACGCTAGTTGTATCTCAGATGTCTCCCGGGCAACACTGGCTGGCCGCCTCTCTCCTCTGCCTTTGCACCTTTTTGGGGCTCCACTCCAGCCCTTGCAGGAGCGGGGAGCTGACCTTGGAGCTGGAAGAGCATGGCCCTCTGTGTCCAGACCAGCGAGCACCTCTCCCTGTCCGACAGCGACCAGCCCCCTGGGAGCCAAAGGAAGGAGATGGGCAGTTGTTTAATTTTGCCGTTGGTGCAGATGCTGTGAGACTACGGAGCCAAGACCTTGGGTCTTCTAGGGAAGGAGAGAGCACTGGATAGGGAGTCAGGGGCCAGGCATCCCTACCTAGCTTGGGGGCTAGGGAAAGTGGCTTCTCTGCCTGGGCTTGTTTTCTCAGCTATGAAATGAACGGGTGGGGAATATCTACTGAACCCAAACCTGTTAAGGATTTTCTAAATCCCCAGGTTTCTAAGTCCCCGCTCACTGCGCTGACTCATGCTCTCAGGGTGGGCCCTGAGAACCAGGTGTCTCGGCAGGCAGCCAGGTTAGGGAACCTCCGGACTGCAAGGTGGTGTGGCTCCATTCAGCAATGACTACGTGCCCTGCCTAAGAATCCTGAGGGACTGGGTCTCTTACTGTCCCCATTTCACAGCTGAGAAAACTGAGGCTCAGGGAGGTTTCAGTTTGCTCAGTTATACTGTGAGCAAGGGCTGAGTGGAACGTGCCCCCATGTCAGTCGTGCCCTGTATCCATCTCGTCACTGTATGTAATCATGTGTGAGGTTTTCTAATCCTTCCAGCTGCGGGGGGGCAACCCCTAGGGACAGGAGGCCCTGGGGTAAGAACCTGAATCATAGAACGCTAGGGCAAGAAGCCACTTCAGTGGGCAATTAAACCAGTTCCTCTTTTAGGAGATGCAGCAACTGAGGCACGGAGAGGGAGTGACTTGCCTGATGTCATGGGGCACATCAGCGGGTCAGATGGCTGGCCCTACGCGCAGCCGAGAGCTCAGGCATCTTGTGCTTGGTTTTCCTGCCCCACCTCTCGCCCGGCACCGTGACCGTGGCCTCCCTGCCCGGCTCCTTTGTGGCCACGCAGCCAAAGGGACCACCTGCGCCTCTGACCAACTCATTCTGGGTTCCCTGCCCTCAGTGCCTCCCCATCACCCAAGAAAGAGGCCATACGGGGTCCCCACAACCTTGTCTATGAGCTCCTTTTCCCACCCTATTCATCACCTCTGTCAACTCTGGACACGCTGTTTCTCCTGCCTGGGTCACTCCCCACTCACCCCTCTTGGCAAACACCCTTCAATATCTACCCCCGACATCCTGCGGTTCTCCCCTACCCCGGTCAGTATAGACACAATGAAGTCACCACCACGGTTGACTCCAGCCCATGGCGGCCATTGTCAACAGACCGCGGGTGGCAATTCTCTTCCTCCAGATTCTGGAGGTGCCTCTTATCCTTACTCAAGGCAGCATAAACCAATGCGCGACATTAACACGGATCGGGTAACTCAAGGAAGAGAGTGTGGTCAGCCCCACCTCCCACCAGCTGTCACATCCTCTCTGGTCCCTAAGTACCTTATTAAATTCCCATCCTAGACCCGGGCTTTAACGGCTTTCTTTCCTCTAATCCAGCCTGCTAGTTGGGGGCTGTTTTCTCCCCGGCACCTCACACTAGGTATTCTGGGCTGAACTGTGACCCCCCAACATCCACGGGCAAGTTCTAGCCCCCAGGACCTCAGAACGTGAAAGTATTTGGAGAGAGCGCTTATAAAGAGGTAAGAAGCTCTCATGGGGGGGGGGTCCCTAATCCAGTATGACTGGGGGCCTTACCAGAAGTGATTGAGCCAGGCACACAGACCACAGCGTAACTACGTGAGGACACACAGAGAAGGCGGCCATCTGAAAGCCAACCCCACTGACACTGACCTTGGATGCTAACCTCCTGAACTGTGAGAAAATGGTGTTTCTGTTCTCCAAGCCACCCCATGCGCACTGTTTCCTCGTGGCAGCCCTCGGAACAAACACGCCGGGCCTTGATTGTGGAAGCGAACCACAGTGCATCCTTCAAAAACGCTTCGCCATAATTGTGAAAGAGCCCTTTGCGTCAGCGGGAATGCGCGCAGAGGAAAGGACAAGGGAGTGGTGATGGGCTGGAGGCAAGCAAACAGGCTCAAACGTGAACCCCCACTTGTGCCCAGCAGGCCAAGGGCAGCCCCTGGAGATAAAGACTTGTCACAGTGGCGCGGGAGGGCACACGCCACCTCAGGAGGCCTAGATGCTGGGGCGGGGGTGGGGGCAGGGGTGGGGTGGGAGGGGAGCTAGGGGGTGGAGAGGGCAAGTGGGGCGTGGGGGGTGGGATGGAGAGCAGCAGGACAGTTCCCTGCAGGATGGGAACATTCTTCCTTTTCCAAAGGCAATAAAAATCCAGGTTGATGGAAGAAAAACAGACCAAGCCCACATTTTTGTTGTTTTTAAAAGAAGTATAAAAATCCAAGCGTACAGGTTTCTGTCCCCCTTCCCCCACCCCCAGAACCCACGCCCCCAGCAGTCCCAGCCTGGCCAACTCCGTGGTCAAGCAGCCAGCACCTTCCCGCTCCTCAGCCGTGCTCTGCAGACACTGGTCGTTCTGGGGGGTGCCTAGGAGTAGAGGCCGCTCCCCCAGCCCCCACTCTAGCCAGGGCAGCCCCCACGCTCTGTTTTGAACACTACCTCCGTGGAAGACACCACTTGGAAAAGAGGTCTTTGGCTTAAAAACAGCTTGAAGACCACAGCAAGTAGCAAAGGAGGGGGACACTGCACACCAGAGGGCTGATTCCTGGCTGACAAGGGGACAGGCAAGGCTATTAGAAGATGCCCAGGTGGCCCCCCTCCAAATCTTCTTGCCAAAGTTCAGGGCAGCCACTGAGCTGCAGGCCTGAGCCCTGGGAAGGGCTTTGGTCACCAAGCTGGAAGCCAGGGACTGCTCCCTGGTCCTCTGAGCTGGGGAGCAGGTCTGCACTGTGACTCCAGCATCCCCACGGGGCCTGAGGTTGGAGTCTCTGGCATGCTGGGCGGGACAGGAGGGGTGGGGTTTCTGGCAACAGACAGGATTCTGGAGACACAGCGATATCCTGCAAGAGAGACAGAAGCAGTTGGTTAGTGGCCCACTGCCTGATGTCCTGAGACCTTGAACCTGGATGTTCCCTGGAGCGTAGCTGGCAGCTTCTGGACGGCTCTGGGTACCATGGATGCAGTGAAGCAAAATGGTGAAGCTCTGGGGATACACTCCAGGGGTTCAAATCCCACCTCTGCTGTTAACTAGTTTTAAGAACTCAACCTCTTTTATTCAGTTTTCTCATCTGTAAAATGGGGGTGATGATAACAGTATCGACTGCACAGGGTTGCTGGAGGGCTGGCTGAGTTAGTACATATACAGCACCAAGAACGGTGTTGGGCAAACAGCAATCAAGCAGTAAATTTTGGTTCTTAATATGCTCTTTTATGGACCATGATTCATCCACTCATGGGCCTCATGAACAAATGAAGCTTAAAGGAAATAAGAAGGTCACCAGCTCCAAGCCCATCTACTGTGGAAGTCACCAACCCTGATGCTGGCCAGCCTCCCTTCACCCCAAACCTTTGTGGAGCGCTTGGAGCAAATTCCCTGCCAGGAGCTCTCGCTACCTTTCATCTTACCTCCGGAGCAAGTCCGAGGATCCCCGTCTTTAACATGGTTGTGAAGACTTCTCCGTGGTGGTGTCCTAAATGACCTGGGACCCCACCTCTTTCCCCAGGAGGTTAGGGTCCTCTCCATACTCCCTTCACCTTCTCTCTAACCCTAACTTGGTTGGATTAGATAAACCAGGATCGAAAGAGCACGACAGTGTCTGCAGGCTGCAGCCTACCCACTCCCTCCATCTCCCAATGAACCCGGGGACAGACTCGAGAGGAGTGGCATGGGATTGCACGCATACCTGGTATACCACAGCAAGCTCCGGGGCCGCGGGGGGCGGCGTCCAGGGCACGGCCTGGTTCCTAGGTTCTGGGGACGTCTGCGTTCCGGACCAGGCCTGGGGCGGTGTCCAAAGGGCCGTCTCAGGGGCTGGCCCTTGGGAGAGTTGCGTGGGCGACTGCGTCGCAGGGCAGTAAGGGGGTGTAACCCAAGGATCCACGTCGGGCACCCTGCTCCCCAGGAGCTCAGGCGCCGCTAGTGCTACGGGACAGGCGGGCGGGGACCCCCACGTCGCGGCGGAGCCCAGGACCGGGTCACGCGCCGGCACCTGCGCCTGCACCTGCGTCTGCGCCTGCGCGGGGCCGCCGTCGGGGCAGAGCGGGCAGCCCCGAGGTGTCGCCGCGTCGCTGCGCCGCCGCCGCCGCCGCTGCTGCAGGCTCTCCTCGCTGAGGCCCAGCACGGCCGACAGGTGGCCGATGTAGCGGATGGCCAGGCGCAGCGTCTCGATCTTGGTGAGGGTCTGGCCGGCGGGCGCCACGGACGGCGGCAGGAAGCGGCGCAGCTCGTGCAGGGCGCGGGCGAGGGTGCGCATGCGCAGCTTCTCGCGCTCGCTGGCGCTCTGCCGCTGCCCGCCCGCCGGCCCGCTGCGGGCCCGTCCTGGCGCTGTCGGGGCGGCCTCTGTGGCGCGGGCGCTGCGGGCCGGGAGCGCGGGCTGCGAGGGGCCGCGGGCGCCGTCGCAGGGGCACGAGCCCGACGAGTCTGAGGAGGAGGCCGGGGACGTGGAGTCCGGGTGGCCGGCCCAGCCCCAGCCCTGGGGCAAGATCCAGTGGTCGTGGCCCAGGAGGCTGTGCAGAGGAGGGGACTGGGCCATGGCCGGGGCTGCAGTGGGCTCTGGGAGGCTGGGCCGGCCACCTCCAGGCCTGAGCTTTTATCTGGACCAAAGGTGAGAGGTGGCCCCCTGCCACGTTGCAGAGAGGTGTCAAAACCCACAGAGCCCAGGGAAGGCCTGGGCAGGGGGGCCTTGGGAAAGCGGGCCCATTTGCGGAGGTGTGGATTCTGACTCCTCGGGGGCTCTAATGGAGGCCCCTGCAGCCCGGGAAGTGTGGGAGGGACAATTCGCATCTGGATGGAGCTGCTAAGCTTCTCACCGAGTTCCCACCCACCCGGGCTCGTGCGTGGTGAGTGCCCAGGAGCCCGACAGTGGTGGGCAGTGCCATTGTTGGGGATGGCCAGGCGGTCCCTCATGTGAAGAGTGGACCCATGTAAAGAGGGGCCGCCTCTCTCATCACTAGCCTCCCAGTGGGAGGGGGTGGGTGTCCAGTAACTTCCACTCACTGTCTACAGGTGTGCTGGATAAGGCGGCAAGACAAGCCCCCAGGGATGTGCCCACGGTGATGGGGGGGGTGGTGGAAGTAGGGGGACATACAGGTGCATCGTCCCTGATTTGCTCCCAGAACCTGCACTGGCTGGTTTGCTGAATAGTGGGAGGAAAGTCATCTCACTACCCACAGATAGTTTCCGCCCCTGAAAACTAGAGCAGCCTGGAGAAGAGGGAAAGGAAGCAGTGGGTGATGAAAATAGGGGAAGGTGAGCCCCCCAGGCAGGCCTGAGTAGATTTGCTCTGTGACCTGGGACAAGTTACTTAGGTCTTGTGACAAGTTTCCTTCTATCTCCTAGCATTAATACTACAGACTGCCCACCACCTGGGGTACTCAGTGGAACCGTCTGGAACCGTTCAGTCCTGGGCCCGGCAGGTGAGCAGAATGTTTGCCGCTATCCATAAGGAAGGTGCTTACATTTCAAGACGCTGCAGGCGTTAGTCATTTACTTCATATTTATTTAGCGACTGGTAAAGGTCAGGCTCACCAGCACGAACAAGTTAGTTGTGGTCTCGGCTCGCATGACATTTCAGGTTTGTGCTGAGAGGCAAGTGAACAGGCTGTGTTCCCTAACTGGCTGTGTGCCCTTGGGCTGGGCCTTTAACCTGTCTGAGCTTGAACTTGGGCTCTATAAATAATGATTATAGTATCAACTCGTAGGACCGTTGTTACAGTCTCATAATATAAACCTGGAGATAGCAGTCAGCAGTGATGACAGTTTAAAGGAGGCATCAGTGTCCTTCGTGATCATCGGAGAAAGGGCTGAACTCCGAGGCTAAGGGCCACAGGAGGGCCAGGGGCTATAGGGCTCTGGCCACAGGGCTGGAGAGGTCGCCGCCGGGCCTTGAACCATGAGTAGGACTTGGTTAAGGAGAGAGGCGGGTAGGGAGCATTCGGGCTGCGGGAACTGCTTAAGGAAAGGCCTGGCAGTGGGACTTGCTAAGGGCCTTCCGGGACAGTGTCCAGGGGCGCTGACGTGGAGAGCTGGAGCACAGCTTGGCTGGGGCCAGGCTAAGAAGTGGGATTGCCAGATGGACCTTAGAGCAGAAGTGTGACGTGGGGGGGAAAAAAAAAGCAGGCCATCAGTAAGGAAAGGTCAACATGATGATGTTTCTGGGATAGATGGCCTTGTATCAGCTTGAAGTAATAAATAATGGCCTTGTAGTATTGTGCTGCTCCTACAAAGAAACATTTAGTTACACAAATTGCATAAGGAATACATTCTCTTTGGCCGCAGTGGGAGCGTTACAGGTAAAGCTGGGGTCCCTCAGCAAAGGTCGCGGCTCTCAGGTTGTGACGTACCGCTCCACACAGGGCCCACACGGCCACGTATGTAAACGAGGGAACATCACGGCCTGTTTGTAAGTTGCTTTCTTTCCTTTTTTTTTTTTTTTAAGGTTTTATTTATTTGAGAGAGCAGGAAAGCGTATGAATGGTGAGGGGGGTGGAGCAGAGGCAGAGGGAGAAGCAGACCCCCCGGAGGCAGAGGACGAGGGAGAACCCCAAGCAGGCTCCACGCCCAGCACCGAGCCTGATGCAGGGCTCGATCCCACGACCCTGAGATCATGGCCTGAGCTGAAATCAAGAGTGGGACGCTTAGCCGGCTGAGCCCCTTGGGGGGGCCCTGTCACTTGCTTTGTTTCAGTCAACCAGGAGAGAACCAGCCGACTCCTAGAGGGTCGTAGGCGATTTAAATGGAAGAACATTTAAACATTATATGAGCATCAGAGCAGATCACTTTAACGGGAAGAAAAATGGCAGGAGGCGCAGACAGACCTTCAGTGAGATGACACCACTTTCTGCTCAGGACTTTTTTTTTTTTTTAGTATCAGAGAAAATGTGCCTGAGTCACCGCTCTAACATGATGTTGAAGGAATATCGGCATTGAACGACGTCAGTGGGGGCAACCCCTCTTTAGGTGATCCTAGCTGCCGTGAAGGAGCAGAGGAAATTGCTAGTTTGTCCACAGCCCGAGAAGAAGGTGACTCACTTAACAGTGACCTTGAATCCAAACAGGCTTTTCTCTGGAAAGAAGCAGGAAGTCACGCAGTATTTCACGACTTAAAAGGATTTAAACCAAGTTAGAATAACAACAACCACCACCTAACTTTTTCCTAAGGGCGGCGGGGAGTTAGGAAACGGTCAATCCTACACTTGGGGCCGTACCGGCTGGGAATTGATTTACGCGTAACGGAGAGGGTCGAACAAGATCTGTCAGGTTTCTTGTGTGTTTCTTGATCTGGATCCTGAAGTTTCAGATGAATGTGCTGCTGGGGCTGTTTTTCTGACTCATCTCTTTTAATTCTTCCATCATATTCTGTAGCCCGTGTGCCCTGGTCAGGCTCTTACTGATGCATCGTTAGCGTGTGTTTATTTTTTGCCAAATAACACTGCCATGTGCACCGGCAGGTAGAGCTGGAGGGGCGGAGTGGCCTTGGTGGCCTCCAGGAAGGGTCCGAAAATCCAGAATTGTGCCCACCCTCAGAGCCAGCCTGGAGGGGTTTCCTGTGAAAGGATTTGGTGAGTTAAGGGGAGCCCACTGCCAGTGCAGAGCCCCCTGCTTGCCCTCCTTCCCTCGCTAGGATAGCCTGGCCTCCTCTCTTGGTCTGGGCTGGCCCCGGAGCCCGGGCCTCACACTGACTGGGATGCTGGACTGTAGGTTCTGGCCAGGCTCCGGAAGCGCGGGGACGCACTGCGACCAGCCCCATTCATCAGGAGGGGAAGCCAAAGTGAATCCTCCCGACCCTCCGCTCACTGGGCCTGCGCTTAGCACAGAGAGGCCGTGTTGCTTGATGGTGAGGAGGCTGGGCGGTGGGATCGGACTGCCCTGGGCTTAGAGTCCCAGCCCCGCCCCTTAGAAGCCGTGAGAACGTGGGCAACTCGGTATGTGTTTTCTCATCTCTGAAGGGGAGGATTCTGGTTTCCAGGGTGATTGTTGGGGTAAATAAAAATGATGCCTGTCATAGTGCTCAGCACAGAGCCTACATGTGTGAGTCTTGCTTATGGTAAGTTCAGGGGCAGCAGAATGAAGTAGGTAAAGGACTAGGCGGGGGGGTGGTGGGGGTGGTGGGGGTGGGTAAGGGGGCTGGTGTCTTTTAGTCTTGGCCCTAGAAGAAGGTGATTGCTTCCATTCCCGAGACTCCAGCACCAGGCCAGGCGCATCCTGCCCTATCCCCCTCCTCTACCTGCGGCCCTTTTCCTCTGTGGACTGAGGATGGGGTGGGGAGGTGGTCCTTAGCAGGGCTCTCCAGCCCCTGGCCAGCAGCGGGGCTCACCATAGCTGCAGGGCAGGGGGAATGGGAAAGCTCAGATGCCTGGATCCAGAGCCCACGAGCCCAGCCCAGCCCAGGCTAGGATCTGAACCTGCTTCTGGGGGGCAGGTGCTTGTCCAGCTTGCTTCTGGAACCCTCAAGCATTCCTCCCTCTATGCAGGAACCTGGCCCAGGTGCATGATGAGCAAGCTGGGTCTGGGCCCTGCCCCACGGGAGGCTCTCCTCCCTTCCTCATCCTACTCTCCTGTTACAAGGAGGGACATCTGCAGCTGTATGCCCTTGGAAAAGGTGATTAACTTCGGGGCCTCAGCAGGCCACTGGCTCTGGGTTCACCCTCTCCTTCCTGTGCTGGGAGGAGGAGGTGGAAACATGGTCAGTAGAATGTTCACGGTATGGCAGACCCTTCTAGTTGCACACACAGCATCTGTTACCGCCTCTGTTCTTGTATCTTTTTAAATAACAGGACTGTGTATTATTGTGGGTGGCAGTGTGCCCAGCTAAAACACATCTCCCAGCCTTTCTTGCTCACGGAACGACCAAAGAGATGTTAGCAGAAATACTGGATGGGGCTTCTAGGAATGCTCTTTATTTATTTATTTATTTATTATTTATTTATTTTTTTATTCATTTGACAGAGATCACAAATAGGCAGAGAGGCAGGCAGAGAGAGAGAGAGAGAGAGAGAGGAAGAAGCAGGCTCCCTGCTGAGCAGAGAGCCTGATGTGGGGCTCGATCCCAGCACCCTGAGATCATGACCTGAGCTGAAGGCAGAGGCTTTAACCCTCTGAGCCACCCAGGCGCCCCTAGGAAAGCTCTTTAAAGGAGGGAGGTACACTCCCATGTTTCCTAACCCCTTGTGTTTTCTTCCTGGAACATGTGATGGTTGGAGCTTCAGCAACCATTTGGTGACACCAAAGCGGTCCCAAGGACAGAAGTCATCCACTAAGGATGACGGGGCCAACAGAAGCCTGAGGCACTGAGGGCCACGTGGTAGCGTCGTACTGCCCCAGCACTGTCTGTCCCTGAATTTCTTCAACGTGAGAGAAAACAAATCACCAGTTTGTCCGAGTTGTTGACGTTCAGGTGTACATGAGCAGCCACACACAATGCCTGTAACGAAGAAGTGCCAGGGTATCCCTGTCAACACATAGGGCCACGCGAGCTGGATGGCGGTTGAGTGAGCGCATAACGACTCGATGTTCCCACGGATGAGTGGCTGGGTGTTCACCCGGAGGAAGGTCCACAGTGACGCTGCCACCGGCTCCGTTCCCAGCCTCGTCAAGGGCATCGTTAGGACCTTGAATGAAGATACGAATTGGTCTACCTGGGGGTAGGGTCCAAACGCAGCAAGTGAATTGGATGACAGCCAGGATCTAAAGAGAGGCTGACAGGCAGGAGCAGCCTACCAGATCGAATAAGGTGGGATCCCCAGAGCTCCAGAAATCCTCCCACTCGGTTTGGGGGTCGGGTGGCTCATAACCAGCAGCACGCATGGAAAACAAGGGTCATCCCATTTGCGAGAAACGGGGGCTTCAGTCAAAGAGGTGACTGTTTCTTGTTCGCTCTGCAGGATGGTCATTGCCCGAGTAAGTGGCCAAATGTGGGGGCCCCTATTCATGATGGAAGGAAACAGGCCCTAGCCATGGACGGCACGGTTAGTGACAGGGCTTCAAGCCAGGTCACCAGAGAAATAGTTGAAGGACTTGGGGATGTTTGGTGCACAAAACACAAACTTCAGGGTAGGATAGGATGGTTGTCTCCAGGTGCCTGGAAGGAAATACTCCAGGGAGACTGAAGAACTCCCTACGATGGGAAGATCTGTCTTATGAGGGAGTGAGCGGCCTGTTTGTGGAGGTGATCAAGAAGAGGCCAGATGAGTACACGCTAAGCACAGGCAGGAGCTGGGGTGGATGGCTGTGCCTGCCTCTGCCAACACCGACAAGCCCCATAAAATGAGGGGATTGGACATGACAACCCCTGAGGTACTTTCAGAGCTGAGGCCAAGAATCAGGGAGAGGGTGGGGCGGCCGCCTCAGGGCTCCCGGCTTTTTTAAGGCGAGGAGCCACGGGGGCCCCTGCAGGCTGTCTTGGGCTGGGGGTGCACACCGAGGCCTCCCAGGTCCTCTGCACCCCTGACACTCTCTCCCCTGTTCTCTGTGCCTGGCTCAGCGGGCCTCCTCAGGGCAACCTGGAACCATCAGGTCACCACGACCCTTGGCTCGGCCAGCCAGTGGGGTGCAGTCCGGTGTCCACGATCCTTTCATACAGGTGAGGAGAATCATCCTCCCCAGGGCACTTCCCCAGACTTTGCCCCAGGCCAGCAGTCCCGGGAGAAGGGCACAGAGGCCCAGGCTGGCCCCTGCTCAGTCAGCTCCGGCCCTGCATGAGGCTGAGGGAGGCCAGGGACGGCCGCCCGCCTGCTCCCGGTGACTCAGCCCAGGCCGCCCCTGGAAGTCCCGCAGCTGCTCTCTCCCCTGGGCAGGCCGTGCAGGGCCCCCGGGAGCAGGCCTGAGGGTCCGGAGCCTGGGGAAGGCCTGGCCTCTGCCCTCTAGGTCTTCTTCACCTTCCTCCCCCTGGGGCTCCTGCCAAGCCCTGGTGGCGGTCGTGCTGTGGGAACATGGGAGGGAAGGAGAGGCTGGGCACACGGGGGCTGCAGCGGCGTGTGGAATTCTCATTACCGGGGAGCAGTAAGGGCCAGGCCAGCGCCCCCACCCCCGGGCCACTGTGGCTGCCTTCACACCTCCTCTCGGCCTGTTGACACAAGGCCACCTCCCCCCGGGCAGAAGGTGTCGACTTGGGAACGACGGTGTTCGGGGGCCTCCAAAACAGGCAGCAGGTCCTCTCAGAAACCCCAGAAAGCCCTTCTGGGGTGGGGGTGGGAGGCTGCAGGTCCCCACCCCGGGAGGCCCAGGGAGGAGGGAGGGAGGAGTGGGGGAAGACAGGAGCCCCGAGTCCACCTGCCCAGTTTGTCCCCTGTCCTGGCTCTGGGGGCTGGTGCATGACAAGGTCCTGCCCGGCAGAGTGCCATCAGTGTCCCCGGGGGCCCAGAGACCGAAGCCACCAGGGCAAGTTCACCCTGACAGGGGCTCCTGACCGCCCGGTCTTCTGAGCCCTTCTAGACCGCACCGTGCCCACCACCACCTGCTGTAGCCTCATCACTGCTCAGATCCCACGACGTCCGGCCTGTCGTTCTCCCCGTGCTTGGACAGGCCAGGCCCAGAGAAGTCAGCCCCTCAGCCTTCCTGCCCCAGAGTCAGGATTCAGACCCACGGAGGCCGGGCCCCAGGCACCATGGGGAAACTCTGCCCCAGGCCGAGGGGAGGCTCTGGGGAGGGACGAGCCCTCTGGGAATCCAGAACTTGGCCTAGTGTGCGGAGAGCCCAGGACCACAGAGGGGCACGACCCGGCCAAGTGTTCGGGGCAGGACCCAGGAGGAATTGGGGGGGGGCAGAGTTGTGGGTATTCTCCAAGCGGAGGTGTGGCCTTCCTGGCAGAGGGACGAGGTGGGTGCGTGCATCTGGGAGTGGGAAGCCGGGGGGCCCCGCTCCGGGCAGTGCAGGTGGGCTGGGGCTCCCGCCGGGAGAGGTGGGAGAGGCAGAGGACTAGCAAGCCGGAGGAGGTGGGGGTTCGAAAGGCTACTGGCTGGTGAGCTGGGACTCCGAGGGAGGGAGGCAGTGGGAACACAGACATTCGGAGTAAGGAGAGGGGCAGAAGCTGCCCAGCCGGCCGGGTGCTCCTCCTCCAAGAGGGCTGATCCAGGGAGGGTGGCGTGAGGGGGCCTGCAGAGGCCCCAGGACTGCCCAGTCCAGCTCCCGGGGCAACAAGGCCCAGTGGAGGGGGCTCAGGCCTAGGGCCAGCCATGCCTGGGCTCCATCCCTCGAGCCTCAGTCTCCTCCTCTATGAAATGGGCGTCCTTGCTGGGAGGATTAGCTGGAGCAACACGTGTTTGGCATGTGGGACTCCAGACGTCTTGCCTGCCTGCCCGGCTGCAGAGAAGCGACCACTTGTGCTCCTGCAGCTCTGGGAAAGTACAGAAGGGGAGAGTGAGGGCCGCAGGAGTGCGCCTGGGAGGGAAGACCCAGCCTTCTGGCCCCGGAAGCCATGGGGGGGGGGCATGGGCCCACCTGTTGGAATGCAAACGAGTTTGGGGCGGTTCTGAAAAGTTTTTCCCTCCCCTCCCCTCCCCTTCTCTCCAGCTCCTTGCCTTCCTTTTCTTTCTCTTACTTTAATTATCAAAGCGAGGCATGCTCGTTACAGGAAAGTGAGAAAATGGAGGCAAATCAAAAGGAATTTTAAATGCCCCTGGTTCCATCTACCCAGAGAGAACCAGCTTAACATCAGGTTGGCACTGGCTTAGCACGGATCCTGGATCCTAATCTTCTCCGGGCAGCCCTGCAAATACACAAGCACAGAGAGAGGCATCAAGAGGGAGTATGTTGGGGCTTTTCTGTTTGTTTTTTGTCTGTTTGTTTATTTTTGCATTTCTTGAAGTTTCTGGTATATATATATGTTTTTAAGATTACTTTAGAGAGTGCATGCATGCACGTGGCAGGGAGGGTCAGAGGGAGAGGGAGAGAGCATCTCAAGCCGACTCCTGGCTGAGCTGGGGCACGAGGCTCGATCCCACGACCCTGAGATCCTGACATGAGCCGAAATCAAGAGGACACTTAACCGACTGAGCCACCCAGGCGCCCCATGTTTTCTTTTTTTATACCAGCTTTACTGAGAAATAATTCACACACCGTGCGTTCACCTGTGTAAAGTGTACAGTTCAGTAGTTTTGTATATATATTGCATTAAAAACCCATTATAAAATATATATGACAACATTTGCCATCTTAACTGGTTTTCAGTGGTGTTCATTACATCCGCAGCATAATGCAGCGGTCACTTCTTTCCACAGCTTTCCATCACCTTGAGTAGAAGCACGGTACCCATTAAGCAACTGCCCCCTTTACCCCCAGCCCCTGGTAACCTCTCAGCCGTGTCCTGGCTCTACGAATCTGGCCGCTCTGGGTGCCTCTCGGCAGTGGAATCCGACAGTGCGTGCTTTTTGCATATGGCTCACTTTATAACGCCCTCGAGTTTCATCCATGGCATAGCATGTGTCCCAAGTTCATTCCTTTCCGTGGTCGAGAAGTATTCCTGCGTCCGTATAGACCGCGTTCTGTTTGTCCGTTCATCTCCTGCTGGATCTTCAGCTTGCTTCCACCTTTTGGCTGATGGTGCCTCATGCTCCTCCGAAAGTTGCCGTACAAACCTCTGTTCTAGTCCCTGCTTTCTTGTTCCTTGGGTATGAAAAGGGCATGTGGTTTTGTGACCAACCTTTCTTGCTAATGTCTTAACATTCTCCGTATCGGTAGTTGTAAATTATTATTATTATTTTTTTTAGATTTTACTTCTTTATGTGAGAGAGAGCATGTGTGGGTGAGTGGGGTGGGGAGAGGAACAGAGGGGTGGAGGGAGAGTGTCCAGCAGACCCCCACTGAGTGTGGAGCCTGACGTGGGGCTCAGTCTCTTGACCTTGAGATCAGGACCTGAGCTGAAATCAAGAGTCAGGCGCTCAACAGACCGAGCCCCCCAGAGCCCCATCGGGAGATGTATTTGTGTAATGAGATGTTTCAGGCACACCTGGTTCTCCACAATGTGGTGGCAGTTTTGGTAACAAGTTGTCTAGTACACACTGAGGTGCCTAATGGCTTTCCACACAGCGACATCCTTACACCTAGATTTTTAAATTTATTTTTAAGTTATACATGTAATACATGAGTGCAAACTTCCTGTGAAAAATTTAAACATTACAGATGAGATTAGAGTCTCCCTTGGGGGCACCTGGGTGGCTCAGTGGGTTAAGCGTCTGCCTTCGGCTCAGGTCATGATCCCAGGGTCTTGGGATCGAGCCCCATGGGGAGTCTGCTTCTCTCTTTCCCTCTGCCCCCCTTCACTTGCACACACTCTCTCTCAAATAAATTAAATATTAGAAGAAAAAAGTCTCCCTTGATCACCTCCCAGAACCCAGACCTCCCTACCCACCACACACACACACCAACTAAGTCCTGGGACGTTGTTGGAGATTGGGTGGGTGCCCCGAGACCGGGGCTGTGCACAGACACACGTGCACACAGTGGACCCCGGAACTCGCCTGGCACCACCAGACGCCTGTCTGTGTGGGGGCTGGGCTTCAGATCTCTGTTCCGTGTGTGCGTCTGTCAGTGGTGTACTGTTGAATGGGTTTTTCTGCGACTTGGTTTTTCTGTGCCTTTAATCTTTTCTAAGCAGAATGAATTCCCATCAGGGCACCCTCTGGGCAGAGGTTCTGAAGCTGTTCTGAGGTTGCAGGCAGCCTTGGGGAGCCCTGGAGGTGGGCTCTCGAGGCTCGGCTGGTCTGGGGTGCCCAGCTATCCTGGCCGCCTGCGCCGTGCCGGGCGCGCTGTGTTCTCCCAGGGCGGGGGCTGGATCTTAGATTTCTCTTGCTGGGGGAAGCTCTAGAACCGAGGGTGGGGTTCATCCTTTTGCGTACTCACCTCGTAAGACCCTTCTCCTGCATGATTTTGTATCTGGTCAGTTTAAGTTCTGTCCCCTCCCCCTAGATGTTCTCCACTGTCTCTGGGGACATCCCTGTCCCCCAGCCTCTGGCAAAGAATCCTCTGCCCAAAGTCTTCTCACTCCCCAGGTCCCGGCCAGGCATTACAGCTCAGTCCTAGGAGCCCCTACTCTGCTTTTTACTGGGCCTGAAGTCAGGTACCTCTGCGGGCACCCTCTTTCCCGTGCTTCCTCTGCCCTTGGAGTCGGCTGAGGGCCTGCGCCACCCAGTGACCTGGCAGGGGCTTATCACTGTCTTGGCACCTCACCGTGCTGTTGTGAGCAGTCAGCACGGGGAGGGGTGGTGTTACGAGGAACTGCAAGCCGTGAATCCTGCCTGGAGGAAGCTCTACCTTGTGCTTTCTGCAGGGGCTGGTGTCCTAAGTTGGCAGCTGAGATGGACCTGCAAATCCTTACCAGGGACTTGGCAAGGGCACAGAGCCCAACGCATCCCCTGTCTAGAGTTTCTGTCAACTTGGGGTCTTTTTTCAGACTTTGCTCCCGGGAGCAGGAAGGTCAGGGGCCTGGGGAGACCTGCTTGGGCCCTGCCCTCCTGACCCCTTCCCCTTCTCCTCATTCCTCTGGGCTCGATCTTGCGCTGCTTCTCTGCACACAGGTGCATGTTTTTCCCAGTGGCCAGATGAGCACACAGGGCTCCAGAGAGGGCAAGTGACCCGGCTGGGAGTCACACAGCCCATCACACTGGCACTGAGCTGACTTCACCCAATTTTTTTTTTTTTAAGGAAGGAAGCTTGTTTCATGTTTTTTGTTTGTTTGTTTGCTTGTTGTTTTTTTTTTTTTTTAAGCTTTTATTTATTTATTTATTTGAGCCTGATGCAGGGCTCTATCCCAGGACCCTGGGATCATGACCTGAGCCGAAGGCAGAGGCTTTAACCCACTGAGCCAACCCGGCACCCCTGTTTGCTTGTTTTTAGGAGTCAGTGGAGTCCAGGGGCTGAGCTGGGGCCCTGGGCCCCAGGGGCGAAGGTCAGCCCAGAATAAGGCAAGTCCAGGAGGAGGCGCGGCCTCCCCTCCGACAGCCCTGGGGCTCAGGACAGGAGGTGAGCCTGGCATGGTTTGCTCCTGGGCCGCAGGACCGGCTAACGTGGGGATGTGGAAGAGCGAGTCTGTGCCCCCTCAATGTCCCCGAGTTTACACGGGCACAGCAGCCAGACGGGGCCAACCGTAGTGAGTCAGTGGTCCTGCCTGCACAGGGAGAGGCAGCATTTTGCATTCACAGAAAGTAAACTGAGGGAGGTGGCCACACTCCCCAAGCTAATAACCCGTTTGCAGTGTGAGAAACAATTGTCCCTAAATGTCAGCCTTGGCGCCACAGGCCGCACCTGGCAACGTGGAGGGCAGCGAGGCCAGAACGAAAGCTTCCCATAACCCCCCAGCAGTGAGAATGGGGTCAGTGCGAGCGAGGGCTGACGCTGTGTGGCTTCACGCGCTTCCGAAGCCAGCCCCGCATCTCCGGTGCCTGGTGCCCACCAGGATCAGCCCACCCACCGCACCCAGGCCCTGGCTCTAGGACAGAGGCCCCTGACTCGCGGAGGTAGGTGTGCCCTGCTCATATCCCGGGACCCCGGGTGGCTGGGCAGTGCCCTCTGCTGGTGATGGCTGGGAATTCACGGACCCTGGTGTACTCCAGTGGACCCAGGGTCAACCCGCTGGCCTGAGGTGGGAGCCTTCCAAGCGGGGCGTACAGTCTCCCGGAACATCTCAGGAGGTGGTTGGCAGGTCTAGACTCCATTTTACAGTTGGAGAAACCAAGGAGCCATGTGACAGGACCCCCCCCCCCACCCCCGACCCCATTCACACAACTGCATCTCCGCTTTGGGCTGGTTCAGCTCCCTAACCCCTTCCTGCCTTAGTTTCCCCACATCACACCATAAAGCTTAGCTCCTCCTCCACTTGCCCAGATGAAGCAGAGGAGCGCAAGTGTGACTCTCCTAAGAGCGGCGCCGTCTGCGTACCCTGGGTTCTCAGCCCCCCTCCCAGAGCAGAGATTGTGCATCTCCCCAGGAGCCTTTCCTGGAATCTGCCAGATCTCTCTCCTTTCTTGCCACCCCCTCCCTCCTCATCACCCTCTGCCTCCTGGGACTCCCACTGGCTGCCCATCCAGCTGACCCATGACCAAGATAATCAGATTACCTTGGGTCCAGAATAATCCATTCCATATGGCTTGCCAACTCGGAGGCTCCAGGAGCTAAAGGTGTGAGGAAAGGGGGTGATCTTGGGAGGAAGGGGCTCCCTGGGAGCCTCAGGGGCCTTAGCTGGGGAAGGAGGGAGGTGGAGGAGAAGTCGGGCACCTTCCTGCTGAGCCCCTTGACTGCTCTGGGACCCGAGGGGACCACGGCCTCATCCATCTGGGACCCACGGGGGCTTAGGGTCCCTGCTGGGGGGCTGGGCACTCCCCATGCCTTTTCCACTCTTTGGGTTGGGGCGTGGCCCCGAAGGGGCTGAGCTTCATAATTCTGGGGCAACTGTACTTTTCGCACCCACATTCTCCTGCTCTTTCCCCCGGGGGGCTCTGGGGTGTGAAAAGTACACTGAGAGTGCCCAGCCCCCCAGCACGGATCCTAAGCCCCGGTGGGTCCCGGATGGATGAGCATGGAAGCCTTCTTCTATCTCCACGGGTCCCTGTGACTTGTAACAAGATGTTATGGGTGTTTGGGGATTCTGGGGGAGTCTCCCCCACACCAGCACCCTCTCTCGGGGCAGCCTGTAGGAGACAAGGAGCCCCTCCCGTCTTCCCGAGGAGACAGGACCGGTGGTGGGGAGGACAGAACACAGGCTTTGACCCAGGCCGAGGCAAAAGGGTCCCAACTCGGCCCCTGTTTGCCATGTGACACAGGACCACCTCTCCACACCTCCGTTCCCTCATCTGCAGAGGGAGGCAGTGACACCCACATCACCGCAGGACAGAGAGCTGTGACCCAGCCACGCCCAGCGCGGTGCCAGGCCCAGGTGACAGTAGCAGACGTGACCACGGCTGTGGCCGAAGGCCAGTCCACGCAGGACAACTGGATCCTTATGATGTCAACACGGAAGGTATTACCCCGTGGCTCAGGAACACAAGCTGGGGCCTGAGGACGGGGAGTGAGTTCCCCAGGGGACGCGGGCGGTGCCTGGCAGGCCACGCTCCAGAGGGGGTGTCCTAGGCTGTGTCAAGGCGGCCACTTGTTAATAGCAGCCCCCCGCCTCCCAAGGCCTTGCCTCTCAGGCTGGTGCCGGAGTATGGTGGGAAGACCCTGGCGTCGGGGACACCTCCGTGAGGAGCCTCCTGGGAGACGCCCCTGCAGATGCTAAGAGCTGCTTCCCTCTCCTGGGGCCTCTGGCTCCGGCGGGGACAGGGATTAGGGGCCACAAGAGGAGTATTGACATAGCACCTTTGATTAGCACTCCTGTGTCAGAAGGGCTGGCCGGGAAATGAGAGCGCGGAGGCTGGGAGGTGGGAGGCGGCTGCATCCAGGACCCCGGCCTGGGCCCGAGGCGCCGGCTGAGGCTTCTTAGCAGGAAGGCTGAGACCCAGGCCTCGTATAGAGCCCGATGTGCTCTACCCTGGGTCCCAGAGGAGGCCGCCCTGTCCTGCCTGCCCCCACCCCGGCCAAGGGCCCCAACTGAACTCTCACCTCTGCTCAGTGGGGCTGCCCCCAGGCCTCATTTCCCAGCCTTACACGTTGGCAGGCGAAGGCAGGCTCGGGCCAGGGGAGCGGGAGCTACTGGCTCCGGCACTTGTCAAAACACAGGCCCCTGAGGTGTGAAGGCCTCACCCCGGCAGGAGGGCCTGCAGGCCCTGCCGCCCGGAGAACTCATTAACTGGGGCAGCTCCCAAATGAGCCCACAGGAGAGGCTGGCTGATAAGGAGATCAAAGGTGAGAGAGGCCTGGGGGAAAGGGAAAAGGCGACTGGCAGAAGGAGGTAGAGCCCAGGCTCCAGGTTGCGGGGTGGGGGGGGGGGCAGGCTGCGGTGGGGGTGGGGGGGGTGTCCCTCCTCTGCCCCATCCTGGCTGCAACAGGCCCACTGGCAATGTCTCTTGCACACGCTGGCCTTGGACCCCTCCCACCCAGGGCGGCAGCAGGAGAGGGAGGGACTCCCTGGTGGTGGCCTCCGGGCCGAGGCCCCCCAGGTTGGGGCGGAGGTGACCTGCCATCTGCTGCACCTCTCTCATGCACTTTCTGGGGGCTCTTTGCCTCCACACTCGCCTGGGGGACTTCTGAGCCCTCCCCCAGCCTGACAGCAGAACTCCTCCTGTCACAGGCGCTCCATCATGGTGTCTCTCCTGCTCAAGGCCTCTCAGTGCCTCCCAGGCAAGGGCCCAAGGAGGTCAGATCTTCGGTCCCCAGTGTGCGAATCCTCAGGAGCCGGAGCTGTGTTTAGGATAAACAGTCCGCCTCCCACACATATGGCCTGTTGTCCAAAACGTGTCTGGTTGATTCTGTGCTGAATAAAGAGTCATTCCAATGCCGCACCAGTACTGGCGGTTTCCCCTGGCCCGGGAACTGCAGGCCCCAGAGACAGGACGGTAATGAACTTCGTTAGACCCTGGTGCTGCTTGGGCTCTGGACTTTCTAGCCCTGGGCACGTATTGCATTCTCAAAGAGACGACAATGAAACAAGAGGGTGGCCGATTGCCTGGGCGTTTTTGGTCCTTCTGAGTTTTGTCAATAGTTAGCTGCAAAGTGGAAATCTGAATCATGTGGGAATTGGAGGGATTTTTCGGACATTCAGAAGGTTGGCCGCAGGGTGCCCAGAGCCCTCGCGGATCCCACCCCTCCTGCCCGACTTTACTCTGCACCCCGTCCCACCCAAGTGTATGACACGCTCTAACCGTTGCCAACTGTTAGTCCCCTCGGGCCCAGTGACATTGAAGGGGCCCAGCAGCTGGGCTGCGACGCCAGGTTCTTGGCTTGGATCTGGAGCCTGAGGAAGGCATCCCTTGACAAGGATCCGAAAGGCTCAGACCCCACTGACAGCCTCCCGCTGAGGATAGGCCCTCCTGGAGCAGGCTCTCCTTGGAGTAGACGGGTCTACAGCACGGGCCAGAGAATGGGTTCCTCCCCTTCTCTCCGAGGGTGGGCTGGCATTGCCTCTCCTGGATGTGACCATGGGCATAAGAATTCTGGGGCTGCTGGGACAGACCGCAGAAGAGGCCAAGGGCAGTAGAAGATAAGAAATGAGGGGAGGCGTGGTGGTGAGCAGAGATACCCACGGGGAAGGTACCAAGTCACTTGGCTGCCTTTGCTACAGACCAGCTCACCCATCCGTCTCAATGGGCTGGAAGCCATGGGAGAGGGAGATGGGAAATATTAGACCTCTCGCACTGAAAGATGTGAAAGACTACTGCTCTTGAAGACACGATGCTAGACACCAGGTACTTCAGGGTCTAGGCAGAGGACAGACATCGGTGCACAAAGTAGCTATTATGACAAGGGACAGACTCAAACTCCTGAGGGGTCAGGCAGGCAGCATAGGTCCTCTGAGATTTCCTACATAGACAATCATATCGTCTATAAGTGGAAACAGTTTTATTTCTTCCTTTCCAGTCTGTATGCCTTTTATTTCTCTTTTGTTATTGCACAAGCCAGGCCCTCCAGGACAATGCTAAGTAGCCGCAGGTAGGAGCAGACATCCCCGCCTTGTTCTCGGTGTTACGGGAAAGCATTCAGTCTGGCGCCGTGGAGTACCATATTAGCCTTGGGTTCTTTGTAGATGCCTGTTATCAGGTTGAGAAAGTTCCCCTCTGTTGCTAGCTGGCTGAGAATTTTTATCATGAAGGGGTATGGATTTTGTTAGATGCTTTTTCTGTGTTAACGTCCGCTCACATTTCAGGGGCAAAGTCTTCTCTGCCTGCCCCCAAGTGGTGCAATGCCAGCTAGAGGCCAGTGGTGGCGGCTGCTGGCAGCAGGCCAAGCTGGATCCTGCCAGGCTGAGGGTGTCCTGGAGGGCATCAGGCTTCCCCTCCTCCAGCTCCGACGGTCTGGCAACTTGACCAGATCTGGCTAGCTTGTTGGACTGGGGTGGGATAGTTTCCTCATATTGCCTCCTGGGTCCCACGACCACCACCACTGGGTAAGGCCATGTCCAGGAGCAGAAATGGGTTACTACTGCTCCTCTCACCTCTAGCAGGGCCCCATTCAGGGTTCCCATCCTGCTGATTCTACAGATCTGGTTGCCGCATGCCCCAAGGCTCCCCATTGTAAACTGGGAACAAATTTGCAAGAAAACGTTAAGAATCTGCATAAGGTCCCAAAAGGTGAAGGCAGCCCAGATCTAGGTCCTATACGTCCAGTTGCCTGACCGCGCTTCCATTTAACCTCCCGAGCTGGCCCAACACGCCAGGCAGCTCGGGCCACTAGGTGCAGACAAGAGGCCCGAGCGGCTGGGCCAGGTGCCCTTGCGAGGACCCAGGTGAGGCCAACCTTCGGCACCCCCGTTGGTTCAAAGGGTCAGGCCCCGCCCCCTCCAGGCCCCGAGCCCGCTTTGAAGTGCTGATGCGGCCTGGAAGGGGCCACTTCACACCTCGGGCTCGGGATAAAGCGGTCGCCGGTCACCGGCTCCCAGACGCGCCACCGCCGCCATGGCCCAGTCCCTGTGCCCGCCGCTCTCCGAGTCCTGGCTCCTCTCCCCGGGATGGGGCCCCGCTCGACCTCCGCCGCCCTCCGACAGGGACTGCGGGTGCTCCCCGGCCTCGTCCCCGGACTCCTGGGGCAGCGTCCCGGCCGGCAGCCCCGAGCCGAGCCCCGGGCGGCCCGGCGCCCACGCGGTCCCCCGAGCCCGGAGCGCGGGGAGGCGCGGCGCCCGCGGCAGCCGCCTGGGCTCGGGGCAGCGGCAGAGCGCCAGCGAGCGCGAGAAGCTGCGCATGCGCACCCTCGCCCGCGCCCTGCACGAGCTGCGCCGCTTCCTGCCGCCGTCCGTGGCGCCCGCCGGCCAGACCCTCACCAAGATCGAGACGCTGCGCCTGGCCATCCGCTACATCGGCCACCTGTCGGCCGTGCTGGGCCTCAGCGAGGAGAGCCTGCAGCAGCGGCGGCGGCGGCGGCGCAGCGACGCGGCGACACCTCGGGGCTGCCCGCTCTGCCCCGACGGCGGCCCCGCGCAGGCGCAGACGCAGGTGCAGGCGCAGGTGCCGGCGCGCGCCCCGGTCCTGGGCTCCGCCGCGACGTGGGGGTCCTCGCCCGCCTGTCCCGCAGCACTAGAGGCCCCCGAGCCTCGAGACCCGCCGGTGCTTTACGACCAGGCGGCGTGTCCGGAATCGCAGGCAATGGAGCTGGACCCCTCGTCTCCGGTGAGTACCTCCTTCCCGCGCGGGACTCCCTCCCGGCGCCGTCGTGGGCGGCGCTACCTGCTGTCCGCGTGCCGCGCGCCCAGCTCCCCCTGCGGGGCCACTCGCTCCTCGGCACCCCCACCGGCAGCCTGCCTGGCCTGCGTGCTGTCCCCAGTAGTGTAACCGGTGTGTCCCCCGGGCGCTCAAGCGGGGCAGGGAGGGAGAGGACACGCCGGGAACAGGGTCATGTTCCCCGCCAAAGGTCCCCTGAGAGGGGAACCCCTGCGCGCGAACACCCACACTGGGCAGCCAGCGCGGATGGTAACTGTTCCCTCCCCGCAGCTCTTTCCTGGCGACGTGCTGGCCCTGCTGGAGACCTGGATGCCCCTTTCGCCGCTGGAGTGGCCGCCCGCCTGAATAGTTGAAGTGAGCCCTGTAACTGACACCCTGTCTGTGAGCATCGAGGCCTTCTTGGCCTCGGCACCTTCAAAACGGCCGCTCTCCAGACTCCCTTTCCTGGGAGGGGGCCCCTGTGATACTGGCATACGCGTTCCTGAGAGGGAGAGCCTGTCCCCACCCAGGACGGTCCTCTCCAGCCCCTCCTTCAATGGAGGGACCCATAGGTAGACCCTGGGAGGCCGGCAGGGGGTGCCTGCCTAGTATGTATTTATTTATTTGTGAATAAACGTGCTGGTGTCCATTGACCGGTTCTTCTTCCTCTACACGGGCACAAAGCTCCCTCTCCCTCTCCAAAGAAGAACCTAGAAGAATCAAGAGGGTCTCTGGCAGTCTTCAGCCCTCAGAGCACACAGGCTCAGGCCCTTTCCTCCTTGCCCCCAGCCCTGGCTTAGCATCTCCCGTTCCCCAAGTTCAGCCTGGAAGGGGGAGTTGCTGCCTATGAGGGTCTGTCCATCTTTTCTTTGAACCTGGTGGGAGTCGGGTAAAACCCAAGGATCTCTGCAGAAAATACGTTGCCATTAGTACTTTCTGTGCATCAGGTCTTTTATACAATTTATACCCAAATCACCATCTTACAGAAGAATAAACCAAGGATGGGCACTCGAGTCCTGATATGAATTCAGAATCTGAGTTCTCATCCCCAGTAGGATTTTGCCAACTCTGCGGTCAGAGGGGACACCAGCTACCAAGGGTTCATGTCTGGCGTCCCAAGCCCTTTCTCCCCCTGTGCTGGAGCATCATGGCCTGGACCTTGGGGTTTTCTCATCTCCTTCACTCTGATTCCTCGCCCTGGTGGTTTAGGGACATAAACTAACATCAGTGAGTCAGTCCTGGGTTCGTGTAACTGTGACCTCCCAGCCGCCTAGCTGGGGTCGAGAGACTCATGGGGGTTGCCTCTGGAGCCACACAGCTGACCTGGAACCACGCTCCTGACTACACTGCTGGGTTCTGATCAGGGATGTGCTGCATGGGGAAGAAGAAAGCCTTGACCCTGGCCTTGCTCAAGGGGTATGGGAAACAGTCAGACGTCGAGGGGGAAGGTGAGGTGGGGCCAGGGGATGTAGCCTTGGCCCAAGGGCCCTCTGTGGATGGGTACTGAGTTCTCCCGTCTCCCTCAAGCATCTTTGAAATACAGGCCTTGGGATTTATTTTTTTATAAGAGATTTATTGAGATACAGTTTATGTACCATCAAATTCAACTTTATAATTCAGTGGTTTTAGTGTATTCATACCCATCACCACTGTCTGAGTTGAGAACTTTTTTTAAAAATAGATTTTATTTGAAGAGAGAGAGAAAGAACACAAACGGGGGAGCAGCAGAGAGAGCGGAAGAAGAAGGCTCCCCACGGAGCAGGGAGCCCAAATGCGGGGCTTGATCCCAGGACCCGACGAAGGCTGACGCTTAACCCACTGAGCCGCCGAGGCACCCCTAAACTGAAAACATTTCCACCCCCCCCTCAAAGAAACTCTGTGCCCATTAGCAGGCACTCCCCCATTATGCCATCCCCCCACCCCAGCACACTCCTGTCCTTCCCGCCTCCATCGATCTGCCTGTTCCGGACATTCTGCGTGAACGGAACCACACAACATGAAGCCCAAGGTGTCCGGCTTCTTTCCCCCGTCATAGCATTTTCAGGGTTTAGCCACGTGGTTTCGGGCATCCGTACTTCTTACCGCCCAGGGATAGTCCCCTGCGTGGACACACCCCCCCGGTCAGTTTAGATGAGGATACTGATAGGTTTGTTTTGAAACCATCTCAGAGATCCTTTCCAGCGCTGGGCTGGGCCCGGAAGGGGGGAGACTCAGAGCGGGCGGGCAGCATGGCCGTGTCATTCAGGCGGCGGGGCGCACCCTGGCCAGCATTTGGCCGCAGAGAGTGGGATCCGAAAGCAGCGGCCCTGCAGGGGGGCAGACCTCACACCTCCGCTGACCACCCCCTTTCCCACACCTCCCCTCCCAGGACCCTAACCGGAGCCGAGTGGGAAGGCCTTTCCAGGGGCCTGGCCAATTTAAGAAAATCTGTTTGCTTGGCAAAGGCCCTGCGGTTTAGGATGGGGAATTAAAGTTATTAGCAAGTCTTTTCACAGGTAAGTGGAGCTCATTGGCCAGCGCCCTCCCCTGGGGAGAGCCTCGCCTCCCTCTCGGAGCCGGCCCCGGCCCGGTGTTTGTTAGCACCCGGGTGTGAATTTTCATTAGCGCGTCTCTGCTAATAAGACCGAGGACCGGGGCTGGGAAGGGCCCCCCGCGCCGGGAGGAGAGCCTGCGTCCCCGCTCCGAGGCACCGGGACGGCCAGCAGCGTCCAGGTACGCGACTCTCAGTTCTTAGCTAACCGGCCTGTGAAAGTGGCAGCTGCGGGGGCCAGGGTGAGGGTGGGAAAGTGGAGGAAGGCGACGCTAAGAACACGCCCGAGCAGATGGCCGGTGGCAGCGTCGGACCGGGCCCCGATGGGAGGGCAGCCTCCCCGGGCGCGCACACGGGTGAACACCAGTCTGTCCCGCGGACGGGGACCCAGGGTACTGCGTAGCGCCCCCTCCATCACCTGAGGCCCTGGCTGGTGGGGGAGGCGCGTGCCTGCGGGGAGGCGGGAGCCAGAGGCCGGCTGAACCCGGGGCAGCCCGGGGAGCCCCCCACCCCCACCCCACGGGCCGCTGGCGGGTGCTGCCTCCTTCCCGAGGAGCTGCGTTCACAGCTGGCCGGGTCAGAACCCAGCGGGCGCGGCCCCACGGAACGGTCCCGCCAGCCAGGCTCCGCGGCGAGGGCTGCAAATTCCAACAACTGACCTCACGCGGTTCGAGCATGGGCGCCCCGGGTGAGGGGCAGGTGTGTGGAGTTAGACCTGTTTTACAGAGCGGGACGCAGCAGCACCGAGAACAGGGAGTTGTTCACAGAGCCGGTACCCAGCTGGTGGGGCGCGGACACCCGTGGCTGGTGGTTGACGGATCGGGTCTCCAGGATCGTCCTGGCAGGCGCGTGTGTGCGCGTGTGTGTTGGGAGGACAGAACCAGGCCCCTCATGCACCTTGGCCCCCGGTGTTCTTGCCCTAGCAGGAAGCTGCCTCCGCCTGCTGAGTGGAGATGTTGCTCCGTCTGAGAAGGCCGCACTGTGTGGGCGCTGATGCTGACAGGCTGCGGCCTAAGGAGGGACAGCTGCCGGTTTCATATTTAAGCCGTTTATTCAAGGGCAGGCTACATGGGTCACCGTATGAACCCCGGGGAAGACGGGGGGTGGTGGTCATGGGTTGTCTGTCGGCGGATGGGAGGTGATAGGACTGAGGCCAGGCTGGGCCTTGTGCACCTGGGTGGCCCACCTGGAGGAGGCCGAGCCCAGACGTCCCTCCGGCCACGTGTTGCCCAGTAGATAGGGTCACCTGTGGGGCACGCGGATGCGCCAGGATTCTGTAACCGCCTGTATGTGGAGGAGAGTAGGCCACCGCTGGGGAGGGAAGCTGGGCCTAACTGCAAAGCCCTGCTTGTCCCGGGGTGAGGCCAGGAGCCATTTTGCCCAGCGCACTCACCAGAGGTCATCCCTGCGTTTGCACAACCCTGAGCGTGATGTGTCCTAAACATGGCACCTGGGGTGCTCCTTTGACTGACACTAGTTCTAACATTCCCCTGAGAAATCCTGAGGTTCTTGGTGCTTCTGAGGGGTTCTGTCACCCAGTGGGCAAGGACCTCTTTCAGGGACCACTGGCACCACCCACTCAGCCCCGGGGGTGCACCAGCCCTGAGTGGGGCTGGGCCACGGGTCCCCAGCTCAGCGCTGCTCAGGCCTCGTCTGCCCATTTCCCAGCACTTTGCGGGGCCTGGGGTCCTCTGCCCTCCTCCCTCTTCCCTCCCATGTACCTGCCGTAGGAGGCTCCCTTTGACTGTCCCAGTTCCCCTCACCCCTCCCTGCTCTCCCCACACGCACTGGGCAACGAGGAGGTGGCCTGGTTTGGGTGGCATGTGACTTTGGAGAGGGAGGATAGAGCCAGCCCAGCACCCCTCCTGCCTTCTTCCCTTGTGACCTGGCATTTTCCTGTCTTCAAACAGCTCCGCCCTCCTTAGTTTGGGTGGGCGCAACCTCCGTGTCCCTCCAGGGATGGGCCCGTGCCACAGGCCTGCAGAGTCAGCCCCTGAGTGGTTCCAGAATGTGACCACATTCAGACCAGTGAGAAGCAGGCTTCGGATTTTGCTGGAACTGTCGAGAAAGGGACACTCGCTATGGGTGGTGGTGGCTGTCACGTTGCCAGCCGAGCAGAGGGCCTCCCAGAAAAGGGAATCAAAACAGATGGAAAGAGAGTCCTGATTTCTCCAACACCTGGACCCAGCCTCGGGGAAAGCATCACACCTGGATTTTTACATTACATGAGCCAACCCGAAAGTTCATTTGAGTTGAGTCTCTGACACTTGCTGATGAACAAGTCTTTTAGGACTTGATCCAGGCTGTTGCAGGCCATGTAACCCGAGTCTCAACTTCCCTCCTGGGAAATGTGGGTAATGACAATATCTCCATCTCACAATGTCACTTGAGGCGCACAGGTTGAGTCTATAATCACAATAGCGTCCCGTAAACCTTCGTTCCCTGCCCCATTCGGAGTGTGTAAGGCCATGGCCCCCATCCTAAGTTTTCCTCCCTCACCTCAAAAGAGAGTGGCCACAGTGCCTGGCGGCTGGAGGAAGAGGGTTCTTGTGAAAGTTGCCGCTGCTGCCGTCTCTGCTCCCCCCGTGGGAGGGCGAGGGACAGAGTGCCTGGGCGGGGGGACCCCTTCCTCTGGGGACATTCTGCGATCAATACCAGCGCCGTGAAGGATGTGTCGTGGCAATGAGGAGCGTGTGTGATCCAAGGGAGGAGAGGGATGGGGACACAAAGGGAGCTGATTGTCACAGACCCTGCCTGCTGCAATCACGAGGAGGCTGGGACGTGTCAGCCACCTGCAGTTCTCAGAGGGGCCACACGGTGTCCTCAAGAGGCAGGCGGAGGCCCTGAGCCGGGGCAACCCTCTGGCCTGTCTGCCTGGGAGGGAAGTTTCCAAAGAAGACAAAGGCACCTCTCCACCCACCCCTCCTGTCTCCTGTCCTCCAGTCTCCCGGCCTCCTCTAGGGTTCCAAGCCAGCAGGCCAGCGGCAGGAATGGCACCGTCCCTGCCTCCCAAGTGCCCTCTCAGGTCCCTGTGACCTCAGGCAGTGCCCAGCCACTCTGAGCCTCCGCCTCTCCGAAGTGACTCCAGCACAGAGAGGGAAAGAAGTGGGTGGGGAGAAAGCGGGCCACACAGCCGCTGGGGTAGCCTGCGGTCTCGCTCATGGGAGCAAAGGGACTCTCCGGGGCCCGGAAGGCGAGTGGTCCTCACAAGGCCCAGGAAACCATTGCCTGGGCCCCGCCAGGGTCTGGACTGGGTGGGAAGGAAGGGGTCACACACCACAGCAGCTCTGGGGGCTGGAAACAGTATCGCTGTTTATTGGGGTGACACATCGTCTGCCTGAGGGCTCTCACAAGCGGCTTAGGGTTGAAGCCCCCCCTCCCCCCCCCCCCGAGCATGGCTCTCCCTTGCTGACGTCCCAGACTGCCAGTCCAGGTCCCTGGGCCTACTGAGCTGCAGTCCTGTCCCCGCGTCGCCTGGCCTCTGGGCACCCTGGGGGGGGAAGCCTGCCTGCGGCCAACCTCCTCAGAGCCCAGAGCAGCAGCCCGGTCACTTCCTGGAGTTCTCTCTTTGGAGAAGCAAGGAATACCTGCGAAGCCGCGTCCAGTGCTCCTGCTCCTTCGCCTTCTTCTCCAGCTTCTGGAACCTGTGGGCCACATCGGTGGAGATGAGAGGAAATCGTGTTGTGCCCTGTGCCCCCCACCCCTCCGGCTCCTTGGTCCCGGGACAGCCCCTGACGGCGCTGCGCTAAACTAACAAACTCGCCAGATGGCACGTGTGCTGCCCGTCGGTGTCCTCGGGACTCAGCCTGGGGCACAGGCCGCCCTCAGAACCTTTACTGCCTGACGACAGGGCCAGTGACCTCAGCCAGGAGCCAAGCCCGCTAGAAGGCACAATGCGCTGGGGGACTCCCGGTCCGTGTGCGTGGAGCACCGTCAGCCACATCGGAATGCCAACACGTCCAGTGATTAAATACTCCTCGAGTATTAGTGTCATTAGTGTCATCATTAGTGTCACCTGGCCTTGACCGCCCCCCCATGTGTACCCACTAACCTTTGTCCCACATTTTTCCTTAAGTTCTTCTTCTTCTTTTTTTTTTTTTTAAAGATTTTATTTACTTATTTGACAGAGGATCACTATTAGGTAGAGAGAAAGGGGGAAGCAGGCTTCCCGCTGAGCAGAGAGCCCAACGCGGGGCTCGATCCCAGGACCCTGGGATCATGACCTGAACCGAAGGCAGAGGCTTAACCCACTGAGCCACCCAGGCGCCCCTCCTTAAGTTCTTTCCAGCATATGTCTTAACTCAGGCAAAAGACCCGAGGGCCACAGCAATCGTGACTGAACCCGAAACTACCCCTCAAGCAGCAGCAACAGCCCAGACAGACTTCCGGAGGCCCAGACCGCCCCGACTGGTTTGCAATTAACCCCCAACTCACGCCTGCACACGTGGACCGTGGAGTGACCCACGGAGGGACAGACAGATGCCTCTACCTCCTTGTAATACTAAAATCTCCACCCAAGGAAGAGCACAAGCCTCATTTATACAACATACAATGTACGCACGGGCGAGTTTCCTAAAGACGCACACGTGACCCTGGGCCCGCCTCTGTGTACAACGACGGGGCTTCCCTGGCTAAGTACTCATCCTAACCCTCACTAAAAGGAACCCAGTCCCCTTGCTCAGGGAGTCACGGCTTTGCAAGTTACTCCCCGTGATCGCCTCATTGGCTGCAAATCAAGCTTCATTCGTGCGACGGCTCACCCAGTGCAGCTTCCTAGGAGGGTTTGGTTACCCTAGTGACAGGTACGGGGGCAAGTGCAGGGAAGACCCGAGTGTACAGGAACAGCCCCGGTTCCCCCCGGTTTCCTAAGGGTGACAGGAATGAAGGATGTTTATAATCTGAGGCATTTCAGTGCCGTCAAGGTCAAATGTAGGGAGAACCCGGGAGGGGTCCACCCTGCCCGGGGAGTGCTCCTGGAAGATCAGGCGTCTGAGTTGGGTCTTTTAGAAAGTAAGAGGTTAATTAAAAAAAAAAAAAAAAAGAAAGAAAAGCAAATGCACGTTCAGTACAGGAGAGTCAGAGAAGCCCAGGATCCACCCCTCATTCTGCACGCAGAGGTGGCCACTGGGAGCGCGCGGAGGACGCCTTCCTTCTGGGGAAAGGGGTGTGGGCTGCTGGCCAGGTTCCTGCCGCGGCCTGCGTGCACCGAGGGTGTCAAAAGAGTCCGGGCACGCGGTGGGGAGGGCTCCTTCTGGGGAGAAAGGCAGCGATTGCAGCTTTGGATTTGTTTCAAGGCTCTGTCTGCCAAGGCACATCCACGCGGAGACATATCTGGTACTCAATGCACTAAAACATGTTTTAACTTGAAAAAGTAGCCTATACGTTGCTTATAACGAAATCAGAAAATCCAGGTGGGTATACAATTATAAGCAATCTCCCTCTCACCTCAGATCCTGGCTTTCCCTTCCCAAAGCAACTGTAATTAACGGCTCCCTGTAAGTCTTTGGAAATTGCTTACACACGTACAAGCATAGACATGCATAAAATCTTTTTTTTTTCTTTTCTTTTTGGCCCCAGACTATTGTGCACCCCCCGGTTTGCACTGGAAATGTATCCTAGAAACTGCTTCCAGGGGCCCCTCACAGATCCACCACCTTCTCTCTAACAAGCACACCCGGGGCTGAAAATCCTTTGTTAATGCCTTCCAGACCGCGTGAACCGTCGGTGCCTGCAGTGGGAGCGCAGGGAGGAGGCTGAGTGTGTGCAGGGTACACACTCAGGCTTTGAACCCACACTGCTTGTGCCTCGCTTACAAGCTGGTGACCCTGGGCGGGCGATTTGACCTCCGTCAGCCCCAGCTTCCTTCGCTGTGCAGCGGGGATAGTAACCACAGTAAAAAATAAAATTATGCCTGCAAAGCACTTAGCATAGTATCCGACCCCGGGTAGGTGCTCAGGGCACATTAACAATCATGATACTTCTTGGGGCGCCTGGGTGGCTCAGTGGGTTAAGTCTCTGCCTTTGGCTCAGATCATGATCTCAGGGTCCTGGGATCGAGCCCCACATCGGGCTCTCTGCTTGACAGGGAGCCTGCTTCCCCCTCTCTCTGCCTACCTGCTTGTGATCTCTCTCTCTCTCAAATAAATAAGTAAAATCTTTAAAAAAAAAAAAATACTTCCGCTGCTGATGAATTAGTGGGAGTGAAATTTCTGGCTCAGGAGGTCAAAACAACATGACTTTCATAGACCACCCTCCAGGAGTGCCTGGCTGGCTCAGTTGGCGGAGCGCATGGCTCTCAATCTCGGGGTTGTAAGTTCGAACCCCATGTTAGGTTTAGAGATTATTTAAAAATAAAATCAGAAAAGAAAACAAAAAGTGACTGCCCAAGAGGCTGCTGAATAGATTGGACGAGGGCAAGTTTGAAAAGGAAGCCAGAGAATAAAGCCGTTTGTGTGTTAAGACAACGTGGGTGATTTGCAACATATACTGTGGCACGGAGAAGGCCTTTCTCTGTGGTCTCATGATAAGTAACGCTGGCCTTTACTGTGTGTGCCGTCGTGTCCCATGTGGAGATGTGGCCGTCACTCATTCCATGCACGAAGACCTGAGGCCTGTCCCCTCCCACAGCTAGAGGCCCCCGGTTTGCGCCCCAGGCCTACTGCACGGCTTGTGCCCTGAATTTGAGGCTCTTTACACCTGCCCTTCAGCAACGCCTAAGGGAGAAGATGGAAAACTCCAGCGACCTGAGCCTCGAAACTTCTGTTTGGCTGCATAAGCAGCCGCATTTGCAGCTAGCCAGACAAACCAGGAAAAAAATTGTTCGTAACACAATGACACAGAACTTTCAAAATCGAAAGAGGATAAACTCATGCTTGGGAAAAAGATCCAAGCCAAGTCACAGAAGGAGAGAGAGACATGTACAATGTATGTAACAAAGGCTGCAAAGTGTCCTTCGTTTCCAGATGAAAATAGTGATGGGCTATCACTTCCCGCCTGCCCCACCCCTGGTTCCCTCGGCCGTGGACCTGGACTGCTGGGTCAGCCCCGGAGCCCACCTTCTGGCAGAAAGCCGGCTGTGGAGAACCCTGCATCTCTCTGGGCTTTGTATTCACAGGGAATGACAGGAGAGAGAGAGACAGAGACAGACAGGGGAGAGACATAGAGAGGAAGGGGCACTCTGCTTCTGTCTGCCTCCTGGTGTCCAGAGATCGCTGTCTTGTGATCAAGTTTGAGCCAGCCAGAGAGGGCCGACTCCCAAGCAGGGCGGGGAGCCAGCAAACGGTGCCTAGAGACCCGGGCTGGAGGAGAGCAGAGGCCAGGCCTCGGGGAGGGGGGTGGGGACACGTATTTGGAGCTAACTGACCTCCTTTTAAAGCCCCAAAGGCAGGCTCCCTTTCACACAGACTGTTTGTAAAAGTCCCAAGTGTAGGTTTGGTGAAAACAATTTGGACAGAGTATTGCAAGTCCGAAACTTTGACTCGATTGCCACATAAACCCATTGCCTTGAAATTTCACTTATTTTTAGCACCAGTGAAGCTGTTTCAGACACGAGGAATGAAAGGGAGGGGGAAGAGAGGAGATTAAAATTGGGGGGACACACAGGGGCCTATATGAGAAACTGCAGCAGAAGTGTGTTAAAGTCTAAGTTGTGGGCATGTGGCTGTTCAGTGACTTTTTTCTCCTCCAACCTGCTGTATGTTTGAAATTTTCCAAAATAAGGGGCACCTGGGTGGCTCAGACCGTTGAGTCCAACTCTTGATTTTGGCTCAGGTCATGATTTCAGGGTCATGAGATCGAGCAGCGTGGAGCCTGCTAAAGTTCTCTCTCCTTCTCCCTCTGTCTTCCCCTGCCCACCCCCACCCCGTGTGCACTTTCTCTCGGGAGGAAGGAAGGAAGGATGGACAATTTCAAACTAAAATGTTGGGGCAGGGACTACTCTTTGGGAAAACCCCAGGTATCAGACCTCAGAGCAGGAGAACAGAAAAAGCCTTCTTTTAATCAATGTTTCCCAAATTCTTGCTGGGACCCAGTTTGGAAAGTGGGTTGCCATGAGGGATATAATTCGAACACTGTGATCAGGCCCAAATAAATGTTCCTTCAATCTGGGCTGGCCACAACCACACAGTGTGATCCCTCCCAGCTCCTGCTGGGTCCCAGGACCCAGTGAGCACTTCCCTGAGCTTTTCTATTCCCAAGCTCCCAAGCCCTGGCCCCTGATGTCCCACCTGGTCGGCCCCTCCAGCCTTCTCCCCTGCAGAAGGTTTCCCCAGGAGCCAGTCCTCTCCACCCCTCCCAGCAGCTGTGGGGCCTTCCCAGGGAGAGGCTGGGGTGTGGGTCCTAAGAGCTAAGCTGTGTTGATAAGGAGGGAAGACATTAGGAAAAGAGGCCCTTAGAAAAGTCCATTCCCACGAGAACCGGAGGAGGTCAGGGTGGATGGACCTTGTCCTTACGAGAGCAGACCCAACCACAGGGGAGTGGAGAACTATACTGTAGACACAGCCTTTCCATGGAAATTACATAGGCATTAAAAACTGTATTTATAAAGAGGATTTTCTTAAAAAAATAATGAACTTCTATTCTGGAGCAACACAAGCGAGACTTAAAAACTGATCGTGAAACAGGGTCTCAACTTAGTAAAAACACCAAAGGGAAAACTTGAACCTGAACTAACAGATTAACAGCCCTGCTAGGGTTTTTGTGATGGACTGTGAGTTATTAAAAAAATTTTTTTGCATTGTCCTGTTTTCCAAATTTCTACAAGTGCATTTATAATAACTTCTATCAGAAATAGTGAATAATTTTTTTTACAATGGGGAAGTACTTAGTTACAGTAGTAGTTCTGCTTGAAGCAAATTTCAGGGGCTCAGTAGGGTTCCTTCCGCGGGTGTCTAAGTTCTAATCTCTACTCATACCTTGGCCAAAGGTGGGACTTGTCCATCAGGGACTGAGGCAGCCTGAGTTGCCCGGGCCCTCCGCTACCAGGCAGGAGGTGAGCCTCCCAGTGCTGGAAATGTGGCGCCGGGGGCCGTTCCCCCAGGTGGGGCAGCCAGCTGGCTTCCGGCTCAAGTGGGAAGGCTCACCCTTTCCAGGCCAGTAAAAGAGGGGAGTCAGACTGAGAGGCAGAAATGGAAACAAGCTCCTTAAACAAGGGGTGCTCTGGGTCTCGTCAAGAAAGAGTTGCAGATACTACACAGCCATCAAAAAGAATAAAATCTTGCCATTTGCAACGATGTGGATGGAAGTAGAGGGTGTTATGCTAAGTGAAATAAATCAGAGAAGGACAAATACCATACGATTGCACTCATGGGGGACTGAAGAAATGAGACAGATGGCTATAGGGGAAGGGAAAGAAAAATAAAATAAGATGAAAATCGAGAGGGAGGCAAACCATAAGAGACAAACTCTAGGAAACCAACTGAGGGTGGCTGGAGGGGAGGTGCGGGGAGGCGGGGAAGGGGTAATTGGGGGATGGGCACTAAGGAGGGCACCTCCTGTAATGAGCACTGAGTAGTATACACCACTGGTGAATCACTAGTTTCTACCTATGAGACTAATTCAAAAATTTAAAAAGGAAAAAGCTCCAGAAATCTCCACGCCAGGACCTCCCCTGAGAACAGTCTCACTACAGCCATGGCCTAAACTCATAAGCTTCACTTCTTTTTTAACTGATATTTAAAACTTTCCAAAATAACTTTTTTGTTTTGTATTTTTTTTTTTTAGAAAAGCTGCAAATAGGGAAAGTACAAAGAAAGAAAATCACACATACATCATCACCCAAATATAACTACCGTTACTATGGGTATACACACTTCCAGTCTTCTTTTACTCAAAATCAGGATTATACTGTAAATAATATTTTATAACCTCTCCTTATCTTTTACTTAGAAAAATTTCAAACCTACAGAAAAGCTGCAAGTAGTACCATACACCTGTATTCACCACCTGTGAACATTTTATCTGTCTGTCTGTCTCTATGAATATTGTCCTGGGTTTCACGGGTTGTTCACATTTTCTCTTTCTCTCTCTAAATGTTTTCCTGGTCTGCTTGAAAATAAACTAGACTTCATGATGTTTCACCCTTAAATTATTCAGCTGCATGTCCTCAAAACAAGTCAAGCCATCAAGGGTTAAAAGAAGATGCCTCCCTGGGAGGAGGCACACTTAGTAAATCTTGGTAATTCTTCCATCAGGGGAAATGTCCCCTGGCCCCTTCCTTGCTGTCCTCCCCCAAGACCCAGAGACCATCCCCGGCTCCCGACAGGGATGGCCCTGCTTCCCTCTCTGGGATGCTGAAAGCCATAAGGTCAGCCCACCATGCCCAGGAAGGAACCAAGTGCAGCTGGTAAAAGCCATCATGGGGGCCGTGGCGCCACCTGGCGGTGGTGTCTAGAGTTGCCCGGGCACGACCTGAGACTAACCCAGCGTCATTCTTGGACCTACCATTGAGGGACAACCCCGTGCCCAGCCCTTGACATGTATTAGCTCTCGAATACCTACACCACCTGCGGGCCAGGCATCGTGGAAGAGCCCACAGCACAGTCTGCCGCACCGTGGGCGTACCACACATCTTTTTTGAATTAAGGAGGAAACTGAGGCTCTTGGAGGTTAAGGGACTCGACAAGGTCTCCGGGCTAGTGAGCGGCGGGGACGGCGAATTTCAGAGCTGAGTACCCTGCTGGTCACTTCATTGCTCTGGAGGCAAGAGTGAGGAGATCACACTGGAGAGATCACAGAGTCCCAGAGCGGACGCTACAGAAGGCCCCGGAAGGAAAGGGACTACTCGAGTCCCCCCGTCTGTTGTGGTGAGAATCCAGGGCTCCACTGGTGACCCTGTCCCGCTTAAAGTGCACGGTCCAGTCTCGACACAAATCAACAAGAATTTGCAAGCCGCCAGAAATTGGTGGTGAATGGGAGAGAAGAGAGACCTGCTTCTCCAGAGCGGACAGAGCACGGTTCACGCTGCTTCTACAGCGGAAAGGACTGTGGACAGAGTCCCGGTGGCACCGCGACAGCGGACAGGGGAGAGACGCAGGACCTCACCATTTGTCCAGATGATGGTTAAAGCAGAGGGGAGCTTGGACCAGGGGCCGGCAAACCGTTTCTATAAAGGCGTGACAGGTCCTATGGTGTCTGTTGGCAGTGTCAGCTCTGCCGCTGTGACACACGAGCAGCCACCGGTAAAGACCTAACAAATGGGCCTGTTCCAGCCTGAATCCACTGCTCCTTTTCTACCAAGCTGAACGGGAACGGGGGCGCAGCTCCCGGGCTAGGAGAGGGTGGGGTTCCCTGCCGGCAGGGGCTCTAACTGCTGGACGGACCTTACCATCAAACGAACGCCACTAGTCCTCCATCCAGACACCCCCAGGGGCAGGGGTGGGAGGCAGACCCAGCACTCTACCTCTTCTGGAGGAAACTCTGGCATCTTTTCTCCAAGGGCAGCACCTGGGCAAAGGCCGCGTTCTCGGTCATGTCAGCTTCCGGAAGGGTGTGATTTTTTGACAGGTTTTCCAGGAGTGGGTAGGCCTCGAGGTTGAAATAGAAAACAGAATTCTGGATGTCCTTGGTGTTGCTGGATTCACTTTCGTCGGGATGGTCTCCTGAGATGGAACGAGAGGGCCAGCACTGTGACGGGATGACCTTCTCCGTGGGCTGGGCGGGCACAGGGGGGGCTGCTCTCTCTTGGTAAGGCTGGCTCACTGGGACTGAGCTGTGAGGGGCTCACTTGATCTAGAATAGGGAGATTCCAGAGAAAAAACCTTGCCTCGTGTTTTAGCTAAGTGCCTAGGGAGGGCTGAACAGCCTCGTCGTTCTGGCCTGTGGTGTGGGGTTGGAGAGCGGGGAAGAGATCGGGCAGTGTCACCCTGTGTTCTGGGAGGGGACGGAGAGTGTCGGGAAAAGAGCCAGCAGGCCACAGGGTCCCCCTCCGGTACCTCGGAGCAGGAAACACGGGTGTTGAACAGACACGACAAACAAGGGCTTCCAGGGGACCGCCAGACGGTAGGTTCTGGGTAGAGCAAAGGCGCAGATGATCTGAGGCTTGGCCACATCCATGAGCTGTACAGAGCCGTTCCCGTAGAAGATCAGCAACTGGGAAGCAAAGAGATGGTGATGGGGACTTCTCTGTCGCCTCCATCTGGAGTCAGAGAAGCAGCTGGACGTTACAACCGGCCACGGAGAGAACTGATTTGCTTTCAGGCACCCAGTGAGGCTCAGGGAGCAGAGAAGTGCGTGTGTTTCCTTCTCTGGAGGTCCCTGCAGCAACAGGACCTCCTCCAGGTGCTGGGTCTGATCGTGGGGGGCGCTTCCCCCTTCTGCCCTGGCTTCTAGTTCGCCAGCATCCCACCCCACCCTGCTGAGGCGCCGGCCCTCCACGTGGATTTAGTGCTGCCTCTGTGTACAAACCCTTTCCTTCCGTCCTCGGGGACCCCATTCACTCCAACGGCCCCTCCTGGCCTGAGATCTGAGCCAGACCTCCTTCCTGCCTGGGCTCCTTCCTCCCTGTAGATGGGCATGCGAGACGTACCCCGATATCATCCTCTTCCAGCTGCCACACCGTTTCCTCTCCCCCAGACTCAAAAGTCCAGCATCTGTCCTTGTCTCCTTCACCCCCTCTTGTCACCGCCTCCTGAAAGCAGCTGCTTTCCGCTGTGCACCCCAGCAGGGCAACGACTTGTTCCTTCATCCCCAGGTAGCCCAGAGCTAGTCCAGTGTCTAGCACTTGACCCGCCTTTGACAGGTAGTTTTTGAAGGACAAATGACCACGTTTACTGAAGAGGAGTGAGGGGCACAAGGAACCTACCATGCCGGGTAAGGCTTGGACGGGGGCCACTGCACAGATGGCCTCATCCAGGTGCTTTATAGGCCTGCAGGAAACAAGACACATGGCCAGTCATACAGAGTTCAGGCTATGCTGTCCTCTCCTGGGCATACACCCCAGACACACTCTTGTGTATATAAGCATCAGGAGATATGTCGGACTTTTCGGAGTAGCAAACACTGGGGACAATCTGATTGTCCCCTAGGAGGAGCATGCCTCGTTGCACTGTGTTATACGACGGGCTGCAGTGCAGGTGGGAAAATAACCAGGCCGCGTTCCCCAACATGTGCGACTCCCATGAACAAGGTCGCAAGGAAAGTTACAGAAGAAGCGGCACTGAGAAACAAGCTGGGGAGTATATAGCATAGGATTCCAATTCCAATTGCCCCAAATAATGCGCAGCTAAGTGGTCGGTTACTTGGAGATACAGGTGGTTAATTCTTTTTTTTTTTTTAATTTATTTATTTGTTAGAGAGAGAGAGCGAGCGAGCACAGGCAGACAGAGCGGTAGGCAGAGGCAGAGGGAGAAGTAGGCTCCCCCCCAGGGCAAGGAGCCCGATGTAGGACTTGATCCCAGGACACTGGGATCATGACCTGAGCTGAAGGCAGCTTAACCAACTGAGCCACCCAGACGTCCCCAGGTGGTTAATTCTTACAGGAGAGCCAAGGAATGATGAATTTTGGAAAACAATATTATAGATGGAAAAAGAAACTGGCCGTAATATTTGGCAGCAACTCCCATCAAAAGGTGGAGTCAAGGGGCACCTGGATGGCTCAGGCTGTTGAGCGTCTGACTCTTGGTTTCGGCTCTGGTCATGGACTCATGGGTTGTGGGATTGAACCCCCCTGCTTCGGGCTTCTTGCTCAGCTGGGAGTCTGCTTGAAAGACTCCCTCTGCCCTGCCCCCTGCTTGTGCATGCACACTCGCTCTCTCCATATAGATAAATCTTTTTTAAAAAAAAGTCTTAAAAAAAAGAAAAAGATAGGGGCGGCTGGGTGGCTCAGTGGGTTAAAGCCTCTGCTTTGGCTCAGGTCATGATTCTGGGGTCCTGGGATCGAGCCCCGAATCAGGCTCTCTGCTCAGCGGGGAGCCTGCTTCCCCTCCTCTCTCTCTGCCTGCTTCTCTGCCTACTTGAGATCTCTGTCAAGTAAATATATAAAATCTTAAAAAAAAAAAAAAAGGAAAAAGATGGAGTCAATTTTCCCACTGCTTGATGGTGGATATGGCCACGTGATGTGCTCTGTCCTGTGTGGCATGAGCAGAGGCCTGGAAAGTGTGCACTGCAGTGGCCCTCGCTTGCTGAGGGGGCCTCTTGGGCTGCCTGGTGATGAAGGCCGAGGCAGCCTGCAGGAGTGGCCACAAGGAGGAGAAACAAACGTCCTGGCCAATAGCTAGCAAATGGCCACGTAGGTGAGCGAGGCCACCGAGAACCACCCAGCCCCTGGCCCAGCTGCTGGCAGCCTGGGACACACGAGAGCCTGAGCCAGACCAGTGGAGGAGCCGCCCAGCTGAGCCTCGCCCAAACAGCCGACCTACAGGATCGGGGGTCTGGGGCTAAATAATGAGTGTTTCCTTCAGCCATTAAGTTGTGGGGTGGTTTGTTACATACAGCAATAGATAGATAACTACCCGTGGGGAGGAGAGAGGAGTGTGACTGGGGACAAGCACACAGAGAGCCTTAACTGAATTGGAAATGATCTTTTCTTAAATATTTTATTTATTTATTTGAGAGAGAGGACAAGCAGAGGGGAGAGGGAGAAACAGACTCCCTACTGAGCAAGGAGCCCAATGCAGGGCTTGATCCCAGGACCCCAGGATCATGACCTGAGCCGAAGGCAGATGCTCAACCGACTGAGCCCATCCAGGTGTTGGGGAGATGATCTATTTCTTAAGCTTGATGGTGGGTGCAGGGGAGTTTCTCTTTGCCTCTAGATATACACACACGCGGACACACACACTATATATAGTGTGTATATGTGTATATACACACACACATATATGCATACATATAGGTGTACATATAGATACACCCGAAATCCACACACATACATATTCCGTTGATCATGTGCACACTTAAACTATTTCACAATTTAGAAAAGAAAGAGACCCTTGAGGAAACGGATAAAAGGCTATTTTGGCAGAAATGATGCTCTTCTTGGTCCTCTGGGACACGAAAGGTGTCCCTTGTGCCGTCATACAATTTTTGCAAGACAAGTTTTACATATTTGCCCACATATAAAAGACAGTGGGGACCTTGGAACGCTCATGGAGGGGGGGTGGCGGCTACAGAGCAACGGACTCCCACTGGGGAGGTGGTCTGTGTCCTGTCAGTGAAAGGCGCCCTCTGGCTGGCAGCTCGTTTACCCCGTCCTGCGCTCGAGCCACCCACCTTTCAGCGAGCGCACTGAGGCTGGGTCCTTGGGTCCCTCTGGCTGTCACCAGGTACAGAGAAGAGTCTGTGCACAGCACCACACACTTCATTTGGGACTTCAAGGGATTCTCAGGATACATGTTCTTTCCTTCGTGGACTAAGAAGTACTTTAGGAAGTGGATGCTCTGGCAGGAACAGCCCTTGGGAAGAGCGATGACCCCAAGAGGGAAACCTGGAGAAATAATTGCGCCAGCAGGTCAGAAAAGTGGCGATGATGCAGCCACGGGCTCGGGCTCTGGGACCAGCAGGTGTGTGAGCTATGTGAAGGCAAGATCCAGCCATGAGAGCCCCCTGAGAGTGAAACCAGAAACCCCAAAGCCCAGTGGGAGAGAAGAGCCCCCCCCTTCTGAGTATGGAGAGGTGTGGGGGACAGGGAGGACCAGCCCTGTGGAGGGGGGCTGAGTTAGCACTGGGATGGAAGGAAGGAAGCTACATCCAGCCAGGTCCTGAACCACAACTGACCAGGGCAGGTCAAGGTATAACAGAGGAGGCAAGGGTCGGGGTGGTCTCGGAGAAGGAGAGGGACATATGTGTGTGTCGCCAAGCAATATCCAGAATGTATCAACATCCAGAAAAATGAAAGCAAGCTATTGGGCAAGTGAGCATGCCATTAGTATCACCCTTCTGCCTTTGACATACCTTTTTTTTTTTTTTAAAGATTCTATTTATTTATTTGACAGAGAGATCACAAGGAGGCAGAGAGGCAGGCAGAAAGAGGAGGAAGCAGGCTCCTCGCTGAGCAGAGAGCCCGATGTGGGGCTTGATCCCAGGACTCTGAGATCATGACCTGAGCCAAAGGCAGAGGCTTAACCGACTGAGCCACCCAGGCGTCCTTGACTTTGACATATCTTTAGCTATTGTAAGAACGCTGTGGGTGCAGTAACTCAAGTTCAAGAGGGCCTGGAGCCATGTTCATCTTCCCACCATGTGGGCGGAGTGCCCACTATTGGAAACAACCATGGCATTCTTCAGATGGAAATAAGCCAAGTGAGGAAGGCACTTCACTGGCTTGACAGAAGCCTCCCTGAGATGGCCACGAGCCAGGGCACCATCCCGAACTCTCACTGACGCATGGGCTCGGAGTGCTGCCGGGGAGACCCCTACTCCCAAATGAAACACATATCCAATTACAAAAGGGCAAACCAGTGATTCAGTCATCCCATCTAAGAAAGTCTGGTAAGAGGGAGACACTCCCGGGGCGCCTGGGTGGCTCAGTCGGTTAAGCGTCCAACTCTCGGTTTCAGCTCCAGTCATGATCTCATGGGTGGGATGGAGCCCCAGGTTGGACTCTGTGCTTGGTGGGGAGTCTGAGGCTCTCTCTCTCCATCTCCCTCTGCCCCTCCTCCCCACTCTCTCTTAAATTAATTAATTAATTAAAGGGAGACACTCCCTTACATCCTGATCAACTTAGGGCATGTAGGCACCGCTGATTTTCTGCACCTGCAGAGCTAGACCCAGGACCCAGGACTCTAGCAAGTTACCGCCCACCCAGAATAGTTGCTGGTCTTGCACTGGCCCCCTTTGAGGTCTCTTAGTTTCCATACCAGTGAGGTTCCCGCTGACCAGGGAGGGGGTAGAATGACAGGAAGGAGGACTTGCTTATTTTGAGAGCTTGGGGGAGACGGGGAGAGGGCTGAGGCTGCCATGGTGCCACACCCGGGGCCGGAAGACACTTCCTCCCCAGAGAGTGACAGTGAGGAAATGGACAGACTTCCAGGCACTGGTCCGGTGCGGGGACGGAGCTGGTACTCAGTAAACGCACAGGGAATGGGAATTGTCCGCACATATTAAGTTCGATAAATGTCTGTTGAATGAGTGAATGAGGGGAAGGCAGGACTAGCTCCCCAAGGTGACTTAAGAACATGGAGTAACTAACAGAAGACCCCGAGCCTACAGGAATTCCAGCGCTCCCAGACTCTCGTTACCCAGAGGCCCATCCAGGGGTTAGGCAGACACGGGGGCTCACCTTCAGCCAGGTCCAACAGCGTGAGCACGCCATCCTCGCAGGCCAGCGCTAGGTAGGTGCAGGTACAGCTGAGCTGGGAGACTGTAATGGGCGCAGCACAGGGCCACACGCTCTCTGGGTCTGCGGGGAGGACACCGCATGCTAGGCTGTCCCCCAGCCTCCGCCCCCACCCAGCACCTCCACCTGCACAACCCGAGACCCAGATGAGTCTGCCTGTCTGGGACGTGGACAGGAGCCGTGGTCTGGGCTCACCTCTCGCTCACCTCTCGGCAATGCTGTCTCCCTCCTAAGGATAAAAGAAGGGGTCACGCTACTGTCCCCCCGCAGCTAACACTGAGTGAGGGCTTACGAGGTGCTGAGCACTGTGGTAAGCCCTTTCCGTGCCTCCTTTCAGTTAATTCTCACAAGGGTCCCGTGAGGTGAGTTCTGTTAGCACCCCTATTTCAGATGAGGAAACTGAGGCAGAGATGTAAGCGACCTGCCCCAGGTCCTAGCCAGTTGGTACAGAGGTTGGTATTGGAAGCCCCGCTCCCTGGGAGAGGGCTGGAAGGAGAGAGATTCTTCCTTTGTCCATTTTCACATTTCACTATCCTTGTATAATTCTGAAATATAACCTAAGTGAACAGCTCAAGGAATCACCCCGAGGTGAACTTGCTCGACAACCATGAGTTTGTATAAACCAAACAACCACCGTGTTTCCAAAGTGCCTGTCAGTTGCAAAGAGCTTTCACATCCGGACACCCTCTGGATTTGGCTCTTCACGACAAGGGCGAGCAGGGGGCAGGGATGGCATCGTGAATTAGCTCTGTGTTTCAGATGGGAAAAAGGGGACTGGGGCTCACGGTGGCTGGCCTGACAGCACGCAGTTTGCACACATTCAGGCCGGGGCTGGATCTGGCCTCTGACGCCAGGCCTCTCTTTACCTGAGCTGCCAAAAGGGTCCTGGGGACTGGACCAGGTTTTGTCCTGTTGACCTGTTCTCTTTAAGAAACGGGACCGTTCAGGGGCCCCTGGGTGGCTCAGTGGGTTAAAGCCTCTGCCTTCAGCTTAGGTCATGATCTTAGGGTCCTGGGATCGAGCCCCGCATTGGGCTCTCTGCTCAGCGGGGAGCCTGCTTCCTCCTCCCTCTCTCTCTGCCTACTTGTGATCTCTGTCAAATAAATAAATAAAATCTTAAAAAAAAAAAAAAGAAAGAAAGAAACGGACCGTTCAGAGACAGAGCCTTGCGGTCACTGACACCCCAGCCACTGAGCCACCTGCTTTGCCTGCACAGCTCTGGTCCCCTAAAGTGACACATCAGTCATGCGCCCTCAACTAAGCTGGAGAAGGCCAGGTTCCGAGAGCCCCGAGGTTAGGGAACCCCCATCTCAAAGTACCGACTTTATCCTTCAGAGTTCGGTGAAGCGAATAGAGGAAGAAGTTGTGATTTCCAGGCCAGTGTATGCCAAGGACACAGGCTACCCCTGGGAAAGAAGAGAGAGGGGGCATCATGTAAGAAACCTGGATACCCTCTGGTATGTACAGAAGCTGTTTGCCTAAGAGGAAGTCGGTTTGCAATAAAAAGTGGTCTGTTCTAATGGGCAGCAGGCAACAGAAGGACGTGCCTCCTGGGGAGTGGGGGGCACCCCTGGGAGGGCTGTACCTAAGGCCAAGTCACCTTCCTGGGTGGGGAGGATGGTCACACTGCCCCTGGGCTGCTTTCACGTCTTCTAGATAATTCATGTCCTCTTGGCTGTCAGTGTTTTAAATAACCTTTTATACAAAATGAATTCATGTCCAGAAGCAGCCCGGCGGGCTATGGGCTCATGCCCTCCTCTGTGGCAGGTCCCTCCCTGAGACGATGCCAGTCTCTGTCATCAGGGAATCTGGGCACCATGCATCCAGCCAGAAACCGTTAAGCTCCAGCTGTGAGGCTAGTGACCTACTTCCTGCCTCCCTCCCTCCCAGGGTGCAGGGTTTGCTGAAGCATTCCCTCCAGCCGCTCACTGCCAAGGATAATCCCCTGCTCCATGTTCATTTACCCGAGGGGCTCTTGACTTCTGCCGGCATTGCAATCATGCTGCTAGGAAGGAGGAAATGGAACGAGGCCATGCTGGGGAGAAAAAGAGACACGAGTCAGAGCCCCGGCAGACTCCTTGGCCAGGAGAGATGCTGGCAGTCTTGGTGCTAAAACCAGACGTGGCTGGTTAGGACGGACCTTCCACGTTCTCTGTGCTGGGCCTGGTGGCTGCAGACCTTGGAAGGTGGTGAGGGCGGGGCGGGCTGAGCTGCGGGAGTCACTCGCAGGTTGGGAACAGTGCCCGGCACCTAGCAGAACTTTCTCTGTCCTAGAGGAAGATCCCTTAGTGATCAGACTCGGCTCCCTCATGCTGGGAGGTAATCCAACAAGGGGGGGGGTGCTGATAAATTTGCTCTTCTTAAAAAAGCCGATTTCTCGATTTAGAGAGTTTGCATTTACAAGAGCTTCTTGTGGTATAAAGACTCCCACTACAGACTGCGCGAATAGTTTAACAACTAGCCTGCAACACTCCTCTAACTACCCAGCGAGGCAGTGCACCCCTGAACCTTGAGGGGTCCCGTTTCAGGTCTCCGGTAGCTGCTCTGAGGGCGCAAGCCTAGGAGTCTGTGTCCCCAAGTGAGAAGATTCGAGATGCTCCTGACAGCAAGACGTGAGGCTTCCCGGGTGAAGCAAGAACATTCCGGAGGTCCAGCGTAGCTGTGAGGAGAGCTAGTTCCTAAAACCAGCTCTACCAAGTTCAAAGACTTGGGCTCAATTTTTACAATCACAGCCGGGGGTTCCTGCTGCCTGAGGTTACAGAGGAAGGTATTTAAGTAACTAGACATTAATATATGACGTTTAGAAAGACTGGATGGAAACTGAGAAAATCTGAATAGTGAAACTTCTATGTCTGTCTGCGGGCCCTTCTGTGTTGTCAAGATAATTAGGAAAAAGAATTTTTAAGAGAGGATGCGCACAAAATTGTAAATTAAACTCTACTCTTCTGCACACGCGTCTATCCCCTCTTTGAAATCCACGTGATCAGCCTCTCTTCTAACAGTATTTGAACGATCTCCACATACTTTTTCAAAACATCTGCTGAAATTCTTGGAAAAATATCCCCGAAACCAGGAGGAGCTCTTAGACCTCAGATGAATTCACGGGCTTGGGCACACGTTCCTGCGTGTGCCCCCACGGCTCCGGGGAGCAGCGGGCTCCCGGGCCCCCGGCCCGCTCACCTGAGTGGCTCCTCCTCCCACTCCGCGTCCGGATCCTTCCGGTATGAGGCGTGGAAGAGGGCCGCCTGCTGCTCCCACTGACTGTCCTTGATGAAGTGGTTCTGGCCCGAGCCCAGCCCGTAGTAGTCCTCTACCTTGGCAAAGATTTCCAGGGGGCTTTTAAACGTGGTACCTAGGTTGAAAAGATTCCAGAATTGGTCAAACCCTGCGACTTCCGCCTTCCTGATTTTCCCTCCTTCCTCGGTGCTTCCCAGTTTCCCGTGGAATCCCTCATCCCCAGAAGTCCACGTGGGAGCCCAGGGTTCAACCTTCTCCGTGCCTCTTTCCTACCCGGGCTGCTCAGGGAGCTCAGGCGAAGGGCAGGGGCGCTCCCTCCTCCTGCTCCTACGGCCTCATCCCACCGCCACTTCCTGTTTCCGGGTTACCGGATCCGCAGAGGAGGCCTCAGACCACTTCCTGTTTCCGGGTTGCTGGATCCGCAGGGGAGGCCTCAGACCACCGGTGCTGTGTCCCCAGGTCAGCAAGGCCCCCACACGGCCAGTTATGGTCACTACTGAGCTGCTGCTGAAGGCCCACGTAATCAGACAGTTCCGCCCCGAGTTTACCTACCCCACTGCCTTCCTTCAAAAAATCTCTCTGCCGATCACTTTTCTTACCACTCGACTTCCCCTGAAACCTTTCATTTCCTTCTTTTTCAACTGTTCCTAAATCCTCAGTAAAACTGGGTGATTGATTTTCTGGGTGCCCACCCCAGCTTTGAGAACTCTGCTCTCTTTGGAGCGGGCCGAAGAGGCCCCATAGTGCCCCAGTTCCCCTTCCCCTGAGACATCCGCTGTCCCTGGTTTTTTGCATTCATTGCTACAAGGAGACCCCTTTTGTTTTGTTTTGTTTTGTTTTGAATAGTACATTACCATTTCTTTTATTGTTGTTCAATAAATTTGACATATATCATCATGTAAGTTTAAGGTATATAACATGTTATTTGATACATTTATATATTAAGGAGACCCCTTTTGTATAAACAAATGGCAGCGTGCGGTACACAAGCAGTTCCCTGAAGTGGGGTCCCTGATCAGCAGGGCTCCCGCAGGCTCAACAGAACTTGTTAGAAATGCAGATTCTCGGGCTCCACCCCAGGCGGAAGCAGAAACGCTGTGGGTGGGGCCCAGCCATCCGGGTTCTCACAAGTTCTCCAGGTGAGTCTGATGCAGCTAACGTTTAAGAATTGTTCTTAGGCACGAGCACTCTTGTGTTTTTCACTCACAGTGGCTTGGAGATCTCGTCCTATCAGTACTATAGACCTTCCTCATTGTTGCCTGTTTTCTTTTCTTCTTCTTCTTCCTTTTTTTCTTTTAAGACTTTATGTATTTGACCGAGAGAGAGGGAGAAGCAGGCTTCCCGCTGAGCAGGAAACCCATGCGGGACTCGATCCCAGGACCCCGGGATCATGAACTGAGCCGAAGGCAGCTGCTTGACTGAGCCACCGGGGTGTTGCTGTTGTTTCCATTCTCTGAAAATTTTTCTTATGTGAAATATAACACATTCAGCAAAGAACATAAAAATATATATCTTAATAAATTATTACAAGGCAAACATCTGTCTCTACTCAGGTCCAGAGATGGGACAATGTGTGATCCCTAGAAATTCCACAAAGGCCTGTCTCCAGTCACAGCCTCCGGGGAAGAGCGGCAGCCACTCTCCCGGCTTCTGTGTAAGCACCGCGTTTGATTTATTTTACTTCTGTCTCAACGTGCATCTAAACACGATAGCTTTGTTCGGCCTGATTTGGCACTATATACACAAATGGGATTATATACAGCGCTAACTCTAAGTCTTCCCTCTTTGGGTTAATACTCTTTGTGGCATTTGGCCATTTTGTGGCGGATGGCTATAGTTTGTTGCTTTTTATTGACAGTATCCCATTGAGTGAATGAATATATGACAGTTTCATCTGTTCTGTCATTGATGGGCATTTCGGTTGTTCCACATGGGTGGGTACTGAAAAATCACGTCACTGCTATCATTCTTGTACACATCTGTAAATGCCGGGCGGGGGGGGGCATTTACTTGTGAACCTATCAGGTATACACCTAGAAGGAGAGGGACCACTTCCCCCCGGTTTGCTCAGGAAGTCCCTAGTGTTCGCGCAGAAGGCCCCACACCCCAGGAAACGCCTCAGTCCCAGGCAAGCTGGAACGGTTAGTCATGCTGCTTAGGAGTGTAAGTGCTGGGTCTCGTCGGTATAAATTATAATCAACATTACTAGATCATACCAAACTGTTTCTCAAAGTGATTGTACCGATTTTCATGGGTACCGTGCATGACGTCTGGTTATGGTTATTTCACATCCTTACCAACTTGGTACCATCAGCCTCTTTTCATCGTTGCCATCCTGGTGGGTGTGGACTGGTAGCTTGTTATGGTTTTCATTTGCGTTTCCCTGATAACTAAGGGTGTTAAGCACATATGTTCATATGTTTATTGGCCATTGGAATAATCTCTTGCCTGTTTTATACTCGATTGTCACTTTTCCTTAATAAGTTGTAGGAATTCTGTATATACTCTTGATATGGACCATTCATAAGTTTTATGTGTCTTGCAAATATCTCCCCCCACTATGTGGCTTGTTCTTTCATGCTTTTACTGATGTCTGAGGGTGACGGGAAGTCCTTAATTTTAGTAGCCACATTTATCAAATTTTTCTTTTATTATAAGTGCTTTTTGTGTTTGTTTCGTGTATTTTTTTTTAAAAAAGTCTTTCCCTACCCAGAAGTCATAAAGATGTTGTCTTATATTAATTTTTTAAAGCCTTATTGTTGGGACAGCTGGGGGTTCAGTTGGTTAAATATCTGCCTTCAGCTCAGGTCATGATCTCAGGGTCATGGGATCGAGCCTCACGTCAGGCTCCCTGCTCCACGGGCAATCTGTTTCTCCCCCTCTTCCCTTTTCCCCTACTCGGGCTTGCTCGATCTCTCTCTCTCTCTCTCAAATAAATAAAATCTTTTAAAAATATTTAAAAGCTCTATTGTTTTCTCTTTCTTATTTACTTCTGTGATTCATCTGGAATTTATTTTTGTGTGTGGCATGAGGCAGGAGTCCCATCTCACTTTTGTTTCCATATGGACAAGCAGCACCATTTACTGAAATGACCATCCTTTCTCCACAGCTCAGGAGTGCCACCCCTCAGATATCAAGTGGCCACTAATGCCTGAGTCTGTCCTGGTCTCTAGGATAGTTCATTCATCTATTTTTTTTTATCTTGTCTTAATCACTGTCGCTTTATAATAAATCTTGATGGAGCAAAGCATATCATCATGTTCTTTTATGAGAGCGAACTAGATATTCTTGGCTTTTTAAATTTCCTTCTTTGTTTTTAATGGTTGTGAAGTATTCCTTTGGATGCGTGTGACCAGATTTTATTTAACTAGTCTTTTGCGTCTATAAATACTGTTGCAGTGAATATTCTTATATCTTTTATGTCATGTGCACGTATTGAAAGGATATACTCTATCCTCTGCCTATACTGGACTTCTCCTCTGCACCTCATGACCTACTCCTACTTATCCTTCAAAACCTTCCCAAATGCCCCGTCCTTTGATAAAGGCTTTGCCTGCTCTGTGGCAGAGTTTGTCACTCTTTCCTCTATATTTTCATGGTCCTAGATGTTCCCCATTGTTGCACTTATCATAACGTACAATGCTGGTTTCCTCTTACTCTTCCTTGGTAGAACTGCAGCTTTTAGAGCACAGGAAGGTGTGTCTTTCTCATCTGTGTGCTTGGTGCATTATTGGCACTCAGCAGATACTGATGAATGAACGAAAACAGAAATATAGAAATGAATAAACTCCAGCTAGATGTCTGTCCTTCCAGATTTCCCAATTCTGTTAGTTAGCTGTATCCTTGTAACTTCTATATTTTTTGTCTTTAGATCCCAGAGCTTATGACTTAAAATTTTTTTTTACTTTCAGAACTATACTTGTAATTTAGATATTGCTGCTAATAAGTAGAAAAGATGGGAAATGTGGAGAAAGGCAAAAAAAAAAAAAAGAAAAAGAAAAAAAAACAACAAATTAATGGCAGAAGGAAAGAGAGCAGTTAGTTGAGTTATACTAACCTGTAACTGGTTTGGGTGGTTTGATCTTCATTATGTGAACTGGAAGACTCAACTTAATGTCTCCTCTAAAACAAACCATCATATCCTACAATAAGGAAAAGGCACAGCTAAGAAGCCAACAAAGGGGATATAATAGAATCATTAAAAACATATCTAAAAGAAGACAGAAGAAGAGGGGAAAGGAAGAAAAAAAGGGAAAAAGTGGGACAAATAGAAAGTAAATAGCAAAGCGATAGATTTAAATTCAAACACATCAATAATTACATTAAACATAAATGGCCTAATTACCCTAATTAAAGGTAATTGTACAAAAACTGTATAAGAGGGTAAGACCCAACTACATGCTGTCAAAAAGAAATTCATTTTAAATTTAAAGATGCCAATATATTAAAAGTATAGAAAAAGATACATCTTGTAAAAATAATGAAAAGAAAGCTGGGGTGACTGTATTAATATCTGACATAATAGATTTCAGAGCAAAAAATATTACCAGGGTTCAAAGATTCACTGAATAATGATAAAATAGTCAATTCACCAAGGAGACTTAACATTCCGAATGTTTACACACCTAATAACGGAGCTTCAAAATACATGAAGGGAAGACTCATAGAAGTGAAAGCAGAAATAGATAAATCTGTAATTTTTTTTTTTTTTTAATTTTATTTATTTGTCAGAGAGAGAGTGGGAGAGAGAGCGAGCGAGCATAGGCAGAGGCAGAGGGAGAAGCAGGCTCCCTGCCAAGCAAGGAGCCCGATGTGGGACTCGATCCCAGGACGCTGGGATCATGACCTGAGCCGAAGGCAGCTGCCTAACCAACTGAGCCACCCAGGCGTCCCTGTAATTTTTTTTCTAAGATTTTATTTATTACCTGACAGAGATCACAAGTAGGCAGAGAGGCAGGCAGAGAGAGAGAGAGAGGAGGAAACAGGCTCCCCGCTGAGCAGAGAGCCCGATGCGGGGCTTGATCCCAGGACCCTGGGATCATGACCTGAGCCGAAAGCAGAGGCTTTAACCCACTGAGCCACCCAGGTGCCCCTGTAATTTTTTTTTTAACCATCCCCGCCCTCCCACCTCAGGCAGCGATCCTGATAAATCTGTAATTTTAAAGATTTGAACACTCCTCTCCCAATAACTGATAGAATAGACAGAAACCCAGTAAGAACATAGTAAGGATATAGAAGGAAAAGCAGTAAATATATAGGAGACTTAAATAACTTGACCAACAATAGCTGAATACACATTGTTTTCAAGTGCACATAAAACACTTAACAAGATAAACCATATTTTGGGCACAAAACAAATCTTAATAAATTTAAAAGGTTTCAAATTATATGAAGCATGTTCTCTAATCACAATGGAATTAAATTAGAAATCACAAAAATAAAGACATCTGGATATTCCGAAGTATAGAAGTATTTAGAAGTATAATATACTTCTAAATAATTCATTGTTCAAAAAATATGTCAAAAAGCAAATTGGGGAGTAATTTGAAGTATTTTTAAAAATAACATCAAAATATAAAGAAAGGTCCATTTCTGGGCTCTCTATTCTGTTCCATTGATCTATATGTCTGTTTTTGTGCCAGTACCATACTGTCTTGATGATGACAGCTTTGTAATAGAGCTTGAAGTCTGGAATTGTGATGCCACCAACTTTGGCTTTCTTTTTCAATATTCCTCTGGCTATTCGAGGTCTTTTCTGGTTCCATATAAATTTTAGGATTATTTGTTCCATTTCTTTGAAAAAAATGGATGGGATTTTGATAGGGATTGCATTAAATGTGTAGATTGCTTTAGGTAGCATAGACATTTTCACAATATTTGTTCTTCTAATCCATGTTCACTATCATATGATCTCCCTGATATGAGGAAGTGGAGATGCAATGTGGGGGGTTTGGAGGTAGGAAAAGAATAAATGAAACAAGATGGGTTCGGGAGGGAGATAAACCATAAGAGACTCTTAATGTCACAAAACAAACTGAGGATGGCCAGGGGTAGGTGGGTAGGGAGAGGGTGGTGGAGTTACGGACAGTGGGGAGGGTATGTGCTATCGTGAGTGTTGTGAAGTGTATAAACCTGGCGATTCACAGACCTGTACCCCTGGGGCTAATAATACATTATATGTTTATTAAAAAATTAAAAAATTTTAAAAAATATATAAAGGAAGCAGCTAAAACAGTGCTTAGATGTAAGTTTATAGCACTAAATGCCTATATCAGAAAAGAAGATCTCAAATCAATGACCTAGCTTTCTACCTTAAGAAACTAGAAAACAAGGAAAAACTTAAACCTGAAGTAAGTGGATGAAAGAAAATAATAATCAAATTGGAAACCAGTGAGATAGAAAACAGAAAAAAAATGAAGAAAAGAAATGAAACCAAAAGCTGGCTCTTTGATGAGATTAATCAAATTGACAAACCTCTAGCCAAGCTGATTAAGAAAAAAAGAGAAAATACAAATTACCAATATCAGAAATGGGAGTCAGTTGAGTGTCTGACTCTCAATTTTGGTTCAGGTCATGATCTCAAGGTTGTGAGATAGAGTCCCCCATCTGCAATCAATGGGGAGTCAGTTTGGGATTCTCCCTTCTTCTCTCTCTGCTCCTCCCCCACCAGCTGTCTCTGTCTCTCTTTCTGTCTCTCTCTCTCTCTATCTCAAATCAATCAATCAAACAAACAAACCAATATCAGAAATGAAGAAGGTGACATCAAAACAGATTTTACAGGGGTGCCTGGGTGGCTCAGTATGGATTTGGCTGAGGTCATGATCTCAGTCATGGGCTCAAGCCCCACATTGGTCTCTGCATTCAGCATGGAGTCTGCTTGAGTTTCTTTCTCTCTGCCTCTCCTCCTGCTCACTCCCTCTCTTTCTTTCTCTAAAATACATACATACATACATACATCTAGCTTTTTAAAAAAACACATTTTACAGATAATGAAAGGATAACATGGGATTATGAACCACTTTAAGTCAATACCTTAGGTAACTAACTTAGATAATATACAAAAGTTTCCTTAAGAAGAAAGAGATAACCTTTGTCACTCAAGACATTGAATTTGTAGTTCCACAAAGAAAATTCCACAGCTAGATGGCTTTATTGGTTACCTCTATCAAACATTTTAAGAAGAAATAATACCAATTCTATACAAACTCTTCCAGAAAATAGAATGGGAATATTCCAACTTATTATACAAGACCAGCGTCACCCTGATACCACAACCAACGATGTTAGAAGAAAATAAAACCAGGGTGCAGGGCTGGATCAGTTGGTGGGACATGCGACTCTTTTTTTTTTTTTTTAAGATTTTATTTATTTATTTGACAGACAGAGATCACAAGTAGGCAGAGAGGCAGGCAGAGAGAGAGAGAGAGAGGGGTGGGGAGAAGCAGGCTCCCAGCTGAGCAGAGAGCCCGATGTGGGGCTCAATCTCAGGACCCTGAGATCATGACCTGAGCCGGAGGCAGAGGCTTTAACCCACTGAGTCACCCAGGCGCCCCCGGGATGTGTGACTCTTGATCTTGGGTTTGAGCTCAAGCCCCAAGTTGGGTTTAGAGATGACTTAAAAAAAAAAATCTTAAAAAAAAAAAAAAAGGAGGGGAGGAGTCAAGATGGCGGAGAAGTAGCAGGCTGAGACGACATCGGTAGCAGGAGATCAGCTAGATAGCTTATCTAACCATTGTGAACACCTACAAATCCAACGGGAAATCAAAGAGAAGAAGAGCAACAATCCCAGAAAGAGAAAATCGATCACTTTCTGAAAGGTAGGACCTGCGGAGAAGTGAATCCAAAGCGATGGGAAGATAGACCCCGGGGGGAGGGGCCGGCACCCGGCAAGCGGCGGAGCGACGGAGCACAAAATCGGGACTTTTAAAAGTCGGCTCCGCTGGGAGACATCGCTCCAGAGGCTAAACTGGGGGGAAACCCAGGCGGGGTCAGCATAACCCCAGGACCCGCGGGGTCACAGAAGGACTGGGGGTGTCTGAGTGCCGCAGAGCTCGCAGGTATTAGAGCGGGGAAGCCGGCTATAGCGACAAAACCGAGGAGTGAGCTCTAAGCCCAGGGTTACCTTGTGCCGGTCGCAGGCTGGGTGGGCTCGGAGCGCGGCCGGAGGCCACGGAGACAAAAGCGACCGGGCGCTTTTCTCCAGCTCCAACAATTGACTGCTTTCCTCGAGGCGCGACCGCAAGCCAGGGAGGCGGGGCTATTGGGCGCTTTGCTCTGAGAGCGCACTGAGGAGCGGAACCCCAAGCTCTCGGCTCCTCCGGGCCGGAGACTGGGAGGCCGCCATCTTCATTCCCGTCCTCCGGAACTCTACGGAAAGCGCTCAGGGAACAAAAGCTCCCGAAAGCGAACCCGAGCGGATTCCTTAGCCCGGCCCCTGGCAAGGGCGGTGCAATTCCGCCTGCGGCAAGGACACTTGAGAATCACTACAACAGGCCCCTCCCCCAGAAGATCAACAAGAAACGGATCCAAAACCAACTTCAGTCACCAAGAACAGCGGAATTCCACAGCAGGAGAAAGCAAATCCTACCTGGACAAAATGACAAGGCGGAAAAACTCACCTCAAAAAAAAGAACAAGAGGCCGTACCGAAGGCTGGAGACCTAATCAATACAGACATAGGTAGCATGACAGATCTAGAGTTCAGAATGACAATTCTCAAGGTTCTAGCCGGGCTCGAAAAAGGCATAGAAGATATTAGAGAAACCCTCTCCGGAGAGATAAAAGCCCTTTCTGGAGAAATAAAAGAACTAAAAGCTAACCAAGTTGAAATCAAAAAAGCTATTCATGAGGTGCAATCAAAAGTGGAAGCTCTCACTGCCAGGATAAATGAGGCAGAAGAAAGAATTAGTGACATAGAAGACCAAATGACAGAGAATAAAGAAGCTGAGCAAAAGAGAGACAAACAACTACTGGAACACGAGGAGAGGATTCGAGAGATAAGTGACACCATAAGACGACACAACATTAGAATAATTGGGATTCCAGAAGAAGAAGAAAGAGAGAGGGGAGCAGAAGGTATATTGGAGACAATTATTGGAGAGAATTTCCCTAATATGGCAAAGGGAACAAACATCAAAATCCAGGAGATGCTAAGAACGCCCCTCAAAATCAATAAAAATAGGTCCACACCTCGTCACCTGATAGTAAAATTTACAAGTCTTAGCGACAAAGAGAAAATCCTGAAAGCAGCCCGGGAAAAGAAGTCTGTAACATACAAGGGTAAAAACATTAGATTGGCAGCGGACCTATCCACAGAGACCTGGCAGGCCAGAAAGAACTGGCATGATATATTCAGAGCACTAAACGAGAAAAACATGCAGCCAAGAATACTATATCCGGCTAGGCTATCATTGAAAATAGAAGGAGAGATAAAGAGCTTCCAGGACAAACAAAAGCTGAAAGAATTTGCAAACACCAAACCAGCTCTACAGGAAATATTGAAAGGGGTCCTCTAAGCAAAGAGAGACCCTAAAAGTAGTAGATCAGAAAGAAACAGAAACAATATACAGTAACAATCACCTTACAGGCAATACAATGGCACTAAATTCATATCTCTCAATAGTTACCCTGAATGTTAATGGGCTAAATGCCCCAATCAAAAGACACAGGGTATCAGAATGGATAAAAAAACAAAACCCATCAATATGCTGCCTACAAGAAACTCATTTTAGACCCGAAGACACCTCCAGATTTAAAGTGAGGGGGTGGAAAACAATGTACCATGCTAATGGACATCAGAAGAAAGCTGGGGTGGCAATCCTTATATCAGATCAATTAGATTTTAAGCCAAAGACTATAATAAGAGATGAGGAAGGACACTATATCATACTCAAAGGGTCTGTCCAACAAGAAGATCTAACAATCTTAAATATCTATGCCCCTAACATGGGAGCAGCCAACTATATAAACCAATTAATAACAAAATCAAAGAAATACATCGACAGTAATACAATAATAGCAGGGGACTTTAACACTCCCCTCACTCAAATGGACAGATCATCTAAGCAAAAGATCAACAAGGAAATAAAGGCCTTAAATGACACACTGGACCAGATGGACATCACAGATATATTCAGAACATTCCATCCCAAAGCAACAGAATATACATTCTTCTCTAGTGCACATGGAACATTCTCCAGAATAGACCACATCCTGGGTCATAAATCAGGTCTCAATCGGTACCAAAAGATCGAGATCATTCCCTGCATATTTTCAGACCACAATGCTCTGAAGCTCGAACTCAATCACAAGAGGAAATTTGGAAAGAACGCAAATACATGGAGACTAAACAGCATCCTTCTAAAAAATGAATGGGTCAACCAGGAAATTAAAGAAGAATTGAAAAAATTCATGGAAACAAATGATAATGAAAACACAACGGTTCAAAATCTGTGGGACACAACAAAGGCAGTCCTGAGAGGAAAATATATAGCAGTGCAAGCCTTTCTCAAGAAACAAGAAAGGTCTCAAATACACAACCTAACCCTACACCTAAAGGAGCTGGAGAGAGAACAACAAAGAAAGCCTAAACCCAGCAGGAGAAGAGAAATCATAAAGATCAGAGCAGAAATCAATGAAATAGAAACTAAAAAAACAATAGAACAAATCAACAAAACTAGGAGCTGGTTCTTTGAAAGAATTAATAAGATTGATAAGCCCCTGGCCAGACTTATCAAAAAGAAAAGAGAAAGGACGCAAATAAATAAAATCATGAATGAAAGAGGAGAGATCACAACCAACACCAAAGAAATACAAACAATTATAAGAACATACTATGAGCAACTCTATGGCAACAAATTTGACAACCTGGAAGAAATGGATACATTTCTAGAGATGTATAAACTACCACAACTGAACCAGGAAGAAATAGATAACCTGAACAGACCCATAACCAGTAAGGAGATTGAAACAGTCATCAAAAATCTCCAAACAAACAAAAGTCCAGGACCAGACAGCTTCCCAGGGGAATTCTACCAAACATTTAAAGAAGAATTAATTCCTATTCTCCTGAAACTGTTCCAAAAAATAGAAATGGAAGGAAAACTTCCAAACTCATTCTATGAGGCCAGCATCACCTTGATCCCAAAACCAGACAAGGATCCCACCAAAAAAGAGAATTACAGACCAATATCCTTGATGAACACAGATGCGAAAATTCTCACCAAAATACTGGCCAATAGGATCCAACAGTACATTAAAAGGATTATTCACCACGACCAAGTGGGATTTATTCCAGGGCTGCAAGGTTGGTTCAACATCCGCAAATCCATCAATGTGATACAATACATTAATAAAAGAAAGAGTAAGAACCATATGATACTCTCAATAGATGCTGAAAAAGCGTTTGACAAAGTGCAGCATCCCTTCCTGATTAAAACTCTTCAAAGTGTAGGGATAGAAGGCACATACCTCAATATTATCAAAGCCATCTATGAAAAACCCACCGCAAATATCATTCTCAATGGAGAAAAACTGAAAGCTTTTCCGCTAAGGTCAGGAACACGGCAGGGATGTCCGTTATCACCACTGCTGTTCAATATAGTACTAGAAGTCCTAGCCTCAGCAATCAGACAACAAAAAGAAATTAAAGGCATCCAAATCGGCAAAGAAGAAGTCAAACTATCACTCTTTGCAGATGATATGATACTATATGTGGAAAACCCAAAAGGCTCCACTCCAAAACTGCTAGAACTTATACAGGAATTCAGTAAAGTGTCAGGATATAAAGTCAATGCACAGAAATCAGTCGCATTTCTTTACACTAACAACAAGACAGAAGAAAGAGAAATTGAGGAGTCAGTCCCATTTACAATCGTACCCAAAACCATAAGATACCTAGGAATAAATCTAACCAAAGAGGCAAAGAATCTATACTCAGAAAACTATAAAGTACTCATGAAAGAAATTGAGGAAGACACAAAGAAATGGAAAAATATTCCATGCTCATGGATTGGAAGAACAAATATTGTGAAAATGTCTATTCTACCTAAAGCAATCTACACATTTAATGCAATCCCTATCAAAATCCCATCCATTTTTTTTAAAGAAATAGAACAAATAATCCTAAAATTTATATGGAACCAGAAAAGACCTCGAATAGCCAAAGGAATATTGAAAAAGAAAGCCAAAGTCGGTGGTATCACAATTCCAGACTTCAAGCTCTATTACAAAGCTGTCATCATCAAGACAGTATGGTACTGGCACAAAAACAGACATATAGACCAATGGAACAGAATAGAGAGCCCAGAAATAGACCCTCAACTCTATGGTCAACTAATCTTCGACAAAGCAGGAAAGAATATCCAATGGAAAAAAGACAGCCTCTTCAACAAATGGTGCTGGGAAAATTGGACAGCCACATGCAGAAAAATGAAATTGGACTACTTCCTTACACCACACACGAAAATAGACTCAAAGTGGATGAAGGACCTCAATGTGCGAAAGGAATCTATCAAAATCCTTGAGGACAATGCAGGCCCCAACCTCTTTGACCTCCACCGCAGCAACTTCTTCCTAGGAACATCGCAAAAGGCAACAGAAGCAAGGGCAAAAATGAACTATTGGGATTTCATCAAGATCAAAAGCTTTTGCACAGCAAAGGAAACAGTTAACAAAACCAAAAGACAACTGACAGAATGGGAGAAGATATTTGCAAACGACATATCAGATAAAGGGCTCGTATCCAAAATCTATAAAGAGCTTATCGAACTCAATACCCAAAGAACAAATAATCCAGTCAAGAAATGGGCAGAGGACATGAACAGACATTTCTGCAAGGAAGACATCCAGATGGCCAACAGACACATGAAAAAATGCTCCACATCACTCGGCATCAGGGAAATACAAATCAAAACCACAATGAGATACCACCTCACACCAGTCAGAATGGCTAAAATTAACAAGTCAAGAAATGACAGATGCTGGCGAGGATGCGGAGAGAGGGGAACCCTCCTACACTGTTGGTGGGAATGCAAGCTGGTGCAACCACTCTGGAAAACAGTGTGGAGGTTCCTCAAAAAACTGAAAATAGAGCTACCCTACGACCCAGCAATTGCACTCCTGGGTATATATCCTAAAGATACAAACGTGGTGCTCCGAAGGGGCACGTGCACCCGAATGTTTATAGCAGCAATGTCCACAATAGCCAAACTGTGGAAAGCGCCTAGATGTCCATCAACAGATGAATGGATAAAGAAGAAGTGGTATATATACACAAGGGAATACTATGCAGCCATCAAAAGACATGAAATCTTGCCATTTGCGACGACGTGGATGGAACTAGAGGGTATCATGCTTAGCGAAATAAGTCAATCGGAGAAATATAACTATCATATGATCTCTTTGATATGAGGAAGTGGAGATGCAAGGTGGGGGGGGTTGGGGGGAGGTAGGAAAAGAAAAAATGAAAAGATGGGATTGGGAGGGAGACAAACCATAAAAGACTCAATCTCAAGAAACAGACTGAGGGTTGCGGGGGGGAAGGGGGACGGGAGAGGGTGGTGGGGAAATGGACATTGGGGAGGGTATGGGCTATGATGAGTGCTGTGAAATGTGTAAACCAGACGATTCACAGACCCGTACCCCTGGGGATAAAAATACATTATATGTTTATTAAAATAAAAAAATTAAAAAAAAAAAAGGAAACTAAATATTCTTCATGAACATACATGTAAAATTTATTAAGAAAATATTGGCAAGTTAAAATTGGTGAGTTGAGCTTTGCACAGTGGCAGTATCCTAGCCAATGAGATTTATCCGAGGCGCAATTATTGGTAATTGAAAACTTTTCCTAAAATTGGTGAGTTGGGAGCGCCTGGGTGGCTCAGTGGGTTAAGCCTCTGCCTTCGGCTCAGGTCATGGTCTCGGGGTCCTGGCATCGAGCCCCGTATTGGGCTCTCTGCTCGGCAAGGAGCCTGCTTCCCCTTCTCTCTCTCTACCTTCCTCTCTGCCTGCTTGTAATCTCTGTCAAATAAATAAATAAAATCTTTAAAATTGGTGAGTTGGATCTACAAACAGTTTCTTTAAAAAAATTAAAAGAAGGCGCACATAAATAACATTAAGAACAGGAAAAGGGACTCATTTAAGAGACAGGTTTTTATTTTTGTACCATATGAAAAACATATTTACACATATCTACAGTTATATATCTACACTGATAAATGAATTTTGACTGAACTAGGCTCAAATTTTTTTTTTAATTTTGAAATTAAAAAGATAATATAGGGCGCCTGGGTGGCTCAGATAATTATGCGCCTGCCTTCGGCTCAGGTCATGATCCCAGGACCCTGGGATGGAGTCCCACATCGGGCTTCCTGCTCAGCAGGGGGTCCACGTCTCACTCCCCTTCTACTCCCCCCGCTTGTGCTCTCTCACTCTCTCTGTCAATAAATAAATAAAAATAAAATCTTTTAAAAAATAGATAATATAGGACTTATTTAGACCTAGAGGGTAAGAAAAGAAACATCCAGCATTCTTTATAAGGCTAGCATAACACTAATACCAAATGCTGATAAGAAAACCACAAGAAAAAAAAAAAATAACAACTCTACAAGCCAATCCCATGTTTGAACATGGATACTCTATGAACACCAAACTATCATTTTGCTTTGCTAATATCTTATTTAGGACTTCAATATCAGCAAAGCAAACTGACAGTGCAATTAAATGATTACCCAAGTATGGATTACCCAAGAATGGAAGGAAGAATGTTTCCACATTAGAAAATCTATTAATGCAATTCACTACATTAGCAGATTAAAGGAGAAAAACTCTGAAAAGATGAGGAGGAAGTATTTGATGAAGGTCGATATCTATTCCTAACTTTAAAAAGAACAATAACAAACTCTTAGCAAACAAAGGCTGCAGGGACACATGCATAACAGAGGATATTTATCTCAAACACCTCTAGTAAGCTTCACGCAAAGTGGTGAAACACTTGGGAGTGTCCCAGTTAGGTCCTGGATGGTGTACTGTCCCCACAACTATTCAGCATTTTACTAGCGCTCCTAGAAAATAGAACAAGGCAAGAACAAAAAATAAATAGGAATAAATACTTGAAAGAGGAAAAGCTGTCATTATCTACCGTTAGGATTGTCTAGCTAGAAAATCCAACAGTATCAGCTGACAGACCATTAGAACTTTAGTAAAGAGGCCAAGGGTCCTGAGACTCAGGTGAAGGGAGTGAAGTATGAAATTTAAGGAGGCTCTCGCTCTTAGGTGCCCACCCTGTGCTTGCGTGAACCTGCCAGGATCTACGTTTTGCTGACCTCACTCAAATACAAGATCAGTATACAAAAATCAGTAGCGTCCCTATGCACTAGGGTAGTGGATATTTGTCATCTTTTTGGCTCTGCAACCCTAAATACCCTTTCTACTTTGAGGGGGCTCCCCTTCTGTGTGAGTCTGGAAGAATCTATCTCCCTCTAAGGAACTGGAAGGAGCCAGATTCTTCTTCCTGTCCCTTGGAGGTCAGGATGTTGACACACGACCTACGCTCAACCAGCTGTGTGTTCCTGCCTAGAACTGTGACTCATGAGGCAGTGACACAGAGATCTAGAAGCGGCAGAGAAATTATTCACAGTGGAGGTGGCCATGTCAAGAGCCCAGTGACAGAGCCATCGTGGAAAGCCTAGCTAACATCAGCTTTGGTGGCTGTGTCTCTTGGGGGTGGTGACGCTCAGGGGTGGTGTCCTGGCTGTGTTTTCACTGCCTACCCGCTTGCCTCAGTTCCTTCCAATTTTCTGAAACTTGATATTCTTCCAATTTCTTTGCTGCAACTAAGGACCTGATGAATACTGATACAGCCACAGACTAGCACGAACATGCTGGAAAATACAGATGGTAGTGTCAACATTTAACACTTAACACCTCTCCTTCCTGAAACCCCATTAAAATGACAAAAAGGTGCTTTTTCAAAAAGGACTAAATTCATAAGGAATAAGAAGAAAAAGGAGACAAAAGCAAGAAAATTTTGAAGTTGGAAAGCAGGTGGCTAAATGATTTAGCAGGCCCAAGAATGTCCGGTCTGAACCAGTAGGGGAGAAAGCCTGGGAGTCATCCAGTTTATACCACAAACACCCTAAGACTCGAGAAAATGGCAGCTCCAGGTATCTCGAGTGAACTGCCGGTGGGGCCAGAAACAGGATTGGTTGAAAATCTCTAAAGATTTTATTTATTTATTTATTTATTTATTTATTTATTTATTTATTTGTCAGAGAGAGAGAGAGCGAGCATGCACAAGCAGGCAGAGAGAGGGAGAGAGAGAAGCAGGCTCCCTGCTGAGCAAGGAGCCCAATGTGGGACTCGATCCCAGGACCGTGGGATCATGACCTGAGCCAAAGGCAGCGGCTTAACCGACTGAGCCACCCAGGCACCCCTGGTTGAAAAATCTCATTAAGAAGCATTCAAGTATTTATTCCTAATTCAGAAAATTGGAAGGAACCGAGGGAAGAGGGTAGGCAGTGAAAATGTAGCCAGGATACCACTCCTGAACATCACTACCCTCAAGAGACACAGCCGCCAAAGCTGATGCTAGGCTTTTCTTAGACTCCCTATTTCCATGGAGCCAACAGAATGAAGTTAAAGTTGACACACTGAATGTAGATGTCACCCCAACCCCACCCCGAAGGTGTCTTCCCACAAGCCTCCGCAATTCAGGTGAGAGCTGCAGTTAGAGAGGCACCCAGCACCTGCTTAGAGCAGCTCCCCCCTCCCCCACCCCTGCAAATCCTTCCCCAGGAGCTACACCCAGCATGTAGGCATCATGAACCATAGCTTTTGACTGTGTCTGTGAGCATCTGTACTTCATGTCAATTTATTTTATATATACATTAGCAAGATGTGTTCTAAGATATCAGAAAAGCCTAAGGTTATTTTGGGAGTCTGGGAATGCTCAAAAATTTTTCCATATAAATTAATGTTAATTCCTTCTTCACTTTACACCATTTTGGCTTAGGAAAGGTTTCATAGGAATGCTCTCCTTTCAGATCGCAGGAGAGACCTGTACTCTCCAAACACTGACTTGAGCATTTCCCAATACTAAAACCCAGCTGGGGCAGTCTTTAGCAAAATCGCAGTCACCCAGCCCCACCCATGCCCAAAGCCTGGCATCCTGTCAGTTTCCCCATGACTCCCACTCTTACGAGTAGAGAGCCAACTACCACCAGACAGTGAGAAGAGCATCTCTTTGGAAAGACAGAGACCAAAACAAATTGGAAGAAAAAAGCAACTTGGGGAAAACAGACCATACATGGAGAAGAAACACCAACAATTAGAAACATTTTTAGGGAAGGCATAGTATTTATCAAATAAACAGAGAAAAAAGGGAGGCTCTTGTAAATAAAAATATGAGAGTAAAAATGAAAAACTCAGAGAGCGGAGAGACTGAGCCAATGAGCTCTCCCCAAAAGGTGAACAACAACAAAAGTATGGAAAATAGAACAGAAAATGACCAGGTGGCATTGATGAATTTAGAATCCTGGCAGTTTTGCTCCAAAGTTCATTAAGGTCCTGGTGTAGGCAGATGAATATTGTAATGGGACAGGATAAAGAGCATAAAAGTATATATAGGTATGATAAAAGATCACACTTCAAAACAAATGGAAAAAGATGAATTACTCAGGGATATTTGTGTGATGATTGGCTATTTGAAAAAATAGATAAAAGTGACCCCGTCCCCACGCCATTCACAAAAGACACTTTCCCCTATGAATTAGAGTGAAATGTCAAAAACAAAACTCTGAAATTATTAGAAGAAAGCACAGGAGAACTTATTTATAACCTCGAGAGGGGAAAGCCTTCTTCAGTACAATGAATATTGAAAAAAAAGGATAGGAAATTCTGACTGTATTCAAACCTAAAACTTCTCCCCACCCTTTTTTTTGAGAGAGAGAGAGTGTGTGTGCATGCACATGCAGTGGGGAGAACAGAAGAAGTGGGGGAGAGAGAGAGCCCCAAGTGGGGCTCGATCTCATGACGTGAGACCATGACCTGAGCCAAAACCAAGTTGGATGCCCAATTGACTGAGCCACCCAGGCACCCCAAACCTAAAACTTCTTTACAACAGAAAAGCACACAAACAATGGAAAAATGGAATTAACAAATTGGAAGCAAATATGTAACAAGCAAACTATATAGGCAGGCAATTCAAAGAAAACCTCAGTGGCCAATAAAAAATATGGAGATCAATGAAAATTACACAAGATGCCATTTTGTTCCACCAGTTTGCAAAAACAAACAAACAAACAAACAAAAAACCCAGATAATAGAAAGGTCAGAGAGGCTGTGGAGAAATTGGTTAAAAGTAAATTGTCATGCCACTTTGGGGAGGCAACTTAGCAGTATCTACATTAACACTAAAAATGCACGTGCCTCAACGCTCAAAAGCACCGAGGTATACAAAGAATTGACAGAGATTTTCACTGTATGATGTAAAAGCCACAAAGTGGAAATGTCTTCAGTATCGATAGATTCATACCCCAAATAAACTGTGGTATATCCATAATATGGAGCAGAATACGAGAGGTCAAAAGAACAAGGTAGGTTTATTTGACGTTGAAAAACTTTGCCCCCCCCCAAAAACCAAACCCCGAAAAACAAAAAAAAAAACGCAAAGTTGTAAGAAAATATAAATAGTGGGGCACCTGGGTGGCTCAGTGGGTTAAAGCCTC